>NC_138989.1:46689878-48014878 GCF_964341445.2 Mesoplodon mirus | reverse complement strand
ATGTGGGATCCTCCCGAACCGCGGCACGAACCCGCGTCCCCTGCATCGGCAGGCGGACTCTCAACCACTGCCCCACCAGGGAGGCCCTAGTAGTAGTCTTTCTGATTCTGCTTCTCCAATGGAGACATACGAGAAGATTCTCTGTCCTATCTGTGGAGGTGTGTATGTAACAGTTTGTTCCGCTCGACGCATCACACACCACAGAACAAAAACCTCAACCACAGATGCTGGCTTTCTAACTGCGCCCGTACCTGACCTCAGGGCTCAGCCACAGCACAAACTTCTGACTGTAACGAGGAAACTCGTGAGGTGCCAATCAGGATCACCCCAGTAGAAGAGCTGGAGATAAGAGAAAGGCAAGGAGAAAGAAAAGAAGAAAAAAGCTCGTGCAGGATGCATCAGAGCAGAATTATTTTTCATTCTCAGAGCTTTCCAAATAAAATTATGGAGGAAGCTGAAAAGCAAACTTTAACTGTAGCTAGTAGAAAGCGTCATTCTCCAAGGAAGTTGCCCCCCTGCTCTGAACTGGAGGGTCTTGATAGCAAATGTTTGCTGGGGATCATGATTTAATAATAATTGCAATAGAAAGGATTAGTTAAGAATGACTGACTGACATCATGAAACAAGCGAGAGATGATGAGGGTGGATTTTGAGCTCCGATTCTTCCACACCAAGAGAGGAGGTCCCCAGTGTCTCTGCCTGGCTGTGGCTGGAGCCTCTTCTTCTTGAGTACCCACGTTCTTAGTAATTCACTTATTGTCTTCTGCATCCCATTGTTATCCTGCACTGATCCACCACAGAACCAGAATGCATTCTTCTTTAAATGTGTTGGTTTTCTTAACTAATTGCTGAGGACTCTCGTCTGTCTGCCTACAATTATCAGGCTCGCCTTTAACTGTATTTCCATAGCTGAAATGATATCGGCTACTTATTTGTTTCCGCACAAATGAGTGTCAGACAAAACCTTGGAGAAGGGTCTGTCTTCTTGCTCTGCTTTGCACTACCATGATAGTGTGGATTATGTAAAACATTCTGGCATCTTGTCAGAAAGACAACAACTTGTACAATGGGGGAAAATAATTAACCACTCTCTATAAATCATTGATTCTGTGTTACACTATTAGATAATGTTTCATGTCCTTAATGTTTCATGTCCACTCTGAAGGAATTAAACTTGAGATGACTAAGATAAGTGTTATGAGATAACGTTTACAGGACTTTAGATATGGGAATTCTTAGATATGACTATGTCTCTACACATGGCTTACAAAGATTAATACACTCAAGTAAAAACATAAAATAGGTTAAGTATTAGGAATAAGGAAAATATAGCTTTCCCAAGAAATCAAATAAACCAAAGAGTGAAGTCAGTACAAAATACATTCAGAAGTCTTATATATTTGCAAATTAGGCTCTGAGCCTTCTAGCCGCCAACACAAGGATCAACCATTGCAACAACTTGATCATTCCAAGTTCACAATCCTGGACATGACTATTTAGTGGAATGTACATCATTTTATTTCATTGAACATTTAACTATAATTACTGCATGTTCAACTCTGTATACCCAGTGTTAGGCATACACTATTGGTGGCAAAAGAGGAAGAGCTTAAACATTCATTGTATGAAAGAATGAATACACATCCTGGGTCAAAGTTTGAATGGCAGTAATAAAAAAATAACCTCTGAATTTCTCCTTGAAATCCTTTAGCAGAATCGACTACTCATACTCGCACTGAAGATCTTTGACTTTTACCTCTGTGATCATAACCAACTCAGAATGGTTCCCATCCAGGCCTTTGCACACCATCTTTATTGGTTTACAAAACACCATTGTTTGTACTCAGTGTTATGCAATGAATCCAGAATTATTCCATTGGTATTTTATAAGTAACTGCTTGGTGCTTAAATTCCCCAAATCTTATTATTCTAATGATAACTTTTAATGCATTTTATTATTACAATACCTATCTGACAGATCCTTATTTTTAAGGTTTATTCTTCATAAGTATAAGATAACAAGGTGTAAAGAAAACAATGCAATATCGTTTATAGTATATGCATGTACATTTATCTCCTAGAGTCATAGATTCATAATCTCATTCACATGTAAAATGTGTATGGTTAAGATGTGAGTAGCAGCATGAAAGAGGGAGAAACAGGTCAGAGATAATGAGAGGAAAAGAGAACAAATAAAAACGGAAATGTATTGTGTAAGCCATTTAGAGTAATATTTTATTTCTGAGTCTTCATCAAAATCACAAAGCAGTTTCTGAATCTGAACATAGTTGTATATGCCTCTTTATTTGTAACAATTTTATTTTGGCATTTGGAATTGAATCACCCATTAAGATGTTATTTTAGTTGCTGACTTTATTAAATCATTTGAAACAAATCATGTAAGGAGATAGGAATGCTTCCTAAGAACTCTGTTCTGAGCAAGACTAGTGTACTTCGTTTTAACAAGGCACTCACAAGTCCATTGCTGGATTCCAAAACAATTCAATCATGTTGCATTCACACAAGTAGTCTGTAAATGTACCAATTTAGTTCTAACACATCAAGCATAAATTTGAGTTTGAAAGTCTCTCTTGAATGAGTTTTACAAGTGTCCATATTGTTCCGACTATGATAAAAGGTGACATTTGGGCCATTGTGGATAAGCCTTGTGCTGTATCTTGAAAAAGTTCACAATTTCCTCCTGTTCTGGTTCACTGTTGGTGTCTAGACCATCTTCTTTCACTTTTAACACATTCATTATACCATCACAGCCTGCACAATAGTGTATTTCACCCAGGCTCTGCATATCATACCCAACCAACACGTCATAGCATTAGACGAGCTTAGAGGTGACTTTTAGAACCTGTGAGAGCCTGTGAGGAAAGGCAAACAAGGGAGCTTAGTAGCACACACTTCACCAACAATCAGCAGTGGTCCTCTTCTCTGACTGAGACTGCAACTTATGAAAGGGCACATGGGGAGTGTTTAAGAGAAAAGAGAATGGCTTCCTAACCAGCCAGATCAGCCAGATAAACTCTGGTGATTGCTGGAGTGAGAGATCACATCCAGATTGACCTCATGTCTGGTCAGGAGTTAGATCGGTGTTTCTGGAATGTTCAATGGGGAAGAAAGAGCAGGAAGGAGCAAGAGATGGCACTAGGGGAACCATATAATTTATTACTAAGACTGGAACAATTATGATCACAAAAGAAGGTAATACTAACAATTACACTGGGCAAACAAGCATAAGCCAGGACTGTCCTGGGAACACCAGAATGTACGTTACCCCCAGATAGCAGTAACCCAGTTACTTCCTTCAAAAAGGTTTATACCTTAATATGGGAAGCCTGACAAAGGCACAATTTGTACAAATCCGTAAGCTATGAGAAATGTGCGTTTAGGAGTGCATTGGGAGAGCAGGAAGGTCAGTGTGATTAATAATATTGGAGGAGATAAATTCAGTTGCCTGTGATTGAACAATGAATTTATTTAGAATCAGAAACTCATATCAGTTCAGATGAAGATACTTTGGGAAGTAAAGTGAGAGTAAACAATGTTCTTACTTGTTCCACTCAGGGTAGATGTAGTATTAACTCTTTCTGGCCACTAGGGGACCACTTAGTACTTTGCACATTGCATTGAACTGCTTATATCATCCTGTACAGAGACTTAAGAAAGACAACAGGATGCTAGTAGCATCAGGGTCCTGTGACATCTCTTGCCTATACAGCACATAGCGATAATTGATTATATGATACCATTGTCTAGTTGCTTCAAGTGTGTCAGTTTGGTCTTTTCCAACTCATGGACTTCTTAGAAGTGCTAAAATCTTTGGCACATCTGCCAAAAGTCTGGGATAGAGCTGCATACTCAGTAAGGATTAAACCCATTTTTTCTTCTTTTTTTGATGTGAATAGCAGCCCTATCTGGGAACTCCCATGGCTCTTCCCTAAGTGTTGCAATCTAATCTCAGGTAATAATTTGAGCCCTGGAGATAACAACAATAAAACTAAATTAAAATGATTACATATGTACTAGGTACCAGGTGCTATGTATTTTTAAATATATATTGTTTCTGCACCTACAGTTTCTTCCAATAAAGTGTGATTTTTCTCATATTAGAGATGAAAAAACTGAGACTTTGATTGAATTACTCAGGTAAGGCCCAAGGCCATAGAGATGGGGCAGAAGTGGAATCTGGATCATCATCCAAAGTCTATGTGCTTTCCCCTGCTCCACAGCAGCCAGGGAGAAGCAACAGCCAATCACCTAGCTCTTGTCACGATGTCTGTGAATCCTAGTTTCTAAGCAGAAACTGGCCAACAGGAAGTCTCTCACTGACACACTTGCATTTGCTGTGGACTCTGTACAGAAGACCCTACCCCACGATGTCTGCCTCATGGGCTCCCACAAGTCCTCTAACATCACCTACTGAAGGGGACATGCAGGGAGTCATCCTGGAGAGTGTCTCTGTGCCACGTCAGGCACAGAGGTACCAAGGCATGTGTGGAGTGCCAGAGCTGCAGCACCCTCAAAAATCTCACTGTCTGCCAGTATTTGGTGCCGATAATGGACATTTTGTTTCTTTTTTTTTTGCGGTATGCAGGCCTCTCACTGTTGTGGCCTCTCCCATTGCGGAGCACAGGCTCCGGACGTGCAGGATCAGCGGCCATGGCTCACCAGCCTAGCCGCTCCGCGGCATGTGGGATCTTCCCAGACTGGGGCACGAACCTGTATCCCCTGCATTGGCAGGCGGATTCTCAACCACTGTGCCACCAGGGAAGCCCTGTTTCATTATTTTTAATGTTATTATTTTTATTATGATTTTATATAGCTCTTATGTAAAGTGCTAGAGAGAGAGAAGGGGAGAGAGCTTGCTTCAAGGTCACAACCATTGCAGCCACATGGCTGTCACAAGGTCACCCCATGTGCAAATTCTGGAGTGAGGACACCCACCAACCTCAAGTGTCACCACTGTCATGGTACTCATCATATCATATTGTGATTTTTTTTAAATTTAACATACCTGAGAGCTGTGAGAGGACAAAGCCGTATCTTTCTACAGAGCCTTTCCACAGAGAGATTTTCTATCACAGCAACACCAACACAATTAAAATGGACTATTAGACATCCCCAGGGCTGAAAAGTGCTTCTGTGATGTTGCCATGTTTCTCTTATCAGTTCTCTCTTCTCTGTTTGCTCCACTCCTAAGTGTTCATGTCTAATGCAGAGCAATTGAAGTATTTCTTTTGTTTCCTTTCCTCCTGCTATTCCAGGTGCTAATGTATCCCCTGCAATCCTAAGGAATTTAGAGAATCATTTTCAGAAATTAAAGTCTTTGCTAACTCTTAAGATAACATAAGTTTTAATCTCACAGTGGAAGGAAGGAAAGAAAGGAGTGAGAAAGGAAGGAGAGAAGAAAGAAGGGAAAGAATGGAGGAGGGGGAGATGACACGAGTATGGAAGCTGCTTACAGCCCAGGGCTATTTTGTAAGGATGCAGAGAAATTGTGTTTCAGTCTCAAAACTACCATCATCCTCTTACTAAAGCATATAACTTACCTGGGGCATAGCCTTGCTTTCTCTGTCTCAATCCCCCTCCTCTCCCTTTAATGACATATAAACAACATGAAAAGCACATATTTAAAGTGTACAGTTGGATTTTTTGACATATGTATACACCCATGAAACCATCATCACAATCAACCCAATGAACATATCCATCACCCCAGCATTTCCTCAGCTGCTTGGTAACTCCCCTACCCCTACGCTGTCCCCAAGAGCTCACTCATCTGTTTTCTGTCACCATAAATTAGTTTGCATTGCCTAGAATTTTATATAAATGAGATCAAACATCATTTACTCTTTTTTTTTTGTCTAGCTTTTCAGTCAAGGTGTATATTTTGAGATCCATCAGGTTTTTGTGTATATTAAGAGTTCATTATTTTTCTTTGCTGCAGAATTCTGTTGTATGGATATATAAAAATGTGTTCATCTGTTAATGAACATTTATTTCCAATTTCGGCTATTACAAATAAGACAGCTATGAATGAATATTCATGTACAAGTCTTGGTATGTTTTCATTTCTCTTGGATAAATATCTGAAAGTGGAATGGCTGGATCGCATAATAGGTATGCATTTAACTTTTTAAGGAACCATCCAAACTGTTGTCCAAAGTGGGTGCACCATTTTATGTGCCCACCAGCAGTGCATGAAAGTTCTAGATCCCTTTATATCCTTGTCTACATGAAGTATGGTCAGCCTTTGAACTTTTGGTCATTCTAATAGTTATGTAATGGCATCTTGCAGTGCTTGTAGCTTGTAGTTCCCTGAAGTCTAATGTTGTTGAACATTTTTCATATGTTTATATGCCATCCACATACCTTGGTCAACTGTTCAGATCTTTGCCCATTTTTAATTGGACTGTTTGTTTTCTCATTATTGCACTCTAGAGTTCATTTTCTATCCTAGATATTGGGTGGGCCAAAAGGTGCCTTCGGTTTTTTAAGTAAAAATAAAAGACACATTTTTCATTCTCACCAAGAACTTTATTGAATAATGTATTCACCCTTTTGTTCCACTACCTTCTGCCATTTTTCAGGCAACTTCATAATTCCATCTTCCCAAAACTTTTTATTGTTTTGAGCAAAGAACTCCTCCAGGTGCCCTTTACAGTCTTCCAGGGAATTGATATTTTTTCCATGAAGAGAATTTTGTAAAGACCTAAATAAATGGAAATCCGAAGGTGGAATGTCTGATGAATATGGCGGATGAATCAGAACTTCCCAGCCAACCTATGACAGTTTTTGCCTGGTCATCAAAGAAACATGCTGTCTTGAGTTATCTTGATGGAACATTATGCATTTTCTGTTGACTAATTCTGGATGCTTTTTGTCAAGTGCCGTTTGCATTTGGTCTAAATGGGAGCAGTACTTGGAATTAATTGTTTGGTTTCCCAGAAGGAGGTCATAATAGAGGACTCCCTTCCAATTCCACCACATACACAATATCATCTTCTTTGGATGAAGACCGGCCTTTGGTGTTGTTGGTGGTTGTTCATTTCACTTGCCCCACGATCTCTTCAGGTCCACATTATTGTACAGTATCCACTTTTCATTGCCCATCACAATTCGTTTTAAAAACGGGACGTTTTCATTACGTTTCAGTAGAGAATTGCATGTGGAAATAAGGTCAAGAAGGTTTTTTTTGCTTAACTTATGTGGAACCCAAACATCAAAGTGATGAACATAACCAAGCTGGTGCAAATGATTTTCAGCACTTGATTTGGATATTTTGAGTATGTCGGCTATCTCCCGCGTGGTCTAACGTTGATTGTTCTCAATTATTGTTTCGATTTGATCGCTGTTAACTTCATCTGGTACCGACTGTGGAGCATCGTACTGTGAGAAATCTCCAGCACGAAACTTCGGAAACCACTTTTGACACGTTCGATCAGTCACAGCACCTTCTCCATACACTGCACAAATCTTTTTTTGTGTTTCAGTAGCGTTTTTACCTTTCTTGAAATAATAAAACATAATATGCCGAAAATGTTTCTTTTTTCCTTCCATGTTCAATATTAAAATGGCTACACAAAAATTCACCAATTTTGATGTCTTTTTTAAAATACACACTGATATGACAGCTGTCACATACAATCTAACAAAATTGTTTTGAATGAAGTTAAAGACAACTAAGTGCTACTAGAGCCATCTTATGGAAAAAACCGAACGAACATTTTGGCCCACCCAATACAATTCTATAACAAACAGAAGCTTTGCAAATATTTTCTCCCAGTCTGTGACTAGTCACTTCATTCACTTAGTGTTTTTTGATGAGCAGAAATTTTTAATGAAGTGTAAATTATCAGTTTGTTCTTTTATGGATACTCCTGTTTTTGGTCATGTCTATGAAGTCTTCACCTAAACCAAGGTCACAAAAACTTTCTCCTTTGTTTTCTTCCAGAAGTTTTACTCTTTTAGGTTTTATAGTCAGTTTCATCATCCATTTGACTTATTTTTTGTATATGGTGAGAGACATCGGTCGAAGTTCATTTTTTTTTTTTTGCGGTATGCGGGCCTCTCACTGTTGTGGCCTCTCCCGTCGCGGAGCACAGGCTCCGGACGCGCAGGCTCAGCGGCCATGGCTCACGGGCCCAGCCGCTCCGCGGCATATGGGATCCTCCCGGACCGGGGCACGAACCTGTATCCCCTGCATCGGCAGGCGGACTCTCAACCACTGCGCCACCAGGGAGGCCCTGAAGTTCATTTTTTTGTATATGGATATCTAATTTTCCCAGTACCACTTATTACAAGAACATCTTTTCTCCACTGAATTGCCCTTACACCTTTGTCAAAAATCGGTTGTCCATAGACTCTCTGTTTCATTGTTCTACTGTCTATGTTGATGCAAATACCACACTGTCTTGATTGCTATACGTTTATGAGTCTAAAAAAGTGTGAGCCCACCAACTTTGTTTTTCTTTTTCTCATGTAGGTATTAAAATCAGCTTGTCAATTTCTACTCCCCAAAAGAAGAAAAAAAAATCCTGTTAAGATTTTGATTGGAATTGAATTGAATCTATAGATCAGTTTTAGGAGGACTAATATATCTAAATAATATTGTCTTTTTAAAAAAACATCTTTATTGGAGTATAATTGCTTTACAATGGTGTGTTAGTTTCTGCTTTATAACAAAGTGAATCAGCTATACATATACATATATCCCCATATCTCCTCCCTCTTGCATCTCCCTAATATTGTCTTTTAACCCATGAAAACAGTACATCTGCATATCATCCTTAATTTCTCCCAGCAAAACTTTATAGCTTTTAGTGCACAGGTCTGTCACATATATTGTCAGATTTTATTCCTAAGTACTTTATATTTTTCATGCTATACTATTGTACATGAGATATTTTAAATTTTAATTTTCAAGAGTCAATCATCAGTATATACAAATATATTTGCACAAAAATCTTATATCCTGAAATCTTGAAAAATTCATTTATTATTTACATTTCTTGTAGATTCTGTGTGATTTTGTACATAAATAATCACATAAGAAAGCAAATACTAGTCTTACTTCTTCCCTTCTTATCTGGATGTCTTTTCTTTCTTTTCCTTGTTTTATTGCATTGACTTGAATCCCTAGTGCAATGTTGAATAGAAGTGGTGAAAGTGGGCATCCTTGTCTTGTTCCTAGTTTTAGGAAGAAAGCATTCAGTCTTTCATCATTAAGTATGATGTTAGCTATGGGTTTTCCATAGACGCTTTCATCAGACTAAGTTTCTTTCTAATCCTGGTCTCCTAAGAGGTTTTTTGGTTTTGCTTTTTGTTTTTCCTTAATGAGGAATGATTGCTGGATGTCTCTAGTAAGATGATCATAAGGATTTTCTTTTTTGGGTTTTCAAATGTTAAAATAAGTTTGCATTCTTGGGATCAACTTGTTTGGTCCTTTATACATATAGTTAGATTTGATTTGTTACAATGTCATTTAGAATTTTTGTATCTATGCTCATGAAGAATATGGGTCTACGGTTTTATTTTCTGGCAAAGGATTTGACAGGATGCAGTATCAGGCTAATTCTGGCCTCATAAAATGAGTTGGGAAGTAATCTCTCTATTTCAGAGGAAAAAATATACACACACAGTCTTCTCATTTTTGAAACTGTAAAAAATAAATTTACTTCTCCATATTTAAAAAGTTATTTTGTGATCTCCTTTTCTTTCACATATTTCTCATATGATATGCTCTCCAGAACCCAGACTTTACTTTCATCTTGAAAAGTGACCATCTTATACTTTCCTTCTTAAAATGTGACTCTGAGAAGAACACAACCCTAGTCATATTTTCTTGTCACTTTATTGAACAGCAGGACTTTCACATTCCTTGGTTGTGTCACTTAACATTTAATGCAGCCAAAGATGGCTTTAATACAAACTAAACACTTCTCCACCATCACTGCCGAAAAGCCATGTTATTATGTCACAACCAAAGCCTGAAGGAGCCCCAAATGAAAGGATCCTGTCCTTCCACCCCTGAAGGTAAATTTTACTCTGCCTTTACCCAAATAGACAAGGATGCCCCTTATTAAACCACAGACATAGGGAAGATCTAAGGAGTGAAAACCTCTTATCCTTTTGCTGGCAACTACTCCTCATATGAGTACAAAGAAAGTCTTTTGTTGAGAGATGATTCAAGTTTGCCTTTATATGTAGCCATCAAAACCGGGTTACCAGCCAAAGACCAGGTCTAGGAATAATGAAAAAAAAATTGAGCCTAGGAGTGAATGGACAACTCAGTTATTGGCACCAACAGAACAAGTCTTATCTTCTGTTTGTATGAGTCTTTTGATTTAAAAACAATAAAACTTGCTACTTATACTTTGGCCTAAGTGAACTAAAAAAAGAAACAAAAACTGGCTTGATATGAAAATAGGCTCTTATTCAGTGTCAAGAGTAACAGACAGGGGCTCCCCTGGTGGCGCAGTGGTTGAGAGTCCACCTGCCGATGCAGGGGACACAGGTTCGTGCCCCAGTCTGGGAAGATCCCACGTGCCACGGAGTGGCTGGGTCTGTGAGCCATGGCTGCTGAGCCTGTGCGTCCGGAGCCTGTGTTCCACAAGGGGAGAGGCCACAACAGTGAGAAGCCCACGTACTGCAAGAAAAAAAAAAAAAAAAAAAAGAGTAACAGACACATCTTGAGATGACTGGTAGTACCTGTCTCCCAATTACAGACCTTTATCCCAATAGGACATGGCACAACTAAGATAAGAAACTCATAATTAGCTTTATCTAAAGTTTATTGACTATTTGGTAGAGAATGAGCTCTAAAGAAACTCAGTGGAATGACTGGTAAATAGTAGATAATGCATAACTGCTTGCTACATAAATAATTAAGTAAATAACAAAAAATAATAGTAAATAAAAACACGAGAGAATGAATGAATAGAAGTTGTAATCATCCAGGGTAAGGGGACAAAGAAACAGGTGGTACCATCAAATTAGAATAATTCAAAGAGGGTTTATATACAAAGCACTGATTCTAAAGACATGAGTAAAATGTAGAGGAACCATAAGGGATGGAGCAGAAATTCTGGGCTAACAGAAGTGGAGCTGTTTCCACATCTAGACAAAAATGGTAAGGGGAGGGAGAGGACATGGAGGCCCATTGATGTAATCTGTGCAGATCCGCCTCCTGAGGCAGATAGCGGAGGAGGGTGGGCATTGGATCTGGAGAAATAAGCAGAGGATATTCAGTAAAATCAGGCTATGAACCAGGCCCAAGAGCAGTGAACTCTGGGAAAGAAACAGCTGCCAATGGAGCTCCAAGCTGTGGAAGAAGAGTCTAAATAAGATGATATTAATAAGTAGGAAAGGAAGTGGTACTCAAATAGTATTATCTGGAACACAAGTACATCATCATGTAAATAATAATCTCACCCCCAGAAAGAGTGTCTGACCTCAAATTTACCAACATCAATTTGCAAGCAGGTCAACAGGAGGGGTGTGATCCCCTTCCCTTGATGGCAACCAGGAGGTGGTAGAGAACAAGAAAAGGAACTTTAGAAATGGTCCTGAGTCTTTCAGCACTATTTACAATAGCCAGGACATGGAATCAATGTAAATGTCTATCAACAGAGGATAAAGAAGATGTGGTATACATATACAATGGAATATTACTCAGCCATAAAAAAGAACAAAATAATGTCATTTGCAGCAACATGGATGGACCTAGAGATTGTCATACTCTAGGTCAGTGAAATAAGTGAAGTAAGTCAGAAAAAGACAAATATCATACGATATCACTTATATGTGGAATCAAAAAAAAAGGTACAAATGAACTTATCTACAAAACAGAAATAGAATTACAGATGTAGAAGATAAACTTATGGTTACCAAGGTGTAAAGAGGGGGAGGGATAAATTAGAAGATTGGTATTGACACATACACACTACTATATATAAAATATATAACTAATAAGGACCTACTGTATAGCACAGGGAACTCTACTCAATACTCATAATGGCCGACTTGGGAAGAGAATCTAAAAAAGAGTGGATATATGTACATGTATAACTGATTCACTTTGCCGTACACCTGAAACTAACTCAACATTGTAAATCAACTGTACTCCAATAAAAATTTATAAAAAGAAACAGTTCTGCGTTGGAATACTGTTGATCACTTTTAAACGTAAAACAAAATAAATTCTTCTTAAAACCTAATTTCTTAAACCAATGCCAAAATAAGAATTCTGAACTATAAGAGAACATGAGAGTCTGCTGTACTAGTATCCAAAATCAAATAGTCTCCTCCAGGCAAATTTACTGTTATTATTTAATAGCAGACAGGCGGTGGCCTCCAGTCTCTCAGCTCATGCCTTTCCCCTTTTGCTCACGTTAGACTAGTGATAAATGATGCAGAATTTCTCAGAGAGAGAGAGAGAATTATGCCCAATATAAAAAGTGGTTGAAAAAGCTGATTACAGAGTCATTAGCCCCTGTGGGCTCATTTTATTGCTATAAAGTCATCATTCAAGTAGACATATATTTAGCTTCTGTGGCCTTCATTTGTGGTAAGCAAAATAACCTCAGACAAAAAAAAAAGGAGCCCAAGTTCAAACTTCCTATTTTTAGTGATGTGACAGCCAATTTACTAAATTAGAAAAGCCCAGAGCAGAAGCAGAGAAATGTCATCAGCTCATGTTCCCTGTACTGTGTGCTTACAGCACATCTGGAGACAAGTTTACCCCTAGATCACAAGTTTTCTTGTAATCCAACATGTGACCAGAAGAAGGTACCAAGGATGGTGAGGAACTTATACACCTTGACACATGAGAAGTAGTTAAAAGAACCAGACACATTTAACCTAGGAAACAGAGGCCTATATGACATAAAAGTCTTTTTTTATTTAACATTAGGGCTGACTGTGGAAAACATTGATTTATTATCTAGCTAGTCCAAATAAGTTGTGGGCAAACATTTTCAATTCAAGGTGAAACATTCATTCATTACTCATTCATTCAATATTTACTGATCAAATATACTTTTTCTGTTATTGTGCTAGGTTCTAAACGTTAAAGGAGAATTTATTAGCAAACACTGTGATTTTCAAAATTGTGAACTCCGTATCACTAGTGGGTCTGTAATCAGACACTAGGTAACTATCTGTGAGTGGTATTATAGAAGGGAGAACATCTGTGTTCCTTAATTTTAAAGTGCACATGTATTACCTGGGAATCTTAAAAAGTTGCAGATTCTAATGCAGTAGATCTGGGCGGGAGCCTGAGAGTTTGCCTTTCCAACAAGCTCCCCAGTGATTCAGATGATTCTGGTCCTTGGATCACACTGTGATTAGCAAAGCATTTAGGTCACTGCCTCTTGAACATTCTCTGCTGTTGATGAGGATCAACAGGCCTATTTTGTGTTATCTCAGATTCAATGTCTCGCATTTCAGAGAAAGAAAAAATTAGAAGACGTAGGCTTGTCAGATATCCGTCACTAGAAAGGTGAGTTCATGGAGCTGGCTCTGCATCCTACCTTGCTACTGTATCCAGATTAAGTATATTAAGCTGTTTTGCCCATCCTGCTAATATAAACTGCAAACCATGACAAAAGAATACACTAACATGCAATCCGCGTTCAAAATCTTGGTTCTGAGCTACTCTCCTTGACTCCCTCACACCGAATCCCATCCTGTTGCAGCCCTTCCTATATGCTCATCCTCCAGTACTGATTTTGTTTAGTTTGCCCTTCAGATTTGACATTTAGTGCTTTTTTCCGGGTTCAACCTTGGGGTATTTCAGTAAAGATCTTCCCTATTACTGCCACCCACTCTGAGGACCCAGGCTCCTCAGTAAATATTCTTGCACTTCAGCTCATAATCAGTCTCCCTGAAACTGTTTCTGCCACCAGGTTCTTCCAGTGCTGAGAGGGGAGTGAACAAATCAAGGCTCCTGAGATCAGGTTGGCACCTCAGGTGACCTAGAATCATTTCAGGTTTCCAGAAATTATTAGATGGGCAGAGTTCATCCAATATAATTTTCAAACATTTTTCTTCTGTAAGTAAGAGTTAGAGGAGAATATTGACAAAAATCATATTAGCGATTCATCTAATAATGATAGTTACAGTCTTTGGAGGAAAATGGGTTGCTTCCTTGGAAGGTAACCTAAGAGTTTACAAGTACAAAGATGCATTCCATTTTATGGGCAAAAGCTCCAAATAACCTCCTCTATCAAAAATCCATCTTCAGGTGGTTTCCATATGGTTTTGATAAACTTGACTACTACATTGAATAAACAAACTGATAAACAGACACTAGGAAAACATACAATCATTGAGAGAAACTAGAATGATTTGAATACAAATGAGCTAATTCTTGACACAATCGATATAAACAATATCCCTCAGTTTTTGCAACATATAGTCAAATATATTAACATAGAAAGGAAGCCATTCCATTTCATATTTACGGCCACCATTGATGCACTCTGACAAAATTCCTTGTCTGAAGACCTCCCTAATAACTTAATGTATTCTGTCTATTTGTTACATATTAGACTTGCTTCCCCCAAAATTATAAGCTCTCATAGGCAAGGACTAGGTTTGATTCTTCCTTTGCATTTTCCTCTGTACTCGGCACCTAGTAGGGACTTAAAGAATGACTGTTGTTTGATTTGAAGATGTTAAGACAAATATTTTACCAACAAGAGATGTGATACCTGCTTTCTATTTGGTAAGAGGTGAGTCAGTTGTAACTGGTGTTATGGAGGTGGGAATTGTAAACATGGCAGAGACTTTTCAGACTGTTGTTTTGAATTCTAGAAAGAAGGGCTGGGCAGAAATTCTCTGGGGTAGATGTGTGCAGTAGAGGGAGTCAGAGGAAGGAGTCTGAGCAGGGCCTTTACTGCCTATAATTTTACCAGGTTGGGGCTGGTGTCTGCTGCTTCAGAACTACCATGACCCCTGCCTGCACTTAAGAACAAGAGGGAGTGAGGACATCTTGTTACTAAGCTATTCAAGAAGAAAGACAAGTGTGTGTTGTGTGTACCATGTTTGTGTGGCTGACTTTAAAATACTTCAAAATCTATGAGTTATCAGTAGTCAAGCCCTTCCCTTTTCTCTTCAAAAACAAAATTACGTCACTCTCCATCTCTACCTTTGTCTTCTCTGGCTCCTCAGCCTGTGCCTTTATGTGAGCTTGTATGTTCTGTGGTATGTCCGTGTCAAATTGGCTGGGCCACTGTGTGCAGATATTTGGTCAAGAATGATTCTGGATGTTTCTGTGAGAATGTTTGTGGATGAGATTTACATTTAACATGGTGGACTTTGAGTAAAGCAGATTACCCTCCATAGTGATGGTGGGCCTCATCCAGTCAGTTGAAGAACTGATTAGAACAAAAGACTGACCTTCCCCAAGCAAGAAAGAACTCTTCTGCAGAAGGCCTTTGGACTTGAACTACCACGTTGACTTTTCCTGGCTCTCCAGCCTGACAGCCTGTGGACTTGAACTGCAAATCAGCTCTTCCCCAGGTTTCCAGCTGATGACCCACTTTGTAGATTTTGAACTTGGCAGCGTCCATAATCACCTGAGCCAATTTCTTAAAACCTCTCTCTCTCTCTCTCTCTCTCTCTCTCTCTCTCTCTCTCTCTCTCTCCCTCCATATGTATATGCACCACATTGGTTTGGTTTCTCTGGAAAACCTTAACTAATACAGGCTCCTTTCACTGTGACATTTGGAAGTTGGTCCTTTCTCACATGACCATAGTAGCCATAAAACATTAAAAGAAGCTCAAACAATCACATGGAGAAGACACTGACTGGCATAAAAGTTGCCTATCTTCAGTTTCCAAAGAGACTTTAGCACAGTGCAAAGGAAGGAAGCATCTGGATAAACTGGAAATACTTCTGGTGTTTTCTCCACCCTGACAGAAGACTTCTCAAACAAGCCTCTGTAATACACGAGCTAAACTACCACATCATCTCTCTGTCAGGACACAAAAGCTATTCTGTTGAACTAGGTGAGAAATGAAAGAGAGAAGGGGGAGGAAGCTCAGTTCATAAGGGTGCCATGGAAGACAAGGGCCCTGAAGCTCTGAAATGAAGACTATAGGAATGAAAAAGTGGGCAACAGCAATCAAATAGAAGGAGCTCCATCCTAACTGGAACTTTAAGAGAAGCAACAGAAGCTGCAGCATCTCACACAGGAACACTGGAAATCCACTGATGGCTCTCGCTATGGCATTCTGCTCTGCAATTTTTTTAACTTGATTCCTGTCCAGCACTATAGAGCAAGGGTGGTATTTGTTCATACTTACGGGCTATAAATGTGATCATTTTTTCTAGTTGACCATACTGTCAAAGAACCATATAATCTCAGGCAAAGATCATTATTGACTATAAAAATCAGCAACAAAGAAGAGATTAAATTTCAAACAATTCTACTTTTCTACGAGTAATGGGCAGAAAGATTTCCTCTACCAAAATGGAGGTCTCCCCATAATTTTTTGGTGGATCTTAGACTATATGTCAGCAAGTATATTTCATTTCTTCACAGTTTCAAAAACCATGAAATCTTTACTCTTCTGGCTGCTGAAGTTGGAATTAGTTTGTAATTCAACACATCTGTGGTTACCTCTGGACAGAAAAAAAAAAAAAAAAAAGAAGAAGCGAACCCACTGAAAATTCCAATTTATGTTCCCAAGTATCCTGAAAGTGTGTCCTAACACCTCTCCCTTCCCTTCCCCTAACCTTTTTTTTGTTTTAGCTTGTCTCCCAAACAGTGATAAGCTCAAGGTTACATATTTTCTCCAGTTTTCAAATCAATATTACCGTATATCACCATTGCTGCTCAGTTTAGGGCTTTGCGACTAGCTACCATGACAATAGATGCACAGCCTGGAACCAGTTTTAGTTAATTAGAGTCAATCAATCCAAACTTTGCTAACTTACTCATGTGAAACAATAGTATAATGAACCAAAGTCGGCAAGATGATTGGGAAACACAAATTATTGCACCCTGATAAATTAAATGTGACTATTACAAACCTTCTTTCTAAATGAATACTCAGGGAAGAAACGTATGGGTATTTAATATAATTAAGAATACAAGGAAAATAAACTTAAAGGAGCTATTAAAAGCCCTGCCTTTTTTTTTTTTAAAGGAAGGAAAACACTCAGCAGTTGTATAGAGGGAAGAGCTCGTGGCATCACTATGAGTGTTCATTTGGGAAAATATCTTCCTGTTGATTGGGGTCCTTGGGTGGAGTAAACAGAAAAGCAGGACATGCACACCTGTGGGCAGCAGAAATGTGGCAGGGTGGTGAAATATCCAAAAGTCAGGGAAGAGAGAGAAGAGTGTAAGCTTCCAGACCTATGTGTGTGCAGTGCCTAGGGCATGGGTTTCTGTGACTAAAGGGTCAATGCTTTGATAATGTATGAAACTGAGTGAAAGCTTTTCCCCAGAATTCTGGCAAATCTGATGTGCCACCTATCTTTGTGGCACATATGCTCGAAGTTAAGGGCCTGCTATAGACTAAGTAAAATAAACAGCCATACACACATATAATTAATAGAATAAGACAAACCCAAGATTCACCATCCCGGTTAGCCAAACCTTGCAGTTGCTTTATCCTAAGGAAATATGTGAATCCTATCAGAAGTATTACTTTGGGCTAAAAAACTATGTTTAACCATAGTTAAATGGAGGATAGGGGAGTTTTGAAATGCAAGTTGATATGACGGTATTAGATGTCCCATTTGGGAAGTAAGAGTTAGGAAGCAAAAAGGAACTGGATAGGGGATGAGAAGAGTAGAAAAGGATTGTGAAAAATATATAGAAGGATAACTATTAAAACAAGATTCTTATGCCTCAGCTTAGGCTAAATTTGGTCCTATTATTGGCTGTTGGTAGTAAACCATCTCGCATAAAAAAGCTTTGTGAGAAGCAGAGTGGAAAGAGCTCTGACCTGGAGATAGAAGACCTGAGGAGGGGGTCCTTGCCCAGCCTGTTCTATGATGCATTTGGCCTCTGTTTCCTTACCTGCAAAGTGGGGTGTTGAGGTAGACAATCAAGGAGGAAGCTTATAGTTCAAAATATTCCAACTCCAGGTACAATTTCAAGAACAGTTTTTAATAATTTACTGTAGTGACACATGTTCACTACTGCTATAGACTGAATGTTTGTGTTTTCCCAAATTCAGAAATTGAAAACTAACCCCCAATGTGTTGGGATTAAGAGTTGGAGCCTTTGGAAGATGATTAGGTCATGAGGGCAAAACCCTCATTAATGAGGTTAGAGCCCAAATAAAAGCGGTCCCAGGGCTTCCCTGGGGGCACAGTGGTTGAGAGTCCGCCTGTCGATGCAGGGAACACGGGTTCGTGCCCCGGTCCGGGAAGATTCCACATGCCGTGGAGCGGCTGGGCCCGTGAGCCATGGTTGCTGAGCCTGCACATCCGGAGCCTGTGCTCCACAGCGGGAGAGGCCACAATCGTGAGAGGCCCGCGTACCGCAAAAAAAAAAAAAAAAGGAGGTCCCAAAGAGCTCTCTCTCATTCATTCTGCCATATGCAAAAAGATAGGCATCTATGAACCAGGAAAGGGGCTCTCAGCAGACAACAAGAGCCTTGTTGGAGCCTTGATCTTGAACTTAAATAAGCGTTTGTTGTTTAAGCCACCCAATCTATGGTATTTTTGCTATAGCCTCCCAAATGGACTAAGGCAACTACTGACTCACTTTGTTACTTATGTCACATAATCAGGCAGATCAGGCAAATGCTAGAGATATTTACAGTGTGATTCACGTGTTATGTTATATTTGATTGCTTTATATTGAACTCCCATCTATTTTTCTCATAATCTAAATCACAGCTAATTTAGTCTTCATGTACTCTCAAGCTCATATGCATTTTATTATCATTTACCAGGTGCATAAACAGGGCTTTTCTTAAAAAGGGATTTAAAGATTAGCACCACATCCATGGTAAGACTATGTGTCTGCATCTCATTGGGTTGGGAGGGGGACTGAGTATGTTTCATTTTCCTTATTTTTAAAAGATGACTGCAGCGGTGATAAGGTGTCTCACCCTTCTTCAAGCCATTAATAAATAGTCAAATTGATTTGAAGCTTCTAGAAAACAAGGAATAGGAATTATGACAAATTCAGGTGTCTTATACTGTCTAAATGGTATATCAGCTATAGAAGCTGTTAGATGATGGATGAATGCATAGATGGATGGACAGATTACAGATGGGTCAGGGAATACACATATAAAAGTCAATATAAACACAATGGTGTATAGTTTCTATTTCTCTGCATTTGGAAAACTTTTCAGTGTTCAATTTTTAAGAGTCCTATTTTGAGAAATGGCAATATTTTATATAATATTTTATGAATAGAACTGTATCGTGACAAAATTAGATGCATTTTTCTTCAGTTTTATTTAACATAGTCATACTCATTTATTACTAAGAAAGTGTACCAAAAGATAACAAAATAATGTTTGAAATTTCAAAGATGTGTGGCTAATTTAATCCTATGTTTCACATCACAGATTCAAATTCTATCATTCACAATAAAATGAATTCTTTACCAAGGGCTTACTTTCTAGATAAAGTTTTCCTCTGTAACTTAAACCTCCCTAAACCAGTTTCTTCTTCCCAAGCCACATTAAAACCACAAAGTATTTCACTGACCATGACACCGCCAAATGGTGATGAGAAATTTGCTTGTGCTTTTGACACTTCTATGTAAAACAACAGCTGCTTCACTCACTTGGAAGCAGCCTTTTCCCCCCCATTGGGGATTCTTATCCCCAGTGGAGGTGGGTGGGCCTCCTGCTGGCAATGTTGCATGCGTACAGATTCTTCAATACTCCGTAGCTGACAGCTAAAATGAACGCATTCTGTGAGGAATATGTTTTCCGGTGGAAGACAGCCAAATACTTTCCTTTGGGGAATAGAGCATGAGAAGTACCATGGCCCTATTCTCATCCTAGTGACTCAAACACCCACAGTCACACACAGCCAGACATGTACCTTGCAGAAACCAAAGGCTAATACGTTAAATGCATCATATCTACTAGAAGGAAAATTCTAGTTCGAAAATGAGCAGATGATTTAAAACAGAAACATATGTGTGAATGTTTCTCCTATCATCATCACCATCAACATCATCATTATTATTCCCTCACCCGCCCTACCTTCTTACCTTTCAAAGTTCCTGAAACTTGAATGTTTGTTTCCTTTTCCTCTGGTCTCCCTTCCTACTCCCATAGGTACCTTAAACCATACACTTAATGAGCATCCAAATTTGTTGTGCTCTTAAAACTCAACCCCAGGGGAGAAGGAAGCTTCACTTACATACATAACATCCAAATTTTGGACTCTTAGAAGGTGGCTCTCGTTCTGATACATTCCATACTAGTTATTTTGGTCCAGATCCTGCTGATTTTGTTTGCACTGTCATCACAATGCACTTCATGTATAACACTCCTTTACTTATCAATCCCACATTTATCATGCATGGTTTTAGTGCAAATCCAAGGCTAGCTCGGCATGAACTCAGGTTCATGGGAATACAGCAAGGAGTCAGAAGACTTCACTTTATGTACTAATGCCACTGCAGGGTGGATCTGTTCACCTCATGGAGTTGTGATAAGGATAAGTAGTTACTGTTGGTGGGAATGTATATTGATACAGCCACTATGGAGAAGACTATGGAGGTTCCTTAAAAAACTAGAAATAAAACTACCATAGGACCCAGCAATCCCACTACTGGGCATATACCCAGAGAAAACCATAATTCAAAAAGAGTCATGTTCCACAATGTTCACTGCAGCACTATTTACCATAGCCAGGACATGGAAGCAACCTAAGTGTCCATCAACAGATGAATGGATAAAGAAGATGTGGCACATATATACAATGGAATATTTCTCAGCCATTAGAAGAAACCAAACTGAGTTATTTGTAGTGAGGTGGATGGACCTAGAGTCTGTCATACAGAGTCAAGTAAGTCAGAAAGAGAAAAACAAATACAGTATGCTAACACATATATATGGAACCTAAAAAAGAAATGGTTCTGAAGAACCTAGGGGCAGGACAGGAATAAAGACACAGATGTAGAGAATGGACTTGAGGACAAGGGAAGGGGGAAGGGTAAGCTAGGACAAAGTGAGAGAGTGGCATGGACATATATACACTACCAAATGTAAAATAGATAGCTAGTGGGAAGCAGCCGCATAGTACAGGGAGATCAGCTCAGTGCTTTGTGACCACCTAGAGGAGTGAGATAGGGAAGGTGGGAGGGAGACACATGAGAGAGGGGATATGGGGATATATGTATACATATAGCTGATTCACTTTGTTATACAGCAGAAACTAACACACCATTGTAAAGCAATTATACTCCAATAAAGATGTTAAAAAAAAAAAAGGATGAAGGTGCTTAGTAAAGAGCACAGGGGTTTGTTAATATTGGTTATTACTCTGAGGAGTGGTAGAGGAGAACCCTGAGTGTGGAGATTTCAAATCTGCCTTCAGTCCCTTGTTAACTCTGTGACATCACTTAACTCTCTTAACTTCCTCATCAGTATCTATAAAATGATAACATATGACTTTAGTGATATGAATGTGTGCACATGTATGTGTGTATATACACAAATACAGAAGTACACATCTAGATAGATAGATGTGACACTTCTCTGACTCTTCTAAATGGCTATTTCACTGATTGCAGCAAACAATTTAAGATTTTTAATTGAGCTTTGAAAATTTTCTAATAATTTCTGTATTGTATGATATCCAGAATATAGGGGAAAATTTCATACATGCTATTACTAGTACAATGCAAAACAGATAGTAAATATCATTAAAATGTAGCCAACAGGGACTTCCCTGGTGGTCCAGTGGTTTAGACTACACAATCCCAATGCAGGGGGCATGGGTTCAATCCCAGGTCAGGGAAAAAAATTAAAATGACAAAAAATTAAAAAATTTTAAAATTAAAATGTAGCCAACAAGAGATAGTAATTAGCCAAAAACAGTCACTACAGAAATTCAACAGTATATTTAGGGCAATGTATAAAAGAAAAGAAAACTTCTTCTATCACTTCTTAGAGAACATCTCATGTTACTCTTTTCTCCCCCATGACCTATATTACAATCCAGAAGGGAAGCTCTGTATTACTCTAATTTTTATCGATAATCCACATGTTTCTTCTGTGATTCCTAAATTTTTGTTTCCACACTGATTTCTATTTGGATTCTTACAACTTTATGTCTGGCTCCTTTTGATACTTGGATGTTTCACAGGCACCTTGAACACCACAGTTCCAGAAATTGAACTTCCCATGTTTCCTTCCCAAACTCTTCCTCCTGAAGTGTTTTTACCTCAATAATTGGACAAATGTCTACTCGCATGCTCAGGACAGAAACCTCACAATAATCCTTGACATCTCCCTCTCGCTCACACCCGTATTTGTTGATTATTCTTTTAAATTCTACCTCTAATTCATCCATTTCCCTGTACCTATTTCCACCACCAACAACCCCAGTGTGAACCATGCTTTGCCTCTTCACTTTCCACACTGACACTTGCCCTCCTCCAAACTCTTCTCAGAGAGACTGCTGGAGCAACGTTTCATAAACTCAAATCTGAAAGTCATTTCTCTTCTCAAATATCTCCCATGAATTCCAATTTCTTTTAGGATAAATCATCAAATTAGTAGCGCCTCTGGATTTTTTATATACAAAGGATAGAGTGGGGGGGCTCTGGCAGGAAGTTGGTAATTAGGGGACATCTCTTGGAGCTACATTTGCATGGGATGCATGTTGTCCCAGCCTCATCCATGATCACATTCCTAACGTGGCCTGCTCTTGAAAACATTGATCCAGCCCAACTTTCTAACTCAGCCCCTATCTTGCTTCCCTCACTCACTCTATTGGAACCTCATTGCCTTCTTCAAATATACCAGGTTCATATGCACATTCGCTGTTTTCTCCATCTGCCACTATCACCTTTTAATCACATTCCCCCTAAAACCCCCTGTACTCCCGACTTCACCATCTTTCTAGTTTCTGCTTAATGGTCACTTCTGCAGTGAAGATGTCTCTTCTCTAGGTCAGATTCTCCTCTTGAATGCCATCAAAGTATCTGAATTTGTCAGTTAGAGTAATTATCACAGTTGTAGTAACATGACCTTTAGGAAGTCTTTTGTTTGAAGTCCACCTTATTCACTATTGTCTGTGCCCAAGAGGGTAGGAATGAGGTTGGTTTGGTTCATTCCTGAACCTTCAGTACCTAACACAGAGCACATACTGGGGGCTTAGACAAATTTGTTGAGTAAAGAACTTTTACTAATTCTATTTCAGTCACTCTTTTCAAACTCCCTCTCAGTTCTCAAAAAAAACAGTAATTTTAATTGTATGTGGATATTCTCTTAAAGAGAGCAAATGAGACCTTTTCCTTCCAATATCTAGTTTGTTGATTGACTATTAGACTGAGAAAGGGACCTGACCCTCAGATCTAATCCCATACGATTTTAGAACAAAGAAAAAGATGCTCATTTTTAAATTTGTTTTTAAATTGAAACATTCCTAATTGTTTAGGAATCCTCTAAATCTACTTCTTAAGTGATCAACAGTATATACTTATTAAATTATAGATATTATTTTCTAAGTTTTTCCTGGAAGTTTGATTTTACTGAAATCCTTTCATAATTATTCATTTACTGGACACTTATTAGATACCTATCCTATGCCAGGACCTCAGCTATGTTCTGTGAATGGAAAACAATATTTATTGAGGACGTTATACTCTAGTTAGAGAAGCCAATAAGTAAATACATTTATACACACACTTCTAAGACAGTTAATAAGAGATATAACATAACTATGTATATAGTGCTGTGGACACATAACAGAGAATTAATTAACTGTAGCTGTGAAGATGAGGGAGTGTCACAGAGAAGGGGAAGCATTGGGGCTGCTCTTCAGGGTGACTAGAAGGTGACCAGGCAGACAGTGGTCTCCTCCAGTCGTTAAGGAGGAAGGAAAACAACAAGAGTAAAGGCAAGCAGACACACATTTAACTACCGTCCTGTGTAATTGACTCATTAATAAACAGACCTGCCTCTTATCTGGAGAAAAACATGGTTCGAAAGGATACATGCACCCCAATGTTCATAGCAGCACTGTTCACATTACCCAAGACATGGAAGCAACCTAAATGTCCATTAACAGAGGAATGGATAAAGAAGATGTAGTACACACATACACACACACACACACACACACACAATGGAATATAACTCAGCCATAAAAAGGAATGAAATAATGCCATTTGCAGCAACATGGAAGGACCTGGAGATTATCATACTAAGTGAAGTAAGTCAGACAGAGAAAGACAAATATCATATGACTATTGCTTATATGTGGCATCTAAAAAGAAATGATATAAATGAACTTATTTACAAAATAGGAACAGACT
Organism: Mesoplodon mirus; assembly: GCF_964341445.2. Lineage (NCBI taxonomy): Eukaryota > Metazoa > Chordata > Mammalia > Artiodactyla > Ziphiidae > Mesoplodon > Mesoplodon mirus. Next base: position 47,990,384 of record NC_138989.1, on the reverse strand, counting down.
CACAGACTTAGAGAACAAACTTACGGTTACCAGGGAGAAAGGGTGGGGTGGAGGGATAGATTGGGAGTTTGGGATTGACATGTACACACTGATATATTTAAAACAGATAACCAACAAAGACCTACTGTATAGCACAGGGAACTCTGCTCAATATTCTGTAATAACCTAAGTGGGAAAATAATTTGAAAAAGAATAAATATATGTATATGTATAACTGAATCACTTTGCTGTACACCTGAAACTAACACAACATTGTCAATCAATTATACTCCAGTATAAAATAAGAATTTTTTGAAAAGAAAAAGTAATAATAAAATAAAGTATGACAGAGGGGGAAAAAAAGAAACACCTCTACATACCTGTGGTGAGCAAGACTCTCCTGAAATATAACATCACTTCGGTGGGTCCTCAAAATAGTTGATCTGAAGGGAATTCAGATTTAATAACAGGTCTCATTTTCTTTCTGGACAACGATCAATATATGCAACTTCCCAGCAGTCAAAAAATATGGACAACTTCCTCCTGTAAAGATACACTTTAATGATTCACCAGTGACTGTATTATAACTCATTTGTAAAATTCCAAAGTATTAAAAGCTCCATCTTCATTATTACCAGATGTCTTACAGGCTCCTAAGTCAACACTTCTCCCGCCCATCCTAGGGTAAAAGCTGAGAGGGAGGAGAGGCCACCCTGCGTCCCAGCTACATGGAGTCCTGACAGATCCTTATCTCTACCTTTTCAGTTGACTTTATTCCAAAGGTCTCTGAATAAAAGGTCTTCCCTTGTTAAATCATCTAAATTCTGTATTTAAGACTGCTAGAGATATGCTTTTGTCCAAAATCCTGCTGAGAAAGAAAAAAAAAAAAAAGCAAACTCTTTCGAGACTGCAAGTTCTCTGCAGCCTGAGCTGGCAAAACACACTCAGCAGTAACCATGGACCATAGAATCCTGGGCTTGAATGGATGCCCTGATTCAACATGGCCCTGAATGACGTACGGCATCTATGCATTCCCATACACCCACTTCCCCCCTTCTGAAGTCATCACTGGACTCCATGTCTCTCACTGTTGTATGTTTTACCTTTAAAGTATTGCACTGGCAAACCGTTTGTTTGGGTTTTTTTTTTCATCAGCTGTAATCAGTTTTTGAATTCTGTTGTGTTTTACTTTTTTTATCCAAGTATGGTTCTCATGGTGTAGTAAATGACATTAGGCTTTTGTAAATTCTTGCAGAATATAACAGATCATTGGTTTTATAACACAGTCACTGCTTTTGCATTCTGATGAGATTATTAGTAGCAGCCTAGAATACAACATCCCTGCATACTGTTAGTTAAAAAAAAATAAAAGTTTACTAAATGGTCTCTTGTCAACTGTATCTGAAAATCATTATAGTTTCTCTGTTTCCTCTACATGAAGGGACTCTTCAGCAGGCTGGTGGGTTATGTCAACATAAGGTTACAAAATTATTATCCCAGCTCTGTTTGTTTCATTGGGGCTTATGCCAGGCATTAGCATCCCTATTGTAAGTCGCAAGCGCTTAGGTATTTGTACATCAGGTGTAGAACAATTCCAGTGTTCAACCAGAAGATACTCAAAGCCAGTTGGCCTAGTGGTAGGTAGCTTTCAACAGGAACAAATTCTAAGGGGGGAAAAAACGCACTGGGGCTTTTCTGATTTGCCATCTCTCCATAACATAGGTTAGCCCTTTGGAGTGTTCTGTGGCCTCCTATAGAGAGATTTAAAATCCATTTATTAATAAAATTAAGCGTTTTTCCCTCTTGGGCCCATAGTCTATAATGCAAATTAGCTACGTGTGATATTTAACGGGCAAATGGTCTTCCACGTGCTGCATTGTGGCAACTCGGAAGGGAGATGCTTGGCATGTGAAGGAAGTGCCTGGCAGAGATCAGGGAGCAAAACGTTCCCTCCAATGTGTACACTCCTCTTTTTTTTTTAGGGCGGAAAGGAATGACATTTGAAAATTGCCTATTGCATGTGCACCTTACCTTTCTCTTCATACCACTTTACTTGTGCATATCTGCTATCTGCATTAACATCATGCCATTCTTGGCTTCAAATTGATACAATGCCAAATAAAAAGCTATTCTGTGAGCCGTAATGGTTCTCCAGTAGTCACGGCATTCAACATAGTCAATAATATAAACTTTTACATGTGCAAATGCATATTAAAATGAGAGATCTGATTTGCTTCAATAGTTCTGGCCTGTGAGACACATAATATGGTGTTTTAAAAACTGCTTACATCTAGTTTGTTTTTTACCTGAATATGGGGATAATAAGAAGGATGAATTTTGTAAGAACTTCATATTCTGTTTTGAAACTCCCTCCATGCAACAGTTCCAAAATAGAATCAATTTCTCTCTCTTATTTTCTTTTATCTCAGTTTCTGGGGATATCTTTGTTTTGTTGGCCACACTTTAAAATTGAATAATGTTTAAAATTAACATTATTCTCTTTGGACTTTTAAGTGTTTCCTTCAGATTCTTTTTTTTTTTTTATAGCTATTCTTTACTAGTGACATGCCCCATCAGGTTTATTTATGGTTAATATTTAGGAACCACAATGTAAGTTCTTCTTAAAAATGTTTACTCTTCAATTGCTATAACTTATTTTGTTAAACTAGCTTATGTAAATGGAAGACTGAAACAGTCAAATAAAGACAACTTCCAGGGATCAGGGTTTCAGGCAACACTCCAGACATCTGCCTTCCCCTGAGTTACAGAAACTGAGCTGAGTCCTAGAGGTGAGGAGACCAATGTGAGACCCTAAAGTTGGTTGTGATCTAATGGGCAAGTGAAAAAAAAAATTACAGCACAATATATTAAGTGCTCTATGATATATAATCAGAGGGTGTATTTTTCCTGAAAATCAGTAAGATCTAGAACATCATCATGCACTTTTACACTTCAGCAGAAGCAGTCTTTTGACCCAGCGATCAGGTTTCTTTGCAAATCAATAGAGGATAATGGAATTCAAGTTCTAAATGTAAACAGTTAAAGGTGTAAATCCCACCTCCCATCCTTGCTGAGTAAAGCAAAATCAGTAACTTCTCTTAACTTTATGTTTTCCTTCTGTGAAAATGGTGTGATATTCACACCTGCCTCATAGGTTTATTGTTCCAGGTGAGACACTGCATGCAAGGAGCTGAATACAGCACCTGGCACAAAGCAAGTGTTCAGGATATGCTATGTGGCTGTACGATTATTACCGTTCATAGAGCCCAAGTGATTACGCACTTGACCTGTGTGCCTCCAAGAGTTGGGTGTTGACAAGGGCAGTGAATTTCTTCTCACTGAAATACGTGCTTCTTTCCCCTGATTGGAGTAGAATGTGGTCCAAGTGCTCCTGTAAAGTTCTCGCCTATATGGCTTCATCCCCCATCTCTCCTGATCTGATAAATATTCCTTCGGCCCATTTTGCTCTCTCTCTGTCTATAAAATTTAATTGCATATCATGAGGATAGTGGATTTGATCAAAAGCATTCACATGTCTGTTTACATGTAGAAATGGAAGTTCATTCCATTTATTGAATGTGATGTGGCCTCCGCTGTGTCCCGTGACAGCTTTGATGATCTGTGCTTTGCTTTACCCTGGAGCTGTGGTTCTCATATTTTTTTTTATGTGAAGAGTACATTATGCTGTTTTCTTAGGTGTCAGTCAGTACACAGTTGACTGGTCTCTGGCAAACTGCCAGGATTCTGAGCCGAGGCCTCTGGTCTCTGCATTGACCTAGGCTCTGCAATGACCCATGTCCTGTGCTGGGACCCCCTCAGCTGATCTGACTTCCTGCAGCGTGGATGCCAAGCCTTCCTCTCTCTTCTCCTCCTCCCACTTATAAAGTGCTTCTTTTGGATCTTAGTCTATGCAGGCTGCTATAACAAAATTCCATAGTCAGGGTGGCTTATAAATAACATTTATTTCTCATAGGTCTGGAGGCTGGAATCCATGATCAAGGCACCAGCAGATTCAGAACCTCCTGAGGGCTTGGCAGTCTTTTTACTCTGTCCTCACATGGCAGAATTGGGGAGGGAGCTCTCTGGAGCCTCTTTTATAAGGGCACTAATCCCATTCATGAGGGCTCCACCCTCATGTCCTAATCACCTCCAAAAGCCCACACCTCCTAACGCCATCATAGTGGGCATCCAGGTTCAACATAAGAAGTTCAGGGAGACACATTCAGTCAATAGCACTTCCTTTAACTAAACACACACACACACACACACACACACACACACACCACACTACTCAGCTCTCCTCATCAAAACTCTTTAGAGACATTCCTTCAACAAAAATATTATTTGAGTGCCTTTACGTGCCAGGCACTGTGAATAGCACCAGAAATACAAAGTAAGCAAGAAAGAACTGGGCCTTGAGAACACTGTGTTTATCCTAGACAACAGAGGATAAATAGAAGACAAAAAAGTAAATAACTAAGATATTTTTAGACTGTGATTAGTGCTTTGAAGGAAATGAAGAAGAGGGGAATTTACTCTCATGTCATGGACACAGAAGGTCTCGCTGAAGAACAGACATTCAGATAAAGATCCAAAGAATGAGGAGAAGCCAAGCAAATGAGGAACCAGAGGGAAAAACTTTTCAGGCTGGAGGCACAACAAGTACATAATTCTCGAGTATGGGAAAGAACCAGAAAAGTTTCAAGAAACATCCCCCCCCGGCAAAAAAAAAAAAAAATCAGTGCATTAGCTAGAGTCTAGTGAGGCCGTACATGTTGGAAAGAGGTAGTCAAAAGCCAGAACATTCAGGGTCTTGCAGACATGGGGTAGGGGTGGGCAGTGGATGGAGAAGAATTGGTTGTGTTCTAAGCACAACAGAAAAATAACGCAGGATATTAAACAGCAGAGCTACTTGCTCTGATTTATTCTGTGAAGAACTCTAAAATTTGAGTGGAAAAGGGGATGTAGAAAAATCAGACTTACTGCACAGCAGTCAGTGTGGAAGTTATAGAAGATTTCCAGAGACTAGGATATGAAATAGGGGCAGGACAGGAGGTGGCAGCAGAGTTGGCAAAGATTGAGTTGGTTTAGGATATATGGTGGTGGAACCAAAAGAACTTAATGACAGATTTGGGGGAAGGGGTGAAAGGAATGGGGAGGATAAAAGAAATGAAGAGATTCCTGATGACTCCAGGTTTCTGGACTCGGTAACCAGGTAGATGACATGTTGTTTATTAAGGTGAGGGAAACTTGGGAGGGACAGGTTTCAGGGACTGAAAGTAAGTGTCTAAAGTGCAAAATGCCTGGGAGACATCCAAGTGGAAATGTCAAGGAGGTACTACCCCACAGGGTCGGTGTGTCCCAATTACCTGGTCACCACTGTGTCAATATGGCTTACTTTGGAAAACTTAAAAGTAACTGCCACCACTTTCTAGGTGACAGTTTGATCCGTTTGGTGAATAGCATCTCTTTGGTGTATTGGCTCAATGTGACTTTGACACGTCAGGATTGTTCCTCACTCTCAGGGCCAACACACAAAGTCCACTGTAATAAATGTTCATCACAGAGCTCAAATAAGGAATGTCTAGCTGGCAGACTTTTTTTTTTTTTTTTTTTTGCAGTACGCGGGCCTCTCACTGTTGTGGCCTCTCCCGTTGCGGAGCACAGGCTCCAGATGCGCAGGCTCAGCAGCCATGGCTCATGGGCCCAGCCACTCCGCGACATGTGGGATCCTCCTGGACCGGGACACGAACCCATGTCCCCTGCGTCGTCAGGCGGACTCTCAACCACTGTGCCACCAGGGAAGCCCTAGCTGGCAGACTTTTGCAAAAGGCAGAAGGGATGGAAGTGTCAAATCCATAAGTCAATGAAGGGGGGGGGGCGTCTCATGATCTAGAATCTGAAAGATGAGAGTGGACCAACAGGAAAACAGCCACCTGGAGAGAGGTGACATAGTAAATGCTGACAGTATGCCTTGGCCAACACACCAAAATGGTCTCACCAGGTTCCAGAAATGTCAAACCAAAGATATCTCTTCTAAAACACAGATCAAATGGTGCTGCATAGAGCAAAATGTTGGGAGGGAGGGAGGGAGGCGATGGGAGGAAAATTCCACAATCACATCCTCGATTCTTATGGAAGAACATTGCAACATGCAAATTTTATCAAAGAAAACTGTATAAAGTGTGGCAGAACCATTCCTTTCAAATGAATATAAGATGCTAATTGGTGATGTATGTAGTCCCAGAGATGCTTGACATGCAAAGAGTGAGTGGAGTACGACAAAGCATTTGCATGGGCCATCTGGAAGGGCATACCACACCCCTGTGTGTGATAAGAAAGTGGAATTAAACAGAAACTTTGGAAACCAAGCTCTAAATATGCATGGCTCTGGGTGCTTACATCTTTTTCACTGATCAAGACCCTGGTGAGAAAACCATCCCTGCACCTAGAGAGCACAGTGACCAAATGAAATAGAACCCAACTCTCCCCTGCACAGCCACCCCCTGTGCAATTGGCAATCTGCAATCTGGATATCTCTACAGCTTTACTAATCATGCAGGTTGTCTTTCTCACATACTTTATATGTGAAACCTAACGTTTGACCCTGGCTTACTTCCAGAAGCAAGTATTTGACCTCATGTGATAGCAAACATACACAATATTTTGATTTCTAAGCTGAAGATGCTTTCTACATGCACACACACACACACACACAAATATTTTCCACAAACACCAAAGATCCTATGCAAAAAAGACACGTTTATTTCTGGTCTATCACCACGTGAGAGAATTTTTTAAATGTTCACCACCAAAAACAAGTAAAAGGTATGATCTACATTTTAATTCATTTCAGCTTCTAAGTTGGATTTCAGAAATTAAACTTGAGGGTGATATCTCATATTGAGGGATGAAAGTTTCCTAAATTTTGTGCAAATAAATGTCTCACAATGTAAGGAGAACGAATCCATTTTTTAAAGACTATTTGATAGCCAAGAACTGGTCTAATGCTTGAAAATGGGCCGTAAAATTTGATGATCAATTTTTTAATTAATGATTTGGTTTCCAATGAGGAAGCCACAGCAGCATGAATTGTGGAGAGAGACAGAAGGGGAGAGAGCAATTCAAGAGCACAGAGATTCCCCCAGATTAGGGTGTTTGCACGCTCAGCCCTGAGTTCTGCACTTCAAGACGCATCTTTTCTTCTAAGTTCTTGTAGTTTATGTCCTGTTCTGAAAGAAAGTTTAGAGATTTCTTTAGCCCACAGCTGGTTAAAAGACAAACGAACCAAGACCTTCAACATGGCAGAGGAGTAAGATGTGGAGATCACCTTCCTTCCCACAAATACATCAGAAATACATCTACACGTGGAACAACTCCTACAGAACACCCACTGAATGCTGGCAGAAGACCTCAGACTTCCCAAAAGGCAAGAAACTCCCCATATCCCTGGGTAGGGCAAAAGAAAAAAGAATAAACAGAGACAAAAGGATAGGGATGGGACCTGCACCTCTGGGAGGGAGTTGTGAAGGAGGAAATGTTCCAACACACTAGGAAGCCCCTTCACTGGCAGAGACAGCAGGTGGGCAGGGGGGAAGCTTCAGAGCCACGGAGGAGAGTGCAGCAACAGGGGTGCAGAAGGCAAAGGGGAGAGATTCCTGCACAGAGGATCGGTGCCAACCAGCAGTCACCAGCCTGAGAGGCTTGTCTGCCAGGGCGGGTAGGGGCTGGGAGCTGAGGTTCGTGTTCCAGGGTCAGACCCCAGGGAGAAGACTGGGGTTGGTTGCATGAACACAGCCTGAAGTGGGCTAGTGTGTCACAGCTAGCCAGGAGGGAGTCCGGGAAAACTCTGGAATTGCTGAAGAGGCAAGAGACCATTGTTTCAGGGTGCGCAAGGAGAGGGGATTCAGAGCACCACCTAAATGAGCTCCAGAGTTGGGCACGAGGCGTGGCTATTAGCGCAGACCCCAGAGACGGGCATGAAACACTAAGGCTGCTATTGCAGCCACCAAGAAGCCTGTGTGCAACAACAGGTCACTATCCACGCTTCCACTCCCAGGAGCCTGTGCAGCCCACGACTGCCAGGGTCCCGTGATCCAGGGACAACTTCCCCGGGAGAACACACGGTGCACCTCAGGCTGTTGCAACATCACACTGGCCTCTGCCGCCACAGGCTCACCCTGCATTCCATACCCCTCCCTCCCCCTGGCCTGAGTGAGCCAGAGCCCCCGAATCAGCTGCTCCTTTAACCCCGTCCTGTCTGAGCGAAGAACAGACGCCCTCAGACGACCTACATGCAGAGGCAGGGCCAAATCCAAAGCTGAACCCCGGGAGATGTGCGAACAAAGAAGAGAAAGGGAAATCTCTCCCAACAACCTCAGGAGCAGCAGATTATATCTCCACAATCAACTTGATATACCCTGCATCTGTGGAATACCTGAATAGAGAACTAATCATCTCAAAATTGAGTTGGTGCACTTTGGAAGTTAGACTTGAGGTTTGCTTTCTGCATCTAATTTGTTTCTGTTTTTATGTTTATCTTAGTTTAGTATTTAGAGTTTTTTATCATTGGTAGATTTGTTTATTGATTTGGTTGCTCTCTTCCTATTTATATATATATAGATATATATATTTTTTCCTTTTTCGCTTTTAGGGAGTGTGTATGTGCATACTTCTTTGTGTGATTTTTTTCTGTATAGCTTTGCTTTTACCATTTGTCCTAGGGTTCTGTCTGTCCCCCCACCCTTTTTTTTTAGTATAGTTTGTAGCACTTGTTATCATTAGGTGGATTTGTTTTTTGGTTTGGTTGCGCTCTTCTTTCTTTCTTCTTTTTTTGTTTTTTATTACTTTTTAATTTTTTAATAATATTTTTATTTTACTTTATTTTATTTTATTTTATTTTATTTATTTTTCTCTCTCTTTTCTCCTGAGCTGTGTGGCTGACAGGGTCTTGGTGTTCCAGCTGGGTGTCAGACCTGTGCCCCTGAGGTGGGAGAGCTGAGTTCAGGACATTTGTCCACCAGAGACCTCCTGGTTCCACATAATATCATATGGCAAAAGCTCTCCCAGAGAACCCCATCTCAATGCTAAGACCCAGCTCCACTCAACTACCAGCGAGCTACAGTGCTGGACACCACATGCCAAACAACTAGCAAGACAGGAACACAACCACACTGATTAGCAGAAAGGCTGCCTAAAATCATAATATGGTCACAGACACCCCAAAAACACACCACCAGACGTGGACCTGCCCACCAGAAAGACAAGATCCAGCATCATCCACCAGAACACAGGCACAAGTCCCCTCCACCAGAAAGCCTACACAACCCACTGAACCAACCTTAGCCACTGGAGGAAGACATCAGAAACAACAGGAACTACAAACCTGCAGCCTATGAAAAGGACACCCCAACCACAGTAAGTTAAGGAAAATGAGAAGACAGAGAAACACAGAGCAGATGAAGGAGCAAGGTAAAAACCTACCAGATCAAACAAATGAGGAGGAAATAGGCAGTCTACCTGAAAAAGAATTCAGGGTAATGACAGTAAAGATGATCCAAAATCTTGTAAATAGAAGGGAGAAAATACAAGAAATGTTTAACAAGGACCTAGAAGAACTAAAGAACAAACAAACAATGATGAACAACACAATAAATGAAATTAAAAATTCTCTAGAAGGAATAAATAGCAGAATAACTGAGGCAGGAGAATGGATAAGTAACCTGGACGATAAAATAGTGGAAATAACTACCATAGAATAGAATAAAGAAAAAAGAATGAAAAGAATTGAGGATAGGCTCAGAGACCTCTGGGACAACATTAAATGCACCAACATTCAAAGTATATGGGTCCCAGAAGAAAAAGAGAAAAAGAAAGGGACTGAGAAAATATTTGAAGAGATTATATTTGAAAACTTCCCTAATATGGGAAAGGAAATAGTCAATTAAGTCCAGGAAGCTCAGAGACTCCCACACAGGATAAATCCAAGGAGAAACACACCAAGACACATATTTAAAAAAACTATCTACAATTAAATACAAAGAAAAATATTAAAAGCAGCAAGTGAAAAACAAATAATATACAAGGGAATCCGATAAGGTTAAAAGTTGATCTTTCAGCAGAAACTCTGCAAGCCAGAAGGGAGTGGCAGGACATAGTTAAAGTGATGAAAGGGAAAAACTACAACCAAGAGTACTCTACTCAGCAACGATCTCAATCAGATTCAACAGACAAATTAAAATCTTTACAGACAAGCAAAAACTAAGAGAATTCAGCACCACCAAACCAGCTTTACAACAAATGTTAAAGGAATTTCTCTAGGCAGTAAACACAAGAGAAGGAAAAGATCTACAATAACAAACCCAAAACGATGAAGAAAATGGTAATAGGAAAATACATATTGGTAATTACCTTAAATGTAAATGGATTAAATGCTCCAACCAAAGACATAGACTGGCTGAATGGATAAAAAACAAGACCTGTATATATGCTGTCTCCAAGAGACCCACTTCAGACCTAGGGACACATACAGACTGAAAGTGAGGGAATGGAGAAAGATATTCCATGCAAGTGGAAATCAAAAGAAAGCTGAAGTAGCAATTCTCATATAGACAAAATAGACTTTAAAATAAAAATTATTACAAGAGAAAAAGGAGGACACTACATATTGATCAACGGATCAATGCAAGAAGAAGATATAACAATTGTAAATCTTTATGCACCCAAGATAGGAGCACCTCAATACATAAGGCAAAAGCTAACAGCCATAAAAGGGGAAATCAACAGTAACACATTCATAGTGGGGGACATTAACACCCCACTTTCACCAATGAACAGATCATCCAAAATGAAAATAAATAAGGAAAAAAAGCTTTAAATGATACATTAAACAAGATGGACTTAATTGATATTTACAGGAAATTTCATCCAAAAACAACAGAATACACTTTATTCTCAAGTGCTCATGGAACATTCTCCAGGATAGATCATATCTTGGGTCGCAAATCAAGCCTTGGTTAATTTAAGAAAAGTGATATCATATCAAGTATCTTTTCAGACTACCATGCTGTGAGGCTAGATATCAATTACAGGAAAAAATGTGTAAAAAATACAAACACATGGATGCTAAACAATACACTACTAAATAACCAAGAGATCACTGAAGAAATCAAAGAGGAAATAAAAAATACCAAAAAACAAATGACAATGAAACACGGCAACCCAAATCCTATGGGATGCAGCAAAAGCAGTTCTAAGAGGGAAGTTTATAGCAATACAGTCCTACCTCAAGAAACAAGAAACATCACAAATAAACAACCTAACCTAAAGCAATTAGAGAAAGAAGAACAGAAAAACCACCAAGTTAGCAGAAGGAAAGAAATCATAAAGATCAAATCAGAAATAAATGAAAAAGAAATGCAGGAAACAAGAGCAAAGATCAGTAAAACTAAAAGCTGGTTCTTTGAGAAGATATACAAAATTGATAAACCATTGGCCAGACTCATCAAGAAAAAAGGGGAAAAGACCCATATCAATAGAATTAGAAATGAAAAAGGAGAAATAACAACTGACACTGCAGAAATACAAAGGATCATGAGAGATTACTACAAGCAACTATATACCAATAAAATGGACAACCTGGAAGAAATGGACAAATTCTTAGAAAAGCACAACCTTCCGAGACTGAACCAGGAAGAAATAGAAAATATGAACAGACCAATCACAAGCACTGAATTTGAGACTATGATTAAAAATCTTCCAACAAACAAAAGGCCAGGACCAGATGGCTTCACAGGTGAATTCTATCAAACATTTAGAGAAGGGATAACACCTATCCTTCTCAAACTCTTTCAAAATATAGCAGAGGGAAGAACACTCTCAAACTCATTCTACGAGGCCACCATCACCCTGATACCAAAACCAGACAAAGATGTCACAGAGAAAGAAAACTACAGACCAATATCACTGATGAACATACATGCAAAAATCTTCCACAAAATACTAGCAAACAGAATCCAACAGCACATTAAAAGGATCATACACCATGATCAAGTGGAGTTTATCCCAAGAGTGCAAGGATTCTTCAATATATGCAAATCAATCAATGTGATACACCATATTAACAAATTGAAGGAGAAAAACCATATGATCATCTCAATAGATGCACAAAAAGCTTTCGACAAAATTCGACAACCATTTATGATAAAAAGCCTCCAGAAAGTAGGCATAGAGGGAACTTACATCAACATAATGAATGCCATATATGACAAATACACAGCCAACATCATTCTCTGTGGTGAAAAGCTGAAACCATTTCCCCCAAGATCAGGAAAAAAACAAGGTTGTCCACTCCCACCGCTATTATTCAGCATAGTTTTGGAAGTTTTAGCCACAGCAATCAGAGAAGAAAAGGACATAAAAGGAATCCAAATCAGAAAAGAAGAAGTAAAGCTGTCACTGTTTGCAGATGACATGATATTATACATAGAGAATCCTAAAGATGATACCAGTAAAGTACTAGAGCTAATCAATGAATTTGGCAAAGTAGCAGGATACCAAATTAATGCACAGAAATCTCTTGCATTCCTATACACTAATGATGAAAAATCTGAAAGAGAAGTTAAGGAAACACTCCCATTGCAACAAAGAGAATAAAATACCTATGAATAAACCCTCCTAAGGAGACAAAAGACGTGTATGCAGAAAACTAGAAGACACTGATGAAAGAAGTTAAAGATAATAGAAATTGATGGAGCGATATACCATGCTCTTGGATTGGAAGAATCAACATTGTGAAAATGACTATACTACCCAAAGCAATCTACAGATTCAATGCAATCCCTATCAAACCACCCATGGCATTTTTCACAGAACTTAGAACAAAAAATTTCACAATTTGTATGGATACACAAAAGACCCTGAATAAGCAGTCTTGGGAAAGAAAAACGGAGCTGGAGGAATCAGACTTCCAGACTTCAGACTATACTACAAAGCTACAGTAATCAAGACAGTATGCTACTGGCACAAAAAGAGAAATATAGATCAGTGAAACAGGACAGAAAGCCCAGAGATAAACCCATGCACCTATGGGTACCTTATTTTGGATAAAGGAGGCAAGAATATACAATGGAGAAAAGACAGCCTCTTCAGTAAGTGGTACTGGGAAAACAGAATAGCTACATGTTAAAGAATGAAATGAGACCACTCCCTAACACCATACACAAAAATAAGCTCAAAATGGATTAAAGACCTAAATGTAAGGCCAGACACTATAAAACTCTTAGAGGAAAACATAGGCAGAACACTCTATGACAAAACTCACAGCAAGGTCCTTTTTGACCCACCTCCTAGAGATATGGAAATAAAAAGAAAAATAAACAAATGGGACCTAATGAAACTTAAAATCTTTTGCACAGCAAAGGAAAACATAAACAAGATGAAAAGACAACCCTCAGAATGGGAGAAAATATCTGCAAATGAAGCAACTGACAAAGGATTAATCTCCAAACTTTACAAGCAGCTCATGCAGCTCAATATCAAAAAAGCAAACAACCAAATCCACAAATGGGCAGAAGACCTAAATAGACATTTCTCCAAAGAAGATCTACAGATTGCCAACAAACACATGAAAGGATGCTCAACATTACTAATCATTAGAGAAATGCAAATAAAAACTACAATGCAGTATCACCTCACACCAGTCAGAATGGCCATCATCAAAAAATCTACAAACAATAAATGCTGGAGAAGGTGTGGAGAAAAGGGAACCCTCTTGCACTATTGGTAAGAATGTAAATTGATACAGCCACTATGGAGAACAGTATGGAGGTTCCTTAAAAAACTAAAAATAGAACTATAGTATGACCCAGCAATCCCACTGCTGGGCATATACCCTGAGAAAACCATAATTCAAAAAGAGTCATGTATCACAATGTTCATTGCAACTCTATTTACCATAGCAGGACATGGAAGCAACCTAAGTGTCCATCGACAGATGAATGGATAAAGAAGATGTGGCACATATATACATTGGAATATTACTCAGCCATTAAAAGAAACCAAATTGAGTTATTTGTAGTGAGGTGGATGGACGTAGAGACTGTCATACAGAGTGAAGTATGTCAGAAAGAGAAAAACAAATACTGTATGCTAACACATATATATGGAATCTTAAAAAAAAAAACAAAAAGGTTCTGAAGAACCTAGGGGCAGGACAGGAATAAAGATGCAAACATAGAGAATGGACTTGAGGACATGTGGAGGGGGCAGGGTAACTTGGGATGAAGTGAGAGAGTGGCATGGACATATAAACACTCCCAAATGTAAAATAGATAGCTAGTGGGAAGCAACTGCATAGAACAGGGAGATGAGCTCAGTGCTTTGTGAACACCCAGAGGGTTGGGATAGGGAGGGTGGAAGGGAGACACAAGAGAGAGGGGATATGGGGATATATGTATATGTATAGCTGATTCACTTTGTTATAAAGCAGAAACTAACACACCACTGTAAAGCAATTTTACTCCCATAAAGATGTTAGAAAAAAAAAGACAAACGAACCCAAAGGACAAACAGACACCTGAGAAATTGCATCTCTGCAATCAGTCTACCTCTTCTTAAATACATTTTGTTTGTTTGCCTATCTGAGTGTAAGCCCCAAGGCAAGAACTATCTTTTTAATGTCTTGGGCAGCACCAAGCATATTGTAAAAGCTGAGGCAATAATAAACAGTAGTAATAATGCCATTCAAAGGGAATGAATGCTGACGCAAATAGCATGAGTTTATCCATAATGGTTTAGATACTGGAGTTAGGAAAAGATATGGCACTCGAATTAACACATATAATTCAAATCTGCTTCCAAAATCTGAATCTTTCTCTTCTCTCTTTGGGTGCCACATTTTAAAAACTGTGGTAATGAAGGTAGTATTTGCAAATACCCCCCAAAATTGCACTAGAGTATAAATGTAGTCACCAAATATTTACCAAGCACTAACTATATCCATACTATATTAGGCATTAAAGATATAAAGGTAAACAAGGCACATTTCCCACTCTCTCAGATCCTGTAATTTATGGGTAGATTATGAAAGAGTTAAGAGAAGTGGGAACTTGGAGATTTTTTTTTTTTTTTTTTTTTTTTTTGCGGTACATGGGCCTCTCACTGCCACGACCTCTCCCATTGCAGAGCACAGGCTCTGGACGCGCAGGCTTAGTGGCCATGGCTCACGGGCCCAGCCGCTCCGAGGCATGTGGGATCTTCCCGGACCAGGGCACGAACCCATGTCCCCTGCATCGGCAGGCGGACTCTCAACTACTGTGCCACCAGGGAAGCCCTGGAGATTTTTTTAATGCATTTGTGAAAACCCAAAAAACCATGCCCTGTAGATCATAATGAAATGTACTCATTTGAAATGGATGGTCTATTCCTAAGAACATAGCTGCATGGATCAGCTCTTTGGAGGGAAAATGCAAGACTGATTTCCTACCCTCAGAGAGCAGGGCTGACCAGAGTATATATACACTGAGGGCCTTCACTCATTGACCTCAGGTACTGCAAGGCTCATGAACAATGGAGTTCCTACCAGTAAAGTGGCCACCACCTTGGATAAAGGCTCTGAGTTGTCAGAAGACACCTCATTCATGAAAATATGAGGGGCCCTAGCCATAAAAATAATGAAATAATGCCTTTTGCAACAACATGGATGGACCTAAGAGATTATCATACTAAGTGAAGTAAGTCAGAGAGAGAAAGACAAGCATATGATATCAATTATATGTGGAATCTTTAAAAAATGATACAAATGAACTTATTTATGAAACAGAAATAGACTCACAGACATAGAAAAGAAACTTATGGTTATCAAAGGGGAAAAGAGGGGGAGGAATAAATAGGAGTTTGGGATTAGCAGATACACACTACTATATATAAAGTAGATAAACAATCAGGTCCTACTGTATAGCACAGGGAACTAAATTCAGTATCTTGTAATAAACTTTAATGGAAAAGAATCTGAAGAAGAATATATAATTAAGGTAATTAATGTTAAATGAGGTCATGAAGGTGGGGCCCTAATCCAATATGACTGGTGTCCTTATGAGAAGATGAAGAGACAACAGGGATGCACATGCACAGAGAAAAGGTCTTGTGATGATACCAGAAGAAGAGGGCCATCTGTAAACCAAGGAGAGAAGCCCCAAAAGAAAGCAAACCTGCCAACACCTGATCTTGGACTTCTAGCCTCCACAACTGTGAGAATTAAAAGTCCTGTGGTTTAAGCCGCCCAGTCTATGGTATTCTGTTATGGCAGCACTGGCAGACTTATACACTAAATTTCAGTGATTACCCAGTATGAAAATTGCTCTCCATGAAAGATGAGGTAGAATGAATACACTATGAGGAAAAAGAGGGGCAACCACTCTAAGAGAGCAACTCAATATCACAAGTAGTGATTTTCAGCAGGGTGAGGGGAGCTTCTGCAAAGCCTACTTCTTACTTCCCTTCTCTCAGAAATGTACATCTGATGCTGATTCACCCTGAGACCAGCATGAATATATTGAACATGCTCCTAAATGATTCTAAACATGAGCACCCTTCCTCTTTCACCCTCCCAGACTCTGGCTCAGACATTCATCACCAAACTGCTGGATACTTAGAAACATCTAACCGCCTCGGTGGTGATTGTGCCAGCAGTGGTCTGATTATCAGGAAGCCAACCATGAGCCTTCACTGTGTGAAAATAGAATGTTATCTTCATCTTCTATGTCTTCCACAATACCAAAGCAGGACCAGAGGCAACAGGACAAAACCAGAGATGAGAGCTGTCTTCACACGAGAATAAATTGTCCACATGCCCAGAGTAGACCATCTAACATAATAGGTGAAACTTGCAGCCTCACCTGTCTTTGGAGACAAGAATACTAAATGTATTACTGGCCCACAAAGAAAATGAAGCCTCCTAATATTGTTTCTTTGTTCAATTAAGCCCCATATTTCTACTATGCTTTATTTAGCAGAGGCTGCACGATCTCACCCATATCTGAATTCTACTTGCTGGGTATTCAGTTACACTATAATTTCCAGCCTCTTCTCCAGCAAGGTGTGGCCGTATGACTAAGTTCTCACCGAAGGGATATGAGTGGAAGTGCCATGAGTTACTTCCAGGCCCACCTGATAACCTCGTGTCTTTTCCTTGCCCTTTAGCTTAAGTGAGAGAATAGAGAATAGTCAGAGGAGGTGAAGGAGAGTGAATCTCATGATGAGAAAAGGCTGGCTCCTTGGATGACTGCATAAATGAGCAACCCACCAACTCCCAAATCCAATGCACAGATGTGGGTAAGAAATATTATTTCATTACATCAAGCCATTTATATTGGAGAGTCATTTATTAGAACAGCAGACTGCATCCAACAACACTTGTAGCAGTGGAGAGTTTTCTTCCTTTTCGTCAATGAGTTTCAGGATTTTTTTTTTTTTTAAGGAAATGGCAGTCGGGAGCTAAACATTTTACAGCCACACTGATCTTTCAGTAGCTCTGCGTTAATGTCCACACAAGGCTAAAGGGTAACTAAGCTGATGGACTTAACAGTTTTTTGATGGAACGTAAAGCAGGGGTCACGGCGATCTTTACACTGAATGATGTCTTTCTCCAGAGAGGTGTGCATGTTGGCTTCATTCCATAAGCATCACCCTCTATTATGGACCTTGCCACGTGGAGTCTTCTTAGAATTCTACTTTCTTTGGAATGAGAGAACCACAGAACTCTTTGAGCAATTACTGAATATACCTTGATGATTATATAATCACACATATTAGAGTATGAGAGGCCTAGACTCTGGACTATGGCGATGCAGCTTAAGTACAGCCTGGATGTGTCCGTGGGTTGGTAGCAAGAGTCGTAGCAAGTGTGTGGGATTCCTGGACCTTCTTTTGAGAGAGCAGTTCTACAAAGAGTGTGTTCGCTTCACCTCTCAATCCCAACCCACAGGAAGGGTAGAAAGAAGAACTGAATATTCTCCATTCTCTTTCTCTACTCCCATCTGGGGTTTTCACATGCTCATTGGAATAAAGATATCTGGGAGCAATAAGAGGGTACATGGATTACTGGTGTGTGTGTGTGTGTGTGTGTGTGTGTGTGTGTGTGTGTGTGTTAACTGCTGTGGTATCTGGGAGAGAAGAAAAATAGGGCAGGGAAGTAGAAGGGGTATATGAATATCCACCCAATCTCTGGTCTTCTGGAAACAAATGACTGGTATAACTCTGCACAATAGTATCATAGATACTATTAATTAGGATGAGTCATATTATTTGATAAACTTTTATTATAAACAAGAATATTTCAAGTTTTTCATTATTAATAACCAATAACAGTTGTTCAGAACTTGATGGTCCACACAGCACATTGTATAAACATTATCTCAAAGCAGACACTTTTTGTGACCCACATTACATTTTTCTGGCCCACCTCTGAATTCAAAGTAGCTGCACTAAGTACTTCCACGCACTGATTCTGCCACCCTCCTTTCTCAAGCCCAAGCAGCAACTTTTCTCCCCTTTTCTGCCTGTGGACTTTCTCTAAATCCACATAACCCAGTCACAGCCAGGAAGTGTGGGCATGGGTTGGGGGAATAATATTCCTGGGGCAGGATGGAACCTTTAACTAAAGAGAAAGAAGCATCAGTGGATGAATGCCCCAGCATCCCATGTTTTAGATAGATCATTTTGAGGTGCACCCTCTCTACATTTCTTTAGAGGGTCCCCAGTGGGATTAATACCTAGATGCCCACAACAAGAACCAGTCCATAGTGCATGTGTATTATTTTTCCTGTCTCCTTCCTGCTCTGTCAAGACTGCTTCCAGGGATCATCTCCCAATAAACTACCTGCATCCAAATCCTTGACTCAGGATCAACTCCAGGGTAACTTCACTAAGGCATCTCATTTAGTCTTCACTACTAGAATAGAAGCCCCAAGAATCATGACATGTACCACTTACATTTGTAGTTAAAAAGTAAAAGGTAGCCCATCCTCCATCTGCTGAAGAATTTAAGTTGTCAATTAAGGACTGGCAGAGACACCTCACATCCAGGACAGAAGTGCATGAAGCCCAGTGGAAGCAGTGATGACCCCAAGGGTGCAGCTCAACATCGCCTCACTGCCCCTCCCAACCACCTTCCATCAGCCAAAGGAAATCACATGACCAAGACCAACATCACTGGGGTGGGAGGGGTTACAAGGGCACATGGCAAAGGGTGTGGATAGAGGGAGAGGAGGAGGGTTGAGAACAATAAGATAATCTACTACAATTGGTAATTACCATGAACAATCATGCATTTAATAACTTATTTACCGAGTACATGACATGCCAGACACTAGGGATTCAGCTGTGAACAAGATAAACATAATCTCTGTCCTTAATAGAGGTTACAGGTGTGTGTGTGTGTCCAAAGGTTATACTGTGCATAATTCAGCCTTTGTTGATTTCAAAATACACTTGATGTGTGTTAGTTGTCTCCATTCTAAGCATATTTTTATTGTGCAGTATTTAGATGAGGAAGATATAAGAAATGAATTGAATATAGAGTAATTTCAGGATGTCTTTTCATTTTCAGTTTCAATTCTGATTAAATCCCCAAATCCTTACAATTTCCCCCCATACAACAATGAAACCCTTTTGAAAATTCCAGTTATTTTAGTCTTACATGTATTTACCTTCTAAATACATGGAAGTTCAATGTAAAAAATAAATATTCTCTTAAATGAGGTGAGTAGAAGGTGAAATTAGAGAATCTATAAAGTCCCGAAAGTGGCATGTTTCTATTGATGAAATCAGTGAGGGTGATATAATCATTCTCATTCTTCACCAAATCTCCTAATGCTTTTTTCCCATCATCTCTTATTCTCAGACAGAAGAGAGCATCCCTGTCATTTCCTCAGTGACTAGCACAAATACTGAAATATAGTAGGGGCTAAGTAGACATTTATTGAATCAATGCAGGAATGAGTACATGACTCAATCAATAAATCAGCCAATGAGAAAAGAGATAAAACTAATGATTCCCTGCTAATGTCAATAGACTGCCATAGGCTTCTGTAGTACAAGCTGGTTAGACATTGGGGGCACATATATCTTTGGAGATGGGTTGTGTGACCACTGACAAAACTCCCAGAGGTCAAATGGCAGCTCTCAATTAACTCTCTTTCCTTGGTGTATTGTATCCTCTTACTATTATGAGATATGCCATCATCTACAGGAGTTAAAAAATGTCCCTAATGTTGCATCTCCTAGGTTTCCACCAACAACACTCTCCTCCTCAACCTACTGAGCTACTGTAGTTTCCAGAATTTGCCATGCTCTCTTCCACTTGACTGGTGACTATAACTGCTTTTTTCTATTTCCTGTCTGTCTTTCCCTTCCTTGCCCTCCTAGAAAATCCTCCATTTCTCCAATGCAAACATATTTATGAAGTCTTCCCTGAACTCTCAATGCAAACCGCTGCCCCCTCTACATTCCCAGAGAAACGGACACACATGGAACTCTAACTCTATGGGCATTATACTGCAGTCACCAGCTCCTGCTAAAAAATAAGTAATAACAGGTTTGCTCAATTGGCTAAAGAATTGTCAGCCAAAAATTTACTATTAAGTCACACATAAAAATGCTATAATAGACATAATACACAGTCTTTTACAGGTGTCCTCAAGCCTTTCCCTCAATCCCACTGTAAACACCCACTTCATCTCACATTCTGACCTCTTTTTATCAACAACCATTTCTGAAAACCTGGGAAACAACAACAAAACAAGCAGATGAGCATATTACCATGATATATGCAAAATTCTATATTCTTGTTTGAAGGGTTGCATCTATTGCCCTTAATCCAGTTTACAAATTGAAGGAGCTTAGGATGCTCACTGACCTTTGTGTCTGATGAAGACATGACTATATATTTAAGAGCTGGCAAGTCTATTGAGCCTGGCTGTGATTGTAGCAGTAATTAGGCATTTTAGCACATATTAATGTAAACAGTTGTGTAAAATCCAGTTCAATGTTAGAAACACAAGTGATATGGTTCAACTAAAATATTGCAAGGTTGGTTTCTGAAAGTGGCTGGAAAATGCTAAGATGTACCTGAGAAAATTCATTGTTCCCACACAACAACCTAGGTTAACAGAGGTGAATTTAAAGGAACTGCCTTTCAGATCATATAAACCAAAGAGGATGCAGTAAACAGGAGACTCTGGGGCCAGGATTCCTTTTCTAACTCTGCCCCAGTCTTCCTGAGATGTCCTGCGTCTTGATAGAGCAAGTCTCACTATTGTTCACAGGAACTGGAAGATCTCAATAAAAGTAAACTGGGCAAGACTGCAAATGCTACACCCAGAAGTTAGTTGTCACATTAATCAGGCCACAACTAAACACTGCCACCTTTTACGAGTTAGCAACTATAAGTAGCTCCTACACTGGGAAAACTTTATGCCTAGAAGCAATGCATAGGTTTTTGGGATGGACACACCTGATTTAAAATCTCTGCCCTGCTCTTTACTATCTAGATCTGTTCTAGATCTCACTTTTCTCATCTGTGCAAGGGGCGTAATATCTGTACTGTGTTACTGTGTTAAAAATTCAATGAAAGTATATAACTCCTGAAGGTGCAATATAAGATCCATATTGTCATAGATGATATGGATATCCCAAGAAGGATATCATAAGCAAAAGATAATAAAATAGACTGTTACTCTATCACTTTATTTATTATGCTATACTTAAAGAATCTAATCCGCCATTGCTTCCATAGTCTTACGATGGTAGGTATGTTGCCCTTAAGGGTCAAGCCAAAGGACTGTCTGAGTCCACCAGCATGTTCTGATGGCACAGAATCCCTGGAGTCAGAAGCAGAATTTGAAGACCTCAATACCAGCTCTACTAAAGCCAGTGCTGGACACCAGACAGTCAAATGGTCCAGGTAAATTCCTGCTGTCCTTGGTGGGAGAGAGACAGAGATAGTGTAACCCTGCCATCTGTTGACCTAGCTGCTTCTCATATGATCTGAGGGCTCTCAAAGCTCAGAAGGAGGATAAAAGATCAATGTTTACAAGAATGGAATTGCTAACTTTATGCTGCAAACTCTAGCTGTACTACTGCACTTTAAATATTATACGCAGTCTGGTGAAACCAGAGATCCCAGGAACAATATTCCCTGCAAGTTCTTTCAGTTCTATCCCACTCCATTCCACCCGAATACCAATAGGATTATTAAAACAGCTATCTGCACTTCCCTGGGGGCCACATTCAATAGATTTTTGAAGGTAAATCATATGAACAAAGAAGAATAACTCCAATATATGTCACTAGAAATAAAGAGCTCCCTATAGGGCATGTGGCATTTTTAGCTTTATATACCCGATCTGTTAGCAAACACACAATACTGATCAAAAATTAATATACTATGTTCAGGGGAAACTGTAGTTCTTGTTCTGAAATATAAATTGACCTCTGATTAGATTTAAAATCTTATCCTAGAACTGAAGCTGTATTTCTTGAGAAAAAGAAATCAAGAAATCATCATTCCCCTATTTCTAAGCAGGACTACATAAGTGATTTTCAGATAGCTTCTAGTCTATCCCATTTTGAAAGATCTCCAGAAATTCCACTCTTGTTCTCCTTCCATTAGCATACCACAAAAGCACCTACAGCTTTAGGATGAGCTCGGTTTGTGCCAGGCTTCAAGCTCCTTTATTTTTTTTCCTGTTGCCAATGAGGGTTGGCATCAGTGGGTTAATAAACCCTCTCCTAGAAGAGCTCTCTAAATCTTTAAGACAAGTATTCAACTTGACATTCATGTACTTGTTACTGAGGATTTCCTTTGTTTTGTCGTGTTTTGTTGGTTTATTTTTGAGAGACAAGGATGTTTTCATTCCATTTATGCAATGAAAAGATGTTTACATGGTGCCTGTTAAACAGTGAGCAAAATGCTGAGTGATGAGAATTCTGGTGTGGAGGTTGGATACGTCACAAGCAAATACTCAGGTGTGGGAAATGTGGAACTTTTCCACTTTTTTCTATGTGTCCATTAAAATCCCAATTTTAAAACCACATTTCATTTAATTAAGGACATTTGCTGCAGGTCAGCTCAGGGTTGTCTCACTCCCTTTCTCCCTAGAGTGGCATTAAAATTCCCAGAGATCTTCTGAGAATTTCAGGCATCCTCCATTCCCTACAAGTTCTCATTGAGGAGTCCCTCTTCTATCTCGTCTTTGGTCTGCCTCTAATTTTGCTGCAGGGAGATATTTCAGGTCCCCAGATGGCCACTGCTTCTCAGGCCCTGGTAGTCACTCTGTGTCCCCACATCTCAACCCCAGGGCTCCTGGGCCTTCCACCAGCCCACTTGGTGGTATTCCACACCCCTCTCAGGAAGCACAGAAGCTGTGATGTTCTCCTACACCTCTCTGGGTGACTCTAGGAAGGAGGAGAAATGTCAGTTCAGGAGGTCTGTAGAGTTCCTGGCAGCCAATTTTTGTTTGTTTCTTTCCGCTACTCTTGCCTGGGGCCATGGAGGACTTCCCGGAGGGGCTCTTCCCGTGTTGCTCTCCTGTCCATCCCTTCTCTGCTCATCCCCATCCTCAGGCTCTCTGCCTGCAGCAACCAAAGGGCCCTCTCTTGGAACAGATCTAAACATTCTTCTGGGACAAGCTAAGCTCTCACAAGCAACTCTTCCCAAACTGAAAAGTATTTTCACTACCCTTAAAGGATGTGAATAATCAGGCTTTCACTTGTTTACATACTGTTCTTTTGTATCCTATTCTACTATTGCATTCCATTCAGTACGCACCCCTTGAGACAATGAATGTCACTGATTCAATGGGACAGAGAAAGGTGGGAAAGTTGGAAGGGAAGTGGAGGCTAAATCGGAGCTAATACAGTATCTCCAAATTTTATTTCACCACCCACCCAAAGAGGGTGAAGCACACACTAGTGAGATTTCTGATCTGACCTGCCTGCAAATTATTTGAAGGTAATGTAGTGCAGTTAAAATCTTATTTCCTGTCTTTATAATTATGCATCTGTTCCCTAGAACTCCTCCTATTTCTTCCTTCTTTCCTTTTGTATAATTTCCATTACTTAAAGTTCCTAAGCATACACTGACCATGAAAAATGAGTAGGTCCTCCCAAAACAATGAGGTCAATCCCAGCATTTCAACTTCTGACAAACCATGTGGGGGGGATGGGGGAAGTTTTAGTGGATGGGACAAAAAAAAACTAAGACATGTTCTTGTTACCGAGTCCAAGCTCACTCTGCTCACTGCACAACAGGCCAATAAATTGGAAACGAGGTGTTGAGGCAAGGAATAACGACTGGGGGTCCGAGAAGATGGTGGACCAGCGTCCTAGAGTACCATCTTATCAGGGTCTGGATGCTAGTTTCTTTTATAGAACAGAGAGGGAGAGGAGGTGAGGAAGTAAAGTAAAAGGCCATAAGTCTTGCAAAATATCTCCTGGTTTTAGCCATCCTCTGGGAAAGGATGTGTTCATTTCTTCTTTTCTGCAGCCATTCACAGGTGGGCAGGGTGAGGGTGTTTCCCTGTGGGCTGAACAAAGGCACTTTAATTTAACGTTCAGGCAGAGGGGCAGGGTTCCCTGAGGCAGGCCATTATGTATGCCTATAGCTATAGAGAGATCACCAGCAATGGAAAGCAAAGGTCAAAGTAAAAGAAACAGATCCAACATGGAGTCAGATTTTGTCCTTCCCTGTTCCATTTTGACAACCACATTTCAGGGAGAGTTACCCTGTACTTGGTCAGCACCAAGAGCAATTCATTCTCTCTATACCCGGACGATGAAATTGGGTATTTCATGGAGAGTTAAAAAGAAATAGAGGGACTTCCCTGGTGGTCCAGTGGTAACGAATTCACCTTCCAAAGCAGGGGACACGGGTTCGATCGCTGGTGGGGGAACTAAGATCCCACATGCCGCAGGGCAACTAAGCCCACGCACCACAACTACTGAGCTCATGCACCTCAACAAGAGAGCCCATGTTCCTGCAAACTACAGAGCCCATGCACCACAACTAGAGAAGAGAAAACCCGCATGCCACAACTAGAGAGAAGCCCGTGCACCGCAACTAGAGAGAAACCCAAGCAGACCGAATGCTGTACCGAAAAGATCCCTCTTGTCTCAACAAAGATTTCATGTGCTGCAACTAAGACATGATGCAGCCAAAAATATATATATATATAGAAAGCCCAGCATATCCTCTAGGACCTTATTTCTTTCTACTACCCTGAAAATCCTGGAAGAATCATCAGTCTAGAACATAATATTTTTAGTTGTTCAGTTTCAGGGAAAAAAAAAAACCCTCTATATTTATAAGTTCACATCGTATTTTTGTTGGATAAAGCTGGAAGAGCCCAAATGGTTTACAGTCACAGCATTTGGCAAGGTGACAGAAGCACACAAGATCACCCCTTGTTGAAAGGCAAGGATGATGCTAAATCAGAAAACTCTATACCACTGCTACATGTCCTCGAACTCAAGTATTTAAACATATGTTCCAGTGTGATGATTGACCTTTATTTTTCCTCTCAGAAGTCCCTGTTTGGACAATAAATATATGGTTGCCCTTTCCAGAGTCTAGGGCAGTTTGATTTCCAAGGTTTTTCTCCCGTAAAACTCTGAAAACTGCTGATGGCCAAGTTTCCTAATGTTTCGGAGACATCCACCCCCTTGCCAGAGTGGACCTCTTCCCTTCAGGACTATTCCCTCTGCTTAACAAATGCACATTATTACCCCTAATAAACTTCCTGCAATTTGCCAGCTTTTATGGAGTGATAAAGGCTTTCTTTGAAACACTTACCTTGCTTTTTAGTTAGGAGCAAAAGAAAGCCTATTCCCCTAATGTTTTTATCTCCTATATGGTGGCAAGTGAGAAACCACCTCCTTTCCCCCTCCCCCACCTACGTTTTTCCCCATGCAGTGTTTAGAAAACTCTGTCCAAGAATATTACTCTATAAAAAAAAATCTCAAAATTATTAAAATCTCTGTGGGAATTCATGATTAATTTTAAGGCCTGGCAGATTAAAATACATTATTATGTACACTCTAGTGCATCCTTTCAGATATTTTCAGAATCTGATTTTGCTCTCTTGATACACACCAATGACTCTACATGTATCTAGTAGATTGCAAGGAATAGATTAGCATTAAAGAGGCAGTATTGTGTTGTTAGGTTGTTATATGTAACTTGTGCTCATACATTAAGAAAAATGTACCTGGTATTCCCCTGGACATGACCAGGCCTCTTAAAAAAAGAGAACAAGTGAGAGAGTCATTAATACTTGGTGACAATACAGTTGTGGCAGCAGTTCTGAAATTCTGACCTTTGGAATATCCACTGACGTTTTTATCCAATTCCCAGACAAAAGATGAACCACAACAGCCTGCTAGAAAATGGAATACAGGCATTTATTTTCAGAAGCTGTCAAACTTCCTACTTCCTAATCATAATAGAATTGTCATTTTGGCTTTTCCTAGGAGGTCACACTTGCAGCTGTAGAGAGAAGGATAAGCCTACAGCTTCCTTCTCTTTGTTAAGGGCAGAGAGTGAAATCTATGAAAAACTAATAAACAGAAACATAGACAAACCTTATCATGTTTCACTTCCAAGATACTCAAATACACTGATAGGGAAATTAGCTCGCCTCTTCTTCTAGGATATGACACCCCCACCATTTACAACCTTCCTCCTTGCATGACTTTGAACAAGTAGCATAGTTCTTGGCACATAGGTGTGGATATCTGTCACTGAAGGGTCAAACTGCCCACCTCCACCCAGGGTATTCTGTGAGGTGTATGTTATTGTTAACAAATAGCACTCATAGAAACAGAGAAGATTCTGACTCAGTTAAGGACTTCCTAGGGCTTTTGACAGTAACAATAACAACAGATATTTGATCCCAAAGCTAATACCCAACAATAAATTAGGTAAATCTAATTTACATTTTCCTTTTGAAATGATGCAACAAGATGCACACACAAAGTTGACCTTAAACTAACAGATGAAACTTCCATGTTGGACACATCTCTCCCTTCCCCCTCCTCCCATTTCCCTGGCCAGATACTTGCTCTAATTATCTTCCTTCCCCACTTCCAATTGTATAAAACATTTCTGTTTTTTGTTTTATAAGTCCTTGAGATGTGGGTTTGCTCTCAGCACCTTCACTTTTACTAAATACGATTAGACTAATCTGATTTCAATATGGGCTCCTCCTTTTATCTGCCTTGAGCATCTCACCCTTGCTCACCAGCCACCATCCCCTCCACCACCATTTGTCTGCCACTCAACCTTTTTCTTCACTGATCTCTTCTCCTCTCCCTCTTCATTTTTCTCATCTGGATAGACAGTCCCTGAGTGAGAGGGACAGAACAAGGGGATATTCATAGAAGAGCTAAATACTGCAGAGGTCCTGCTTGTCTTTACTGCTGGTTATATTGTGATACTCTTCTCAGTGGCTTTTCCTATTTTAATGACTTTTTGAAAAAGTGTGTGTAGGGGCTGGGGAGCTGGTCTACTCACTCAAGGCTACTGCAACCAATCACAGACATTCCACTTTAGAAATCAGCTTCGTATATACATGTACACGCACACTCACACACATATTTTTGTTCACTATTCTAAGACCCATTTCATGGTAGTCATGTGTTTGTTGAAGTACTTTTGAAAATTTACAGTCTGAAAGAAGATGCAGTGATAATAGTGATTCTCCAATTAATTGCCTATTTCCAAACATCAGACTTGACCTTCCTTAATCAGGCCTCCAAGTCAACATAACAGACCCAAAGTGATTCCTGGGTTTTTATCCTGTGCCCTGATATTTCACATTCATGTACACACCTCCCAAAAAACATATTAACATAGTTTTCATGTAAAATTTTTATAATTTTCAGCTATATTTAAAAGATATGATACCACCTTAAGCAACTAAGTGACTCCAATAGAGGGAAGGTGCCACAGCAGACATATGATGGAGATCGCTGGATAGATGGATCCTTGAATAGGCATCTCTCCAATTCATCTAACCAATGGGAAATTTGGCAGAAATAACTAACATCAGGGAAGAAGGGTTTTAGTATTCATCAGTTCATCTCAAGTTCTACAAATAATTGAGATGAGAATCATCTCTCAAGTCTAAAAAGGGAATTCAGTGAGAATCCCACTTGGAAGCTTGTGTTGCTGAGCACAGAGGTGATGTCCTCCACCTAGCCCTTGCAGGAACACAGGCTGTGGTAGGAGAGCTCTCATGGAGACAATGCCCAACTTCAGGACCAGGCGAGGCTAGTTCTAGCCAGGAAAGCAAGTGTGGAAGTGAGACTTTGCCAAATGCTGGCCCAGCTCAGTGCTGGTCATTGACTATACCAAGGCAAGAACAGAGCTTCTAAATTTTGTAATGATGAAAAAGATGAGATGTTTTCATCAGTTTCACAAACATTCTCAATAAATATCAGATGGTATCTAGTAAATACACACACATACACATTGTGTGAACATATGCCGATAGATAGATGTTATATAAATAGGGAAAAGTGAGAGAGACTAGACAAAGAGAGAAAATACTCAATGCAGAGTAGTATTACTCCTTTCCATCCCACTTATCATTTTACGTCCAGGAGAATAATATATATAAGCCATGTAGAATTAAAATAGAATCATCTATTAAAATTTTAAAAATTAAAAAAAAATTTTTTTTGGCTGCATCAGGTCTTAGTTGCAGCATGGGGGATCTTTCATTGCAGTGTGTGGGCTTCTCTCTAGTTGTGGGGTGCAGATTTTTCTCTCTCTAGCTGTGGTTCACAAGCTCCAGGGCACGTGGGCTCTGTAATTTGTGGCACGTGGGCTCTCTAGCTGAGGCACACAGGCTCAGTAATTGTGGTGCATGGGCTTAGTTGCCCCATGGCATGTGGGATGTTAGTTCCCCGACCAGGGATTGAACCCGTGTCCCCTGCATTGGAAGGTGAATTCTTTACCACTGGACCACCAGGGAAGTCCTGAAAAATTAAAACTTTTAAATAATAACATCATTATTTAAAAATAATGAAGCTGTATGATATAATGGAAGAAACAAGCACAGTTTTTGAAAGTTAAACAGACTCAAGTTTAAATACTATCTCTACCACTGTGTGACTTTGGGCAAGTCACTCAACCTTTCTGAGAGCTGGTTTCCACATCTGATAAAGTATATTCGTGGTTACTGAAATTCAGACACATATCAAGTATCTTGGACACTGAGTTTTCAAAAAATTTTAGCTCCTTCCGTTTCCCTCAGTGTTGATAGCATAAAGCACAAAAGAGGGTCCTCTGAGTGCAGAGAGAGAGAGGTAGCTTTCTTTCTTGAAGGAGAAGGAACAAGAACACAACTCCAACTGCAGAACTGAAATAAATTCCAGAGCCAGAAGGGCTGACCTTAGGGTCCACAGGCAGGGAACAAACTTGGAAATAAATTCTGTAAAGATCAAGTTCCGTAAATACTAGGACAAGAGGTGAGCAGTGTGGATCCATGTCAGATGTGACTGAACCAAAGGAATTAAAGGTTTTGTGCCCAGGAGATAGGAGAAGAGCCACTCTGCAGCTTTGGTGACGTGCATTTGGATAAGTCATTAAATGTAATCACGTGATCTGGAGAGAAGGTGTGAAGGATTTACAGCTGTGGCCCTTACTTGGAAGGAATTCTTTCTTTCTTTATTATTTGCTTGATTGATTGAGTTGTTTTGCTCCTTGTTAGGAAGGAGAAGGCAGTGAAGAGTAGGCTAGTTTACACACTCACGAGTGTGTGGCCTGAAAAAAGAATGGTTAAATGGGAGGAAGCTGCAGCCTGGGAGTGAGGAGAAGAGTCTTCTGGAAATCCAGAAGAGAGCAAGAGGACAACTGGCCTTCTTGTGCTGTACAGTCTGGGAGCTTTCCTAAGAAGTTACGTAGTATTTTTACACAATGCAATATCCCCTCTTTACCACCACCCCCTCCAGGAGACTTCAGTGTTAACAAAAATAATATTAATTGCATCTTCCAGGTATTACATGCTTGCCACGTACACTAGTCCAAGCTCTTAAATAAGTTAATCCTAACACACACCAAGGAAATAGGTGCAGTCTTTACTTCATTTTGCAAATGAGGAGACTGAATCACAAAGAGGCTAAACAATTTCCCTCAAGTTACCTACCCAGTAAGTGAAGGAACCTGGTTCTGGAATCTGGGCTCTTAGCCACTAGAGAGTGGCTTTGGATTCTGGAGTCTGATGTTTGTTTATTTTCAGTGAGATCACATATGAAGAAGAGAAAACGATGCCCCTGGTTTATTCTACCCACAGGACTAATGGTAGCAGTGACAACGGCCAGTACCCTTACTTGTAATGTGCCGATTACTGGTGTTAAACACTTTATACATTACTTAATCCTCTCAACAGCCCATGCAGCCGTCACTCTAAGTTACCTTCAGTGAGGAAACTTTAAGCTCATAAAGATTAAATAATTTGTACCAACAGTAAGTGAGATATGTCTATGCCCTTATATAGTCTCTGGTTTTAAGTTGTTTTAGCTTCTGGGTTGAGATGGACAGTGTGTTGGTGGCAGACCCCAGTGTCTGGAGCACCATGAGAGGACTGGTGAAACTAGAGGGGACAGAATTACTGGGGACAGCAGTGACGGCAGTGCTTTTCCTCCTGGTGACTTGCTCACTCACAGCAACCCCTTAACTCGTACAATTAAGTGTCTATGAGATGCATTAAGCCACTCGCCTGCCTGAGGGGCATCCCTGGACATGCAGGCAGTTACACACACACACACACACACACACACACACACACACACACCCCTCAGTGTTGTACCCTAACTTTCTCTAGACTTAAACCTTGTATCGATGGACAGCTAAAGTGGAAAGCAAAAATTCAGGTCTCCTATTCGCTCAAGTTTCACTTTTCACGGCAGTTTTAGATAATAATTCATAAAATAGGCTCTGATTATGATGAGTTTAAGTCCAAATACATTAAGATTTCCACTTGTAACCAGGGTTAAAACACTGCCTTGATTTTCTAAGACCTCACAGTGAAGTGGGCACTGAATTCTAAATGTCCTACAGTATTAATTCCCCTTTGTGTTTGAGGCGGCTTAGCCAGCAGCTTTGGGCAGACCTGTGAGTAGGAGAAAGAAGAAGTGAGAGGAAGGTGAAGGGGGAACCAGTGGTGCATGAATTGAGGGAACTCAGCCTTTCACAAAAGGATTCTGTAGTCAACATGTAAAAGGGCTTCTTTGTGAATTTCCCACTCATTTTTTTCTACCCTTGTCTCAAGATTTTTTAGTTTTAAATGGGGAAAACTGTAGAAAAGAATCATCAAAATCAAGAAGAAAGTGAATAAGGGGAAAAGCAATGTTTGGTCATTATGTAAAAAAAATTGGAAGTAGGTATTTGTAACTGCAATATCCTTTGCTGGAGAATTCATTAATTCATTTATTGTTTTATTCAGTAAATATTTACTAAGTAGGCATAGAGTCAGGAGTGGGAGATATAGTATACCAAAAAAAGATGACATTCTGGGCTTCATGGATTTCATATTCTACTGATAGAGAAAATCAATACACAAGTACATGTTCAAATAAACTTATATTCATAAATATTATGAAAGAAGGTAACAGAAAAGGGAATAACAGAAGTGGGAATAATATCTTGGGACAATATTAAATTGGATAGCTGGAATAGAAAACAGAGAAAAATCACATTAAAAAAATCAGAAATTCTCATTCAATTAATTTTTTTTTTAGTAGGCATTCAACACTGTGCTAGGCACGGGTACATTCTTGGTTTTGATTGTGACACAGTCTAGATGGAGAAAAAGGAAGACAGATGGTCACATCATTGCAATAGCCTGAGATAGCTCCTCCAATGGAGGTATCCATGGTATGGAAACGGTTGGAAGGGCTGAGTAATCAGAGAAATCTTCAAAAGAGGAGACTTTGAAGCTGGGCCTTAAAAGATAAGCAAAAACTTAACAAATGGTAATGTGTCTGGAAAGAAACTTGGAATAATATTATTATGAAGAGATGCCTGTCTGCTAAGGAAACTACCCTTTATCCTATGGGCAATGGGGAGCTACAGAGACTTGTATGCAGAGGAGAGGTTCCATCACATTAATGTTTGAGAAAGATAGCCTTGAAGAAACTGCAGGGAATCTGTAAGATCAGTCAGGGACAGAGTCGGGGAGAGTAGTTAAGAAGTTATTAGGTCACAGGAGAGAGGCCCTTTAGCCATGTTCTCTACTCCTAGTAGCCCCAGTGAGGGTTATGGAAGGAAATAGGCTGGAGAAGGGACCACAGCCATGCACAGCCTTTGCTCAGAGGTCAACGGGTCATATTAGGGGCCTGTGGGCCTGCCCTCCCAAGCTGGCAGGTGTGAATGAAACCTGCAAAGGAAAGCACGAGGCGGGGGAAGTCCCTTCCCCGAAAAACTGAGCCTACATCCTCATATCATTGTGTGCCTCCACCCTATGCAGATACAAGCCTGAAGAAGAAGTGCCCTCATCTACACAAGGCTCTCTCTGTGCTTTGGCACTTTTTGGATGAGAAAAGAATACCACTTGTCATGCCTCAGAAAGACACCTGTGCCATTGAGACCAAATGAGAATCGCTTCCTCTAATCCCACGTGTTTCTAGCCCTCCAAAAATTGAATTTCATTGTGAACAAATAATTCTAAGCTGGTTATGTTTGAGTAGGAAAGTAAACATACCATCAGCATTAAAGATGTAATTGTTCATCTTCCTCATTATTCAGTAGCCTTGGTCCCAGTTTCAATGTATGTACTTTTTATTTTTAAAAAAATGTATTTGGACAAAGTGTTGCTTTTAGACTTGCAGCTGTCCTGGTCTGGTTTTGTGTCATTTCCTATTTGAAAACTTCAGGTGTGGCTTTCGATACTTGCTGTTCTTGTCCTGATGATTTGTCATACTGGCATATCAAGCAGGACCTGGCAACTAGAGGCCACAGAGACCAGTAGCCAGGAGGGGAAAGATACATTTTTTTTTTTTTTTTTTTTTTTTTTTTTTTTTTGCTGTACGCGGGCCTCTCACTGCTGTGGCCTCTCCCGTTGCGGAGCACAGGCTCCGGACACACAGGCTCCGCGGCCATGGCTCGCGGGCCCAGCCGCTCCGCGGCATGTGGGATCTTCCGGGATCGGGGCACGAACCCGTGTCCCCTGCATCGGCAGGCGGACTCTCAACCACTGCGCCACCAGGGAAGCCCAAGATACATTTTTAATAGGCAAAAATGACATGGAGAATAAAACAAGGCTACCCAAATCCAATGGTAGAAAAAAACCTACTCGCCTTTTCTCATTCTAATTCCTGACATTTTCATCCTTTCTTTAAAGTATTTCTTTCAGAGCTCAGTCCCCCTCCCCCTGATAATGCCCATGATAAAAAGTATCTTGGTTTCATGATAGGAGGCTTGCTTTGTTATGCAGAGAAAAACCAACACACTCATCACAATTCCAGGGGACACAATTCTCTTATTTTCTTAGGTTTACCCGCAGAAGCAGCACAGCTCCTTAGAAACCTGGGAAACTTCACATCCTATGAAATTGGATACAAACCACCTCCTTGAAAATCCACAAGCCAGGAATACATCCTGAGAGCAACCCATGCTTTGAGATTTTCAAACTTACCCCTGAAACATGAATTATTATTTTTCCCTCATGTAATTATTTTTCTATAATAGTTGTTCTGCTTTTCTAGTTCTCTGCTTGCCTCCTTTCTCTACCTCAGAGAGGATGTTCCCAGACTGATCTCACGTGAGTGAGAAATAGTCACCCCAGCTTCCAAACTCCAGTCAGAGAGAGGGTCCAGTAAGGGATGTAAAATGGGTTTTGTTTCTTGTTTTTAATGGAGAGCCATTTGTGGGACCCAACGTGGGATTCAGTGACCTAATTCCCCCATCTCGTGAAAGGCGCTCCAGTTTACCCATTCTCAGAGGTGATCCACCCAAGGGCAAGGAAGAACAAGTAATAAGGTGTTCTCGTCATGCAGCTCAAGATTTTTAAAACACATTAACTGTAATTTTTAGATAGTCAGAATTTAGTGAACCATTAAAGGTGGCCCAGTTCACTGAACCAAACTGAACTGAACAGATGGAATTCCACCCTGACTATGCTTGAGTGGACTCCAAGAACAATGCAGAGTCCTCTTTTAAATCCCTACTCTGAGCTGCTTACCTCACTTAGGCAAACATGTCGGGGATGCTTTGGTCATTTTTCTGTGTCTATTCTCTTACTGCAGCTGGAAGCTGGGACTCAGAATATGCCGAATTGATGGGGCTGAGTATTGTGCTTTGCAGGCTGTTTATATGTCACCATTTTTTAAAATTTATTTTCGGAATTTGACTCTGCATGTGAAGCTCGATAGTCCTGATTTTTTTTCTCTCTTTCAGTACCTGTGTCAGATCCAGCTCTCCGCTTTATGGCTCTCTTCCTTCCTTCATAGTCTCTTTCTTCCCACAAACGTACTGGAGGTGATACCCTCCCGTGTCCTTCGTCTGCTATTGGCAGGCTTCCAGGCACCACTGATTATGGATACTTTGAAAATTAAACATCTACTCTTCAACCTCTCCTGTTAAAAAGTGGAGCTGATAGAAACGTTCCCATGAATCCGAGAATGGCCTCCCTATGGATCAGAATCCTCCAGTAACAATGGCAGCACATCTTCTGTTGTTTAAAAAAATCCGAAACATCCTGAAGGACGATATGATGCAACCGTTGGAAAATGAAAATGAAAGGCCTCACAGAGCCTCTAGGCAGTGAGGAAACAGTGAGAATATCTCACAGAAACAGATACATAAAAGGTTAAAATTGTGGCAAAATAAGAATAAAACCCAAAGACCAAAGCAGAGCCATCTGTATCTACACAGACTTTAGAAAAATAGAGATTAGAGAGGTTTCATTATGCTGGCTCTCACGTGACTGGGGAAGCCGTAAAACAAACTGTGTTACGGTCTCGGGATGAGGTCTTAGAAGTGGAACCAGAATGGGTGCGCATTTGTTTATTTTCGTCTGTATCAGCTTTAAGTGTTAATTAACACAGTGCACTACATTATCTCTGTGTCTGTGGAGCAGAGAGAGGACCCATGTTGTCCCCACCCCAGTCCCCGCATAGCTTCCATGGGACAGTTTGGTTTGGCCTCTAGCCTCGGTGTAGGGCACAGAGATGCAAACTTTATAGCCAAATGGGAGCCTGGCTCCTAATTTGAAAATGACCAGTCAGTTATCCTGCGACTTCAGTCACTCATCGGCAGGATGGGAATGTTAGGACTGCTCATTATGGTCCTGAGGAAGCTCACTGCTCCATTCTGATTGGAAACTCGGGCAGCAGCAGCCAAAGCAAAGGTTGACATTCAAGCTTTTCCCATCCTTTACAAATCTCAAGCTCTCCAGTCTTTCCAGGCTTTTCTGCCACCTGCCCTCGTTCATGGAGATAATCAAGGAAAGTGGCCATGAATGCCTGTGTTCAATCTGTCTTCATCTTCTGTGTGGCTGCTATGACATGGTGGCCAGAGGAGCCTGAGGAAGTTTGACAACACTGTCTTCATTCCTTGGTCAAATATAATGTGTATGCAACTAATCTTACTCTTAGTTACCTCCAAGTAATTCATTCATTATTTAACATCTATCAAGCACCCACTATATGCAGGTTCTACAGAGACAGAAAGATGGTTAAGGCAATCATTGCCTTAAAAGATGTCTAGGGGGGCTTCCCTGGTGGCGCAGTGGTTGAGAGTCTGCCTGCCGATGCAGGGGACACGGGTTCGTGCCCCAGTCCGGGAAGATCCCACATGCCGCAGAGCAGCTAGGCCCGTGAGCCATGGTCGCTGAGCCTGCGCATCCGGAGCCTGTGCTCCGCAACAGGAGAGGCCACAACAGTGAGAGGCCCGTGTACCGCAAAAAAAAAAAAAAAGATGTCTAAGGGTCATCAGACTCAAAAAATAGTCATCATATGAAGATGCAATGGGTATCTGAAATGGCTTGCATTGTTTCATACCAGTGCAATTTAAAACAATTTTTTTAAAAAGAAACAAAAAAAGAAAAGAAAAGAAAATTCCGTACCAAACAACTGAAGTCAAATAATAAACATTTTTCAGTTATCGATTGCCTTTCCAAAAGTGGCATGGACACTTTCAGCAAGAACTTTCCTGAGAGAGAGGAGTGAGGGTGTTCTTTTTCCAATTATCTTTGTGCCGTTGCCTCAAAATGGTCACAACTGCAGCATCAGTGATGTCATCTGGAATTTCTTCATCATTCTCAAGCTTCAAGATGAGAGCACGGAGCCATAGTGTGCATTTTCCTCAGCCGATGTGAAGATTTCAGCAGGGATTCTATCAGCTCCAGATGCCTTGTTGGTTTTCATCTGCTTGATGGCTTTCCTCACCTCATAAAGAGTTGGAAGGATTTTGAGATTGCCACTGATTGGGAGTTGTGGGATGGAGTTGAAAACACTCCCACTGATCAAATAATTTCCACCAAAGACCTTGAAATGGTCTTTTCAATGTGTGTTGACATTTTCTCTCTCACTGAGCAGTTTTCAAGCACCCTTACCTTCCTGAAAGCTCTTACAGGGCTTCAGTGGCATCAGACCTAATCCATGTGGATGTTGAATCGACTTCACCATGACATCTCACCATCTGCCCTGTGTACTGGAAGCCTCCTTCAATCTCTACCTTGACTTATAGATGTAACAATGTCTTCTTTTGGGATCAACGACAATGCCAAATGCCCAAAGATTAAGAACAAGAGAATCACTGCAGACTTAGGTTCAAGATTGTGATAAGCTTACCAAGTTGCATCTACTAAATAATATTTAAGAGAGTCAGGGCCTTAGGGAGAAACCAGCATATTGTGGCTTTTGCAGTGTTCACGTTGGGTCAGAAGAGGTGCATTAATTCACATGGGTATGCATTTTTTTGATTTAAAAGTCTTTTCTCAATAGTAAATTGAGTTCAGAGTGTTCTAATCTTACAGGAAATAGTTCTGAGAAATTGGCTTTCTTTTGTTCTCTGAGTAGATGCCTCTTTCCTATTTACAGGAACTTATTTGGATTATAGCTTCAATTTTTATCATGAGAGTATTATAGCCCCAGTATTGCATTAGGGCTCCTATATTTTACTATGTAGGATCATCTTTTCAGAAGGCATCATTGGGCATAGCAATCTAATGCAGTTTTCTACCCCTATCTAATACAGGACAAGTATTACGTATATTGCATTATAATTATCTTCATCATAAACTGTTAGAACTGGAAAGGGGCTAGTACTTTAATTTTTTAGTGAGGAAACAGAATCCAAGAGAAGTGGAGTGACAGTTATCCCAACGTTGCATAGCTGAATGGTGAAAGAAACTGTCCTAGAACTCAGTGCTTCTAGGGCAGAGTTCTTCTAGCTGTGATATTCTTTCACTCTTGACAATATTGCATCTAATAAGGAATAAAATCCAAATCCTTTATCCTCTCTAATTTCTCTTGTAAGCAATACCCAGGAAGCAGGAACATTTAGTGTATTTAGGCCCTCAGCAGTGTGAAGCACTACAGTCACAAACATTATAGCACTGGCATTAATAATACATATTGGAAATCTCAATGTTTAGGGCATCAGAAAAAAATATATAAAGACCATTTCATTTCAAAAGCAAGAGCAATCAGAAAGACTACAAATGTTTTGTTGCTGTATCTAACAATGAGGAAAGAACTACAGGAATTCTGTAAATGTAAACCATGAGGTATATGACCTGCCAGAAGACTCCAAGGTACAGAGAAGGTCCACATGTGACAGTCTCAAAGAAGCATCAAGATTAACAAGGGATCAAGCATCAAGATTAGCAATGGATGATCTTCCAAAGCACAGGAGTTGGTTTAAGGGTTTCTACTGGGCCTTGAACACATTCATCATGAACCATCATTGTATATATCCAGTGAGCAAATCACAACAATACTGGAATAGACTTTCAAAGACAGCATAAAGCATAAATTCCTGTCCTTGAGTCATTTATTAACTAAAAGGAGAAACAGGACACACGTGAATCAAGGGCATGCAAGTGAGGGTCAAATTATTTCAATGAAGAGTAACAAAATACATAACCTTGGAAGGCAAGAGCTCAACCTTTGTGCAAAATATAGAGGGTCTAACTCTAGGAACTTGGTTACTCAGGCTTCCTTTCCACTCACTCTATTTAGCATATTAGAGCCCTGTCCCCAGCCTGCTGTCATACCTCCCTGTCTCCCATAGCCTGGCCTACTTCCATGCATTCATGCATTTATTTATTCTGCAAATATTGAGTGAACATTCCCCAGGTAATAGGGCTTGATATGTCAATGAGAAAGCCACAGTCCCTACCCTTGGAGGTGTTTAAAGTCTAGTGAGGGGACTTCCCTGGCAGTCCAGTGGTTAAGACTCCATGCTTCCAATGCAGGGGGCACGGGTTCAATCCCTGGTCGGGGAAATAAGATCCCACATGCCATGCCAATGGGCCTAAAAATAAATAAATAAAGTCTAGTGAGAATGACAGAAAAGGAAAACATGATTCTAATACAGTATAACAACTCCCTCCGTAGGGGTGGGCATATACTGCTAAATAATATACAAGCCAAACTTGGCATTAGAAGACATGATGTCCAATCTGAAACTGTGGAGTAGAGAGAATTGCACATTTAATCGATTTTTGAGGATGGAGAAAATGGAAGAGTGGCAAGAGAATACTTGAGAATAATAAGCAGAAATCAGACAAAAAAGACCTTGTGAGCTTATCTTACAAGGTTGAAAAAAAATTGGAGGCGAGGTGGACTATAAGGCAAGATTCTCCTTAATCCTCTCTTATCATTAAAGGGAGAGGTATGGACCCAAACCGTCCATCACCACAATGTCTTACTCTTATCAACTGCATGCAGGGTATCAGAGAAATGTTCAGGAAAAGAATTCATTTTAGGCTCTAATATTCCAAGCAATCTATACAGAACCCACCTTAGCTTCTGACATCTGTTTATCTTCCCCACCATCTTCTCAACTGTACAGGGACTATCCTCCCAGTTACTTATCTCCTGGCCTACTCCTATGTGGACACCAGATCTCAGGTTTCCTGGGGCTCTTAGATTCCTTCACACCCCTTCCACTTCATGGATGAAAGAGGAGCGGAAAAGAAAGCAATCCTCAAAGGTCTGGCCCCAAACAAGGTAGAAACCCCAAAGACTGTCACAGAATCACCCTGAGCATGATCATGCTATGAGTTTCTCTGTTCCTTTTCTCTGCTTACAGATGCTTTAGCACAGGCACCATTTTGTGATCAGTGTAGGTTTAGTCCTAAAACGGAGTGGACATCTCATGCCTTCCGAAGATGTTTATGGTCAAGGGAAAACACCCCATGCTGCTGCATTTAAGGTTGTGGCATGCCCTGGAATGTGGATGAGAAGGAGGTAAAAATAAGAAAAAGAGATGTATTCTAGCACACGGCATTCCTGTGCTTGGAACGGCTATGATCAGATTTGTGTCTTGGAACACTTCCTCTGGCTACCTTGTGGGAAATAGGTTAGAAGGGGGCATAAGTGGAGAGAGGGAAAACGATTGAGGCCTGTATTGGTTTTCTGTTGCTGCTGTAACAAATGAATACAAACTTAGAGGCTGAAAATCACATGAATTTCTTCTCACACAGTTCTGAAGTTCAGAAATCTAAAATGGGTAAGCAGTGCTGCATGCCTTCTGGAGGTTCTAGAGAGAGAACCCATTTCCTTGCTTTTTCCAGCTTCTAGAAGCTTCCTGTGTTCCTTGACTCGTGACCTCACCTCACTCTCATCTCTGCTTCTGTCATCACATCTCTTCCTCTCTCTGGCCCTCCTGCCTCCTTCTTATAAAGACTTGTGAATATATTGGGCCTACCCAGATACTCCAGGATAATCTGTCTCAGAGTTCTTAATCACATCTGCAAAGTCCCTTTGGCCATGTAAAGTGACACATTCATAGGTTCTGAGGATTAAGATGTGGACATCTTTGTGAGTGGGAGTTATTCAGCCCTTTAAAATATCCATCCAAAAGAGACTTGGGAGAAGTAGGTGGATTTGAGAGATATTTAAGGAGTGGAATTAGGATTTGGTGATTGGCTGGTTGTTGGGATGGGGAAATAGAGAGGGAAGTCCAACCACAAAACCTCATGCTTTTTAACGCTATCAGCTTTCCAACTCCTTCCATTTTCTAAGACAGGATACGTAGGGAAGCAGGTTTGCGGGGGGGTGGATAATGAGGTCAGTTTTTGACATAGTGATTTTGAGATGCCTCTGAGAAATCCAAGTGAGGCTGTCAACTGCCAGGTGAATATACAAGGCTGCAGCTCAAGGAAGGAAGTGTGAACTAAAAGGTATGTATTTGGAAATCAGGAGGGAAAAAACAAGATAATTGAAGCAATGAAATCTGTCAGGAAGGGTATGTAAAATGAAAAGGGATAAGGCCTAGCGACAAAGGAATACCAATATTTTAAGTTCTGGCAAAGTTCTGAAGATTCTAAAGAGACAGAGGAAATGGGGGAAACCTATTTTCTTCCAGTAGCGCCCGTTCTTTCTCTCCTGTTTCCGTCCCTTGTCTCTGCCCCGTGGTTTGGACTTAGTAACTACTCAGCCTCTTTCTTTAAGGAAGCACTGATTCTATATGACCCCCAATAAATGCCACCACCAACACTCCTGTTGAAAGAGTAACTGGAATCTCCAAGGAGATAGAAAGAAGGGAGCAAAAAAAATAAATGTCCAGAAGAATTATGTGCAACAGTTGATGGGGTGAATGCGGACTCTGTGGTTGAGAAACTTTTCCTCTTCCTGCCTTCTCCCCTGTCGCAACCATCAAAAACTATCAAAAGGAGAGGAGGGGGTCAAGTAAAAAGTTCTGGCAGTCCCCATTAGCAGGGAGGTGAGCCCCTCTGGGAGCCATGGTGGGCCTTCTTCTTTATCACGAAGACCTATCACGGATCAGGCATAGACAAGACTTCCATAGGCAAGAGGGCATTAAGCTTATAGAGGTGGCTTCTTGTATGTCTGAAACATCAGCTCATCATCCTCAGTGTTGAGTTTCTGAGAGTTTGGCAAGGTCGGTTGGAGTATCTTGGGGCCCAGGAGACACAGTGTCTCTGAGACAGTAGGTGGGAAGATGTAAACAACAGCTCCCATTGTTTCAGTGGACCCTGAAAACTCTGAACTTGGATTCAGGCCGGGGCTTAGACTCATATCTAACGTGCTGCTCCGCTGTCTTTATCACATGCCCAGCTAAAATCTCACGTCCATCACCAACAGTCCCCTCCCCGCCAAAGCATCACAGCATGAAAGAAGAAACAAACATCCAAGCTCTTACTCTGAAGATGCGCTCTGACCAGGATCAAGACAGATTGCTGGGCAGGGTACTGCAGCCAGGGTGGAGAAGTACCTGTAACCTCAAGAATAAATCCTTTGTGGTGCAACTGCTGATGAGGGAAGTTCAGCAACAGGAAGTGCTGGACGCCACATCCCTCATCCGATGGCAAACGCCAGACTCCACAGCCGTCAACTTCTGTCAGAACGTGGGTAGCTACTACATGTGCCATCTCTTCCCTGGGGGAGGAAGCAAAGACAGGGCTTCTGGGGCACAGAGATGTTAAAGGAATTCTCACTCTGAAACAAAAGAATGAACACAGTCGTGAGAATTCTCACTGTGTTTTGTGTGTGTGTGTGTGTGGTTAAATCAGAAGTCAATTGCTGGGCTTCCCTGGTGGCGCAGTGGTTGAGAGTCCACCTGCCGATGCAGGGGACACAGGTTCGTGCCCCAGGTCTGGGAAGATCCCACATGACGCAGAGCGGCTGGGCCCGTGAGCCATGGCCGCTGAGCCTGCGCATCCGGAGCCTGTGCTCCACAACGGGAGAGGCCACAACAGTGAGAGGCCCGTGTACCGCAAAACAAACAAACAAAAAAGAAATCAATTGCTTAGTTCCTATCTGCCATGTTTATCATCTAAGGAAGGGCTTTGTCAACAGTCAGGATTCGAATTGTGGCTCTACCACTTACCCTGTGGTGTGGACATGAGACAGCATTTCAGAATCGATTGCCTGGCCTCTACCTACAGGTATATGCAGTGAAGTAGTTAGTGCCTGGCACAAAGTTGGCATCCTTCCCCTACTCCAATAAGGAAATAAAAGATAAATAAGGCCAAGCCCTTGCCTCAAGAAACCTCCAACTGAAATAGAAAATTAAGTCAAAATGTATGAAATGGTCCAGCCCACTGAAAAATTATTGACTACCCATTCAAGCCAGCACCAGAAGATGGTTAATTGCCAAACCGTCTGCAGACACAATACTTGGTGAATGAGTTCAGAGGAGGATCTCTCTGTGATCAGAGAGCACAGAGAAGGGTTTTACTGATAAAAGAATCCCGAGAATCAATACAAAGGGCCATCCTTGAGTTAAGGCTTGATGTTGTCTGTTCATTATTCCTTTACTGATGTGTCACTTGGGGACAGCTTCCTGTTAGGCATATGCTCTCTCCCTTCAATGAAATCAGATATGTTTTGCCATATTCTTTTTCATATCACTGCCTTTTTGTTTTGTTGTTGTTGTTTTCTTTTTTTTCTTTTTTTTCTTTTTTTTCTTTTTTTTTTTTTGCGGTACGTGGGCCTCTCACTGTTGTGGCCTCTCTCGTTGCGGAGCACAGTCTCCAGACGCGTAGGCTCAGCGGCCATGGCTCACAGGCCCAGCCACTCTGCAGCATGTGGGATCTTCCCGGACCAGGGCATGAACCCATGTCCCCTGCATCGGCAGGCGGACTCTCAACCACTGCGCCACCAGGGAAGCCCTTGTTGTTGTTTTTGTTTGTACGTGGTCTACGGGGGTCACCCTGTAAAAAGCCCAGCAGGATGGTCTGAGTGAGGAGGGATCAGCCCACGTTGCTCTCTGATGCAGAAGTGGGGTTTAGAGCTCTTCTCCTGGGAGAAAGTGTCACACCAAATGCCTCTGGAGCTCCGACTGGAGGCTGAGCACAAAGGATTTCAGACCTTCACGACTGCCTATGCCAGCTCTGCAGCAGCAGCTTCAGAAAAAGGTGATAGTGATCCACTTC
Source organism: Mesoplodon mirus (assembly GCF_964341445.2). Taxonomy (NCBI): domain Eukaryota; kingdom Metazoa; phylum Chordata; class Mammalia; order Artiodactyla; family Ziphiidae; genus Mesoplodon; species Mesoplodon mirus. The sequence continues at coordinate 47,947,278 of NC_138989.1, read as the reverse complement.
TTGAATTTGTAATCCCTCTATATTTTGTCACTGATTGTGAAGAGCTTTGTGATGCAAAATATACAATATAAAATGATGTGGGGATGAATAGGGCTTTCGTGCTCACCTGAGGGTTTCTGTCCTTCTAGCTCTTTCTCCTTCTGCCGTTGACACAGATGAGAAACAAAACCCCAGGAAGACCTTCCCTTTCTGTAGTCCATAAGGTGAGAATTCGGGAAAGCAAAGGAAATCCATCTCTGAGGCCAAACATAGAAACTCCCCACCCAACTGTTTGGTGGAAATGAAAGCCAAGGTGTGCTTTGCAAAGCCGAGCACTTTTCTCCTCGAGCCATGAACTCCTGTGCACAGCAAGGGAATTTTAGCCCATTATGTTTCTGATTCATTTGCACTTAACTCATCAAGATATTGTTTTGTATGAGCTGTTTGATGTCCGAAGCACCTTATGAGCCTTTTTATGACCCTTTTATCTGAGAAGCTGGGAATTATGCCTAGCCAAGAATAAACAAATCTCAAAGGTTCAAGTTCAGTTCCAAACATGGAACCCCTATTTAGGCAAAGGCTAAATAGTCCATCCTTTCTGAGTTTTGCTGTGGTTAACTGGAAAGTGACTCAGAGGCGTATAAGGCCAGGAAAAGCCGACCCTGGTTCAAAAATGCTTTCCTTCCGTCCTGGGGATGGTCAGTATTAATTAGTAAGGAAAAATATGTCCCCTTTCATAACCAGCCTATTTTTGAAGTGAGGTACAGTGATAAGCAGATTTCATTTTATTGTTGTTTTCTGAGCATCCATTCTTAATCAGATGAATGAACTTATTTGTACTAGTTAACTTTGCTGGAGTTTAGGAGTTGTATTTAAAACAGATTTTATCCTACAGTGATATTAATTTGATAGGATCCCTGATCTGTAAACCATTGGTTATCTTGGTCTCTCCTGATAAGGAAAAAAAGTGTCGAGGATTTCCAGTTGGTGAGCACATTTGGGCAGAATCTTTCACACGTCACAAATTGCAGATGGGAGGCGGTGATCTCGAACATGCAGTCACATTGCGTGACCATCTGACACGTTCCATTTAGAAAAATAATACTTTCCTCCCAGCATACGCTCCCTGCTGCAACCAGCACCAAAAATTATGCCTGGGAGAGCTGTTCCTCCTAGAGCAGGGTCTTAAATATTTCTTAGGCGGCTTTTAAAAGATTCAGATGGCCACAGCACTTAGCTCCCACCCTAGTCACCCTTAGAAAAATCCGGGAAAGGCGACTTCGCAAAGATGCTGCTGATAACAAAAACAGCCACAAAGAACAAAAGGGGAGGGGGTGGGGGAACTGGAAGGAGATGAGAAAATTACACCAGACACATTGGTAAGGTGATTTATTCTTGTCTTCTGTGTGATTCAAGCATACTCATGTTAAAGTCAATGGACTTCTTTGTTGGCTCATTTCTAAGCCACTTCACAGTGGCAGAGAATTTCGCAGTCCCCAGGAGGGGCACCGGAGTCGCTGGGATTGTATACAACTTGCTCATCCCCCAGTATTCTGCACTAACCCTTGCTTATTTAAGAAAAGGAAGAGCATCTCTGCCTGGCCTCCTTCCCTGTACACTTAATGACCCCTGGCATTAGCAAAGGCAGTGATTTCCGACAGACATGTTCAGGCAGAGGGATTTTTAACCAGAAATTCAGAATTCTGATAGAATGTCGAAATGGGCACAGCTTATTTGCTGATTAACAAAGGCCATGGCAAATTCTGTATCTGATCTCTACACACACACACACACACACACAGAGGTCGTCTGAATCCATCCATGTACATGCATACACACATATACAGATCGTGTATGGCTGTCCCTCCTTTTTGCCCCAGACTGAAAGTAAACACACTTTCACAACCTTCTAGGTTGCTAATATCCATCTTGTAAGAATGAAGAGGGCTTGGGTAGCTGCTGTCCCGTGAGAAGTGACCCCAAACTGTTTTCTTAGAATCTTTTGGGGAGATAGGGTGGAGGGAAGCGATATTCTCTCTCCATGATCACAGAATAAAGGCGACCAAAACAATCACCCACCTGCTTTAAAAAAATACAAGCTTCTTCCCATTTTCACACTGCCTTAGGTTTCGGGGGATTTCCCAGAGCAGCAGCAGCAAGTGAATGGTTTTAAGGCTGTATATATCAGGATCTACCAAAACGTTTAAAAAGAAACTTTTCTTTTTATTAAAAACAAAATGGTACTCTCAAGATGAATACCCTGTTCTCTGTTCTTATAGAAACAGGGAGCAGATAGCCTGATAATTAAATGTAATAATAACATCATCTTTCACTTTTATGATGAAGAGAAAGTGCTTGAAAAGTTACTTCATCAGAGACAGACAGGTGGGTTTGTTTTCAAGAAAGCTCTAGTGTCAACTGCAGAGAATCTGACTTATTTTCCAGTAGCTTTTAAAAAACATAGGAACAATCCTCATTTGTAAAATCAGCTCCACTTCTGTATCCAAGGAACAAGAACAGCAAGTGGAGGACTTTAAAAAGAAAAAATAAATTAAAAAGACAAAGCTGCTTTGATCAGGATTGCCTCTAAAAAATCCATTGCTCCAGAGGTTTTGTATAAATATTTTAGCCTGTTGTAGTTCTCTCCAGATCTTTAACTGATAAAGTCTGTAATAACAATAATCTTTGTCTTACAGTCTGTTACTTTCTCTCTCACTCCTTTTTCTACTTGTACGTGAATATTCAAAGACACATATTCAGATATGCATACATGCGAGAAATTTAATCAGGTATTGCCTGAAATACCAAACAATATAAAACTTCCTCCAAAGTCAATCTGTCCATGGAACCTACAAGTATCATAACTTTGTAGTAGGGTTGAACAGTGTGTGACTGCCTGATGGTTTCATTAGGTATCTCTTCTAGGTATAGCCTCAATCCATTTGTCTACCAGGTATCTATAAATCTTTATACCATAGCTTTAACCTCATCACTAACTCAATGACAAGGTATATTGTATTACCTTGAATAATTAAACAAATGAAATGCCTGATTCCTAAAAGCTCCAGATAATTGAGGAAGTAATGATTTGGGCCTGAACTATGGCCTGTATTGTCCAGAAAATGACCAAATCTCAATTTGATATTGAACTTGGGAAATCTATCATAACTGGCAAATAATGAGAGCTCACATTTATTGAGCACTTATCATTGGCCAGGCATAGTTTTAAACACTTAAAATGTATTTGAGGGCTTCCCTGGTGGCGCAGTGGTTGAGAGTCCACCTACCGATGCAGGGGACACGGGTTCGTGCCCCAGTCCGGGAAGATCCCACATGCCGTGGAGTGGTTGGGCCGGTGAGCCATGGCTGCTGAGCCTGTGCGTCCAGAGCCTGTGCTCTGCAACGGGAGAGGCCACAAGAGTGAGAGGCCCGCATACCGCAAAAAAAAAAAAAAAAAAAAAAAATGTATTTGAGCAAGGTTCTCTTATCTTCCTTTACAAATAAGGAGCCTAAGACACAGAGAAGTTAATTTCTCAAGTTAACAAGGTAAATGAGCAGTAAGTCCAATATTTGAACTCTGGCAGACTAAATCTACCACACATGTTCCCCACCTCTCTGTAAACTGCCTCTTTGGGAATTCTGATCTAGGGATGCTCACCTAACAGTACTTGGAAGGGCTGCCTATCCAGGTACAACTCTAATCAGAAGGAAGCTACATGAGATGGAACTTTCTTACAGAGGTTGAAGGGAGGTGGTGTTTAGTATAATTGGGCTAGGTTTGAATCTGTTATCTTAACGAGAAAAGCACTTTATGCTGAGAATGCTAGAGCAGAAAGATGGAAGGAATCTAGGTTCTAAGGACATCTCTGCCCCAACCCTCAGGGCTCCTCCCAATCTCTGGACCTCCAGGTATAGGATATAATGTGTCCTTATTGTCTCTCTATGATTTTTTTTGTTATGTTGTGTTGTTGAACTATTATATTTGAAGTTGTATAGCCCATTGAGTACTAAAAAAGCCACATTAACATTTTTAGTTTAATATTTGTTAAATTCCCCATAAAGTATTGTCACTATTTTGGTCTAGTACTTATTTAAACCATCATGATATATTAAGTGGTAAAAAGAAGTTGCACATCAGAGATTTTAACCATAACAAGAAAAAAATCAAACGTTAAAAAATGTCAATGGGGACTTTTTTTTTTTTTTTTAGCTAATTGGGGCTCTCACTGTTGTGGTCTCTCCCGTTGTGGAGCACAGGCTCCGGACGCGCAGGCTCAGCGGCCATGGCTCACAGGCCCAGCCGCTCCGCAGTATGTGGGATCTTCCCGGACCGGGGCACGAACCCGTGTCCCCTGAATCGGCAGGAGGACTCTCAACCACTGCGCCACCAGGGAAGCCTGACATTTTTAATTAGACTAACGTTATAGTCAGATTCAGTATTTTGCGTGTATCTTAAACTATAAAATTGGCTTACGTGAAAGAATGGATCAAAAATTGCCAGCATTATATCTTAAGAAGAGGGGTAGAAAAGAATAACATATGTATGACTACTGTTAGATGCACTGGCCAAATCTGAAGTGTCTTAACCAATTTCATAATGTCTTTCTCAAAACTGAAAAAAAATTGATGTAAACTAAAAAAGCATAATGTAGACCAATCATTTGTCAATTTTATTTTTAACTGAAGCCATTTTGTGGTAGCTTTTATAAGGACAGATTCATGCAACATTATATATCTTTCCCTTCAATTTCTTCAGACAATCAAACACAAATCTCTTCATAGTAAATTGAATAGATGCCAAACAGAAACTTCCGGTGGTAGCTTTGCTGCCTCTTCTTTGATAAGAAAAGGGAAAATTCACCATCATTCATTTAACAAATCTGTACAGAGTGCCTATTATGTGACAGGCACTATTCTAGGGATATAACACTAAGTGAAACAGATAAAAACACCTGTCCGTATGGAGCATACATTTTAGTTGAAGGAGATGGACAATTAACCAAAAACAACTAGTAAAATAAGTAGTAAATGTTATAAAGAAAATAAAGCAAGAAATGAGGATGGGAATGCCTCTGAGAGGGGGACTTGTGATTTTAAATAGGATGGTCACAAAAAATGGCACTTAGATGAGGTCAGGTGGCAAGCCCCATGGATATCCAAGGAAAGAGTGTTCCCCGCAGAAGGAAGCCACAGATGCAAAGACCCTGAGGCAACATCATGCACGGCCTTTTCAAGAAGCTACAGAGGTCAGTGGAGCAGAATAAGCAAGGGAGAGGGATTGTAGTTGAATGTGAGGGTCTTGAGGTAACAGGAACCTATTGGGGAGAGATGCAGGGAAGCACTTGAAAGCATTTGAGATGACCTTGGCTTTAAAATACTCCATAGAGGTAGGGCTTGAGAAAAAGCATTTCACTGTGGTCATGCTTTAGTTAATATAGATCTTTTTTCTCTGTCTCTCATGTGGCCCAAGTCTGTTAAGTGCAGTCAGGGTAATCAGATGGTTCACCATGTACCATATTAAAAGGAATGATCAGCTTGAGACAAAATCTGTCTAATCAGTTTTTTGGATTTTTTTTTACCTTAATTCTATACAGCTTTGTAAGTTAAAATTTTCTTCATGATCTTTTTTAGACTTTTATGAGCTTTTATTTTTTCAGTGTCCAAACAAATCTATTAATATTGTTATATATTTTAATCCAATAATAATACTAAATGAGTTTTAATAAAAACCAGCAGAAACTTGCCCTACCTCTCCCCAGTTCTCCTTAAAAACAGTCATTCTATCTTTTACCTGCTGTTCTTGGCATTCACATCTATATACATATTTTGTTTGGTTGGTTGGTTTTGGCTGCGTTGGGTCTTCATTGCTGCATGCGGGCTTTCTCTAGTTGCAGCCAACGGGGGCCACTCTTTGGTGCGGTGCGCAGGCTTCTCATTGCGGTGGCTTCTCTTGTTGTGGAGCACGGGCTCTGGGCGTGCGGGCTTCAGTAGTTGTGGCACGCGAGCTCAGTAGTTGTGGCTCGCGGGCTCTACAGCACAGGCTCAGTAGTTGTGGTGCATGGGCTTAGTTGCTCCACGGCACATGGGATCTTCCCAGACCACGGCTTGAACCTGTGTCCCCTGCATTGGCAGGTGGATTCTTAACCACTGCACCACCAGGGAAGCCCCACATCTATATTTATAAATAATTTGCTAAGGTGATATGTCTTTGTCTATCACTTTTGACTTTCTGATACCTACCACTTCTTCCCATTTTGATAAAATTAAAACAAAAAATAGTTAAACCAAAAATCAGTGTTCACATTACTACATACTGCAGAGTGAAATAATTATTATGATTACATTTCCTTTCTTATACAATTGTCCCTTTCTGGAATTTATTTTTGCCTTTGTCTTTTACCTAAATAGATTTTTAGAAACAAATGGATTTAAAAAAAATTCCGCTACTCCTTTGAAACCACCATACATTTGTAACTAGTTATATATTTTTTTAAATGCTCAAACTCTAGCATCCCTTTTCACCCTGCCCCACCATTTTTTCTGGGAATTTTCTTCCTACAACCTTTAGTTTTTTTTCTTCATTCTGAGTCTGATTGCTCTTTAGGTCTATGACACAGACAGCATCCTGGGATTTCCCTTCCCAATTCTCATTAAATGTACATTTTTGTCCCTGAGCCCTATGTCTCCTTTTTCTTCAATTGCTTCTTGGTTCTGCCAAAGCATATCCTCTTGTAGTTTGCTTAAAACTAACTAACTAATTAATTTTTTAACAAGATACACAGGAGATGCACTAGAAATGGAACAACAGTGATTGGTTATTCTCTTGATGGGTGATTTGATTGGGTAGAGAATTCTGGGTTGAAAATTATGTGAATATACAAAGAATTTGAAGCCTTTCCATCCCTGGAGCTCTGCCATTCCCATCGCTTTGCCCAATATGGTGATTTTGTTTCCATCCATTGTGCTGAGTGCCTTGAATCTCATGTTCTTCAGGGCAGAGAAATTGTCTTTTTCCTGATTAATCTGCTCTGCTTTCTCTACCATCTTCTTCTTTTAGATTGATCCTTTATATATTTTTTTCTTATTTTCCCATTCTTGATCTTTTTATCCTACCTTGAAGATATTTCATGATTTTATCTTTAATTCTTCTTCTAGATATGTTTCACCTTGTTTATAGCTACTTCATTATTCTCCTTTTCATTTCTGAGGATATTCATTGGGCAGCTTTGTTTCTTATTTCTATTTTTTGGTGGTGATGGTGGTTGTGGTGGTAGTTGATTGGTTAGTTGGTTGATGTTGTGTATTTTCTTCTCTTCCCAGAATCATCCCTATTTCAAGTTTATTTTTTTGTTGTTTTATTTTTTAAATTTCTGTCCTTTAGATTTTCATAAAAAATGGAGTTACACTTATCTCAGTTTCTGTTTATACTTAAGATTCATGTACTAAAGTGTGTTTGGACATTTTATGTCATTAGGCAAGATTGTTGATTAGCAAACATTATTCTTGAGTCCAGAGGTTCCCCTTCCCCTTTATTCAGAGAATAGCTCACAGTCTTCCACCTGATCAATGAGAGGGTGAAGGACGCTGACTCTACTAAGGGGTTACTCCTGGGATCTGACACTGTTAATATACTTCTAACCACCCCTGACTTTCGGTACTATCTTCAGCCATGCCCTGCACTAACCTGGGAACTCCAAGTCCCAAGTCCCCTAGAGGTTCTAAAATGCAAATCAGTTCACTTTTTGTTACTATTCACCACTGCAAGACCTTTAGGTTTTAGTTTTTTCCATGCTCATAACCCCATCAAAAGACATTTTCTTAATATATTAAGATACCTCCTCCACTGCTCTCTTCTCTCCTTTTATCTTTGCTCTTATAAGTCTGTTTTATCCCTTTATTGTCTTTTTAGAAGTAACCTAGAGAGAGAGGAAATAGTATGGTCACACAACTGTCTCTGATCTATACCTGTGATTTTGATTTTAAACATTTTCTGATTTTTTTCTAAGACTTCCTTACTGACAAATAACAAATCTGAGAATATGTTGCTTTGATTTGGTTTCAAATAAAATAATGCTTAACAGAGCAGCTACTCATAAATATTTATTTACAGGTAGTGAATATAATGAAAGTATTCTGTAATTTAATGATTACAGTATAAATGACTGGTCAATTAATGAATTCGAGCTAATGCATAGCATCAGGGAAATATTTTACCTTGTCTATACGAGAAGTATCCTCCTCTTTCTGTAAAACAACAGGCACTTTTTTCTTATGAGGCTTCTAGTTAATTTCTTAGCTTCAGAAATATCAATCTCCTTAGTTCTGAAAGCCATATTAGAATAATTTAAATAAGCATTCTGATAGGAGTCTGCTCTGTGTTTTCTGGCTGAAAAACCTTGTGTGGACCTAGGACAAGTTACCACCAGATTATACAGTACCATTTAATATCGAGTCCCCCCATGAAACCTATATCCTTCTTTGGTCAGCCTGGCCTATGTTCACTGAGGTTTAGGGCACTGAAGTGTTCATGCTAAGATCTTGCCATAAAAGTTTTTTTTTGCTCTGACTGACCACAGATTGTTTAAAAAAAAAATCAGAAACACTAATATGGCAAATCTCAGCTTGCCCTTAGCTCTGTGATTAAGCAGGATAAGCAATAACATTGACAAGTTGCCTTGATAAATTTCAGAAGCCAAATGAAACTGTTGACTCTTGGGAAAGAATTCACTGGAGGATGTTACACTATTCTTAAGGAGTAGTCACTGGAGATTTCCCCAGGACTCCACAGACTTAAATAATAAAAATTAAAAAAATAAAACTGTTGGCAAAAATAAAATAGAAGGGCACAGACAAAAATAAGGGAAAACTTATAACCAGTGTTTTTGATGTTGTTGTTTGTTTTATGACAGCTTTATTGAGATATAGTTCACATAAAATATAATTCACCCCATTAAAGTATACAATTCAGGGAGTTTTAGTACAATATGTTTAGTATATAAAATATTTAGTGTATTTAGTATATTCAGAGATGTGTAGCCATCATCACACTCTACTTTTAAAACATTTTTATCATCTCAAAAAGAAACTCCATACCCCTTAACGGTCACTTGCCTTTCTCTCTTCCCCCAGCTGCTGGCAACCATTAATCACTTTCTGTCTTTATGGGTTTGCCTATTCTGGACATTTTATATAAATGGAATCATACAATATTTGGCCTTTTGTGTCTGGCTTCTTTCAGTTAGCATAATGTTTTCAAGGTTCATCCATGCTATAGCATAGATTAATATTTCATTCCTTTCTGTCACCAATAATATTCCTTTGTGTGGCTATAACACATCTTGTTTATCTATTTATCAATTGAAGGACATTTGGATTGTTTTAACTTTTTGGCTATTTTAAATAATGCTTTTATGAACATTTGTGTATTTTTGTAGACATAAATTTTCATTTCTCTAGGGGGTATTCCAAGGAGTGAAATGGCAATCCATACGGTTTAAAGTGTTAAGAAAATGCCAAACAGTTTTTCAAAATGGCTGTACTATTTTATGATACCAGTTGTGTATAAGGGCTCCAGTTTCTCCACAACCTCACCAACACTTTTTATTGTCATTTTTTTAGCAATTCTAGTGAATGTGAAGTGGCATCTGATTGTGGTTTTTATTTGTATTTCCTTAATGAATAGTGAAGTAGAGCATCTCTTCATGTGCTTATTGGCCACTTGTAGATCTTCTTTGAAGAAATGTCTATGCAAATCTTTTTATAATTAGGGTTTATTTCTATCTAAATTTCATTCCATTCATCTATATGTCCATTCTTATGCCAGTACCGCATGGTTTTGGTTACTGTAGCTTTGTAATAAATTTTGAAATTAGCAAGTGTGAGTCCTCCAGTTTTGTTCTTCATTCTTAAAATTGTTTGGGTCCCTTTTGTTTTCATATGAATCTTAAGATCTACTTATCAAATACTGCAGAAAACACAGCTGAGATTTTGATGTGGATTGTGTCGAATCTGTAGATCAGTTTGGGTTGTATTGCCATCTTAACAATACTAAGTCTTCCAATTTGTAAACATAAAATATCTTTCCATTTATTGAGGTTTGCTTTCATTTCTTTCAACAATATTTTTCAATTTTCAGGGTACACATCTTGCACTTCTTTTGTTAAATTTATTCCTAAGTATTTTATTATTTATGATACCATTATAAGTGGAATTGTTTTCTTAATTTCATTTTCAGATTGCTCATTGCTAATATATAGAAAAACAGGGCTTCCCTGGTGGTGCAGTGGTTGAGAGTCCGCCTGCCGATGCAAGGGACACGGGTTCGTGCCCCAGTCCGGGAAGATCCCACATGCCGTGGAGCGGCTGGGCCCATGAGCCATGGCCGCTGGGCCTGTGCTTCCGGAGCCTGTGCTCTGCAACGGGGGAGGCCACAAGAGTGAGAGGCCCGCGTATCACAAAAAAAAAAAAGAAAAGAAAAACCACTGATTTTTATATAATGATCTTCTGTCCTGCAACCTTGCTGAACTCATTTATTAGTTTTAATATTTTTACTGTGGATTCCTCAGGATTTTCTCTATAAGATCATGCCATCTATGAACAGAGATAGTTTTATTTCTTCTTTTAAAATCTGTATGCCATTTTTTTCTTATTCTCACTAATTGCCCAGTCTAGGACCTCTAGTACAATGTTAAATTGAAGCGGTGAGAGCAGACATCCTTATTTTTAATTTTACGGGAAATCATACTATCATTTACCAGAAGTATATTAGCAGTGGATTTTTCCTAGATGCCTTTTATCAGGTTGAAGAAGTTTCTTTCTACTGCTAGTTGGTTGAATATTTTTATCATGAAAGGATGTCGGATTTTGTCAAAAGCTTTTCCTGCATCTCTTAAGATGATCATATAGTTTTTGTTCTATATCCTACTAACATGATTGTGTTACACTGATTCATTTTCAGATGCTAAGCCAACCTTGCATTCCCGGGTTAAACTCCATTTGAACATTGTGTATAATACTTTTTATATGTTGATGACTACCAGTTTGACTTTAGCTGTGAACAATACTCTGCACACTATTTGGAAAGTGGTGACAATGTGAAACACTAAGTATAACAACAGTAATAATATGCTTGCCTGACTCTGTGCTGGACATTTTTACATCCATTGACTCATTTAGTCTTCACACCAGCCCAATGCATTGGATCCTAATATTACCCGAATTTTACAGTCTATAAACCTGATTCTCAGAGAAGTTATGTAACTTGCCCAAGGTCATAGTACTAGTACTATTGAGTGGAGATGCTGGTGTTCTGAACAGTCTGACTCCATAACTGGGCTTTTAGCCACACATTCCAGGAGTATATATTGAGATATGGGTACTCTTTCCTAAGTAAGTACTGTATCTTCTCTTTGTATTTTCATTTCCATCTGTCTGTTGTGTTCAGGGTTCAAGCCACTAAAGATGAATTAATAGTGCTGATTGACAAAGTTGTTTCTGGGGCAGAGGTACAGGTTCATTCAATTTAGATTCAGTTTGGCACTCACATACCATAATCTATAGGGATGAGAGCACGTGGGTTAACTGAAAATAGATCACAAATACACACTGGATTTATCTAGAAAATGTCCAAATTCTTTTCACAAAAATGCAGAATTATGATCTAATTCACTGTCTTTAATATTTGTATGATTCTTTTTTCCAGATGTTTAGAAAGACTTCCCTGAGCTTACCTTGCCAGATCTGTTTGGGTCCCTCAGGTTACAAATATATTAAGGATAAGGAGTTTGCAAAGGAATAAAGTCTTAAAGAGAATATGCAAAACCTGTAGAACCATAAAGAGAAATGGAAATAACATGTTGGATTGGTAGAACCTTGTTTTCTTTTTCCAAAATACTCTTTAGTATGAACATATTGTTTTACAGTTCAAGGAAGGAGAAACATTAAATAAGTGAATAAATAAGCTTATTTTGAAGAAAAAAGAGACTGAGATAGTAACGTATATTCAAATACCATTTTGAATCTTTTTTCTACTTTCTGATTTATATTTCCCAATGCCCTTTAAATTTACTGTATTTAATAATCTGCTGGGATTTTTTAAGAAAGTACTAAGAAACATTAGCTACCAAGATGAAGAGAGCTTTGAAAAGATCTGCACCCCAAAATAATGTCCAACAGAAAATTATCATTCAGATTAAACAAAGTGAGCTAAAGTTAATTAAAACTCCTCTTTTTTTTTTTCCTGGTGAATGTCTCAGTTCTTACCAGTAGCTAACAGATCACGTTGGAGAGTATTTAGGCGTTCAGAATCCACAGTCCTCAAAAGAACCTCCAAATCTGAACTCCAGGAGCTAATATTTAAGTAGTTGTTCATCAATTCTACTCGGATGAAGAGAATTTCTGAGGAGCCCTTGTCTTTATCAGTGAGAAAAGCTGGAAGAAAGGAGCCCGACTCAACTATCCCTGCCCTAAATTCTTATGATTCCGAGCTCTTCTGTGTCACAAAGCAACCCTGAGTGAAGTGTCAGCTCTGTGCTCTCCCCCACTGCCCGTCTGTAGCGCTGCATGGCTTTGCATTGCTTAAGGATAAACAGGTTGAAGTTGCATATGGTTAACATTTTTTGTTTGAGCTGGTGCAGGGAGAGATTGATTAGCATCTGCAGGTCTCACATGGTGTCACGGGCAGTAAAGGAATGACTGAAGTAGTTGCAGACAGCATGGAGTCTGCGTTCCTCTCTTTGCCTAAGAAATCATGGATAATTAACACGGATTGAATACAAAGCATGAGAGCAGAAGCACGAGATCAGAAACCCCCATCTCCACGTGGGATCTCCATATTTACCTGTATTATATGAGGCAATAAAAACCAGAGGAGAAAAGTAATAAAAACGCAATAGTAATAAAAACTTATATTTACATAATTTCTTTCTGCCCCAGGATTCCGAAGCATTTGATGAAAATCATATAGGAAAACCTGTCACGGGACCTGTGACTTCTAACTGACAGAAGAGCTCATTAGCAATTACAGGCTGGCCAAAGGAACCAGAGACAAAATGCATTTTAGAAAGAGAGTCCTGCCTTAGGTCTTCTGACTTATCCTGTTGCCTTTATGACTATAAATCAGAGTGATCAATTTCAAACATACTCCTACTTGTCATTTGAAAGTGGTGAGAATCATTAAAAGCTCACAAATTTGCCAAATTACAATCAACCTGTAACTGTGAAATCCATGCTTACTTAGGGAAGTGTTAAGTGCACATTTTATGTCCTTTCATTGGTGCTTCCCAACATGGAATTAAAGGACAAGGCCTTCATCTTATGTGCCCAGCATTATCAGGTTTCCCAGACATCTTTCCTATACATGAGTTGAAACTCGTACTGTGGCTATGAAATAAGGCCATTTTTCTTATGATTTGAAAAGATTTGTAAGGCACAGGTGTCAGCTCCAGCTGTTTTTATCAGTGATCTGCAGGCTACAGTGGTCCTTTGTAAGTTGTGCTCTTACAAATGCCATGAGGGTGTGTTCTACTAACACCCACATATTGAGAATCCCCACCAAAAACTGGATTTGAGAGAGAAATTGTGCTTGAAGCCAAGAGGATTTTTGAAAGATTAGACAGTAATAAAATAGCTACTTCCCCAGAACATGAGGACTTCTGTGGCAAATCCATTGCTTTTCAATTCAACAAAATCTCTTGTATGTATCAGACAGGTGCCAGTTATAATTCTACTCCTCATAATAATAGTGAATGCACATGATGTAGGTATTCTTTAAAGTCTTTAAGCATATTACCTCATTTAAGCCTCAACAACATGATGAGGTAGGTACTACTTTTATATGTAAGGATAGCAAAGTTTGGGATGGTTAAATTATCTGCTAACGTCACAGCCATTTGCAAAGTGCCATTGGTTCAAAAATGAAGTCACAATGAAATCATTCTTTAGTCTTATCTCTCGGATTCTTATCTCTAGATAATAAGTCCAAGAAATAAGGGAAAGTAAATGTTCTCCTGCCATTTTAATTGAAAGAAAAGTGAGGAGTAGAATCTCATAAAGTCAGAGTTGAGACAGAAGATATAAAATCATCCCTATATCCTAGCTATTGATATCATGTCATTATTTTTTTATCAATTCACCCAACAAAGACTATACATTTTTCATTGCTATAGTGGAAATCACAACTAAACTATTATAATACCAATTACACCAGAAAAATAAAGCATAGCATAAGCACTATCACTTGCAAAGGGTTTTTATGTTTTACTTGATATGACTTCATGAGACAAGATATAATAGATGATATTACCTATGTGTGAACTTCTCCAATCCACTTATTCACTCTACACACTCCCAGCCTCAGTTTCCCCTCTAAAATCCTCCCAGCTCAAAAATTCAATGATCCTATAATTCTAAGCCACAGCAGTTTTTTGAAAGTATGCTTTGCTCATTATTCTTTTTATGCCTTTTGAATATAAGACAGTTGATATTAACCAAGTATTCTCAAATAGTCTCACAAACATTGGATGTTCACTATAGCAATCCTGACTCCAAAAAACCTTCATGAATCAACTTGTTATAAAATAAAGCATTACAGTAAGGCAGATAAATATTATCATCTGCTACAGCTTCCCAAAACATTCTTCATAAGTGATGTTTTATGCGACATGATTGGAAAGCACTGCCATCTCCCTTAAGGTTAAACTTGTGATCATCATGTAGACAGGAAATAAAAACCTCTGCATAGAATTGTATTCATGTCATTTATGAAGCAGAAGTAAAGAATCACAGAGAATGAAACGTTTTCATAACAGCAAAGAACCACAGTTAATATTTTTTGAGCCTTTGCTCTGTGCAACACTTTATAGGCATTACCTCATTTAAATTAAATGTAGAATAATCATGGGTAAGACTTCTTGAGCCTTCTCTCATTTAATACTCACAATAACCCTATGAAGTAATAAAGTAGATAACTGATATTCTACTCAGCATATTATTATTTAGAATGTTCACATTTTATTTGAATTGTTTCTCAAATTTTCCCCATTAATAACAGAGACTGTTTTTTTCCATCCAATTTATCTTTCCTTCTTCGTTTACTAAGAGAACGCTAATTGGATTAAGGGTGCCAACGTGCCCATACAAAAACTGGCATTCCAAGCCTCTTCAGTAGTGAGAGGTGTTCCTGTTACACTCTCCTGACCAATAATATATAAACAAAAATTTCCTGCTAGGAATTCTGAGAAAGCCTATTTATTTATTTATTTATTTATTTATAACAGTAAGACCAACAGCAGCAAAGAGTTCAGCTTTTTATTGACCCTGTTACTAAAGGGGTTTAGTCAAAAAGACCAAAGCGCATGCCATCATAAGACTCTTCAGATTCTTCTTTCTTTGCTTCTGCTTTCTTCTCCTCAGCTGGGGCAGCAGTGATGGAGGGGGCAGGACCTCCTGCTGGGGCAGCACCAGCTGCTGGGGCAAGTCCACCAGTCCCCACATTGCGCATGAGGATCCCGATGTTGACATTGGCCAAAGCCTTTGCAAACAAGCCTGGCCAGAGATGTTCAACATTTACACCGGCTGCTTTAATGAGGGCATTTATCTTACCCTCTGTGACTGTCACCTCATCGTCGTGCAGGATGAGGGCCGAGTAGATGCACGCCAGCTCCAAGATGGAGGCCATGGTGCGGGCAAGTGCTAGGTGGGGCCGCCGGGCACGGTGCTAGTCTCTGGATAAAGTGAGGGCCTCACCCCAAAAGTGGCCTTTGCTTCCTTAGCACCTTAGAGGCAGCTGAAGAGAGGCAAGTAAGCCTTTTTAAATAGGACAGTTTAGGTTCTTGCCCGAGAAGATGTTTAAGGGGACACATGCTGCAAACAGATGGTCCTGGGTGGATTTACCCTGGCCCAGTCACATCTTGTTTTTCTTTCCGTACCACTTCGTACCTCTGGGTGTCAGGCCCCTTCCTCTCTTCCAAAGTGGGGCCATTGGAAAGTGTGGTCTTCACACTCAGTTTGGATGGAACTCAACACAATCTGGAGAATGTGAGAGGATCCTTAAAGGAATGTCGTTGATGGACAGCATCCATGCACTAAAGCACAGGAGCAGGCAAAGTTGTGCTCACCAGGCTTTCACCTCCCTTCTTTGTCACTTCCTCTCCAGATGCTGATATTTCTTTCCAGGTGACCCTACAAGGTGAGTCTAACCCTGACCTCCTGTAAGGTTATTGTCCCACCACCATCAAACCAGATCTACCAGCCTGGGAGCCTGGAAGTGGAGAGTGGTAAGGGGGATTCCTCTGCCTCTCCCTCTAGTAGCTTCCTAATCTGTTGTTAGATCCTTCACTCTTTTAAATAATGCAAATCTAAATTTTTAAGTAAAATCATAGAAATACTAGAAACTGTGTTGTAGCTGAAAATGCATTTAATATTAGGGTTGAAATGTGTTGACAACTGTGATATCAAAGCAACAAATACTTTAAAGGAAAAGGTAAACTCCACACATTTTTGAACTGTCTAAAACAAAATAATTGAAAGACCTTTTAAACTGGAAAAATATTTATAACATATGTGACATTTAGATTTTACTATCTTTAATATATGGAGGGTTTTTAAAAATTAATTTTTAAAAAGGAGCATGTATTCCAATAAACAAATGAGCAAAGAACATGAACCGGCAGTAAAACACATACACACACAACTAAAGATAGACCAGGAGAGGCTTCCCTGGTGGTGCAGTGGTTATGAATCTGCCTGCCAATGCAGGGTAACTCAGGTTCGAGCCCTGGTCCAGGAAGATCCCATATGCCATGGAGCAACTAAGCCCATGCGCCACAACCACTGAGCCTGCGCTCTAGAGCCCGGGAGCCACAACTACTGAAGCCCGTGCACCTAGAGCCCATGCTCCGCAACAAGAGAAGCCACTGCAATGAGAAGCCCGCGCACCACAAGGAAGAGTAACCCTGCTCGCCGCAACTAGAGAAAGCCCACGCACAGCGACGAAGACCCAATGCAGCCAAAGGTAAATAAATAAATAAATATTTTAAAAAAACAAAAAAAAGATAGACCAGGAAAAAGTTTTAAGTTCATTTATTTCAGCTAGTCAAATAAAAGCTGATTGAATCAGTGAGTTTTTACCTAGAAAATGTACTTTAAATTTGATAATATTCAGGGATAATGATGCAGGAATCATTAATAAGCTTAAGGAGTATAAATTGGTACAGTTATGCTGGATGTAAGTTTGGAAAAATATATCCATTTTTTTTAATCCTAAAATTGTGTACAAACTATGACCTAGTAATTCTTCCTCTAAGAATTCACCCTAAGAAAATGATTATAGATGGAACAAAGATTTATTTACCAAGGTTGTTTATCAATATACTTGTTTACAATAACCAAAAACATGGGTAGAACCTCCAGCCCAACATTAGGGAATTGGTTGAATAAACAGTGTATACCCATATAATGGGAAATTATAAAACCATTTTGAATAAGATTGAAAAATAGCATTTAGGAAGATAGAAATATATTCATGTTATATTGTGGGGAAAGGTTACAAAATAGTTTATACGGTATGATTCATTATTATAATATTTGTAAATAAGAATATCCATGGAAATAAAGAAAAACTATATACCATAACACAGGTTATTTCTGGTTGATGATGCTGCAGTGTTTCTTATTTTCTCTTTACTCCTTATCTAATTGTATAAATCTTCTACCATAAACATCGATTGTTGTCATAAGAGACTATTATTTTAAACTATTAAAGTTAATGGCAAATAATTAGATAATCAAGTAGTCAGGGAATTAATTTTGATGCAATATGAGAAAGTTGGTTTGAAATATGTAACAGGGGAGTATCAGAGCATTTAAATCCCAACGTGGGAATGAGGAAAGCAATTGTGTCATAGAAAGAAAGAATTCAAATAAAACAAGTGTACAGAGGAAGACAAGCTGAGATTTGAAACTGGTAAAGAGGGAAAAGGATGATATTGACTATTAGCTCAGATAAGAAAGCCAAGGAGCAAGCTTTCAGTGCATTTGAGTATTATAAGTCAACTTACTATCATACAAAACAATAATGTGTTTTTATTCGGTGCAAATGTGGTAAAGGCCAAATTACTTACTCTAAAATGCAAACACCTTAAAGGGGAGCTAGTAGAACACTGGAAGCAGTTAACTGATCTCCAGCATGATTGGGATTTTCAGGTTGGTGTTAAGTTTAACAATCTTGAAAGGTGTTTTGGAGTTCAAATGCAAAATAAGTCCCTCCCTTGGAGGGAATTCTGTGAATTAATTGGAGACACAGGCATTTACAGCTCACAGGTTTCCTCATTTGCTGGAGGGTATCGTTATCTTTATAGTTCTATATATAAAATAGGCAAATGTCCTAGGTCATGCCTCTTCCCATGAAAAATTGATCATGTGCTGGGAAGCAAGGGGAAGTCCAAAAAAAGTCTGCCAATGGACAGAGATACAGATACATAACCCAACACAAAGGCACATCAGTTTAGAAAACTGATGCCTTTCCCCAAGCATCAAGGAATTGTCCTCTTAGGGGGAAAATGGTTATTTCTGAGGACTACTCATGATCACTCCCAGAAAAACCACCACATAGAAACTTCCACCACAGTAGTATTCATATTTCCTAGCATATAGGTGTATAGAATGCTACAGCAATTGGCTACAGAGTGGACAGAAAGTTTTGTGGTTAATCAAACCAACTTGCCTTGTGAAGCAGGTATACCTGGATTTACTACTGAACTCGTTTTCCTTATATGCAAAATTGAGATAACAACACCTCACTTACACAGTTGTTTAGAAGATAAAAGTAAATAATACTTATAATGCTGGATCCATAACAAAAAATAGCTACCATTGGGACATGTTTTTTGGGGGGGACGAAGTTGGGGAGAACTTATTGTAAATGTATAAGACAAGAAATACAGTTGACCCTTGAACAACATGGGTTTGAACTGAGCAGGTCCACTTATATGTGGATTTTTTTTTCAGTAGTAAGTACTACAGTACTACACAGGTTTGTGGTGGGTTGAATCCACAGATGTGGAACTGTGGACACAAGGGTCAACCATAACTTATATGTGGATTTTCCACTGCCCGGTTGGTCAGTGCCCCTAACCCCTGCATTGTTCAAGGATCAACAGCATATGTAACTTGAACTGAAATACATTATTACAATAGCAGTGTTTTGGCTGACAACCTTTTATCTGAAATGCCACAAAGATCCTAAGCAAAATTCAAATGCTTCTATTTATAATAAAGTTGGAAATTCATTTCAAATTCATTTTTTCATCAGGTGTGGCCAGCATTTTAACAATTATTTTGATTTTTTAGCTCCATTCACATTCTCAGTGGCAAGTATATTTGTCCCATTTTTAGACCATTCTATACACTTAGCACAGCATATGTGAGCCAACATGCTTATATTAATGTCAAAAGACCGGTGAGATTGTTTTCCTGCTCACAATAATTAAAACATTTCTGTAGTCTGGTACCTAAATCAGTAAAGAATAGAAAATTGTTAAGACACTGTTAAGTTAATCTTCATTTGTGAATTTTTCTTCTGTTTCTTTCTTTTTTTTAACAAAGTAGGTTAATTTTGCCTTATTCATATAAGATATTTTAAAGAAAAAACTTTTCAGATATAATAATTTTCAAAGGAAATGTCTTATGCAAGCTTATTTGAGCTTGTTCTTATAAAAGCAATCTTTCTGAGCCATTGATTGCAACCTATCACCACTACAATATGGTGACATAAGTGACAATGACATGGTCAGTTAATCAGGAGTATATTTATTTTAGTTTAACAAAATTTGAATCAAGTGCTTTAGATCTAGAAGACTTCAGTCCCCTCTTTTCAGAGAGGGCAAGCTGTTTGGCTAAGGATTCAAAGCCGGTTAACAACAAAACCTGCCTTAAAACTCAGGTACCCAGCCTTAAGGTAAAAAGTGAAGTATTGGCATTTCTGAGAAAGGGTCAGGAATAGATTTTAATAATCAGCTTTTAAACACAATATTACAAAGCACACCGTATACACGTGCTGTTTCTTAGCTAGATGGTTTTGCTTGTAATTTCCAGGGTTGTGAGTAAAATGGAGTTGTTGAGTAGCATGATAAATGTTCGAGTCTCTGCTCTACCATTTAATACAACCATAAACTTTTCCATCTACAAAATGGGAACAATAGCACCTACCTCACAGGGGCATTAGGAGAATAAAATGAGAGAGATTATGAAAGTAAAATCAATTTTTAAACTAATAAAAAATTTGAAAATACAAGGGAGTGGTATTATCATTATTAATCAGCTTACAAAAATCCTGGCTCCTTTCTTGTGAATGAACTTGATTTCAGGCTCTCACGCTTATTTCAGCAACATAGCTCTTAGATTTTAGATATTGAGGGTTTTTCTCACCAGTGGGATTTTTGCTATGCAATAAGAAAATATAAGTAATTATCCAAAATAAGACCATCTAATTATATCAGGGGGTTCTGATAACAGCATAAACTAGGAAAGTGGAACCTAAGTGCTTTACTATCAGAATCATAAAACAGAAATACATTCTGTTATTACATTATTGCAAATTCTTTATTTTTATAATACAGATTTGAGAGTGCTTCCCAAATTGTCATTTTTATACTGAATATGTTCCTGTTAATTTTTCATATTGATGTTAATATTATTTCACGATTTCATGCCATTTTTACTAATGGATTTTTTTTTTTGTAAATAAGCATAGTTTCCACATAAAAAACATGATGGAGTTGAGGTCTCTGCTATAGTCATTAATTCCCCCATGTAATACACCAATTAGGTCTGTATCATATCTGCAAAAATATACATAAGGCCGTTTGCACATAATTCATACCCATACCTAATGATAACCTCATAAACTGTTTTCCCACCATTGAAGCACACGTTTAACTTTGAAATGTGTTGCCAGAAGAATGCCTTTGAAAAAACAAATCCCACTGCAGATGAAGTCTCATCAATTGCTGCTGTTTTTCTACTGTATACTTTATGAATTGCCTCATCATAATTAACTCCAGCCACTGGAATTAATTACTCCAGATGATCTGGAAATTGGTCTTCTCAATTCCTCTGAAATTCATCAAGATCATCCCACAAAGCGGGGAAAGGGGTTTGAATAAAGCAAAAATGTCTTTGAAAAACTGAATATGTTTTAGTGTTTTGTTTTTTAGAGAAGGAGAGGTAGCACAGGAAGATGAGTTTAGGCATATTTTATTCCTTTTTCGTTCCATAAAATGATAGACATTAGGAGCTGAAAGTGATCATAGTGAATTTCTAGTTCAACCCCTTCCTTCCATACATGTGGAAGGGAGACCCTAAAAGCTTGGGTGAATTGGCCAAGGTCCACGTGGTCATGGGCTCATGATCCAAAACCCATGTCAGGGTTCTGTTTGGCAGTAAAATAAGAAAGAAAGATAGATAATTGATTTCACAGACTATCTCATACAGAAACCACGCATGGCACTAAGGAGTTATAGATGAGAAGGATGCACTGAAAATGAACACTTTGCTCAAAACATACTAGGATGCTCATCTGAGGAAGCTTTCAGTTTGATTCAGCCCATCTCAACTTGGTCCCAATTGTTTTCAGATTTTCCATCACAGTCATTCTTCCCTAAATCTGTTATAATTAGAGACCATTTATATGTGATAGAACAATTCTGTGTCAGCCAACTGCAAGGAAAATTGGAAAATAGTTGATACCAGTTTACAATTTTTTAGCTGTCAGAGGAGACTTTACCTTTTGAATAATGTACATATTTGTTAGTGTCAATTCTCCCAAAATGTTAGCATTCTTTCAAAACATGCTAAATTCTCTCTTAGAAAGAGTACATATGATCCAACCAGAGCAGAAACCTGTTAATCAGGGATTGGCGGCAAGGAATATCGCAGAGTATGTCACACCTTTATATAAAGCAGAAATTGGTGTAAATGGGGAATATATGAGTAAATAAAAAATAATAAAAGTAGGTTTTTAGAAATTGTTTTCCCATATATTCTCCGCAAGTTCCCGATACAACGAAATAAAGGGTGACATGGTATGTCAGTTGAGTCTTTCCAGCAGCAGATCCTCAGACACAGCTAGAAATGCAAGATATTAATTGGGGATAATGCCTGTTACAGATAAAGGAGGAAAGGAACAAGAGCAGTTAGAGAAAACTTTCAGACTCTAATGTAGGTCTGATGCCTGTGGAAATACAAGGGAAGGAAGGAGAGTCAGGTAGGGAGAACCTCAGGCTGTGGGGCAGCTCTGAGGAAGCCTCGGTCAGCCAACAAGAGGCTGCAGGACAATAATCTCCCAGAGATCAGTGGGAGAGATCCCGCTCTCCAGAGATCACAAGCCCTTCACCACTGTTTTGCTCAGTGGTCTGCTGAGGGCTGCCATGCAAGTGCTCGGCATTGGCTTAAAAGCTGAGGCAGATCCCAAGGTCACCTACACACAGAGGCTGTTGACTACTCGCGCTCCTTGTAGCAGGTCTTCCCTTGAAGGGATGGCTGAGTGGTGCACCAGGATGGCTTTCACTTACAGGCATTGATTCCTTTCCAGTGTGATTGCATGGGCTGAAATTGATGACAGCCAATCAGGTCACTGCATTTCTGCTGCCAACTTTAATTTGGATGTGTACTCTTTCCCAATGACTTACCCAATTACTTCCATAAAGATATTCCTTTGTGAAAAATTTCCACATCTTATCAAGTCAAAAAACATATCATAAACACTTTTGAAACCTTCTCAGGTCATGGACTGTTTCTCCACAGATGTGACCCACCCCCTCAAACCCATTGAAAGCACTAAATGAAAGTAAAAGTAACTTTGTGTTTAGAAACAACTAATTCTCACACGTTCCCTTCTTATTCTGGAAATTGTATTCTCTCCCCTGCATATCCATAGGACATTTACTCAACCTTGATTCTTCTCATTGATTTTTGTCTCCCCACAGAAAAGCTTTGTCCTGCTGATTTGTTTTAATCAAATTGCTCAGTGATATAAAACAGAAAATAGAGGAAGGTGAGTTTTGCTTGTTTGCTCTGGATGTATTCTGGAGCAGTTTGGTTTCTGCTTCCCTCTTTCCCGGCTGGGTCTGTGTGCATGACCTTCATTGCTGTCGGCCCTCAGGGTCCTCAGGACCTCACACAGGCCAATACACAGAGCTGGCCTGGCTCCCTGGACCCTGATCCCTAGGCCCCGCAGGGTACTTGATGGTGTTGAAGGCAAATTGACTCAGAAGAAATTTTTCTCCGCTTTGTCAGAAATTAAATCCATGTTATTTCCATAATTTTGAGCTATAAATGTAATGTTTTCATCTAACAGCAGAGAATAATGCATTTCCAAATTTAATCTTGAGCCCTAACCTCGCCCCAGATTCTAAAATCATGTATTCCAGTATTTGCTCGACATCTCCATTTGATGGATGATTAATAGGAAAAGACATCTCAGACTTAACATGTCCAAAGCAGAACTCTTGATTTTCCCTCCCCCAAACCTGTTCCTCCTTCAGTCCTTTCCCACTTGGTAAACAGTACCTCTATCCTCTAGTTGCTCTGGTCAAAAATTGTGGACTTGCCCTTGACTCTTCTTTCTCACCTTTGTATTCTATCCATGAATGAATCATCTCACCTCTCCCTAGAGCATTTCTAACCATGTCCACCATTACAACCCTAGCCCAAACCACCATCAGCTCTCACCTGGGTTATTTCAAGAGTCTCCTGAGTGGTCTCCCTTCTTCTTTTGCCTCTTCAATCTATTTTCCTTTCTTGCTGCCAGAGTGGTCCTTTTAGGCATAAGATATATCATCTCACTCCCTTTACCAAAACTCTTCAAAGAAAGACTTGTCTTTTCATTCTGGATAAAATCTGAAGTCCTTGCCATGGTCTATGGTGCTTTCCATTATCTGTGCCCTGACGACTACTCTGACTGCATCTCCGGTCACTGTCTCTTTTCCCCACTCTGTTCTAGCCCTAGGACTTCCTTGCTCTTCTTTGAGTAAGTGAAGCTCACACTTACCTCAGGGTCTTTGCATCTGCTTTTCCTTCTGCCTGGGCCAATCCATCCATCTGTTCTCAGAGGGACAAGGGCTGCTTCTGGAAGAGAAGCAAGAGCATGAAAGATAGTTAGAGGAAGCTCAGAGGGCTCAAAGCCAGGAGTGACCTAGCGATGCACAGACACAACAGAAAGTGGATTTGGGGCTTGAGTCAACTTTCCCTAAACCTCAAAACACTGGGGAGCTCCAGCTGCCAGATGAGCTATACTAAACAATGGTGAAGAACCTCCCACTCTCTGCCCCCAAAGGAAATATTTTCTGTTGCCTTTCACAAACCCAGTGCTTTACATATCTTATTCCCATAAATCCCTATGATACTATGGGGTACCTATGATTATTATCATCATCAGTGTACATCTAAACAGGGTTTATATGTGTCACATATGGTGAGGTTCCATGTTACACAGCCAAGGAATAAAGGCAGAGCCAAACACAGGTTGAGCCAACAACTCCAGAGTTCATGCTTTTCTCTTCCTGTCATGCATGCTCCTAGTTAAATAAGACCATTCTCTACAATCCCCACAACTTTTCATTTCCCTGTTTATGATATTGCATCAGAATATCCCCTCACACTCCCAACCCCTCCTTAAATTCTTACTTGTACTTCCAGGACCAGCTCCAGTGATCACCTGGACCACCCTCCTCCCCACCTCAAATAAGAACAATAGACTTTCCTCCCTATCCTTATGGTTTGTGGATGTGGTCTGTGCTTTGGTTGTACCCTCATTGCTGTCAGGTGTATACGTGTCTAACTCCACCCCATCAATCCTAAACAACTGGAGGTTAGAGCCGTATTTTCATCATATTTTTACCCCTCAACACACAGGACAGTGCCTTGCACGTGTTAGATGTTCACCAATGCAGTTGTAGTTGAGTAGACTTGAATGGAAACAATCGTACCAGGTCTTAGCTTGCTGGTCATTGGTAATAAAGGCTAACTTTCATTGATCACTTTCTAGGTGCCAGGTGCTTGCTAATCCTTTACGTGATCTATCTCAATTTATATTCCTCGCAATAACCCTATGACCTGGGAAATGTTATTATTCACATTTAGCATGGAATGGAACTGAACAACAGAGAGGTTAATTCACTTTACCAGTGACTTCAGCCCTAGGAAATGGCAGGATTTGAACCCAGGCTGTCTGAATTGAGATAGCCCCATGAGGTAACTATCACACTATCCAAAATTGAATTTTGTGACCTCAGTAACTACTGTAATGATTGCCTCTTTTATTCCAATCCTGCCCACAGCTGTGCCACATGATGCTATATTGTCTGTGCATTTGCCCGTTTTAAGTGGCATTTCAGGGCAGGACCCAGGAACCAGAGAGATTCATTTTGTCAAGAGGTGGATGTCATTCATATGTATGCAGCATGGCTACGGGGCTACATCTAAAGCAAGTCCCAGAATTTGGAATTCCCACTTGAGGTCTTAACTGCATCCACATAATACCACTGACGACTATGAATTGGTCTAACCAGACTCACTCATCCTAAAAATAAAGAATTCTTTTTTTTTTTTTATTGATGAAAATGTGTGAAGATTCAGGAGACCAGTTAATGTCTTAGTGACCATGGTTTTGACCCACAGTGATCACCCATCCTGACAAAAATGATGGACACAGTTATCAAACCTCGCACATGGACCAACACCATGGTGCACGCTGGCCACGGCCGTCCAGTCTTCAAATCACCTACCAGACCATAAGCTTCACTGCTGCCTGAGATAGGAGCTCTTAAGAACACGAACTCACAGAGAATATTAAATCTTAAAGAACTTCTGTGGTGATTGCTGAGAAGTTGACTAAAATTGGGGGCTGATTTGAACATTTAAAACTAGCTTTTTCCATTTGGATATCTATATTTTTCTACATCTTAAAAAAGACAGATAGGGTTTCCCTGGTGGTGCAGTGGTTGAGAGTCCGCCTGCCAATGCAGAGGATACAGGTTCGTGCCCCGGTCCGGGAAGATCCCACATGCCGCGGAGCGGCTGGGCCCATGAGTCATGGCCACTGAGCCTGCACGTCTGGAGCCTGTGCTCTGCAATGGGTGAGGCCACAACAGTGAGAGGCCCGTGTACCGCAAAAAAAAAAAAAAAGAAAAGAAAAAAAAAGACATACCTTTTCTCTTAATAATAATAAATAATCACATTTTAAAAACTGTACAAGATGGATAACTGCTCCTTAACTTGCAAGTGAAAATTAATTTCTCCATCTCAGATATAACTGGATGGATTGCAGTATTGATTTGAGAACGTTCTGTACAATTCCTAATAACATCAGCAGTGAAGGAGGGGGCTGAGGTGTGACCTCTCAGATTCTGCAGTCCCTTGACAGTGCTGAGCATTTGTCATTAACAGAGGGAACTAAGTTCCTCTACTCAGAGGGAATAGGATTTACAAACTGTAGCACACACGTACACACACTTAGAGGATAAAATGGAAAGGGGATGCCAATAATTTGTTTGTCATTTGAGATGGAGCACAGGGGAGGACTGGTACTGTTTCATCTGAGTCAAGTAGCAGAAAGTCTGAATTTAAGTGCAACTCATTTGATTTCATTACCGAGTACACGTGGATATTAGCAGATTGGACTCTTTTCGCCCATGCCTGCTGCCCTGTTTTTGGTCATTAGATTATTGGATTTGACACCCATCATACAAATAGGTTGTGCTGTATCAGGGCTGATAGGAGGAACAGAGGAGGAAGAAAAATTGCACAGCTGGTAGTACAGTGAACCCAAAAATATCCAGCAATGTACCAGAGGGAATAGTCATCAACACGAAGTGAACAAGCACCCAGACTATTGATCACATGCTGCTCACAGAACACCAGGCGTTTCTGCCAACCCCTTTCTACTCATACACTGAAATGCAGACAGCATGCTGTACCTTGCATCATCAGTTTTGATGAATAATGCACTGATAAGCACTGCAGCCACTATTCCGGGGAGCTGGGTAGCCAGATGTCATCTGGATCTCCAGTAGTTTGAACCCTGGGTCTCTGACAGACACATAAAAATCCAAGGCGAGCACTGCAGAGGGGGCAAGGCCACTGCAAGATTCTGGTGAATATTATGGCGTTTGGAAAATGAATGAGATTCAGCTTTGTCATGTGCGGCATTTTGAAGCATAATTTAAACTGAGGGTTAGCTGCTAAGTGGCAACGCCGGTGAGGTGAACTTCCATCTGAGACTTATTGGGAAATCACACACACAAAGAAAGGGCTTTTGAGAGGAAATCATTTTTAAAGGGCTTAAATCCACTTGGCTGCAAATGGGCCATCGTGACAAACAGATGGAACGGGTTCCCTCCACGATGGAATTCAGACGGTGGTTATGACAGATTTGAATGTCGCCTTGGCGGGAGGGGGCGTGGGATCTGATGCCCCCGCCCCCCGTTCACTGCACACTCGAAGCATTTCAGCAGGAGTGCTGCACAGATCATGTTTTAATTCCATCATTACAGGTAAATGTTCAAAAGGATCAATTAGACACAAGGTTTCCTTCACTCAGTAACTGCAGACCTACCTCAGGTCGTTTTATGAGTGAAACCTGGAGTTCGGGCAACCGTTGTCTTTGCTCTACTTAATTCTTCATCTAGACAACAGATTTTTCTGACCCTAGATTCACAGTGGTCTCTGACTCCATCCTCAACTGCAGTCGGCTTTCCTTCTCCACTCCTTTCCAGGCCGTCTCCTCCCTGCCGTTCCTCCCAACCCCGTCACACTTTTCTCCAGCAGCCTCGACTCTTCCAATATACTCAGCCTCCGCAACCCACACTGTCAGTGTCAAACGCTGATACCTGGCAAATCTATTCCCATAGCTGGAAGGACTCAATGATAAATCTCCAACGTGGGAGATTTAAGCTACAAACATTGTGAAGCTCAAGCTATTACTTTGACACTGTCCCAACTTGGATGTTGTCCTTTTCCATACATTCTAACCCACTGCACCGGACTGGATCACATGAGCCGAGAACCAGAGGGCATCCTGGGTGGTCATTGCCTGGAATGTACAGACAAAAACCACACGAGTTTTGGGTGGCAACACCCCTATGAGGTCGGTCACTTCAGGCTCGGTTCTAATAGCATCGTAACAGGCAAAGCTCAGATGAGGTCAAAGTAGCTTTCCAAAATCCCTAATGTAGCCCATAAAGTATAATACAAATAATTTTGTATATGCAAATGTATAGTAGGATATTATAATAGCATATCCACGTAAAATATCCTTTTGTAATAGAGTTTCTCTCAACAAGGCAAGAAGACAACCGAAAGCAAAGCCCATACTCTACTTTTCCTCACTCCCTGCCTGTGGTCTGAGTGGAGACAGGCTCATCTGCACTGGTGTGTTGGGGGGACTTTTGGTTTTATTTTTACTTGTTATTATTTTAAAAATTTGAAACATAGAAGAGTAGAAAGAATAGTATACTGAACATCTATGCAACATTTACTAAGTTGTGAAAGACATTAATCTTGGCATATTTGCTTTACCTTTTTTGAGAGGGGGATTGAAAATGCAAAATAAATTACAGATACTGTATTTTACCCAAAAAACTTCAGTATCTCTTTCAAAAGAGGGAATTTTCTTTAATGGCCCAATTTTATTATCACACCAGCAGAATTTATAACTTCTTAATATCATCTAACATCCAGTCCGTATTCAAATTTCCTTTAGTATACTCAAAATACTTTCTATAGTTAGTTAATTTGAACTTAAATCCAATTAAGCAACATGCATTGTATTTCCTTTCCCCTGCACTATTTAAATAGGTATTATTTCTGTCTCTCTCTCTCTGTCTCTCTCTGTCTCTCTCATTAAGTGCACTTAAGTAAACTTCATTAAGTTAAAATGAGTAATATGCAATTTGTCTTAATGATAATATAAAGAACATGAAATATGTCTTAATAGAACATAGTAGAAAATTTCATGGGACAATAATGACTAAAACAATAAATGTACTTTGGGGGATTAAAAAAAGTATGTTCACAAGTTCTTTGATACTCCTCCTTTCAGGAGTTGAAGGTTAATTCCCTTCCCTTTGATGTGTGGGATGAACTTAGTGACACATTTCTAATGAATAGAATATGGCAAATGGGATGAGATGGGTTTTTGACAGATTGCAGCTTCCATCTTGAATGTCATCTCTCTCCTCTCTCTCTGTCTTTCTCCTCTTCTCTCTCTCCTCATGTCTTTCTCAGAAACTACGTCCTGTGAGCAGCCCTATCACAACTGCATTGCCTGTGCCTCAACTTCCCATTTAGAAGCACCCAAAGCCTCAAGACCCTTTTAGCCAACAGCCAGAGAATCCTTGGTTTCATAATTTCACAGCTCAGCTACAGTTATCACTCTGCTATCATATCATGGTCTTAGAAGAGAAATCAAGAAACAGCCCTGACATCCAGGAACTGGTCTGACACTTACAGCGAGGACTCAGCATTGTTTGAAGCTGGCTTGGTGCTCACAGCCAGGCTATGTGTTTATATATTCTTCTGTTAAACATAGATTATCTCACAGAACCATAATCAGACAAGGTCACTTAGATAAAACAAGGCCACTTCATAATTTTGGCTGAATACAGATGAAAGCACGGTCACCGTGCCACCCACGAAATACCAAACATCCCCCTGTATAGGCTAATGTGAATGACTGTTCCTTCTTTACCAACCATTACGGCTCTATCCTGACCCAGGGTGCCCTTCCTGTAGATAAGATTAATTGAGATACCCAATTATAGAATGACTCCTGCTTTCTATCCTGTCCAGAGTGAACTCCAGCCTCCTTGGACCCCTTCCCAAATCATCCAACCAACCCCCAAGTCCTCTAATAGGCTCTTTCTAATCCCCTTACTAAGGCCCCCTACGGTTCCCCGTGGCATGTGTTCTCCCTTCATGCAAGGAGTGGTAAACCCAAACTTCAACTACAGGTGTGTTCCTGGTGGTCTCTGGCTAGAAAACATTAGCACAGTAATAATTATCATTTATTTCTTCTCCAGTGAGGGCACAGACCTAGGTTATTATAATTCTGGCTCTATAACATATTACTTGTATGACTTTCACTAAGCCACAAATTTTTAATGCCTCAATCTCCTCATCTGTAAAATGGTACAATATCTTAACTAATCAGGCAGTTGTACAAATTAAATGAGGTAAGGTATATTAATCACTGATCTTACTCCCTTGCACATAGAAAATGCTCATTATATGGGTTTCCTTCTTATTTCAGTAAGGGTAAAAAAATTATTTTTATAAAAGCTAGGTAATTATTTCAATTTTTGCCAAAATTTAAAATATCCTAGGATATCTTATATTTGACACTCATCTAAATAAGTGAAACGAATCTTATACATAAACACTTACTTAACCTTCCCAGGATGAGAACTTATTTCTACTTGGTGAACTGTGATGTAATTTTTCAAAGCTTTGACCTCTTTGAAATAGTATATTGGTTAAAATTATTTTGGGCTTGGAAGCTTCTTGGAGTTGTTTGTAAGGCTGAGTTGTAACAATAGATTCATTAAATGGGTCTAATTTTACCAGTGTTTGGATGTGTCAGATCGGTGTTTCCTCTAGGTAGGCAATATGTACACTTTGGGGGCTCAAATGAAAATCCCCTGTCATGCAGAAGCAGCCTCTCCAGGGAAGCATGTCTCACCTGCAGGATTGACCCCCTTTAGGTGCATGTCCTTGGTGCATTGACCACAGTCCAGGGGCTGTCATCAGCCTTGCATCCTCCAAAATTTCACCTTATCTTTATTCTAGAGACCACCTAACTTCAGGATGCTAAAGCATGCATCAAAGCTACTAACAGATTTACTTGTAAAATCTGAATTTTTATTTTTAATTTATAAGGAGAAGGTTAACTGCCAAAGAAAACTTTAATATCAATAGTGCTAAACAAGCACATATTTTCCCTATAGACAAAGCACATAGGAAATCAAATTATGAAAAGATTGGTATGGAATCAGAATAAGTGGGCATATGATTCTGAAGTTTAATAGCATTAGTTCTGATAGGGGTTGCAGAAGGCTATTTAAGGGAGAGACAAAGTAGCTACTTCATTGAAGAGGGCACCTTCCATGGGCAGGGCCTGGTGAGCCCTAATAAAACCTGCCCTTCTGATTGTCCTTTCTTTGTCCTTCCATTCCTGGAAAGTCATTCCTTCTTCTTTTTTTCTTTATGCAATATGGAAATTTGGAAGCAAATGAACAACCAAGAAATTTGGAGATGTCTCAACATTACATTATTTTATGTTTGCCTTGTTGAACTTTCAGGCTAAACCACAAACCTACATGTCTAGACAAGGCTGCTCTCTGAAAGGAATGGATGTCTTCTTTTGCTGTTCATCCTAAATATGAACCTGGAGAGGTTTGGGGTAGTGCTTGGGGGTGGGGACCGGCGGTGATATGGAAGGACAGAGTGAATTCTTTCAGTGGATGGCACGTGCTGTCTGGAAGATGGGCTGGGAGCGAGACACAGGGCAGCTGGCTACAAGACATGAGGATAATCCAGGTTGAGGAGATGTATCTTATTCTCCATGTTGATCTTCTGTTTTTCCTCTAAAACATCAATGAAGCCTCATTTTAAAACATATAATCTGGGACAAGATGCCAGAGTAAAGGCACCTATTTATTACTAAATAATAAAAAGGAAGAAATTAATCTTCATTGAAACAAGGAAATAGTACCAGTGCCAAAACCCAAAATACGAAATGTCCCTGCCAAATATTGTGTCAATTGAGTTTTATTAAATTAATCAATTCATCAAGAATAATCACATCCCCAAATACTAATCAAGTGGGTGTTTGAATAGGGAGATATGATCTAGGAGGACCAGGGCACATCCCATTGATGTGTCAGGGAGCCCTAGGAAGGCTGTAATGAAGGAAGAATTATCCTACCCATCGTTCTGATTGTCAACATCCTGGACAACTACTCAGGGGACAGTGTGAGGTGAAATGTGAGGAAGCAATGTCATGAAAGGTAAAAAAATCAAGTGAGAGACAAGCCATCAGGAAAAGGATATAACTTATTTGACGAACGGTTATTTGTAAACGAAAATCTGGACAGAAGTTATGAGTTATCCTACCTCATGCTCCCCTGTCCCCCTACCTTTATTCCATCCTCAATCTCTGCCCTGCTTAGAATATTTTATAGCAAATATTAGAATCCATTCAAATATGAGCTAAGAATCAGACAGGAGACAGTATGGAACATAGACATAGAAACTGCAAAAAATAAGAAACAATATAAGCAAAGGGCACTCAAAGAATAACCTCAAAAAACAAATCAATCAAGGAAATGGAAGAGCTAAAATACCACAAGCTAAATAAAATTAGAGATAACATTATGTCTTTTAAAAAACAAAAGAGGAGTCATAAAAAAAAGCTACAAATGTTCAAATAAGAGATTATAAACTAAAACAAAGATCAACTAAAACTGAGCTGGAAGAAAAATAAGAAAGAAATTGAAGAGAAATTTAAAAATATTACAGTGATGAAAGCCCATTAAAAGAAACAAACATAAAATAATCATGACTGGAAACTGTCATGAGCAGTATGGACGTGTTTGAGAAAAAAAACACTGAAATATACTGAAAATGCAATACTGCAATCTTCGAGGAAGTATCTAGAAAGAGAGGTGTGTGGAAGGGAGCTGTTTAAGCCCAGTCTTTCACAACCAGTGTTTCTTAAAAAATGCAGAGGAAATGACTGTATTAGAGGTGTCAGGCGGTGGGTGTCAGGGTAGGTTAGAGACTAGACTGGCCAGTTACTGGGCCAGTCAGGGTGTGGATGGACATGAGTGACCCCTGGCACCCCCGGCAGTAGCCTGGGAGAGAAAGGCGGACCACACCTAAACTTCACCTGGAGTGAGTCTGGGCTTAGGATCAAGTTGTGAATTCTTCCCCATATTTTACCCCCATTCCTTTATTCCTAAAATTTAAGCAACACCTCATTCAATTTACATCACGGTATTTGTAATTGTTATACTATAGGAAATTGGGGCAGGGCCTGTGCCCAATATGGTACAGAATAAAACCATGATCCTCCCCTAAGGATGGGCTGACGATGTCAGGTGTAACCTCCAATGAAGTTAGCAGTCATTAGCAGATGCACTGTCCGATGAGAGACAGTCATGGAAGAGGTAAGTGCATGGTAGCCAGTGAGGAGGCCAGGGTAGAGGGATCTGGGATATGCACTCAGAGAACAGGTAAAGCAGCATCTTGGGAAGCTCCCTCGGATATGAGAATGAGTCTATTTCAGGTGACCACCTGTGCTTCATTCCACGTGCACCGATTTTGTAACTTGATTCTCAGAGCGTGATCTGATTTCCCTTATTTCCAAGTGTTTCTGTGTATGCAGAGTAATAAGTCCATACAATGAAATACTATCTTTCTGGAGTCCTTCTGCAATTGAAGTACAGTGTGCAAGAAATATAGTGCAAATACAGTGTGCAACCTTATAAAAAAGTTGAATATTCACTTCTGTTTATACCTCTGTCCCTCACTCTGTCCTGTTTCCCTACAGCGTTCACAACTCCATCTGCAGTGCAGAATGTGAGCACTATTTCATCCTCAGGGACAGTCCTTCTCTGCCATCTGCACCAGCAGCAATAATTCCAGCAGGACTTGTTTAAAACAACAGTATGTCATCTCGAGACAGGAGTTTCTCAAAAGGCAATTTTAAGGTACAAAGGCTCCTCCCATGATCTCTTTTCCATTTTTCTCTGGAAAGGAGATCTGAAAAAAAGAATCCTTTTTTTAAATAAAAATAAACTGTAATGTCTCAAAAAGGTCCCACTTAGAAGCAGAATTCTAAAGTTATATATATATATATATATATATATATATATATGGTTATATATTATATATAGTTATATATTATATAATTTTAAAATTTGTAGTATAGTTTTGAAAACTCAATTTGAGCCTATAGATAACTAAAACAGACCCTAATGACCCTAAATTTTGCCATCCAACAGTTTAGGAAAGTACATAGGATTTAACTTGACTGTATTATTAGTAGCCTTGTTAATTTCAAAAGATTATATTCTCTAAAATAATGAGTTTCTTTAGTGAATTAGAAGCACTGTGTTTAACATATCTTGAAATAAAGTGACTATTGCATAAAAGAAAAGAACCAAATACAATAACGATTCTCAATGAAAAGGTTACATATTTAACAGCAAATTTACTTTGTGGAGGTCACATAGATGGGCACTGATGAAAAAAATTAATACAACTGTTCAGCAGAAACAGTATATATTGGAAATCATCTGTCGTTAGGCACCCTGAAATTACTAATAAATGCCAAGTTGTATCCTGAAAAAAGGGAATGTGACATTCCCCTGCCACTCAGGTATGTAATCTCCGAGCGCAGAGTCCCCCACTCTGCCAATGGCCCTCTCAAGAGGAAAATATTGGGCAAGACAAGACAGATCTCTCAACACTCTGGTTCAACAGCTCTGACTCAGCCCTGAGGGCAGGGTAGAATAATTTGAGGGAGGGAAAAGAGAAAGAAATGTTGTCTAATTCAGACCCATACTAATATTTTTAAAACGTGGATGGACCTAGAGTCTGTCATACAGAGTGAAGTAAGTCAGAAAGAGAAAAACAAATACCGTATGCTAATACATATATATGGAATCTAAAAAGAAAAAAAAAAGTTTCTGAAGAACCTAGGGGCAGGACAGGAATAAAGACGCAGACATAAAGAATGGACTTGAGGACACCGGGAGGGGGAAGGGTAAGCTGGGACGAAATGAGAGAGTGGCATGGACATATATACACTACCAAATGTAAAATAGATAGCTAGTGGGAAGCGGCCGCATAGCACAGGGAAATCAGCTCGGTGCTTTGTAACCACCTAGAGGGGTGGGATAGGGAGTGTAGGAGGGAGGCGCAAGAGGGAGGAGATACGGGGATATATATATATGTATAGCTGATTCACCTTGTTATAAAGCAGAAACTAACAGACCATTGTAAAGCAATTATACTCCAATAAAGATGTTTCAAAAAACAAAAAACAAGTACACACTAAAAAAAAAAAAAAAAAAAACTAGGGAAACTTGGTAAGAAAGGAACACCTAATAGTTGGGGCCAACTTATTTTATAATAAGAAAATTTGAGGAAACAACTAATTCTCTAGTGTTTTGTACTGGAAACTTAGAAGCCAAAATCTTTATCTTGAAAGCTCATATGTTAATATGCATTTTTAAATGTATATTTTATTTCTACATCAATTTTCCCTCACTCCACCCACTCTTATACATTTTTTCAAAACCACATTTTTATCAATACAGATATAAGAAGACTGTACAAATCATAATTGTGTAGCTCAGTGAATTTATGTACAAGGAGCACACCATCCAGATAGAGAAATAAATATCACCACACTCCAGAAACCCTCCATGGACCTTTTCTTGGTACCTGTCCCTAACTTCCCCTCCAAAGGTACCTCCATCCTGACCTAGAAGACATATATTAGTTTTGCCTGATTTTCAACTTTATGTACATGAAATGATATACGATACGTGTAGCCCCTGTGTCTGACTTCTTTCATTCAGGATTGTTTATGAGCTTTATTCATGTAATTGCATATAACAATGGTTTATTTTCACTGCTGTGAGGAATTCTACTGTGTGAATATACAAGTTTATTTATTTATTTTGTTTTTGCTACACTAGTGGGTTGTTACTAATTTTGAACTGTTATGAATCAGTATTAATAATGCTGCTATAAGCATTCATACATATATAGATACATATATACTATACCTGTATGTGTATATATAAGTATATGTATGTATACACACATCTTTTAGTGAATATAGGTATGCATTTCTGTTGGAATGGAATTAAGTCACATGGGTATGAACATATTCAGTTTTAGTAGATACTCACAATGGCTTTCCAAAGAGGTCGTCCCAATTTACCTTCCCATTAGCAGTATATGAAAATTTCAGTAGCTCCACAGTTTAATCAACATTTCATTTCTCACTCTTTTTAATTTTCGCCTTTCTGGTATGTATGGTTATTTCACAGTAGTTTTAATTTTAATTTCCTTAGTGACTAATGATGTTGGACAATTTCTCATACATGTATTGTCAAGTGGGTACTGTCTACTATGAAGTATGGGTTTAATTCTTTTGCCCATTTTTTCCACTGGGTTGTCTCTTTTTTTCTTCTTGATTCATGAACAATGCTTATATATTCTCGATGGAAGTACTTTGTTGGTTATGCATACTACAAATATCTTCTCCTCTTTGGCTTAACATTTTACTATGTTGGTGATATGTTTTGATAAATTGTAATCTCATTTATCAATATTTTCCTTTTTGCTTTCTGTTTTTTTGTGTCATGTTTAAGAAATCTTTACCAACCCCAAGGTCATAAATATCTTCTTACTTGTTACCCTCAAGAAACTTTAATATGTTTTCATATTTAAACTTATAATCCTCCTGAGATTGATTTTTGTTTAAGACAGAGTTTCTCAGTGTTGGCCCTACTGACGTTTTGAAGAAGATGATTCTTTGCTGTTTGGGACTATACTATGCATCGTAGGATGTTTAGCAGCATCCCTGATCTGTACCCACTAGATGCCAGTAACACTCCCCCACTCACTCGTGACAATAATGTCTCCAGACATTTCTGGATGTCCTTGGGTGTAGGGAGGCCAAAATCACTCCCACTGAGAATCACTGATTTATGGTATTAAATGGGGATCAAGATGATACCCAGTCAGCCTAGCACTATTATAGGAATAACATTCTTTCTCCACAGTCTCAGGGTCACCAAATGTCACAAACCAAGAGACCACATGTTGTCAAGAGAATGTAGAGTTTTTTCTGGATTCTATTCTGTGCTCTTGGTTTAAGGGTCAACCTTTATGTCAATTTCACACTGTCTCATTATGAAGCTACCATAATTAGGTCTTGATACGTAGCACCATATGTATTCCAATTTTGTTCTTTATGATTTATTTTCTCTTACTATTCCTACATCTTTGCACTTTCATATACATTTTAGAATCAGCTTGTTGATTTCCACCCCCTAAAAAAACCTACTGGAATTTTGACTTGATTACTTTAAATTTATAAGCCAATTTGGAGAAAACTGACAATTTAGTGATATTGACTCTTGTAATTCTTAACTATAATATCTCTATTCACATGGTTAAATCTTTAATTTCTCTCCATGTTTTATGATTTTCAGTGTAGATTTCTTACATCTTTCCTTAGACTTAGGTAAAGGTATTTGACTCAACACTATTGTAAATAATATCTTTTCTTTAAAACTTTTTTTAAACAGTATTTTCTAGTATATAGGAATACAGCTGATTTTTTTATATTGAACTAATACTAATTACCTAGTTAAATTCATTTATTTATTCTAATACTTTATTTTTAAAATATTTTATATTTTCTGAATGCTTACACTGTCCTGTAAAAAATGACAATTTTATTTCTTTTCTTTAATATTTATACTATTTTTTTCCCATTTACGTTGGCTAAAACTTTTAGTAGAAAGTTGAATAGATATGATAATAATGTGCAGTGTTGTCTTATTCTGATCTCAGCAGGGAAAGCATTTCATTTTTAATTATGATATTTAATGTAGATTTTATCAAAATAAGGAAATTTCATTTTACTCTTGGTTTGATATGAGTTTTTGTCATAAATGATGTTGAATTTTATCAGATCTTTTTATACATCCATTGCAATGATAATATAATTTTATTTTGTTATTGCTAAAATTGATTTTAAAACATTAAGCCAATCTTGTATGCCAGGAATATACTTATTTGTACTGATGTATTATCGTTTTAAGTGTCATAGAATTTAAATTGTCAATCATTTCTTTAGGATCTTTGCACCTCTGATGATGAAAAAGATGGGTCTGCAATTTTCCTGTCTTGTAAAGATTTTATCAAGTTTTGGTATCAAGGTTACTCTGGCTTATGATAGAGATACTTTGAAGCTCTGGGTGTTATCTTCTTCCAGAGAAGATTTACTCTTGCTTCTGGCAGGTAAAGACTGCAGTTCAAAAAAAAATAAAAGTTTATAGAGAGAAAAATATAAAGGAAATCCCAGGAGGATCCTTTGTTCTTGAAGAGACTTTTGAGAAATTCCTGTCTCACAAAGTCATACAGCTGTCTTAAACATCTGCTGGAATTATTGCTGTTGTAGTAAAAAGTAATTGAGAGGGTTTTTCTCCTATTTTTGTGTAAAAGTGATCCTATTTCTTCTGTAAATGTAAGAAAGAATTTACTGACAAAGTCGTCTTGTTTTGACATTTCTTTGTGAAAAGATTTTTTTTTTTTTAGATTTAGTGGCTGTAGTAAATATAGGACCATTTAGCTTTTCTATTTCTTCTTACATCAGGTTTATTAAATTGTATTTCTCAAAGGATTTGACCATTCTATCTGAATATTCAAATTCATTACTTTAAATTTTTCTTAACATGTCTTATTATATTTTTAATGTCTGAAGGCAATGGGGTAATATCTGCAATGCTATTTTGATAGTTTGAGTTTATTCTCCATTTTTTTTCTTTTGATCAATCTTGCTAGGATTTTATCAATTTTATTAGTCTTTCAAATACCCAACATTTTGCTTCTTTGATTTCTCGATTTGAACATTTGTTTCCTGTCTGTCATCTTTATCTTCTCTGTGTTATTTATGTTTTATAACTTCTTGAAATAGGTGCTCAGATCATTGCTTTGTAACCTTTCCTCTTTTCTATAGTATGAATTTAAGACTAAAATTTCCCTCTCATCACAGCTTTAGCTGCAATCCACAAGTTTTAACATATCATATTTGTATTATCAAGTTAAAAATGTTTTCTAATTTCCACTTTAAGTATTTCCTTGTGAATTATCAAAGGGAATTTTAAAATTTCTAAACAATTGGAAATTTTCTTATTTTAACACAACTTTATTGAGGTATACTTGATATACAAAAAATGGGTGTATTTAATGTAAATAATTTAGTGAGTTTCGATCTATGTACACACCCATGAAATCATCATCACAATCAAGGTTATAAATATAATCTGCTACCTCCAAAAGTTTCCTGCTGTCCTTTGCTTTTTTGTTTTTGTGGTAAGAACACTTAACATTAGATCTACACTCTTAACAAATTTTAAGTGTATGATACTTAAGTGTTAACTATAGAATATATTCTATATATTTTCAGACTTTTCAATTTAATTGAGTTTTTCTTTATGGCTCAACATATGTTCCATTTTGGTAAATGTTCTACATGAACTTAAAAAAAAGTATATTCTACAGTTGCTTTGAACTGTGTTCTATTTAAGTCAACTAGGTTAAAAGTGTTCATTGTGTTAGTCAAACTTTCTATATCTCCACTAATTTTTCTTCATGCTTGCTCTCTCAGTTATTAAAAGAAATGTGTTTGAATCTATCACTATGATTATAGAAGTGTCAATTTCTCCTTTTAATTTTGTTAAATTGGCTTTACCTAGTTTGAGACTTTGCTATCTGACACAAATTGGAACTCTTATTTCTTCCTGGTGAATTGATCCTCTCATTGTGAAGTCTCCCTAGTACATTTATCCTAAAGTCCACTTTGTCTGATATAAATATAGCCACTCTACCTTTTTTTTCCTTTTTGGTTAACTGGCACAGTATTATAATCACAGTTATTTTAAAGTCCATGTCCTGGATTCTCATTATCTGAATCACCTGTCAGCCTTTCTATTTTGCTTATTGTTTTCTCTTGGTTTTCTGCAACTTGGTGTTTTCTCCTGGTATTTTCCTTCTTGGCAATTTGTCGTCCTTGTTGTGGAATACCAGACATTGTGCATGATAGTTTGAAACTCTGAATGATGTCATCTCCTGAATAAATGATTTACATTTGCTTCTGGTAAGCAGTGAGACTAGGGGTGGTTTACACTAATCCAAGTTCGGATGGAGCTGAATTGAAGCTGAATTTCTATTTTAGTGAAAGCTAAATTTTTTTACCTCTACTGACAGAGTGTAGACTTAAGGGGTCTCAACTGAAAAACTAGCATGCTTCCTAGGTCCTGCTTTCTTGGTGGGCCCTGAATTTTAATTTTGTTTCTCCAGGACCACAAGACTGCTGAAAGTCTACTTGGCTTCCCATCCTCTTAGCTGAAGGTTTCTTCTTGGCTTTTCAACTTCTTAGTTGATGCTCATAATTTAGGAAATGTCACTTCTCTTCAGGACTTTGCTCAAGTTCTGGCTGCCCTCATAGCCCTGAACTCTAATTTTCATCTCCTCAGTGTTGTAAAACTGCCAGAAACTCTGCTCAGTTTCTCAGCTCTCAAGCCCACCCCACCTATGGATTGGCATATGCATTGAGAGGAAATGTATTAGCACAAAATATTGGGATAACCTTGAGGCACTTCCTTCTCCCTGAGTTAGTGGTCCTTCAAGTAATGACAGCCTTGGTAGCTAACCCTAGCCCTAACAATAACTCTAACCCTCCAATCGGGGATTACTCCCTCCAATCAGAGATTTTTAAAGCTCCTTCCAACCTTTCTACTTGTACCTGGAGGAGCGCTATTTTATTACAAAGTAATCTGTTATAACCAGAGGCAGAAATACCACTCACACCCTTTTGAAATAACATTCCTTTAGAAAAATTCCAATCCCCTTTAGCTGTGCTAAGGTGAGTGAAAAATACAAGATTGTTTTGTTTTTTTCAATAGTATTGCAGAATACTCCCAAGTCTGGCTTAGGTGATGAAAAATTTGGTTCAAGTGAGAAAAATTGAAAGGGAATTTCTTAAGGGAAACTTAAGCGTCAATGTTATAGCCATCACTTTCCATCTGGAGATTTTCCTTCTAGGGCATAGTGAGTATTAGAAAATATATAACTAGCACCTAATGCCTCTGATTTTACAGGTATCATTGCTGAGGTTTGAAACTGGTAATTCTGTGATAATCCACTTCAGGCAGACCTCATAAATTAGATAGGTAGGGAGTGGGAGCCATAGATGTGGCATTGTGAAGGTGGTACACAAGGATACTTTAAACCAAACAAAAAATTTTGTGATTCCGAGGACACTTCTTCAACTTTCGTTTTTCCACACCTTGCCTCTGCCTGGAGTGCTCCTTTCAAACCAATAGGACTGCATTAACCTGTTTGTCCTACTGCAAGCTCCAGTCCAAAGGCAAATGCTAGAGCTTCTTGGCTTCTCCAAACACCTAATTCACATTTCCTGTACTGCTTTTATGGAACTTGCATCTGTTTTACTAACATTGTATTTGTTAATGAATGTTTTCTTCCACTCAGAATTAAATCTCATTGACGGCAGAGACTGAAATGTTTTCATCTTTGTTTCCCCTGAAGTACTTTGAGTTTATAAATAGTTGTTGGCAAAATAATTATGTTGAAAAGCCTAACTATAATGAACAGCCATATGGCATTCAATGTAAACCAAAGAACAAGAATAATTCTCTCTACTTGCAGTTGTGTATAATTCAATAAACCAAAATGTAAAAGATAAATAATAAAAATAAAGTACAACTGTGGGGTGTGTGCATATGTGTGTGTGTGTATGTGTGTTGGTGGAAACATTATCTTTTTCAGCTAAGGATGGACAGCCAATTGTTGATCATTAATCCCAACAAATTCATGCTTCATTTGTAATTAGCTATGTGTATTTGCATAAAAACAATTCAAGTAAAATCAACAAACATCATGTTTGAGTTCCTACAACATAAGACACTGTGTTGTATATTCTGAGAACCACAAAGAAATATACTATATTAATCCTGCCCTCAAGAGGGAATATTCTGAGGAGTTAAGACAGTAACACATTAAACATTAAAATATTGATAAAAGAATT
This sequence comes from Mesoplodon mirus, assembly GCF_964341445.2. Lineage (NCBI taxonomy): Eukaryota > Metazoa > Chordata > Mammalia > Artiodactyla > Ziphiidae > Mesoplodon > Mesoplodon mirus. The sequence goes on along the minus strand of NC_138989.1, from coordinate 47,905,388 downwards.
TTTAAAACCACAGTTGAAGAGATGTCACCAAATAATACATGATTAATTGCCTAATGAATTGTAGAGGCAATCACTGCTTTAGGAATTGGGGGCAGGGTGAGCCCTTTCTGGGGGGCTGGGGGGAGACGGTAGACAGGGCCATCATTTGTGGAAGAACATTTGTGTTCTGCATGGAAAGCCCAGGTGGATTGGGGGCGGGGCAGTTGAAATCCAACCCAGCTCTGCTCACCAAGCCCTCTGCCCTCCTGCAGCCTGCTTCGGAACAGAGAGGAGAGGCCTTTTTATAGCAATTCACACAGAGATATAGTAAGTGCCAGGAGGCTCTAATTGAGTGGAATTTTACAAAAGGTGTAAGCTTTGAACACGTCTTGCAGTATGAGTGTACTTTGCTGTAATTCCAGCAGATGAAAAGTACCAAGGATATGTTTGGGGACCACTTTTGGAGGGGGTAGTATTTTGAGCTAAGGAAACATATGGGGAAGATGTATGTACTCCAGGCTAAAAAGTATAGGATTTATTTTCTAGCTACTCAGAGCCAACAAATATTTCTGAAAGGTTATAAGTGGTTGCTGTTTTAGTAACATTTATCTAATGCAGTATTAAATAAACTGGAGAAGTGAGAGAAGAGTCAGGGTATCTTTTGGGGGCATCATGGTAATTGTCCAAGCAGGATGTGATGAGGGTCTGGTCTAGGGTAGTGGCAACAGTAAGAGAAAGAAAAATCTAAAAGAAATGTGAGAAAAAATGCAAGATAAATGGGAGGCTAAGATAAACAGGAGGAGAAAATTTTATTTTATAATAAAAGTATATTAGTTATTAAATGCAATATTACTTCTTTAATTTAATATACCTTTTCCGATCTTGAATCTTGATTGTTTTTCTTAAAGGAATTTCACTAGCCCTCAAAAAACTCTTCAAAAATCATATTAAAATTGTATTTACATCTTGAGACTAAAGTAATGAGGTCCCACAGTGTCTTAAGATCGCTAAAAGTATAGCTTTGGAGCTAGACTTCCTAGTTGTATTGAAGATCAGCACTTACTCCTTATATGAACTTGGAAAAGTTACTTGATTTCTCAGTATCTCAAATGTATCATCTCTAAAATGGGTGCAATAACAGTATCACCTCTAGTATCGCCTCATAGTATTGTTGTGAGGAATGGAACAGCACCTGGAGCATAGTGTTACTTCTCATTGAGGTTACTCTTATTCTTTCTTGTGTTTCTTAGGCCATATCAGCCTGGGGCTAATAAAATGGTCATAAAAGCTACAAAACAGTATTTCTCCAACTCCACACCACCTGCTTTTCAGGAATTTTACCCTCTCTGCTCAAGCTACCAAATAGTTCTGGAAATTGCCAGGTAATATCTCATTAGGTTATCAGGATGTCCAGTCCTCCCCCTTTCTCAAAGGCTTATAATTTTATAATGGCATCACCTCCAGCTTCACTGCTACCCATCAGAAGCTCTGCCATCACTGATGCCAATACATGTGACAGTGTTTCCAGTATCCAATTTTGAGAGCTCTAAAAGGACACTGAGACACTGCTGTGATGACAGCCACCACTGTCAGCCCCACTGTACTGCTCTCTCCAACGCTGCCACGTCTAGGACAGTACAACTTCTCCTCCTTCACCATATGGCAGTCAACACCATGGCCACTGATGTCAATGCTACTTATACCCTGTGTTTTTATCATCCCTTAGAAGTGGAGAAATTGCACGTTTTATTTTCCCTTGGTCTTCTTTTTCCATGTGCCTCAACCCTAAGGACTCAGGTTTATGTCCTGGTGGCCAGCCTACTGAACCCTTCACATGACAGCACAATTGCCATATTAGGATTTTCTCCTCTGACTTGAAATTTACCTATTGCCCTTGAGCCTCCTCAGGAGGAGTTCTTCCCTAAGAGTTAGTTTATCCTAGAAGGAATCAGCCCAGCTTTTGGCAGCTCTATCTTCAGAGACATGTCAAAATCTTGGTAAATGCTATATGGGCTCAAGTTGGGATTCCTGGTCCAGTTGGTTAAAAAAAAAAAAAGTCATGCCACATAGAAGGGCCACTTGTCTAAAAACGAGTCGAATTCATAAAAACAGCTATTAATGTGAGGAGATATGTTTTCCTATAACAGAAAACTAGGAAATAAGCAGGAAAAAAATGGGGAGGCTTTAGAGAAATAAAAGTAGTCAATGTGATGTAATTTCAATCCCCTGACAATGACTGATAGATCACAGGCATGGAATCAGATGGATGCTTGTCTCTGAGTTCATTGCAAAAATGTTCCCTCACATAGCTTGTGAAGCAATCAACAGGACCAGGGGCTATTCTGGACTTAGTCCAAGGAAATGAAAATAGGTGAAATGAATACTGCAACATGGAAGCTAATAAACCCCTAGGGGAAAGTTATCATAATATCACCAGATTGGAACATACTTCTGAGAATATTTGTGAATAGTAATAGAAATATAAAAATATTGGAAATGTGGAATGAGTTTTAAAAAAAGTTGATTGGAATCAACGGTTGTGTACTATAATGGAAAGGTATACAGTGCTGAGAATGAACATATGACATTTGCTATCCTGAAATTCAATTCTAACAACAGAAGTTAATGTAGTCTCATAAAAATGTAGTAATGAAAATCAAAAACAACTTCATTATTTAAAAATACTATCAGCTTTGATATGGGATTAGAGTCTGGAGATTAAAAAGAAAGAGAGAAGTCACAAGCAAAATTCAAAAATGTATTTTAAAATGTAGTTTCAAAGGAAGATGTATAGGATTGCAGAAAGAGCAGGGATTTTGGATATGACTGTCCTGAATTCACAATGCTAAGCAAGTCACTTCTCTCATTTCCTACCTAAAGTATGTACAATAATATCTACTTTTTTGTGTGTGTGTGGTACGTGGGCCTCTCACTGTTGTGGCCTCTCCCATTGAGGAGCACAGGCTCCAGACACACAGGCTCAGCGGCCATGGCTCACGGGCCTAGCCGCTCCACAGCATATGGGATCTTCCCGGACTGGGGCACAAACCCGTGTGCCCTGCATCGGCAGGCGGACTCTCAACCACTGTGCCACTAGGGAAGCCCCAATAATATCTACTTTAATGGAACTATTGTTCACAGAAAGTCAGATCAGTCGTGTGGAAGCACTTGCATGGCACACAGCATTGGGTAGCTGCTCAATAAACATCACCTCCACTCCCTTGATCCCCCTTTGTTTCCATGACCAACAGTGTATCAGACATTAGTTGTCCCTTCTCGCTTTCTTCTTACTTCTACCAAGATAATAGTATCTCCATTGCCAGGTCAACTCTTAAAGTCTGATGGGCCAGTGGGAAAGATGGAGGAGTAGAAGTGGACTTGAGAAATCTTGAAAGAATAAAACATATACACGAATTGCATTATAGGAAGTGCTTTTCACCAGCTGGTAGACACTAATCCAGCTTAGGGTGGTTCTAAAATACAAAATAAGATCATCAGTGGATTGGCCTTTTTTTTTTTTCCCAGTGTATAATGGAGAAAATGCAGGCATTAGATGGGTAAGACCAAATGATTTCTAATTCTCTTTCAAGCCATTTCTTCTGATTCCAGCCAGACTGACATGTTCTTACTAATCTGGCATCCAAGGAGTAGGGCTGGTAAACCACGGCTGCCTCCCCAGATCTGTGTCCTTAAAATGTAGGCATGTGGTACTGGCATAAAAACAGAAAGATAGATCAGTGGATCAGGATAGAAAGCCCAGAGATAAACCCATGCACATATGGCCAACTTATCTTTGATAAAGGAGGCAGGAATGTACAGTGGAGAAAGGACAGCCTCTTCAATAAGTGGTGCTGGGAAAACTGGACAGGGACATGTAAAAGTTTGAGATTAGATCATTCCCTAACACCATACACAAAAATAAGCTCAAAATGGATTAAAGACTTAAATGTAAGGCCAGAAACTATCAAACTCTTAGAGGAAAACATAGGTAGAACACTCTATGACATAAATCACAGCAAGATCCTTTTTGACCCACCTCCTAGAGAAATGGAAATAAAAACAAAGATAAACAAATGGGACCTAATGAAACTTCAAAGCTTTTGCACAGCAAAGGAAACCATAAACAAGACCAAAAGACAACCCTCAGAATGGGAGAAAATATTTGCAAATGAAGCAACTGACAAAGGATTAATCTCCAAAATTTATAAACAGCTCATGCAGCTCAACAGCAAAAAAACAAACAACCCAATCCAAAAATGGGCAGAAGACTTAAATAGGCATTTCTTCAAAGAAGATATACAGACTGCCAACAAACACATGAAAGAATGCTCAACATCATTAATCATTAGAGAAATGCAAATCAAAACTACAATGAGATATCATCTCACACCAGTCAGAATGGCCATCATCAAGAAATCTAGAAACAATAAATGCTGGAGAGGGTGTGGAGAAAAGGGAACACTCTTGCACTGCTGGTGGGAATGTGAATTGGTGCAGCCACTATGGAGAACGGTATGGAGGTTCCTTAAAAAACTAAAAATAGAACTACCATATGACCCAGCAATCCCACTACTAGGCATATACCCTGAGAAAACCATAATTCAAAAAGAGACATGTACCAAAATGTTCATTGCAGCTCTATTCACAATAGCCCGGAGCTGGAAACAACCTAAGTGTCCATCATCAGATGAATGGATAAAGAAGATGTGGCACATATATACAATGGAATATTACTCAGCCATAAAAAGAGACGAAACTGAGCTATTTGTAATGAGGTGGATAGACCTAGAGTCTGTCATACAGAGTGAAGTAAGTCAGAAAGAGAAAGACAAATACCGTATGCTAACACATACATACGGAATTTAAAAAAAAAAATGTCATGAAGAACCTAGGGGTAAAACGGGAATAAAGACAGACCTACTTGAGAATGGACTTGAGGATATGGGGAGGGGGAAGGGTAAGCTGTGACAAAGCGAAAGAGAGGCATGGACATATATACACTACCAAACATAAGGTAGATAGATAGTGGGAAGCAGCCGCATAGCACAGGGAGATCAGCTCGGTGCTTTGTGACCGCCTGGAGGGGTGGGATGGGGAGGGTGGGAGGGAGGGAGATGCATGAGGGAAGGGATGTGGGAACAGATGTATATGTATGACTGATTCACTTTGTTATAAAGCAGAAACTAATAAAAAAAATAAAAATATAAAAAAAATGTAGGCAGCATCCCCATGGGTGCTAACAAAATTGTATATTTTTAATATGAAGGCTCTGTCCAAGCTTACAAAAGGACATACAAAATGAAATCAAGAGAACTCTATCTGCTATTTTTACCATGCTCAGCTTATGAGGTATAACCCAAATGTAACTTTATTTTAATCTCCCCTCCCTCTTTAAAATATACGTAATGGGGGAAAGTTTCCCCCGCCATTAAATTCCCTCTTCGAAACATCCCTTTACTTTTGTGTTTACTATTTAGAAATAGATGCTTTTAAATTCACCTTAGGTTCAAAACAGTCTCAAATCAATAGTAAGATGCTCATTGCTGGTAATTAGCAAAATTCTGAACTTGATTTAGAGTTAAATTCTCTCCCGTCCACCAGCTGGGCCAGTTTCAGGAGAGCTGCCTGCCACCTAGAGGGCAGCACACTCTTCTTCTTTGTCCAGAATCGTTCTTCTACTCCTCCTGCCCTGCTCATTGGCTATGGTTTCTAACCCCTCCTGGGTTGCCACATAGGGTGTTAGAAAGCAGAAAGGTGGCAGGGAAGTTTCTTTCATGAATTGGTATTGCTATAATCTGACTTTATGTTACTTTATGCTACCTGTATCTGGAAGATGTCTAAGCTCACTCCTTCTCTCATGGAGGTTATAGTAGCTAAATTTGGCAAGTCCCCTACCGGTCCCCTCCAACTCTATCTCTAGTTTATGCTTCACCTGAACTGCCCTCCCCTAATGCCCCACCTGGGCCCCAGTTCTCAGATCATCCATTCTATAGAGATTTTTCTCTGCTGGAGTCCCATTGCCTCTTCTAAGCCAGTTTCTTTTCCAAGACATAAAATGGCTTCAGTACATTCATACATCAGGTCATTCGTACATCAAATCTCTCTCTGGTCCCCGGGGTTTGCCTCTTTGAACTTCTGGCAAGAGAGAGAAGTTACTTTCTGGATGCAACAGAGACAGTTGCTCAATCATCTTTCTAACACATCTTGTCTACTCCCTGATTTCCTGGGCTGAAATCAGACTCTGTCCACTCTGGGCTCAAAATCAGAGGAAGGATAACAAGCTCACCAAGTGATCCTTGACATTCTTCCTTACTCTGTGTGAGGACAGGTATGTCTCCAGCCGCCTTCCCTTAGGGGAAGAGGAGGCTGTCAATGCAGTGTTCCCTGAGAAACAGTCCTCAAAGTGCTCTCTCCTTTCCTCTCTCTTAACACTGTTACATTCTCCATGTGGGTCAGTGTCCCCCTAGTGTCAAGCTCCAAATCTGTGAAACCAGCTCTTAACCTCCTGCTTTAAAGCACACACATTTTGATCCAGCACCTCACTTTGCTGTGCCACATCTATTGTCTTGTGAAAACTTGCTCAAAAATTTTAACATCCTGTTACATATACGCACACCAAAATTTTTTTAAAACACTGGATATAGGAAAATCCACCATATTAGTATTAGGGTAATATTGCACCAAAGTATGGGAAGTTATTCAACTCCACCTGAAGTATTGAGGTTTCCACTGAGGAAATGGAATTTCCTCAATTCCATTGAGGTATTCATTCATTCATTTATTCCATATCAATTGAACATATATCATATGCAGGCACTGTGCTAGGCTCTGAAACCACAGCAGTGACCAAAAAAGTTGTGGTTCCTGATAGTGGACTGTACAGTCTATAAGGAAGGTGTCTGTCATTTGCCCTCCTTATTTTTCAAATAAAGACTTTATTAAGCTCTTGTACTCTTGTTTCAACCTTGAAAACACACCATTTTCTTGTGTCGGCCTGTACGAGGCAATTAAGTCAACGTATATATGAGACAACCAGTTCTTGGCAAAAAGTAACTGGAGTATATGATATGAGCTTGTTACCTAAAGTCCTTGCCAAGGTTTTGTGTTATTGAAGCCTGAAAGTTCACTTAATCAGAAGTACTTCTTGGTAGAGCACCATGGGTCAGTAGGTGAAGCAATGGCATGGAAAGGACTCTGGGAACATGAATTTTAATTTTGTTCTGCCACTGACTGTGACCTTGATCAAGTCCCCAGACTTGTATCTCAGTTTCCCTGCTGTAAGAGCAGGAGGAGACTGATAATAAAGTTGGCTGAGTGTTGTGCTCTGCTTGCTTTACATCTAGAGAAGGCAAGTTAGCACTGAGTATCAGTTTTATGTGTATTAAAACAGAGCTACAAAAAAAATGTCAAAAGATGATTCTAGATTCATATAGTGAATGAGAAGCCAACCAAAAGTTGGAACTGAGGATCTGTAACTCCCTGATCTCTTAGCTTGGTGATACTCTTGGCAATGTTAAAAATGAGTTCAGGTTTTAGTGCTTCAGTTTTCATTTCCTTTTCACTGTCTTCCACAGAAAGTTTCCATCCTCAGTCCTTCCCATCCTTTAGTGAAAGAAATATATAAGCTGCCTCTTGAAGTCATAATTTTTTACCATGTGGTCTAAGGATGACATGAGCTAAGGGAAATAGAACATGTACTGCAGCCCTGCTGTGAGCCAGACACTCCTGAGCACTAAGTATATAAAATAATATAATCCATCAGTGGTCATGGTACTTGAGGGCTTACTATGTGCCAAGTGTTTTACATGGATTTTTTTTTAATTATGAAAGCAACTTCCATAATGTAACAAACAGCCATTTTACAGATATCGAAACTATGACTCAGAGTTGCTCAACATCTTCTCACGCAGTAAGTGGAGGAGCGGAAGATTCACCCAAAGCTTCTAACTCCAGAGTCCATATTCTTAACCACCAACTCACTCTGCCTTCCAAAGATGAATAAGATTTGATAGAACCTCTTGTGAAGAGGCTCACGGATGAGTGGAGGAGACAGATTCATAAATAACTGCTACGAAAGTACAGAGAAATGTGCAATTAACTTTGTTCAGAGCTGAAGCAAATGGGTGTGTGAGAAAGTGTTGCAAGGGGGACAGTATCTGAACTTGAAGGAAGCAAATGAGGGATTAGAAGTAGGCATTCCAGAGATGATGTCATGGGGCTAAGATACTGTAAGATGTATGGAGGAAGGAACTCTACGCAGTAGAGTGTGGCTTGAGCATAGTACACCTGGCTCCTTCCTTCCTAAGTGTCCATCCACTCTCAGACCTTGCAATGCCTGCACCAATCCTGAAAGGAGACATAAGGCTTCTCACTACTCTGCCCTTCAGCCCAAAGCCCGTGGGGTGGGGAAAATCTACAAGTGTAAAGATATTGCCAACCCCACATCAAGCACTGAGAAAATGCCCATGGAACCAGTTTACTACAGCTCCATTGTCCCCCAAGTAAAAGCATAAAATTCTGAGATAACCTTAGTTAATCAATAGATGAATGAATTTTGTTATTTTGTCTGATTGTGGAGCCAGTCACAGACTAATGGTAGCTTTTAGGACAATGCCTTTTGTCACCAGGATCCAAGTTAATCTCACACTCCATGTGACACTAACATATAAGCAATATAAATAAGTAAGGATTCAGAATTGGGTTTGAGTAATGCTATTGAAGATCTGGCCGTGGGAAGGAATAAGCAGCAAGAATGAGAATGCAAGCAAACATGATGGGAAAAGAGAAAGTCACATTCAAAAGTATTTCTCAAGAGCTTATGAAAATGCAGGCTCAGATCTAGGCTAGAAAGCAAGGCTCTTGCCCTTTATTTGATGTTATTTTAATATTTTAAAGAAAGTGTTATGGAAGCCCAGTATGAACAGGGAAGAAAATTGATTTTTTTCTTTTGTAATGGTATTCATCAGTTTCTGCCTCAGGAGTCTTCCACATATGGTTGTTTTTTCCATAACAACTCATGGGGAGTAGTTAAAATAATATTTAAATTAAAATATTTTCTAAACTATCACAGTGAAAATCCATTATTTTAAGTCCTAACCACACACATAAAAGAAAACCTTATTAACTTTATTTCCATATAGGAAATACACAGAATCCTTTAAGAACTCATTTTTGTGTGTTGTTGGGGTAGGTGACAATGTAAAATGTTTGCCCCATGATGAGTGATACTTAAAACAAGATAGAGAAGGATTTAGATTTGCTCTCCCTAGACTTACAGTCCAACTCCTGGCCCTTCAATCAATGTTACTAGATGGGCAACTCTGAGTGTGAGCTTAGAAAGATTTTATATAGGGTTTTAAAATATATTATAAATATGTATTTTATATAGGATATTTCAATATATTTCCTCATAAGTATTATTGCTGCTTATCAGGCCTAACAAACAAAACAAGCAAAGACTTCCTGAAAGGAGATTGAGTCACTGGGAAGAAAAAAGTCAATGGGAATAGTCAAGCTATTAACTTTGTAGAATATAATATTGCATTCTGAAAGGGAAAAGGATAAAATTCCTGAATAAAAAATCCAGGTCGGTATTAATGAGGATTGTGATAATAAAAATAATGTGAACAAATAATAATTTTGCCTCTATTATTTTTCAATGTTGAATATTTTGCACCCTGAAATAGGTCTCATTCTTATTTTACACTTAAAGAAACCATGGCTTTGCAAGGTTTAGTATAGGAATATATAAACTCAGAAATCCAGATTTGCCAACAGCTTTCCAACACTGTATTTTAATACTCTCGCAAAATACTTAATTCTCTGCCCTATCTTTCAACTAATCCAGAAACTGTCTTTTTGCAGACTCAGACAAGCCTGTCCCTTTAACCAGCTCTAGTCTTAGTTCAGAGCCATGTGGAAGGGCTGAGAGCCACAGGATCATTCAACATCAAACTCATGCTTTCTGTTTATATCCTATGCCTATTATTCAGACCTTTTGAATGGCTCCTAATCTCTTGTTGTTGAGGGGTTTTGACCTGGACTCATGACCCCATGTTGCCAAAAACTTCTTTTTCACCCCCTGACCTTGTGTGTTCCGGAATCCTAACCTCAGTATCTGATCCCTAATGCCTGTCTCCCTGGTTTCTGGTCCTCTTACTTGCAAATCTCTCCCTCAGCTGACCTCTCTGGAATTAATCAACAATCCACCTGCCAGTACCTTTTGTGCCTACCCAAACTCCCAATCCTGGCCCCTCTGGCTTTATCTCTGGTCCATTGTCTCCCAAACACTATTAGAACATGCTTTGAAGAAATGGTCTGATATTCAAAGAAGCAAAATCAGTTTAAAGCTTTACAAAACATAAGCCTTGAAAATGAACGTATCTACAAAATCCTAATGCTGAAGATATTGACATGCTGATCATGTGTCAACAGACCATGGCACCAGTTATGAGTCAAAATAGGAAGGGGAACAGAGTATAGAAATCAGGAGCCACTTGGATGGCATGTATTTTCAAATGCATAATTGTCTCTGATGGGCTTATTGCTCCTAAATTACAGTCTTCGGGAAAACAGAGACTTGAACTTCGTTCCGTTTTAGCTCCCACACAATGTGCAGTATAATGCCTGACACTAGTTAGCCCCCATACATATATATTGAATTAACTAATTGATTGGCTAACGCTTAATGAATTGACTGCAAACAGCCTTTTGATCTCTTGGTCCCCTAAGAGGATATTTGGCACTTTGATTAGCAATGCATGTCTATAACCATCTATATCAGTTTCCCTTCCCTGTGCTGTCAGGATTTTAGAAGCCAAGAAAGGACTGAAATCTGTCTTGTGGTCTGGCATTCATCTGCAGTTCCCGAAAAGAATAAAGTCAGGCGAAGAGAGTAACACAATAGTCCATGTTGTTCAGGCCTATTCTCACACACACACACACACACACACACACACGGTCTTTCAGGTATATCTATATCTGGACAGATTAAAGTGAATGACAACTTAGGGCAGCATTAAAAGAGAACAAAACATTCAACTACTAACATACACTTGGAAACAAATGGAAAATAACATTGGGACTTTGAAAATGATGGGGGTGTCCCTGAGGGTTTCAAAATGGACTGCCTTCCCTTCTGCTTGAACAAAAATACCACACAACCGAACAAAGAGCTTAGGGGCCATGTTCCATCCTGAGAGCTCCCCACGTGTTTGCATTGGTGAGGTAAGCAACTACAGAGGAGGGGACTTAAAAGAAGACTTTGTATTGCTTGTGGAGCCTTTCAAGCAGAGCAAGGGTGGAATTCCATCTGTTCAGTTCGGTTCAGTGAGCCGGTTCACTTTTAATGGTTCACTGGGTTGTGACACCTAGTAGAAATTACAACCAATGTTTGAAAAAAAACCTTTAGTGATCATTTATGAAACTGTGTAGTAGCATTTGTGAAAGTTTACTTTAAAGTTTTCAGCTCCTTGTATGTCTAATCTGTTTCCAGGGCATTTCTCTCCTGGTGGAAAAAAAAATAGAGTTAGAAAATGGCCACCGAAAAAGAGGAATGTATTTGTTGAGCTCTGCTTTGCACACTGGCTTCATTTGTGCATGATTTCAGACAAACACAGGAAGTTACCAAGCTTTCACTCAAGGTTTGCATTCACCTAACCATGAGCGTTTAACACGTAGAAAGAGCTATGAATGCCTAACAGTCTTTGCAGCAGCCTAGCAGATACTTTACCTTGAGGAACAGGTAGAATTCCACTCTGCTCGCTTGAGTGACTCGCTGAACAATACCAAGTTATTAAGTTTTTCAGCAGCGAGAAGGTGATGGGGGAGGGAGCTCCATCTGATATCTGCTCAGAGGCATCTTGCTTAAAAAGCCCATGTGCTTGCATGGACCTCTGTAGGAGGCCAAGTACTGATCAGCAATGATTATGGTCTCAGTCAGATCATAATTTTCACTCACCTAGAGGAGAAGAAATAAGGTGCAATGATACGACGAGGTAAAGTGATGGATGGTTATTTGCGGTATGTTTTGCAAACAGCACGTTGGGCGTGATGAAGAGGAAACCTTGTAAGAAGTTCAACAAATAACAAGATATTCCCACTATGCTTTGGGAAAGCCACCTCAAAACAGCCAGACCTATTTCTCACAGGGTAAAGGAAGCATGCAATATATTGGGAGGGAACAAAGAGAAAGAGAGAGGAATGCTTAAGGAGGATTTCCACTGCATGCACTGGGTATCTGAAAGGAATGGAAGTAAATCACTAAAGCAGAAATCTAAGGTAGGAGAAAATGCAAAAGAAATTGACCACATCAGGCACCAGGTCCAGCTGATTATATCTTCATCATCGAATGCCACATCGAATGTTTTTGTTTTATCGTGCATCGTACATCGTTTCAGTTCACTCCAGCATTTTCATCTGACCATCGCTCAGGAAAGGAGGGGTATGTAAGGCAAAATGGACAAGACACCCCTGGGTCTCAACAGTAAAGAGCTTCTTGTAAATGGACAAGACACCCCTGGGTCTCAACAGTAAAGAACTTCTTGTAAATGGACAAAACACCCCTGGGTCTCAACAGTAAAGAACTTCTTGTAAATATTTTATCCGATAAAAGGATCCAGATTTTTTGTCAACCAAGGAACAAATACCATTCAAAAATAGAGAACTCTTTTAAGTGGTGCTTTTGCCATTTTTTACTTCCTATATGTCTCTGGGATTATTGCATTTATTTTGCAGCTCAATTTACCATATTACTCATCCTAAGACCGCCCCTGGGAACTGTAGTGTTGTCTTTCTTCACCATCACTTCTGGTATCATCATCACTACATCAAAGCAGGTAGGGCAGAGAAATGTCACTGCAAAGAAACAATCTGTTGGGAACTTTGCTTTTCTAAGGTCTCCTCGCATTTCTGATGAAAGCCCGTGCTCTAGACATTTTGGCGGTTGGCTGTTGGATGTTTTCGTCTTGGCTGTGTCCACGTGCATTTGTCTGGCTCTAACTCTCTTAACTGTCCTCATCTTCCATCAGTGACTGGATGGCTAACTTTAAACATTTAGGAAGGTGGGTCAACAGCATGATCTCCAATAGTATTTAGAGCAATATTTCAGCTTATTTTCTCTTTACTAATCTTCCTTTCCAAATCTTCTCATTTCAAACAGTGAACTTTTCCAGCAAATTAGTTTTAATCAGGTGAAAACTGGGTGACCTAGGAAGCAGCTAATAGGTCAACTCTGTGCACTTTACATATCTACTCTTTTTTTAAAAAAGATAAATTTATTTATTTTTGGCTGCGTTGGGTCTTCATTGCTGCTTATGGGCTTTCTCTAGTTGCCGCAAATGGTGGCTATTCTTTGTTGCGGTGCACGGGCTTCTCATTGCAGTGGCTTCTCTTGTTGCAGAACACAGGCTCTAGGAGCATAGGCTTCAGTAGTTGTGGCACGTGGGCTCAGTAGCTGTGGCGCACAGGCTTAGCTGCTCCGCAGCACGTGGGATCTTCCCGGACCAGGGCTCGAACCCGTGTCCCCTGAATTGGCAGGCAGATTCTTAACCACTGCACCACCAGGGAAGTCCCTCTACTCTTTTTCTTTTAGAAGAAAAAAATGTTCTAAAATGCTTTGTGTGTTAATCACCCCAACAAAAGTCAGTACCAAAAACTCCCTATAATTAGGACTGAATTTTTATGAAAATCTATAACAAAAGGAAATGTTTCTCTCTAGAAATAAATATGGAAATAAAAAGAGAAAACTAACAAATATTAATTTTTGCAAAACAAAATGCTTCTGAGTCTCCGGAAAGTACATCAGCTATTTGTGTGTCTGTGGGTTAAATCTTTGTTTGAAAATGCTTCAGGAGCAAACCTGGGTGGCATTTAGAAATCGCAGCATGATTAAAGATTGCTGGCATGCTTTACAAAAAGGAAGAAGAAAAAGAGGAAGGTCAGGCCTCACTAACTTCTTGGAATTTTTGGAAGACACAACTGACCGTGAAGACGGGAGAAGAGAATGAACACTCTATTCTTTGCCTTTTTTTTAAAAAGAAAGCTTTTGATAGTGGTCTCTGTTAGATACTGTGAAACATCTTAAAACAGGTAAACTCATTAGGGGCGTGGGGAAGAGTTTAGAAAATGTCCGGTTGGTCCCTGAAAAATGGGTCCATTTGTCCGTTTAAAAGGTAACAAATCTCAAAACATGTATGAAAATCGATAAAATAAGGAAAGAAAATTGGCATGTATTGGACACCTACTGTGTTCCAGGCATGTCACACGCTTGCTCTCACCGAATCTTCACTCAACCCTGCGAGGGAGGTACAATTGTCCTCATTTACGACATGAGGAGGTTGATGCTATATGAGATTAAGTAGATCTCCTCAAGTCACCCAGCTGGTAAGTGAGTGGGAGGACAGGGATTCAAACCCAGGTCTAGCTGGCAGCACACCTGCCACCACCCTACATGGACTCCTGGGGAAACTAATGTTGGTGTTTCGGGCCCTCTCATCCTTCAGCTCCCTTCCCCATGGGAGGAACCTCTGCCAGCCTCTCCTTCCGGATCCCTACTGAACAGATCCTGGAGCTCTTCATTCACAGTAGGATACAAACGCTCTATTACCACATTGAAGGTATGTGCATTTTCCCCCGTGTTTTCAACCTGAAACTGAAGGGATTTTGTTCTAAGAGGAAATGCGGGCATCTGCAGGGAGTGACAAAAAGAGAGGCTTTCTGACTCCTTGTGACCTACTCCTGGCTCAGCACGAGGCTTCCCTTGCTCATGGATACCTTTAAATATGAGTGTGTGCGATGCTCCGTGCAGAGTTCAGTAACATCGTTTGGCTACCTAGCTGACATTCTGGTGCTTAATAAAAAGGGACAGAGCGTGGGGGAGTCAATTACAATAAGGGTACCGAGCTAGAGCCTCGCTGGGAAGGAAGAGGAAAAACAGAAGAATAAAGGGGCTAGAATTGAAGGGAAAGTGTAACAAGTGCGCTATAGTTATGATTATATTGGTTCTTATCATGAGCATTGTCCCTACAGCTATGGAATGCCTTTTTTTTTTTTTGGCTGTACGCGGGCCTCTCCCGCTGCGGAGCACAGGCTCCGGACGCTCAGGCTCAGCGGCCATGGCTCACGGGCCCAGCCTCTCTGCAGCATGTGGGATCTTCCCAGACTGGGGCACGAACCTGTGTCCCCTGCATCGGCAGGCGGACTCTCAACCACTGCGCCACCAGGGAAGCCCTGGAATGCCTTTTAATGTTTTAAAGGTCCATACCCCTCAGCTAGTAAATTTTAGACACCATATTTATACACACACACACACACACATACACACACATACACACACACATCTATAAAAAAAATCATAAGCTCACTCTTTATAAACTTTTGAAAAACTAAAGCAAAGTAAAATTATTTGAAGCAAAGTTTTTTTAAAAATAATCATCCACTGAGATCATTTTTTTTACGTCCGGGGGTATCACAAAATCAAAGTACCTTATGCTCCAGTGCTAGAAGTATTTTGGCCTTCAGAGAATAAATGCCCTGAGAATTCTACCAGAGGGACTTGCTTGTAGGGAGAGTCACTTCTTGTGAATCTTCAGGAAGTCCATTAATGATCCCCACCATCATCCACGGGGATCCCCAATGACATTCAACACAGCAATGTTAACCTTTTTCTTTCGTGCTCAAATGTGACATTTGGCCATGATTGTGAGATCTTCCTCAGACAGTGTGAGTGAGAAATCAAAATGTTTACCAAGAGTCATTTTCTTATACTCCACATTAGTGATTCTCACACATTTTTCTTCAGGAAACTTGTACACTCTTTAAAAAATATTGAGTACTCCAAAGAGATTTTTAATTACATGATTTACACCTATTGATAACTAGAAATGAAAAAGCAGACACTTCAAAAATATATTTGTTAATTCATTTAAAACGATAAGCCTGTTACATGTTAGAATAAATCACAATTTAGGAAAAGTAACTGTATTATCCAAAACAAATGAAAATTAGTGAGAGTTGTAGCATTTTTGTATATGTTTGCAAATCATGTTAATGTCTGGCTTAATAGATGACAACCAGATTCTTATGCCTGCTTCTGTGTTCAGTTTGTTGTAATATGTTGCTCTGATAGGAACATATGAAAATCCAGATCCAGACAGACATGTAGTTAGAAAAGAGAGGGCATTTTTGTAGCCATTTCAGCTAATTTTGATATTCTTTTTTCATATTACATCAAAACTCAGCAAGTGATATCTCCCTATAATCAGTTGCAGTGTATGAAGTCATACTAATTAACTTTTGTATTCTGGTACATTAAAATCCATTGGTCTGCCTCAAATTTTTCATGAATCCTTTACCCATGTATGATTCTGTATCATCAAACATTTGTATTGGGAAAATATTACCTCACTGAATTATACAAAGTTTCTAAATGTTGACATATATCATTATACAATATTTTTAAAAATATTATCCATTAATAGTACAACCAATTGCATTAGATAAGTGTTTAAATCAAGTTCATGGTGGTGAATACAGGTTTTGCAAGATTTTATTTTTCACTGGAAAGCTCAAATTTCATCCTTGGCAATAAATACTGTCAGTTGCTTTTCTCGAAATTCATTGTCTAGAGAATTTCTGCCATATATCCAAGTCTGAAAATACCTGTCAATCATTCTTTCAAGTCGAGTCACATTCCATGAAAAAAATGGCTAGTTTAGCTTGTAACTCAAACAGTTGCACAAGAACTTTTCCTTAGGGAAATCATTATACCTTGCTATACAGGAGAACTTCCCATTTTGTCACACATATTATTTAAACAATATGTATTAAAGGTGAAGATCCAATAAAATTAATATTTTTATTGTTTTATCAAATATGTTCTTCTGTGAAACTGACAATATTTTAAGACTGGAAGTACATAGCATTTAAGAATATAATAACTATTATTTCAGTTTGTTGTCACTGCCTTGATTCAAGACACCAGCAGTTTTACCCACATTTCTTTTCCACCATCAGTACAAATGTTAACACAGAAAAACATGAAGATAACATCTTTGTATTATTATAAAAATAGTTTTGACCTCATGAACTCTCTGAAAGTATTTCTGGCACCCCCAAGGGTCTATGGATCACATTTTAAGAACTGCTGCTGTATACAAATAATGTCTTGTGTTTATAACTACAAAAAACTTGAGGCCCTCAGAGCTGTTAGAAGCTCTGCATCCTTGCCTTTAAGCCTTCTCTGACTGGTTTACTTGTGGTATTATTTATAAGGTGTGCATAACTGTATAAGTTTGTCATGAAAGTTCCTCTAGGTGAGTGTATTTCAGCTGGTGCTTTGTCTGCTATTCTCACTCGCCTGATTATTTTCAATAATTACTCAGTTCAACAATTACCTGTCCTTCTCTTAAGTCCTGCAGAGTTGGATTACTGAACAGTTCCAGCGCAGATACTGTATTTTCTTCATCTTTAAAATCCCAGCACACTACACTTCGGAAGTGTTTAGGAAAGACTAGGGTTCATTGAGCTGAAGGATATTGGGGCAGTTGTCTTCTAGGGTGATACCAGTTTACCCTTATTTTATTATTGTTCCTTTAGGGGAAGTAGAGAATGGTGATGTGGAAATTATCTAAGAACCTAAGGCAAGATCATATTTGGACACTGTCACTCACTTTCTTTGTCATCTTTATTTTTCTCTTTAAAAACTCAATGCCACAGTCATGTTGCTGAAAGACTTGTAGGCTATCTGGATGTGCCTGTTTAGTTACTTGTCTTTCAGCATACCAGAATTCAAGAACAGTTTTCTTTAGAATTACTAGGGAATTGTGTAATGAATGCTTTCTCTCCTATCAGTTAGTGGAGGACCTTAGTATTTCCTCAGATTTGGTGTGAGTCTTTAGTGCACCAACTGAAGAAAGTCATGTAGTCAAACTGGTTTGAATTTCCCAAATGTGTGCTTGGTGTGATCCTCTAACTATAATTGTTTTACTTTGTTTCTGGCAAAAATATCAACCAACGTTTATGCATTCTTTTATGTTTTACAAATTATTTCATGTACATTTGCATTTTCTTTCATAATAATGAGAGATAGTCTATATCAAGGACTTTCTATTTGTCAGTCTCTAGGCTGGAAAATCAACACACATAGTTCTGTTTGATATTAACAAAAACTCTATGAGGCAGGTATTAATATCACTCCCAACTTACAGATGAGGAAACTGAGGCTCAGTGCGATACATAAATTGGCCTTATAGCTAGTCAATTACAGAGGTGGAACTCAAGCCTAGTTTTCTAACTCCAAAGCTTGAATCTTTTCCACTAAAGCACACTCTTGGAAATTTAATTTTAAGTTATTCTTATTGAAAATGCTCCAAATTCTTTATCAGAAGTTTGCTTCAAAACACTGTGTTTGGGATTTGCTCTTTTTGGAAAGCTTACAAAAAGATTAAGAGTCTTAGGATTGATGCTATTTTTTAAAAGTCTCAGAGCTAAGAGAGACTATTATCAAACCCTGAAATATTTGGTTAGAATGACAATCCTGGAATATTAGTAAAAGTATTTGGCTAATGCCAATAAGTGCTAAGTTTAATAAACTTAGCACTTATCTAGGTGTTAGGTTGTTTTAAAGAGGTTCTTTGTTTTATTTTCTCCCATTTTCTAAAGATAATTTTTAATTTTAATATAAATTTAAAAAAAAATACTATTTAAGCCATATTCAGTAAACTAATGGAGCATAATATCCTAACTTAGATTATAGTTTAGAAATGGATTTAAGGATCACTTAAACAAATTCCTAAATATTATATTTATGTTCTTGAAAAATTATACTCTCCCATCTAATAGTAGTTAATAATAACACAGAAAGAAGATTGGCCTCATGAGTATGACCCATAGCTATCTTGAGTTTGTGTTTCTATTAAAATGAAGACAATAAGTCAGTCTCAAGTGCGTCTGTAAGTCAGTGAGTATTAACCTTTGTCAAATGTCTTAGTGTCTAATATATAATTAGAAGATGGGGGCGTTTTCATTAAGTTTCCTCTCCATTCAAATGGGTTTGGCCTAATATTCCATAGATTTTTCCCCCTAATTCATTAGCAAATCACACTTAAATATTATTCATTTAGATGTTCATTCATTAAATAATATTATTTTACCAGCCAACATGTAGGCGTCCTTCTAAGATTTCACTTGTGAGGAAACATTAAGGAATATTAATTTTTAAGCATTCTTGGTGTGTGGATTTGAAGATATGACTAGACTTACTTACTCTGAAACACTCGTTCTCAAACTTGAATGAGCATCAGAATTACCTAGAAGGCTTGTAAAAACACCAATTGCTGAGCCCCACCTCCAGGGTTTCTGATTCAGTGGGTCTGGGATGGAGTCCAAGAATTTGCATTTCTAACAAGTTCTCAGGTGATGTTGGTGCTGCTGGCCCAGGGACCACACTTTGAGAATCCCTGTTCTAACATAACCAGGGTCACACTGGATGTTGGATGTGAAATTTAATAACAAATTATCCTGCAAGTGGATCTATAGCCATCCCATTAATCAATGTATCTATAAAGGTAAGCATGTTAAAAGTTGTAACTGCATTTATAGCAGAATGAGCGAGAAAAGGGAAATGGGAAAAACCCTCTAATAAATGATTTCAATAACTGAGCCAGCATAGGTGAAGGAAAGAGAATCTTACGTTACCTGCTGTATTTGCACGTTATCTTAAAGAGTCTTGACAGTAAGTGTTGGAAATGCTATAACTACTCAAAGATAATGACTTGATAGCATGAGATTTGGAAACAAAAGATAAAAAACATTAATGGGAGGAAAGAAATACAATCTCTTCTTCTCAAGGTAAAAGGGACACTTTAAGTAAGCTTCGAATGTCCTTAAGATACTGCATTTCATCCATATGTAATAGTCTTAGCCTTAAGTCTGATAAAGGTTAGCTTCATGGAGCATGGAGGGCACCACTAAGTAATCAATTGCTTTAACAGGCAATCTAGATTCTTGCACACATGTCTGTCCTTGGGGCTGCCACCCTCCTTAGAACCGCTGTGGCCACCTAGCCACTGCAAACCTATCACCTTTCTGTGGACAAGAGGCAGGAACACACATACCTTTCTGAAATTCGAAGCAGGACTAGGAGTACCCCTCTGACTCCAGAGCTCAAAAACATAACAGTCACTGTTCTGTTCAGACACAGTTTTCACCCTCACAGTCAAAAATAACGCTTTGGGGGGAAAGTTGGGATCATCTGCAGTGGGAGGATTCTGCCTGAAGTTAACCCATAGTCTTAAATGGTGTCTGTACCAGTTAGTAATCTCGTTCATCTATGAATTACAGTGGCTCCCCTTTCCCAGTAAGGGATTAAACACTCAGGTTTTATTGTGTCATGTAAAAAAGGTCCAGTCATATGCAGTCGAGGACCAGTGTGGTGGTTTCATGAAACCATCAGGGACCCAGACCCTGGCAAGCTCTCTGACCCACCAATCCAGTCTTGTTGTCAGGGTCCAGGATGTGCTGCTGAGGCTCCAGCTAATATAGGCACATTTTAGGTGACAGATTGGAGAAAAGGAAGAAAAAGGGCATGTTCCCATTTTTAAAGGAGACATTTTATAAGCACTACGCAAAAGCCCCTCCTGCGCCTAGCTGTGAGGAAGGCTGGGAAATGATAACTGGGCAACAAGGAGCTTAGGTGAAAATTAAGGCTTCATTATTAAATAGAAAGAAAAATATGGATATTGGGTTACCTAATAGTAATGTCTGCCATCAGGTCCAAGAAAATCAAAATTTTTACTTTCCACCACAGAAAGTGATAAAGGGGTAAAACACACCCACATTACAACTGTGGTGTCACACTTGGGGAACATGTTGTTAGAGTTCTTGTTGAAGTCTGGGATGCTGGTGCCCAGGAGATTCTAAGTTCACACTCTAATTCGGTTATTGTGATTCAAGAGGTACCAAGGACCATGCTTTGAGAAACCCAGTTTTACAGCTTCCTTACCATTTGTCAGCCATCTGTCTGCCACTGCCTGGAATGTTACTGATCACCCCTTGATAACAAATTCTGTTCTGTTCCCTTTTCACTCTTTTATTCTCTATAATTAGATCTTGCAAATGAGTTGGACACACGTCCCAAAATGTTTGCTCCATCGGTACAGCAAAGTTGGAAGAATAATAACAGACGGGTTTTAACAACGCAATAAGCCCCTCCTCAAAGGTAGGCGGTAAAAGTCTTCCCCAGGAGGAGTTTACCTGGGCTCCAAAGTGGAGTGGAAGGGCCATGCCTTTTGGTGACTCTGATGGCCGGAAGTAGCTGGATCAGGCACAGCAGTCAATCTAACAGTGAGTGATTAATAGCCAAGCAGAATCTCTAGAGCTTTATTCCCCGGTCCTTGCTCTGCTTCCTCTTCAACACTCAGGCAAATGTCAAAAATGGACCTACGGATTATAGCTGACAAGGGGTAAGTGCCTTCTTGTTGTCCTCCAAAGGTTAAGGTTTCCCAGACTCAGTTGGAAGCCCCAATCTCCAATAACCATTAATCCACTCTACATTGGTAGGAGTGAGCATATTTATGACTGCAGTCACTAAAAGGTGAAATAAAGATTAGTTTTTAGTTAGGAACGCAAAGATTTGGAGATCAATACAAACTCACTGCTGAAATCAATCTAAAGTTTGGAATTTTTAAGTAAAGATTTACTGGGCTTCCTTGTACAGTTAATTTTCCCTTTGGAAAACTAAGCTCAGAAATGTAACATAGTAATCAAATTGAGTAAACACTAGTCAGTTGGTAAACTGACCTCAGTTATGTACATGTCAGGTAAGTGTGTAAAGCAATAAAAATGCCCATAATGTGGATTGCAAATTGGCCAATAAACCAGTAAAACCAAAATACACAGAGATTTACATGATCAAAATACTAGCAGCTACATTTGCCTATTTGAAAACATAAATAATCGATAGACATTAATAATGAAGTTATTCATGTGTTTCCCTATTACTGTGCATATTAAGTGTTTCAATTATTTCTACTTAGTTTGATAGATAAATGTATAGCCATGTTTTATGAAAGCCTTCAAAAGGGATATAGAATTGTTCTCGAAAACAAAAGCTGCTGTTTGGATGAAAGAGCAAGTGGACTGGAAAGACATAGCTTGTTACACTCTGCTGTTCATGTTTGATGCATGTATACAATTTATTATGCAATTTCTTGAGATTTGACAAAGTAATTGTCTGGCAAACCATAGCTTTAGTGATTTTTTTCTGTTTCATATGAAAACACTGTAGGTATTTTGGGGAAATGGTTTAATAGATCAGTGTCCATCAGTACTTTTGGGCTTGTTATATATCTGTAGGTTGTGGAGAGCCAGGGATATTTTAAGAGGAGTGTGATTCTATGTAGTAAATTCATTTTCTTCAGAAGAGTAAGTGCATGAAAGCTTACAGTAAGCTATAACTTCAGAAATTATTTGTTACCCTTGGGCCCTCATGGTAGAGCTGTGTATCTTCTCAGTAGGGTATATGGAAGAGTGAACAGGAGAGCACCTCCAACGTGGAGGGGATTCTGGGAGACAGGCACAACCTCCTGTTCATTTTCGACTAGACTATTGTGATAACAGGTTGATGTCACCTGCTGTGGTTAGAGGGTAGAATGATCAATTACCCTCCAGCTGATCCACAGCTCAGACTCATTTGCCACTATTTGCTGCCTGGATGCCAGAGATGGGCTCTGATAGTCCCTCACCTAAAGCATATGCCTTCACTCCCTGCTTAGGGGCAGAGCTGGACAAGAATTTGGATACTGGGGACTGATGTTGTCCCCTTTGAAATATTTATAGGGGAGAGCAAATTTTTTGCTTAGTGTTGGCACTTACCACCTGGTGCCCTACTCTTGGGAAATATACAAAGCCACTGAGCAAACGAGTGTATGTATTCCTAAATAGTAAAATCCACGTAGGTCATAGGACACAGGTAATATTTCTTTCTCTCATAAAGCTATTAAGTTGGTCCTAAACCATATTTTAATAGATTATTCCCTCTGAGGATGGGTACAGTAATTCTTAAGTTTTACAAAGTGCACATGTAGAGTAATTAGATATACTATATATGTATATCTATGCATTTAGATGTGTATGTATGTAAATATGAAATTCACATGTACACATGAATGCATATATGTGTGCACATATATATGTGCATGCATGCATACATACATACAAAATCACCATGTCTACCCTGGAATAGAGAACTTGACCACTTAAATTGTGACTCAGATGTTTTGATCAACAATACATTATTTTCCAAAATAATTTAGCAGTTTTTAAATCACGTTAATAAATTGTATTTTTATTAGGAGATTCATTTAGCACAAATACACCCTCAGATTCTGCCATTGGAATAAAGATATTTGGGGTAGAGATTGCTAAATTGCTATCAGGCATCTGTATGATTTCAAGAAAAGCCAGGTCAGGAGGTAAGATACCAGAAGAGTTTCTAAATTTCCGCAGATTTCAGACCCATATCGATAAGTGACAATGTGCTTAAATAATCAAATAATCATATTTTCATACAGTGCCAGTTCTTCCGTTGCACAAACCTCAAAGCATTTGTTCTAAGGAAAAAATATATGAGTGCAGAGGTCACCTTACACATAACAGTAAATATTTTGCTGATGAATGAATGAATGATGAATGCATAGTGGAGTCCATCAGCACAACTGGAACAAACAAGTCCAAGTCAATTGCCTGAGTGGCTCCAGGTAGCAAGCTGAGCCCTTGGGAGCCACCAGCTTCTTCTAAAGCCAGTAGGGAAGGAGCCGTACAAACAGAAAGAAGCTGTGAGAGGCTTAACTCTTCCTTTCGTGGAGAAGATTCCTGAAATACAAAGGATCTAAAAGGAAATCTAAATTCAGTCCTGCATCTTTGTACATCAGAGAAATCCATCTACTCCCACCGCCTCTTCTAAGAGACTTGGCAGGATCCTCAAAGAAGCAAATGTGGGGTACATACAGGAGCAGATACACATTCTCTGGTGCATAAAAGTACAAATATTAAAAAGCTAGCAATACCACAAACATAAATAATCCATGAAAATTACATAATGTTAACTAAATAACTGACAAATACACACCTTCCTAATACTCTTTTCCCTGAAATTTTGGCTTCATAGTCTTCAATTAGCATGATGGCAAAGTTTTTGTAACACTATTTTCTAGAGAAAAAAAATATATCAATTAGTCTTTCTAGTCTTTCTTTTAACATGATTGATCAAAATTTGGGTTTTTTGTTGTCGTAGCTTAGAAAATTATTTCAGCCTCCCAACTTGTATGTGTGGGTGATATGCATATTTGAGAGAAGCTCCGTAAGTTCTTTCATATATGAGCTGTAAGATTTCAAATTTTCTTGTGCAGAGAACCATCTTAAATACCTCCATGTTCTTCAGGAACTGTTGCAATAGTACACACTCATATGATAATACAACTTCCATTCCTACATCTTCTTATCTCTATTTTTTGTGAGTCAGCACCATGGGAAGTCAGAATATTTCTGTTGGTCCTTCTTCCACTGGGGGGGGCTAGCAACCACTTGGAAGTGCAGACAATCCCTGACTTATGTTGGTTCGACTTAACAATTTTTCGATGACTTACTATTTTTCTAACTTACAGTGATACAAAAGCAACATGCATTCAGTAGAAATCTTTTTTTTTTTTTTTTTTTTTTTTTTTTTTGCGGTACGCGGGCCTCTCACTGCTGTGGCCTCTCCTGCTGTGGAGCACAGGCTCCGGACGCACAGGCTCAGCGGCCACGGCCTAAGGGCCCAGCCGCTCTGCAGCACGTGGGATCCTCCCGGACCGGGGCATGAACCCCCGTCCCCTGCATTGGCAGGTGGACTCCCAACCATTGTGCCACCAGGGAAGCCCCAGTAGAAATCTTACTTCAAATTTTGAATTTTCATCTTTTCCCAGACTAGCGATATTTGGTAAGATACACCCTTGTGATGCTGGGCAGAGACAGTGAGCTGCAGCTCCCAGTCGGCCACGTGACCACGAGGGTGAACAACCAATACACATATACCATGCTCTACCCAAACACCCACTCTGTTTTTCACTTTCAGCACTGTAGTGAATACCTTACATGAGATATTCAACATTTTATTATAACGTAGGCTCTGTGTTAGATGATTTTGCCCAACTGTTAACTGGTGTAAGTGTCCTGAGCATGAGGCCAGGCTAAGCTGTGATATTTGGTAGGTTAAGTGTATTAAATGCATTTTCAACTTACGGTATTTTCAATTTATGATGGATTTATTGGGACATAGCCCCACTGTAAGTGGAGGAACATCTGTAATTGTGAACACATAAATACATCCTACTACCTCAATCTGCACTAAATTCCTGGATCACCTTCCCTTTCACCATCTCTCAAAAATGTTCAAGGTCCCTCCAATACCATCTGACATGAGGGAAAGTCAAAGTGGAAATAGCAATCAACTGATTGCAATTAAAATGTCTTGTTTTTGCAGATTTTACACATTGCCAAGGCCCCTCCCAGAGATTTGGAAGGGGCCTGTGTAAGTGAGGGCCTTTCCAACTGTAGCCTTCTCTGATCGCTGAAGTGGGGGGAATGCATCATAGCTAAATTGAGGGGCCAATCCCTCTAACTTACTTCAAGAAATTTACCCAGGTTCTGCATTATGAGCTGGGAGTGCATTTCCCATGCCTCAATCAGCATTTCAAGGAAATAGAGATTCAGAATTTGAGGTTTAGAGCTAAAAAGGAAGTTAGCAACTGTGCAAACCCCCTCCCCACTCCATAGATGATTAAACTAAAATCCACAGAAAGTTAACATGGGGATAGCTTTATTTCTCAGTTCTCTTGTGAATTAATTATTTGGGGTTCACCAAACTGATATTGAGTGTTTTCCATGTATGAGACATTCTCCCACCAAATTCTCACAATGAGTTTATGGGATAAATGAATCTCATTTATCTAGGAGAAAACTGAATCTCAGTGAAATTGTTTCTTGACCAACTTTACACAATTAGTAAACTGGGCCATTGGGATTTTAACCTAAGCAATCTCTTTCCAGAATTCACTTTCTTGACCACCATGCTATATCACCTGCAACTACCTATATATGTGTGATCTCCTCCTGCGAAGAATATAAATAAGAATACTTTTTGCATTGTTTTTTTCAGTTCACAAATTACTTTCACGTATGTTAGCTTTCTTGATCATTACACTGCCCCTAAAAAATAAATATTATAGAAATTATTATCTTATTTTACAAATGAGAAAACCAAGGTTTAGAGATATTAAGATATTTATATTACTAACAAATGGTGAAGGTGACCCTCAAATCCATTTCTTTCTATTCCAAGTCCCATGTTCTTTCCTACTATTCCTATGGGACATTGAACTATTAGGTGAACTGTAGCTACAACCACCCCTCACCACCCCTCTTATAGGAACTTCCAGTGGTCATCAGGATCAAAGGCCTAGAGAAGCAAGATCGGACTAGGCTGGGATGCTTTGTCTTATAGCCTCCTCTCAATAGAGCTGTGTTTGAAGTCTCCCACTCAGGCTACAGAATCCTGACATCTCTCCTATTGAAAAGATATTGGACTTCGAAAAGTCCAACTGAAAAGATATTGGACTTCTGTTGCAAAGTATTCCTTTGCTGCATGTTACCCTAAAAATGTTTGAAGTATAACCCTATTAATAGTAAATCTGAAAATTGTTACTAAAGGACGTATTAATAGTTTCTTCCTCCATTGGAGCCCTTGTTTACATCCTTTGAGAGTTCAGTGTAGTTTAGTATCATCTCTGGTCTCATCTACCCCAAAGCAGGGACACTGTTTTGCCTGTTCTTCCTTCTCCTCATGTTTTCCCCACATAAACCATTTTAGTTAAAATTAGTTTGGTTGTTAGTGGATTAGAGTTAGGGACAACAGTATGAACTCATGTTGAGCTTAATATAGATACAGATGGCTACATATAGAAACATGTATAGATGTGTACATACAGCTTGCTCTGTCAGCTGAGAATGTCTAAAAGAAACACCCCAGTATCAACTATCAATCTAATGTCCAGATCTTTGTTCCTAACACCAGTCTCCAAAAAGGCAAGCACGGTTCCTGGGAGAAATTGTTGATTCTAGGACTGGGGGATGAAATAAACAAGATGAGCATGCAGTATTTTGCCATGCCAGGAAGGAAGGAAGGAAAGAAGGAAGGGAGGGAGGAGTGGGGGAGGAAGGTAACGATGGGAGTATGTCAAGGAATATAGAAGCCAACAGAAAGACTTGCCAATGGCCAACGCTGAACAGTTCCAGCAGCAAAATAAATATAGTAGTATTGGATTATAACCCAAAGTACAAAATAAATATCCATGAGCCCATACTGATATAAATAAATGACTAAATAAAGAAAAATAAATAGGTACAGGAGAATGGACAAATCTCCCTTGCAGACAAATCTCAAATCTTTTGTGTAGATGCTCCACCCTCAAGGAGCTGGAGCTAAACTCTCCACTCCTTAAGTGTGGGCTGTGAATAAAACTTACATCCTCTTTACAGAAAGAGGAGTAAAAAATAAAGAGTACCTTTACTGCAAATGCCACCTCAGCCAGGTGATAAGGTTTAACATCAACTAGATATTCTGTGATTAAAATGGGGCTTTACCTCTGTGGTCCTCCTTCCCAAAACCCACAACCCCAGTATTATCATGAGAAGAACATCAGACAACTCCCAATTGAGAAACATTCTACAAATTATCTGATCAGTGTCCCTAAAAACTTTCAAGGTCATCAAAAACAAGGAAAGTGTGAGAAACTATATAGCCAAAAGGAGCCTAAGGAAATATGACAACTTAATGTAATGTGTTTATCCTAGATGGGATCTTGGAACAGAAAAAGGACATTAGGTAAAAACTAAGGAAATTTGAGTAAACTATGGACTTCATTCACATAAAATGAGATAAAACTGGACAAAATATTCTTGCAGATGGGATTGAAGTCCCCACAGAGAATTTAAATCAGTCCTATTGGTGAGCTCAATAAGATGTAAAGACAAAATGAAAAGATTCCAATTCAGATTTATCGGGTTGTATTAGCAGTGGCTGCCTGTTACTATCAGATTTTGAGAAAATATATCCATTAGGTAGTCAGTTGTCTTTAAAAAATAAAATAAAATGAAATACCCAGCAGAATTCTTTAATTATTTGTCACCTAAGCCAGCCGACTCCCAAAATTTATCCAAACTGTCAGACAGTTCTTCAACAATAAAACTATTAATTCATAGAATTTGAACAATTTGAAATTTTACTGAAATACTATGAAATATTGTATTATAAAATGTAATATAATTAAAAATAGGATTGGGTATACTGAGAAGGCATAGAGGAGTAAAAAGGATATGGAGAAAGGGATAAGACAGAGCAACATATAAATATTATTCTAAAAATTGAAAAATTAGGAAAATTTGCACTAATCAAAGAAGCTGAGAGCAGAAATAAACAGATATTTCAAGGTATAAACAGGTCATCTCTAAGGAAAACTGGACCTCAGTCAAGATAGTATGTCCTTGTAATGATACAATGATAATTAATGATTAGGCATATAAGTATTTGACTAAAAAACTTAGGTCATTTTTCTCTATTAGCTATAAAAAAAAAATCAACGGGCTGGTGAATATTGCAACACAGCAATACTTACCTTCGTTTTTAAGAATCAGTAAGAGAAAGAAAAAATATTGCCACAAATAAAAGAAAAATTTGAGGGTGGAGAAGGTGATTAGGATAATTTGCAAATCTGGATGATAACTCTTTTTGATAAAGGTGCATTGTCTTGCTTATAAGGAGAGTTCCACGCCTTTCTTTAATGAACATTCGGAATAGGGCATTTCTACAGTAAAACAAATACTTTCCCATAAATTCCAACGGTTTGAAAATTTTGATGCATATAAAAGCATTTATTATAAAAGGGTTTCATCTTCAAGGAATTCATGGAAAAGACTCTGACAAGTACAGGTTTCTGGTAACTGACTATACTGCTGAACTAAATGAATAAGCATTTTCAGAACTCTAATGGAAAACTGATGAATTCATAAAAGTGCTAACAAAAGATCAAGATGAAAAAGAAATTAATTACATGGGACTGAGTGAACTGATGAGGATGATTATAATTTTTGTGACTTTCTGTTTGAATTTTAAAAAAGCATTTATTTGTGAATGTATCTAATATAATTTCTGTTGATACACTCAAAATACTTTCAATTTTGGATTTGTTGTTTGCATTTGACTACTTCCACAAAGATGACTGGGTAAATACCTCTGGCCCCAAGCCTCTGGGCCGTTTTCAGGGAACGAAAAAGATTTTTCTTCTTCTATTATCTAAATCGTCATCTCATTCCACAAGTCACTAAGAATGTTCCCAATTGTTCTTGGGGACCATTCACTCTAGCCACTTCCCCTCAGCACAAACCTATACAGTAGTTAAATGAAGGAAATACTACCTCTCTCCAAATGCTCTCTCTCTCCATATATGGGGAAATTGAGACCTGAAGAAGAACAGTGATTTGTCCAGAGTCACAGGTAACATCAAAGACAGAAGCTATAATAAGGACCTACTGTATAGCACAGGAAACTCTACTCAATATTCTGTAATGATCTATATGGGAAAAGAATCTAAAAAAGAGTGGAAATATGTATATGCATGACTTATTCACTTTGCTGTACAGCAGAAAGCAACACAACATTGTAAATCAACTCTACTCCAATTTAAAAAAAAAAGACAGAAGCTGAAGTGCAACAACATCCTCTCTCATCTCAGTCATTGGCATGAAGAACTATCGCCAAAGAGCTGCTTTTCAGAATCAGGAATATATTCTGCCATCTATCATTAAACTATCAGTAATAATAAATATCCTTACTTTTTAAGAATCTCAGTTACTCAAGACATGTATGTGAAATGCCAAATGTCCCCAAAGATAAAAGAAAGATGACTTTTAAACCTATAGGTAAACAAGCTGTAACATAAAATATCTAAAATGAAAAGTCAAAAACAGAGGTTCTAGGGGCTTCCCTGGTGGCGCAGTGGTTGAGAATCTGCCTGCTAATGCAGGGGACACGGGTTTGAGCCCTGATCTGGGAAGATGCCACATGCCACGGAGCAACTAGGCCCGTGAGCCACAACTACTGAGCCTGCGCGTCTGGAGCCTGTGCTCCGCAACAAGAGAGGCCGCGATAGTGAGAGGCCCGCGCACCGCGATGAAGAGTGGTCCCCTTTTCCACAACTAGAGAAAGCCCTCGCACAGAAACGAAGACCCAACACAGCAAAAATAAATAAATAAACTAAAAAAAAAAAATAGAGGTTCTTTCGTTAAAGTGACCAGTTGCTTCTTGAATAGCATCATGAATCATTGCACCCTTGAGAAAAGTAGATGTCTTTACTCCTTCCTCCATCCAATATTTGTTGAGCACTAGACATAGTGTGCAGAAAAGAAAAAGGAAGCCGAAAAAGAAAAAAATCTTTAGCTTCATATGTTTATTTTTTATTTAACAAACATTCACATGACACTCACTATGTGTCTGGAACTGTTCTAAGCACTTTTACAAATATTTACAAAAATTTAAGCATCATAAAACCCTAGGAGGGCAGTGCTGCAACTATCTTGATCCTCAAGATAGGGAAACTGGGCAGAGAGAGATTATTTGCCCAAGGTCACACAGATGGAAAGCGGCAGAGCTAGGATTCAAATGCAGGTGATCTGCTTCCAGAGTCCAGGCTTAGAAATATGGTTCTGTGATATGTACGCTTAGTAGTTTAATATTTCCATACAAGTAGTGGCTCTCTTCAAGGATTTAGAGCACTTTGCTGAGTGATGGTTGCCATAGGTGAGATTTGAGGGAAGCACTCACTGAGGTCCCATCAAACTCTTATCTATGTGCAGTGAACAGTAAATTGTTTACTTCACAATATTATAAAGACTTTTATTAATTTTTAGATAATAGGTCAATATAATCAAAGAATTGAATAATACCACTTTAGTCAAATGCCAAACACAGTCTCTGAGTATAACATACCTCCTTGTTCTTTCTGCAGTTACCCTGATAAATCTGAAAATTTACCTTTCATAGTCCATCAACATATTTATTGAATAACTACTATGGGCAAGATACAGAGTCAGTCTCCATGGGAAATTTTACCAGGCACTAGGCTCTTTCTACCCTAGGAACTTATAATCTAGCTGAGATCATAAAACATATTTTCCTAAATAAGCGACTAATAATACAAAGAAGTAAATAATAAATGTGAAAAGAATATTACAGATAATAAGTGCTATAAGAAAGTTAAGAACCTGCTCCTTTCTGCTCCAGTTCATTACACATACCCTTATTAGAGCAATTATCACAATGTAATTACTCACTTGCTGTGTGTAATTTACCTACCTGTCTCCTCCATTAGAATGTTAGCCCCTCGAGGGCAAGAATGCAGTTTTATTCATCATTGTATCTTCAGTGTTTACCACATTGTCTGGTATATAATAAATACTTGATATATGCTTGATGAATGAATGAATGTAGGTCACAGGAGGCAGGCATTTCTTCTGTGGCCGGTGTAGCAGACTGTTTCATCTCTGGAGTCAGATTGTGGGGTCTGAATCTCAGTTCTACCTTTGAAATGCTGTGTGACCCTGAAAATTTTACTTGATTTCTCTGCAACTCATTTTGTTCATTGGTAAAATGACAGTAATAAAACCTTTCTTTATCAGCTAATTTTACTATGGAACATATCACCCCCAAAACGAATAGCTTGAAACGGCAGCCATTTATTTAGCTCAGTGTTCTGTGGGTCAGTAATTCGGGGTGTGTTAGTTCTTCCGCCTCGTCTAAGTTCAGTCACACAGCTGAGTTCAGTTATCAGGTCAGCTGGGCAATGGCTTGGTCCTTGTGGTATCTCATCTGCCACAGGCTAACCTGGGCTTTTGCACATGGCAGCTGGCAGGGTTCAGAGAGGGAGAGTTGAATTATACAAGGCCTCCTGAGGCTCAGACTTGGAGCCGGCACAAAGTCATTTCTGGCTGATTCTATTGGTCAAAGCAAGTCACAAGACCAGCTCACATTCAAAGGGTGGGGAAATAGACTCCACTCTTGATGCGAAGAGCAACCAAGCCACATTATAATGGGGTGTTTATATGGGGAAGGATGGAGACTGGGGCCATCCTTACAATCTACCAAATTCTCATAGGATTAGCAAGAGGATTAAGAAAATAAAACACCTAAATGATTTAGACTAGTGTCCACCACACAAGTAATAAACTCAAAAAGTATTAGCTATTATTAGTCTGCTTGAAGTTGCCAGAAGTTTCACCTTGGAAAGAAATCTGAGTTGAATCTTAAGAACTACGTGCGGTTTCTATACGTAGAGAACCAAGGCCTCTGATAAGAACACAACCTAAGTGTTGGCACTGTGGTGTGAAAGCAGGTTGTGTTCAGAAAACAGCTAACAGAAGACTTCCCAGAAGCATTAGAACTAGATCCTGGGAAACCAGGATGCTGGCCAAGGAGTTGGATTTGACCCCGTGGCAATAGCAAAGCATTGGCTTTTGACTAAGTGCTAGTCAATAGCACTATTTCTTGACTTTTATTGTTATTTCAGATTTTTTGTTCTTCAGTAAGCTTCTTGATGCTAATGGTTTGTGCTATCTCAGGCCACATCTACCCAAGATTTAAAATAAAACACTAGAAACCTGCAAGTTTTGTCTGGGTTTTGCCACTCCCTGGCTTTGGGGAGCCAACAGGTCCTTCCGTCATCCACTTCATTGTAAAATGGAACAATACCTCTCTTCGTCCACCCATTTTACAATGGTGGCAATCTGAAAGGTCAGGCCATGGGAAGTAGTATTTACTAACTGAAAGACACACGGGGAGGCCAGGCTTTGATATTGATATGATTGCAGGAGAACTCATAAATCTTAAGCAGAAAAGTCAAGAACCAGAGGCGTAAAGTTTCAATGTGGCTGTCCCTTCCCGTTAGGCAGCAAAACGCTTCTTGAACTGCTCTGAAGATAAAATTAAGCTCACCCAGTCTGGTGAGATGGTTCTGAGCAACCTGAACCACAGATTCACCTGGGTCCCTGTCACCCTGAAGGCTGACCAGCCTGCTCAGAGCTGGTGGCAGCTCTCGTTAGACTGCTCAGTGCCAGCAGTTTCAGCATCTTTCCACTGTACATAGTTTAAATGCAGATTCACTGATGAATAA
Organism: Mesoplodon mirus; assembly: GCF_964341445.2. Taxonomy (NCBI): domain Eukaryota; kingdom Metazoa; phylum Chordata; class Mammalia; order Artiodactyla; family Ziphiidae; genus Mesoplodon; species Mesoplodon mirus. The sequence goes on along the minus strand of NC_138989.1, from coordinate 47,872,152 downwards.
ATCTGATAATTCTGTCGAAGTATGAAGACTGTTTGAATTAGATGACTACATGATCGTAATTAATTTTTTTTATAAGACAATCCTGGCTCCTCTCAGGCCATGTGAAATCCATCCCGCTGAGTGCTCTTGACTAGTCACGTCCCTCCTGCCATTTTAAAAACAATAGTGGCAGAGATGCAAGCTGCTGGTAGAGCTCAGCAGGACAGATCAAACACACAGATGCAATTTCTGTACGTTGAACAGTGAAGTAAGATAAAATTCAAATACTTACAAACGCTTAGTAGCTAGCATCCGATTGCTGCAAAATTGAATCTTTCATAACGGGATTTATTGTAAATAGTGTCATATCATTTGTGAGTTCTGTGATAATTTCAGTCAAAGCCAGGGCAAGATATTGGACGTATGTAATTTATATGGTATAAACACTGGATTACACACAGATTAAGAACGGATATTTTTTATTATCAATATTCTTTTTTAATTGCTTACAAAATAGCCATAACTGTAATTTTTCTCTGAATGTTAAACATTCTCAAATAGTGTAACTTTAAATCGAGGAGAAAACAGCCTAACCTCTTCATTTTAACAGCTGTTTTAGAATTGCAACCCCCAACCGGTCCCCCGTCCCTTCCGTCCAGGTTGTTAAATAAGCATTACAATTAGAGGAAGTTAAAATTTTTGAAATGTGGCTTTTATATTGTTTGAAAACAGCAAAGGTCCTAGTAATCATAATTATATATCAATATCAATATATCCTATCAGTAAATATATATACATATATATATAAATTCAAAACTAAGATACTGCAAGGTTTACAAAACAACCTTAATTCCTAATTCCTTTAGGATAAAATGGAAAGATGGCAATAATTTAAGTGATCAATACTCTTATTCACCTTTGGGTTTAGTTCCAAATACTCCATTGGAAGCTCATAAAAGATCAACAGCAAAAGCGTACCATAAAATTATACTTTGCGTGTCAGAGAGTTTGGTGACACTTCACACACTTGATAGCTTTACCTGCTAATGAAACAGAACCCCCAAAAGGTGTTATATTACAGTCACACAGTCCTCCTGTTCAAGACCTAAATAAGAGAAATTAAAAAAACAAAACAAACATAGGAGGGCCAGAAGATTTGGATGATCTGTTCTCTTTCCTTCCCCTGCTCTTATCAGAAAGTCCTTTTCTATTATTTTATCATGTATTAGGGCTTTTTTTTTATAAATATGAATATGAGAATGCAGCATCTCAGCAAGATCTGAATAAAGTAGTCTTAAACCCTCAGATAATCTAAGACCTTGATAGAGAAAGGCCTTTGTGAAGGATAAACGCTTCGGTATGATCCTTCCTCATCTATTCAAGAGTAAATATCCCATGTGCATGTTAATGGTGATCATTTTAAATGGGGAATTCCCGATTTCTGAACCAAAGAATTTTCAGGTTTCCCCCTCCCTTAAGCAGGTGTCTTTGCATCTCTCACCAATCAAAGGGGAAGGTAAAAAGGCAGGCTTTCAAGGAGCTGATGTGTATTTTAATAAGTTTACTAATCAGAGCACATATCAATTAGAATGAATCATGTTCATATATTTAATAGCAAACAAAACTCAATCTAACTCAAGTCCAGCTTTCTTCCATGTTCATTTTATTCAAGGGCATACCTTCTTTTTTCTGCTTTTTTTTTTTTCCTTCTTTCTTGGATACCTCCAGCCCCCATTGACAACCAAAATGCAGGGCTATAAATGTAAGGGTGCAATACATCATGAGGTAAGTCTAGAGAACATGTCCTCTACCAAAATGCACATGAATCTCTGGTACAGCAAAAATTCCAGAGTCATGCTGGGGTTCGTTTTGCATGCTAAGCAGGGTCAAAAATGTGAGCTCTCTGTGGCCAACCTTATATATCAGATGAGCTCCAAAGTTTAAAGGTTATATTTGTGAAATTGCAGCTGGCTTTCCTAGCACTTGATTCTAGCTCCTGCAAATCAAAGACTCCTAATTGAAAGGCACATCTGACAATAAGCTTAATCTTCCAGTAAAAAAAAAACTTGTGACTTCTGAATCCTTACTGTTGAAGAGCTGACAGAGAAGTTCAGAGATGGTTGTATAACCAGAGAAAATATGTTTTCCAACAAGATCATAAAGCTTGAATGGTGCAGGGAAACAAATGTAAAGCAAAGGGCTGTCCTCTATTCTGTCTACTTCCCCCACCCACCGTTGTACACTTAGCCACTCACCTCTTAGGCAAGGGCTCCTCACTTCCAAGTCAGATTCAAACCCCAAATACCAAGACACTATATAAAGTGGCATCTTGGCATACTTTGAGATCAGATGGTTTCTGCATTTCATAGTGTGAGGGGTGAGGGGGAGGTGAAAGGGAAAAGCAGCATACCAATGTAGTGAAATCTGGAAACAACAGAACACACACAGACACAAAAAGTTTGCATATTGCACAGAGCGCTTGAAGATCATAAATCTATGCATGAGAAAGACGTAGTGGAAATTTTGGGGGGGATTAGAGTTTATTTTTGTCATCTCTGTGAGACAGCTACTCATTCATCCAGATCACAGCTAAGAAAAAAGCTGGTCACAGAAATTAGCAGTTTCAGCTCAGCAGCGAAGTCGCCAGCCTGTGAAGGCAGAGAGAAATTGACTAATTAGCAATGCGCACTAAAACTTGACGGTTCTTTATAGAGAGAGAGAAGAGAGAGGGAGAGAGAGGGAGAGGGAGGGAGGGGGGGCTCGCTTTTTCCCCTTCTTTCTTCCAAAGATGTTTGAAATCGCAGTCATTTACGCTCGACAATTTTTACAATAGCCTTGAGCCATAATTTTGCGAGTCTCTCCAGCATCCATCCCCCTGTATGGTCTCTCTCTACTGGCCAAGCACGACCGTTTCTCTCCCCAACCGTGGATTTCCTATTACTCTCGTTACGACTCACTGAGCCCCAGGCCCAAGGATAATGATGTGTTGTTTCTTGGTAGCATAATTTGTCACACGTACATTTTTTCTTCTTCTTCTCTTGCAGAAAGCTCTGCTCTCTCTCTCGCTCTCTCTCTCTCTCCCCTCTCTCCCTCTCTCTCTCCCTCTCTCTCTCTTTTCTCCCTCTCCTACATTTTCTTGCTGTTGCTAATTCATGGTGATCAAATGATGTACGACAAAATAAATTGTAAAGAGTGACTGCCCGGAGTTGGGAACCAGAAGGTGTTTTCCCCCTCCCAAGGAGAGAGCAAACCTTTAAAAAGGAAGGACAATTGATTTTTTGGGGGGGGAGCTTAAGTGAGCCTTGACTTTGCAGCTGGTTGAAAGCAGGTAAGTTTCTGGCCTTGTGTCTGCCTTGTGTGTGTATTTTGTTCTGTCTTTTGGGTTGTTGGCCGGGTGGGGAGGGGACGGGAAGGGAGTCTTTCAGAGGGGTGGGGGGGGTGATTGTGTGGCAAACGCTCATAAAGAATAAAACTCCTATTGCAAGAAATAAGCAGATGAGGGGGGAAGGCAAAGGAGGAGAGCAAGAAGGAAGGGGAATAGGAAAAGATGGGGGGGGAAGATAACGAAGCGGGGAGAGCGAGAGGGAGGTATGACCGAGTCCACTTAAAGGGAGAGACTCTGGGAGATGTTTCAGGAGAGCCAGAGCTTTGGGGCCGGGGGGGGGGGGGATGCTGCCGGGGGAGGGAGCTCGCGGGAGATTAGGGTCCACCTGGAACGGGATGATAAAGTGAGTCGAGAGGAGCCCAGTCCGGTGGAAATAGGAAGCCGGCGATCCAGGACTGGCGCCAGGCAGGGCAGAGTGAGCCGCAGTGGAAGGGGCAGGTCCGGCGGGATCCCTCTGAGCCGGGCGGCGGCGGCGGCGGCGGCAGCGGCTCTCCCGGGCTGGCGGGCGCGCGGGCAGGGTGTGGGCAAAGGGTCCCTTTCTGCTCAGCCCTAGAAGGTGCAATTACACGTTAAGGACCTGGCGCATCGATCTCGCCCCCCCCCATCCTGCCCTCCTCCACCTGGATGCGGGCGGCTCAGACTTTTTACACAAGTAGGGCCGGGGGAGTCGGGGTGCCCGACTGGGGGGTCTCGGGGGGGCTGTACCGAGGGGCTGTGAAGGAAGCTGCGGCTTAGGCGGCAACGCTGGATGCAGAGATCCCACGCCGTACTGCGCCCCCCACCCATCGGATAGCCCCCAGCCCCTCCCCCAACACCTGCCAGTTAACTTGAACTTCTCATAGTTACAGGAGTTAAAGCCACTGCGCCCAGTGCCTGGGAGGGAGAACCGTCCACACGAATCCCACCGGGCCTCCCGGCTCTTGCTCTAAATCCACCCCAGTAGCTCCACTTCCTTCCTCCTCATCTTCCTCGGTGCCGCCCCGCGGGGGAAGGGGAGATACACGCCCGAACTTCCGCGCTTTGAAATGCAGGGGGTGGGGGAAGGCGGGGGAGAGGGGGTCTGGGGCTGGGGGGATTCTCCTGCCAGGTTTAAAGGCGTCTCTGGAAAATTAGCAAAGCTGAGCGGTGACTGGGAAGCCAACAGTTTGCGAAGCAGGGAAGCAGGCAGGGCCGGGGTGAGGGAAATGAGCTAGAATTGATAAGGACAGCGACCGCCTCTGCCGAGTCCACTGAGCTGGTCCTCACCGCGCTCCGCTGCACTTTCCCGGGAGAAGAAAGGGCTTTATCTGCTCCCTCAGACTATTAGTCTAGGAGTTTCTCGGGGCAGCACGGCTAATCGAAGGGGTCCCCAGCTTTTGGAGGGCTAAATATCGCCCTCCCGCACGCCTGTCGTGTCCCCGTTCCCACCCCCCAAAACTGGACCAACTGCGAAAAGCAAAGCTGCGGGCGCGAGTTGACCTGGAAGCTCCGCCGACGGTCGCCTCTGCGCTCTCGGGCCACCCCCCGGCTCCCCACTCCCCGGCCTCTCCCCGCCCCGGCCCGGCATGGACACGAGCCCACGGGGTGTCTCGGCCTCAGCCGCCACTTTGCCGTCGCTGCTGCCACCGCTGTCGCTGCCAAGAGCCGAGCCCGGGTGGTTTTAGAAAGTGGGGGACGAAGTGTGTGGGCGGTGGCGGGAGGCGTAGTAGGGAGCAGAACGGGCGCCCGGACCCCAGACAGGGCCCTTCTGGTGGCGCTCACGGATCCAGCGCCTTCAGACCTCCTCCGAGGGTCGGGGTCCGGAGGCCAAGCTGAGCACTGACTGTGGTTCTTCGCCCTCCCCTCCCCTCCCCTCCACACCCGTCCCCACGCCGACCACACCCCACCCCCTCCACTACCCTTCTCCCCTTCCTCCCATCCCCCACCCCTGTCTGCCAGGTCGGAGGAGGGTTTAAAGCCAGGTGCGCCGAATCAGCTCGCCATGTCCAGATCCGGGGACCGGACCTCCACCTTCGACCCCAGCCACAGCGACAACCTGCTGCACGGCCTCAATCTGCTGTGGAGGAAGCAGCTGTTTTGCGACGTGACCCTGACGGCCCAGGGCCAGCAGTTCCACTGCCACAAGGCCGTGCTGGCTTCCTGCTCGCAGTACTTCCGATCGCTTTTCTCCAGTCACCCCCCTCTCGGGGGAGGGGTCGGCGGCCAGGACGGTCTGGGGCCCCCCAAGGACCAGCAGCCGCCGCAGCAACAGCCGCCGCCGCCGCAGGAGGAGCCGGGGACTCCTTCCTCCTCCCCCGACGACAAGCTGCTGACCAGTCCTCGGGCCATCAACAACCTGGTGCTGCAGGGCTGTTCGTCCATCGGGCTGCGCCTGGTGCTCGAGTACCTCTACACGGCCAACGTGACCCTCTCCCTGGACACGGTGGAGGAGGTGCTGTCGGTCAGCAAGATCCTGCACATCCCCCAGGTCACCAAGCTCTGCGTGCAGTTCCTCAACGACCAGATCTCGGTGCAGAACTACAAGCAAGTGTGCAAGATCGCCGCACTGCACGGCCTGGAGGAGACCAAGAAGCTGGCCAACAAGTACCTGGTGGAGGATGTGCTGCTGCTCAACTTCGAGGAGATGCGCGCCCTGCTGGACTCGCTGCCGCCCCCCGTGGAGTCGGAGCTGGCGCTCTTCCAGATGTCCGTGCTGTGGCTGGAGCACGACCGCGAGACCCGCATGCAGTACGCGCCCGACCTCATGAAGCGCCTTCGCTTCGCGCTCATCCCGGCCCCCGAGCTGGTGGAGCGGGTCCAGTCAGTGGATTTCATGCGCACCGACCCTGTCTGCCAGAAGCTGCTGCTGGACGCCATGAACTACCACCTGATGCCCTTCAGGCAGCACTGCAGGCAGAGCCTGGCCAGCAGGTATGAGACAACAAAGGGGGGGCGGGTGGCGGTGGGGGAGGCGAGAGGCCGGAGGGAGGGGAGGGGGCAGGCAGGAGGGGGATAGGGGTGGGCTGGGCGGGAGGCTCAGGCAGGCTGAAAACAAACGAAAACAAACAATTCAGACTGTGTGGGGAAAGTTGATTTCGGAGTCCCTGAAAGGTCAACAGGAAACTGGCCTCACAGCATCCCCAAGCGCTAGAAAGCCCACGTTCTCAATATCCCCAGAGCCGGAGATGTGGGACTTGCGGGCTGAAACTGACAGGCAGGTGGGGTCAAAGGCCAGGCAGTTAGAGGTACAGCTTTGGAGCCCTTTTTTATCCAGGCTTCCCTATACATCTCAAAATATGCTTGCTTAAGAAAAAGGGTTCTGTGATGAGAAGTCCCCATCCCAGTCCCCCTCTTTCCGGCCTTGGGCAAGCAGAAGTGCTAGGCGATGCTCGAGGAGGAAAGCTTTCATTCATTCTGACACTCAAGTTATTTTCTGTTTTTCAGCGACTGGGGTTTGCTTAGAGCTCTGAAAGGCTTTGTCTTTTAGGGTTGCTGTTAGAAATTCTGGCATCCCCATACCCAGGCAAACTTTTCTATCTTGTGAAAAAGCAAAACCTTTCCTTACAGCAAAGCAAGAGGATTGGGGGTGTCAGAGTGAATCCTGCCTAGTAGTTCCCATGTCAAAGGGAAGCACAGTTGAAGACTGAGAGGAGGGGAAGGTCATCTAGCTGCAGTTAGGTCTGTGCGCCTGCTCTGAAGTCACAAAGAAGTTGGAGAGTTGTTACTGTTTTTATTGTTGCTATTTGGAATGTGTCCCCTGTGTGTATTGAACGTGGGATTTCCTGTCAAAGTGGAGAGAAAAATAATGCCTTTGAAAAATGCTGCTGAGATTAAAAAAAAAAAAAAGACTGTTGGAATTGAGAATCATGTTTTATTGGCTCCAATTTTAAACGCCTTTTTAAATGAGCCCTAGCAGAGGGTTGCTTTCTCTTTTTAGAAGAGAGAAGCAGTATCTTCTCAGTTTCTCATGATAAAACATCATGATTCCAGATGCCAGGCTCTCCCAGTCTAATCCACCTAAGTACTATGTTAGAAAGTACATGGTTTAAGAATCCACCATGGCCTTTTCCCACTCAGAACGATGTCTTAAACATGGGGTCCACTTTCTGCAGCCTTATGGAATTAAATGTTTATTTTTTCCATCATGATGTTCTTACCAGACCTAGGTAACTAAACTTTTAGGAAACTGGAAGATATTCTCTACAGTTGTTTAGGGAGCACTTGTATTCAGGTGAGGCCCACGGGAGGCATGGGAAATCTTGAACTTAGAAATCTTTTAAGTTGATTTTTCTACTATTTGCAAGAAATGAATTGTAGTGTCAGAACATGACAGTTAAGACAATAACACAAATGAGGATCCAAACTCATGTGCTTGAATAATGAACACAGAAGTCCAAGCGACAAGAACATGGAATGTATTTTTATTTTGTAAGAGTTCCAGTTTGCCTAAAGATCAAGATGGTAAGCTTAATGTGACGGGCAAATGTTACCACACCAAGGAACATTGGTGATCAATATTCTGTTATTTTAACTTTTGTGACTTATAAATGACTTACAAATATACTTAACTTAGCATGTATCATACTATTAAGTTATAGTCCTGAACATACATTTATTCATATTTTTTAAATGTACAATCTAGTATAAATTCAGAAACCCAGAGGATAACAAAATTAAGATTTAACTTGTTCTAAGGGTAATTTGGGGAAATAAGCATTATAAATTTGATCCAATAAATAAGCTTGAAGTCCTCATTGCACTTTTACCTGATAAATATGTCCTAGGTTTCAGTGTTGAAAGAGTTGACTTTCAAAATGCAAAATCCATTTCCCACCTTAGTCTGGATTCAGCATGCCAGCTGGGGCCTGCTGGCTCTGTCCTGGTGGATGGCTGAGATACTAGGCTGCCTGGCTCCGTGACGACACCGTCCAGCTTCACTGGGCCATATCATTTGAAGGATATGTAGTGGCGTCTGACCACTGAATGCTTACAAGTGTCATGGATGCTGCAAGAATCTGATACTTCTGCAATAGGAAGAAAACTGTGTTTTCCTTTAAAAGCGGAAGATACGTAAAATAGTTCATGTGAACCTATTGTTGATCTCAAAGTAATACAATTTAGACTTTGTTCCATTATTAGTAACTGAAGCATTTTAACTTTAGGGACTAATTACATTATTCTAATTTTAATTCACAGAAAGAATGCAAGAATAACTACCAAGATCTTAACTTAAATGTAGACAAAAATGCTGTAAGTTGCAACCAATAGTATGATATCAGCCCATTTGTTATAGCATCAGAGCAATATAAAAATGTTCTCTCAGGCTTACATGTAGGCTAACAGAGGGATAAGTGTGTTAAACGATTGTTTTTGAAATTGCATCACCTTTATTGAAGACAATTGAATGGAAGGGCATTGTATTTATTACTTTTTATCCACCTGTAGTCTAAATATGAAAGAGCTCCTCAAATTCAGAGAAGGAGTGGGAAAATTTAAATTGGCCAGTCTGTTGGAATAAGTTCAAAATACAAGCATATAGAATAACTTCAGAAGGAATTTACTTGTTTAAGAGTACATGTTATCTACAGAATGTAGGGCTATTAATATAACAATATTTTAAATATTTTTTTAAATTATTGAGTAATTTTGAATTTTTATTAAGTCTAGAAAAATAAAGCAAACCAAGCATAGAAACTTTGTAAATATGGAAATTAATTTAATTTTTGTCCTAGTTATTTAGTTTTTCTGATTATGACATTTATACTCAGATTCATATTTTACTTTAGCAAACTAAGCATTAAGGATATTAAAAAATAATAGACTTATTATCTTATATTAAAATATATACATAACTAATTTAAGACCACAGGACTTGGATGGACAAAAATTAAAATATTTTGAAGTCTTATTTCTTATTTTCATATTGCTTTATTGCAAGAAATGGGACACTTAAGAAATAAGTTTGGAAAAAGTTTCTGGGAAAGTCATTATTAAAGGCTTCTAAAGCAAAAAAATTTAATAAAGTGATATGACATACAACATTTAATGCATTAAAAAGTAAATATCAAAAGACTTGTAGTATAAGTTTAGCTTAAGTAACCCAAAAAGTTTTTTTATTTGTATTTAAAAAAAATTTTATGCATAATTTAGTAATTGTCCCAAATAAATCAAGTTGGACTGGCTTAATTAACTTCTCTTTTACATTTTCATTGCACCTCCCACAATGTAACAGTTAAATAAACGTTTAGTGAAAGTCGAAGGAACTAAAGTTATAAAATAAGAAAGCCTCAGTGTTACATTTTACCAAAAGTTCTCCAGCCTATGTTGCTATTGCACATAACAAAAGTCCACTGAACCTCCTCCAGGAGAACACCTGTAATAGAAAAGCATTCATAAAAATAATTATATTTTTAAAATATTTAATCACCAGCTATTACAGTCCTGTATACAGGCCTGTATTGAAGTGTAATTTTGAAGAGATTATATTTTATAGACGATAAAAGGCTACCTTATAAAGATTTCACTTTCTGCAAAACAGTCTATTTAAAGATTTCATATCAATTAATGTAAAAATCTATTTAAACATCAGAAATACTAATTATCTATTTGCTAAAATGACTTGCAGTGAATAAAAAGCCATTAGAATTCCTTAAGGCACAGTTTTGATTCCTGGTTTTGGTGCTTAGAAAATGTTTCTTTAAACGTAGGACAATATTTTCTATTGATTCCCTTCCTAAGACCTGAATAACAACCTTAACAAAGCAAACTAATCTTGTGTCCACGCATCCTCTAAATTGTGATTTCCCTTTATGTCAATTTGATACCCTCAGATAAGAACTTGTTAGGTAGTTAGATTTTGTATCAGAAGTCACTCAACCATTCAGAATACAATTTGTTTATTATCTAAAACAGGACCATTGATTACAAAATTATATCACAGAAATGGGAGCCAAATAGTTATATCCTACAATCAAAAAGCAATTAGAGTAGATATTAGTGCATTGCATTGGCTCAGAGGACTTACAGACAATAGTGGACATGTTCAAATTTTAACTCATCTTTGTTTTTTTTCCCCATACTTATGAACACATTGAGGCTCACTCATTACCTTAGCTAATTTCTAAGTATCTCAACCTTCTTATCTTAAAAAATACAGTGAAAAATGTTACTTTACTTACAACAGTTACTTCATACCAGGTGACATTCTAAGCCTTTTACAAATATTAAGTTATTTAATGCTCATAATAACCCTAAGGGATGGGTACCATCATTTGTTTCATTTTATGCATGGAAAAACTGATGCACAGAGAAGTTAAGCATTTTGCCCATGGTTGCACAGCTGGTAAGTGGTAGAGCCCAAGTCTGAGCCCAAGCAGTTGTGGCTCTTGAGTCCGTGTTCTCATCCATGGTGTTCTGCTTCTTACTATGAGCCTCTCTATTCCATCATATAATCTGGCGATTGACCCTAGAGTTATATGTAAGTTTAAGACTTCCTTTTTGGAAAGACATTTGTGAGGGTTAAATTTTAATGTATCTGACTTTAAAAGAAGTTAAGTAGATGTATTATTCTGGACCAAAGGTCAGCTTTTTTGTTTCTGTAAAAGGTCTGTAAAAGGTCAAATAGTAATTATACTTGGCTTCAGGGTCACACTAACTCTGCTGCAGCTACTTCACTCTTCCTTGGTAGCACAAACACAGCCAGGGACAATATGTAAATGAATGAGCGTGGCTACGTTACAATAAAACTTCATTTGTGAGCATTGAAATTTCATATAATTTTCACGTTATGAAATATTATTCTTCTTTTGATTCTTTTCCACCATTTGAAATCTAAAAACCATTTTGTGTTGGGGGGGGGGAGCTGTATAAAAACAGGAGGCAAGCTGGATTTGTTCTGTGAGTCATAGTTTGCCAAAACCCATCTTAGGCACTTGGGATACATCAGTGAACAAAATGGACACAAAATATTGCCCTTATTCTAGTGGAAAGAATCCCTCTGGTCTTCTTGCTTCTGTTTGGAAGGAATTCAAATCTAAATAATTCTACCATGCTAAGTTAAAATTTCAGCTTTCTGTAGTAAGACTTAAGAATTTGAATAGCAACCCCAGGAAGGTAAATGGTGATTAATTAAAACAGTGAATGCGTTGCTCATTTTTTTCCAACATACTAGATATAGAACCAACTAACATAGATTGGTCATTATTCAGAATAGGCTTTAATATCATTGATCTGGTATTTTAATGATTTCCAGGAGGAAAGTAGAGGAGCCAGGTACATTTAACACACTGCTTTCTGAGACTGACATGTACATATCGAATAAACGAATCTAGACATATGAATGACCATGTGAACAATTATTTTTCTAAATGCCAACCTGTATCTCCAGCTGCTGTGATCAAAGGGCATTCTTGGCAGGATTCCTGACTTCTAAGTGATTGAGTATGTCTATAGAACCTCCCTGCCCTCTCCAAAGTAGGTAACCTCTGGAGGAGCATGCGTGCTGCTGTAGGTTTGGCTTATGTGTCTATCTCCCCAACTAGATCAAGTGCCTGGACTTGACCCCAAAGTGTGAGTTCAGTATGAATGGGTATTGGTCTTAAATATAATTGTGGTGGACACTTAGGATTTGTTTCAGTTTCATGTGAATTGACAAAGCCAATGAAAGATAAAAATGGAGGTAATTTTAAAGATGATTACATACACACACACATACACGCACACAACTGCTATTTGCCAGTAATAATGGTACCTATCACTAATTGAGCACCTACCATGAGTGAGCTTGACATATTACTTACATTCTTTCTAGTCCTTTCAGTCTTTTAAAATATTAGACAGTTGAGGCTCAGAGAAAATAAGTTGTCCAATTATCTGAATAATGTTGAGTTGGGAGTCAATTGTCATCATCTGAAGAATAGTCTCTTATTATGAGTGCATATTGTAAATATGGCCTCTATGAAAAGCAAACTCCAATCTACACCTCCCATATCTTTGTTTTACCACAGCACAGTAGTGATTAAAAGTTCCAACCCTCTAACGCATTTTCAAACCACCCAACCAATGAAGAAGAGTGAGAGGAAGATAGTAGAAAGCCCAGATTTTTTCCTACTGGTCTACCATACTCAATTATTAGTTCTGAGATTAAGGGGATAAATAATGAGATTGGTGAGATTTATCACTATGATACTGACTTACTAAAAATAAGATGAGCCAATATATTTTAAATAAATCAATAAAATAAAAACTTTTCAGCTTAACTTTGAAAAATAATTGTGAAAATAAAACAAACCAAAACAAAGCCTTGGAGCTTGTATTGGAACCAGGAGATTCCCCCCAGCCCCCTAGATTTCTGTGCACTGGAGTCCTAGAGAAGCTATCAGCTTTGTTTCTGTGAAGACAAGAGAAAGCTCTTCACATTGGTGATACTTACAGGTGATAAATACAACAGGTAGAAGCCAGAATTATAAAAATATTCGTATGTTTTAATAACAGAAAATAAGATTACTCTAATTGAAATTTTATTCTGTTTATCTTTTGTTTCAAGAAAATCATTTTAATATTCGCTACACTGTAGTGTTTATGCCTTCTGTCATTCATTTGGAATTTCAGAAAATATATTCAGTGCTATGTCATTTCCATTAACATCCAAGATAATTCTTGATGCATGAATTACTAATGATGATTTCTCTTAAAAAAGAAAACCAAACAAATAAGCACTGTTATGATATGGGCAGGACAGTGAGTTAACCAGGGGAAGGACTCTCGGTTGTAACATATAGTGAATCCATCTATTTTACTGTAAATATCAAAAGGGCTTATTTACTCTCAAATATTAATGACAATCAGGTTAGAACTATTTGCAACATTAGAAGTAAAGCAGAAAGGCACTAGAGAAAGCTTATTGTAGTTGGGAAATGAAAATAGCAAATATTTGTGATAGAGAGAAAATAAATCAAAGGGAAGTAAAAAAAAAAAAGAAGAAAAAGCAGCAGTAACAAAAAATGCAAGGAAATATGGGAAATCAAAGAAATTATTAAGATATAAACCATCTGAAAAAGAAAAGAAAAGAGGGCTTCCCTGGTGGTGCAGTGGTTGAGAGTCCGCCTGCCGATGCAGGGGACACAGGTTCGTGCCCCGGTCCGGGAAGATCCCACATGCCACGGAGCGGCTGGGCCCATGAGCCATGGCCGCTGGGCTTGCGTGTCCGGAGACTGCACTCCGTGACGGGAGAGGCCACGGTGGTGGGGGGCCCACGTGACACAGGAAAAAGAGAGAAAAAAAAAGAACTAGTAGTAAAGGAGAATGGGCAAGAAAATTCTAGAGCTTGGAGAGTAGATGCTCAATATTTGTTGGACTAATAAGCACAAATTAAGAAGCATTTAAGTCACTACATAGTGAACATATAATTTGCAGAGTTACAGACAAAGTTCCACTAAAAGGGAAAAAAAACTCTTTTCCTCAAAAGAAAAAAATTTTCAACAAGAAAATAATGGTCAGTCATGGACCCTTCACTCCTATAATTTGATTCAGTTCAATAATTATATATTTGTAATCTGAGTTAAGATGTTTTATAAATAACTCTTTGTTCTTGTGCTAGATAATGCAGTAGCTTCAGAAGCATCAGGGTTTAAAGGGGCAGTCTGTTATGCCAACAGGAGGAGATGAAAATGTAACTGTGTTCTTTGTATATCTTGATTCTCAGTATAATTAGAGCTGGCAGCAGACCTGAGAAACAAGGGGACCTTCATGACCTTGGGCAGATTTTCTAAACCCATGCCCATGGCCGTGCCATGCCCACAGTGGGAATTTGGGGTGATGCGTCGAATTTACCACTAACAAGAAGTTCTACCACGGAATATCCCCCAAACTTATACTGAACATGTATAACACACCAAACTCTGTGCTATGCTCTGAGATACAGAGTGAAGAAGGCAGACACATTCGTGACTTCATGTGGTTTACCGTATAAGGAAAAAGTAAATAAGTACACAGATTAATCACACTGGTAATACATGCTATAGACTGGAAAAGTGCCATTTGCTGGGAAACGGTATAACACAGTGCTGTAACCTTGTCAGAGTGGCCAAAGAGTTCTTTCTCTACAGAAGAGGTTTAAGATGAACTTTGAGAGATGAGATATCCAAAGTAGTGGGTCTGGGGGAAGGCAGGGTCTGCAGATGGGGAAGGCACAAGCTGAGAAAGGAGTACGTGCGTGAACACTAGGCAGCAAAGAGTTCGGTACCTTCCAGGGGCTGAATGGAGGTGTGTGTGGCTAGAGATTGTGCACAGAGGGTTGTCCAAATCATAGCAGAAGTTGTGGGCTCTGCCAAGGATTATCCACTGCATGGATGAATTCCATATGGAAAAATCAGCGTGCTTTTATACTTGAACGGAGTAAATGATCACTACTATATTGGAAACACTGCCGCCTTTGAATTCGTAAACCTAAATGTGTATCTTAGCTCTACTTTAGCTGAGTCCCAAATCAGTAAAATGAGTTAAGAATTATAGTTCACCTTCCTGGGGTTTTGGTAAGGATCAGCTCAGAACGTGAAAAAACTCCAAACAGAAAGTGCTAGTTGTAATTGATTTCTTTTTAATTTTAAAAGATACACTAAGCAAAGTTACCTGAATAAGTTTTTGCCCATCTAGAAAACTCTTGAACATATTTGTGATTTCACTGATAGCATAGAAATAGTCAGACTTCTAAGGACCTAAGAGTGAAGTTGGAGGGACCCGAAGGTGAACACAAGGTCATCAGAAGGAAGTGGGAAAATCAGAATTTTTGATTGCTCTCAGCAATTTATATTTCATTCCTGAAAATGATGGCCTTTTTAGGTATAAAAGTCTCCATTTCTTCCTTCCACAGAGGAGAGTCCCTCCTCTTTTTAATCTCATACATTCGATGTAGGGCTTCGTTTGCTGCCGCTCGCAGAGCCTCTGGCGTCCGCGTCTGGCTCTCTGCTCCCACAGCGCCTGCGAGCGGGTTGGTAAGTTACACCTGCGCAGGGACCGGAGCTTCCTCTGAGCTCAGCTGGGCCACCGTATGGAGGCTGGCTCACTGGAGGCTGCAGAGAAGTGAACTGAAGAATTACAGTCGGTTTCACTTCCCTGCCTTATGTGCCTTCAGGTGCCTCTGAAGACAGACGAGGCCAGTGAAATGGAGAGGAGGACGAAGAGAGAAGACCTAGGTTAGAAAAGAAAAGAGTCCTTGAAAATGTAGAGGCATCGTTGAAAGATGCGGAGGGACGGATGCGTTTGCGTGTCTGCATGCGTAGCCCCCGACACTGCGTACTGCGGGCTGCCAGCTTGAAATTTTCTGTACGGTGCCTTCTGAGAGGTGTTTTTATCAGCTAAAGGTCTATTTTGCATGTGGATGGGGCCGGGACAGTCAAAAGATTCACAGTCTGGCACTAAGTGAGGAATTCCTGGGTTGGGAGGGTCCATTTTTCGCCAAAAAGAAAAATAGTCGTATTTTGTAAATCCTGCTTAGAACAAAGCAGCAGACTCTGCCTGGCCCTGATGTTTAGCACCCCTCAGAACCAAGCACACCGGAACATCCTGGGCAAATGGAAAAGATTAGAAGAGGGCATGGAAAATCTGTGAGTCAGAGAGGGAAACTTCGAAGGAAGAACTTGAATGCTTTAGGATGCACACTAGGACCTCAGCACTTCCTACCCCATATGCATGAACAGGGGGCCATGGAGACTGTGAGAGATCCCAGCCAACACTGGTGTGTTATAGAGGCAGAAGTGTGAGCCTCCTAGCAGGGACCAATTTGGTGGATTGGTTACTATGACAACTGTACCACTACTGTCAGTGGCAATTCCTGTAAATTCCCTGTCTTAAGGTTTTCACAAGGGTTCACTCCAGAATAACATCTGTAGGTACAGACTACAGAGTAAAGCTAGGAGATATAGGTATGGAGAGAAAGAGACTATGACATAATAGGAGGTACAGATAAAACTGTTATGTTATAGTGCAAATATCTTAAACAGTTCTATAGCATAGTAATTAAGACCTAAAATTCAGACAGATGCAGGTCAAATCCCACCTTGACCACTTAAAAGCTGGCTCTCTTTGGGGAATTTACTTAATCTGTTTTCAGATTGCTTACCTCTGAAATGTAGATAATGATACCCACCTCATCAGGGCAATTCTGAATGTTGGAAGAATGTATGTACTACACTTAACACAGTACCAGACGGTAAACACTTAATCATTGATAGCTTTTATTCTTATAGGAATAGTTCTGTTTATATCCAATTTGCCTTTCTGTTCACTTGTTAGGACTCCTAATTCCATACAGGATGTTCATTCAAGGGCTGGATTCTCACAGTCTGGGTCCCAAGTGCTGCTCTGATAGGTGATAAGGTTTAGCTGACAGTGGCCGTTTTATCCACCTTTGAGTAAACTACAGAGCTGAGGCCAGTCCTGAGTCTGATCCATTCCCTGTTCTATCCATGTCAGCAATTGGAAAAGTTAGAAAAGCCTTTGTGGATTCAGGTTGAACAGCTTTTTTGAGGTGTAATTTACATCCAACACAATTCACCCTTTCAAGTGTACAATCCAAGGAGCTTTAGAATATTCACAGTGTTTGCCACCATCACCACAATTAATTTTGGAACATTTTTACCACCCCCTCCAAAAAGACCCCATACCTATTAGCAATCAGCCCCCATCTGGCCCTGCCCCTTGAAGGTGTAGGCAACCACTATTCTACTTTCTGTCTCCATAAATCCATAGATTTTCTTATTCTGGACATTTCATATGGGATATGGCATCATGCAATATATGGTCTTTGGAGCTGGCTCCTTTCATGTAGCATAAGTTTTCAAAGTTCATCTATGTTGTAGCATGTAACAGTACTTCATTCCTTTTTATGGCTAAATAATATTCCATTGTATGGATAAACCACACTTTATCCATTAGTGGATGGACATTTGGTTTGTTTCCACTTTTTGCTATTATGAATAATGCTGCTATGAGCATTTATGTATAAGATTTTGTGTGAACTTATGTTTTCATTTCTCTTAGATACATACCTAGGAGTGGAATTGCTGGGTCTTATGGTATCAGTTAACACTGAACAAATGTTTAGCTTTTTGAGGAACCGTCAGAATGTTTTCCAAAGCATCTGCACTGCATTCTCACTAGCAGTGTATAAAGGCTCCAATTTCTCCACATCCGCGCCCACACTTAATACCGCCTTTTTGACTGTAGCCATCCTAGTGGATGCAACGTGCTGTCTCACTGTGATTTGCATTTCCCTAATGGCTCATAAAGCTGAGCATCTTTTCGTGTGTTTGTTAACCACTTGTATATTTTTTGGAGAAAAGTTTTTTTCAAATCCTTTGGCCATTTTTTAGTTTGGTTATTTTCTTTTTCTTATTGAGTCGTAAGAGTCTTTTTGGCATTTTTAGGAGGGCTTCTTATGGTTCCTAGATCACAGCTGGGGCCACCTTCTGCAGGAATTGGGTGTTCCATTTGACAAAAATGAAAATCAAATGCATGCACATGTACAGTGGAAAATTCTCTAGATACTTTTATAAGGCACATATGTCTTATTAAGATTCTTGGTTTTTAGTGTGGCAGAGGAAACTATCTGTGGTTGATTTTGATGTTGTTTGTTTTCTTCTTCATGTGATTATTTTGGCTTTATGTTGATTTAGGCATTATATTCCTCAAGTGGTATTCTGCACTTGGTGTAGCAAATCTTTTATTCAAACAAAAAATATTTATTACT
Organism: Mesoplodon mirus; assembly: GCF_964341445.2. Taxonomy (NCBI): domain Eukaryota; kingdom Metazoa; phylum Chordata; class Mammalia; order Artiodactyla; family Ziphiidae; genus Mesoplodon; species Mesoplodon mirus. Next base: position 47,854,084 of record NC_138989.1, on the reverse strand, counting down.
CAAGTTATTTATTTACATTGTCTTAAAGGCACATCAGAAATTTTTATTCAAACTATGTTTATACAATAATTATTTTAGGGAAATGAGGTAAAATTCTTTGACTGCCAAGACAGTGATGACTCATAAGAACCACTGAAGAAGAAGAAGAAATTTTTAAATAAAACCTGAAAAACAGATGCTCTTGTTTGAAAGGGGATGCAAAAGTGTTCCTTGTGGGGGTCAGCAGGAAACAGCACAGCCCAGGATTTTCAGTCATGGCTGACATTCAACTGAGGGCTTCCCTATACGTATCACCAAGGCAGTTTTTGACATGGAAAAGCTAAATTCATCATGAGAATAACTTGTCCAGTTTCATCTTCCTTTGCTACAGTGTCCTTGCAATTTTCCTTAGGGACAAAAAATATCTACTGCTCTGACAAGAAATTACTTTTACTACTCTTAGTAGGTTAGGTTACTTCACTGACTCTTTTTTTTTAAAGTTTTTAATTTATTCATTTATTTATTTTTGGCTGCACTGTGCAGCATGTGGGACCTTAGTTCCCTGATCAGGGATCGAACCCAGGCCCACGGCAGTGGAAGCGTGGAGCCCTAACCACTGGACCGCCAGGGAATTCCCATAGGTTACTTCACTAACTCTTGCTTTGAGTGTATGGATATGGCAGAATGTTCAGAAAATCATTTCCTAAGCTTAATGATTATGCTTCTGGACGGAACAATTCCTATTTTGATTATGAATCTCTTTGAACAATCAAATTCTTGCTTTCTGTTAAAAGATTTACATGTCTATTACACGACAAAGAAGACTTCAGGCCACCATCATAGATCTGAGTGCAAAGCAGTAGAAATTTTAACATGGATTTCTTATCTGGCTATTCAAAGAGACAAAGTGTTATTAAAAGCATGTGATAACTTCATAGGTTTTAGTAGCGCTACCAACAGATCCCAGGTAAGCAGATAATTGCCTAAATTAGTCACTTTGTGTGTTTAGAAGGCAGGCACCTTCTTCCCTAGGCAGAATTATAGAGAAGATACCTAATTCAAGGTAGTCAGTTCAAAACCCTGAGAAGCCCAATAAACTTCGTCTGTCACTCAGACAATTTTTTTTTTTTTTTTGCGGTACGTGGGCCTCTCACTTTTGTGGCCTCTCCCGTTGTGGAGCACAGGCTCCGGATGCGCAGGCTCAGCAGCTATGGCTCATGGGCCCAGCCGCTCCACGGCATGTGGGATCTTCCCAGACCAGGGCAAGAACCCATGTCCCCTGCATTGGCAGGCGGACTCTCAACCACTGCGCCACCAGGGAAGCCCTCAGACATTCTTATATTCAAAACTTGGAAAGAGAAAGCAGACCAAGCAAAACAAATAGTTAAACACCACTTTGTTGCACTCAAACTCAAGATCTGTGATTGCTCCAGAGTTAGGGAGCAGCAAACAAAACCAGCAGCAAGCAAAAATCCATTCCAAGGAAGGGGCACCCCCTGTACAGGAAGAAGCCCCTCACGTCTTGCATCAGCCTAGCCAAACTGAGAGCCCAGGTTCCAGAACACAATAGTCTTTTTGACCTAGAAAGAATAATCTCACCTCAGAAAGATTTTTCTGGAGAGTGCTTCCCATTTTTTATGGCAAGGAAACTTTAGAATCTCAGAACATGAGAAACGTTTAAAATGTCTGAAAGCACAAAGAAATGTATGTCTATAGCTTTACAGACACTAATTAGAGTCTGCCACAAAAGCTTATGGGAATCACTTCTCTCCTTTATCCATATCTGTTCTTATCCCTCCTGGTTGCCCTCCCTTCATTGGAACATTGTTAACCATTAACATTTACTGCATATGTAAGTAGCCGAGCACCAAGCAGAGGAGGAGATAAGGGGTCTGCCTCCCATATTCCAGATTCTCCATATGGTGAGTGGCCGGTTGGCTGCTATAAAATACAGCTGTTGTGTGGTGAAATTAAGACGATCCTTTCTTAAAGCAGTCATGCAGGTTTTGACCATTGAAGCCTCCTTCTCAAGTGTCAGTTCCCAAAAATAAGTGTGAGAGTCATTGGCATTGTTCTTCCCTGTGTTGCTGTTGGCTGGATTATTCTGTTAAGGACTGTATTAGTCCACTCGAGCTGCCATAACAGAATAAATATGGACTAGGTAATTTAAACAACTGAAATTTGTTTTCTCACAGTTCTAGAGGCTGGAAGTCCAAGATCAAGATCCAGCAGGGCTGGTTTCTGGTGAGGGCTCTCTTCCTGGTTTTCAGACAGCTGCCTTCTCACTGTGTGCTCACATGGCCTGTCCTCTGTATGCAGAGCTGGGGGGTGGGGTGGGGAGAAGAAGAAGGGAAACTCTGGTGTCTCTTCCTCTTCTTATAAGGACACCAGTTCTATTAGATGTGGGCCCCACCCTTATGACCTCATTTCACCTTAACTACCTCCTAAAAGCCTTATCCCCAAACACAGTCACATTGGGAGTTAGGGCTTCAACATAAGAATTTGGAGGCAACACCATTCAGTCCAAAACAAGGGCCAAGAATAGAACACAAGGAATTATAAAACAGGTTCGAGGCACTAACTGAAACGTTACTTTTCAACTAGATTTATACAGGCAAAATTATCTAGGCAGATGAGCAATTATCCAAGTCAGCAATGTGTTGATAGATCCTCCAATAATACAAACTTAGAAGAGAAAAAAAAAAGTACAGATCTGCTTTCCTCAGCCCCATAAAATCTTGCCTAGATCAGTAGTTCTTTGAAGAATCAACCATAGAGCTTTTTGATTGAAACATATCTTCCCTAGTCCTACCCAGAGATTCTAAATAGATTGATCTGGAACGTGGACCCAGGAACCTGCATATTTAGCAACTTCCTGGGTGATTTGGGGACCACACTGTGAAAATCACAAGACTAAACAGATGCTTCTGTTTTCCAATTTGCTACGTATCTATGGACGATGGAAGAAAATACTGATTGCGATTTACTGGAAGATAAGTTTAAGGAAAATTTGTTGCAAAATTAAAGAAATCAGATTCACTGACATGAGAAAAAGGGAAATGAGTCTTAGGGAAAGTTATTGGAATTACCGGACTCTAGAGGATTTGTTTCCTGTGATGAAATTTGGGTACCTACTGCGCTGGAGAATTTTCAGGATAATTCAAGCCACACAGTATAGAGTCCGCAATTCAGCTTCAGAGAATGTGGTGAATTTTCCCAGAATAATTTGTTTCTGCCTGTCAGAGATCTGATGATTGAAAAACACAGTGTCAGGGATTGGGTGATCGGTGAGTTTCAGTGGCTTCTGCAAATTCCCCTTTCTTGGGGGGACGTTGGAGAGCCTCCTAGATCCTGCAGATCCCTCGAGCCAGGGTTTCCTTTATCACTTAGCCCCTCCAGGGTTGGTGAAGCAGCAAAGAACAGAAAGAACTGGCTCCCCACAGGGAGAGAGAGGAAAAGAAGAGGAGGATAAGAAATTCCTATTTCACCCACCGCAGCGGGGTGTCCCTAAACTCATCCCACAAGCCACACCTCATCGTCTCCACATCTCACACCCCAGGCTTGCCTCAGTCCCTCACGGCTTCTCTACCCCCAAAATAAGGATAACTTTCATTTATCTTAATCCCAGGATGATTTCATAACATTATTCTTCCCCTAAAAATAAATTCTGGGCCCATGTAGAGGGTATCAGCTACAACTCCCTTTTCTTGAAAATGGATACCTATTTATTGCCATGAATATTCCAAGAGAAGCATGGGGTAATACATTCAGTTACTAACTAACTTTTCTCCCTGTCTCTCTGCATGACCACTCCTGCAGTGTCGCTCCAACTGGCAACAGCCTGCCTGGCAGGAGGCTGGCTCTTGTTACTCAGAGTGAGCTTCCTACTTTCCCCATGAGAAATCTTTCCCTGGAGTTAGAGGAATGGATAAAATCAGTCTCTAGACCCATGAGGTGTCATCAGGCCATTGTCCCCTCATCCTGAATGGCTGAACTTCTGTTTGGGGAACGTGATTTTGTTCAAGATTCATTTTTACTGTTAGGTCTTGAACTGTAAGACACAAGTAATTTCAGTGGGAGGTATGAAACATCCTGAACTTGGATTTTCAGCGTCATCATGTGATCTTGTGTCTTTCTGCACTTTGTCTTGTGCAGCAGGTACCAACATTTCCCCAGGTCAGGAAGTCACTCTTTTCTCTTCAGAAAGGCGGCCAGATGGGAGGGAGAGAGAGAGAAGTCTCAATAATGAGATTGGTTCTCAAGAGGGAGCATAGTCTAATAATTGGCCTTTATTAGGGGTTTAAACGCAGGCATTACTTAGGAGTCCATCACTGGCATGAGAGTGATGCTTTATCACTTTTCATCACTAGGCTACACAGAGCTTGAATAGCTCCTTGGTGACAGGTTGCACAGAACCACTTCTTTCTTGAGCAAGAAGAAGAGTTTTTTCCTATTACACAAACATTGATGTCCCTGCCAGTGTGTTGGGTGGCATCTGTGCTAGTGAGTAGGGAGACCCCGAGTCCCACTTGGAGGCAGGAGGATTAGTCGAAGAGGTCATACTTGCCACACAACTTCCTCCCAGGAATAGGGAGGATTAATGAGATGCTATTCCCATTTCAATTCATGCTCCTCAGAAAGTCACTATGTACTAGGTATTAGAATTAGAGATTATATAGGTAATCAAGCAAAGAAGATATTCAACTACTCTAGTTACCAAAGGAAGCTTTCATCTAGGAGGTTGGGAAGAGAGGGGGATGTGGAAATGCAGTGAGTATAAAGTTGGCTGGAAGCCATTTTTCCTCATGAAGCAAAGGACCAGGAGTAAAGTGTGAAATGCTATGTACAATATAAAGATAGACCCATTCTGGCTTATGAACTAAGCCTTGGGGAGGCTTACATTTCATGGATTCAGATGAGGACCTTAAGACACTTTTGTCATATCTGCCTCTGCCATCATGAACCAGTCTACAGCTTTGGTGTTCAGAGAAATGTGGCAAAAACATCAGCAAACTACCCCACCTGCATGCTGGAGGACCCAGTGACATTCTGAGTTCAGTATGTGTCAGTGAAGAATTGTGGAAGAATGTACTAGTGTGCTACAGGGGCTGGGGTGAGAAGTGAAGGGGTGGGAAGAAGGTTCATTACAATTGTAACATGCAAAGCTCCAGTCATTCAACATGTTGAGCTTCTCATGGTCAAACCTATAAGAAGGGGCCAAGTTGGGGCCTCCCTGGTGGCGCAGTGGTTGAGAGTCCTCCTGCCGATGCAGGGGATACGGGTTCGTGCCCCGGTCTGGGAGGATCCCATATGCCGCGGAGCGGCTGGGCCCGTGAGCCACGGCCGCTGGGCCTGCGCATCCGGAGCCTGTGCTCCACAACGGGAGAGGCCACAACAGTGAGAGGCCCGCATACCGCAAAAAGAATAGAAAAAAAAAAAAAGAAGGGGCCAAGTTGGAATGTGACTAGGTTTTCAGAGTCACAGGTTTTCAGAATGTGACTAGGGTTCAAGATTTTTAAAGTCCTGGTTTCTTCCATTTACTATAGTGTGTCCTCAACTATGGTTTACCTGCCACTGGTAGAATGTGAGACCATTTCAGATGGTACCCGAGAAACCATTTTTAAATTTATTTTAATTGTTAGGTATTACTATATTTTAACATGTATTAGAGATAAAACACAGTTAACCCATGAAGCCCATGATTCATAAATATAATTGCTAGAACAATGATTCTCAATACCGGATGTATATTAGAATCACACAGAAAGCTTAAAAAGATTTTTAAAAAACACCGATGCTGGGTCCCACGGTAGATCATGAAATCAGAATCTCTGAGAGGCACCCCAACCCTAAATATTTTATAAAAGCTCTCCCAGGTGGTTCTAAAGAGCAGCCACCATTGGGAAAGACTAGAACAGACCGGGATTAAGCATTTTAAAGTGATCAGTTTTAAATAAAATATTAAGTAAATAATATACGGATATGGCAAAGATTCTTAAAGTCCTGTATTGTGCTAATAACTGAAATTTGGTAAACTTCCCTCTATCGTGGGTAGCTCCCATTCTGGGGGACAACACTGATCCTAGGTAGCAGGTTAGATTTGGGGGTTAATCAACAAGACTGTCTGTTCTCCAATATGTCACCCTCTGACTCTTCCACATTTTGGTTCAGAAACATGGCTTTTCCTCTTTCCCTTTTGCCTTTTGACACCCCCATCACCACACCCACTGACTGGACCTTAAAACAGATGAGGAAAAAAAAAGGATGATAAGAATCTGTAATGACATATATCTGGATTAGTGGAATTGCAAATGACTTTGACTCTTCTCACCAGTTCGTTCTTTTATTCATCATTTCTTCATTCCTACAACAAGCATTTACTGAGTACCTATGTAGTACTAAGTCCTTTTTGTGTTTAACTATACTTGGAATTTTTCTCAGTGAGCCTGTGTTGCCTTTATGATCAAATGAATCTTAAAGTTACTTCCATTTTAGGAAAACTAAATACTGTATATGACTGACCATTCTCCAATCACCACGCAGCCAGACTCCTGGTGGGAGAAAAAGTGTCAGAAGATGGAAGCAAAGACATTTTCAGCCATTCCTGAGAATCACAGAAGGGTTGTGTACGAAAGCCCTAGAGACATTTCCTCTGTGAAATGGAAGAAATAAAACCCATCCTGAGGCACTGGAAAAGGTGCCCAAACCCTTTTTCCTCTATTCTTTCATCTGTTAAATGGGGATAATGATACTTTATGTTTACCTACCTCGGAGAGGCATTACCAGGTCTATTTAAAGGCTCTTCTAATGAAAGCTGCTGTGTAATTACCAAGAACAGCTATGATAATAATAAAAAAAAAAAACCTAAATACAACAGCAAATCAGCTGGAACAAGTTCTCCAGGAAGTTTACTTCTCTGGAAAAATTTAAGAAAGGGGTAGCAGCTCTCCTCTGGGGACTTTTGGGTACCCTTCTAGCTGGAAGTTTAGGGAAGGCTAGCTGATCTGGAAAGTCTCCTCTTGGCTACTGATTTGGGATCTTTCTCTGTTTACTTTTTCCCCATGGTCTAAGCAGTTTCCATCTGAAATTCCTCTTTCAAGTTTTTTAGCTCTTAACTCAGAAACTGTTTTATCTGTGAAAAGAATCTCAAGCAAGGCACTTACCTATGACAGAGAAAGAGAGAGAGAGTGTTTGAGAGAGACAGAGACAAAGAGAGAAAAAGGAGGCTATAATGTAGAGGATATGTGCATTTTATCAAGGATAAGTAATGGGGAATTCTTTGATAGTTTATAAAAAGAGGACTGAAGTAATCGATCATTAATGTCAGGCTTTGCTGAAATTCATTTGACAAAGCGTGTAGGGTAAATTAGATGGGAGCAGAAGCTCACAAAGCAAGGACATCACTATTACAACAGCTCAAGAGAAAGTCAACCCAGCTGAATCAGGCTACTGGCAGTTTGGTTGAAATGAAGAGATATATATTTTTTATATATTGGAGTATAGTTGATTAACAATGCTGTGTTAGGTTCAGGTGTACAACAGAGTGATTCAGTTATACATATACATGTATCTATTCTTTTTCAAATTCTTTTCCCAATTAGGTTGTTACAGAATACTGAGCAGAGTTCCCTGTGCTATACAGTAGGTCCTTGTTGATTATCTGTTTTAAATGTAGCAGTGTGTACATGTTACAGCTCTAGAATTCATAGGATTTGGTATAACATTGACTATAGCAGGAAAATGAGAGAAGAGTCAAGATTACCATACAGTTTGGAGAGTTGGATATCATAAGGTTTGGGGACTTCCTTAACAGAGAGAGATGGCAGCCAAGAATGAGTGGGTTGAATTTATGAATGAGATCTAGACCAATGCCATTGTAGGAAGCCCAGTGGTTTTATATTTTTGTTAAACTTGCTTGTGCAGTAAACATTCTGACTGTTTATAAACAGTGTACCTATGGTACCTGAAAAGGCTTCTAAACAGTAAAAGAAACTGCCAAAATTCCAAAGATGGATTTTCAGATGAGTGCTTTGTAAGCTTAATAATTATGCATAATAATAATCATTGTCATTTATCGATTGATTACTATGGGAACTACATACATATTTTCCATATGCAACTCAGATGTCAGATGGTGGCTTTTCAGTTCTGGTAAAAAATCTGGTAAAATTGTTGCAAACCCCTTCAATCCAAAGGCCTGTGGAAATCCAAAACCTGTCTTTGTCTCTGCGAATCCCCAGGGCTTTACATCTTCCCGAATTTCCCTGCCTCCGGATCACTACCAAACACCACTGCTGTACCACCAGATGTGAAATTGCCCATTCACTCACCGCTTGTATAAAATGCTAAGCCATCATAGAGTTAGCAAAGTTCACTGAAGTTGGAAAGTCGTGGGAAAGAGGCGTAACTTCTTCCAGTCTTCTCCAGCCTCTCCCTACTGGATCAAGTTGGGAGCATCAGTTTTTTGTTTGTTTGTTTGTTTTTATACATTTATTTATTTACTTACTTATTTATTTTTGGCTGCGTTGGGTCTTCTTTGCTGTGCGTGGGCTTTCTCTAGTTGCGGCAAGCGGGGGCTACTCTTTGTTGTGGTGAGCAGGCTTCTCACTGTGGTGGCTTCTCTTGTGGCGGAGCACGGGCTCTAGGCATGCGGGCTTCAGTAATTGTGGCTTGAGGGTTCTAGAGCGAAGGCTCAGTAGTTGTGGTGCACGGGCTTAGTTGCTCTGCGACATGTGGGATCTTCCCGGACCAGGGCTTGAACCCGTGTCCCCTGCATTGGTAGATGGATTCTTAACCACTGCACCACCAGGGAAGTCCCGAGAGCATCAGTTTTTTGTCTCCCCTCACTGTGCAGAGACATTCATCTTTAAAGGCAACAGCAGCACAAAGTGCCTTTTCGTTGGTTGAAGAGACTAGCTCTAGGAGGTGATTTTGTTTATGAGTTGCAGCCATTTCTTTTCCAAATTATGCTTAAATGACTTCATTTAACCCTCACAACATTCCCACTTTACAGATGAGGCAACTGAGGCTTCAAGAGGTTGAATACCAGCCCAAGTATATAAACGTATGAGGTGGTAAAAAGAGAACTTCAGTCCAGGTCTGGCTGATTCTCAAATTAAAATTAACTCGGCCTTTAAAAGAGGGAATAATTATTATCTACCTCCATTTACAGTGCCCCTTCAAAACTGCTTAGTTTTTCCGTTACATTTTTGTTTAAAAAAAAAAAATGGCAGTACTCCTCTGAAGACCATATATGGGGAATTACAGAGTAAAAATCCCAGTATTTATGTATCATTTCAGAGAGAACGAGTTGGGATGACTAAAATATCTAAACCATGGAAATGTGATGCTATTACTTCTAAGTAATACAATTTGGATGGGGACATGGGCTACTCGCTTATCAAACCTGCAGATTACACAAAGGAATAGCTATACTGAGGATGATGGCGATGAGAGGAGGAGGAGGATGGTGATAGACAGCATTTAATTAGCACTGCTGTAAATGCTTTGCATATATTTTTTTTAATCCTGAAGATTAAACAAACCTATGCCTTAGGTCTACTCTTATCCCAGTTTTACAAACGAGATTCAAGAGGACAAAGAAGCTAGCCCAAGGTCACTCATCTCAGAAGAGCTGAAGCCAAAATCTGACCCCAATTGTGAGACCTACACTCTTAACAACCAGGCTGTCCTGCTTGGAGAATTGTGATATTTCCAGTAGATATCCCCACTAGAATGGAAGTAACTGCCATGAAGAACAGGGAATTTATTCCTCTTGTTCGCACCATGACCTTTAGTGTTTAGAACATAGTAGAAACTGGAACATAGTAGAAACTCAATTAATAATTGCTAAATGATAAATTAATTGAAACACAGTGTCTCAATCAGTAGAGGATATAAAAGCATTTAAAAAGGGTAATGCATTGATATTTAAATTACTTAACTAGTAGAAATATAGGAGAGGGAAACGCCTGACTTGACAACCTGGGTTGGTTTTTTAAAAACAATCTGTATTTGTAGTCAGCTGGAAGCTGTACAGGAACCAGCACTGCATTGTGACAGCTGAAAGACCATTGTGATTTTTAAAAAGCCTTAAAAAAATACATCACATCACATATCAATATCATATTTATTATATTGTGTACAGTTCTAATAAGGTATATTGAGTACATTTTTAATAAGGAAAATGGAATTTTTTTCAGAAAGAAATGGAAATTTTCAACATGCTAAAGAGAAGACATATAGCAACTATCTGCCATTATCGGAGGTGCTGCCATGACAGCACCTTGCTCTTTTTCTCTGAAAGACTTTGGCAGATTCTCAGCTCAGCATAAGGAGAAAAAAATCAATCTAACACAACTATCCAACAACTTTCCACAACAGAGTGCATTTGAAAAACTAAGGTCCATTTCATTATAAATTTCCAAATTAATAAGAATACTTATTTAAAAAAAAAAACTGTTGAAAGGATTTCTACATTATGTAGAGAACTGGACCAAATCAGTGGCCTCAAGTCTGGCTGTGTGTCAGAATCAACCAGAAAACTGTGAAACATTATTGATTTTTAAGGCTTCATCCCACTGAATCATAATCTCCGGGAATTGGGACCTAAGAATCTATCTCAAGAATCTTAATTTTTTAATCCCCTCAGATGATTTTGATGACTTGCCAGACTTGGAAATCCCTGAGTGAGATGACCTCAAAGTTCTCTTCTAACTCTCTGACTTAATGATTCTTAAGAATATTGCAGAACATTTTCTTTAATAAATAAATAATAATTTGTTATCTGCAAACTGAACTTAGCCTAAATGTACATGGGTGGCTCTAAAGTGCCAGCAGACCAGCTGATTTCTTAAATTAGTTAAAACGCTGCTTGCAATCTAGTTAATAAAAAATTTTTATATGTATCCTGGGAAGGAAAACTTTATCTGGCCTGTTTCCCAATTACTGAAGTTCCAAATCACTGAAATATAAATAAATGAGACTTTACCATACTTAGAACACCAGTATGATGAAAAATTTGTTTACACCAGGAGGTTTTAGGTTATCCTTCAATCATTCATCCCTGGAACCAAAGTACCTATGCGCGCGAGCGCACACGCATACACACGCACACACACGCACAAATGTGACACATGGTAAATGTTGGGCAATTACTGAGCTGGAACAAAGGAGACCTTCAAATTCCATCGCCTTTTTAACCTTATATTTTTCTTTGCAAGAATCTAGGGACCCAAAGGCATCTAAATAATATTATTAATCACAACATACTCAGCTCTTTAAGTTTCTCTAATTATTTAACTCTTAAATATATTACTTTGGTCTAAGTGGTGCTAAGATGAGGAGTAAAAAGGAGTATTTTTAAAATATTAACAGACTTAAAGAGAACAGATTAATTTTGGCTAAATTGGCTTCCTGTGTAAAGAGCTTCTAAAAAGTATACTATGTTGCCATATGAAGGAACTCTAATTATTGCAATATTGTAGATTTTGCCTAATCTAAAATTAAACCTGTAAGGCTCCACTGGAATTGTTTAGAAGAGAATAATTGAAACCCCCTTCAGCAAGTTAATTCAGATTCTTCTAATTTTACTTTTCTAGTTCACAAGGTATCTTTTTTCATGGTGTTTTCAAATTGAAGTTCACACACATCAAATAAATGGCATGATAATCAGAGGTTTCGATATCCAATATGCATCCATTATTATCTGTCATTATTGTCATTGTCACTATTATAATTGCACACTGTAAAAAGAATGGAAGCTTTTCCACAGGAATTATTCACATGTATTAGTTTCTAGGAGTAATTGAATAGTTGACATTGCATTTATATCAAAGTAAAATATGTGCTGTTTTTTCTCATTTGTTTTATTCTTAAGAAATAAGAAATGTAGAGTAATCTCTATTAGGTCTCTTTATTTGGATCCAGAAATGTTCACCGTTTTACGTGATGTCTGATGTATATTTTCTTATAACAAGGCTGAAAATAGCCAATATAATTAAAATGATAATTTTCTAAGAACATACAATTATAAGATAACAGGTAGGTAGTGAAACCCTCTTAATTAACTTGTATTTATATATATGAACTCAACAAGTATCTCTGTGAAAAATACTACTTTTCTTTTGTAACTAATCAGGTTTGGCATAATGAAATAAAGCCCACATCGTATTGTCAATACTAAAGATAAATTAATAATAATTTACCTTAGAGTTTACATAGAACTTTTCACTTCATTGTTTTACATAATTCTCATGACAATCCTTTGAAGATGCAGATCAGATATTACTCCTCTATTTAAAGATGAGAAAACATAGGCTCCAAGAAGCCAAGTAAATTATACAAAGTCACTCTGCTGAATAGCAAAATCAGCCCTAGAATCCAGGTCACCTGGGTCTTAACCAGAATTTATGGTAAAATAAAAAATTTTTAAATAAATTTGAATTTTAAAAAGATCATGGACCTGGTAGAGTTAGAAAGTCTAGGTCCGAACACTGTTTCTGCCACTTTATTTGACTATAAGAACTTTCTCACTTTCCTATAAAATGGAACTATACCTATGATGTAAGGCTGTTTTGAGAGTCAATGGAGAAAATGGTGAGAAAACCACTTAAATGTGTTTTGCTATTTTATGTGTTCTTTCTTCTGTACTATGCTACTTCTCATACGCTTTATCCTGTTTTTGCTTTCTATGTGCTTCACCTTCACAAGGTAGAGTTTTAAGCTTTATTTAGAATTAAATAATATTAATACCGGGTTGGAACATTGAGTAACACTAAACTCTAGAAACAAAATATTGCAAGTAAGAAAGCCATAAATTGAATGAATGTTGATATAAATATAATAGTGCAAAAGCTTTAGAATGTGTCTTCACTCACCGAGAAGGCCAAATGTAATGTACTAGGAGAACTGCTCCTTTACAGAAAACACACAGCCAATGAGGGGAGCTGGGATTTCCTTTACTTCCATGTAATTCTTCAGGAGGGCTGGGTGGTTTAGAGACTTGTCCTAGTTGACGTGAAGTCTCTCATAGCTGCTATGCCAGCTAACCTTTAAACAGTGTCTTTGCTGGCAGGGTGGAAGTTGTTACGATTTGCCAGTTGATCAGTGGTTTATGTATCGGTAATCTCAGTCCAGTTCTTAGGGGACAAATGGCAATGACTGGCTCTTTGGGCACAAAGGACAAAGACTGTCAATCTGCTCTTCATCTGCAGAGACGGTCCATCTAAGGAGGTGGTGAAAATCACCAATGGGATTGGTCCAGGGAAACTGGCCTTATCAATGAATGAAACGCCCTTACAAACATATTTGAGCCAATGCGTTTATCTCCCTTTGTCACTCATGAAACACATTTTAAAAGCAGTACATTTATTTAAATATTAAAACAAAGATTTAATTACATTGCTTCGGTCATACCACCATTCCAATGAGCCCTTGCCTCTATGTCTAACCGGTAGATACGGTCCATCTGTCCCCACCTTCAGTCTAGAGCACATACATGTGTCAGATCACGAAAGCCACAGAATCGTGACTTCCCATTGAACAGGTCTGTCTACACGTGGAAACTGACAGCCATGTAAAAATATAGAGGCTTTCATCTTAACTTATACTCACAGAGTGGTTGATTATTTGAGCTAAACCTACGGGAAAAAAATGTCTTATATTAGTTTTGTAACCAGGCATTTAGGAGATTATATGGCACATGAATTATGTATTGTTTGCAAATAAAAGAGAGGTACTTACTGCACTGAATTTTCTTAACCCCTGTCAACAAACCACCCCAATCGTCGACATCCTCAAAATATGGAGCTCTTTGCTATTGTATTGTTTTTGTTTCCCAACTACTGATCTATAAGGCATATAGATACAGTTCTAAAGTACTTCAGCTTCAAAGAAGTCGAGTATTTTTGTTTGTGGCAAAATTAATATAGCAAGCTGATATCACATTGAACATTCTTCTACAAGTACAGCTCCCCCTATGCATGAGTCCCTGATAGGAGGTTTTCCAGAAAGTATTTTTTTCTGCTGAGGCATATACGAGGCATTCTATGGCACCAGAGTTTCATTAAAGGAATTCTCTTGTTCCCTTCCTTCCCATGGAAATGTCATTAACTGTCTTCAGTTAACTCTCCGAATGTTAGGTTCTTAACCAACAAACAGTGCTTCTCCACTAGGGCATACTTCGCCAAGCGTCCTTGAATCAGAACGACCGGCTGAATATGTAATAATAGATTCTGAGCCACGCTGTGGGTGGTGATCAAATTTAAGAGGAACCCTTTTACATTTACTGACTTTTTCCTTCACTCATGGTTGTTTCGTTTCTTCCACCACCACCTTCAGCCTTTCAGGTGAACGAAAGTTTCAATTATATGTAAAGCAACCGTTAAGTCAGCAGGGCCCTTGTAGGGGGCTGGGTCTCCCCTCCTCCGTCCAATCGCAAGTGAGCTCAATCCATTACTGTTCCCGAGGGTCATACATCCATCAGGTCGAGTGTGCCGGCTAGGGTGCATCTTATATCTTTTACTGCATATGAGACATTGCAGGCCTGTTCTCAGGAACTGCCAGGCAGACCGGGAATCACAGTCACGGTTAATAGCAGCGAATTGCCAGCTCTTGATGGGTGGGTAGTCACTCCTTTCAATGGTTGCCCCCTGGGGGGAGAAGGTAGAAAAACAGAGGGAGGGAATTAGAGTGACTTTGCACAGATGAGCAAGTTCATGCCGCTGGATCAGTGGCAAGCGTTGGCAGGGCTCCACTCTGGGGAGGCTCAAAACAACCTCACAGTCTCATTTTTACCAATTGGTGCTGCTGTGTCGCCCCTGGTGCCCTGGGATGGGGGGAGGGGGAGGAGGAGCTGGGAAGAGGATGAAGGCAGAAGTCTCAGATAAATTAAACAAAAAGTCCTGTTCGTGCTGGTGAACCCACCCCAGTTAGCCCTGTGCTACTAATTGTACCAAACTGGTATTTGAAGTTCGCTGGGTGATTAAAGAGTTGGCTCACAAAGTCTCTGCATAACCTTAATTTTTTCAAGGTTCTTTGAGTGGAGAATGGTTTATAATAATGATTTTGACTAATACGATTTTTGACATGCAACTTTAATGCGTAACCTTAGTACAACTCCAGAGCATTTCATGTGTACTCAGCTGTAAAGAGTGATGATTTAAAGGGATAATATAAGAAAAAGGTCATTCTAGAATGAACCTCTAACAAATTGCATAAAAGGAGCTTATTATTCCTTGAGTATGGGGATATGCCGTGCTTCTGATCATTTTTCTGCTTGGTTCAAAAAAAAATGGTTGAGACATGAATGGGAGAAGAAACAGGAAAAAAATGAAATAGAAATCTGCAAGCAGGGAACATTCTTTTGATGGTTATGATTTTGTTGCCACTAAAGAGGCTCTACAATAATGTGGTTATTCATCTCCTCTTTTGTTTTGGGTGAAGAATTCGCTCTAACAAGAAAATGCTGTTGTTGGTTGGTGGATTGCCTCCTGGGCCGGACCGGCTCCCCAGCAATTTGGTTCAGTACTATGATGATGAAAAGAAGACATGGAAAATCCTCACAAGTGAGTGCCTTTCTTTGTTTATTTACCCACCTATTTATTTCAGGTTAGAGCTATCTTGATGAATTTGAAAACATGGTTAATCAAATTAGACATTTTATTGATTTGTTACCCTTTGGAGGTGTGTTTATGTATCACAGGGGATTTAAAGTAAAAGACTAAATTAACATTGCAGAGTGACCGATTTGGTAGTGGAGAGGCCTAAATTAAAACTGGCCTAAAATCAGTGCACTTGAGTTGGTGTTTCTGTGTGTGTTGCCACAGAGGGGGAGGGAAGACCAAAAGAAATTCTTCCATTATGGTTTTGCTCTTGGAAAAGGGAAAGCTTGGTTAATAGCACTAGTAAATTTTCTCATGTCAAAATGATTGTTTAGTTCATTGTCTCTGTAACTAATGTTCATTGTCTCTGTAACTAATGTTCATTTTGCTTTTTAGGCATCTTTCCTCATTAACCTTTAATCTGTGGCCCCGGGTCTTTAGAGAACCATCCCCTTCCATTGCTCCACTGTTCAGATGGACAGATATACCCAGGACCTCTCCCTGCTGCATTAAATTGTGCTTGAAACTTCCACCTAAGATTCTTCTCCTCCCCTCCTTAAAGGGTGATTGTGTTTTACAGCAAACCTCTTGCCTTGGGCACTGAGATTTGGAACTCATGGTTACATCGGTTATGATTCCCAATCTGACTCGGTCATGGAATCAAAAATCATTGTTTCTTGAGTGCAGCGGGCTGTGTGCACCGGTCCCCTTTATTGACCGTGGCTGCACTGGTCAATAAAACTAAATTTTAACTGTCAAAATTGCCCAGAGCTGTATAGATAAAACAATAAATGAGCAATTTTGATCCATAAATCAAAGCCATACATTTAAAACCGACAAAAGTGAAAGTTAGATTTTCTTATTGCATGTGTCTTTTAAGCAGTTATATATTTTAGCAGATTTTTTAAAAAGTCATTTCCTCTCCTCTTACTGAAAGTGCTTTAAAATAACAGAAACAGGACAACAGTTTGCCCATAAATGCAGGAGAGGAGCAAAGACATGTGAGGTGGTGCTTGAAATAATACATTTTGGAGCTGGCTTACCCCAGCAAAACCTGCAGTAGCACCGTCCAGGAACTGCAATGAGAAAGCTCCCTGGACACCTATACACTCTGGTTGTAGTAACGAAGTGATGGAGTGTAGAAGACAGATTAGGAAGGAAGAAAGAAAAATAAGTTAGAGATGCCTTCAAATGATTTTCATTCTCTTTTTGACAAAAATACCGTTCATAGTGGTTTAGACATCTGAATGAGTTGAACAAGCTGTATTTTCAAGATTCGTTAGAAACTCAAGCTAAAGTAAAACCAAAGAATCAATTTTCTGACACTTGACCAATAGAGAAAGCCTACACAGAAGTAGACATGGATACGGGGAGGAGGAGAGAGGAAAGAGGAAGAACAAGAGATTCTTGATGAGAGGTGACAGAGGAACAGAGGCCAAGGGGCAGGGAGATATTACACCCAAGCAATAAATGGTATTCACTCACAAATCCATCTCTTCTCCCAAATACATCAGGCAAGGTCCAATTTTCTAGTGGTTTGAAGCCCTACATTAAAGGCAAAAAGATTAATTAAAGCATTATGAACAATACCTAAGAAAAGTCTTAGGCTCATTTCAAGCCTTGTTCAGAGACAGGGTGATCATCCAATTTATTGTTCAACCTAGGAGACTTTAGAGCATGAAATGGGGATCTGTTAATTATGCTGGGGCAACGGGTATAGACTGGAACATAGGGTCACCCTACTTCAATTTTTCATATTGCCTGATTTAACTCTTTACTGAGCAAGATGTAGTAAGAAAGCATGAACTTGAGTCAGTCAGACCTGGCTTCGAACCCACATCTGTGACCTTGAGCAAGTCATATACGTGTCCTCAGTCATGGTTTCTTCATTCTACAGCATCCTTTGAGTACTTTTAAAATAAAATTGTGTTTGTAAATCATCTAGCACATAGCAGGAACTCAGTAAATTGCAGATACTATTGCTACTGTTGTAAAACTGTTACCTATATTAGTGTAAGAACTGTATGTACCTTTATACCTTGGAGGCCTCAGTCAACTCAAGCTCTCCAGGAAGAGGGGAGACAAATTACATTTTAACAGACACAACACAAAGACCCACTGCTTCAGTAGGGAGACCATTTTCTCTAGTTTTTATATGTTGAATGTAGTCATCTGCAGACTAAGAAGTAAAGATAGATGGGTTTCTGTTGACTCCATTCATCAGATTTGAAATTGAAGGAAATAAAGACATTAATGTATAGAAAAGTTCAGATAATGGGAACATTTTCAAAGATCTTGAATCTTTTTTCCTATACTCAGGCAGCTCACAGCTTTGAAATAAATGTCTACTCTACTTGTACTCTTCATTTCACTTGGCTTGTACTTTAAAAAATAGAGTTTATTACTTGCTGGGCTGTGACTACATGGTCCCAAGTGAAAGCATATTTTTTAGGTTTATTGGAGAAATATAGACAGTTTATTTGGATGATTTCTGCTTCTGGTTTGTATTTTTTAATTAAGGCATCTTATTTGGCTAAACTGAATAAATAAGTCAGGTAATTGATCAATTTCCACACTCTTTGGCCCATCTAATAATAAATGAAAAAATGTTTCTTATTGGAATAAGAAAGTATCCAAATTCTCTCCAAATCCAATGAAACGTTAGGGATTGCAGAGCTTCCCACGGTCATTTTTTTTTTTTTTTTGACCCCGAAGAACTGCCAAGCTAATTGGCAGGGAGTTGAGGATGACAATTAATGCTAGGAAACAGTTCCTGGTGTGGCGTCTGCTCATTTACTGAATGACTCTCTCCATAAAAACTAACAAATAAGCTAACCAGCAAAAACCTAAAACTTGAGATTAGCTAGAGCCTCTGAATCTTAGAATCCTTTACCCACTTGGCTTGAGCAAATATTTTCCATCCTGTCTCACAGACGTGCTGCTTTTAGAAGGGTGCCATCCACGGGCAGGAGCACAGCTGCCCACTTATGGGTGCCACACCACTTACACATGTAATAAAACCAAGAAGAATTAAAAGGAAAGTCAGTCATAATTTTCTTTAGCTCTTATTCTGTTATGTTATTTATGTTTTAGAAACACTATATAAGGGGTCCACAAATAACAAGAAATTGAATGGAGTGGAGGTGAAAAAATGGTTCTACCTAACATAAAGAAAACAGAATTCAACCATCAGCTAACCAGTGGCTTGGTCTACCCAAACAGCAAAGGGGATGATTATTCTCACTGAAAAGACCTAGTAACATACTAACACAACCTTCATTTTTATCCTCCTCTTTGGACAAAAATCACTTGTTTAACATTATAGAATTAATATTAAGAATAGTAACAGATTCCCCAGCCTCTATCAGCAAAGTACTGAGAAATACCCTGTAAAAATGACGGTAGGTCCTTTTGTAAATGTGAAATGTTAAGTATTGGCGTTGTTCTCTTGACTGTTAATAATGAAAGGGAAGTTGAAATGCACTTTTGTTCATTTTTATTTTACAGTACTGCTTTTCTTGCATTTCTCACTCCTGCATGCAGTCTGCCATTTCATTCTTAACCTATTAGGAAGCAGTACAGGAGACATGAATACTAAAATGGCCAATGCAAAAAGCATGCCTCTTGCACTTTGCAGGTCCTAAATCCTTCGTTTAAAGATCAAACAAAACAGTTTCCATGGCTACTCTGTACTTTCATAGCATATGACTGACACATCAAAGTTTTTATGAAGTCTTCATGTGGAAGCAGCTTACCTTCCTTCCCAGGAGACAGTACAGAGGGGCTGTCTATTCTATTTGGGTTCCCCACTGACCACGTTCTTTACTGGTCGGTAAAGTGTCTCCCAGAAATTGACTTCCTTTTTCCTACATTTCAGATAAGAGATTCCACTTATTAGATGCTTCTTATTGTTTTCTGTGAGCAATACCAGGATAAAGGATTTCAAAATATAGATTTATCTCTCCATGTGCTGCTGAGGAGTTCCCTTTAATAAGGTTAGAATAAAAACTAGAAGAGCTAGGTTAGAAAGGTGTGTTCCTTCTTTTGGCCACTTGCAGTTCCCTTCATTAGAGGGAGGGGGAAATGCCTTTTTTCCTCTTCCTTTCAATTTACAATTCTGTTCTTTGCTTGGTAGTGCAAGGACTTGGGGACTTGTATTTTTTCATTCGTAGAAAATAAAAGAAACCATGGTGCAGAGGTTTCCTGCGTTGTCTTCTCTGGTTCATGGAGGACCGTGAACTTGATCCCATCCACCACACAGGAATGGTTCCGGGGCTGGGCATCATCGATTTCTTTTAGGAGAGTAACAAAGATCAGAGGCTGATGGACTCTTCATTTTTTTAAAAAAATATACTTTCCATAAATGTTGAAGAAAGACTACTGAGAAAACACATCTTATCTAAGACATTGAACTTCAGTTCCAAAAGATAAATATAGATTTGATGTTTATCTGATATTTGAGCAGTGGAGAATGGTTTAATTGCTGGTTATTCAGGGAATAATAAACCTGCACATTGACAGTTTTGATCAGACTTTTTTCTTGGTCTTCTGTTTCTTGATTTCAGTTCATTTCTGTTCTTTGAGGTTATATTGAGAGGAAAGGCAAGTTAGTCGAAAACAATCATTTCTTATAATTTGTTTTGAAAGAAATAAAAAATAAGCTTAATTGAGGGTTTTATACCTGTAGGTTTCCTCTATTCATATGATCTTTATTACCAGGAACCAAAACCCACAAATTGTTTAATTTAATTTAATTTCTAGACAGATAGGTAGGGTCTGTAGATAGTGCACTTCTCGTTGCTGGAGAACCTCAGAAAACAACTATGTGCTTCCAGAATGACTCAAAATGCCTGGGAAGAATTTAGACTTAACTACAGACCTTATTCCTTTATGTAGCAAGCAATTATTGCATACCCACTCTGTGTTGGGTGGTAAAGTAGAATGTGATCATCTCTCCTTCCAAGAACCAGAGGAAACAATTACAGTAAGGGTGTGCTGAGGGATAGACAGGGGAAGCTGGGCTGCTATGGGAGCACAAAAAGGGCCCTTCATCTAAACGTGGGAGGTTAGGGAGGCTTTCCTAAAGGTGACCTTCTGTAAAGCTGGAAAAAACGGGTAGGAATTATTGATGCAAAGAGGTGGGTGATAAAGTATTTTAATAAAAGGGTCCAGTACTGGGAGTGCCGAAAGGCAAGAGAGACTTGGTGCCTTCTAGAAACTGAAATGAATTTGTGTATCTATAGGAGAGCCTGAGGTTGGGGAGGTATGTGGTTGGGCTGGAGATTTAACCAAGAGCCCTATTGTATGGGACCGTTTCAAGGAATTCCTAAGATAGATTCAAGAATTAAGAACTGAGAGTAGACGTACCCCTCGCATTTTTATTTTTGGTGTTAGTGAAAACAAAGTGATCTAAAGGTTTTAAAAAATAGCATGGCAGTTCTTCTCTCTTAGCTTGGAACTTTGAATTTCAATTCATGAAGTAATTGTTTCCAGGACATTGGACAAAGAAGAAGGAGAGAGAATTGTGTTTGGACTTTTAAAATATGTTAGCATCTAATTTTACCTTCAATGAGCTCAGTTCTAATTTGGTATCCATGGCTGCACATTGCTATATATTTTGAATTATTTGCTGCTGTGTATTCATGCACCAGTGCATTAGTGGATTCTTCATAGATTTTTTAAAAAAAAAATGTGTGGTGGTCACTCCATATACTGTATTTCAAGTAAGTTGGGTGACTAGAAAAACCAGTTGACTTTATTTCTTGTTTATATATACCTCCCTTGAATATGGCAATTGCTTTTTCTCCAGAGAACAGCATGGGTACCAATAATTCTGATGCCTTCTTTACACACCAGCTGTGGTATTTGCTACTGAATCTGGCGTGAAGGAGGTATGAGTGATACGGGTTGCTTGGATTTGCTCTGTGTCAATCCTAGGCAAATTGCAGGCGAAGTCCAGCAAACCGTTGAATGTGAGCACTGAAAGATTAAATGATCTTCTCACCCAACCCTCTCATTTTACACATTAATTTCATTCATTTAACAAATATAAGTGATACCTTCTATGTAGCAGGCATTGTCCTAGATACAGAAGAAACAATACTGAGTCAAAGAAAATAGCATCATGTGTTCACCAAGCTTAGGATTTAGTGGGGGAATCAGCATTAGTAAATAATTCCAGATAGCAATATATAATAGCAAAATGTGATAGTGCTCTGAAGGAAGGGTATAAAATATATAAAGTCGTGTAATGGAGAGACCAGATCTAGTGTAGGAGTCATGGACGATATCACCAAAGAAGTAACACTTGAGCTGAGAACTGAAGGATGAGACAGAGGTAGCCAGATGCTCAGGTAAAGATATGAGAGACGATTGCTTCAGGTTAGTTAAAAGTAAGTCCTAAGACCCTGTAGGAAGAAGGTGCATGGCTGAACTCAAGGAGTGAGGGGGAGAAAGATATGACATATGGTTAAAGACATTAGCAGAAACCAGACCATGGAAGCACTTCTATGGCACATTCACAATTTTGGTTTTTACTTTAAATGACTGAAAGAGCAGAGGTGTCGTACCCAGAGTCCCATGATGATTTTGTGGCAGGATGAGGAATAGAACACTGGTCTCTGTGTTTCTCTCAAACAGTACTGCCTCACGTACCACACCAGTCTGTCTGACCAACAAGTGCTGTTAGTCAAGACTCCAAGCAGATGAATGGGATTTAATCTGTGCCGACCCATTGCACCCATGAAAATCTAAATGGATCCAATGCACTTGGATTAGTTCCACGTTCAGAGAGTAGAACTAGTACAGGTTAATTGAATAAATATCCTATTCCTAGAGGTCAAGAATATAATATTGGTTTATGAACTAAACTGCAAATTAAGACGTGTAAGTGATGAAATTTGCATGTAAGATTACTGACAAGCCATAATTCAATGAAGATTTCTTGACATTTTAAATCTGTCTCGGAAGCAGTGGCAAGAATGAAACTACACACAGACACGCACACACACACACAGAGCAACATCTCTCAGGACAGACAGATCTAAATGGAAATATACCCCCAGATGTTGTTGACCGTGAGCCTTTGGTCATGCTGCTTCCTCTCTGATCCTTCTCATCTGCACTGTGAATATAATTATACTCACCTCTTAGATTTATCGTGAATATTAAATAAAAGAATACAATAAAGTTCTGGGCTCAGCATCTGTAATATAGTTGTTCCCTTATACATTTTTTTAAATTTATTTATTTAATTTATTTTATTTTTGGCTATGTTGTGTCTTCGTTGCTGCATGTGGGCTTTTCTCTAGTTGCGGTGAGCAGGGGCTACTCTTCATTGTGGTGCGCAGCCTTCTCTCTGCAGCAGCTTCTCTTGTTGCGGAGCACAGGCTTTAGGCATGCCGGCTTCAGTAGTTGTGGCTCGGGCTCTAGAACGCAGGCTCAGTAGTTGTGGCGCATGGACTTAATTGGTACGCGGCATGTGGGATCTTCCTGGACCAGGGCTCAGACCCGTGCCCCCTGCATTGGCAGGCAGGTTCTTAACCACTGTGCCACCAGGGAAGCCCCTTGATACGTTTTTATTCTATTTGACTCCATTTTGTATTGTTTTATAACCAAAAAGAAGTGAATCTTGTCTTCTGCTCCTATCATCAAAGGTTTGAGGAAGGAGACACACTTTTTCTTTTTGTAACAGTTATACATTTTATTTTTTAATCTAATTACATATATATTTTTAACTTTTATTGAAGTATAGTTGATTTACACTGTTGTGTTAATTTCTGCTGTACAGCAAAGTGACTCAGTTATATATATTCTTTTTCATATTCTTTTCCCTTATGGTTTATTACAGGATATTGAATATAGTTCCCTGTGCTATACAGTAGGACCTTGTTGTTTATCCATCCTTTATATAATAGTTCACACCTGCTAATCCCACACTCCCAATCCTTCCCTCCTTACCCACCTCCTTTTTGGCAACCACAAGTGTGTTCTCTATGTCTGTGAGTCTGTTTTTGTTTCATAAATATGTTCATTTGTGTTGTATTTTAGATTTCACATGTAAGTGATATCATATGGTATTTGTCTTTCTCTTTCTGACTTACTTCACTTAGTATGGTAATCTCTAGGTCCATCTATGTTGCTGCAAATAGCATTATTTCATTCTTTTTATGGCTGAGTAGTATTCCATTGTATATATATACCACATCTTCTTTATTCATTCATCTGTTGATGGACATTTAAGTTGTTTCCATGTCTTGGCTATTGTAAATAGTGCTGCTATGAACATAGGGGTGCATGTATATATTTTTTAATTATAGTTTTTTTCTGGGTATATGCCCAGGAGTGGGATTGCTGGATCATATGGCAATTCCATTTTCACTTTTTTAGGAACCTCCATACTGTTTTCTATAGTGGCTGCAACAACCTACATTCCTACCAACAGTGTAGGAGGGTTCCCTTTTCTCCACACTCTCTTCAGTATTTATTATTTGTAGACATTTAATGATGGCCATCCTGATCAGTATAAGGTGGTACCTCATTGTAGTTTTTATTTGCATTTCTCTAATAATTAGCAATATTGAGCATCTTTTCATGTGCCTCTTGGCCATCTGAAGAAGACACACTTTTGACTCAGGATGAAATTTCTATTTCTAGTATGAAGCTATGTGTATCAGTTGGGATGGGCTAGATTATGCTGTGGTAACAAACAACTCCAACATCTTAAGCCAACAAAAAACTTAGTTCTAACTCATGCTGAATGCCAGCACAGGTTGGCCGAGGATGTCTGAGTCATTCAGGGATCCAGGCATATGAGGCTCTACCTTAACAGGCATTTCTACCATCAGCACAGCAGGGGAAAAAATGAGCTGCAAACATCTTGCACTGGCAATTAAAAATGACATTTGTCCTTTCTGCTCAGTCACAGGGTTCATTTGAGACTCCTCTTGATCTGGAAACCAAATAAAGAGACAAATTATCTGGCTCCCTAACACAAAATGCACAGTGATAGATTAGGGACAGTATGAACACAGCAAACTCTTTAATTTAGAAAGAGCATAGCAATTTAGCAATCCCACCAAACAGACATTTGGAAGGGTGCCTATGCAAAGTTGTGTTCCTTGATGAGAGTCCTCCCTAATTCTGCTCATCAGCCTTTGTTCTCCATGGCCATGGATCCACTGTTTGGAAGATTCTTCTTTTTTCATTATCTTCCTTATCTGAAGTGAACCTGAGTATTGTACACTTCCTAGGAGTGGAAGAGTTTTCTAAGTACATTTCATGGCTAAGACATTTAGGAGACAATGGTTATTTTAAGTCTCTAATTGTCACAGGCTCTTGTAGTCCAGACTGGTGAATCTTTTGGTAATTCATCCTCTAAAAAACCTAGCTGTCTTCTTATATTTGTATTTCCATCTACTCCATGGCTAGTGACCATATGCACTTTTCTGATATACTTCTTATATTGCTTTTTCCTTTGTTTTCTTATAGCCATTTTTCTCTTCTCTCTCTCTCTCTTATCTCTCCCTCCCTAATACTCTATATATTTGTCTATCTACCTGGCTCTGCTCGGAAAGCTCCCTTTTTACTCTTTTCCCTGTGTTAGAAGAGTTTACTGGGTGTCTCTCCTTTCATTGAAACTTTCTTCTAAGATACTCTAAGGTGGTAAAATTACTGTGAAAGCAATACTTTTTCTGGTTTTTTTTGGAGTTCGGAGCAGAGAAAGGTTTATTGGAGGGCCAAGCAAGGAGAACTGGTGACTCGTGCTCAAAAACTCTGAACTCCAAAAGCCGTACTTTTATTTTCTTTGTCAGTAAGCTGAGGTTTTTTAAAAATTTTTATTGGAGTATAGTTGATTTACAATGTTGTGTTAGTTTCAGGTGTACAGCAAAGTGAATCAGTTATACATATACATATATCCACTCTTTTTTAGATTCTTTTCCCATGTAAGCCATTACAGAGTATTGAGTAGAGTTTCCTGTGCTATACAGTAGGTACTTATTAGTTATCTATTTTATATATAGTAGTTTGTCAATATGTCAATCCCAATCTCCCAATTTGTCCCTCCCCACCCTTACCCTCTGGTAACCATAAGTTTGTTTGCTACATCTATAACTCTGTTTCTGTTTTGTAGGTAAGTTCATTTGTACCCCTTATTTAGATTCCACTATAAGCAATATCATATGTTATTTGTCTTTCTCTGTCTGACTTACTTCACTCAGTATGACAATCTCTAGGTCCATCCATGTTGCTGCAAATGGCATTATTTTGTTCTTTTGATGGCTGAGTAATATTCCATTGTATATATGTACCACATCTTCTTTATCCATTCCTCTGTTGATGGACAGAAGCTGAGTTGTTTTTTTAAATTTTTATTGGAGTATAGTTGCTTTACAATGTTGTGTTAGTTTCTACTGTACAGCAAAGTGAATCAGCTATACATATACATATATCCCCTCTTTTTTGGATTCCCTTCCCTTTTAGGTCATCACAGAGCACTGACTAAAGTTCCCTGTGCAATACAGTAAGTTCTCATTAGTTATCTATTTTATACATAACATTAATAGTGTGAATATGTCAATCCCAATCTCCCAATTCATCCCAGCCCTCAGAAGCTGACTTTTAATTTACTTTTTTTGCTCAAAATTCTTTTCAATTTCATCTTTTCCCAGATGAGACTGAAAAACATTGCTTCTTCCAATGCTGCACGCTCCTAGATTTTGAGACTATTTCTTTCACTCCTACTTATAAATAGGCTGATGTTTTTTGTGAGATCACCTCTTCTTTGCAGATCTTGCCAAGCACAGCCAACAGCAACCAATACACATTATCAACATTCTGTTTTCCAACCTCTTCCCTTGGAGGTGGAAGTTTATTAAATAACTGATTAACCATCCAAGTAAAAGCAAACAACAGTTTTTACCTAGTGGTTTTCCATACCATGATGTGCATTTCCATCTTTCCACCTTCCAGGATCAGTTTCCTTGTCATCAGCCACTGGGCCCTCTTAGAACCAATGCCTATATCTTTTAGAGGCTAGGCTAGGTTAGGCAGTCATAACAACAATCCCCAAATCTTAGTGGCTTATATAAGTAAAGATTTATTTCTTTTCATGTCACATGTCTATAGTAAGTTACCTAAGGTCTGTATTCCATTCCATTCCATTCCTCCTC
Organism: Mesoplodon mirus; assembly: GCF_964341445.2. Taxonomy (NCBI): domain Eukaryota; kingdom Metazoa; phylum Chordata; class Mammalia; order Artiodactyla; family Ziphiidae; genus Mesoplodon; species Mesoplodon mirus. Next base: position 47,827,332 of record NC_138989.1, on the reverse strand, counting down.
TGGTACTCAGATTGATGGAAATTCCACTATTTGCCTCATTCCGGTTGCCAAGGCAGAGCAGAGAAAAATTTCACACTGACTCTTTAAGCTTCTGGCCTGAATTAACATATTCTATTGGCAAAAAAAAATCACATGGCCACACCTAACTTCAAAGTAGGTGGAGAAATGCAACCCTCCCAAGCTCTCAGAAGGATAATCAAAATATTTGTTCAATAGCCCTAATGATTACAACAGTGCACCCTTATGTTCAACAAATGTTTGGTTCACTCTTCTTCATGCAAAGTATTCTCACTCCTCCTATGAGCAGTTATCAGTCAGAAGTTGTAGCTGATCCATGCAACTTTCTATCTCTTCCTGTATCAATGTGACTTTATTGTCGGGACTGATCTTTATTCACAGAAGATTGGATGCCTACGTTAAAGGAAAAGTTTTAAAGTACACTCCAAATATTATTATAATGCATTTGAGAGGAAATTTTTCTAATTTGGACTCCTCTCAAATAGTTTAAATATGTCCTAGTTTATGTAATTTTTACTAGTTCTACTGTTCATTATATGTCAACTGGTATGCATCTATAATATAGTTATACAAAAACAAATATAGATATAAATCCTATAGATACACATAATTCCCATAGAACAGGATGGTTTTTATCATTGAGAGAGACGATAAAAAAGGAATTGAAATGACTTTCAAAATTACAACAACAAAAAAATGAAAACCTAGGGCAGCGATTATTATATGCAAATAACTCCATCAAAATAAAGGAGTAATTAAGGAAGAGTGCAAATTAGCAAACTGTTCCTTTTCAGACTCACAACATGACTCTATGGTGGCGTCAAGGAACTAAATCTATATTTTGTGACTATCTGGCCAGTTAGAATTTTTGGTTTTGTGTATCATATAAAAAATGACTCCATAACTGGGTAATGATCATACTATGACCATACCTTAGTATTTATTAATGATATTGCTTTCGATGAAGCAAACAGTTATGCTTCATAGAAGATACCTGAAGGGCCTGTCTGTATTTAGCTGGCACTACAGATGGTTTTGTAAAAGGGGAGTGTTGAGCAGATACTTTCTTATCTCTGTGTCTGGATGTCAAGGCAAACTACTGCTTACAGTGTGTGCTAATTATTAATCCTACTGACATGCCTTATTTGGTCCTTAAGTCTTAATTTCTTTAAAGAAAAAATTTTAAGATTGAATTCCAGTTATTTAGCTAGAACAATAATCATTGTGAGTTTCAAAGACGAAAATCTTGCCACATTTTTATGTTGAGAACCACAAAGCACTTTCAGAAAATCCTACTGCTAAGGCAATGATGTATCACTTTCACTTTCATTATATGTTTTTAATCAGAGCGTGACTTCACACTAGACAAAGCGATGCTTTACGCATGGTCTCACTTGTTTTTGCTAAAGTCTTTTGACATGATTAATTTTACTTTAATGCTTTTGTCTTGTTGTAATGGTAAGGATGATGGGTATAAACCAGGCAAAAATACATGCTTTTCTATTATAACACCTCTGAGCATTAAAAATATCTTAGATGAAAGGGGAAAAAAAAATCACAGGAGACTGGTTGGACTGGAATTAAATTTCTTGCTACTTGAACACAGAGTACATGAGATTAAAAAAAACGATTCAGTCACTGTTTTTAGTTTTATTTTTGGTATTTTTATAGCAATTTATTCATCTATATGATTAGATCTGAAGAGGAGGAGAGAGATTGTAGCTCACAGATTTCTTGATCTCATTTGTCACTTTGTAGCATTTACCTCCTTCACAGTATTAAGGGACCAAAAAATTAACTGATTCTATACGAGGTGTATCTCAACCAGATGCAGGTAAAGTAAGCTGTATTTTTCCATAGTGATGCCTGGCATCGGACATAGGCTAGTTTTCTGTGGTACTAATTTTCAGTGTACAAAAATTGAATACAATATCCTTTGTCCAAATTACAGAAAAGCAGTGGTGTAGGTGACCTTAAGAAGAAAACATAGGCCATTCAACAAGTGAGACTTCCTGTGAGCAGCTGTCCAAGTATCAATTATTCCATATTCACTTTTTCTTTTTTCCTTAAAAAATGGAGTTGCTTACCCGTAATATAAGAATATGACACTTTCTTTTTTCTACATGAACTGTCTGCTTGTTTTACTTGCCTGCTGAATAAATCCTATTACAATACAAATATCATCTAATGCTGTCTAATGGAACTTTATGCAATGATGGAAATGTTCTATATCTTCTCAATACAATATGGTAGCCACTAGCCCCATATGGCTATAGAGCACTTTAACTATGGCTCATACAACTGAGAAACAGAATTTCTAATTTTAATTCATGTTGATGAATTTAAACTTAGATAACTCTTTGTGACAAGTGGCTTCTATATCAACAGCACAGCTCTAGATAAAGTTGTGTGATGTGGTCACAGTCACTTAGGAGAGCTCTCTGCTGGCCCAAACCTATTCCCCTTTAAGCAAGGTGAAAAAATCGGTGACTCCATGAAATAACTAAATTCAAAGAACACCCAATGAACCACTTGTGAGCTCTCTTCTAGGTGCTGAGATTTAACCTCATTCTTTCCTAGAAATCCCCACTTTTTGTTTTTGTTTTTTGTTTTTTAATTGTTCAAGGTTTTCCTTGAGGAGTTATGGGGTTTTTAAAATTTTTTATTTATTTTATTTATTTGGCTGTGTCAGGTCTTAGTTGCGGCATGCGGGATCTTTCACTACGGCACACAAACTCTCTGGTTGTGGTGCACAGGCTCTCTATGTTGTGGCGTGTGGGCTCCAGAGCGCAGGGGCTCAGTAGTTGCGGTGTGCGGGCATAGTTGCCCCGAAGCATGTGGGATCTTAGTTCCCCAACCAGGGATTGAACCTGCATGCTCTGCATTGGAAGGTGGATTCTTCACCACTGGACCACCAGGGAAGTCCCACTTTTTCATCGAGGTTACCTGCTATATTCATTTCCTGGGGCTGCCATAACAAAGTACCAAAAACGGGATGGCTTAAGACAATAAAAATTTATTCTCTCACAGGTCTGGAGGCTAGAATGCCAAAATCTAAGTGTCAACAGGGCCATGATCCCTCCAAAGACTCTAGGGGAATAATGCTTCCTTGCTTCTTCTTAGCTTCTGGTGGCTCCTGGCAATCTTTGGTCTTCTTTGGTTTGTAGTTTCATCACTGCAATCTCTGCCCTGTCTTCACCTGGCCTTTTTCCCTGTGTCACTCCTCTGTGTCTCTGTGTCTAAATCTTCCTCTCCTTTCTCTTATAAAGACATCTGTCACTGGCTTTAGGGTCCACCCTAATCCGGTATGACCTCATCTTAACTTGATTATATCTGCAAAGACCCTATTTCTAAGTAAGTTACATTCACAGGTTGTTTTTGGTGGTTAGAATTTAAGCATATCTTTTTGGGGGACACAGTTCAACTCACTATAGTTGGCAAATGACACACATCAGGAAAAAATATAACAAAGCAAAGAGCTATTAAACACTTGCTGTGTGCAAGGCACACATTCTAGGCACTTCACTCGCATTTACACTCTATGGTATTAGGCGCCATGATTGTTTCTACTTCAGATGCAGAAATGGAGGCACAGAAACATTAAGTCATTTGCTCAAGGTCACACAGATGGTAAATGGCAGAGCCAAAATGTGTACCCAAATAGAGCTCCAGAGCCGGCACTGTTTTCTGTTTCTCATTACTATAGTAATGTCAGAGAGCAAATCGTAAAAATAGTTAAAGGTGAAGCAAGACTAGGCTTCAGCATTTTATGCAGGATAAAATGGAATATTCTCTGCACAAACGGAATATATTAATATCCTAAATATGCATGTTTCTTTGTTGAAACTTCCACTATCCCTTTGTTGTTAATTGAAGATTGAAGAAAGAATATGGTACATACTGGGTTATTTCTAGGTGAAAATTATTTTAGAAAGAGGTGATTTTCACTTCCTGGGGCCTTGCAGTTCCTTCCACTGCTTTCTGTGTATACCTTCTCACTTGCAAAAATTACAATTGTAAGGGCTGTGTGGCAAAATACAGTTTCCTAAAGAGGGGAAAGCCGTGCATTTTGCTGTCTTGGGTCGGTTGTCTGATTTATCTCAAACTAATGATGCCGAGGTATTCCTCAGTCTGGGTATGTTGGTAAATCTCAGATCTTCGTTTCCTGTTCATTCATAAATTTGCTTGAAGTTTTTCATTACCGAAGTCATTAACTTTACCAAATATCAGTAGCTGCTTTTGTGTGTGCATAAAATTTCCTAGGATTAAATTACTTGTTCCACATTAGAGCTTTCATTTTTTAAAAAAATGATAAGGCAGGGGCTTCCCTGGTGGCACAGTGGTTGAGAGTCCGCCTGCTGATGCAGGGGACACCGGTTCGTGCCCTGGTCTGGGAAGATCCCACATGCCACGGAGCGGCTGGGCCCGTGAGCCATGGCCGCTGAGCCTGCGCCTCCAGAGCCTGTGCTCCGCAACGGTAGAGACCACAACAGTGAGAGGCCTGCATATCGCAAAAAACAAACAAACAAAAAATGATAAGGCATCCTTTTTTTGTCTTTATTCTTGTCAAAAACCCAAATCATTTTCCCCACCTGAGTGATAATCAAAAGATGTATGTGCAGATGAATTAAGGAGAAGTGTAATGGTTACTTGTTTTCAATCTTATTATTAAATTTGCAAGTTTGGATATCCTGTATTGTGTTTGTCACATATACATGTAAATAGGTTTCCTGATCTAATTCGGAAAATAATCCACAATGTTCCTCATAATTTATATGTATCTCTAACGTCCATTTCATTTGCTAATCTCAGCATTGGGGATTCATCTTCCATGTCTTGCTCCAGCTGGTTTCAGCCCTGAACTGAAAAGCTTGAGTGGACGTGGGTACAAGATGTAGCCAGAAGCGTGGCACTACCCAACACTTTCATTGGAGGGAATAACCTTTCTTGACCTTTGGAAAATTTCTAAATTTTCCATATTCTGTTTTATTTATTTTATTTTATTTTATTTTATAACTAAAAGTTTTTATTCTGGATTTTTTCACAGTATTAACCACATTACCTCTTCTGAGATCAACATCCTTTTGAACATGAAACATTTGTTAATAATTTCTGTTCCCCAATAGAAATTTTTTTGTTTGTTTAATTTTTATTGAAATATAGTTGATTTGCAATGTTGTGTTAGTTTCAGGTATACAGCAAAGTGATTCAGTTATATATATACATTTATATATATTCTTTTTTAGATTCTTTTCCATTATAGGTTATTACAAATTATTGAGTATAGTTCCCTGTGCTATACAGTAGGTCCTTGTTGGTTATCAATTTTATATATAGTAGTCTGTATATTTTAATCCCAAACTCCTAATTTACCCCTCCCTCCCCCATTGCCCCCTTCGGTAACCATAACTTTGTTTTTTATGTCTGTGAGTCTATTTCTGATTTGTAAATAAGTATGTTTGTATCATTTTCTTAGATTCCACATATAAGCGATATCATATGATATTTGTCTTTCTCTGTCTGACTTACTTCACTTAGACTGATACTCTCTAGGTCCATCCATGTTGCTGCAAATGAAATTATTTCATTCTTTTTTGTGGCTGAGTAATATTCCATTGTATATATGTACCACATCTTCTTTATCCATTCATCTGTCGATGGACATTTAGGTTGCCTCCATGTCTTGACTATTGTAAATAGTGCTGCTATGAACATTGGTGTGCATGTGTCTTTTTGAATTAGAGTTTTCTCCGGATATATGCCTAGGAGTAGGATTGCTGGATGACATGGTAGTTCTATTTTTAGTTTTTTAAGGAACCTCCATACTGTTCTCCATAGTGGCTGCACCGATTTACATTCCCACCAACAGTGTAGGGGGTTTCTTTTTCTCCACATCCTCTCTAGCATTTATTATTTGTAGACATATTCTGTTTGTTTGGTTTTTTTAAAGAAACAGAAACAGAAAATACTTGTCTTTTTAAGAAGCAGCTTTTGTTCCTTTTACCAAATAAAGTTCAGTCATTTACAAATATGATAGCCAATGTCTGATTCTATCAGGTCTGAGAAGAGCCAGGGGTGAGAGTTAAATTCCCTTTACAGTTCACCTGGGTTCGTATAGAGGGTATTTTTTTTCCCAAACCACAGGCTGCACCCCAGCCAGCTCTGTATAAGCATATATGACTATTGATAATGGAAGCCCATTGAAAAGAGAGGCTGGAAGGGCGCATATCCATTAACATTACTGGAAAATAACAGGACATTTGTTCTGCTGAAAGTAGGTTAGTAGAATCATCCTCATGCATGTTGCTTCCTTAAGCAGAACTGATGGGGGCAGGGAGAGCACAAAGCAGTACCTTCCAAGGTCTTCTGAGTTACACTTGTTTGCGGTGTATAATATGTCACTTGACAGAGTGCAAACGCTATAAACATATTTCCCCAGAATAAATGTTTTCTATGCCAGCTTTTCCTTCTGAGAAAAATATGTTAGTAGTAGTTTTCTATCCAGGAATCAGCAAACTTTTTTCATAAAGAGCCAGGTAGAAGATATTCGGGGCTATGTAGCCATAAGATCTCCATCTCAACTACTCAACTACCAATGTAGCATGAAAACAGCCATAGACAATAAGTAAATGAATAAGCGAAGCTGTGTTCCAATAAAGCTTTATTTATAAAAATAGGTGGAGACCTGGATATGACCTGCATGCATAGTTTGCCTACACTTGCCCTCTAATCTAAGGACATGTCTATTTTATTCACAAATCACACCACTTTGTAATAAGACAATACTTACCATGGTAAGCATGACTAACATTTATTTTCCTGACTAAGCCATTTATATATATTAGCTCATTTAATCCTCACAACAATCAATCCAATGATGCAAGTTCTACTATGACTCCCATTTTATAGAGGAGGAACCATGGCATAAACAGGTAAGATAACTTGTCTAACACCAGGAGTAAAAAGCAAAGCCAAGATTCGAACTCAGGTAGTTTCCCTCCAGAGATCACGCCGTTAAATCACAAGACATACTGAAACTCAGGGAATATTTTGTGACCTTTATATTTAACTTTGAGACAGACTCTGTTCTGAACATAAATGAAGCACTTTCTCTCAGCCAGCAACATGGGGGCAGACATTATATTTACTTTGTTAATTACCTCCATTCCCCTGCCTATTTCACAGGACATGCCCCACAAACACGGGACAAATGCTAAATCAGGAGATTAACTCACATTTGCCAGGGCCACAGGCAAGTACCAAAAGTAGCTAAACTTTGGCTCATTAGCTATGGGGTCCTCCAGGAGGTCATACGCTGCTTGCACTGAGACGTCAGCCTTTCAAAGGTATGTCCAGCCCTTAAATATGTGTAGTTAGGTTTTTCTGCTTACCTGTCTTTGAACTTGCAAATACTTGTTATGTAAACCAGCCTCTTTGTGGACTCTTCATGCAAAAGAAGTAAGGGATAAAAAGACAAGGAAGGGGAGTTTTGATTTTAGCAACACCAAAATGATAATGACCGTTTTAATTGAGCACTTGTGGTAAGCACATTACATACCTCTTATTTGGTGCTCACAAGATTCCATTTTGTGTTAAGCACATTACATACCTCTCTGTGGTAAGAGGTATGATCCAGCATTGTGTTAAGCACATTACATACCTCTTATTTGGTGCTCACAAGATTCCATTTTAAGGCAGATATAATTATCCTGATGAATATTTTAAAAAGCTAAAGCTTAGAAAGACTAAATAACTTGTTCAAACTTACAGTTAGTAAATATCTGAGTTAATATTCCAAGGCATGAAATTTTCACTCCAAAAGCTGGATGCTGCACCCTCTCTGACCCTGTCTCCATTGAGGGGCTCTCTCTCCATCTCGTGGCTGAGGTTAATGTAGATGGAGAACTTCTATGTGTGAGACATTGTGCTTCATGCTTTACACCAGGGGTCCCCAACTCCCGGGCCACAGACCAGCACTGGTCTGTGGCCTGTTAGGAACCGGGCCGCACAGCAGGAGGTGAGCAGCGGGTGAGCGAGCATAGCTTTATCTGTATTTACAGCCGCTCCCCATTGCACCCATTACTGCCTGAGCTCCGCTTCCAGTCAGCGTTATGGTGAGTTGTATAATTCTTTCATTATATAGTACAGTGTAATAATAATAGAAATAAAGTGCACAATAAATGTAACACACTTGAATCATCCTGAAACCACACCCCACCCCAGTCTGTGGAAAAATTGTCTTCCACGAAACTGGTCCCTGGTGCCAAAAAGGTTGGGGACCTCTGCTTTACACGGATTATCTCATTTAATACTCACAGTAACAATGTAAGGTTGAGATCATTATTATCCCCATTTTATCGTTGAGGCAACCAAGTCAAGGAGCGTGTCCAAGCTTGTTCGTGGTGGAGCCAAATTAATGAACCCAAACAGTTGGCTTCAGGGGCTGCCTCTTAAACTCGACATTGCACTGCTTTTATCTTGTTGCTGTGATTTTAAGGATAAGAATGGACATGGGTTGAGGGCTTTCTAGGATAATGGAACTTTATGTGCTTATTTATTGGATAAATTATATCCTCATAACCACTCTGGGTTATATCCCTATCTAGTCCTCACAACTGGAAAGCACTTTCAAGTCTGTCATTCACTGGGTCCCCCACAATAACAATGTGAGATAAACAGGACAGGCATTATTATCACTGTTTGACATATGAGAAAACTAAAGTTCAGAGCAGTTAAGTGACCTGTCAAGGTCATGTAATAATTGATGAGTCTGTGACTCAAACCCGTGGGTTCTGACCTAATTTAGTTTAGTGTTCTTTCTATTAAGCCATGTTCCATGAAACCTTATTAGGAGTTCTTTGACCTGTAACTGACATTATTTGAACTCTTTTTAACATGGTATTTTTTTTCCAACTGGATTATTTAGAAAAGTATATATCAGAAGCTTTTAATTCACTCAAACCATTTTGAATAGAAAAATAATTAATTCCTTGATTGCAAATAATGCAGCGGTGAGAACTCACAGGTGCCATATTAAAGCTAAAGCATATTTGGTGAATAACATAGGAAACAGAAGATGTTTAATTAGGAGTGAGTTACTTAGAGAGATGTGGGCAATGGTTAAGAACACCTCAAGGAGTAGTTTACCTCCTTCCCTGTCCCTCAGTGCTAACACAGTGAGGCACTGTCACCACTCTTAGGGCTGAAAGGCTAGGGGAGGGAAAAGTTTCCAGAACAAGAGACAGAGGGCTGTGTTGAGATGACCATCTAATAGATACTTTATTCAAACAAGGAAGGCAGCCCACACTGACCCAGAAGAAGAAAGCTAGGGAAAGAAATACCCTGTCTCTTCTCCTTCCCTCAGTCTTCTGAAACCAAATCCAGCCAGAAGCCAGAGAAAAGGGAGCCCTGAGATGTGGTCAGTAGCATCAGCACCCAGAAGAACTAATCAGGCTCATTGGGGTGGAGAGTGGATCTGCAGGGCAATCAGAAGATGCTCAGCATTCACTATTCATAAGCCACCTTTTATTAGACACCAAAGCCTTCGACTGACAATGTGAAATTACAGATATTTTCAGTTCTTTGGAACTTTAATACTTAGTGTGGCTTACCAGAGTTCCTTAAAACCTGAGCTGTATTATGTTTTCTTCTGGGTCAAACTGGCCCACTGCCAAGTAAACAAATTGGAGTGGAGGCAGGTAGCAAGGAGATAGTGACATGGTACCACCAAGCCTGCACACTAGTTACAGGTCAAGCCTGTAATCTGTATTATACTAAGTCCATCCCCCATAGTAAGAATGACCGTGAATATTTGTTTGACTTTTCAAAGATGGATGACTTTTCTTCTTTCTTGCGATTCTCTTTGCCATGTTGAAGACAGTCTCCATGGTACAGTGTTATGCTTTGCACACATTAATGTGATGAAGTGAAAATTTGTGATTTGACTCACCTTCAGCAGAAAGCACAAGTGTGTTTGAGGTGAGAACTCAGACCACTGTCTTCAATAGCATAGATCCCTGTTGAGCTCTGTGAGTTCCTTGTGTACAGAGCGCTGCCCTGCGACTCTACTGCTTCTCTCCATGGTCCCCGGTTCCTTTTGGTTACATCTCTCTCTCTTTTTTGTCATTGTTGGTCATATTGCATTAGACTTGAGCCTTGTTTCTGATCAAAAAAAGGCCCTCAGGCTTCCCTGGTGGCGCAGTGGTTGACAGTCCACCTGCCAATGCAGGGGACAGGGGTTTGTGCCCCGGTCCGGGAGGATCCCACATGCCACGGAGCGGCTGGGCCCGTGAGCCATGGCCACTGAGCCTGCACATCCGGAGCCTGTGCTCCGCAACGGGAGAGGCCACAATAGTGAGAGGCCCACGTACCGCAAAAAAAAAAAAAAAAAAAGACCGTACATATCTGAGGGATGGCATAGGTTTGAGCTGGGGCCTCCGATTGGCACTAAATGCTGAAGGAAAAGCCATTGTCGGGAGTGTCCTGTGGGAGAGTCACACTGTTTTTCAAGGTCAGATGGGTATTTGTGGATTTAAAATGGGTGAATCAGGCAAGTGGGTTCACTGTGCTTGAGATCTGAAAGCAGAAGGAGACTTCTGGAGAAGGTGTCCCCAAACTTGTGTCCACTGGAGCACTAAGCGTTCTAACACTTTGATCACACAGAGATTTTCAGGTCAGCAACTGAGGAAGATCAGCCATGCGAAAAAGAAGAGTTTGATTAAAAATCCGTTTAAAACAAATGTGTCAGGGTTGGGGGAGAGGAACCCTTTCCTGAAGTGAATAGAAAACAGGTGAAAATGTAAATTTCAAAGGCATCAAGCCTGAACAAATGCTCAGGGAATGTAGATGTCAATAACGCATCTTTTTTAATGAGTATTATTAACTTCAATATAAATCTAGTTTGAAAGCCATTTTTTCCCCTCTCTTTTATCCCTTAAATATATGGTTTACCTCTTACCTATACAGTTTCTGATGATTTATGGTACCAGGGCTTCAGGGCTGGCAGACAACTGGGGCATCCCTGTGCCTCTCTAAAAGCCCAAGGGGTGCGTCACTCTGCAGACTACAGTTGACCCTTGAACAACGTGGATTTGAACTGTGTGGATCCACTTATGTGTGGATATTTTTCAGTAGTAAATATTACAGTACTACACCATAGTGTTTGGTTGAATTCCCAGATGCAGAGGAATCGCGGATACAAAGGGCCGACTATAAATCAGTCGGCCCTTTGTATGAATGCTCTGCGTTGGATGCTTAGATCCAACACTTGGATGAATGCTCTGTGTTGTTCAAGGGTCAGTTGTACTAAGAAATGCCCAGCTTTCCTCTCGGCAGGGTTTTAAGTGTGACTTTGCCACTTTGGTTGTCCCCTGCCTCCTCATGTCATCTAAGTGTCCAGAGTCATGGAACAGAGGGTATAGTTTTTAGAGTGGCTTGGAAATCACCAGCCTCAGAGCAGCAGCACACGCCTGGCCCACACGGGAGTAAAGAGCCCTCTCTCTAGAGAACATGCTTTGTTCTCTACAACTGTACTTTTCCTCTTGCCACTGTGCCATCTCACCATTCTCCCATATTTCCAGTTAACAAGACTAATGTGAAGGGGATGATCTTTAAACACATGCGCTTCCAAAGGAGGGGAAGAGGAAGAACCTGAGGAAGAGGAGAGTCATGACAATTATTAACACTGTTCATACATGAGGAAGCTTGGTGGGCCTGGTCTTGAAATCATGGAGTGTTTATTTGGCAATGACTTCTGGTTCAGAGAGCATCCATTCTGTACTTCTAGTACTTCTTCTTTTTTTTTTTTTTTTTGCGGTATGTGGGCCTCTCACTGTTGTGGCCTCTCCCGTTGCGGAGCACAGGTTCCGGACACGCAGGCTCAGCGGCCATGGTTCACGGGCCCAGCCGCTCCGCGGCATGTGGGATCTTCCTGGACCAGGGCACGAACCCGTGTCCCCTGCATCGGCAGGCGGACTCTCAACCACTGCACCACCAGGGAAGCCCTAGTACTTCTAATATGCCCTTCATCTCGATGAAAATTGTGTCTGTTTGGTTAAGTCATCTTTTTACTTTGAAAATGTAACTTTGTGAAAAATGTGTTTTCTCAGTAATCCTGGATGCTTCTTTTTTTAGTTACTCTGTAAGTACTGGTGTTTGGAAGAACATCAGCCTGAGCCCTCTTCTCATCCTGAACACCCTTCCTGCCCCATGGCATCTGTAACAGTTCATGATGGGCCATTAATCCTAACACTAACCCTAACCCTAATCTGTATTTTCTTCCCAGAGCTCTCTCTTGAAACCAACTGCTATATTTCCAACTGCCTCCTGAACGTCTCCACTTGGCCTTAAAATCGTTATCTTGCCTTCGAACCCATTGTCTTTGTTGGTCTCTATTGCGGTGAATGGCATCTTCATCTCCCCAACCTGAAAACCCAGGTGTCATCCCTGACTAGTCCCTCTCCTCCAGTCCTTTCTTCATCTTGTCAACAAGTATTGTGATTTTTATCTTCTGTATCCACTTTAATCTATTTCTTCATCTCAATTCAACTTGTCGATCCCTAACATAAAATCTTTCGCAAATTCCCAAAAGTAGATTCCCAAAAGATGAGCTCCAACTCCTCAGCAGGGTTTCTAAAGCCTGCCTCCCTGGATTCACTTTATGCTCATTGTCCCGTCCCACACCTTTCCTCCAGCTTTTCCAAACTACATGCAGATCCCTGAGATGTAGCATTTCTGACACTTAGGCGATTGCTCATGCCCTTTCTTCTGCACGGAATGCTCTTCAGTTCTAACTGCACATTACAATTGTGCAGCTCTTGCTCTGTTTCAAGCTTTGTGCTTGGAACTTGGGATACAAATAGGACATGGCCCATATTATTAAGGTTGCCACAGTTTTCCCAGGAAACATACATGACTCAGTTCTATATAATGTGCTAGGTCAGAATAAAAGTAGGTAAAGATTGCTAAGGGAGCACATAGCAGTACACCAACCTGGCCATAAATGTCCTTCTGAGCAGGCGCTTTCTGACCCACCTCTAATAAATAATTGATTTCTCCTCTGTGTTGTCACAGTTCCCTGCCCAGACCTACCTTAGAGAACTTATTGTTTGTTTGTGTTGTAGTTGTTTAAATGTCTAACTTCTTGGGGAGGGGGAGATAAATTAGGAGTTTGGTATTAACATATACACACTGCCATATATAAAATAGATAATCAACAAGGACCTACTGTATAGCACAGGGAACTCTACTTAATATTCTGTAATAACCTAAATGGGAAAGGAATTTGAAAAAGAATATATATATGTATATGTATAAATGAATCACTTTGCTGTGCACTTGAAACTAACACAACATTGTAAATCAACTATACTCCAATATTAAATTAAATTAAATTTAAAAAAAAGAGAAAACCCAGTCATGAGACACAGCTCATGGTATATATATATATATATATATATATATATATATATATATATATACATACAAAGGGTATATATATATATACTTCGTGTTTTCTAATCTTCCAAATATATTTATTTTAATATGAAGTTTCTTCTAAAAGCAAAAAAGTTAAGTCAACAATATCTGTAAAAGTGGGGGATGTAAAATACATTAGACTTTTCTTGAAATATTTGTATTAATATATTTGAGACAAAATTAAAAGGTCTAAATATGAAACAAAAATAAATAAATAAAATAACTGTCTACCTTTCTAGGCTGAAAGCAAGAATTACTGTGCCTTATGTTTCTTTATAGCCATTGTGTCAAGTACATATAATAATCATTGAAGAAATGACTGAGTGGTACCTAAACTACAATAGCAGCTTAAGCATCCCTGGAAATCAATAAACTGACAGACATCAAAGCCAGTTTAGCTTCACATCTTATTCCTCCAGTGATCAATTTGGATGAGAGTTACATCAGATTATTTGAGATATACATAAAATGTTATACAGTGAGGCCCCAAGGTGCTTATAGTTGTTAATGATGAGAGAAATTCCAATTCATTCTGGTCTTCGAAGAGTAGACTTATGGGTTATACACATGTCTTATTTCTAGTTCAAGTTCAAACATTGTGGGCAAGCTTTGAAAATGTATTCTTTCTTATGAAGTGTTTATTAAAACAGGTACTGCTAAATATCTGTTGAAATAGTGTGTTTCCACCACATTGTAGCACATTTTGATGAAACTTGCAGGCGCTATTTTTACAAAATGTTCGTGAAAGCTAGACTGTACCAATATTGTGAGTATATTTTATATCACTGTAAAAATACACAAAGATTGAAAATAGGATGGCACTGACCATAGTGACTATAAAATGTTGAAATTATTTTTTAAACTCTGATAAGTATAATAAGTCCAGAGATATATGGAATTTAAGAACTGACTCTGTGTAAAAGTTGCTCTTAGATAAAATATATGACACCATATACAGAGGGAAACCTATGCCTCAAATTCATTTTATTCAGTAAAAATGCTACACCTCAATCTAGTCTGCTTTTTGGTGCTAGGGCCCATTGATGCTTAGTATCTGGGCTCTCCTGCTAATCATAAGACCCTCAGTAAATTATTTACATGTTCGGAGCCCTGGCTCTTTCGGTTTTAAATTCTGGGAAATGATCCCTGCCTACCTCATGGAAGGTGCATGGGAAAAATCCTTATAAACTGGAAAGTGACATACAAATATGATGAGTTCTTATTATTCCAGGCAGAGAGAGAACAACATAAACAAAAGTAGAGTGTGACATTGCATTTTTTTTTTCCCTTTTTTTTTTTTTTTTTTTTTTTTGCTGTACGCGGGCCTCTCACTGCTGCGGCCTCTCCCGCCGCGGAGCACAGGCTCCGGACGCACAGGCCCAGCGGCCATGGCTCACGGGCCCAGCCGCTCCGCGGCATATGGGATCCTCCCAGACCGGGGCACGAACCCGTATCCCCTGCATCGGCAGGCGGACTCTCAACCACTGCGCCACCAGGGAGGCCCGACATTGCATTTTAAACTTAGGAAATTGCAAAGAGTTGGAAACTGCTGAAAAGTGGGTTGAGAGCAGGTATAAAGGGTCAGGTGAAAACCATTTAGATCTTATTCTATAGTCAGTGGGGAGTCACCAGAAATCTTTGAGCAGGGTAATAACGTAATTAAATCTGTGTTTTAAAAGTTAATTTAGGGTAAATGAGAAAAGGAGAGGTTGGAGACAGGGTAACCATTTATTACGTAACCCAGGCAAGGGATCATTAGGGCCTGATTTACAGCAATGGCTATGAAAACAATGAAAGAATGGCAAAATTAAAACTCATTTCCTAAGTAGAGTTAAACTTCGCTTGGTAATGCTGGACACCAGGAGGTAAGAGACAGTCTGGCTTGATGGGCTAAATTGAGTTGATGCCTTTGCTCAAAAGAGGAAACCAAGAAGCTTCAAGTTTAGAGAAGGATGGACTAAGTTGAGTCTTAAACATTGAGTTGTGGTGTCTCTATCCATCGTATTCAGCTTTGTGCCTGGTACGTTGTAATTGTTCAATAAATATTTGGTGAATGTATCAATGAAGGAAGGAAGAATTAAAGACTGAGAGAGAAGTAAGGGAAGTTATCCAGGAAGGACTGGAAAATATTGGTCTATATGACAGAGGAGAAAAGGCTGGAAATACAAGTCAGCATGTCAGCAAATTGAGATCTGAAAGGAAGAAGAGATGGAGTAAAAAAAGAACTAATGACTCTAAGAAAATAGGATTATGTATGTCCAACACCTGGCATAGCATAGAGTTCAATAAATAAATATTTGTTGAGTACATAAATGAAGGAATGCATGAATACCAACTTTTCAGGAGCAGATAAAGGAAGAACAGCTGGGAGTCTTGTAGTAGCCCTTTGTTTTGCCTGCAGTGTTTCGTCTGAATTGTAGACTAATTCTACAGTTCATCATCTGGCTCCCATGAGGAAATGTGAATGCTATAGCCTGAATTTCAGGCAACCATGAGGAATTTCTTCTCCTTGTCCTTCTCACTTCCACATGTTTTCTTTCCAGTTCAATGTATTTACTTAAATCTCTCATCAAACTGCAGTTGTAACAATTATTCTTTCCTTAAGACTGCCCATAATACAACAATGACAGGAACTGATAACACTTTTTCATGTATTAAAAATGGGCCAAATAGAACCAAAATACTCAGTGCATTCGTTTACTGTGACCCATATTACAACATGTTGCATGAGATGTTTTGGAGCCTTTGGTCTAATACCTTGACCATCGTTAATTAGGAAAGCCAGTTTGGAGAGAGAGGGCACTTCAGTCTCAATCAGAGTTGGCCTTACTCTTACAGGCGCAGCCTAGGCTAGCAGATGAGGACAGCAGGGTGAATAAGAATATGTAAATAATAAGAAATTAAACCTAAAGCTTTTAGGAGTCCTAATGAAAAAGGTTTATATCTACAAAAGCAGTATCTGAAAAATACTAAAAATATAAACTAGATACAAAACATAATGTAATAAAAACAATTTCTAAATATTAATTGTATCAGTAAAGGGATAAAATTGATTGTTAGAATTCAAGCACACTACAAATCTCACAATTTGTAAAATTTTAACCTTATCATCCCCTTTCCTCACCACACACATGCACACACACACAAAATCAAAGTTTTTTCATAGCTGATACATGATTGATTTATTTGTATTTACCACTGTCCTTTGGCTTTACCTACTCTCTGAAGAATTAAATAACCAAAAAGCAGGCAGCAAGGAGGTAACAGAAGAAATAATAATATTAGAATAATATAGGAACCAGACCACTGGTCATTGAATAATCATGAGTTGACTCTATTTTTAAAATAGAGTCATCATTTATCATTAGAGTCCAAGAATTCTTGTTTCTCAGTTAATAAAAAGTTTTCCATTAAAATTACTTCTAAATGTCAAGTGAAATGTAATTCAAAAAATGAGAACATAAAATTATGTCTGTTTTCAGAAGCACCATTAAAGCCTTTTTGTAATTTCACTGACTTTTTCGATTTTCCAACTGACGGTGCGCTTACAGACATTTTTGCATCTCATTATTGTGTAGTGGAAATGAACTTGGAACAGTTTTTGTCAGCTCAAAGACCCCAGTTTGTTTGAATGATATTTCCCCACAAAGGATGATCATATTGATTTGCTACAGTCATCTTTGACTATTAAGGATTCAGAAAGTTAACTACCACTTGAGATGAGGGGCTGTGATTCACATAAGACCGTTTGAGACAAAATTAAAAGGTCTAAATATGAAACAAAAATAAATAAATAAAATAAATGTCTACCTTCCTAGGCTGAAAGCAAGAATTACTGTGCCTTATGTTTAATATGGCACGATGGTTAATATGTCAAGAAAGGGTAGAGAATGTGGTGAAACTACTTAATCCAAAAAGGATCATCCATAGTTTAAATGCACGTGTTATTTGTAAAATCTGGGGGATTACTTTAAGATAAGGAAGATGACTTTTTTATTCTTTCAACTTCTTCACTAAAATGTTTGCTTCTTAACTGAAAGCAACTTACTTTATTAAAGGACTTACCTGCAGATCTTTTAAGTTATTGGAAAATCTGGTCTATTTAAAAAATCTGTCTTCAACAATATCGGCATAGGATGTCTCTGCTAAGTATTTGTCCATATGAGTCTCTAAAAGAGAAAATAAACTATTTAGACTGCTTTCAGCACTGAAGTATGAAGTTCAGAAGTAGGTTACCATGAATAGCTAGAGAATGAGAGAGAGATTTTGTCCAGCTCAGATATTTGGAATTACTTAGGAGAAATGGAGTAAAGGAAATACATTTATGTTATTCTCTAAATCAGCATGGTCTGCATCAGAAAAAAAAAATGGACACCAGAGTTTTAAAGAGATCCCCCAAATCTTGTCTTACCGTTGTAGTTTTCCTCTTTGTTTTCGTTGGTCTTACTTAGAGCCATATCTGAGCATAGTTCTTGAGGCTTTTTCTGGGGGGCAAGCAAAGAACAGTGTACACCATCTAGTGGCTTAGTTCAAAATTGCAGCAGTGCAAGAAAGGCTTTTGAGCAGAGTGCAGCCAATGACAATCCGCAGACTGACTTCCACATTTCTCCAAGTGCCTGAGGAACGCTGAAGGGGTTGCCATGAATTCCAGAGGGAAGCCCTCACGGCACATAAAAAGATTCGATCAAGGAAGTTAATTTAAATAGCCCACAGTTAAAATCCTACTCTATTCTGACTACATATCTGTAATCACTCTGCTTTAATGAGAACTTTTTACTTGCCTGTTTAGTACCAGAATTAATATTCCTACTGTAACACTGTTATGTCAAGAAGTGAGCAACTTGGATGGGAGAGGAAATAGGTTCCATTTATGATCATATGCTAAGTGAATTGCTTCTCTAAATCATCAACCAAAGCTGTGGTTGCCAGTCTATGAACTCCTGGGGAGCCATGCAACTACTACAAGAACCTTGAATCCACAGTCACAAGGCACATTTTCTAAAAATCAAATGTACAATGTCTTTTACATACACTGGATTCGCAACTGCAATTCAAATGTAATTGGTAAAAGAACATTACTAAATTATCAGTAGTTTATTTGTTATGTGATTTTCATCTATATAGATTAGTATATTATGCTCATCTAGGAATCCAGAAAATGCATTTATTTATTTTTATACAGTTATATGTAAATTACATAAAAGGTAGACTTTTAAGAAACAGAATGGTCCTGACTTCAGCAGTGCTACTTCTAAGGTTTGTTCTAAGGAAATAATCATTCACATGTTCAAAGATATTCACATCAGTATTGTTTATAAGAACAATTAATAAGAACCAAACTCAGGTGTTCGACAATTAGGGGTTGCTGAGTAAGCTTTAGTTTATCCATACCAAAAAATATAGCATACCACTATTAAAAATGACCAATGAAGATCTATACTGTTTTGAAAATGAAAATACCATTTACAGGTGAAAAGAGCAGATTAGGAAAGCATATATATCATATGCATACCATTTTTATGTGTTTTTGAGTAGGCAAAGAAAAAGTCTAAAGGGATATCTTTTATCCCATGAGAAATGAATAATTTATTTTTATCAAGCATAATATAAGAGAAAGAAAAGAATCAAGGATTCTTCTACTAAAGTTTTTGTCCTGAGCAAGTGGAAGTTTAGAGTTGACACTGACTTAGGTGGAAATGTTTGGATGGGAAAGCCAGGGGTTGGTTTGGAGGCATGTTGAGTTGGAGAGTCCATATGGTACACAAGTGGAGCTGTATTGAGGTTTTTAAAGTCATGTGGCTGGAAGATCTCCGAGACAGTGAGTGACGGAGGTGAGAAGAGATTTCGAGGCCAAGCTCTGGGGGCATGACAACGTTTACAGATTGAGTTGATGAGAAGCAGCCAGCCATGAGTCAAACTAGAGAACAGCAGTCAGGTAGAGGAGGATCCAGAGAGAATGGTCTCCCGGAAGGACACAGGTAGAGATTGATCTGTGCTAAATGCTGCGAAGAGATCTCATGAGATGAGCTCTGGGAAATGACATTGGTTTGAGCAACATGGATGTTAACAACAGCTGTTTCCATGAAATGATGAAGCTAAAAGCCTAACTGAAAAAGCTTAAGTGAAAATGGGAGGGGAAAAATTGGAAAACTTGAGTAAAGACAACTCTTCTGAGAATTATTTATGTAAGGGAAAACAGAGAAATAGGATAGGGAGGAAAAAAAGCATATCGATTCAAGAACTTTTTTTAAGGTGGCAACATATCAGCATGTTTCTCTGCTGACAGGAGAGATCTGATAAAGAGGGAAAAAATTAAAGACACAAGACATGATAAAATTGCTCAGAAAAATATCCTTGAATAGTCAAGAGGGAATGGGACACAAACGGAGGGCTTGACTTTAGAAATAAGCGGGGATGGTCCATCCATCCTTAATAACAAAAGGAAAGGCAAGTATAGATAATACTGATGCAGGTAGTTTGGTAGGTACAATGCTGGGAGCCTGCGGGAGTTCTTTTCTAAATGTTCTATATTCTCAGTGAAATAGAAAACAAGGTTATCAGCTAAAAGTAAATCAGGGAGCAGATGTTAAGAGAGCTGAGGAGAGAGAACAAGGTATGGAGTAGTCATTTAGGACAAAGGTCAGAAAACTTTTTCTTTAAAGGGTAAGGTGGTAAATATTTCATCCTTTGCAGGCCATTAGGTCTCTGTTGCAACTATTTAAATCTGCCATTGCAGCAAGGAAACAGCAGTAGATAAAATGTAAACTGATGGCCATGGCTGTGTTTCAATAAAACTTTATTTACAAAAACATGTGGCAGGCCCAATTTGGCCCTTAGACAGTAGTTTGATGGGATAATAAATGGTGTAGGGGAACACAGTAGGAATTTCAGGCAACAATAACATGAATTTTAAATGATGGTATAAATATCACCAGCCACATGCAGTTGTGTGGGGCTGGATATAACCAAGATTTGGTTTTTCTACACAAGTGTGAAGAATGGAGAACGGAGCAAGAGAGTTGAGAGTGTGTGCCAGGAAATTATTACAAGGTGAACATTGAAATCTAAGCTGAGTCAGGAGGGAAGTAAGGACATGAGGGCTATGGGGTATGAGGGACAGTGGAAAAGAGGAAGGTAATGGATTTAGGCCTCACTACTAGCCTTTGATGCTCAGATGCTTTTCCTGAGGGAAGACAACAACTCATTGGCTATTTTATTGGAGAGTAAGAGCTAAACAGTGGTTCATACATTATAGAGTAACAATGCTTAGAGTAGTTATCATTCTGTGGGGTAGACATAACGCTACTCCCCATTTTATCAAGGGGAGGGAAGGAGAATCCACATCGACATGGACGCTGTGTTTGAAGGACAGTCTTGTTTACAATAATATCTAATTTTTTAGTTATTAGGACTACTCCCTCTCTTCTTCCCCTATGTTATTATAAAAATGTTCTTGCTTAGTCCTTCTCCACAAATAATCCATATATCCATTGTCATGTTTTAGTTAACGGTCTTTTTTTCCCCTCTCGATGTCTCCCTCTTTCCTTGTCTTCACCTCTTAGCCTTTACATGTGGTTATGTATTACCTTTTCTGGGTCGACACTTAAAGGTGCTTAGAGTCTGCTTTTTTCTCCCTCTAGACCTTTCTCTTTTTTGTTGCGTTTATGATCTTAAAGATGATGGCTTTTCTTTATTTTAGTAGAATCATTACGCAGGTGATGAAAGAATGTTAGCACCATCTAAGCATAGGATCTATCCCCTGTTCACTTGGTTAAGGCTTTACTGCCCTCCTGAAACCTTCACGGCCTCTCTACTGAGAGTCATTTACTGTTTGGTATTCAAGGACCTCCCTGACCTTGTCTCGCACTACTTTCCCAACTTTACATCCCATTGCTTTTCAAATCTTACTTTACACTCCAGCCCCACAAAGCTCCCTAACAGTTCCCCAGCCACCATGCCTCTGTGCACACAGATGGCATTGACTGGAATTCCCCGAGCCCCCCTCCATCAGTCCATCTCCCATCCTTCCTTCAAGGACCCATCACAAATCTCCTTTTAGTGCTTATTTTCCAAGACAACTAAAAAAATTACTCTTCATCTGCCTCATCCTTCTCTGTACTTTGGACTTACGTCATTAACTACAGTCTACTTTGCATTGTATTTTCATGTACACATAAATTTTTCCTCCATTGGACATGAACCCCTGGATTCTTCCCTGTTTTATACACAGCACACAGTAGGTGTCTGATATATATTAAGTAAAAACTAAATGAAATCTCTTATCTTCACAAAACATGTGTTGTTAGGCAGTTAGTTTAAACCACATAAGGATCATCAACATACCTCTTGATAATATGGGGACCTGTGTCACTTCATCCCAGCCACAATCCAAATGTGAATCTTTTGGGGACCATACATTTGTACCCAAACTATGTTTTAAAGTCCATTCCATATCAAATCCATGCTTTACCAATTTCATGCTTTTGTCAACTAGTTAATATTGCAAGTGAAGGAATTTTGCTTGTTTGCAGATTGTTTTTGTCCTTTGTAAAGTAAAACGATGTAAGAATATTTGAAGGAGGAACAAAGGAAAGCGGACGATAAAAGAACTAACATTTATAGTTTGTCTGTAATGAGCCTGGTGCATTCCATAAGTTATCCAATTTAATTGAATTCTTCCAATAGCCCTATGAGGTAGATATTATTATCCACATCTTACTGATGAAGAAAACCATGACTTCTAAACTCACACAGTTAAATGATATCAAACCTAGATCTGTATGACACTCTACTGTCTTCCATTTTAAAAGGCATATTGCACGTAAGTCTCCAATATTGAAGCTAGGAGCTAAAGCCACATGCTTATTACATTGTTAGTCTACCTTAACTAAATTACTTTACTTTCTCCACCTGAAATTTAAAAGTATTGGTTGCAAGTTACAGAAATCCAATCCAATATAATTTAACTATTTTGTCATCAACTTAACAAATATTTATCGGGAGCTTTCTGTGTGCAAAACATTTTTCTAGGCACTTAGGGGTTCAGTGGTGAGCAAGACAGTCATGCAGCCACATGGCTAATATATTAGTATATTGCCTACGTACACAGCTAATATATTAGTATGAAAATATTTTATAAACAAAAGATCTGTCGAACAGTTAAGAACTGTTAAGAATAGTACAGGGGGCTTCCCTGGTGGTGCAATGGTTGGGAGTCCGCCTGCCGATGCAGGGGACACGGGTTCGTGCCCCGGTCCGGGAAGATCCCACATGCCTTGGAGCGGCTGGGCCCGTGAGCCATGGCTGCTGAGCCTGCGCGTCTGGAGCCTGTGCTCCGCAACGGGAGAGGCCACAACAGTAAGAGGCCTGCATACCACAAAAAAAAAAAGCATAGTACAGCAGGGTGAAGGAGTGGTGAATGAAAGGGCAGGCTTTTTATTTTTTTGTGTGACAAAGTCAGAATTTATTTGCAGGGCACCAAGCAAGGGAGTGGGAGACAAATCTCAGATCCACTCCAACTTGGTCTTTTGAGTTAGAGGGTTATTTATTTATTTATTTTTATTTTTTATTAATTTTTATTGGAGTATACTTGCTTAACTATTTCGCTTACATGTGGAATCTACAAAAAATGGTACAGGTGAACTTACTGGTAAAGCAGAAATAGAGTCACAGATGTAAAGAACAAACTTACGGTTACCAAGTGGGGAAGGGACGGTTGGACAAATTGGGAGATTGCGGTTGACATATGTACACTACTCTGTATAAAATAGATAACTAATGAGAACCTACTGTACAGCACAGCGAACTCTACTCCATGATCTGTGGTGAGCTAAATGGGAAGGAAATCTAAAAGAGTGGATATATGTATACGTATAACTGATTTACTTTGCTGTACAAGGGATGCTTTTTTTTTTTTTTTTTTTTTTTTTTTTTTGCGGTACGTGGGCCTCTCACTGTTGTGGCCTCTCCTGTTGCGGAGTACAGGCTCCAGACGTGCAAGCTCAGCGGCCATGGCTCACGGGCCCAGCCGCTCTGCGGCATGTGGGATCTTCCTGGACTGGGGCACAAACCCGTGTCCCCTGCATCGTCAAGTGGACTCTCAACCACTGTGCCACCAGGGAAGCCCCCAAGGGATGCTTTTTAAATGGGATTGTCAGAGAAGATCTCCATTTCTAGTAGACACTGAGTAAAGTGAAGGAGTGAGCCATGGGAATACACAAAGGAAGACCATAGGAGGCAGAGGATAGCAAGTGCAAAGTCCCTCAACCAGGAATGTGTTTGGGATGTTGGGGAGATTCCCAAGGAAGGAATATGACCGGAGCACCACTGGGGAGGGGACAGTGGTAGGAAAGGCGGTTGGAAAGGTGGCCAACAGCCAGGCCATATGGTCCTCGTAGGCCATTCTGAAAACTTTAAAGTTTATTTAAGGTAGATGGCAAGCAAGGACAGGACTGACAAGAAGTGAATGTCCTCATCTGATTTGGTTTTTGAAGGATCATTCTAAGAACTCTGTGAAGGTTAAGCCAAAAGGGGACAAGAATGAAAGCAAGGAGACTATTAGGGGGCTTTCATAAAAGTCCAGTGGGGAAACGGATACATGGGCCACATAACCAGGAGGGCAGGGACTGGCCTTATGGACGATGCAGAAACAAAATTTCAAAACTGTGATCTCGCTTCTCCTCACTCCTCCTCTCCTCTCATTTCTCCTCATTTCTCTTTGCTCAGACCTGCTTCTCCATTGCCCCAAGCAGCTCCAGGATCTGTGGTCAGAAAGGAAAGGTTTCTTCTTGTCAGCGCAAGGGTGCAACCCCCGCTGAAGGGCCTGGCTAGGTCATGGGACCATCTCAAGACCAATCGCTCACTGTTCCCGGCACTGTGATTATGAGCCCAGATTTATGGTCCAGGGAATGGGGTGCTCTAAGGATACCTGGAAGGAGCAGCGGGATAAAGAAGTTTGCATTTTCTGTGTTTTGTTTGTTTGTTTGTTTGTTTTTTTAAAGAGATAAGGCAAAGCACCCTGTGAAGACAGCAGAAGGATGTAATGGCTAGGGAGAGATTGAAGATTGTGCATCGCTACCTGACGGAGCCAAGGCCAAGTGACTGCTCCTTTCTCAGGATTTCTCTGCCACAAAGCTCCTGGACCACTGTATACTCCTGACAGATGGTCTCCTATGTGTCTGTATTAGTGTTTCAAGTAATATAGTGACTGCACATTTCCCAAGAAAATAAAAAGGGCCATAGTGTTAAATAATCCAATAAAGCCTCTAGTACCTATGATGAGACAGTGTTGAGCACTAGCACAGGCGATTTGCACATGATTCCAACCAGAGGAAATGTGGAGCCCATGCTTACCCAGAGTCCAGAAGCAGTCATGTCATGCATACATATATCCACGATCAGTTTATTGAAAGAGCTTCACGTGTGGAGCCAACCGAAAACAACTTCATTTTTTTCCAACCACAGATTTTCCAAAGCCTCTCTATTGGATGTCTCATCTTTCCCTGTGGCTACACCTCAGGAAGTGCTTAAAGCAGCCCCTGATATCTTGGGATGTTCAATAGAAACCTTGTTCTCTAAATACACTTGAAGTTTCTCTGTCTCCCATTGACCCCCAAGTTCAGTGATTTACTAGGAGAACCAACAGGACCAGCATGTAGTCATACTCACAGCTATGAGTTATTACAGGGGGGAAGTATAAGGCAAATCAGCAAAGAGAAAGGGTGCATGGAGCAAAGTCCAGAGGAAACCAGGCTCAAGCTTCCAAGGGTCTTCTCCCAGTGGCGTCACGCAGGATGCATTTATTTCCTCCAGTGTCCGATTGTGACAACACCTGTGAAATGTTGTCTACCAGAGGAGTTCATCAGAGGCTAAGTACCCAAAGATTTTATTGAGGGCTGGTTAGGTAGACATCTGCCTAGCACACACCAAAACTCCATACTCCCAGAAGAAAAGCAGGCACTCAGCATAAATCCCATTTTTTGTACAACTTGGGCACAGACAGCCACTCTTAGTTAAGGATGTGGGAACACTCTTGAAATCTAAGTCCCTTAACATCAGCCAAAGTCCAAGCTTTCTAGGAAAGGCCAGGCCTTTCTAAGGATAGCGGTTTCAGGCCTGCTGTGTTAAATCTTTCCTGCACACTGACGTTGACATGAGGGTAAGAAAGGCTGACCCACCCTTGGATGGAAATCAGCCATGCAAGTAGTCTGGTTCAACCAGAGATAGAGCTGGAGGAGGGGAAGGCACAGGGAGAAAAGCTCTTATTTGCCTGGTGTTTTTAGAACCTGGCTTTCAGGAGGTAAGTGCAGTAAAGCTGACTTTGTTTTCTCATGAGCTGTCTTTATGGGCTCTGCTGTGAACCTTTTTCTGAAGACTTCCCACTGTCTACCACATAGCTTCTGTTAAGGTCATCTTGAACTAGCAATTAATCTTCTTGGGTCGGGGGGTCCTTTCATGGCAGTTCTAACCAAACAAACCCACAACTCAGCCCACAGGGAGGTGCTGGGTGCTGTTGTTCCACCAAACCCAGAAATGCAGGCCACGTCTGCCCCCGCTGTCTCCCTTCACACTCCCATCACAGATGGCTCCCACCAGCCTCTTGTCTTCAGACTTCTCCTTTTGCTGGCGAAGCCCCAGGAAGCACAGAAACATCTGGCCCAAGATTCTTCCACTAGCCTTTGCTTTTGTTTTTGGGGTGGAGGATGGGAGGAGAATTCTGTTCCCCCGTGGATGGAAAATGCCCAGTGGTTCCACAGTCTCCCACAACCACTCTCTTAAAAAAAAAAAAAATCCCTACCCACTAATAGTCTTCCACATCATTGTATATGTAGGCAAAATGTGTGTGTGTGTGCACAATCACATGACCAGTGAGACACAGATTAGGAACCACTTTTAGAAAGTCTGGCATCAATGGCCTGGCACAGACCTTTTTTTTTTTTTTTTTTAAACCTCCATTTATTGAGCACCAACTATCTGCCAGACATTGACTTACAAAAGTGCTGCTTCCCATAGAAACGGAAGGAAGTAATTTACCAAAACAGTTTAAGGAGTTCAGTTTTTCTGACCCAATTTAAACATGACTGGACCAAGTCTTTTTGGGATTAGTGTGACTGTCGATGTGCCTAAGAATAATCTCAGAAGCATACTGAAATTTCAGTTTCCTGGACCTAACCTTAGAAATTCAGACTCAGAAGGTCAGGCCTAGGACCCAGGAGTCTGGGATGGGGCCCAGGTGATTCCAGTGCAGGTGGTCTGGACCAGCCTGTCCTAGCTCAGGGATGCTCAGACTTTAGAGTACCCATGGGGTCTGTAACATGCAGTCTGACTCAGGCTGTCCAGGGGGGTCCTTGAGATTCTGCATTGCTAATTATCCCCCGGGTGAGGTTGATGCTGCGGGTCCATGCAACATACTTTGAGTAACAAGAACTTAGATGGTCTGTCTCCCAGAGGCTGGTTCATGCAGCACTTACCCGCCAAAAGGCCTGACACAACTCTTTAGATTAGCTTCAGCCTTAGGGTCTCAACCTAAATTCTAAGACAAGAAAAGTGCCAAATAGTCATGAACGTTCATAAATATATTCATAAGTAAATATCACTTAACATTCAATGACTATCTAGCTTTACCAGTAAAAAATGGTGCCAAAAAAAGAGAAAATGGAACTTCACTATTCATCATATTGCCTACATGTTTCCCTCTTTGGATCTGCACAGCTCCAAAAAGTTGTCTACTTTTTCCAGCAATACAGATTTCAGAACTTTCTCAAGAGATGGTTCTAGGGGCTTCCCTGGTGGTGCAGTGGTTGAGAATCTGCCTGCTAATGCAGGTTCGAGCCCTGGTCTGGGAGGATCCCACATGCCGCGGAGCAACTAGGCCCATGAGCCACAACTACTGAGCCTGCGCGTCTGGAGCCTGTGCTCCACAGCAAGAGAGGCCGCGATAGTGAGAGGCCCGCACACCGCGATGAGGAGTGGCCCCCGCTTGCCACAACTAGAGAAAGCCCTCGCACAGAAACGAAAACCCAACACAGCAAAAATAAATAAATTAATTAATAAACTCCTACCCCCAACATTAAAAAAAAAAGTAAAAAAAAAAAAAAAAAAAGATGGTTCTAGGTGCCTTGTCATGGCCAAGACCAGGGGCTCATCTCCTAAGATCATGGATGGCACTTTCATTTCCCCTGTGTGTTATAAGCTACTGACTCAGTACAGTCTTCATTGCCCGGCCCTCCTGCCCTCGTGCTTCCCAGATCCAACACATACACATGGGTTCATGAGAAGGCACACATGCACACACCATGAAATGACCGTGGAGGAGTATATAACAAATCCTTCTGGATCTTTGCAATGAAATGTCCTTTGAAATCAAATAAGTGCAATAGCACAATGACGTACTGAAACTGCAAGCGCAGATGCCATGAGGGGTGGTCTGAAAGGGACGATGGTATTGCTCACTGTTCTGATAATCCTACCAACCGCTTCCAGAACCATCAGGTGGCTCCAAATACCAGGAGAAATTCAGTTAGGGTAGAGGTCATGACTGCTTGTTGTCTAAGGAGAGAGTGCTCCAGAGGGAATTTGAGTCGAGGAGTAGGCTGCCCAAAAGGACAGTGGAAGTAAGAGTCCGCCCTTTTTATTTGCTCTCCTGTTCCCCAAACACATTTTCTCTGGCCTCAACATAATAGCAGATATAGTATAGTGATCATAGTGCTAAGGACATTTTGGAAATTGATCTAATTTTAATAATCATTTTTATAAAAATAATCCAATTAAAATATATCCCTAGAACTTAGCCTAAGATCTGGCACATAGTAGGAGCTCAATAAGTATTTGTTGAATCCATGTTCCTTTTACTGATAATGACTTTTGCTGCTGTGACAACCTGGAAAATCCCGTCTTTTTATGATTTATCTTAAGTGTCACTTTCTCCCTGAAGTTACAGTCGCTTCCTCCCTGGTGCTTCCATTGTTGTTCTTCTAGAACACTGTGTATTCTATTTCTCTGTTTACACATTCTCTTTCTCTCTGCACTGTGAGCTCTGAAATATAGGAATGGTGTCCCAGAGTTTAGCACAGTAACTAATTCCTCAATACAAACTTTTGAATGAAAAAGTGAATGAAGAGGTTGGTAGATTCTTTTGCTGTCTCCTGGATTTTAAAGTGAACCACTAGAGTTCACTTTCCAGTACTGAGTATGTGTGATCTACATCAGAAAATGCTTCTTTACAAATCCTCATTCTACGAACCATATCCATGTCCTTCTTCCCGCCGTCAGTAACTATGGGGCCATCATCTAAGAGAATTTAAGCTGTTTTACAATCATTTTTGCTATCCTGTTGCCATATCATTCACAGTATAAGTAGTACTGGCTCCTTTGACCTTTGTCAAGGATCTTATTTTCACACGTTTAAATAATATGAGTTGATCTACTACTTTAATTCATTTACAGAGTTGATATTTTTTTTTTACTGAGCCTTTTTAGGTGTAGAACAATGAAAAGTGCAATTTCTCACTCCCCCAGGGCATGATCAGGAAGACACTGACTGTATTGGCACTTAGGAAAGGACAAACATCAAAGCACTAGCATGTTTCATCAATGTGTCTCTGAAAACACACTTTAAAAAACAGAAAGAGGGGGCTTCCCTGGTGGCGCAGTGGTTGAGAGTCCGCCTGCCGATGCAGGGGAAACGGGTTCGTGCCCCGGTCTGGGAGGATCCCACGTGCCGCGGAGCGGCTGGGCCCGTGAGCCATGGCCGCTGAGCCTGCGCGTCCGGAGCCTGTGCTCCGCAACGGGAGAGGCCACAACAGTGAGAGGCCCACATACCGCAAAAAAAAAAAAAAAAAAAAAAAAAACAGGAAGAGGGCTTCCCTGGTGGCGCAGTGGTTGAGAGTCTGCCTGGCGATGCAGGGGACAGGGGTTCGTGCCCCGGTCCGGGAGGATCCCACATGCCGCCCAGCGGCTGAGCCCGTGAGCCATGGCCGCTGAGCCTGCGCGTCCGGAGCCTGTGCTCTGCAACGGGAGCCAGAAAAAAAACAAACCTAGCATTTGGAGGAAATTGCAGTGTTCATTCCCAAACATGTTTTACTTTCCAAAAGTGAAAGTAAAACTATTTTAAAATTCTAACTAGGGGCTTCCCTGGTGGCGCAGTGGTTGAGAGTCCACCTGCCGATTCAGGGGACACGGGTTCGTGCCCCGGTTTGGGAAGATCCCACATGCCACGGAGCGGCTGGGCCCATGAGCCATGGCCGCTGAGCCTGCGTGTCCGGAGCCTGTGCTCCGCAACAGGAGAGGCCACAACAGTGAGGGGCCCGCGTACCGCAAAAAAAAAAATTCTAACTAACATATCAAGAACTAAACAAAATAAAATAGTTGGTACACCGCATTGTAATAATAGAGTCGTAATTTGAAAAGTGAGTTTTGCTTGAACAGCTAATAGAAGTCTTATTTTAAGTCCCCTCAGCCTCCACTGGTTGTTAGCATTTCCCTCCATTTAAGTGCTCAGAGCTAAAACTGTAAATCAACAAGGATTTATTGAAAACCTTTGACCTTGGCACAATTAGGCCTATGATAGATCCTAAAGAAATATGTCACAGTCTTTGAAGAACTTACAAACCTCCTTTGTTTAACACATGTATTGCATATAGGGTGACATCCATCCTAGATGCCGTAGAATCCTGATCTAAGGCATATATCTTTCTCCCTTTCTTCCCTTTCTTTCACTTCTTCCCTCCTTCACATCTTCTGGTACCCGTACATTTTTTACACCTTCCAAAGAAGTAAATGCCACAGTCTCTCTTAGTTAGCATTCACTCATTCATGCTACTAACATTTATTGATTCATTAATATTTCTAATTACTGTATTAGGCATAAAAGCTGTAGCGATGACTAAGGCTCTACTATCCTATGTACTGGGCATTGTGGTGGGCATAAAGCTATAGAAATGACACAGTCTGGACTCAAGGAGCTTACAGATCCTTTAGGGCGTGACACACAAAAGACAGATGATTTTAATACACTGTATCATGACTTGGCAAGTATAGGGTAAAGGCATGCATTTACTACAATAGTGGCACAGAGGACAGAGTCACAAAGCAATACTCATTGTCAGGAAAACTCTCCCTTAGATACAATTTTGTGTTATGAAAGAGAAGCAAACTCTTGTTCTTGCATAGCCTCCAAAACCTAATGCATGGGCACTTTTTTTCAGATTTATACATTTCGAACTCACTTCAACAGCTTTGTCTCCAGTGGGACAGTGGGAACCCAGCTCTGTGTGTGCAGAATAAGTTGGGAGTGAGGAGAAGGTGTTGGCCACCTTGGGGTTAATTCAGAACCTTCACCAACTCATCACTGGATTCAGACCATGTGAATTTCTTACGGGATTTGGTTTTCCAGACTCACTGTCCATAATGATCAAGTCATTCCCAAATGCACAAAACATTTCCATTTATTTGCAGCTTACAGGGATAGTAACCATCCATATACAACAGAGAAAAAAGTAACAGAGCCTTTTCTGTGCATTATTTATTCAATAATATGTATCAAGCACGTGCTTCTTGTAAAATGTTTGACTATGTGTCTGTTTCTACCTCCAGAGAAGCACTGGCCAAATTTCTAGACCTTTGCAGAAAGACAAGATGGTAGGATTAAACTAGTAAATTTTTAAACATTTATGTTTCTCAATTATACTTACTATAAAATGGAAGAAAATGTAAGAAAAAAATTTCTCTACAATCCTATGGCAAGAAATACTCTTTCAATGTCATTAGACTGAGGCACCTTTCTTTCAGGTTATATTTGTTTTCAACAGCATGTAATTACTATTTGAATTTGTTTTAATGAGTAAATATTGCACAAATATATATTCTAGCAATACCATGCTTCCAAAATATCATTTATTTTGCCAGTTTAGATAATTCTATAGAAAAGAACACTTTAAGAACAGCAATCACGTAACTATAGGCAACTTATGATATCAGTAAGTCAAAAACCAACAGAAAAATGTATACCATACAAATGGATTTGAAACATATGGAAAGATGCTCAACCTCTATCACAAATGAATGGAGATTTAAATTTTAACTAGACACCAGTTGTTCACCTACCGTGTTGGCAAAGGTACAGATATAAAAAGGGGTATGATGTGATGATATCCATTAAAATGTAAAACGCACCCATCCTTTGGCCCAGAGATTTCACTTGGAGGAATTAATCCTACAGATAAATGCACATGTATGCGTGTTGTGGACCCATGAGGACACTCGGCAGAGCACTGTTTGTAACAGCAGCAACCTTCAACACATCCCCTTCCCTCCAGCCCCAGCGCCCCTACCTCATCCAGCCTCCATCATCCCTCATCTGGACCACAGGAGGGGCGCCCTGCTTGATCCTCCTCTTTTCCCTCTTTCACTCCTACAACATCCCTAGGAGCCAGAGTGATATTTTTAAAACATAAATCAGATCATGTCCTGCTGCTGCTAAAACCCCTCCAATGCCTTTCCATCATGCTAAGAATAAAATCGACACCACTTATCCTGGCTTCTAAAGACCAATCTCCCTAGCCTCTGCCTGCTTCCTGACTTCTCTCATGCCTCTCTAGCCCTCACCCTCGGTGCTCTAGACACAGAGGCTTTCTCTGGGCTGCTCAGGCACATCCAGCTCATTCATGCTTCAGGGTCTCTGCATGGATCCCTTCCCCTTATTTTCTCGCAATGGCCCTTTCTCACCCTTCAAAATTTACCTTCAATGCCAGTCCCCAGAGAGGCCTTCCCTGACCACCTCAGCTAGAGCGATAGCCAGGCACTCACTCTCTAACACACTGTCCTGTTTTTTCCTTTTTACATTGTCTGTCATCGCCTGGCTGTGTTCCTGTGCATTCCACTGTGTATTAGTTTACATTCTTCTTTTCCCCGTCATTTAGGTCTCGGAGAGCAGGGACGCTGTCAGCTTCATTCGTTGCTTTATTACCAGCAACCAGAAAAGAATCTGCACATAATGAGTGTTTAGTAAATGTTTGCTGAGTGAATTAATAAATGGCCATCAGAAGGGGATGGGGCACATTATAGGACACCCATCAGATGAAACAGTGTATGGCTGTTGAAAAGAATGGGCTGGTAGACAATCTGAGTGTCGTCCTCCGACCAAGACTGCACCATCGCACAGATACGGCCTCGGTCTCCCTCCGAGACCTCCACTCAGATCCTTCTGCTCTTGGTCTTCTTGCTGTTCTTGCTACACTCCACACCTGTGCCCCAGGGCCTTGGCACTTGCTATTCCTGCATCTATGCCTACCACTACCCCTGCATGGCTCCCTTGCTCACTTCTGTCAATTCTCTGCTCAGAAGTCATCTGTTCAGAAAGCCCTCCCTGACTACTCTCAAAATTCCTCACCCTGTCCCTTCCCCTCCTTGGACCCAGCTTTACTTTTCTTCATTGCACTTATCATTTGAAACAAAAGTGCCTATTTATTTGTGTCCATGTTTATTACATGCTTCCCCTGACTAGAACGTTCCTTGATGCTGTCATGACCTCCCCAGCAGGTAGAACCTTGCCTGGCATACAGTAGCAGCTGAACAGGTCTTTGATTGGTGAGGAATGAATAAATGAATGTATTCTTGAGTGCAAAAAAAGCAAGGTACTAAACAGTGTGCCCATAGAATGCTGTGTCAATTGTATTAAAAAAAAATGACCTGTATATATAATCTCTCTGGAAGAAAAATCCAAGAACACAATAACAGGGATAGCTTCTGCAGTAGGGAAATGCAAGGCTGAGAGGCATAAGAGGAAAACTTATTGTTCCTGTATATCATTATTTTTTATAATGATACAAATGATACAAATGATACAAAACATGGGCATTAATTACTTTTTCCAAAAAATTATGTCTTTTGACAGTTTTGTAAGTTTATGTATTTGAAGCCAAAAGGAAATCAAGGCCCTCATAAATGTTACTTGAAATGATAAACATTCAACAGCCATGTATTTAGCAATCCTATAAACTTGCCATAGCCCTATGCAATCTTGTTTGGATGTTCATGCAAATCTGTGGTTGCAAAGGATACCTATACTTTCTGTTGGAAGGGGTATATATATTCCTTAGATATAAAATATGGGAGGAAACAGGAGTGTGGATCTTAAGCAGAACAAGTCCTTTGTAAATGCAGCAAGACCCCTGCACATTTTATATGCCAGGAAAAGGGTCTCTGTGCCCAAGATACTTTGAATCTGCTTGCAAGGTTGAAATATGCCCTCGCTGTTCAACAAATAAATAAAAACCCTCTGCCAATAGACTCTACCCATCCTTAACTAGCTGATTTGGTCAGTGTTTTTCTGGCTCCATCAAATACATGTAAATGTGTCTTACTTTAAGAAAATCCACTATTTGAATATGTGGATTTATAGAAAAAAATGTAAAGGGATGTCCACTTGCTTTATTACGGATTCTTTTAAATATGAAAATAAGAAACATTTAAAATGTGATTCAATAACAAAAAATTATACAGAAATTTCAAGAACACCATCATTGAACACACAGGTACTCGGTAATTACTTGCTGGTCGGATGAACATACCTATTGAAAATCAGTAGAGTGAAATGGATGAGATCATGGGTTGGGATCCAGATATCCCTGTGTTTGGATTCTATCTCTGCCATTCATTAGCTGAGTCTGACCTTCAACAAGTGACTTAACCTCTCAAGGCCTCAGTATTTCTTACAGAAATAAAATGAATGACCAATGCCTCCCTAATAGTTAGTTATATTAAATGAGAGATATAGGCAAATAAAATATAGATATATTTTATCATGTATTATATTTTATCATGTATTATAATATCATATATTATTTCCTTCATGTAATTTCTGCCTGATTAGGAGCGAGTAAGAATGAATCATAAGTGCTGTTATATTTTCAGAGATATAATATAGGTAACTATATATAAATATAATTACATATACGCATATGTATATAGCACCTGCACAATGCCTGGCACATAGTAAATGTTTGGTAAATGGTGGTTCCTATTGTGAAAAGTAACACAAAATACTCTGAGAGTTTGACTCTTCATTTTCATATCCACAAAGACCAATTTTGTGCACACCATGCCAGTACATTTCATGTCACTGTACAGGGAGGGGTAAAAGAATTTTTGTCACTGAGATTTTTGTGGCCTTAAAATTATGGGAAAACAATTAACAGGTATGTAAGTGAATTGTGGCAGAGATTCAGCTTGTAACAATGGCTAACATCTATTGAGTGTATGATGATTAGTCATTCGGCAGAGT
Source organism: Mesoplodon mirus (assembly GCF_964341445.2). NCBI lineage: Eukaryota > Metazoa > Chordata > Mammalia > Artiodactyla > Ziphiidae > Mesoplodon > Mesoplodon mirus. The sequence continues at coordinate 47,792,558 of NC_138989.1, read as the reverse complement.
AAATACTATGACTTAGTACCCTCTCCAAGGATGGCCTGCTTCCTACTTTCTTAATTAAAAATATTAAATGTAAATGTTTTATTGAATTTCCCAGACTAGAATAGAATAGCAGGTATTTGGAGTGGGAAAGGCAAAAATGGTACAAATTGCTTCAAACTTAGAGACTAAATGAACGTGCTCCCTCGGATGACCAAAGGTTTCTTCCTTTTCAGTTTTCTGGCTTTTTTTCCCCTTTCCTTCTAGCACTTCGAGTTTGTTTAATAAAGTTGAGAATTTTCACAAAGGGCCTTATGAACACGTGTTATTAGACTTTAAATCTGATTTGAAAGTGCCTCTCTCCTACTCCCTGTGTGTAAAGTGACCTTTTTAAATGGAGGGAAGTGGGTTTAGATGACAGTCGTGATAAATGCGGTCATGTTCACTCAATAAAATAAGGCCCAGTGCATTTGAGGATAAATCAGTGAAATGTACAGCCCCACCTGTCTGTCTCCATCATTCATTTCCACTGTCACTTTCACAGTGGCTGATGGATCACAGTTGCTGTAAAATTAGACAGCCTTTAATCTCATTTCATCCTGATTAGCTTCTCTTTACCCTTTCCCTGTAACTCACTGACTGACACGCTAAAAACTCACACCGGGCTGTATATGAACAGGGAGTACAAACTTCTCCTCTGGTACCTGCTTTGAGGGCGAGGCCAGCGTGCATCCCTAGAGAAATCTGGAAGGGAGAGGGCATGTCTTCCTTGTTATTTAAAAGATAATCAATAATTGCGGTACCCAGTGCTATTTTAAGCAGATGTTTTCTCTTGATCACTGCCCTCTTTATTTTGCTTTCGTTCAGGTTTAATCAGAAGTCAAAGAAATGAGGTCTTTTGTAAAACTCAAACATTGATTTCATATTGATTTTTTTCTAATAGATTTGGAGCGTTTTACATTCAGAATAATCCCAAAAAGTTATTTGTGTATATTTATAGCCTCTCAATTCACAGTAATAAATCAGAAAAGACAACAATTCAGGAATGAAAATGCCGAAAGAGCCAAGAAATATAGCATACAAGGTTTTAAAACAAGAGTAAAAATGGGTAGATAAATGAGAATATCTTCAAACAGCCTTTATATTAGCATTTCAAAGACCTTCTCGTATTTTGAAGGTTTCAATAGTTAGTTTAGTGCAATAGTTTCATTTGTTTGCATAAAGCATAACAATAGGGGTAATCAAATGAGAAAGAGGCTTAAGAATCTTTTCTTCACTTAATTTCTGCCTGAATGGGAGCAAGTAAATGACAAGAACAAAACGTAACTGTTGTTCTATTTTCAGAGTCTGTGCTTTATTATAAAGCTGGACTTCTGGTTAAAAAGAAGATAATACGATTTTTTATTACTTAATAAAATGTGGGCATTGAACTGACCAAAAATTTTAAATAAATATTGGAAGACTGGTAGTCATAAAGTAAGTTGGTTGTATCAGTGGCCGCTGTTCTTACACGCATGTCTCCTATGAGTATATGCTTACAGGTGACAATGCTGTAAGTTTACTGCCCAGATGGCATAGTGATAAACCAGAGTAGCACCAGGCTGTTCACAAAATACACACTATACATAATATATGGGTAGCATAGTTTTGTGTTTGGTATAATCCAAACAATGATGAGTTAATTTAAGAAAAGAAAAACAGATGTTCAAAACGTATCCAGTCACCCAGTTTTAGTTGCTGCATGAACTCAACATATACTCTGCCCCAATGGACTCTGAGAAGTGATGCCTGCAGGAGCTATATGGTTAAAAGCATTTTCCAAAGAGATAACTAAGGGGTGAGGGGCAGAAAGACGTTGCCGAGGTGACTCCCTAAATCAACTGACCTAATTCATGGGCCACACAAATCCACGGCACACCCACTTTCTACATGATCCCAGAAATCCAGGGTTTCCACACCAATGTCTTCTCCCTCGTGGCTATAAGTTCGAAAATAGTGAATATTCACAGTAAAAGTGAATACATAATAAAATAATGAAAATTCCTAAAATCTTCTCTTTTTTTTGCGGTACGCGGGCCTCTCACTGATGTGTCCTCTCCCGTTGCGGAGCACAGGCTCCGGACGCACAGGCTCAGCGGCCACGGCTCACGGGCCCAGCCGCTCCGCGGCATGTGGTATCCTCCCGAACCGGGGCACGAACCCGCGTCCCCTGCATCGGCAGGTGGACTCTCAACCACTGCGCCACCAGGGAAGCCCCCTAAAATCTTTTAATATGAAGCTTAAACGACCTGATTTGCTCTTTTGGAAGCTGTGTTACAGGTTTCAAAGCTATGCCTGTTTCTCCTTATTTTTGTTTACGTATCTTAGCCAGCATAAGTGCATTCTGAGAAAAAAGATAATAAAAACAAAGTGAAATGAGATATATATCATCTAAAGTAAATTGGGTATAAGATAGGCTCGTTTCTCTCTCTCTCTGTCTCTGTCTCTCTCTCTCTCTCTCTCTCTCGATTGGCAAAGGAGTACAGAGTACGAGCTGGCCCTGACTCATATTGATTTCCCACTGCACTGGTTTCTTAAATGCTCTGTTGATCCATGTCAAGCAATAAGTTCCCTGCCTGAACATGCATATCACCTCCCCATTTGTCCTCACCTAGATTTAAGGTGCCCATATGATGAGCTGAACAAGGACATCATTTTTCCTACTGGTGTCACTGGGCCCAAACCACTGCCTGTGATATGATAACTAAATGCTGTGTAAGTTTACATTCACCATATGATGTAATAATAGCAGAGACTAACACTGCACTGCACACGGGGTGACAGGGGTGTCCTATTCTTGTTGTGTGTGTCCCCAAAGAAAATGTAAATGAGAACAGATCCAGCGAAACCTTTGGTGGGTTTCTGAATCACGCCGCCCTCCTCACAGCCACCACATTTGGGGCAGGGCAGGGCAAGACGAGGGGAATGGATATTTATGATGTTCCTGACAGTTTTTATCTTTGTTCCAGAAGAGCTCTTAAGCAGATAGATAGAAAATGTGTGATTGTGCTGCTAATGACATTGTACAGGAAATTAAGCATATACATTTGGAGAAGGCATTAAATCAGCAGGACCTTAATTTAAAAACTTAAAACTGTATGGAAATTCAGCTTGCTCATTGCTGTGGAATAGAAAGCAACCAAGCACCCTGAGTCTGTTTATGGAAAGATTGCCAGCAAGCCAAGTTTGGGCAGAGCGGCTTAATGGCTCCAAGTGGATGCTGGGTTCTTTCTTCCAAGAAGTAAGCCCCAGCCCTGACCATTTGGGAGTGTCCGTCATGGTTGTAGACTGCACGATCCCCATCATCAGGCAGGTGAGGAGGACTTAAGAATTGAAAGCAGCCCGATAGGTTCTTGACTAATTTGCAGAATAACATTATGTAAAATTAATCAAAAGGGGTGGGGTTGGCAATTGCTGGGAGCACACCGCTGAGCCACTGTGGATTGGTGGGTGCCCCACTCTGCTTGTCTATGTGCTTTTCTTCCTTCTGACTTAGTTTCACGTTTTATACATTTTGGGGAAATCACATAACTAGTGAGCCAAGGTATCAAGTCCTAAGATGGAAGATTTTATACGTCTTTTTTTTTTCTCAATTCCAGTTATGCCATACAACAGTGCCCATCACTGCGTTGTGGAGGTGGAAAACTTCCTGTTTGTGTTGGGCGGAGAGGACCAATGGAACCCTAATGGTAACTATTGAACCACTGAACAGTAGGTGCTCAACAAGTCTGTGTGTGATGAGAGGTGCCAGCAGCAGTCCATTTTGTAATTACCGTGGAAAACATATTTCTGTGCAGCAGGGACAAACGAAGTAGTCGGTGAAGTGGGCTGACAGAGGGAGGGTCCACCGTTGAGCTGGCAGGGGACATACGCAGCAGTGCATTCACTCATGGACTGTCTGGGGATTTGGCTTCACCGTGACGCCCAGCCCCTCTCCTGATCCATCCCCTGAGAAATGCCACCAGCGTAAGCCCAGACTCCCTCAAGGGAGGTAGCAAGCGGCAACTATTAAGAATTCTCACCACCTTCTCCACCACTTTTCTCCCATTTTTTCAGGATAATAATATGCAGTTTCAATAAATAAGCGTTATCTGCTGTCGCGCTGTACGTGACCTGAGCTGAAGTTCCTTTGCAGTGTTCATTACTTGACACCTGTTCTGGCTGCTGCATCTCCTGCAAGGGCTTTGTCCACAGATTATCCACCATCTTCCCTGTTGATGCGATTACTTCATAATTGTATCACAAAGAGAAAGGCAACATTTGAATACACTTCCCAAGCCTAATGTAGGGAGAACACTGCGCCTTGCAGAACACACAAAATTATCAAGATATTTTTGGAAATCTTGCACGTGAAGGAGGGGTTGCAGTTGTAGCCTTCTGTGTAACAGAGATCATTATGAGTGAGAAACCATAAAACAGCTTGCAGGTACACATTTTTGCTTTAAGACCCCAGAACAGCCAGCTGAAATTACATAAACTGCATATATTTTATGGTGAATGTTCTCTTTCAGCATCTGCACAAAGGCAAATTATAGAAAATTGTTACATCTGTTCACCCTAGAAAATCTTGAAGGAAAACAACCCAGGCCACCCTCCAAGAACATTTCTTTGAAGAGAAGGGGACATTCTTTCTCAAGATCAGCTTTGTTGGTTCATATCTTTCAGTTTTGGAAAGACGGTTCCGGGGCTTTGGGAGAAACAGATTTGGATCAGGAACAAAAATATGTAATATCTCTCCTCTAACTTATCTTTGCAATGACTGATTTGATATATTAAAACAAAACAAAACAAAAACCCTGGCCAATATACAACCCACTGTAAACTCTCTATATCCTGTTTAATCTCTTCTTCCGAGGAAGTGATTTGAACAGAATAGAGCGTTTGTAAGGAAACAGTACACAGCCAGCAGGTTTATCTAAAAAAGAATCTGAAGAACTTCGTTTTGGGGGTTTTGTTTGTTTGTTTTCTTGAAGGCCAGATGAAAACTAACACATGACAAGAGAAGGCTGGAAAGTCCTGTTTCTTTCCTTTTTTTTTTTTTTGGTCGCACCGCGTGGAATATGAGATCTTAGTTCCCTGTCCAGGGATAGAACCCACACCCCTTGCAGTGGAAGCGCAGAGTCTTAACCACTGGACCACCAGGGAAGTCCCATGGAAAGTCCTGTTTCTAATGATGGTGCTCTCTCAGCCCACCTCCGTTCCCACGTGGGATAAGCCTCTGCTAAAAGACCAGTCTTGGGGCGACAACTCAGTTTTCACAAATCACTATGAACCTCCCATTCCTGTGAGACAGACCTTAATCAGCAACACAGAAAACCTGCTCCCTGGGTGTACCCCTGCACCCCCACCCCTGCCCAAAATAACCCGCCACTGCTTACTGTTCAACTTCTATCAGACACACAACCGAGAGGATGGGTGGGGGGATTAAGGGCGAGTATAAGGGACATATTCCTTCCTCTAGTCTAGAGAATCGAGATTTTATCGTTGAGCTAATTCAGATTCCCATAAAACTACGCCACTGGACCTCACTGATTTGCCTCCCCCCCGACCCCTGAGAGGAGCAGTGATTCAGTTTAAAGCCCTCAACAAATATGCTGTGAGAAAAGACTACAGAAAGCACAGCATTGCATTTCCTGCGGGGGCACCTTTCACTGCCACCACTCAGCGTGCTCTATGTGAAGACCTGCATGACAAGTCCTTGTCAAACCAAAGTACCGAGGCATGGTGTGCTTTGAACAATTACTTCTAATGCCAATCATATGATTTAATGTGTCTCTTTTGCTTTAGCCGCCAGGAGGCTCAAAATTGAACTTTAGTAAAACTTTAATTACTATATATTGTTTACTTTTAGTCTCCATATGGGCCTAACAGCTCACAACTCTCTTTCTGTAAGACCCTTATTTAGAACTTTGGGAGTTCCACCTGCAAATCTGAGTCATTCCGTCCCTGACTTGTTTTGCCTTTGAGGTCATTTAGTATAGATCTGGGTAAATGCTGATGAGCCACTGATTAGCATCTCCTAAGCAGAGGATAACTGGTCACACTGTGAGGCAAGAAGGCCAGTCTTTTGTACCTCATGTCAACCAATCAGTCATTGGCTGAGGCCTTCCCCCAGGTGGGGGCGAGGGTGGGCAGTGAAGTGGCCAGTTCAGCTGAGGGCAGTTCTCTAGAGAGGGAGCAGCTGTGACCATGAACAACCAACAACCATCAGGTAGGGAACAGGTGTACCAATCTGGTAAAATTATCTCAGTTAGGTACCCAAACACACATCCACCACCATCCCTTAAATGGTTTCCATGGAGTTTCATATTCCATCCATCTGGTTAACCACAGCTGACCATTTTGGTATTAGTCGTAGTATTTATTGAGTACTCATTATTTCCCAGGAACTTTGCTAAGCACTCATCTGCATCATTTCACTTAATCCTCACGACCATCCCATGAGGCCTGTTGCATGATTGCTCTAGTTTTACTATGACGAGTCTAAGCCCTAAGAGTTTAAACAACTTGCCAGGACACACAGCTTGCAAGAAGATGAGTGATTCCAACGTAAGTCTGTCTGACTCCAGAGCCTCAGCCTTTAACCAGTGTATCACACTCCCCACCTCACATAAACATATGTATTTAATTAGATATTAAACAACAATTGTGCATTTGCCTTTGATCTTGTGAAATTAAATCAGTATTGTATCACCATGGACAGTGGCTCTTACTGGTTCCCAAAGAGCTCTTCATTATTCCCCATTTAGAAAACCATGAAGGGACACCATCATCTCAAAAATATAGGATTTTCATTTTATAATACCTCATACAACTAAAAAGGAAGCAGTTAATACCAAAACTTATAAAGAACAGCAATCCTGGGCTTCCCTGGTGGCACAGTGGTTGAGAGTCCGCCTGCCAATGCAGGGGACACGGGTTCGTGCCCTGGTCCGGGAGGATCCCACATGCTGCGGAGCGGCTGGACCCATGGCCGCTGAGCCTGCGCGTCCGGAGCCTGTGCTCCGCGACAGGAGAGGCCACAATGGTGAGAGGCCCGCGTACCGCAAAAAAAAAAAAAAAAGAACAGCAATCCTATAATAATATACAACATGCTTTAATTTCACTACTGACAGGGAGGAAAAATTAAAAATCTATGAGTTTAAATGTTATGTATACATCAGTTCCAAAGATGAAATCTTAAGTTAAACTTTAGTTCTTATGAAATTGGTGCCTGAGATGCATGTCTTTGAATGAAATACAAAAATGTACATTTCAATACATGCTCATAAAACACAAATACGTACTCATAAAATACAAATATAATTTTATTTACTGATTATCTTGATTACAGTACCAAAATTTGAAATCATAAAACATATGAGTTACTGGAAATATAAGCAGGATACATACATTTTTTTCCTACTCAGCTATAGATATTAACTCCTATTAACTCCCTTCATGTCATTAGTGATAGACTGCATTGTAATATGCTAATATACATGCATATATTCCTTCAGTGCCCCAACTTACAGAGAACCAATTTACATTTGCCACTTACTGATGATTGACTCCCAAAAAAACTGCCCGCAGGGGATTTCCTTGTCTTCCTGCTTCCTTCCCCTCCACCACTGGCTGAAAACTGCCACCCCTGCCCCATTTTACCTATCTCCCAAATGATAGTCAACAACAGGGTCTGGTGACAGGACATCATCAAAAAAGAGAAGAAGTGGAGGAAGGGTTAGAAGAAAATGGAAAAGATGAGAAGAAACTAAAGGAGTGAAGAGTATTCCAAAATTCCATTGCATGTGGCTACCCCACGCAAGCTTCTAAGTAGTGTCAATGAAAGCCACAAGGAAGAAATGAATGTCCCCATTTTATCTCACTTTCCTCACTCTACTACACTCATTCCTTCTGAGATTTGTTATCCCCTCTGCACATCCTTTGCCAACTTTAGAACATTTTTCTTCTTTTTATCTTCCCATCCTCCATCCTTGCCCTTTTTTCACACCATTGACTCTGCCTCTGGAAACCCTTTCTTCATCTTCCATCGAAATCACACCAGTCCCTGCTTAGCCTTTTCTCTGAGTGAAGGCCACTGGCATTACCACAAATAAGCAAAGCAAATAGCTGATTTTCACCACCAGTGCTCAGCATGTGAAGGCATCTGTCCCATTGCTGAAAGGAGGCAGATGTCTTCCTCCAAATGGAAATTCTAAACCAAACTTCACAGAGAAACACTCTTATACATGGTGTGTATATTCTACATTCCTCTTAACAACACTGATCTTCAGATACATTTGGGAATTAACCTTGAAACCTGACTATCAAGAATGGCTTTTTTCTACAGGGAGATGATTGCAAATTCTACAAAAACTTTCTTATAAACCAACTCTAGACATCATCCTTCCTTGGGTTGGAGCCTCCCTTTGTGGGATCCAAGTCTTTTGGGTCATACTCACTCCTGGCACTCTTAACTCTTTCTGCAATCCTCAACTCTTTCTGTAATCCCCAAATAAAACTTGACTTACCACCCAACCAGGCCATCCAAACCCTCCCATGCAATCCTTGGAACTCATGATCTCACATCAACAAGATCACTATAATCCTTAAACCCTTCCCTAAATGGTCCCTTCAGCTTCTTTTCTAATCAAAACCTGGCTATTCTCTGAGAAGACTGTTTTCCCAGCCACCCTCTTCAATGTGGACTATGTTCTGTTCCCCACCCCGCCCTTATATTTCACATTATTGTAGGCTGATAGCTTTTCTACTTCTTCTTCATTGCCACTCCCACATCCTTAAAACTCACCACTTGAAAGGATGTCTTCAGATTTTACCACCTGCTACCCCTTTATGTGGCAGCTACCCACTGTTATCCTGGAAATGCCACCTCCTTCACTCTACCCTACCACTTTTTCATTGTCCATCATCCCCTCATGCCCTTACTTCCCTCCTTACTGAGCTTATATTCTGTTGCCCATCCTTATAATCACATTAGTGCATACGCCTGCAGCCCTCGTGTCCTTCTCTCCTATTATGCTTGCCTGGTAAAGCCCTGGTCCTGGTTAAACCCAACTTTCTTCCACCTCTCCCCTCCCCCTGAGCAACTAAATGTGGACATAGAAAACCATACGGCCATGCTGGCTACTAATGAACCATGCTGGCTACTAGCCAACTCCACTAAGTTTCCTTGGTCAATGCACTCTTCCACCCTCTGAGTTAGTTATTTCACACCTTCTCTCTCCTCAAATACCTTTCTCCAAAACCTCCCTCCTCACTCTCAGCTGATAGCCTTGCTTCTTAGTCCAATGAGGACAGAAGCAATCAAAAGATAAAATCTGCATCTTGCTGCTACCAAATCCATAGCTACCCATATATTTTAGATAAAACATATCTCCCTTATTACTGTTTCTGCTCCAACTTAAAGTCTATTCCTCATTCCCTTTTGCCTACTCAAGGACTTTGGAGTACCTCTGAATTGAAAAACACAACCAAGAACTAAATAAAATTTTCTCTCGATGCTGCATCTTCCTGCTATAATCTTCTTCTTTTTATGTCAAAAGTCCTAAGAAGCATTGCTTATCCTCTTGCCTCTGCTTTCTTACATCTTAGTCTCTCCTGAGGAGTCCCCACTCAGGCTTTCATGCCCTCCTGTCCACTGAAACAATGCTTGTCATGGTCACCACCAACCCTCATGTTTCCAAATCCTATGGTCAGTTCTCCGTTGCTCACTCCTCTTTTTGAAACACTATTTGACGTGGCTTCTAAATACCACCATACTTTTCCTCCTGCTTCTGACAATTCCTTTTCTTTGCTAGTTTTTCTTCTTCTCCCCCAGGGCTCAATTCCAGCACTCATTATCTTCCATTTCCATACCCTTTCCCTAAAGAGTTTCATCTTGTTCTTTGATTTTAAACAATATCTCTTGACTAATGACTCCAAAATTTGCACCTGCAGCCTCATTTAGCCAGTGGCCTACCAGCCACTTATGCTTTGAGATCCGATAGTCCTCTCAAGGTTAAGTCCAAAACAGAACTCATGGCTTCTCTCCCTAACCCCCCAACTACCCCTGCCTGGTCTTCCCCACCTTGGGAAATTGCATGACCTTCCATCCAGTTCCTCTCGCTAAAAACCTAGCAGTCGTCTTTAATTATTCACTTTTTCTTATACCAATGCTCAATCTATCAGAAAATTTTATTGGCTGTGCCCATAGAATAGATCCCAAACTTGACCATATCTTGCCTCCACCTCCACTCAAGCCAGCTCTTGCCTTGACTGTTGTGATGGCCTCGTGACAGGTCCCCCACTTCCAGAGCAGCCCTTGTATGGTCTAGTTTTTTACACAACAGCCAGAGTGATCATGATAAGAGGTAAATTAGGCCATGTTTCTCATTTGCTCAAAACTTTCCAGTGACTTCCTAATGTTCTTATGACAAAAGACGAAATTTGACACCAGTCCACAGGACACACCGTGTCTGGACCTTGATATACTTAGACTTCTGTCCAAGTCACCCCAGCATTCTTGCTGGTTTTGAATGCATGGCCAGCCCAGGGACTTTATACTCACCTTCCCCACTGCCTGAGATGCTAATTCTGCAGATATTTGCATGGCTTGCAGAAGATATCTGTGAGCAGGTGACCTTCCTACTGAAACCAGCTTCCCCTCTATCAATCCCTGCTTTATTTTTCTTTCTGGTATTTGGTAAAGAAAATATAGCATTATTATATATGTATTTAATTACAAGTCTGTGTTTATTTATTTACAAGAACGAGGACTTTGTCTTTCTCATTTACCAACATATTCCCAGAACCTAGAACACATAAGACACATAGTGAGCGCTCAATATATATTCTTACAATTAATAATTGTGTTGTGTATACATGCCCGTGTGAGTGCATGTACACACACACACACACACACACACACATACAATCCTATCTGTTTATTTCTGTGGTGAAGTTTAGTACCTATATTTCAATGGTTAGTTACACATACATTAATGAAAAACAGACTTTTAGAGTTAAGACTTCAGGTGCTTTAGATGATTGTCATCTCAGTTGTTACACAGAAAATGGAATACACACTTTTGCTCCTATTTCTTGCCTTGGTGTCAAACTGTATGTAAAACAAGATTCATTTTAATACCTTGGAGGCATTACTGTGTTTCTTAGGCTCAACAGAGGAGATAAGCTGGTTAACCAGCTCTGGGGACGCATGTTTCCCATTTCAATAAATGTGATGTGATACATCACAGCAACTGTGTTTTCCCCAAATGCACAAACAGAACTCGCATGACAGTCATAGCCTACAACTGATTTCCTAATGCAAACTCTTATTGTAGTGATTGCTATTGTTTCCCTGGAGACAGAGTGGACTCTTCCACTGCTAGAATTCTTGGATCATTTAGAAAAAGGTTCTATCCAGAGATATCACACAAGTTAGTCTCTGGAACTGATTATGTATAGACAATAACTTCATGTTTTTAAAACCTATAAACACCAAAATACAGAAATTTTACCCTAACTTTGGGATAAAACTAGTCTGATAAACATACTTGCTTTTATTATTATGGTTGATTTATTTTTATTCCAACTCATCCCCGCCCCACAGAAAAAGTGGAGGAGAAAAGAAGAAAAAAGGAAAAACGTTTGAAGGGGCACATAGATTTTTCTTCTGACTTATCACTTCTCATACTGTGTTAGATAGTCCCTCTACTTAATTCATCTGTTTGTTAAACCTGAGAACAGAGGCATCTTATAAAATACTTTTAAATGTGCAAAACAACAAAAGAATTTAAGTTTTAAGTGTCTCAAATATATTTTTACAGGAAAACACAGTACAAATTTTGTCAGCAGATATGATCCCCGATTTAATAGCTGGATACAACTTCCGCCCATGCAAGAAAGGTAAGTGTCTATTTCTTAGGTCTGAAACATTTGTGGCTGCTTTACTGGAAGTAAGGATGCTGAATGGTTTTCCATGATAGGGTACGCTAAACAGAGCCAGTGAAAGTCACAGGAGTCAAATACAAAACCTGGCCTGGCCAACTTAGACTAACTGCCTTATTAACTCAATGGAAAAAATAATCAAAGATGTCAATTATTTGTCCCAATGGAGGAAGAAAACGTTTGTATGACTTGTCTTCCTTTTTTTGTTACTAGTTAAAGTTCACTTTTTAATTGAAGTATAGTTCTGTACAATATATGTGTACAACATAATGATTCACAATTTTTAAAGGTTATACTCCATTTATAGTTATAAAATATTGGCTATATTCCCTGTGTTGTACAATATATTCTTGTAACTTATTTTATACCTAATAGTTTGTACCTCTTAATCCCCTACCCCTATCTTGCCCCTCCCCCCTTCCCTCTCCCAATTGGTAACCACTAGTTTGTTCTCTATATCTGGGAGTCTGCTGCTTTTTTGTTATATTCAATAGTTTGTTGTATTTTTTGGATTCCACATATACGTGATATCATACAGTATTTGTCTTTCTCTGTCTGACTTATTTCACTTAGCATAATGCACTCCATGACTTGTCTTCCTTTTCCACGTTGAATTGTTTTTGTTTTTGCTTTTTTTTTGACAAGCAGAGCTACAATTTCACTGGCTATTCCACTCTTCTTAGTTATAATATATTTAAATCTTATCATTGAAATATAAAACACCATTCTCACAATGATATGTATATACTTTGATGCAGAAATTTCAATATTGAAGTTTTCAGGTCTCACAATCTCAAATTCATTGCATTTACCTCCTCAAATATCTTGCCATCATACATTCAAAATCAATTGATTTGTCAGCTTACAAAAAAAAGAGTTTTGCAAAGTGTCCCCTCATTTTTAATGTATGCAGTGTTTATCTCACCCAGTTCTCCTACTATCAAAGGACAATAAGGCAACTATGTTTATACATATTCAGTTCTCCTGACTGTTACTTAGGCAGGACACCATTTCTTAATATGCACATGTAAATTCACATACTAATGTTTGAACACTTGGTTCTTTTCAAATAATATCTCAACATCCTCTTGAGCAAATTTTCCAATATAATAGTAACGATAAGCTGCAACCTGTTTCTTCTTCTCAATTGGACTAAGAAATAATTTTCTTTCTTATTTCCTTCATAACCTTAACATCTCCTTCTTTAAACATTCAATCAGATTATACTAAGATCAAGTTAAATCCTTAATCATAAATTCAAAGTTAAAAGGAAATTTTCAGATCATACCATTCCTCAAAAAGGTACATTACTACAGAAAGAGAGTATGAATCTCTGCTATAAAGAAACAATATCTAACTTCCCATTCCATATAAGCATATTAAAACTCTCTTTCAGGAGACTAAAAGCTATACATTGAAAATGATGAGGCACAATATAGTCTAAGGACCATAGACACTGTTAGGAATGTCTAGTTGCAAGGTACCTCAAGAAATTATTCTGAGTCAATCAATATCCTGACAAACTTCTCAATCCTCCTGTTGTGTATACATGTATATATAAAAGCCTCTCCTGATGTCTTTCTCCAAAGTACCTTGTTTCTCTCCTTTTGGGGTTATTTTCTAGTTGCTGTCATTGTAGCTGCATCACTTTACCCTTTAATCAAAACCATTCCAAAAAATTTTATTAAAAAAACACTTTAAAAATACACATCAATAACACGTTTGAAATGTCAGCATCTCATCACTATGGTCGCCTTTGCTGGGGGCTGTTCACCACGATAATTAACCTTCACGCCTTGGGTTTGGGAGGCATAACTCACGTCGTGGTCAATTATCTCACTGTAGAGCCCCTAAGGATGAGAAGTATTGCTGCAAAACCTAATTAGTAATTTTTTAAATGTGTATTGTTTACTTGATATTCTATAATGACTTCCTCTGAGGCACTATGGCCTATCATGGCAGGGTCCTACTTAGACAATTTTTAGCAGCTCATTGACCTGATAAAAAGACCTGCCATGGTCTGTCGCCACCCGGCAGCCACCGTTGACAGGATGGACTGTTAAACGTTTCTTTCGAAGTCATTATGGTATATCATGTCAGGTCTCTAGTAAAAGAAGTTTTTTTTTTTAGATTTAGAACAATCAGCTCGATAGACCAAATAAAGAGCTCCTTCCAGAGCTGAATGGGAAAAGGCAGATCTCACAAATGCCCAGTCAATCTTCTAGCTCCATATCTCCTATGGGTTGGTTGACCTAGGCAGCAATCCATAACTTAAAATGAAATTTTTCTGTCACTGCCGAGCTTCCATTCAACATAGCAAGTACAGTTAGCTACCAGCATGGTTTAATTGGTGATTAAACAAAGAAGGGAAAAAAATCTAAAATATATGAAATACTCTTCAGATCAGAAAAGAGGTTTCTTGAGACATTTAACTGAGTTAATTTTGCATTGTATAGATCATGAGTCAAACTCACCAGAAGTTTCCCACCTCCCTCCTTCCATTAGCTGCTCCCTAACTGCTGAGAAGTTATTATGCTGGGAAGTTACCAAACTGATTGAGAATAATAGAAACATTGAAAGCCACCTCTGGGGTCACCCACTGTTACAGAGCTGGCTGGGCAAATTCCTAGGATTATCTTACCTAATCAGAGCTTCCAAAAGAATATAATAAAAGTGCAGAACACCCTCCCAGTTCAGCAGAGAAATGGGCACGTGACTTCCAGGCTTATTCAACCATAGGTCAATCATGAATTGTATGCCTGCTGCCTATGAGGTTACTGACAGAAGTGATTAGACAAAAGTACAAAGATAAATGTAAAGCTGATGAGTTGTTTTGGTCTCAGATTTAGGATTTGATTCTTCAGTAAGAAGAGGGCAAAAATGAACACTTGGATCAATAAAAATGCTTTGGTGACTGTAATGCTGTTTTCAAAAAAAGTAGACATTTTAGGTATTATTCTTGTGGAGATATTACCCCCTAGCTAGTCTTGGAGACAGAAAAGAAAAAGAAGGGAGGGAGGGAGAGAAAAAGCCATTTGGAGAGTACCAGTAACAAAGTTTAAGTTTCGCAGACTAGGTGAAAGGCTGGAAGCACATACAACAAAGATGTTTCTAAATTTAAATACTATGTTTCTAGCAGCCTTACGAGAAACAATTGGAGACAATATTGTGTTTTTAAAAATCTGTTGTTTTTAACCTGATTGTAGAAGTCAAAAGTTGAAACTGAGATACAATTTCAGTTTTCTGACCTAAGGGTCAGAAAGAACTTTTAAAGATCTGTACAATACACAGGTTCAAAATATATTTGTAGAGGTCATTGGTAGTCTTTTTAAACTTATCTCAATTCATTGAATTTCCTCTCTGGCATTGGGACAGGGGGTGGAGGGGTGGAGGAGGGAGAGAAGAACAATTTGTAATACAAATAGTGTAATTCCATTAAAAAATCTTCAATAATCTTGAGCTTCCTTTTTCCCCAAAATAAAACAGCCTAATCAGGTGTGCTTTTCGTGTGGGTACGTGGGGCAGGGAGCATTCCCAGGAGAGACCTGGTGCGTAAAATTTTAGCCTCGAGCAAATGTTCACAGTTGCTGATAGACCATTAACTATCCAGTGTTTCTATAATGCACTTCGTGAATTCTCACTTTGGGCATGCAAGGGAATAAATCAGAGACTCAGAACCTTCGCTATTAAAATTTCTGCATAAAAATGCACTTTTAGTCAGGAAGTGAAACCTACTGATTGTTTCCCCCCCCCCCCCCCCCCGTTCAGAACCTAACAGTGACACTGTGTGGATAAAGCTAGGAGTACACGGAGCATCAGATTAGGAACGCCTGGGCTAAAAATAGAGTTCCGACAGGCTCCCTCGGGTTAAGAGAGGAAGGAAGGAACCAGAACAGAAAGAGTGAGAAAACAACTTTAGACAAGATAAAAGGAGTTCACACTGCCAAAAGAAGATCTTTCTCTTATTCTCCACTATCTAAACTTCATTAAATAGAGGATTTTCACACTTGTCATGACTAACATTTTTCTCTTCTAAACCAGAATATGGTACATAATACATAGAAGAACTCAGAATATAGTACATTACCCACATGGTCCAAACTATGGGATTGGCCCACTAAATATGGCCTATTAGTAAAATTAGTAAATTAATTATTTCAGACGCTCCAAAACCTGTCATAGAATCATATGGAAGAGGGATACTGACCTACCCTGGTGTCAGCAATGCAAAGAAATATCTGTGTTACTTTAGTACAGATTTTTGTAGACATGAGTCAGTCTTTTCAATCAAATATTTTAACTTGAGAAGGTAAAAGTGCTAGTAAAATAACTTTGACCTATCATATTCAATAAGAGAGCAATTGAAATCTGGTTGGAGAAATGGAAGGAACCAGTGATCCATCTGTGTGCACTTAGTTTTGCTATTGTTATTAAAACTAATTTTATATTTAGATGAGTTTTTACTTCTTTACACCAGGAAATCCCAATTTTTTTTTACTTTATTAATCCCCTTGATAATATGATTAAAACCTTCCTCCCAAAATCTTTCTCCAAACATATTCCAAAAAATGCACATATATACATATATATATAAAATATATGACATTTTATTTAAAAATTCTTTTTACAATTTCAGAGCTTCGTATATCCCTCAGAAGACAAGGGCCCAGGATAACAACAACCCTTATTTAATGAAATCTATCTCACTTGCTCTTTATTCTCCTTCCTACTTTTATCCTTCTCTCTTTTTCCTTTCATCATCTTTCTGTGTTTTGCACAGCACATATGTCTTTCAAAACCATCAAGAAAATATATGGAAAAAAAACATTGCCAAAATATTACTCTCAAACTATCAATGATGCTAACAATTCTAGGACTATCCAGAAAAACTGAACCTTACGATCTAGCAATCCCACTTTCACATATACTGTATCCAAAGGAACCAAAATCAGTAACTTGAAGAGATATCTGCACTCCCATGTTCATTGCAGCATTATTCACAAGAGCCAAGATATGGAAACAACCTAAGTGTCTGTTGACAGATAAATAGATAAAGAAAATGTGGTGAATATATTTAACGGAATATTATTCTGCGATAGAAAAGAAGGAAATCCTGCCATGTGCATGACAAACATGGATGAAACTGAAGGTGATCATGCTAGGTGAAATGCCAGACTGAGAGAGACAAATACTGTATGATATCACTTATATGTGGAATCTTATTTTAAAAGTCAAACTTAAAGAAACAGATTAGAATGGTGGTTGCCAGGGGATCAGGGTGGGGAAAGTGGGAGAGATTGGTCAAAGGGTACAAACTTTCAATTATAAGATAAGTAAATTCTGAGGATCTAATGTACAGCATGGTAACTATAGTTAATAATACTGTATTGTTCACTTTAAATTTGCTGAGAGAGTAGATCTTAAGTGTTCTCAAAAGAAAAAATGTTACTACATGAGCTGGTGGATGTGTTAATTAATTTGATCGTGAAAATCATTTTACAGTGTATGCACAAATCAAATCATCACATTGTACCCTTTACGTGTATTACAGTTTTGTCAATTATACCTCAGTAAAGCTGGAAAAAATAAAATAAAATTTCATATATCACCATCCATAACATATGCCATACATTTATGGTATAAATTATATAAAAACACTAAAGAATTTAGTCATCACTTAAAATACTATTCAGAAAAGTTTATATGCAAACATCCTGATAGCTGATTTTTAAAACCTTTTTATCCAAATATCAACTGATAGCTCCTGAGCATGAACAAAATGTTGGACACTATGACAAGCATTTTATGCATGTGTTCACAAATAACCCCATGAGGAAGGTACCATCATAATCTCTATGTTACAGATGAGCAATCTGAGGCTGAGGGGGTTAAGTAACATGTCAAAGCCCACACACCCAATGAGTCATATAGCCAGGCAATCTGATTCCAGAGAACAAACTGTTCATCAAGATGCTATATACTGCTTCCCAGAGGTTTTGACACTTAGTAAACACAACTTGGAAAATCTCCAAACAATATAGGTTTACCTGATTTAAAACCTCTAGGGCTCCTCATTTTGCTGTTGACATTGCCCAAGAGTCTTGGCATCAATTTTTATAAAGACCATTAATTCAATAAACATAAATTATGTTCTCTGTGGGGCTTGGCACTTCACGATTGTACTTTTTCAGTATTGAACCATATGTTATCCTTATGAAGTATAATTATTCCAGTAGCATGAAGGAGAAAAAAAGAAGCAAAAGGTCAAGGACTTGCTTAAGATTTCAACCTAGTCATCCTAACTCCAAATCTTTGAGTCCTCTTCCAACCTCTTTTCTCCCTCAGCTCTCATATATTATTAGTAACTAAGCCTTACATCCTCCTTTAAAATATCTTGCATCACCTCTTTTCATGTCTTCTACTAAAATTCTAATTCAGGTCCTCAATCTCTCACTCCTAGATTATATTCTCCCTCAGAACTGGCCTCCCTGTCTCCAGTCCTTTCAACACAGCTTGCATGTCTTTTGCCTTTGATGGAAAGTGGGATAACTTAATAAATAGTCTCTCTTGAAAAGAAACTTTAAAATAACCTTATAGGTTCATAAGAATCAACACCAAAAGCTACATAGATGAAATTCCTAATATGGGTTATATAAGAGCAAGATTTCAACACTATATTCAGTTGAAAAAGTTTCTCTGTTTGCAGTTGTA
This sequence comes from Mesoplodon mirus, assembly GCF_964341445.2. NCBI lineage: Eukaryota > Metazoa > Chordata > Mammalia > Artiodactyla > Ziphiidae > Mesoplodon > Mesoplodon mirus. The sequence continues at coordinate 47,773,904 of NC_138989.1, read as the reverse complement.
CTGGGAGGAAAAAAGAAAAAAATGATAATTGAAGAAAAATTTTGATGATGTAGTTCTCTTATAAATTGGGAACAATGACCCTTGAAGGACCATAAAGAAAGTGAATGTCAAGATAATTTATTATTGTTGCATTATCTACCTCATTTTTCACTTTGTCTTACTGAGCTGTGATATCCTTACAAGGTACCAAATATCCCAAACATTAGTGAACACTTTAACAGTGTATAAAAAGCAAGATAAAAAGAGCTGAAACAAAGAGTTTGTGAATTTCTCCTCTACTGTGACTTTAGTATCGATAATCTTAACCAGCATGGGCACTGCAGATGGTTGCTGTACAAGGTCTCAGATTTAGAAGGGAGCTATATGTGTAATTTCCAAAGGTCTGCACCCCTTTCTGAAACAGGCTGTCCCCGCTTCCCATGACTGACTGGGCTCCTTTTGTGATTTACATTGGGTTGTTTTGTTTTTTGGTTTTTTTCATTGTAGAAGAGCCAGTTTCTATGCATGTCGGTTGGACAAACATTTATACGTTATTGGTGGACGGAATGAAACTGGCTACTTGTCCAGCGTGGAGTGCTATAACCTAGAAACAAATGAATGGCGTTATGTGTCCCCTTTGCCACAGCCTCTGGCAGCTCATGCGGGAGCAGTGCACAATGGGAAAATATACATTTCAGGCAAGTCATTCATCCACTTTGTGTTACAAAGTTCAGTTCCAAGGCATTTTCTTGACTTGTGTGTCTATGCTTAATTCACAGGGGGGGTACACAATGGAGAATATGTCCCATGGCTATATTGCTATGACCCCGTCATGGATGTCTGGGCTCGAAAACAAGATATGAACACAAAACGTGCCATCCACACTTTGGCTGTAATGAATGATCGCTTGTATGCAATTGGAGGAAATCATTTGAAAGGTCTTTTTTTTTTCTTTTAATCGCAATATCATTTGCATCTCATGTTTCTTGCTAAGGGGGTTTCTCATTAGATAATCATAGTTAACCAAGTAAAAAGGTTGACCAAATAAAATCTACTCTTTGCAAATTAGCAGTACCCTTGGGCAAGCACTTATTTTGGCTCTCCTGCAGATAGGATTATTTTGAAGTTACCACATACATTAAAGAAATGAATAATGATGTCTACAGAAAATTTAAAAAACCAGAGCATTAATAACTGAAAAGCACAAACGATTTGTTGTAACAATGAATTCAGTAAAATAAATTATTCCTTATCACCAAAATTATAGTAATGGATTTTTTCCAGAAAATTGTTTTTGTAATAATCATAAAGAACCTTAGTCAGAGAAGCACAAAGAAGCGTGTATGTGATTTTTCTTAAAGAAAACAGTAGAATTTCATGTCTAAATTTAGAATTATTTCTTTGAAGAGTTGAATATCAAACCATCTATGATTCTCAAGTTCTTTCCATTTGCTTTTTTAATCAGTAACATTTAAAGCATAGTCTTTTTAGAGCCATATTTTGGCTTGTTTCCCTCCTTGTGTATGTATGTGACTGCAACTTTTTTGTAGTTTGTGTGCATGTGTGTAACACTGAATTTGACAGGAAAGTAGAGAGACCTATGATTCTGAGAACATTACTAAACTGCTTTGAGCTTCAGTTTTCTCATCTGAAAATGAAGAAGTTGGTCAAGTTGTTCTCTAAAATCTCTTCCAGCTCTGACTGTCCATGATCTTTGAAATTGAACAAAATGAGAAACAGGCCATCTGGGTATGGCACATAAGGCGATTCTGTGCATTTATTTTCCAATCATATACCCATCTTAAACCATGAGTTAGATATAGACATTTTTTCTCTTTTTCAAAATACATATTTACCCCTAAATGTAATAAATATTGGACAAGTGTAATTTTTAAGTAAGTATTTCCAAGTTCATATTCAATCAGAAATGTCAATATTCTGGTCTAGATCTGCTTCTCACCTTAGAGGTCTCCTCAGTGGAAGGGAATTTATCTTTACTGCTTCAGACTCTTCCCTTTTCATTCTTTTTTGCTTTCACTGGTGCTCTTTCATTTCAGTCCATACACCATTCATTCCTTTACATCAACGTATTTTATATTAACTTTGTAGCTTTCTGCGTTAAAATATGACTTCTACTAATTTCTTTTGCACAAGAATGCCTAATATTTTAGGAACTTTTAGTATTTAAGCTTATACTTGGACAGAAAAGACTTAGGTAATGACAACCTAAATGAAAAATAGCACATGCACATCAGAATTAGGTTAGCTCAGGAAGACATTGTGAAAGGAGGAAAGAGTATGGATTTTGCATCTAAGCCTGGGTCTGAATCCCAGTTATGTACTTAGAGTTGTGTGATCTTACTCTAGACATTTACCTCATGTCTGTCTGTAAAAAAGGGGTAATTATCCTTTCCTTGGTAATTGTGAGGTTTATAGTCAACGTATGTACTCGATACAGAGAAGGCACACATATCCTCATAGATGCCACTAGGGAAACTTGCCCAAATCCCCATTTCATATAAATGCTTCAACAATTATCATCAAACTCTTAATGTTAAAGGAAAGGATTATATCACAGGGTCGCAGTAAGCACATTGCTCTGTTGCTCCCTTATGTGATTTATTTTATGTAAAAAGGTAGTGGCCTGAAATAGTCTGTCCACCACTTCAAGAGTGAAAATTTTTCTGATTTTGGGTCTATCTCTTTAATTACTTTGAAGAGACTGATATGTTGACTAATTTACCATATGTGTTGTGATTGTCAGCTAGCAAACATCCATAGCACGTGTTTAACAATTAAAAAAAAAAATCCTTAAAGGTTTGGTCTGCTCGGTGACCCTGAATCTCCTATTAAGGATTTTTCACTCCCTAAATGAAAGGCAGGCTTCAGTGGAGTCTGGGGAAATGAGTTGTTCTCTGCAACCTAGTTACTGCTCCAGCCACTGAGAAATTTTATCAAAAGTGGGAAAAGTCTTTCAGAGGACGATAGCCCCCTACTCTAAACCTGGATCCTTAGTAGATACTGGAAACCATTCACATCATCACAGCTGTTTATACATATAGTCAGACTGTAAAAAAAAAAAAAGAAAAAAGTAAAAGATTTTGAGAGAACAGAATATTCACTTAAGAAAAACAATAAAGTTTAGTCTGTAAAAGTGTGACTTTTGAAGCCTGTTCACCCGGATTCAAATCTCAGCCTATCTAATGGCTGTATGACTAACTCAGGTCATTAACTCCCTCTGTTCCTCAGTTTCTCCTCTATAAAATGAATATAATGGTATCTACAGGATGCTTGAGGGGGTTAAATGAGCTCCTTTATACAAAGCACTTAGAAAACAATCAGCTTATTGTAAGCAGTCTATAAAATGCTTGCTTTAGGGCTCCCCTGGTGGCACAGTGGTTGAGAGTCCGCCGGCGGATGCAGGGGACACGGGTTCGTGCCCCGGTCTGGGAAGATCCCACATGCCGTGGAGCAGCTGGGCCCGTGAGCCATGGCCGCTGAGCCTGTGTGCCCGGAGCCTGTGCTCCACAATGGGAGAGGCCACGACAGTGAGAGGCCCGCATACTGCAAAAAAAAAAAAAAAAAAAAAAAAAAAAGCTTGCTTTAGCTATTACTATTTTAAACTTTTTAAATAAGGTTTAAATAAACCTTTACTGATACTCCAAGGTAAATCAGCTTTTACCAATGACATCTAGCCAGGCATTTTTGCTTTAAAGTAATCCAAAGCATACAGGGTTGGAGTGTCGGTGGCGAGGTGGAGTGGGGGGGAAGGGTTGTTTGTTTGTCTGTTTGTTTCTTAGGTCTTTCTGACATGTCTCCCAATTTCACCAGTCAGCTTACACATGTGTCTTCAAAGACACAATTATCTACTTCTTGGCCCTAGTCCTTTTGCAAAAAGAGGCCCTAGCCTTAAATTGGGACCCTGAGAGTTTATTCTTTGGTGATTCCATTTTGCTTTGTCACTTAGGTTTCTCCCACCTTGATGTAATGCTCGTGGAATGCTATGACCCAAAAGGTGACCAGTGGAATATTCTACAGACTCCCATTTTGGAGGGTCGCAGTGGTCCTGGCTGTGCAGTGCTAGATGACAGCATTTACCTTGTGGGAGGCTACAGCTGGAGTATGGTAAGTGTCCACATTTACCTCCTCCTCCTTTTTATTTGTGCTTCCTTTTTGTTTCTCTCCAAATGTGTTACCACCCACACAAGTACCTTTTAAGAGTAACATGTTTATATGCACGCAGTAAATTGCTTTAAGCTGTAAAATAGACTCAGTGTGGTCGCTGTAGAGCTGTCTTGCTATCTGGTCAATTGTATCGCAGAATGCGGTAGGTCTCTGCTTCCCTCCCACCCCCATGCTTTCCAACTAAAAGACTGAAGTGGTTTTTACAAATGTTCTATTAAAACTGTTTGGGAGAGTGAAAAGTTTCTGACCAGCTAAGCATAAAAAATGGAAATTAATTGTTCAGTTACCCACAAATTCTATTTAGGATTATGTAATTTGCCATTGCTTTCCACTTTCCCCTCTCTTTATGATGAAAATTTCTAAACATACAAAAAAACTGAGGGTTCAATGGGCCCTTGTTAAAGCACCATCCAACTTTGACATCCATCAGTGCTTTGCAGTACTTACTTCATCTATCCTTCCTTTAAAAAATTTTGGTTGAATCAATCTGAAGCAAATTCTAGACATGTTATTTCACCCTAAATGCTTCAGTATTCCTCTAAAAAAAAATCACTTGTTTATGTAAACACTATCATTATCACACTCAATAAAATTAACAATAATTCTTTTATATGCAATCAATTTTCAAGTTTATCCCATTGACTTGAATAAAAATGTATTTTTCAAATTGATATGTTCAAATCAGGATCCAAAAATTCTCACTTGTATTTGTTTATTATATCTCATACATCTCTTACAATCTGGAGAATTACTCCCGCCCCTCTTCCTGTCCCATGCCATTGTCTTGTTGAAAAAGCAAGGTCAGTTATCTTATAGAATATCTGATACTCTCGAATTGCCTAATGATTTCCTATGTTGTCATTTAAAAATAGTCCTCTATCTCCCTATTTCCTATAGACTGGAAGCTAGAGATAAGGACTTAAGTTCAGCTTTTCTCTGTTTTAAATTCTTTTGTTATTTATGTACCATTTATTTATTTATCTATTTATATATTTGTCTATCTATTTATTTATTTATTTTAGTGAGAACACGTAAGGAGGTGGCTGTGTAATTCAAATAACATCACATTAGAGGACACATAGGGTCTAATGGTCTACACAGTCACTTTTTAAATGATGACCATTCCTATATTTTCCTATTTATATGTGTTGGTTTTATAAGATTAATTTGGGATTTTAATAATATTAATTAGTTTTATTTCTTTTGCATCCAACAAGATTGTTATATAAAGTTTGGAGGAGCTTTAAAAAGCTATTAGTTATTTGGAAGTGAATGTGTATTGACATATATCACTAGATATTGGTACATGTGCTCTTTTGCTAGTGGAAATTGATAGCTGCAAGAGTATGTATGTTTGGAACCAGACACCAGGAATACACTTTCAGAAAACGATTATGTTGGTTGGGATTTTTGTTTGTTTCTTGCCTATGGTCAAAACAAAACTGCTTTGGTTTAGGAAGGGAAATATTATACAAGCACTAGCCTCAGAGGTTGACAAAGGAAACAAGATTAAAGACATTTTTTATTTCTCATGTGGCCTTTTCAAAATAAATACGTCAATGTGTGAAGAAGTTGGCACGTCTTCATTTCCAGTTTATTTTTAACTGGTTTTGAACCCTATCTCTGATTCTCTATAGTAGTAAGATAAAAATGGAAAGGTGAGGTGACAATCTAAAATCCAATTTACTTCTTTTATTTGAATATTTAAGATAGGGCTTCCCTGGTGGTGCAGTGGTTGAGAGTCCGCCTGCCGATACAGGGGACACGGGTTTGTGCCCCGGCCCGGGAAGATCCCACATGCTGCGGAGTGGCTGGGCCCGTGAGCCATGGCCGCTGAGCCTGCGCGTCCAGAGCCTGTGCTCTGCAACAGGAGAGGCCACAACAATGGAAAAAAAAAAAAAAAAGAATATAAAAGATAAATTTTTCCTTTTTTTTAAACTTAAACCAGAGGGATAATTTCCAACTTGAGGTAAGTTATCATAAGGGATTTATAAATCATTTGGGTGTTGTAGGTGCTTGACTTTTATTATTAGTCACACACACATACAAAACCCCGATTTTGAAATCTTGCCAATCCCAAATCTTCCCTTAGAGCACAATGGTTTAAAATCCATTGCTTTCATTTGGAAGTTTTTAGCAAGAGCAGAGAAAAAATATTGTCTTCCTAATGTAAATGTGATAAATAAGCTTGCCATGGCAATTCTCTAAAGGCTCTCTGCTCTGCCATTCCAGGGAGCCTACAAGTCATCTACAATATGCTATTGTCCAGAAAAAGGCAGCTGGACAGAACTTGAAGGAGACGTAGCAGAACCACTGGCAGGCCCAGCCTGTGCAACAGTTATCCTGCCTGCCTGTGTACCTTACAACAAATAACACCAGGAAACCCTGGAATGAACAGTATCACATTCTAGGAAGCAATGACAGGTGACATCCCTATTATAATAGGAACAATACATCCTAATGGTACAACTGCCGAAACTCCATTCTTGGTTTCTGATGATTTACAAGAAGCTACAAAAGAAAAAGACCTGTCCTTGAACAGGTACTCTGTCTGTAACTCGGATTACACTGAACTTCCTGTGGTGACAGACTCTTCCATTTCAGACTGGTTTTAACTTGTCCCAGCTTTATAAAAACTCCTCACATGGATCTCAACTTTCAAAAGGAGAAAGATAAAATACAGGAGAGTGCCCCCCAGAGACCTAAGATCAGTATTGTGCATTGTAGTCTACCTGCATGTGATCTATGTTGAAGTTTTGGGGATATTGTGTTCATGAATGATTCAAAATTTGACCCACCAAGATACTCACACTGCATTACAGAAATTGCCACTTGATTTTATATTCCTAACCTGTGGCTACTTCACAGATTCTGTAGGCAACACAGGTATAGAAAATCATAAAAGATTAAAGAGGAACAATTTTGTTTCCATATAACTTCATTTCATATACCTTCTGCCCCTATCAGCACCTCGTGGGAATGTAGAAGAGAAAGATATTGGCTCTTGTAGCAATTGCTTTCTGCCCTGTAGGTTCCAGGCTAGCCAGAGTCATAATTTCTGTGTCCTCAGTTTTATCCGAAAGATTAAGACAAAATACGCTGTGTCACTACTCAGTTTATAGAGGCTCACGCTTTCTCATTTGGAGCAGCATATAAGTCATGAATACACCTGGTCTTTGCTTCAAAAATATAGGACTGACAAAGACAGTCATGCAATATTGAATATTCTGTAAATAGCACATCTGACCCAAACTTAACCCCTAATGAAAACTGAGAGATTGCTTTCGGAAATTCAGGGACAAAAAGACAGATTTCTCTTAAGAACTGTCCCTTTTCTCTCTGTCCTTAAAACACACAGCTTGAAGAGCCTCAGGAGTAAACCGTAGCTCCTAACAAAATACCTCCCCCTCTTCCTCACCTTCGGCTCTAAAAAAAGCTCTAGATGTGGCTCTAGAAAAGCCCATGACGGACCCTCTTTCTTTCCCCCAACTCATCACATTTCTTTTTTATCACCAGAGACGCCTGGGCTCAGTTAAGCGAGCAATAGCTAGCTGTCTTGAGAAGCATGAGGAATTTAAGAGCAGAAGGCCAGGAGAGCATGAGACAGTGTCAATGCGGCCCATCGAAAGAGAAAAACTAGCAGGAACACAGATTTGCTTTTCAAGCTCTTCAGAGCGGGCACAACAATAGTTAGGAATAAATCAAAGCCTAAAATATTTTGTGAATCACCCAGAGATGTTGTTGAATCCCTCAACAAGTGTGTCTTTCAAAAACAACCTCACAGGGAAGCCACAGATTAAAAATGTCTTGGTGATAAGTTTTCACTGTGGAGCATGTCCAGATGGATGGGTGTACTAGAATCCAATGCCGTTTCTACAGTAAAGTGCAATCTTTGTTGTTTTTGTATTTATTTGTATGTTCAGATCCAAAGGATCCGTTGTAAAAATATATATATAAATATATATATATCCAGTGCAATCAACTTTCATTTCTTTTTTCCTTGATCGCATATGAGTATATAGAAAAAAAGAAAAGTTACAGTACTTTGTGAGAAAATCCCATCTGACGTCATGAAGAATACAAGGTCTCCTTCAAAACCTTTAATGTCAACGGTCCCCATTTCTTCTGAAAGTCACCATTTATACAAGGGTATTTGCTTTCCTTGGACTTGTTCTTCATTTATTTTTTATTTCTAGCCAAAATAAATAAAAGCATTTATGAGAACTATAAGTAAAGCTTTCTGTATTTCAGAAAGGCACACACTATTAGAAAGTGAAAAGTGAATAAATAAGTCACAGAGAATGTAAATTTTGTACAGTATTAGAATGTGTAAATGAAGCTTGCTTGGAAGGGGAAAACTTTAAATAAAAACTTTATGTACTAATTCAACTGTCTCTCCTATTCTGACTTATAAAGCATGTGTATAAATCTACCCATTAAATTGTTTGAAGGTTTGTAATAGGTAAATGCATAAATATTTTTATTCTGCAGATATACTTTACAAGTTTATTTAGCTTCCTGGCAGTATGTAGTATGTATGTAGTATGAACAATGTTAAAAATTATGGAATGTTTCAGAGAAAAGTGTTGTGAGTTAAAAATCATGAATTGAATCTGGTTTTTCTACTGTAAGAGTGTTGCAATAAGGCATACTTAAGATCTGATAACCAAGTATTTATAGAAATTGTTAGAAGCACCATATGCATTAAACAATACTTGCACACTTAGGATAAATGAATCACATATTTAATTAGGTCAATTATCTAAATATATAGTGTTCCATTTTATTTTCTTTTTAGAAATCTGAAAAAGAAGCTGTGCAGGGCAAGGAAAGGACTGGGCTATGGAAGACAATAGGAGTAACTGAGGCACGTGGCTGCAGGTTTTGGCAAGCTTCCAGGTAAAGAGCCTGAAAGCTAGAAAGAATTTAACACTTCCCAGCCAAATATTCCATTATTAATGATTAAACTGATAGAGGGTCATTTGACCCTCTGTAGTATTCTACAGAAGCAAGAGTAATGGAGTTTCTTTTGCCCACTGAATCTTCAGCTCTCCATGCTAGTGTAGCATAGAAGAAAAGGTCCTTCTCTATAGTAGCTTCTTATCCTGAGCCAATGGCTAGTTGTTGCAGAACTTCTTTCATATACTGTGAAGCCCCAAAAGCTCTAGTGCTGACCAGTTATCATGATCAGTTAAGCAAATATACTTGGCTTTTTCCTAATGCCAAGGGGCCACCTATTTTAAGTTCATAACTAAACTATAACTGGCTAAACTTGGAGGAGTGAGTATAGGACCAGATTTTTAAATTACTTAGGCTGTGTCTGTGGTCTTAAAATTAGTACCTGTGTTTGTTCTCCCCTGTAAGGGTCAAATTTCTATTTTCCCAGCTGCTTGACATTTACATCACTTAACAAACTCATCATTATTAACATTGTAAGTATTTATTGAACATATCCCAAAAGGCATCACTGTAAATGCCAGGCTTCTGATTAAACCTGGTTCTCTAGGTTAAAATATTTTTAAATGAACAAGCAAACCAGCTAAAATAAGATTGGTAAAGCATACCAAAGCCAATTAATACACACTGCTGGGTATCTTAACAGACTGAGTTCCCATAGATGAGGTAGGAGGAAGACCATGACTGATCAAGCCTGACTTTCTAGAAGCGCCTGACCTACAGGATGTTGGAACTTTGGTGGAAAATAAAATGGCAATAAGAAAGGTCAATATAAGAAGAAAATAGGACTTCCCTGGTGGCATAGTGGTTAAGAATCCACCTGCCAATGCAGGGGACACGGGTTCGAGCCCTGGTCAGGGAAGATCCCACATGCCACGGAGCAACTAAGCCTGTGCGCCACAACTACTGAGCCTGCACTCTAGAGCCCTCAAGCCACAACTACTGAGCCCACGTGCCACAACTACTGAAGCCCACGCACCTAGAGCCTGTGCTCCACAACAAGAGAAGCCACTGCAATGAGAAGCCCACGCACCACAACAGAGTAGGCCCCGCTCACCACAACTAGAGAAAAGCCCCCACACAGCAACCAAGACCCAATGCAGCCAAAAATAAATAAATAAATTTATTTTTTAAAAAAACAAGAAGAAGAAAATATCCAAGTAGTCAGTCTGTTTGATTTGTACAGCTGTAAAGTGCTGCTCTGCATCAAGCATTAAATATGGGCCACCTATTGGGTGGGGTTTCTTAATGGCGTTATTGGCTGGCTCTATTTGGTGCAAAAACACAGGGTTCAGTTCTAGAGATAGGTCCTGATAATGTGCTTCAAGAATGCAGCACAATGGGATAGGACTAAGGAAAAAGTCTTCTACAAATTGAAGCTTGAATGGCTTATTCCATTCTATTCCAGGCTGTTGCCTAGCATATATTAAGGACTTGGTAAATGTCAGTTCTTAACACTAGCACGAGTAGCAGCATTACCTTAGTGTTTTCAGCTCACTGAAGATGTTCAAAACAAGATGGCTGGAGTCAGTTGACATTTAAGACTGTCTATTCAGGCGCAGGGGAATTATATTACTTCAGGCAAAGTGATCCTTGATTGTGACCTCTCCTTCCATTTTTTCACTTTTTTTTTTTTTTTTTCGGTATGTGGGCCTCTCATTGTTGTGGTCTCTCCCGCTGCGAAGCACAGGCTCCGGACGCGCAGGCTCAGCAGCCATGGCTCACGGGCCCAGCCGCTCCGCGGCATGTGGGATCCTCCCGGACTGGGGCACGAACCCGTGTCCCCTGCATCGGCAGGCGGACTCTCAACCACTGCGCCACCAGGGAAGCCCCATTTTTTCACTTATTAAATGGACTCTTCCTCTGTGACCTTCCAAATCCCCTACGTACAAAAAAAATGACATATGGCAATAGGCAGGAGGGAAGGTGAACATTTGGCTGCAGGACGAAGGCATCCTACATTTACAGAGAAGGCAGGCTCCTGGCTTCCCATCAAGTCCCTCAAATCTGGGCCATTTGGGAGGTGATTGAACTAAATTAGGGAAAAAGAATAAAGGAATAGGGTTTAATTATGAATTCAAAGTTATATCAACAATATTATAACAAACAACATAACACTTCCCCTAACTTCACGTTTATTATGGGCCAGGCATTCTACTAGGCATTTTATACATGTTTTCTTATTTACTCCTCTAAACAGCTCTATACGGTAAATGTTAGTTGTATGTGAAAGGTAAGGACACATGCTCAGAAAGGGTAAACTATCTGATAAAGTTAAACAGCTCATAGGTAGCAGAGCAAGGATTCAAACTAAGGCTTTACTCTTAGGCCACCTCAAACCACCATACCCTCCTGCTCACAAAATAAATTTCTTAATCATTTGAAGTCTCATAGGAATTTCTGGTAGATTTACTGATTTTTCCAAATGCAAATAGGGTGTGTTGGAGGGGAAAGTGAACAGTTAATGATGGTGCATTATGGCAAATGCTATATTTTTGTTCTGAATGAACGACTGGGAAGAGTGAGCAGGGGAAGGAACTTGCTCTGTGACCTTGGGGAATCATTTAGTCTCTCCAACTTCAGTTTTGTCATCTGTATATGGAGTGATAATCTCATCTTCAAAACATTACTGGGAAAATCATATGTAAAGAATGTGGAGACGAGACCTTCAAGTTGGCGGAGGAGTAAGACGTGGAGATCACCTTCCTCCCCACAAATACATCAGAAATACATCTACATGTGGAACTCCTACAGAACACCTACTGAAAGCTGGCAGAAGACCTCAGACTTCCCAAAGGGCAAGAAACTCCCCACTTACCTGGAGAGGGCAAAGGAAAAAACAAAAATCAGAGACAAAAGAATAGGGATGGGACCTGCACCTCTGGGAGGGAGCTATGAAGGAGGAAAAGTTCCCACACACCAGGAAGCCCCTTCACTGGCGGAGATGGCAGGTGGGCAGGGGGGAAACTTCGGAGCCATGGAGGAGAGCACAGCAACAGGGGAGCAGAGGGCAAAGGGGAGAGATTCCCACACAGAGGATCAGTGCTGACCAGCACTCATCAGCCTGAGAGGCTTGACTGCTCACCCGCTGGGGTGGGTAGGGGCTGGGAGCTGAGGCTCAGGTTTTGGAGGTCAGATGCCAGGGAGAGGACTGGGGTTGGCTGCATGAAGATAGCCTGAAGGGGGCTAGTGCGCCACAGCTAGCCGGGAAGGAATCCGGGAAAATGTCTGGACCTGTTGAAGAAGCAAGAGACCATTGTTTCGGGGTGCATGAGGAGAGGGAATTCAGAGCACCGCCTAAAAGAGCTCCACAGATGGGAGCGAGCCATGGTTAACAGCATGGACAACAGAGACGGTCATGAGATGCTAAGGCTGCTCCTGCAGCCACCATGAAGCCTGTGTGCAAGCACAGGTCACTATCCACACTTCCCCTCCCGGGAACCTGTGCAGCACACCACTTCCAGGGTCCTGGGATACAGGGTCCCGGGATCCCACTTCCAGGGTCCCCTGGGAGAACACACGGCGCACCTCAGGCTGGTGCAACATCACGCCGGCCTCTGCTGCCCGCAGGCTCGCCCCGCACTCTGTACTCCTCCCTCCCCCGCGCCTGAGTGAGCCAGAGCCCCCTAATCAGCTGCTACTTTAACCCTGTCCTGTCTGGGTGGGAACAGATACCCTCAGGCAACTTACACACAGAGGCGGGGCCAAATCCAAAGCTGAATCCCAGGAGCTGTGCGAGCAAAGAAGAGAAAGGGAAATCTCTCCCAGCAGCCTCAGGAGCAGCAGATTAACTCTCCACAATCAACTTGATGTACCCTGCATCTGTGGAATACCTGAATACACAACGAATCATCCCAAAATTGAGGCAGTGGACTTTGGGAGCAACTGTAGACTTGGGGTTTGCTTTGTGCATCTAATTTGTTTCTGGTATTATGTTTATCTTAATTTAGTATTTAGAGTTTATTATCATTGGTAGATTTGTTTATTCATTTGGTTGCTCTCTTCCTCCTTTTTTTATATGCAGATATATATTTTTTTCCTTTTTTTCTTTCTATGAGTGTGTATGTGTATGCTTCTTTGTGTGATTTTGTCTGTATAGCTTTGCTTTTACCACTTGTCCTAGGGTTCTGTCTGTCTATTTTTCGTTTCTTTATTTTGCTTGTTTGTTTTATTTTTAGTATAGTTTTTAGTGCTTGTTATCACTGGTGGATTTCTTTTTTGGTTTGGTTGCTCTCTTCTTTCTTTTCTTTTTTTATTACTTTTTAATTTAAAAAAATTTTTAATAATTATTTTTATTTTAAACATTTATTTTATTTTTTTCTTTCTTTCCTTCTTTTTCTCTACATTTTCTTCTGAGCTGTGTGGCTGACAGGGCCTTGGTACTCTGGCCGGGTGTCAGGCCTGTGCCTCTGTGGTGGGAGATCTGAGTTCAAGACATTGGTCCACCAGAGGCCTCCTGGCTCCAAGTAAAATAACACAGTGAAAGCTCTCCCAGAGATCTCCATCTCAACGCTAAGACCCAGCTCCACTCAACGACCAGCAAGCTACACTGCTGGACATCCTATGCCAAACAACTAGCAAGACAGGAACACAAACCCACCCATTAGCAGAGAGGCTGCCTAAAATCATAATAAGGTCACAGACACCCCAAAACAAACCACTGGACACAGTCCTGCCCACCAGAAAGACAAGATCCAGCCTCAACCACCAGAACACAGGCACCAGTCCCCTCTACCAGGAAGCCTACACAACTGACCAAACCAACCTTTGGTGTCTAGGGGCAGACACCAAAAACAATTGGAAAGATGAACCCGCAGCCTGCAAAAACGAGAGCCCAAACATAGTAAGTTAAGCAAAATGAGAAGACAGAGAGACACAGAGCAGATGAAGGAGCAAGGTAAAAACCCATCAGACCAAAAAAATGAAGAGGAAATAAGCAGTCTACCTGAAAAAGAATTCAGAGTAATGATAGTAAAGGTGATCCAAAATCTTGGAAATAGAATGGAGAAAATACAAGAAACCTGTAACGAGGACCTAGAAAAACTGAAGAGCAAACAAACAATGATGAACAACACTATAAATGAAATAAAAAATTCTCTAGAAGGAATCAACAGCAGAATAACGGAGGCAGAAGAACGGATAAGTGACCTGGAAGATAAAATAGTGGGAATAACGACTGCAGAGCAGAATAAAGAAAAAAGAATGAAAAGAATTATGGACAGTCTTAGAGACCTCTGGGACAACATTAAATGCACCAACATTTGAATTACAGGGGCCCCAGAAGAAGAAGAGAGAAAGAAAGGGACTGAGAACATATTTAAAGAGATTATAGTTGTAAACTTCCCTAATATGGGACAGGAAATAGTCACTCAAGTCCAGGAAGCACAGAGAGTCCTATACAGGACAGGAGAAATCCAAGGAGATACACACCAAGACACATATTATTCAAAATATCAAAACTTAAATACAAAGAAAAAATATTAAAAGCAGCAAGGGAAAACAACAAATAACATACAAGGGAATCCCCATAAGGTTAACAGCTGATCATTCAGCAGAAACTCTGCAAGCCAGAGGGAGTGGCAGGACATATTTAAAGTGATGAAAGCAAAAAATCTACAACCAAGATTACTGTACCCAGCAAGGATCTCATTCAAACTCAAAAGAGAAATTAAAACCTTTACAGACAAGCAAAAGCTAAGAGAATTCAGCACCATCAAACCAGCTTTACAACAAATGATGAAGGAACTTTTCTAGGCAAGAAATACAAGAGAAGGAAAAGACCTACACTAACAAACCCAAAACAATGAAGAAAATGGTAATAGGAACATACATATTGATAACTACCTTAAATGTAAATGGATTAAAGCTCCAACCAAAACACATAGACTGGCTGAATGGATACAAAAACAAGACCCCTATCTACGCTGTCTCCAAGAGACCCACTTCATACCTAGGGACATATACAAACTGAAAGTGAGGGGATGGAAAATGATATTCCATGCAAAGGGAAATCAAAAGAAAGCTGGAGTAGCAATACTCATATCAGATAAAATAGACTTTAAAATAAAGAATGTTACAAGAGACAAGGAAGGACACTACATAAAGATCAAGGGATCAATCCAAGAAGAAGGTATAAAAATTATATATGCACCCAACAAAGGAGCACCTCAATACATAAGGCAAATGCTAACAGCCATAAAAGGGGAAATTGACAGTAACACAATCATAGTAGGGGACTTTACCACCCTACTTGCACCAATGGACAGATCATCCAAAATGAAAATAAATAAGGAAACACAAGCTTTAAGTGAAACATTAAACAACACGGACTTAATTGATATTTATAGGACATTCCATCCAAAAACAACAGAATACACTTACTTCTCAAGGGATCATGGAGCATTTTACAGGATAGATCATATCTTGGGTCACAAAGTCAAGCCTTGGTAAATTTAAGAAAATTGAAATCATATCAAGTATCTTTTCTGACCACAACGCTATGAGACTAGATATCAATTACAGATAAAAATCTGTAAAAAATACAAACACATGGAGGCTAAACAATACACTACTAAATAACCAAGAGATCACTGAAGAAATCAAAGAGAAAATCAAAAAATACCTAGAAACAAAGGACAATGAAAACACGACGGCCCAAAACCTATGGTATGCAACAAAAGCAGTTTTAAGAGGGAAGTTTATAGCAATACAATCCTGCCTCAAGAAACAAGAAACATCACAAATAAACAACCTAACCTTACACCTAAAGCAATTAGAGAAAGAAGAACAAAAAAACCCAAAGTTAGCAGAAGGAAAGAAATCATAAAGATCAGATCGGAAATAAATGAAAAAGAAATGAAGGAAACGATAGCAAAGATCAATAAAACTAAAAGCTGGTTCTTTGAGAAGATAAACAAAATTGATAAACCATTAGCCAGACTCATCAAGAAAAAAAGGGAGAAGACTCAAATCAATAGAATTAGAAATGAAAAAGGAGAAGTAACAACTGACACTGCAGAAATACAAAGCATCATGAGAGATTACTACAAGCAACTATATGCCAATAAAACGGACAACCTGGAAGAAATGGACAAATTCTTAGAAAAGCACAGCTTTCCGAGACTGAATCAGGAAGAAATAGAAAATATAAACAGACCAATGAGAAGAACTGAAATTGAGACTATGATTAAAAATCTTCCAACAAACAAAAGCCCAGGACCAGATGGCTTCACAGGCAAATTCTATCAAACATTTAGTGAAGAACTAACACCTATCCTTCTCAAACTCTTCCAAAGTATAGCAGAGGGAGGAACACTCCCAAACTCATTCTACGAGGTCACCATCACCCTGATACCAAGACCAGACAAAGATGTCACAAAGAAAGAAAATTACACACCAATATCACTGATGAACATAGATGCAAAAATCCTCAACAAAATACTAGCAAACAGAATCCAACAGCACATTAAAAGGATCAAACACCATGATCAAGTGGGGTTTATCCCAGGAATGCAAGGATTCTTCAATATACACAAATCAGTCAATGTGATAAACCATATTAACAAATGGAAGGAGAAAAACCATATGATCATCTCAATAGATGCAGAGAAAGCTTTCGACAAAATTCAACACCATTTGTGATAAAAAGCCTCCAGAAAGTAGGCATAGAGGGAACTTACCTCAACATAATAAAGGACATATATGACAAACCCGCAACCAACATCATTCTCAAAGGTGATAAACTGAAACCATTTCCACTAAGATCAGGAACAAGACAAGGTTGTCCATTCTCACCACTATTTTTCAACATAGTTTTGGAAGTTTAAGCCACAGCAATCAGAGAAGAAAAAGAAATAAAAGGAATCCAAATCGGAAAAAAAGAAGTAAAGTTGTCACTGTTTGCAGATGACATGATACTATACGTCGAGAATCCTAAAGATGCTACCAGAGCTAATCAATGACTTTGGTAAAGTTTCAGAATACAAAATTAATGCACAGAAATCTCTTGCATTCCTATACACTAATGATGAAAAATCTGAAAGAGAAATTAAGGAAACACTCCCATTTACCACTGCAACAAAAAGAATGAAATACCTAGGAATAAACCTACCTAAGGAGACAAAAGACCTGTATGCAGAAAACTAGAAGACACTGATGAAAGAAATTAAAGATGATACAAACAGATGGAGAGATATACCATGTTTGTGGATTGCAAGGATCAACATTGTGAAAATGACTATACTACCCAAAGCAATCCCCATCAGTGGCATTGCAATTGGCATCAATGGCTTCCCTGGTGGCATAGTGGTAAAAATCTGCCTGCCAATGCAGGGGACACGGGTTTGAGCCCTGGTCCAGGAAGATACCACATACTGCATAGCAACTAAGCCTGTGCACCACAACTACTGAGCCTGCTCTCTAGAGCCTGCAATCTGCAACTACTGAGCCCATGGGCCAGAACTACTGAAGCCTGCATGCTTAGATCCCATGCTTGGCAACAAGAGAAGCCATTGCAATGAGAAGCCCATGCACTGCAACAAAGAGTAGCCCCCGCCCTCCACAACTAGAGAAATCCCGCACACTGCAACAAAGAGCCAGCACAGCCAAAAATAAATAAATTTATAAAAAGGAAACAAAAAACTACCAATGGCATTTTTCACAGAACTAGAACAAAAAATTTCACAATTTGTATGGAAACAGAAAAGACCCCGAATAGCCAAAGCAATCTTGAGAAAGGAAAACAGAGCTGGAGGACTCAGGCCCCTGGACTTCAGACACTACTACAAAGCTACAGTAATCAAGACAGTATGGTACTGGCACAAAAACAGAAATATATATCAATCAAACAGGATGGAAAGCCCAGAGATATACCCATGCACATATGGGTACCTTATTTTTGATAAAGGAGGCAAGAATATACAATGGAGAAAAGACAGCCTCTTCAATAAGTGGTGCTGGGAAAACTGGACAGCTACATGAAAAAGAATGAAATTAGAACACTCCCTAACACCATACACAAAAATAAACTCAAAATTGATCAAAGAGCTAAATGTAAGGCCAGACACTATAAAACTCTTAGAGGAAAACATAGGCAGAACACTCTATGACATAAACCACAGCAAGATCCTTTTTGACCCACCTCCTAGAGAAATGGAAATAAAAACAAAAATAAACAAATGGGACCTAATGAAACTTAAAGGATTTTGCACAGCAAAGGAAAACATAAAGAAGACGAAAAGACAACCCTCAGAATGGGAGAAAATATTTGCAAATGAAACAACTGGCAAAGGATTAATCTCCAAAATTTACAAGTAGCTCATGCAGCTCAATATCAAAAAAACAAACAACCCAATCCAAAAATGGACACAAGACCTAAACAGACATTTCTCCACAGAAGATATACAGATTGCCAACAAACACATGAAAGGATGCTCAACATCACTAATCGCTGGAGAAATGCAAATCAAAACTACAATGAGGTATCACCTCACACCAGTCAGAATGGCCATCATCAAAAAATCTACAAACAATAAATGCTGGAGAGGGTGTGGAGAAAAGGGAACCCTCTTGCACTGTTGGTGGGAATGTAAATTGATACAGCCACTATGGAGAACAGTATGGAGGTTCCTTAAGAAGCTACAAATAGAACTACCATAGGACCCAGCAATCCCACTACTGGGCATATACCCTGAGAAAAACATAATTCAAAAAGAGTCATGTACCACAATGTTCATTGCAGCTTTATTTACAATAGCCAGGACATGGAAGCCACTTAAGTGTCCATCGATAGATGAATGGATAAAGAAGATGTGGCACATATATACAATGGAATTTTACTCAGCCATAAAATGAAATGAAATTGATTTATTTGTAGTGAGGTGGATGGACCTAGAGTCTGTCATACAGAGTGAAGTAAGTCAGAAAGAGAAAAACAAATACCGTATGCTAACACATATATATGGAATCAAGAAAAAAAAAAAGGGCTCTGAAGAACCTAGGGGCAGGACAGGAATAAAGATGCAGACATAGAGAATGGACTTGAGGACATGGGGGGGTGGAAGGGTAAGCTGGGATGAAGTGAGAGAGTGACATGCACCTATGTATACTACCAAGTGTAAAATAGATAGCTAATGGGAAGCAGCTGCATAGCACAGGGAGATCCACTTGGTGCTTTGTGGTCACCTAAAGGGGTGGGATAGGGAGGGTGGGAGGGAGACGCAAGAGGGAGGAGATATGGGGATATATGTATATGTATAGCTGATTGACTTTGTTATAAAGCAGAAACTAACACAGCACTGTAAAGCAATTATACTCCAATAAAAATGTTTTAAAAAAATAGAATGTGAAAACACTTTGCACCTTGTAAACCCTGAAGGAAAATACACATTCAGCTATTACGATGAAATGAGTAAATCCAACATCTAGCCTAGCAAAGATACATTAAAATCTGGCCTCAGCCTCACTTTCAAGTCACATTTTTCTTTGCTACTCTGTTCATTGAGCAATGTGAATCTTTGCTTTTCCACAAAAACAGCTATGCTTTTCCATCTTTGCCCTTTTGCTTGCACAATTTCTCCACAGAGAATGCCATTTCATGCTCAACACAGTCTATTAAAATCCTGTCCTTCAAGGTCGCATTCAAACTTCACTGCCTTCATTAAGCCTTCATGATCACGACAGTCCTACGTGATGTTTTTCATCTGACTTCCTGTGGCTCTCCTACTTTATGTATTCCACACTACTTGTAAGATTTTATGTCTTACTCCCTTACTAGATTCAGTGTTCTTTGAAGGTAGAGATAATAAACAATGTCTGAAAAATCCATGAAGTCATGAAATATTTATTGAATAAAGGTACTATGTTTTTAAATTACTAAAATAATATCATCAAGTTATGGACATTTTAGGAAATACAAGGGGATGAAAGAAAATTACCTTTACTCCATCATGCAGCACAATAACTTGTCTTTTGGGGTCCAAACTCTTCCCAGTCTTTTTCACTTGCACTTTTGCATTCTGTACAGCTGAACTTATATCTTTATCTCTTAAATTTTTAGCATTTCATGAACATGTTTCCATGTGACTAGGTAGTCTCTATGGTAATTTTTAATAACTTCATAGTATGCTAAACAAACATTCAAATATTGGCAAATTTTGATTTATGTACTTGTGTCACCTACAATCCTCAGACAGAATTCTTCTGTGTTCTTTCTGATTCCCTCCCACTAATTTCACTCCACAGTTCGTGCTCTACTCAACTATTAATATGGTTTCACCATAGCAAACTCTGTGAAATACATGAAAGCTCCTGGCTCTCCAGAGATATTGTTTATTCAGTCATCTCTGGTCCTTTTCCTCATTTAACATTTCTAGTGAGATTTCTGCAACTCCCCCCCACCGACCTCCAAGCTCTGCCAGAATAGTTGTGGTACATTGTACTCTCCTTGTGAAAGGACTTAGACCACCACCAAGATCTCACTTCAGGCCAGATGGCATTCATATAGTTTGGCAGGAAGTTCTTTACTTGTTCTTACAAGTTTGTCTTAAAAGCAATTCAGACTATTAAAACCAGCTGGGGTTGGATGCAATATTAAATTTATTCATTTATTTTCCAACATGATTGGCCATGTTAAACCAACTCTTAGGAATGAAAGAAAAGGAAAGAAAGAACTTTAAAGCCAAAGGCCCTTGAGGTTATGTGTCTGATGAGAAAATGTAAACCAAGTCTCCCTAAACCATCCCTAGGGTGGTCATCATCTTTTCTAAATCCTTAGAATTTTTACTATCTATACTGTTCACATAACACCTATCACATATTTTATTATATTGATGATGTTGTATAATATATTTATGGATAGTTTAAAGTAATCCCCTTGGTGTAGAATAGACAGTGCCTGAAATGGGATGTTTTCCCACAATGCTTTGCCCACTGTGGAGCTCAGTAAATGAGTAGTGGTTGATTTTAGAAGTATTAGAATCCCTGGAGTAGCAGAGTCATTTCTGACTCAGGAATTTTATGCTCATAATCTTGAAAATGTAAGTTGTACATGGATTTTCTCAAAGACTACTCTGACGGCTGCCAATAGGACAGACCCTGCAAATAGCCTTTGACTGTGTGTGCAAGCTAGTTGCCTTTGTCATGTTAACCATGTTTCCCTTATTTAATGACTGTGAAAGCAAGAATTTGTATGCAGAATTCTTTGTATAAAGACCTCACTATTATGAAATTCTTTGCCCCAGTACACAAATGGGATAGTACTGGTGTAATTTTGGCCCCCAGCTCAGAAAACATACACAAATATTGCTTCCTGAGTGATCTCTTCACAAGCAGCAAGGATGAGTATGTAGGAACTCTCTTGGTATCCCCAGAGCGTCATTACGTTTTATACTGTCAGTCTTTTGTTCATTTATTCCTTCCACTGTGGACAAAGCTCTATGATGTTCCCTGGAAGAATATAAATATATGTAAGTAACTATAATGCAAGGTAGAAGTACGATAACGACATACAAATAAGGTGATGTGGGAACTCCAGAAAGGAAGAATTTATGTCCAACTAGGGGAATCAGGGAGTCAGACTGCAGCAGAGGAAGTATATAAAGTCAGTCCTGAAGAATAAGTAGAAAATAAACGGATTTGTTTTCAATTAATGTTTGTAAGATAATCCTTGAAAATGCAGTAAATAACAACTAAGCCAATTTCATATGGAAAACTACTAGATAAAAGATTTTATAATCATCTCTAGATTAGTGTATTGAATGGTGGTATAATTGATGAAGAAAATGAAAATGTGTGAGGGCAAGGACTTTACATGTTTAGAGCGAATGACTTAATCCACAGCAGGCCAAGACTTCCATATTTTTCAAGGCGTTAGAGAGCTATAAAAGCAATTAGGACTAGGTGAACTAAAGATCTAGAGAGGGAAGCAGCATTCTAAGGTGAGCTGATGAAGGCCAGTATTTTTTTTCTCTGGGGACATTTTCAAGTCCTGGCTATGCATTGATCAGCTTTGGCCCAGGCAGAGGACCAATCCTGTGTGAAAGAGAAGCCAGCTAACTTTAGCTGTCACACAGAACTGGTGTGATACAATGAAAACTTGAGGAGCCCTAAACACAGAGCCAACTTTCCCTGGAGGGAAATTTCTGGAGTTCTGGTGTTGTACAGGAGGATTAGGAACTAGGTCAAAACTTCTAGAAAGCAGGAAATTGTTCCCACAATCTCACAGCGCTTAGGAATTCAAGACTTGCCAGGTAAAGAGAACTGCTTCAAATACATGACTGCCCACCCCCTTAAGACATTTGCAAATTTTAAAGTTGTATGAGTTGGGAGGATAAAAAGTTAAGTTGAAAAGTGCTAAAGGGAAGAGCTGAATTTTCTTTGGACTTCAGGGCCGAGGAGACAAAGAGCAGAGTCTCAGCCAAAAGCCTAGGAAGACCTGCGCTAGGAAGACGGACCCCAGCCAAGCTTGGTCCATATTGAATTGAGATAGTCACCTCCGCATTCTATCTGCATAACAGAAAAAGAGGAAACCTGCTCTAATGGAAGATAAAATTATATCCAGTCACCACAGTACATTATTTAATACACAAAACAGTGTATTCAGTCAAAAATTCCTAGATGAGAAAAATAGAGCACCATATGCTTTATAACCAATAGAATAAAATACAATAGAAATAGACCTTCTATTGATCCAGATTTTTGAGTTAGCAAACAAATTACTATGATCAATATGTTAAATAAAATATAGGAAGGGTGAACAAAGTAAATGAAAGAATGGAGAATTTCACCAAAGTACTAGAATCTATTTTTTTAAATTTATGCTTTCCAGGAATTCCCTGGCTGTCCAGTGGTTAGGGCTCCACGCTTCCACTGCAGGGGGCATGGGTTCGATCCCTGGTAGGGGAACTAAGATCCTGCATGCTGCGCAGCCAAAAAAAAATAAAATAAAATAAATAATTAAAATGTTTTAAAAAATAAATAAACTATGGTTATCAAAGGGAAAATGTTGGGGGGAGGGATAAATTAGGAGCTTGGGATTAACATATACATACTACTATATATAAAATAGATAATCAACAAGAACCTACTGTATAGCACAGGGAACTCTATTCAATACTCTGTAATAACCTACATGGGAAAAGAATGTGAAAAATAATAGATATATGTATATGTATAACTAAATCACTTTGCTGTACACCTGAAACTAACACAACATTGTAAATCAACTATATTCCAATATAAAGTAAATATTAAAAAAAAAGAAAAGTTTATTCTAAAACTAAAAAAATATTAATATCTTAAAATATGAACTCAGTGAATGGAGTTGACAGAAATTTAGACACAGCAGAACACAGGACTGAAAAACCTGAAGAGAGATTAATAGAAAATATTCAAAAGGAAGCACAAAGAGAAAAAAGACTGGAAGAACATACATATAGTAAAGTGAAAGAGACTTCTGGTACATGCTTACAATGTCTAACATATGTATCATTACAGTCCCAGAAAGAAAGAGAGATGACAGAAAAGCCATATAGGGCTTCCCTGGTGGCACAGTGGTTGAGAGTCCACCTGCCAATGCAGGGGACACGGGTTTGTGCCCCGGTCCGGGAAGATCCCACATGCCACGGAGCGGCTGGGCCTGTGAGCCATGGCTGTTGAGCCTGCATGTTCGGAGCCTGTGCTCCACAACGGGAGAGGCCACAACAGTGAGAGGCCTGCGTACCGCAAAAAAAAAAAAAAAGAAAAAAAAAAGAAAAGCCATATAATAAGGTATATTGGTCAAGAATTTTCCAAAACTGTTAAACAATATCAACCCACAGTTTCAAGAAGCTCAACAAACCCCAAGCAGGATAAATAAAAAGAAAATGACACAATACATTATACTAAAATTCCTGAAAACCAAAGATAAAAAATCCTTTTTTTTCATTGTATGATTTTCTTTTTCAAATTTCCTTTTCATTGAAGTATAGTTAATTTACAATGTTGCATTAGTTTTAGGTGTAAGCAAAGTGATTCAGTTTTACATACGTGTATATCTATTTCTTTCATATTATTTTCCCTTGTAGGTTATTACAAAGTATTGCGTCTAGTTCCCTGTGCTACATAGTAGGTCCTTGTTAGTTATCTATTTTATATAAAGACAAAATAAACTTTTTTTTTAACATCTTTATTGGAGTATAATTGCTTGACAATGGTGTGTTAGTTTCTGCTTTATAACAAAGTGAATCAGCTACACATATACATATATCCCCATATCTCCTGCCTCTTGCGTCTCCCTCCACCCTCCCTATCCCACCACTCTAAGTGGTCACAAAGCACCAAGCTGATCTCCCTGTGCTATGTGGCTGCTTCCCACTAGCTACCTATTTTATACATAAGTGCATGCCACTGTCTCACTTCATCCCAGCTTACCCTTCCACCCCCCCATGTCCTCAAGTCCATTCTCTATGTCTGCATCTTTATTCCTGTCCTGCCCCTAGGTTCTTCAGAGCCCTTTTTTTTTTTCTTGATTCCATATATATGTGTTAGCATACGGTATTTGTTTTTCTCTTTCTGACTTACTTCACTCTGTATGACAGACTCTAGGTCCATCCACCTCACTACAAATAAATCAATTTCATTTCATTTTATGGCTGAGTAAAATTCCATTGTATATATGTGCCACATCTTCTTTATCCATTCATCTATCGATGGACACTTAAGTGGCTTCCATGTCCTGGCTATTGTAAATAAAGCTGCAATGAACATTGTGGTACATGACTCTTTTTGAATTATGTTTTTCTCAGGGTATATGCCCAGTAGTGGGATTGCTGGGTCCTATGGTAGTTCTATTTGTAGCTTCTTAAGGAACCTCCATACTGTTCTCCATAGTGGCTGTATCAATTTACATTCCCACCAACAGTGCAAGAGGGTTCCCTTTTCTCCACACCCTCTCCAGCATTTATTGTTTGTAGATTTTTTGATGATGGCCATTCTGACTGGTGTGAGGTGATACCTCATTGTAGTTTTGATTTGCATTTCTCCAGCGATTAGTGATGTTGAGCATCCTTTCATGTGTTTGTTGGCAATCTGTATATCTTCTGTGGAGAAATGTCTGTTTAGGTCTTGTGTCCATTTTTGGATTGGGTTGTTTGTTTTTTTGATATTGAGCTGCATGAGCTACTTGTAAATTTTGGAGATTAATCCTTTGCCAGTTGTTTCATTTGCAAATATTTTCTCCCATTCTGAGGGTTGTCTTTTCGTCTTCTTTATGTTTTCCTTTGCTGTGCAAAATCCTTTAAGTTTCATTAGGTCCCATTTGTTTATTTTTGTTTTTATTTCCATTTCTCTAGGAGGTGGGTCAAAAAGGATCTTGCTGTGGTTTATGTCATAGAGTGTTCTGCCTATGTTTTCCTCTAAGAGTTTTATAGTGTCTGGCCTTACATTTAGCTCTTTGATCAATTTTGAGTTTATTTTTGTGTATGGTGTTAGGGAGTGTTCTAATTTCATTCTTTTTCATGTAGCTGTCCAGTTTTCCCAGCACCACTTATTGAAGAGGCTGTCTTTTCTCCATTGTATATTCTTGCCTCCTTTATCAAAAATAAGGTACCCATATGTACGTGGGTTTATCTCTGGGCTTTCTACCTGTTCCATTGATCTATATTTCTGTTTTTGTGCCAGTACCATACTGACTTGATTACTGTAGCTTTGTAGTAGAGTCTGAAGTCCGGGAGCCTGATTCCTCCAGCTCCATTTTCCTTTCTCAAGATTGCTTTGGCTATTCGGGATCTTTTGTGTTTCCATACAAATTGTGAAATTTTTTGTTCTGGCTCTGTGAAAAATGCCATTGGTAGTTTTTGTTTTCTTTTTTATAAATTTATTTATTTTTGGCTGTGCTGGGTCTTTGTTGCTGTATGCGGGCTTTCTCTAGTTGTGGAGGGCGGGGGCTACTCTTCATTGCAGTGCACGGGCTTCTCATTGCAGTGGCTTCTCTTGTTTCCGAGCATGGGATCTAGGCATGCAGGCTTCGGTAGTTGTGGCCCACGGGCTCAGTAGTTGTGCATTGAAGACTTTAGAGAGCAGGCTCAGTAGTTGTGGTGCACAGGCTTAGTTGCTCCATAGCATGTGGCATGTTTCTGGACCAAGGCTCGAACCTGTGTTCCCTGCATTGGCAAGCATACTTTTACCACTATGCCACCAGGGAAGTCATTGATGCCAATTGCAATGCCACTGATGGGGATTGCATTGAATCTGTAGATTGCTTTGGGTAATATAGTCATTTTCACAATGTTGATCCTTGCAATCCACAAACATGGTATATCTCTCCATCTGTTTGTATCATCTTTAATTTCTTTCATCAGTGTCTTCTAGTTTTCTGCATACAGGTCTTTTGTCTCCTTAGGTAGGTTTATTCCTAGGTATTTTATTCTTTTTGTTGCAGTGGTAAATGGGAGTGTTTCCTTAATTTCTCTTTCAGATTTTTCATCATTAGTATATAGAAATGCAAGAGATTTCTGTGCATTACTTTTCTATCCTGCCACTTTACCAAATTCATTGATTAGCTCTGGTGGCATCTTTAAGATTCTGTGTATAGTATCATGTGATCTGCAAACAGTGACAACTTTACTTCTTTTTTTCCGATTTGGATTCCTTTTATTTCTTTTTCTTCTCTGGTTGCTGTGGCTAAAACTTCCAATGCTATGTTAAATAATAGTGGTGAGAGTGGACAACCTTGTCTTGTTCCTGATCTTAGTGGAAATGGTTTCAGTTTTTCACCTTTGAGAACGATGTTGGCTGTGGGTTTGTCATATATGTCCTTTATTATGTTGAGGTAAGTTCCCTCTATGCCTACTTTCTGGAGGCTTTTTATCACAAATGGTGTTGAATTTTGTCGAAAGCTTTCTCTGCATCTATTGAGATGATCATATGGTTTTTCTCCTTCAATTTTTTAATATGGTTTATCACATTGACTGATTTGCGTATATTGAAGAATCCTTGCATTCCTGGGATAAACCCCACTTGATCATGGTGTATGATCCTTTTAATGTGCTGTTGGATTCCGTTTGCTAGTATTTTGTTGAGGATTTTTGCATCTATGTTCATCAGTGATATTGGTGTGTAATTTTCTTTCTTTGTGACATCTTTGTCTGGTCTTTGTATCAGGGTGATGGTGACCTCGTAGAATGAGTTTGGGAGTGTTCCTCCCTCTGCTATACTTTGGAAGAGTTTGAGAAGGATAGGTGTTAGTTCTTCACTAAATGTTTGATAGAATTTGCCTGTGAAGCCATCTGGTCCTGGGCTTTTGTTTGTTGGAAGATTTTTAATCATAGTCTCAATTTCAGTTCTTCTCATTGGTCTGTTTATATTTTCTATTTCTTCCTGGTTCAGTCTCGGAAAGCTGTGCTTTTCTAAGAATTTGTCCATTTCTTCCAGGTTGTCCGTTTTATTGGCATATAGTTGCTTGTAGTAATCTCTCATGATGCTTTGTATTTCTGCAGTGTCAGTTGTTACTTCTCCTTTTTCATTTCTAATTCTATTGATTTGAGTCTTCTCCCTTTTTTTCTTGATGAGTCTGGCTAATGGTTTATCAATTTTGTTTATCTTCTCAAAGAACCAGCTTTTAGTTTTATTGATCTTTGCTATCGTTTCCTTCATTTCTTTTTCATCTATTTCTGATCTGATCTTTCTGACTTGTTTCCTTCTTCTAACTTTGGGGCTTTTTGTTCTTCTTTCTCTAATTGCTTTAGGTGTAAGGTTAGGTTGTTTATTTGTGATGTTTCTTGTTTCTTGAGGTAGGATTTTATTGCTATAAACTTCCCTCTTAGAACTGCTTTTGCTGCATCCCATAGGCTTTGTGTCATAGTGTTTTCATTGTCATTTGTTTCTAAGTATTTTTTAATTTCCTTTTTGATTGCTTCAGTGATCTCTTGGTTATTTAGTAGTGTATTGTTTAGCCTCTATGTGTTTGTATTGTTTACAGATTTTTTCCCGTAATTGATATCTGGTCTTATAGCGTTGTGGTCAGAAAAGATACTTGATATGATTTCAATTTTCTTAAATTTACCAAGGCTTGACTTTGTGACCCAAGATATGATCTATCCTGTAAAATGCTCCATGAGCCCTTGAGAAGAAAGTGTATTCTGTTGTTTTTGGATGGAATGTCCTATAAATATCAATTAAGTCCATCTTGTTTAATGTATCATTTAAAGCTTGTGTTTCCTTATTTATTTTCATTTTGGATGATCTGTCCGTTGGAGCAAGCAGAGTGGTAAAGTCCCCTACTATGATTGTGTTACTGTCGATTTCCCATTTTATGGCTGTTAGCATTTGCCTTATGTATTGAGGTGCTCCTATGTTGGGTGCATAAATATTTACAATTGTTGTATCTTCTTCTTGGATCGATCCCTTGATCAGTATGTAGTGTCCTTCTTTGTCTCTTGTAATAGTCTTTATTTTAAATCTATTTTGTCTGATATGAGAATTGCTACTCCAGCTTTCTTTTGATTTCCATTTGCATGGAATATCTTTTTCGATCCCCTCACTTTCAGTCTGTATGTGTCCCTAGGTCTGAAGTGGGTCTCTTGGAGACAGCGTATATACAGGTCCTGTTTTTGTGTCCCTTCAGCCAGTCTATGCCTTTGGTTGGAGCATTTAATCCATTTACATTTAAGGTATTTATCGATATGTATGTTTCTATGACCCTTTTCTTTATTGTTTTGTGTTTGTTAGTGTAGGTCTTTTCCTTCTCTTGTACTTCTTGCCTAGAGAAGTTCCTTTTGCATTTGTTGTAAAGCTGGTTTGGTGGTGCTGAATTCTATTAGCTTCTCCTTGTCTGTAAAGGTTTTAATTTCTCCATTGAATCTGAATGATATCCTTGATGGGTAGAGTAATCTTGGTTGTAGATTTTTCGCTTTCATCACTTTAAATATGTCCTGCCACTCCCTTCTGGCTTTTAGAGTTTCTGCTGAAAGATCAGCTGTTAACCTTATGGGGATTCCCTTGTATGTTATTTGTTGTTTTCCCTTGCTGCTCTTAATATTTTTTCTTTGTATTTAATTTTTGATAGTTTGATTAATATGTGTCTTGGTGTGTTTCTCCTTGGATTTCTCCTGTCCTGTATAGGACTCTCTGTGCTTCCTGGACTTGAGTGACTATTTCCTGTCCCATATTAGGGAAGTTTACAACTATAATCTCTTTAAATATGTTCTCAGTCCCTTTCTTTCTCTCTTCTTCTTCTGGGGCCCCTATAATTCGAATGTTGGTGCATTTAATGTTGTCCCAGAGGTCTCTAAGACTGTCCACAATTCTTTTCATTCTTTTTTCTTTATTCTGCTCTTCAGTTATTATTCCCACTATTTTATCTTCCAGGTCACTTATCCGTTCTTCTGCCTCTGTTATTCTGCTGTTGATTCCTTCTAGAGAATTTTTTATTTCATTTATAGTGTTGTTCATCATTGTTTGTTTGCTCTTCAGTTTTTCTAGGTCCTCGTTCTTGTATTTTCTCCATTCTATTTCCAAGATTTTGGATCACCTTTACTATCATTACTCTGAATTCTTTTTCAGGTAGACTGCCTATTTCCTCTTCATTTTTTGGTCTGGTGGGGTTTTACCTAGTTCCTTCATCTGCTCTGTGCTTCTCTGTCTTCTCATTTTGCTTAACTTACTGTGTTTGGGGTCTCCTTTTTACAGGCTGAAGGTTCATAGTTCCCGTTGTTTTTGGTGTCTGGCCCCATTGGCTAAAGTTGGTTCGGTGGGTTGTGTAGCCTTCCTGGTGGAGGGGACTGGTGCCTGTGTTTGGTGGATGAGTCTGGATCTTGTCTTTCTGGTGGGCAGGACTGCTTCCAGTAGTGTGTTTTGGGGGTGTCTGTGACCTTATTATGATTTTAGGCAGTCTCTCTGCTAATGGGTGGGGTTGTGTTCCTGTCTTGCTAGTTGTTTGGCATAGGGTGTCCAGCACTGTAGCTTGCTGGTCATTGAGTGGAGCTGGGTCTTAGCGTTGAGACGGAGATCTCTGGGAGACCTTTCACCATTTGATATGACGTGGAGCTGGGAGGTCTCTGGTGGACCAATGTCCTGAACTTGGATCTCCCACCACAGAGGCATAGGCCTGACACCCGCCCAGAGCACTAAGACCTTGTTAGCCACATGGCTCAGAAGAAAAGGAGAAAAGAAAGAAAGAAAGAAAGAAAAAAGTAAAATAAAAATTTTAAAATAAAAAATAATTATTAAAAATTAAAAAAAATTAAAAAGTAATAAAAGAAGAAAAGAAATAAGAGAGCAACGAAACCAAAAAACAAATCCAGCAATGATAACAAGTGCTAAAAACTATACTAAGAACAATACAAGCAAACAAAAACAAAAACAGACAGACAGGACAAATGGTAAAAGCAAAGCTATACAGACAAAATCACACAAAGAAGCATACACATACACACTCAGAAAAAGAGATAAAGGAAAAAATATATATATACCTATATATAAAAAAATGGAGGAAGAGAGCAACCAAATGTATAAACAGATCTACCAATGATTATAAACTCTAAATACTAAACTAAGATAAATATAATACCAGAAACAAATTAGATGCACAAAGCAAACCCCAAGTCTACAGTTGCTCCCAAAGTCCACTGCCTCAATTTTGGGATGATTCATTGTGTTCATGTATTCCACAGATGCAGGGTACATCAAGTTGACTGTGGAGATTTAATCCGCTGCTCCTAAGGCTTCTGGGAGAGATTTCCCTTTCTCTTCTTTCCTCGCACAGCTCCTGGGCTTCAGCTTTGGATTTGGTCCCGCCTTTACATGTAGTTTGCCTGTGGGCATCTGTTCCCCGCCCAGACAGGATGGGGTTAAAGTAGCAGCTGATTAGGGGGCTCTGGCTCACTCAGGCGGGGGGGAGGGAGGAGTACAGAGTGTGGGGCGAGCCTGCGGGCAGCAGAGGCAGGGGTGATGTTGCACCAGCCTGAGGTGCACTTTGTGTTCTGCCGGGGTACCCTGGAAGTCAGATCCCGGGACCCTGGATCCCAGGACCCTGGAAGTGGCGGGCTGCACAGGCTCCCGGGAGGGGAGGTGTGGATAGTGACCTTGCACACAGGCTTCATGGTGGCTGCAGCAGCAGCCTTAGCTTCTCATGACCCTCTCTGGTGTCCACGCTGATAGCCGTGGCTCACTCCCATCTCTGGAGCTCATTTAGGCGATGCTCTGAAGCAATGGTCTCTTGCCACTTCGGCAGTTCCAGACTTTTCTGGACTCCCTCCTGGCTAGTTGTGGCACACTAGCCCCCTTCAGGCTGTCTTCATGCAGCCAACCCCAGTCCTCTCCCTGGCATCTGACCTCCAACGCTTGAGCCTCAGCTCCCAGCCCCTACCCACCCCAGCGGGTGAGCAGACAAGCCTCTCAGGCTGGTGAGTGCTGGTCAGCACTGATCCTCTGTGTGGGAATCTCTCCCCTTTGCCCTCTGCTCCCCTGTTGCTGCGCTCTCCTCCATGGCTCCAAAGCTTCCCCCCTGCCCACCTGCCGCCTCCGCCTGCGAAGGGGCTTCCTAGTGTGTGGGAACTTTTCCTCCTTCACAGCTCCCTCCCAGAGGTGCAGTTCCCATCCCTATTCTTTTGTCTCTGTTTTTTCCTTTTTCTTTTGCCCTACCCAGGTACGTGGGGAGTTTCTTGCCTTTTGGGAAGTCTGATGTCTTCTGCCAGCATTCAGTAGGTGTTCTGTAGGAGTTGTTCCACATGTAGATGTATTTCTGATGTATTTGTAGGGAGGAAGGTGATCTCCACATATTACTCCTCCACTATCTTGAAGTTCTCCAAGACAAAGTATCTTAAAAACAGCTAGAGAAGAGAGTTATATTGTTTTCAAAGGATCGATAATGAGACTTTCAACTTAGTTCTCAA
Organism: Mesoplodon mirus; assembly: GCF_964341445.2. Classification (NCBI taxonomy): domain Eukaryota; kingdom Metazoa; phylum Chordata; class Mammalia; order Artiodactyla; family Ziphiidae; genus Mesoplodon; species Mesoplodon mirus. The sequence continues at coordinate 47,741,916 of NC_138989.1, read as the reverse complement.
CAGAAATGATGGAAACCAAAATATTTTATAGTAACGTTTTTTTTAAATATATTTATTTATTTATTTTTGGCTGTGTTGGGTCTTCTTTCCTGCACACGGGCTTTCTCTAGTCGTGGCGAGCAGGGGCTACTCTTTGTTGCAGTGTGTGGGCTTCTGATTGTGGTGGCTTCTCTTATTGCAGAACACAGGCTATAGGCATGCAGGCCTCAGTAGTTTTGGCTCACGGGCCCTAGAGCACAGGCTCATCAGTTGTGGCACACGGGCTTAGTTGCTATGCATCATGTGGGATATTTCTGGACCAGGGCTTGAACCCATGTCCCCTGCATTGGCAGGCAGATTCTTAACCCCTGCACCACCAGGGAAGCCCCTATAATAACATTTTTAAAGTGCTGAAAGAAAATAAAAGCCAACTCAGATTTCTATCTCTCTTAAAAAAAAATTCCCTCAAAATTGAAAATAACAATAGATAATTTCAGACAAATAAAAACTGAGGATGTTTATTAACCATGGGTCTGCACTAAAAAAAAATGCCAAAGAGAGATTTTCAGGAAAAAAAAATGATCAGAGATGGAAACATGGAAAAAAACAAGAATTAAGAATCCAGAAAAGGATACATATGGGTAAATATAAATAAGTATTAACCATACAAAAAATAATTGTGAATTATTGTGAAATTTAAAATATATAGATAATTAAAATGTATAACAAGAATAATTCAAAAGACAGGAGGGAGTGGTAAATAGAGTTCAATGTTCTAAGTTTCCAGCAGTATTAGGAAAGAGATAAAATATAATTTTAATAAGTCAAGACATGTTGTGATCTCTAGGTTAACCATTATACAACTACTAATGATAATAATAATAACTGTAAAATTAACAAATGAATAGGAGGAAAATGGAATACTGAAAATATTTAATCAATTCTATAAAAAGCAAGAAAGGAGGGAAAAGAAAATATAAAGCAGACCAAATTAGAAGCAAATAGTAAGATGAGAGATATAAAACCAAATATATCAGTAATTTCATTAAAGATAAATGGACTAAATACACCAAGTAAAACAATAAGATTGTCAGACTGGTTTAAAAATAACTCATTTGATGATCCTAACAGGAGACAAAATTTAAATATAAGGATATACCAGAAGAAAGGTGATGTAGCTATACTACCAGTAGGTGTAATAAAAATTAAAAAAAAAAACAGAATAAACGAAGTTCATGTAAATGGGCATGAGTTCTTTCTACATTAAAAGCCTAGTATTTCTAGGTTGATAATATTTTGGCATATTAGATGCTGTTTTACAAATTATAAATCAGTTGTAGCTAATCAATGTTTTAAGAAATTTAAGAAATTATTGCACATGAAAGAAAAAAGGAAAAAAGAGAAAAAGAGAGATGATAGATAAATAGGCAAATGGACATGATAGATGATAGATAAAAAGATAGATAGATAAATAGATAATAGACATGTCTTCTTGCATATTAATTTTACACTCTCCCAGGATTCATATCTGTGGCTTAAAATTCTAACGTAATTCTTAGACCTATAGGTCCTCCCTCACAGTATTGTTTCTTAAAACACAGTTCATAATCTCCAGGTGGTCTGCACGTGCACAGCCCCAGTCTCCACCCCCACACAAACACACAACTCTCTCAGCAATCTGCAGAAGAAAAGAGACACTGTGGCTCCAAAAGCCCTAAGACCATTGGCGGGGTGAGTGGGTAGGGAATAAAGTAACACTGGAGGCAAGATAAAGTATTCTGAGAATAAAGAGATAGAAGCTTACTCTGTAGAAGTAAAATATATAAAAGTAGTACTGTTATCCCAAAGTGAAAAAAAAAGTCTTGTTTGGGGATAAAAAGCCAAGGAATATGTCTGGTATATATCACCATGGATGTCAATTAAGTCTCAGATTCAGGTTTGAAACGTTAGCAAAGGAAGACCAGATGGAGTGTGTGAGAAGTGAGTAGTTAATGGACGAAGCAGAGAGTGTTAATAAATTCCAAAGGACTTGTTCCATCAAGAAAGATTCCACTAATCGGCAGCAGCCTAACTCACAGGACCTCATAAGACACATTCTGTTAGTGTCAGTGTTCCACACCAATTACAGATTTCTGAAGGGCCATCAGAGCAAAACTATACCCTTCATATGTAAGCCGACACTGCTGTAACTAAGATTACAATTGGACTGGGACAAATCTCTATGATCTTGATATATGAAAATCCAAATAGATGGTTTCCATAGAAATGAATAAAAACATTTCCAAATTACTTATTCAGGATTAATCCACTGCAGCTCTGCAAAGCAAATACATTTGATGAGGCTCAGTAAAGCAGCCAATGAAAAATAAACTACAATTGTCCAATAAGGTAGTTCCTTTTACTGACAGAAAATCCATGCACAGTTAAAATGTACTTTTAGGCAAAGTGTTATCTTTTAATTTCAAGTGTATAAATCCATAAATAAATAATTGGAAACACATTAAAGATTACTGAATAGGGTTTTAAATGGATGAAAAGAGCAAAGACTATAGCCACCAACCCTTTTATCCAAATCTTGATTCTATTATCTCCTAGCTGGGTTAACTTGGGCAAGTTCAATTCTTCTCTCTCAGCCTTAGTTTCATTATCTGCAAAATGGGAGTGATAATATTTTTCTCTTGGGTATAATGAAAAAATTTTACACTTTTCAGATGAAGACAGCATAATGCAGAGAGATGAAGGGGTTGTATTCAAAACCATCCTTAGTAAGAGAAAGAGATAAATTCAGAAGCCACATAACTGCCTTCACAGTCCCAAAACAACCCTCTTCTATTATTGTTCGGTTTTCTTTAGGTCCATATGATTTCCATTTATACAAGTAAACCGAGCTAGAAAACTGGGGAATTGTCCAGACTAAATGATTTTTCCTCAAATGTTCTATTGACACAAATATACTCTCCATCCCACTCACCTCCCCCCACCGCCAAAAATGCTTTGCTTTCAGATATCTGGTATTAAATCAAATACTCTAAAATTTGAACCCATGGCATGTGTAGCAGGATATTAAATGCAATTTTTTCCTATTGTCTCAGATTAGAATTTTGCCTAAATCCTCAAAACTGAAGACAGTGGGTATTCAGTACCTGTATGTGTTAGTTTAGGTTCTCTGAGAAGCAAACACCACCAAGACAGGTGTAGACGTGAAAGAGATATATTGAGGAAAAGCCCTATTAGGGAAAAGGGGAAGGCAGCAGGGGAGACAGGAGGAATCTTAAGAATGCATTTCATGGCTGACCATGGTAAAGTGGGGAGGGAAAAAGGAAAGCTGGGTAGGAAGATTCTCAGCCTCCACCTAACCTCTAAGGTTTGAAGAAGGCCAGTCGAAAGTTCTGGAGCCAACACCACTCTTCAGAAAAGTTCCCCACCTGATAGGAACAGGCCTGTCTCAGTACCCTTGACACACATGGTCTTTGGCTGGGAGTAGTCCATGAGAGCCGTGACTCTGGCACAAACAGGGACAGATTCAGAGCACAGCCTCTGGTGCTGTCAGTCAAGTGAGCTCCCTGCAGCAGGAGATCAGAGTGGCACGTTTTCATGAAAGTTACACCACGTTTTCTCTATGTGAGGGTCATATTCCCAGAGGTCTTGCTGGGGAGGCAAAAGGGTCCAGTGACTTATAACTTTCAAACACTTCTGAAAGCAAAGACTATGAATTAATTAGGGGGAGACCTTGAAAGGGAATTTGTAGTAGAGAGCGCTGAGGCACTTTACTTCTCCCCAAACACTCATGGAAATTGGAGCCAGTTGATTGAATGGAAGCTGAGATCTCTACTTTCTACCCAAAGGTATGTGCATTCTATAGAACACCAAGCCTGCCCTGTCCTGCTTCCAGAGCAAAAAGCCAGAGCATCCTTGGAAAACCTAATATGTGCCCCCACTGAATTAGGGACCAGAGAGCAGTGCCTTTCTTCATCCTGGTGAAGCCTGGAGGTGGGATTCTGGTTAGAGAACCACTGGCATATACAGTTTGGACATTCCCTCTTCACATCAGATTTCTCTATTATTTGAGAGACAGTTTGTGCAGCCTTAGAAAGGGCAAGAGCTGCAATTGCACTGTTCATTGCCTTGCCACTTGTCTGTGACTTGAAGTAGATTATTTTACTCTTCTGAGCCTCCATTTCCTCATCTATAAAAGAGAATAGTAATTTCTACCCCCAAAATTTGTTGTCAGAGTTAAATGAGATAATGTATGAAACAACCCAGAAAACCTCTACCAATAGTAACTATATTCCCAAGTACAGAAATAGAATGCTCTGTAATCCTGTCCTATTGTACGTTTTGAGGAAAACACAGATTTTGTAATTTTAAAAAAAGTACTTTTACAGTAGGTCTTTGTTGGTTATCCTTAAAAAAAATTTTTTGTTGTTGGAGTATAGTTGCTTTCTAATGTTGTGTTAGTTTCTGCTGTACAACATAGTGAATAAGCTATATGTATACATATATCTCCTCCCTCTTGAAACTCCCTCCCACCCACCCTCTCCATCTCACCCATCTAGGTCATCACAAAGCACTGAGTTGGTTTTAAATATAGCAGTGTGTACATGTCAATCCCAAACTCCCTAACTAACTCTCCCACCTACCCCCCCACTCTCCCCCGCACCCCGTAACTATAAGTTCGTTCTCTAAGTTTATGAGTCTGTTACTGTTTTGTAAATAAGTTCATTTCTATCATATTTTTTAGATTCTGCACATAAGCGATATCATATTTCTATCGTAGCACAGGGAACTCTGCTCAATATCATGTAACAACCTAATTGGGAAAAGAATTTGAAGAAGAATAGATATATGTATATGTACAACTGAATCACTTTGTTGTACAACTGAAACTAATACAACATTGTTAATCAACTCTACTCCAATATAAAATAAAGTTTTGGGTTTTTTTTTTTTAAAAGCACTTTTAAAGAACTTGCTGCCTGTAAGGAATTTACTGAAAACCTGAAGACTCAGTGGGACTAAGGACAGCTAATGAGCTTTTCTCAATATTCTTGCAATTTGAGGACAATAATAAGTCCACAATGTTTTATTGTTTAAAGACTGTAAATTACTCTACAGTTTGCTTGGAGTTATTACATGTGACAGGATGATGAACCATCCCAATTTGCCTAGGATCTTTACAGTTTTACCACTCAAAGTGTCATATCTCAGAAACTCCTCCGTCCCAGCAAACTAAGACACTAGGTCGGCTATATATGAAGTTCCTAGAACTTTGCCTAGAATATTTTAGGCATTCAGTAAATGTTAACTATGGTCATTTTCTTTTATTGAAATTTGAATTCGTCCTTTATCAGCAAGACTGTGCTGAGCTTTGGAGTACAAAAGTGAATAAAACTCAGGGTTTCCCTTGTAGAGCTCTGAGATTGGCAGAGAAAATGGATGAATGGGACTAATAGAATTTACTCCCAAAGTTGGGTTTTGATGCAATGTACTCTATAACTCCATAGAAACTTTATAGAGTAAATGTAATATGTATACGTTCTTAAAAGTGCTGTACTAGTTGGAGTCCTCCAGAGAAACAGAGCCAAGATGAGAAATATATATATGAGAAGACTTATTACAGAAATTGGCTCATGAAATTATGGAGGACAAGAAGACCCCAGTTATCCCACCACTAATCTACGTGTTGTTGTGAAGGTATCTTTTAGATGTAATTAAAGTCTATAATCAATTTATTTTAAGTAAGAAATATTATTCTAGATATTGGACTGGACTTGATTCAATCAGCTGAAATGCCCTAAGAAAAGAAGGAGGAAGAAGAAAACTAAGAGATTCCACCTGTGGATTTCATCTTCAGCTGGTGCAGGAGAGTTCCAGCCTGCTCTTCTTGACAGCCTACTATATGGATTTCAGACTTGCCTAGCAACTCCCACAATTTCAGAAACAATCCTTCGAGATTTTATATTTTATGTGTATAAAACATATATATATATATTTTTCCCCCTTTGAGTAAAGAGGATTGACACTCAATTCTTGAAGTTTTGCCCCTTGAAGGCATATATATGTATCTTCAAGGGGCAAAACTTCAAGGAGCAAAACAACCCAATTAGGCAGTAAACACAAATTTTATATATCACCTTTAAACATGGCAATAATATTGCATATTACAAATTATTATTTTGTCAGCATATAAGGTAGGGTTCCACTGAAATGTGGACATATAAATATATCCTTAAAATTTTTTATTGATAATTTCATTTACTATTGTCTCAGCAGAAGAAAGTTTATCCATATTGAAATTAATGAAAAACTACATAAGAAGCACTATGCATTTGAAAAGACTGTAAAATTTAGCCTTGGTATCAATAGAATACAAATTATGTGAAAACCTTGGTAATAACAACATAACTAGTGATTTTGCTGAAATGAGTACACAAAAAACAAGTTTTATGAAATAAAGATATACTAATATATGAATTATGTGTGCTTTTATCTTATTACTTATGTAAACCTCATTGGCCCATCAATAAAATGCACATATATGCAAAATAATAATTAAATTCAGCCACCTTAGATATTTTGCTGACTTTCAGTCATATACAAACCATATTTTTATGCATATTTTTATTTTTTGTCATTATAGAGTTATTTTATTAAGGTAAGAAGGTTGGACATATCTTTAAGAATTTGATAGTTGCTTTAATAGCTTTTGTATAGTTGGACTTATAATATGAGGCCTTCATATCCCACACATATCAAGGACAGGCCTGAATTGAGACTTCTTAATAGAATTTTGGTTTCTCCACCCTTACCATGCTACCCCAATAAACACCAAAGAGTCCTAGCCCCATAGTTGTATAGAAGAGCCTCTAGATTTTTCTATACTCCCAAGAGAGCTTAAAAAGCAAAAGGAGTTGAAAGAACACTGTTAGAACTGAATAGCAAGTGCCCTGAGAAAGATGTAGAATGACCTGCAAGGACCTGATAACCAGACAATATTGCAGGACCGTTGGCTTCAGGGCAGATAGCAGTAGCCATATATGTCATGGTCCTAAAGAATGAATTCCTTCTCAGTAGTGGAGGGTAAAGAACAACCAATAATCCTACATATGATCATATCAACTGAAACTGAAAAGGAATTTGACAAAATTTAACAATCATTAATAATAAAAACTCTCAGAAAAATAGACATAGTAGAACTTCAATTTAAGAAAGAACAGCTACCAAAAAAAAAAAAAAAAAAAACACCAAAAACAAAAAACCCACTAATGGTGAAAAACTGAATGCTTCCCTCCTAAGACTGAGACCAATGCAAGGATTTCAACTCTCACCACTCTTATTCAACATAGTGCTGAAATTTGTAACTAATGCAGTAAGACAAGAAAGGGGGCGGAAAGGCATATAGATCTGAATGGAAGAAATACAATTGTCTTATTTGTACCAAACATGATTGTCTACATATAAAATTCCAAAAATCTACAAGAAAAAAATTTTGGAATATATAAATGTGTTCTGCAAGGTCACAAGACACAACAGAAACACACAAAATCCACTTTTTTTCTATATATTATAACAACAGTAAGCACATGGACACAGAAAAAAATACATTTGCAGTCACTCAAAAAAGATAAAATACTAGGTGTAAATCTAACAAAACATACACAGGCCTGAAAACTATAAAACACTGATGAAAGATAACAAAGTTCTAAATAAATGGCGAGACATAGTGTGTTCATGGATCAGAAGATTCAGCATAGTAAAGATGTCACTTACCCCAAATTGACATACCAGTTCAATGCAATTCCCATCAAAATTCCAAGATGATTTATAGATATAGACAAGATTATTCTAAAGTTTATATTAAAAGACAAAATAGCTAAAATAGCCAAAACTATTTGGAAAAGAAAAATAAAGTGAGAGTGTGAGATAATAGAAAATACATATATTGTTCTCTGCCCCCGGTTCTTGGCACGGAGCTCATAAAACCTTTGTAATTTCCAAGTTATGAGAACACTTGGAGCAACCCTTGTTCTAATACTTGTCCTTGACCCCGTACCTGACAGAGGGCCCCTAAAATCCTTGGAAGTTCCTAAGTGGTAAGAGTACTAGGAGCATCTTTTTTGTTTGTTTTGTTTTGTTTGCGGTACTAGGGTCTCTCACTGTTGTGGACTCTCCCGTTGTGGAGCACAGGCTCTGGACGCGCAGGCTCAGCGGCCATGGCTCACAGGCCCAGCCGCTCCGTGGCATGTGGGATCTTCCCGGACCGGGGCACGAACCCGTGTTCCCTGCATCGGCAGGCGGACTCTCAACCACTGCACCACCAGGGAAGCCCAGAGTATCTTTTTTTGAATGAGGAGACTCTGGGTGACTCCTAGGTGGCTCCTGAATTGGCAACTAGTCACCAGAAAGATCAAGCATGACCAGAATCTTGAAATTTTCAGCCCTGGCCCCCCATTCTCTTGAGAAGGGAGAAGGGCTGAAAATGGAGTAAATGATCCATCATGCCTACATGATGACACCTCCATAAAACCCCAATAGTAAAAGGTTCTGAGAGTTTCCAGGTTGGTGAACACATCCACACTGGGCGGGTGACCCACCCCAGCTCCACAGGGATAGAAGATCCTGTACTCAGGACACTCCCAGACCTCACCCTATGTATCTCTTCATCTAGCTATTCATCTGTATTCTTTATCATAACCTTTAATAAACAGGTAAACATAAGTAAGTGTTTCTCTGAGTACTGTGAGCTGCTCTAGCAAATTAATCAAACCCAAGGAGGGGATCATTGGCACCTCCAATCTATAGCGGGTTGCTCAGAAGCACAGGTAGAAACCTAGGCTTGCGACTGACATCTGGCTGTGGTGGGGGTGGTCTTGGGTGTCTGAGCCCTTCACCTGTGGGATCTGATGCTAACTCCAGGTAGATTGTGTCAGAATTGAATTAAGTTGTAGGATACCAGCTGGTGTTGCAGAGAATTGCTTGGTGTGGGGAAATACACATTCGATGACCACAAGTAAAGGGTTTTATGTAAGTAGTAAAGAAGACTCACAGGGAAGAATTGGGATTTTTTCCTACATAGGAAAAAAATACTGAGTTTTTCCGTTTTAGGGAGGCAAGAATGTACCCAATTTCAAGATGTATTATATAGCTACAGTAATGAAAACTGTGTGGTATTGGCTGAGGTATAGACACATAGGTGAGTGGAACAGAGCAGAGAGGCCAGAAGTGACTCACACAGATACACCCAACTGATTCTTGACAAAGGGACAAAAGCAAAAATAGAGGAGAAACCACCTTTTCAACAAATGGTGCTGGAGCAATTGGACATCCACAGAAAAAAAGAAAGAAAGAAAGAAACTCAACCTAAGTTTTACAGTTTCTATAAAAATTAACCCAAAATGAATCCTGGTCTTAAATAGAAAATAAAACTTTTAGGAAAAAAACAAGAGAAAATATTTGGATCCAGGATTAAGTAAAGAGTTCATAGATGTGACACCAAAAGCATGACATATAAACAGAAAAATTGCTAAGTTGGACTTCATCAAAATTTAAAACTTTTCTTCATAAGAGACCTTGTTCAGAGAATGATAAGACAATGTATAGGTTGGGAAAAAATATTTACAAAGCACATATCTGACAAAGGACTAGTATCCAGGATAAAAAACTCTCAAAACTCAACAGTAAAAATGTAAACAACCCAATTAGAAAATGGGCAAAAGGCACAAATAGACATACGGATAGCAAATAAGCACATGAAAAGATGCTCAACATCATTAACGATGAAAGAAACACAAATTAAAACCACAATGATAACATTACACGTGTATCAGAATAGCTAAAATTTAAAAATAGCAGCATCACCAAATGCTAGCAAGGGTGTGGATTACTCATACCTTCCTGGTGGGAATGGGAAAAGGCACAGTCACTCTAGAACACAATTTAGCACTTTCTGAAAAACTAAGTGATCAACTGCCATACAATACAACAAGTATACTCCTGGACATTTATCCCAGAGAAATGAAAAATTATGTTCACACAAACATCGGTATTTGATGCTTACAGCAGCTTTATTCATAATAACTCAGTACTGGAAATAGCCAAATTATCTCTCAATAGGTGAACGATAAACAAAGTGCAGTACATCCATACTACCCAGGAATAAGAAGGAAGGAACTCTTGATACATGCCCCAACCTGAATGGCTCTCCAGAGAATTAGGCTGAGTGAAAAAATTCCAATCCCAAAGGTTACACACTATATGAATCCATTTATATAACATTCTTAAAATGACAAAATAAAAGAATGGAGAACAGATTAGTGGTTGTCAGGAATTAAGGAGGAGATGGGGTGGGGGAGAAGAAGGAACAGAAGGGATCTTGTGGGGGTGAAATGTTCTGTTTCTTGACTATATCATCATGAGTACCCTGTGTGATATTTTACTATAGTTTTCCAAGATGTTACCGTGGCAGGAAACTGGGTAAAGAGGACACAGGGCTTACCTGCATTATTTCTTACAACTGCATGTAAATCTACAGTTACCTTACCTTAAAAAATCTAATTTTAAAAAATTTGAAAGTCTTTAAAAAAAATCTGAAAGTCTAAGAAAACCAGAAGTGATGAAGTTTGCTCGGGTTGATTAGATTATGTTTTGTACTATTCTATAGAATGAAAGGTGGAAAGAAAGAGTAGGACAAGTGGTCCAACAGTCAATTAAAGTTTTAAAAAAAGATACAAAGTACCTTAAAGATTTTATCACAATTTAAAATATACAAATGCACATTTATTTGATAATCTGCTGCTATAAAGCCATGGGCTCTTCTCTGAGTATCAAATGCCAGTAGTGCTGCGTGTGCCTGCACACATCTAGGTAGTGCTGTCTACCATTTCAGTCTGGCTCTTTAAAGGGAAAAAAAAACTTATAGAACTTGGGACATGATTAGTGTTCTCTCTAATTTCTAGGTTTTCACATTTCTAGGTTTTCACAGATTTTTTGTTGTTTTTCTTCTTTTTCAAGTAGTTTACAGTTGTCTCTCACACAGGTCTAATTTAACAGCATTTTTAAAGCAACTCTCTGGTTCTCTCCAAAGGAACCATAAAAATGAAATTACTGAACTAGCAATGCCTCCCCAAGGATAACTACTCTTAATAGGTGGCACAGATCCTTCAGTGCAGATCTAATCCCAATGTATTTTTAAACTGAGGTGAATTTTTGGGTGTGCTGATTTGCATTTCTTTTTCCTATAAAGTATGTTTTACTATTCTTTTTTTTTTAATTTTATTTTATTTTTGGCTGCATTGGGTCTTCGTTGCTGTGCGCGGGCTTTCTCTAGTTGCAGCGAGAGGAGGTTACTCTTTATTGCGCTGCGCAGGCTTCTCACCACGGTGGCTTCTCTTGTTGTGGAGCACGGGCTCTAGGCCCGTGGGCTTCAGTAGTTGTGGCACGTGGGCTCAGTAGTTGTGGCTCGCGGGCTCTAGAGCGCATGCTCAGTAGTTGTGGCGCACGGGCTTAGCTTCTCCATGGCATGTGGGATCTTCCCGGACCAGGGCTGGAACCCATGTCACTTGTATTGGTAGTTGGATTCTTAACCACTGCACCACCAAGGAAGTCCCTACTTTTCTAATAAAAAAATAAGTTGTGAATGTTCCTATAATAAAAAATCAGGTGGATAAATTTTTGTAATAAAAAAGTAAGCTATCAATGTGCTCATAGTCCTCCTTAATCCCGTTTCTACCACCACACAAAAAAGGAAATTCCTATCCAAGGCAAGTTTTTCTCCACCTCATTTTCCCTTTGCACTCAATACAATCCTGGACCACCTTCCTTCAACTTCAGCTGGTATTATGCTCAGGAAATATAAACGAATTTTCACCATCACTTTTATAGTACATTCTACACCCTAATAGAAGTTGTTTGAGAGGATTCTTGGCTCTGCTGTCCTGGTGCATATTAAGCTGATGGAGACAGTTCATTAATGAAACAAGTCATCTACAAAGGTGAAAACAAAAGAAAACATACAAGGTGTGCTACCTGTACAGAGAAGTCTGGTAACAGGATATCATGTGTGTGCTCATATATATATGAATCAGAAATGTAAACATGCGTAGACCCTGAAGTAATTGAATATGTGCATTTGCACGTAAAAGATTGCTGTCCACGTGTGTGTGTGCACACTCCAACCTGTGGAGAAGCCTAAAACCTTTGATTCTACTCCACCAAGTAGCTATTACAGACCACCTAGTGTACTGGAAATGAACACTGGAGGAGAAATGGGGAGACCACCAATTCTCCATCTTTGACGATCCAATTTCTGCCCTTGACTGTGACTTCCTGCTCAGAGCCCCAAAGACGCTGCTAGCAAACTACCTGAATAAGACAGTGATTTATCAGAGGACACTGAACAGGAAAGAGAAACCAAATGTAAGAGAAACAAGTGCACTCAGGATGAACCCCACAAGGGAAACCTGAATCTCAAGGTGTAGAATTTAATTTTTCTGGTAATGGTGTAATTCTGCTCTCAAGTGAATCACTCTTTATTCTACTTTATTTTGCACATATTATCTCTAAGGCACAATTTTTAACCTATAATTATCTTACCACGTAATTTAACCTTTGTGTATAGCAGTAAGTTATGCACTATGTGAAATAGTCTGGTGTTAAATTGTTTTGCCATGGTAGGTCTTATCATTCCCATTTTTTATATCTCTTTGTTCAGAGCTCAACTTGGTGAGGTGATTGGATGATGTAACCTGCATGACAATGGTTGTGGAAATATTAAAACAAGTCCCCAATACCTGCTAAGTCAAAGGGTCGGGAAAGGATTATCAGAAAGTATGTCTCTTTCTGCCAAAGGAAGTTTAAAACATCTCATCCTACTTCCCCCAAGAAGCTAAGAGGCAGAACAAGCATGATAGTGGACATCAGGCAGGACCGCATCAGGGGGGAGAAGAAATGGGGGGAAAGGGCAGGGAAGGGGGTGTGAGAGAAACATAAAGAACTATGTGCAGAAACGTAACAGAATCTGGAAGAAAAAGGTGTAGACAGACTCAGAACAAAGACCATTCTTTCAGTCTATGAAGGAAGGAAGGGGGGAATAGATTTTAAAAATTAGAAAATGAAGTCAAATAAATGGTACAAAAAGGCACAAACAGGTACCAAAAAAAAGAATGTACACATATATTGGAAATTTTTCTGAATACTGTCCTTGAATCGTCATAGAACACTGTCTTATAGGTAAGATGAGTCTCATCAATAAAGCAAACAAATCACTTTATCTCTTTAGTACCTAAACTCTCTGGGTCCAGGAGGATAACCATATTATAATACTGCTCTTATGTAAATGCTGTCACAGTAAGGTTTTAAGACATCTCATTAAAATCCTTTAGGTTCCGAAAAGTTATCAGTGGGTGGCAGCTCACTCTATAAATCCCATGGTATGTTTCAAATTACAATAAGATACTATGAAATATTACAATAAAAATACTGTTTTGTTTTTCTTTAAAAATAAAAAGAAGAGAAGGAAGAAAGAAAAAAAAAACTCTAATGAGCAATCTTTTCTGTTCTGTGGGAAGCAAGCTCTTCTATAGGAAGAAATCTTATAATCTCCTACCCTTTTTTTCTGAGTCTCCAAATTAAAACACCCCAGAAAAGACTATGATCCCCTTATCCTTTGCAAATTACATAATAAACAGAATTTCACTGGAAATTTTGCCCTTGTTTCAGGTCAGCCTCTCATCTTAATCATCTAGTCTACCAATGTAGTTGCACCTGAATTTTTATTAACCTGTTTTACCTTTGCCTTTGAATTACTTTGGGAAACAAAACTGATAGCAGATTCTAAGCAATAAACTAGACCAAACTTGTAAGTTTGGGTCCAACTTTCTCATACCATCCGAAAGTGTCTAACATTGAAATTCTGGCTTCAGTGAGGTGTATTAATGCATATTTTAATTAACGCAAACCGTGAGGTCTAGCAATGTACTGGAAACATTCTCTGTAAAAAGAAAAATAGTTCCAGAAGGATATATGGATTTAACCCACAACTACCATTTTTAAGGAGTTGGTTTCCTAATAAATATAGGAACGTCATGCTACCTGAAAATTAAGTTCTCTTTAATTAGTGATGATAGGGAAAATGTAGAATGTATTACACCAGTAGAAAGAAAAAACAAGCATCAAAACATTGACAGTAATAGTACAGTATTGAGTATGTTTCGCAGAATATTACCCATATAGGATTTTTTTTTAGCATCTTTATTGGAGTATAATTGCTTTACAATCATGTGTTAGTCTCTGCTTTATAACAAAGTGAATCAGCTATACATATACATATATCCCCATATCTCCTCCCTCTTGTGTCTTCCTCCCTCCCACCCTCCCTATCCCACCCCTCTAGGTGGTCACAAAGCACTGAGCTGATCTCCCTGTGCTATGCGGCTGCTTCCCACTAACTATCTGTTTTACATTTGGTAGTATATATAAGTCCATGCCACTCTCTCACTTCGTTAATAGAAGCATTTCTTATATTCTTAACTCAAACTCCCATCTGAAATTCACCATAAGATTTTTAAATAATAGTATGTTATTTTCAAAGGTCATTTCATTCCAGCAAAAAATATAGATGCCATTAAGAGCCCATAGACAATACTTTATGGTAAAAGTGAGTCAAAGGACACAAAAACAAAATGCAAATCTAAAAACAAAAATGTTTTCAACAGCAAAAAAGACAAACAGTACAGAAAATGTTATGTTGCACTCATGAACACTCCCAAAAATTTAGCGACTTAGCAGAACACAAATTTATTTCTCACTCGAAACTTGCTGTGGGTCAAGGTGACCCTCAGGAGTCCTTCTCAGACCCTGAGTGAGGATCCAAACTGACAGAGGCTCCACTTGCTTACATCTGTACATGATCTGGTTCAATGAAACAAAGAGGAGTATGGCGAACAGCACACCAAGGTTTATGTGCCTCCACCCAATTCAGTTCTGTACACATGTCATTGGCCAAAGCAAATCCATGGCTGTGTCTTTGGGGATAAGGGAAATTTAATCTTCTATGCGACTGGAGAGGAGACCAGATATATTGGTGAACAAGAACAATATCTACCATAAATAGTAAGAGCAGCTTTGGAGGGGGAACTCAATTTTTCTGATTATATACAGGATGATTCTCTTGCCAGCAATTACTTCATAGATAACCCTGACGAGAAGGACTAAAGTCCAGCGGAGAGGGAATGAGCTTAACTTTTTGCCATTCTGATGTGCCACGTGAATTCCCTCCTCTCTCCACCCTACTCCCCTCTTGTACTTCCATTTCCTCTCCGCTCTGATTTAAGACATTTGCCTTCTCCTGCAAACCTAAACTAATCCTCCTAGACTAGGTTAGAAATCCCTCTTATGGGATTTCAAAGCATCCTGTAATTACTCCTATCTGTCAGAGTGTTCACATAAAGTGTTTCGATACATAGAAATGCAGGTAAAATATACACTTGATACCTAATAAATGATCAAAAAAGTCATCATCATCATCATCACAGCACCTAGCACTTTGCATTTATTGATTTTTTTTTTTTTTTTTTTTTTTTTTTTGCGGTACGCGGGCCTCTCACTGTTGTGGCCTCTCCCGTTGCAGAGCACAGGCTCCGGACGCACAGGCTCAGCGGCCATGGCTCACGGGCCCAGCCGCTCTGCAGCATGTGGGATCCTCCCGGACCGGGGCACGAACCCGTGTCCCCTGCATCAGCAGGCGGACTCTCAACCACTGCACCACCAGGGAAGCCCTGCATTTATTAATTTAACAGTCTTTCTCACAAGACTATGAGAGCCCATCCCCCTGCCTTGCTCTTACTTGAGGACACCTTCCTCTAGGTCACTCTGCTCCCACCCACTCATATCAGCCTTGACCATTGACCTGGACTTGAACCCTTCACAGCCTCTACTTCCCAGGGGTGCTATGTACCCACTCCTTTATTGACCCCAAATTTCTCTGTATTCATTCACCCTCTTCTATATCTATGCTTGGACTATTACAGGATACATAAGCACTAAGCCTTTCAGTAACACATACACACATTAGGAAATGGTTTCATTTGCAATAAAAATTGTTATCAGGACATTGCAACAGATAAACTGAGGAAGCAAATGTTCAAAAACTGCTAAAGGACTTTCTCCTCCCTCCTATTCCAGATAATCTTTTTTCCTTCCTCTCACTCTAGATAATCTTTTCTCTGACACTCCACATAACTGTCATACAGTGTGGATGGTTCAATTTCAAATTTTATTTGTCCAACATCTTTGAACTTTCATTTTCCAATAATTCCACAATGCTCATTCAGTTGTTCAGACATCTGAAATGATTCCATTATTAAGATAATCATTTACACATATATGATATTTACTATACATATGCCCTCCTACACATATATTATCTCATTCTATCAGCAATATTGATCCTCTTTGAAGAATCATATTAAAATGAGTGCATGATATGATAAATAACAAGCACCAACTATTAGTTTTATCATAGAGTGGCATAAATTAGCACCTTATTATTATGCACATTTGTATATATCTTAATAACATTCATGCTGGAAATAGGTTTTATTGAAATACTCTGTATCTGGTTTTCCTAAGAATAACTCCTAGATTCTCTGGGTGTCAAGGTGTCATCTCCCTGTAGGGTAAAAACTCTGATCCTCTCATCAGTGTCAGCCACGAATAATTTTACAACCTCCGCAGTAGGTTATGTGTTTTGGAAGTTTTCATTGGCCTGTGAAACATTTATTATATTCTGTGAACTTATTAAGCATGGTATAAAACATGGAAAAGATATAGTTCCTATCTGCAGCCCCTTCATCTAAATAGCACAAGCACCCAAATAAAAACAGTATGTCACAAAGATTGGTTTCAATTTCCTTCCTTTCTTTTTAGGATTATAATGTCATTTTTCAAAGAGCATGTTCAGGAACTTCCATATAAGGAGAGCCTGTGGTCATATAAGATTAGAAGATGGTTTACCAAAGAAATGAGTTTTGAGCAAGATGCACTGAAGCAGAATTTGGACCATACATCAGAAGAAATGCTAAAATGGAACTGAGCATAAAAGAACTGAAACGCCAGCTTTTTAGGCAGATGCATCTGCTAGAGAAAGCTCTGAATTTGGAGTAAAGAAATGTTTAAGTTCCTGGTCCTTGCTCTTAAGCATGATGAAGTCTGTGACCTTAGGCAAATGATTTCATCTCTTTCTACTTCTGTTCTGTTCCCCAGGTGTAATAAGGGGATGAGTTTTCTGTTCTGTGTTGCTTGCAGAGATGACGGAAGTGCATAGAATAGGATACCTAGTGAGCATTTTGTGATCTTGGTTCTGGGGGTCTGAGCACTTTCTGGTTCCTCTCCTCTTACTTATAAGGAACAGATCGACAGAGCAGCCAGAATCCTGCAGGAGTCCAGGTCTTGGGTTTGTGTGCAGTACCTGGAGAAGAGCAATCCTCCCTTTGCTTCTCATTTAGATCATCTCCCTAGTCCAGGGAGAGGGGTACATCCTAGCAGTCCATGTCTTGCACCTCCCATGGAAGAGCCAGAAGTCTGGACACTAGCAGAGATGGTGTAGCTGGCTGAGACACTCCCAGCCAGGACCATATGTACAAGCTGGTCATGTGTTGAGGGACATGGCCATTTGTCTCCACTCCAGATTATAACTAGCATTTACACAAGGCTTAATCACAGTCTATCAACACTATTCTTTCACTGGGATGTCACAAGAACCCCAAGCACTGTCATCCCAGAGCTGCACAGTCCCAGGGGATCAGAGTCTGGAGACAGGCAGCCCTGGGTTTGAATTCCAACTTAGCCATTTACCAGCTATGTAACCTTGTGCAAAGTACTCCATGTCTCAGAGCCCCAAATCTCCATCTACACTACAATGATCACAAAAAGGCATCTAATAGGGCTTTGTGAGTGTTAAGTATGAAGTCAAGTAAAGCACTTAGTGCAGGGCCTGGCTCGTTGTAAGCACTCTATAAATTCTGGCTACGTTTGTTTGTTTGTTTTTTATTAAGGCAATTTTTTAAAAGAGTTTTAGGTTCACAGCAAAATCCAGAGGAAGATACAGAAATTTCCTATATATCCCCACCTCCATACACACTGCCTCCCCCATCATCAACATCCCCCACCAGAGTGCTTACCTGTGCTACAACTGATGAACTTACACTGACACACTGTAATCATCCAAAGTGCACAGTGTACATTAAGGTCCATTCTTGGTGCATATTCTATGGGTTTGGACAAATGACATGTGCTCATCTTAGTATCAAAGAGAGTATTTTAACTGCCCTAAAAATTCTCCACCTATTCACCCCTCTCCTCCCCACCATCCCCTGGTAATCAACAATCATTTTACTGTCTCCCCTAGTCTTGCCTTTTCCAGAATGTCATATAGCTGGCATCCTACATTATGTAGCCTTTTCAGGTTGGCTTTTTTCACTTAGGGATATGCATTTAAGATTCTCCATGTCTTTTTTTTTTTTTTTTTTTTTTGTGGTACGTGGGCCTCTCACTGTTGTGGCCTCTCCTGTTGTGGAGCACAGGCTCCGGATGCGCAGGCTCAGCAGCCATGGCTCACGGGCCCAGCTGCTCCGCAACATGTGAGATCCTCCCGGACCGGGGCACGAACCTGCGTCCCCTGCATCAGCAGGCGGACTCTCAACCACTGCGCCACCAGGGAAGCCCTCTCCATGTCTTTTAATGTATTGATAGCTCTTTTTTTTTTTAGTGCTGAATAATATTCCATTGTCTGGCTATATTTTTAACACAGGTATTGAATAGACACAGAGAGGTTATGTAATATGCCCAATCTCACACAGCCAGTGAGCAACACGTCAGGACTTCAGCCAGCAATTCTGTCCTCAGTACAGCCCTGCAGTCCAGCCTCAAATGAGCCCACGCAGCTGACAAACAGACGTGAAAAATGTAAATCCCCACTTCCAGGGAATAGTCAGGAGACTTTGTACATTTCTGTTGTTGGAGAGACATTCTTATTCCCCTTGAATAGAAAGAAAACCACTACTAGGGCCACAGATGGGTCTGGGGCCAGTGGTGGAACGCAGGGGGCAGTGACAGGAAGCACCCCACTCTCTTCTCCCAGTCAGTCTGGTAGAACAGTGCTGCTCCATCTCAAACTCTGATACAGTGGGTCTGGGGTGGGCCCTGAAATTCTGCATTTCTAACAAAAGTCCAAGTGGTGCCGTGCTGCCAGTCCATGGGCCAGACTTTAAGAAGGAAGAGGATAGCCTATCGTGCTCCCTTAGGAAGAAAATGGACATTACTCAATTCATCCAACAATTCTTTACTGAGTCTCTATCCCATGTTAAGTAGTAGAGATCCAATGGGGAGGAAGGAAAAACTACCGTGATCCCTATCTTTGTAGACTGTTCATAGTATAGGAGAAAACAATTAAACAAACAAATAAAAGAGGAACAAATTGCAATAAATGCTACAAAGGACAAAACAGGGCCTGAGACACACAGAAACATGAGGATGTTCTTTAGACAGGTCAGAGAAGACCTCTCTGAGAAGGTGTCAATTAAGCTGAGATTCTAAGGATGGGAGCCAGCTCTGCAAAAAGCAGAAGAGGAGAATTTTAGGCTAAGGCATTCATAACACCCCTGAAATGGCAAAAGAGGAGAAAAGGAAGTATGAATTTCATTTTAATACATACATTCAATCTTCTGGGTGAAGAATGGACCATAGATGGTGGCAAGGAAACTAGCCAGAGGCCATTTCATTACAGGGGTTCAGGAAACAGACAATGGAATTTCAGGCATTTGGTGCTGAAATAAAGCATGAAAGATGGCCTTGCAGAAGGAGAGAGTTAGGCAGGGGCCAACAACCCAGAGTTTTCGATCTCTGTACCCAGCATCAAGTCAGGCTACCCCAGGGACAACAACAAAAGCACCAGAAAGAGAGAAAGTATCCACAGTACAGAAGAGCTGCCCTTGTGGTGAGAAGGGAACATACCACCTTGGTAGGAAGATTCTCCAGGTAGCAACAATGGTGCTGAAATTACAAAAATGCCCCAAAGCTCTGGAGCTGTGCTGTCCAACATGGTAGCCTCTAGCCACATGTGGCTATTTAAATTTAAATCAATGGAAACTTCATATAGTTAAATTTCAGTTTCTCTATCTCACTAGTCACATTTCAAGTGCTTGATAGATAGGACATGTGGCATGTGGCTGCCATTTTGAACAGTAGTGATTCAGAAAACATTTCAATCTTCAGAGATAGTTCTAGTAGACAGTGCTGCTCTGGATGGCTAAGATGTGAGTTAAAAATAAATGGATGATGGAAACTCATAAGATATTCCATAAAGGAATATTCCATAATAATAATATATTCCATAATATTTGCTACTTTCTGGCATATGGACTGTACCCAGGTAATGGGGTCTGGAGTATATTTGCTAGCAAGTAAGCAGGAGAAAAAATGTGTAGTGGGGCTTCTATGGATGAAGATTGGAAGAGCAGGTATCATATAAAGACAAGTGAGTATTGAATTAGGGTGGTGGTATGAGAATCATCTCATTGTCCAATCCAAGGGACCTAGGCTAGGCAGGAGCTTAACTGAAGCCAAAATGAAAACAAATGAATTCTAAGAACTGAGAGTAGTAAGGGGATTTGAGATCTGGGTGTTGGTCAATAATGAACTTCGTAGGAAAGATGGGGTAGTAGTGGGCAAGGTGGAAAGTGAATCCAAATAAGGAAATTTCATGGCTGGAGATCTTAGGGGAGAAACAGTCTAAGTGATATTGAAGTCCAGCATATGGTCTTGCCCATGGTAGCTGAAATGGAAGCAAAGACCATATTCAGGAACCCTAAGTCTAGGATTTTGGAAGGGTCATCAACATGAAGTGTTTTAACTTTTCATTTCAAACTTACATAAAAGTAGAAAAATAGTATAATGAACCCCTTTATACCTTTAATCCAGCATCAACAATTAGTAACTCATGGTCAATCTTATCAACATGGATTTTGTCACCAAGATATTGGGAGGTCTTAGTGTGAAGAAAGGAAAATGGGAGAAGGTGGTAAAACCAAGAAAGGGATGGGAGGTCCCCTTTGCCATGGTCAACAGTGGCAACTAAATAGGAGATGTGGAATTCAAAATAGGAGCGGTGCTAATGAAGGGACAATGGAAAGCAAGTAGCACAACAACTGGCACGTAGTAAAGACAATAAATAAGAAGGCAGACAGGGATAGACAGTGGAGAGCAAAGAATATCCTATTCCCATCTCCCTACATCTGTGAGGGGTTTAAACAGCAGGAGACAGACCCAGTGATAGAAAAAACCCTTTGGAAAAGACTTCAAAATCTAGGTTGCCATCATGGATACAGCCCCCATAGATTATAATTATAATAATCCAGCCAAACCATATTATATCAAGAAACTGTTGAGCAAAAGCCACACAGCCAAGAAGTTTGCTCCCTACTGATATTTGAAAATAAAACACAGCTACAAAGATCAGTCTCCATTAACGTGATTCCAGAAGGCTCTCCATTGCCCTTTGCCCTGTCCCAGTGAAGATCAGCATCACCTCTGCAATTTGTCTTTGATAAACACAAAAACTCTTCATGAGCCAGTATTCTTTCAGGTTAAGTGCAATGGGCATAGCTGCAAATGTACGGGGCCACAATGTCTCAAAGACCTTCAATGATTTGTTTGTATTTCTTTCAGTTTTAATAGAACTGGCAAGTGACAGACATCCAAAATCACATGAAAAGCTGCCTTCAGAGTTGGCCTCTTGGACTGCTGTTAGTCCTAAATATCTAAATGCAACAAGCAAAAGCGTGGGTGTTAGAAATCCTATGTGTTTAAACCAAGCTTCTAAATCTGTCTTCCTTTTCCTAGAGGAACACAGGAGTTCAATGTTTGGTTTCCTAAGACCATTTCTGGTTCAGTTTCAGTCTGTACGTCCATTGAGCTGGTAGGGTGGGTACCACTAATACGTGTGGTTTACATTAATGCTATTCATGATGTTTATCCTAACTCTGCAGGAAACAGCTCACCAGATGGTGTTCACATTTGTGTGTTGCTAAAATTCACTCAGAATCCCCATTCCAAAGACGAATCCATCAGTGGCAACGTCGATAAAACACATGCCTCTGCATTGGTTATTAAAAAGGCCACTTTCAATCGCAGGAAAAATACTGCAACAGGACACTCAGGATGAAATGTTAAAATCAAACGTCTTCCCAAGCCTGCATCATGATTTGGGGATCAGCTGATACCTGCAGAACAATACATGTGCTTAGAAAAGGGCATTACGAGTGAGCAAGAATTTGGTGGCTTCAAGGAGGAGAGCAAGTGACTCAGTGCAAAAAGGGTAAATTTCTTCTGCACCGTCCCAGCTGAGGACATTGTGCTCATCTCAGGCGGATACTAAGTGATGCAGTAAAGCAGCAAATTAGAAGAATGTAAATTCTTTAGTAGGAATTGCACGCAGGGGAAAAATGCCTCCTAAAGCTCATATTTGTTTTCATGTAAATAATGTACACTCTTCCTAAAATCAGACTGGCAAGAGCCTAAGTAAGATGTCAAAATCTGCAATAGATAATATGCTGGACTCCAAGATGGCTAGGACACAGTCATCTTCCTTCTTGGGTGGAATTCTTGCTGGCAAATGAGAGATCTACCCAACGTTGAAACCCAGCAGGTTTGGTCTTTTGCTTCCTCACTTATTCTTGGTAGGGGCATATGTTTGTGTTCTCATTCTCTCCCTCTCTCTTCTTCTCTCTGATTTCTTATTACACTAAATTGTATGCTAATTGGTTGAGTGATCCCAGATGATATCAGTTCTGTTTTAATTGGTGTAACTGCCATTGTTATTCCTTCCCCATCCCTCTGTCTGTCGCCCTTGCACAGATCTGGTCATGCCGAGAGTTCTCTCTCAGGTTCATGGGAGCCTCATTGTCCCACAGAGAATGGTCCAGGGTGAGCCCCGTGGGTGAATCAGAGTGGCCTGGGTTCTCCTCCGTAGTCCCTTATGACCAGGAAACTTAAGACAGGTGCTCAAATCTCCATCTCCTAAATGTCTTCGATTGGCTTTCCATCAGCTTCACCTTCAGTCTTCTATCCCTAACTACTTATGGCACTTACGGACCATATCTCCACATTTAGCACCTAATTGTAATCTGCCTTGTATTGTCTGCTGAGGACATTATTGTCATGTAGGTTAAGCTCATTTGTTCTCCCAAGAAACCTTCTCAAGGAGACATGCTATGGAGCATAAGGCACTGTTGGCTGCCTTCTGCTCTGTCCTGGCAATTAGGTAGGTCCAGCCCCAGCTGTCGGGGAGCTCACAACCTACAGGCCAGGACAAAGGAGTTAACAAAGGACTTACAATATGGTGCTCAGAAGGCAGTTAACACAGCATATTTAAAATGTCCTAGGAGGGCACTGGTTTATGTGAGGAGCCTAGAGCCCCTTGTATAAGGTGATATCTCAGATAAGATTGGCATTTTGCAGAAAAAATATTGAGACGGAACCATCTCAGGTGGAGAACCAAGGTCAATGTCTGGCGGGGAGATGCAGTGGGGCACTCAAGGAGACCAGCAAAGATGGGGTAAGAAAAACAGATAGCACTAGGTATTCAGAGATGCTCAAGGACTATGTCTTTAGGTTGAATCATATAAAATTACCAACCTCAACCAGAAATTTCTGACCTTAAAATACAGCATTTTCATATGGTATGAAATCTGTCATATTATGTTTCTCTGCATAGTCCCCCACAGACAATATTTGTTAGGTAGTTTTCATCTAGCTGGAGGGAGGAAGGTCAGCACCCTCATTGACTCTCTCTGGGGATGGTTAGAATTTGAAAGACTCTAATGGAAGCTTTGCCCTCCACATGAGGCTCTAGCAACACTTCAGCTCTCTTCAAGGCCGATCAACTCCAGAGGCTTTCTTTGTACAGTAATGGATATGAGAAATGATTTTTCATTGGTGAAACGAGTGGTGATCAAGATGTGTGTATTGACTGAAATATTGCGCAGGCATCCCACTCATGCGTGAACAGGGCTAAGAATCCATTGAGCCCGAGAGCCTGTGCAATTAGGAGCTGTGCCTGAGCCTTGATGCGGAAATTGTCCTGGGTCCAGCTGCTGGCTCTGAGGATTCTCCTCGTCTGAATCTGGCTGGAATGTTAGCTGAGTCCCGCTGCCCCATGACTGCCTCTTTGCCTCTAGTCAACCCTCCGGGCAAGTTGCTGTCGGAACACTCAAAGGCAGGGGTCCCCAACCCCCGGACTGCAGACCAGTACCAGTCCTCAGCCTGTTAGGAACCGGGTGGCCCAGCAGGAGGTGAGTGGGACGAGTGAGCGAAGCTTCACCTGCCGCTCCCCATCGCTCATGTTACCGCCTGAACCAACCCCCTCCCGCCCCCGTCCATGGAAAAACTCTTCCACGAAACCGATCTCTGGTGCCAAAAAGTTTGGGGACCACTGCTCAAAGGGACCCAGAGCTAGGACTTTCTCAAGCTCATAGAAGAGCTTATATGACTCCTTTGTGTCTCCTGACTTAAAATGTTTATATGGGTGGCAGAATTTGGTCTGAGCCTTGCTATCATTAAAACTTGGTGTCAGGAATTCCCTGGCAGTCCAGTGTTAGGGAATTCTCTGGCTTTCACTGCCAGGGTTCAATCCCTGGTCGGGGAACAAAGATCCTGAAAGCTGTGGGGTGTGCTGGCCAAAAAAAAAGAAAGAAAGAAAAATAAAACTTGGTGTCAAGGTTGTCCCAATCCAAGAGATCTAGCACCCTGACCAGGCTACCAATATGGTCCCCAAAGACCTTTATAGGGCTGATCGAATCAGCTTAGGTCAGTTCACAGCATCCCTCCAGGATAGCACCCAGCACAGCAACAGCCATCCAAGGAGCAGTGGGCAAACATGAATTAAATCAAGGTTTTGACACAGGCTGAGATTACAGGATTATAGTTGCTCATAGGATAGTAAGAGGAAGTTAGAGATACTGGGGGGAAAGGACTTTCCTTCACACTTCAGAGATCATCCCTTCCACCCCCCTCAGTTAATACCTAGAGATTCGGAGGCCCCGCAATCTCACGGATAATCTGTGACAACTGGCCCAACTATCCAGGTTTCTGAATCCTTCTAAAGTGTTCATTTCACCTGACAGTGGCCCTCAAATTTGTGTGTGCATCATAGTGCCCTGGGTGGCTTGTTGAATTCTGGGCACACCCCCAGAATGTCTGATTCCGTAGGGCTGGGGTAGGGCCTGAGAATTTGCATTTCTAACAGCTTTCCAGGGGAGGCCGATGCTGCGGGTCCAAGGACCACACTGGGAGAACTCCTGCGCCACACCAGACTCCTTCCTAACCATCCCACTCCCTACACCCCGCCCCCATCCAAATAGCCCTGTTCCTTACCATCTGGGTCAGTTCCACTCACACGACCTCCAGTGGCAAACTGAACCAAGTGCAACCAAAATAGCAAACCACCCCCCCTTTCATGATACCTGGCTTGAGGCCCTGCATTCACATCACAGGTTTAGCAAATGATCCAACTTCAGGGGACTTCAAGGACATGCTTTGTTCTTTCTCCTTGGAAACATAGGATGTCTGTAAGGAACGAATGCCAGTTGACTTGGAAAAGCTTCTTGGGGCCAGATCATACTGAATCTGGACCATTAGGTCACGACATAAGGCAACGAATTCAGCCCAGCTTTAGTGCTAAAAGTTCTGCATTCTGAGAAACCCATTAGCCCTGGGAATACCACGATAGTTGTTCACCCTGTAAAGCACAGAATTTGATTTGTGATTTTCAACAGTGGAATCCAGTCATTCCTTCACCATACGTGCATTACTGTGCTTTGTTCCCGGCTCTCTGTCAGGCCCAGGGAACCAAAATAACATACTACTCCAGACCTTCATGGTCTATTGAAGGAGAAAGATAAATAGACAACAAATCTCATTATCTGTACTTTAACCAAAGGTGTTTCTGCACCAAAGCTATAGGAACAGAGTTGTGCTTTAAAAGTACTAGGGAGGGGCTTCCCTGGTGGCGCAGTGGTTGGGAGTCCGTCTGCCGATGCAGGGGACGCGGGTTCGTGCCCCAGTCTGGGAAGATCCCACATGCTGCAGAGCGGCTGGGCCCGTGAGCCATGGCCGCTGAACCTGCGCGTCCAGAGCCTGTGCTTTGCAGCAGGAGAGCCCACAGCAGTGAGAGGCCCGCGTACGGCAAAAAAAAAAAAAAAGAAAGAAAGAAAGAAAGAAAGAACGAAAGACGGCAGGAGAGACTGAAGGTGTAAAAGGGAGAGAGAATACTTGATAGAGATAGGCCCAGAAGAGCCAGGAGAAGGAAGAACCCACGGCATAGCTGGAGGGGTTGGCCTTGGGTAAGGGGAGAACTCCACCTTTCTCAGAGACCAGAAGAAGGGAAGTGTCTCTTTGAGGTCCCTAATCTCCCTGTTTGAAGCCCTTTAAATCCAGGTGTCCATTGTTCTACCTCCTTGAATCCCAGATCCATCCCATTCCCGCTGAGTAAGACCTGAGGAAATCATGTAATTTCCCTGAGTCCCAGTTTGCCTATTTATAAAACAGACATAGCAATGGCTCCTTCAACAAGACTTGTGAAAATCAAGTGAGGGAAGGTAAGTCAGGGTTTCAGAGACAGTATCTAATTTATAGCAGCTGCTCATTAAATAACTCCATTTCTTCCATTCATGTCTTTCTCCCCCACCCCATGCAGAATCCTATTTGTAGATTCTTCTTTCTTTTACCTGTGATTATATAATACTCTTTGAGTTTAAAAACCCCTCTAAGAAAGCTACAGGTATACCTTCTCTCTAGAAAAATGCTTATCGATTTTGCGTACACGTCAGGGAGATGATTGACCATTTGGAGCCCATTCATGGATTTCCCCAGATTAAGACCTTCAATTTTATTTTTATTTTTATCTTTGGCTGCACTGGGTCTTCGTTGCTGTGGGCAGGCTTTCTCTAGTTGCAGTGAGCAGGGGCTACTCTTCGTTGAGGTACACGGGTTTCCGACTGCGGTGGCTTCTCTTGTTGCGGAACATGGGCTCTAGGTGCACAGTCTCAGTATTTGCAGCATGCGGGCTCAGTAGTCGTGGTGCACGGGCTTAGTTGCTCCGCAGCATGTGGGATCTTCCCGGACCAGGGCTTGAAGCCATGTCCCCTGCATTGGCAGGCAGATTCTCAACCACTGCGCCACCAGGGAAGTCCCCAGACCTTCAATTTTAGAGCAGCAATCTGTGAAGCAGGGTTTGCCATCCAATCCATCGGGGGTCGGGAAAAATATCATTTATATACATTTATATTTTCATTGTTATGTTTGCATTAGTATAATATATATAATGTTGGTACTATAGTACATGTATATTTTAAGATAAAGATATTTGGGGTCCTCCTCCAAGTCTTTTAAAGGGTACTGTTCAATTACAACCCACTCAGAGGGAATTCATAGTTTAAATAACTAAGGTTTCAATAGGAAAAGAAAGCAATAGAATATCAGAGTGACCAGTACATGGGGAACACTGGCAGACAGGAAGGATTTTAGGCCTTCCTGGAGGTCTTTGTGGTATCCCTGAGATCACCCCCACTAAGCTGCTGCCTGCTTTTTTCTGCCCAGGCTGAGCCCTGAGAGGAAGGAAAGAAGAAAATGATTAGTACTATCCTAGCCCACAAAGACAAAGAGAGAGGATTTATTGCTGCTCAGCCCTGAAGTCCTCCATACCCTGCCATCATCCATCCCCCCCTTAAACAAGTGCTGGTTGTCATCAAAATGATTATTATTACAATGCAGGCCAGATCCTCTGATGAATCAAAGCTGATGAAACACTCAAGTAAAGAGACTAAACTATTCCCAGATGGCCTGATTTATTCCTTGGAAGTTGTGGTTTTCCAAGTGGAACCCTGAAGGCTGAAAGGCATTCCCTTGTCGCATCAAGATAGAAAGTTAACCCTGCAGAGTATGCGTCTGCAGGGCAGGAATGCAGGGGTGGGTCCAGGTACACAAGCAGGTGACCAAAGAACTTGGCGTTTCCCCATGGTATCTTGTCCAGAAGCATCCTCAAACTTGAACGTGCATTAGGAATCTACTAGAGATTTTAACCCAGACACATTTCACTCTTGGATCACAGATTGCTGATATGGCCATGGAGGGTTGCCACCCATCAGGGTGTGGTGGAGGACTTATTAAGAACCACTGATCCATTGTTGAATAACTCCATGCCCAAGCTTAACCATGAACTTTCTAAGCTAGAGAGGAAATGTTGGCCTCTTAAACGCTAAAAGAGACATAGCAATTTACTTAAATCTTTTTTTGTTTTATTTTGAAGTAGTGCTTTCCTTTGTATTCTGAATATATAGAAAAGATGGCACTGGAGGATAATTTTCATCTTTCTGTGTGATGTATGTATCAATTTAAAATAAATATAATAGAAAACTTAAAAAAAAAAAAAAAAGAATCTACTAGAGAGTGTGTGAAGAGTTTCCTGGACCCCATCCCCAGAGATCTGGATACGCTCATCAGGCAGGGTCTATGGATCTGCATTTCTGACAAGCTCCCAGGTGATGTCTGTACTGCTGTGGGGGGAGGCCATCACCCTTTAAGTAACAGCAGGCACCCGGTCAGAGTCCCTGGCCAGGGACACCTCCCCACCTCCCCACTGGTTTCTCTCCCTCTGTGTTCCCTGCTTCGAGCTCTTTGCTCTGCTGGCTGCTAGAATGATCTTTCTCAAACTTGAGTATATCATTCCTTTACTCAAAATAATGTTGACTGAGAACCTCACTTACCCCTAAATAGAATCCAAATGGTTTATACAAGGACATAGTATATAATTTGCCAAATGTGTTCTGCTGTTTTGTTTTGTTTTCACCCCCCGTTGTGCCAGTTCAGGCTCATCTTCTCTCCAGGCATTCTTTTCCCGTCAGAGGAAACTTGAAGTAGGGTCAGGGCCACGCCAAGTCATGGTCAGTGCGGGAGGTCGATGCGGTGATACCAAACACAGGCTGTCTCCTGGGTTCACCTTCGTGAAGACACCTTCCAACGGCACACACCACCATCTACTGTCACCAAAACTAACGTGTCCCAGCTCCATGCTTTTTTTCTTCTCTTGCTTTTGACAAAATGAAAATATTTCCTTTCCCAAGAGGGAGTTAAAGATACGGCGGGAGAAAGAAGGAAAAATATTTCTTAAACATACCCTTAGCCTAGATCGTCCCAAGCAAAAACTATTGGTTTCTCAGTCACTAGTCAGTGTGCTGGGAGAATTGACAACACCTGATGATTTGCTCGTCCTCTCAGAGGTACGCTCTCTCAAGTTCTCCTGTGTATTTTGTTTCCAGTCCGTAGGCACCAGTAACCCTGCATTGGTTTTCCTGTTAACAATCCTACTGTGCCAGGAATAGGAGAAACTGAAACACAGTCCCAGTTGTGAAGAACAAACACCATTCAGGGCTGTCCACCAACACCTCTGGAAGGAATTCTAGTTAAAATCTTTTATTTGGGTAACCGTTGAACCAACCGAGAGAAGGGGGCAAAAGGCTGTAAAATAAGCAAATAGGTAGCTTGGAAATTTAATTCCCCTGAAGAAAGCTTAAGAAAGCCCAGCTAATGTGACCGCCTGGAGGGGTGGGATAGGGAGGGTGGGAGGGAGACGCAAAAGGGAGGGGATATGGGAACATATGTATATGTATAACTGATTAAATTTGTTATAAAGCAAAAAAAAAAAAAAAAAAAAAACATTTTTCTTGCAGTAATGCCTCGTCCCTGCTCACCCCAAATATACACATAATTACCTCAAATTAAAACAAGATTTTAAGTGTGCTGTTCTCTTTCAAAACGTATGGAAAAACCAAAAAAAAAAAAAAAAAGAAAGCCCAGCTAAGATAACCTTCCCAAGAGGGTGTGGCCAAACCCTGAAATTCCCATGTCTTATTCCTGTATGTGCCTCAGAACCTGCCTCTACCATTCTGGCCCCTCTACTGATAATCCCAAAACCACAATTTTCAGGAAAATTGTTTAAATCTTAAGCCTTAGGATTTTGTTTTCCAAATAAAAATTGTGCATAGATTTTCCTTAAGAAGAAATTGATCTGATTAAATGTCTTGGAAACCTAAGTTTATTACAGGATTTATTTAAGTGCTTATTAGAGTAGGCCCTAGATGTGACTCCTCAATCGACAGATAGATAAATAGACAGATATGCATATAGATTTAGATACACACACAAAACTCAATTCACTGGCTACATTAACAGCCTCATTGGTACCCTCTTTCTTATGTTTCAGGAATGGCATGGTTGGCTGCCTTTATGGCCTCATTTAGCATCTTAAAATGGGCACTTCTCTTATAAGAAGGGTTACAGCATGACTCAGCCACTTAGTGAATCTGACTAATTAGCATTCTGTCTCCCATTAACAGCATTAAAAAAACAACTGGGGCTCTGAATACTTCTCAGATTTCCAAACAGACCTTTACAGTGTCAAGGACATTTGTTGCCCTCTGACCTTGGTGAACTTTTGGCCCAGTTAATCCCTCCAGCAGAAGCCCTCCTACTACCCTTAATAGAGAAGGCCTCATCTTAAATGGCCTCCTAAATTGTCAGCCTCCTAAATTGTACTGCCTTTGCAGAAACACAATTCCAAATTGAAATTCTGTGTCAGAAGGAAAACATTAACCAAATTGCAGCCGTTCTTCTGAGCCTCATTGAACTCAGGTGCATAAGTTGAGAAGGCAAATTTACATAAAGCGTGTTTTGAGTTTTGATGTTTCTCTTTTTGGGGGGAGGGGGTCGACATATTCATAACTGTGTAAAGGCTATAGCTAAAATTTAGACACAAAATGACAAAATTAAAATTCAGCATTTGCTCCAGGGCAGTGGGGAGAAAGAGAGAGAAAGCTAGCTAAATATTAAGAAAGCATAACGGCACACGGATTGCGTGCCCTGAAAATGTATCAGGTTTTCCTTTACTCAAAGGGGGAAACTTAAACAGCAACTTCATTGAATAAAAGCAGATTCAAAATACCCATGAATCAAAGCAATGTTTCTAGTCTTCTTAAATCCTCGCTATTTTATGTACACCAGTGCTGTAAAAATGGGCTGGTGGGAGGAATCACTGCGTTATCTCAGAAAAATGTTGAGAGTCATTTATTTATTCAATAAATATGTTTGTGCAGGTTGTCCTGTTTCTATACTGATGATACAGACAAGATAGACATAATCTCTGCCTTTGGAGAATTCATCATCATGGGGGAAAACAGTCATGAGAGGAGGGACATAATGGAAGTAGGCAGGACCAGAGCTGAGAGGAGACACACCTGTAGGTGAGGGGCTTGGTCAGGGATTGTGTTCCAGGAGAAATGCCTCAGAAAATGAACTTTGGGTTTTCCTCTCTACTTCTGTCTAGAGCTAAGCAAGCATATCCTTGATCAGTCTGCATGTTTTCTTCTCTCTAGGTCATTTATTTAGTAGTCACTAAGGTACTGTGCTAAATGTGTTCTATATATTTTCTCAATTCTTCTTCCCCAAAGTATATGCAATAGCTTTTAAGATTATCCTCTTTGTTATGAACTGTGTCCCCATCAAATTCATATATTGAAGTCATAATCCCCAATACCTCAGAATGTGACTATATTTAGAGATAGGGACTTTAAAGAGGTAATTAAGTTAAAGTGGGGTCATTAGGGTGGGCCCTAATCCAGTGTTTCTGGTGTCCTTATAAGAAGAGGTGATTAGAGGGGCTTCCCTGGTGGCGCAGTGGTTGAGAGTCCGCCTGCTGATGCAGGGGACACAGGTTTGTGCCCCGGTCCGGGAAGATCCCACATGCCGTGGAGCGGCTGGGCCCGTGAGCCATTGCCGCTGAGCCTGCGCGTCCGGAGCCTGTGCTCCGCAATGGGAGAGGCCACAACAGTGAGAGGCCCCCGTATCGCAAAAAAAAAAAAAAGAAAGAAAAGGTGATTAGAACATAGGCAACACAGACAGAGGGATGACCATGTGAGGACACAGCAAGAAGGCGGCCATCTGCAAGCACAGGGGGCAGAGGCCTCAGGAGAAATCAGACCTGCCGGCATGTTGATCCTGGACCTCTAGTCTCTAGAACTGTGGGAAAATAAATTCTTACTGTTTAAGCCACCCAGTCTGCGGGTATTTTGTTCTGACAACCCGCCAAACTAATATACCTTTTGGACAGATAAGGAAGTGGAGGCTTAGAAGAGTTGCTCAAAGTTACACAGAAAGTACCAGAGCCAGGATCTGAGACAAGGTCTGTCTGACCCAGAGCTTAACTCCCAAGCATGACTGCATCCCATGAACCTTGCCTACCCTGGTGTGCTCTGAACCCCACCAGGAATGATCCCCTTTGCCCACCACCCTCATGATTCCCCTCCTCAGCGTACCAACTCTTATGAAATAGGAACTTGCATCTGCAGTGGACTCATTACTGAGCCAGACCCAGGCATCAGAGACAGGCTATGTGCCCTGAAGGAGCCCACAGTCCCACAGCAGATGAAAAGTCACATTCCCAAGAATCAAGGGAATGACACATGACAATGCAGATGAAAAAGAAAGCTGTCTACCTTCCCATTGCCATGCCCACCCTCCCTTCTACTCCGTCCACTGAAACCTTGCTTCTGTTGCCAATGTTCATGTAAAACTGCTCCTGCCACAGCTTCTTGGTTTCCAGACCCAATGGACACTATTTACTTGTTACCTTATATAAGTTTGACACCACTGTCCGTGCCTTCCTCCTTACATTCTTCTCCCTTGGTGTTCTTGGCATAATTGCCTGGTTTTCCTCCTTTCCTGCTGACTGTTCTTTTTTGGTATCCTTTACTGTCTCCTTTTTTTAATCTCATCTTTCCACACTGGTAGATCATGGATTCTGTTCTCAGTCTCTCTCTTTTCTCCTTATATACTCAAGCTTGGTGACGACATTCATACCTGTAATGTCAACATCCACCTAATGCTCCTCAATCTATATCCAGCCCAAACCTGGTTTCTGAGCTCTAGGCTCATATATCCAACTGCCACAAAAACAAACTCAGCATCTTCCTCCCAAATCTATTCCTTCTCAAGTCCCATTCTTGGTGAATTGTACCCAGTTACCCAAGCCAGAAGTATAGGATTCTTTAGCTTAGGAAGTTTAGGATTGGAACTACAGGAATCAGGGAGGTCTTTATTTGCATTGAAGTTTCATCACGTCTTAATTTCTTTGAACTTCATTGTCCTCATCCATAAAAATGAAAATAATAATATCCACCTGAAGAGGTTTTTGTGAGGATGCAATTCCAGAGTCCCCCCAGAACACCCTCTGGTTCAATAGTTGGCTTGAGAAACTCTCAGAACTCAGAAAAGCCATGATATTCACAATCACAGTTTATTACAGTGGAAGATACCGACTAAAATCAACAAAAGGGAGAGACACATATGGCAGAGTCCAGGGAAGACCAGGCAGGAAACTTCTAGCTGTCCTCTCCCAGCAGTCACACAGACAGCATTTAACTTCCCTCAGGAACAATGTGTGGTAACAACCATGAACTATTGCCCACCAGGGAAGCTCACCTGAGCCTTGGTGTCCAGAGGTTTTCATGGGGTTTGGTCACATAGACATGGCCAACCACCCGCATGGCTGACCTTACCCTCCAGTCCCTCCAGGGGTCAGACTGATACTATATAGCCCAAAGCTCTCACCATAAGTCACATGTTAGCACAGACTACCTGGCATAGCCCAAGGCTCCCAGTAAACAAAGATACTCTTAACAGCCCCAAAGCTGTCAAGGGCCAAATCTTTTACTGCATGGAACGTGAATGAGTTCATGCATGTAATATGTTTAGCCCAGTGCCCAACACATGCTAAGTGCTCAGTAAATGTTCATTGTTTCATCTTGTATTCTTCTTTCTTCTTTACTTCCTATGTTTAGTCAGTTACCAAGTCCTTCCAATACTACTTTCTTTCTTTTCTTAAATATCTTCTCTCTTTTTCATACCATTGCCTTTACATGGAGTGAAGGAAATAGCCTAATGATAGGACAGGAAAATATGTAAAATAAAGAAAGGTGAGGGGGCTTCCCTGGTGGCGCAGTGGTTAAGCATCCGCCTGCCAATGCAGGGGACACGGGCTCGAGCCCTGGTCCGGGAAGATCCCACATGCCATGGAGCAACTAAGCCCGTGCGCCACAAGTACTGAGCCTGCGCTCTGAGCCCGTGAGCCACAACTACTGAAGCCCATGTGCCTAGAGCCCATGCTCCGCAACAAGAGAAGCCACCACAGTGAGAAGCCCGCGCACCGCAACGAAGAGTAGTCCCCGCTCACCACAACTAGAGAAAGTCTACGCGTGGCAAAGATAGATCCAATGGAGCCAAAAATAAATAAATAAAATAAATAACTAAATTTATAAAAAAGAAAGGTGAATCTGAAAAAAAGAGCCAAATAAAACTTCTCAAAAAAAAGTAGTTTTGGAATTAAAAACTCAGTGGATGTCATAAACATCAGATTAGACACAGATAAAAGAGAAAGATTCCATTTTTCATTATATGTTAAATTTTTGCACAAAAAGGAAAAAAGCAAAAGGGTCCATTTAGCACTGTTTGAAATAGTGAAAACTTACAACCAATAAGGAAGGGTATGAAAAATAATGGTGCATTTTTACAATGGAATTCTATTCAGAAGTTAAAATAAATGAACTAGATTTATGTGTATAAATTTGTATGAATGTCTTATACATTACAGTAGTGAAAAAAGTAAGTTACAAAAAGATAAAGTATTATGGAATGTATGTAAATTTCTAAAACTCAAAATATAGTACTCAGCAGTTTATGTTCATTTACACATATCTGAAAATGTGTAAACATGGATCAGAAGGGTACACACCAGATGTAGAATGTTCTTTACCTAAGAGAGGTGACGTGGAGACAGGGAGTGAAGAATGGGATTGTAAGAGCTTTAACTATATCTGTTATATCTAAAAGCATATTTTAACTGGAGCAAATATAGCAAACATGACCATAGATTACTTTCAGTTCTGCAAATATGTCATGTTCTCTCTTCCTCTCACTTTCCTCCATCTCATGACTTTGTATCAGCGAAGGTTCAACCAAAGAAGAAGAACCAGTAGAAGAGATAAACAGATAGATGGGATAGATATAGATATATAGACTTATTGTATAGAATTACCATATGACCCTCAGAATTTACCAAAAGGAATTGAAAGTAGGGATTTGAACAGATATTTGTGTGTCAATATTCATTGCAACATTATTCACAAGAGCCAAAAGATGAAAACAACCCAAGTGTCCATCAACTAATGAATAGATAAACAAAATGCAGTATATACATAAAATGGAATATTATTCCACCATAAAAAAGAATGAAGTACTGATACATGCTGCAACATGATGAACTTTGAAAATTTATGCAAAGTAAAGCCAGACACAAAATGACAAATTTTGTATGATTCTACTATATGAAATATCTAGAATAGGCAAATTCCCATAGACAGAAAGTAGATTCGAGGTTACCAGGGGCTGGGGAGGAGGAGGGAATGGGGAGTTACTGCTTAATGTCTAGAGTTTCTGTTTGGGGTTATGAAAAAGTTTTGGAAATAGTGATGATGGTTGCACAGCACTGTGAATGTAATTAATGCCACTAAATTGTTCACTTTAAAATGGTTAAAACAGCAAATTTCATGTTATATCTATTTTACCACAATTTTTAAAAGTTAATAGTGTAATAATCAAAACCATTGAACTGTATATTTTAAATGGGTTAATTATATGGTATGTAAAGGATATCTCAATAAAGCTTTTTTTTTTTTTTTTTTAAAGAAAGAACTGTATTGAAGGTAACTGGCTTACGCACTTATGGAGGCTGACTAGGCAAGTTGGAAATCTGTAGGGCAGGCCATCGGGAAGGGCAGGCTGGAACTCTCAGGCAGGAGCTAGAGCTGCCATCCACAAGGGGAATTTCTTCTTCCTCAGGGAAGCCTGTTTTACATGTAAAGCCTGATTGGATCAAGTCCACCCAAATTATATAAAATAATCTTCCACACTTGAAGTAACTGATGATACATTTTAGTCACAGCTACAAAATACCTTCACAGAAACACAGATTAGTGTTTGATTGGATAACTGGCTGTACCCCAGCCAAGTTGACACACAGAATTGTCCGTGACATCACAGTTTATGTTACGGACTGCATTTTCTTCCTGTCCTTGACACCGACATGTATTAAGATTGCAAGATAGCCAATGGGGTCCAAAAGTACTGTGGAAGTATTTTGAAAAATGTAAATTACTTTTGAATGTGTGATATGAAAATTATGAGTATAATAGTTATCCAGTGGCTTTTCATCTCTCCTAAAGAAAGATGAGGAT
The DNA here is from genome assembly GCF_964341445.2 of Mesoplodon mirus. Taxonomy (NCBI): domain Eukaryota; kingdom Metazoa; phylum Chordata; class Mammalia; order Artiodactyla; family Ziphiidae; genus Mesoplodon; species Mesoplodon mirus. The sequence continues at coordinate 47,705,545 of NC_138989.1, read as the reverse complement.
TAATGTATTTTAAAGCATCTGTCATAAATTCTGCTTTTACCCTTAAAAAAAAGTCTATGTACTAGGCCTTGAGTTTAGATGCAGGATGTTAAAATTGATAAGGCACAACACCTGGCCTCAGGGAGTTCCTAGTCTACTCCTATTTACACAACAAGAAAACACGATTCTTCCCCAGGGTACAGTGAGAGACACCACTGACTGTCTGGGTCTCCCCTACAGCCCACCCTGTTTCAGTTGACTGTGGAAATAGCCTCTACTGACCGGCTTCAGAACCTCAGGGTCTACCAGTTGGAAAACAGTAAGAAATGAAAACACCTCCTAGTCTTTCAGAAAGATTACAGCCATTTCTTTCTGGTGTAATTCTTTTCATGAAAAGTTTCCCCAGGCAGTTCTCCTTCAAAGCAGCAGAAGCTAGACGTCTGTTTCTAATTGAGATGTAAGAAAACAATGGTCCCAGCACCTGAGGTAACTGATGATCCCTCCCTGTTCTCCAGTGTATCTGATTTTAATCCCTTCTTCTATTATGCATTCTTGCTCCTGTGCTTCTTTTCTACTCTGCCTTTCTACCTCTCTTTTCCTCTCTTCTTTTCCTTTTCTCCTGCCTTTTCATGCTTTGGGTCCCCTCCTCATCTCTTTGGTCATTGTCAAGTCCCATGGTAGCACTCAGTTAAAGGAAATGCCATGATCCATTTTCTAGCCTGTCAGTAGAGGGATGGAGAAAAAAACAAAGAAAATAAAAATTCTGTTCAAGGTGAAGTGGTAAGAAGTGGGAAGTTCTAAACTTCAGTTTTCCTTAAGTTTATTTGATGGTGTAATTTTTTCAACCATGTTCAAAAATTATTTCATGTTGACAACGATAATGAACTACCAATGATTTGGTCTTTTATGAAACGTTGTTTCATTAAAAGACACCACTACTATTTTTTTTAAAGCTTGAGAGTGCTTTTTCCCCAGTTTTTTTGCCTTTAATTATTGAATGTCTTGGTGTTTTGTTTTGTTTTTTTGGCTGCATTGGGTCTTTGTTGCTGCGCGCAGCTTTCTCTAGTTGCGGCGAGAGGGGGCTACTCTTTGTTGGGGTGTGCAGGCTTCTCACTGCGGTGGCTTCTCGTGTTGCAGAGCTCAGGCTCTAGGTGCGCGGGCTTCAGTAGTTGTGGTGCACGGCTTAGTTGCTCCGCGGCATGTGGGATCTTCCAGGACCATGGCTCGAACCCGTGTCCCCTGCATTGGCAGGCAGACTCTTAACCACTGCACCACCAGGGAAGCCCTGAATGTCTTTTGAAAAAGAAGATCAATACTTTGCAAACGTAAACTGTACAGTCTCCACCCTTATTGAGGCTCAGGCAGCATACAGTCATGCGTGTAAACTTAACTGTGAACAAACAGTCCAGAATTCTATGAAAATTAATTTAATTATGCTCACCATGTTCTTCTATTGATGGAATGTGCTTGTAACTCCTTTAGGACAATAATATGGGTTATGAAATCTAATTCATGTGAGCAAAGGGTTTTGTTGTTGTTGTTGAAATCATTAAATTTCTCTCAGAAACCATTTTGTCCAAGTGAGCAGTTTCACTACCATCTGAGAGGAGAAACTGAGGCAAAAATATACCATGAAACCAGAAGATTCCTCCCAAACATTACAGCATATTCTTGTATCATTTGCCTTCTATGCATCAAAATATCAGTGCTATGCTGTATGCTGGTAGGCAATGCAGAACCCCAGCACTGCATATTCCCTGACATTTTAGTTGAACAAATACCCAAAGGACCCTCCCAGGTGGATGGAACTTGGCTTTGGGCAATTAGTGTCCAAAGCCACATTAATGTTGTCTTCCTGAATCTGCAGCTTGACAGTCTGATAAACAATAGCACTGAGAGAGGTGTGAACTTCCACTATTTATCTCAATGGGCTGTTAACTTTGAAACCTAATTATGATCACTTAAATGCCAACACTGTTAATCATTTCACTGCTGATCACTGTACCAGAAACCTCCAACCACAGTAATGCGCTTCTTCCTAGGGCTGCCAGACTCAATTGCCATGTCCTGATGTGCTTTTTCAGAATGTCCTCTTGTTAGTACTGTCAACCTTAGACTGCTTAAACTGGGTGTCTTTAACGCTTGAGCCCTTGGGTAAGCAAAGCACCTATTACTTTTTTTTTTTTTTAAGTTATTTGTCCAAGGTCAAATCACCAGGATCTCTGAGACACAGAGTGCTTTTTTTTTTTTTAAGAAGATGTTGGGGGTAGGAGTTTATTAATTTATTTATTTATTTTTGGCTGTGTTGGGTCTTCGTTTCTGTGCGAGGGCTTTCTCTAGTTGCGGCAAGTGGGGGCCACTCTTCATCGCGGTGCACGGGCCTCTCACTATCGTGGCCTCTCTTGCTGAGGAGTAACCAAAAGTGTAGTTTCTCCAAGAAACACCTAAGATTTTCTCAAACAAGTGTTATTTATTTCAGAATGTCTCTTTTCCGGAAATACTCTCCCTCTTGACACTAGATCAGTCTGCTGTTGATAGATGCATGTCAAGCTCTACAGTTATAATGAAACCAGATTGGATGATTTTTCTCTGTGTTTATTTTTTCCATCAAAATGAGTCCACATCCCTTAAGGGAACCAATAAAGGCAGCCCAGCAAAGTGCCCTTCTAGTCTGCAATCTTAAATTAGAAGCTCTGCTTCAAAATATTCTTAATCAGAACTACACTTTTAGGCTACCTAAGGAGAGTCAGATTCTCATGTTTTATTTTTAATCTAAGAGAGGGAGAAGAGAGGCCATGACCAGGGGTTTATTACCGGGAAATACCTCATCAAAGATGTTTGGATCATTGGAAGGCAACTGGCTCTCTCTTATAATGTCACATTTTTTTGGATAGTGTTGCTGGGCTATAGATGAGATAATCATATACTCTTGAGATAGAGGCAGTCAAGAACCATGAAGGGTCTGAAATTTTTACCTTACTAGCAAGCTAACAGGTGAGCTTGCTACAGTTTTGTAGAAAAAAACATGAGAATCTTGGGTCAGAGATAACGGATTTTATTACTCTCAGTAATAGCAATAGCCAGAAGATCATCATTTGTACCAGTTACCCTACCCTCATTCCCACAAGGTGACGCTATGAGGGCCAGGTGACGTCTGCACACACAGTGAGTTGCATTACAGGAGAGGAATTCTGAGCTTAGGGAACCTGCATCTTTTATAGCGGACAGTAAGCCTGATTAAACTTTGGGCCAGAGAGAGACATTATCTTATTATACTGGCCAGTAAACAAAACTGCCCTTTATTTTGTGGGGGGGACACTGTGTCTCCTAAGGCTATTCATTACTTAAACTCCTTGAAAAGATAATTCAGAACAAGGCATTCAGTCCATCTGCTCCCAAGACAAACAGAAATGCAAGAAATCCTTAGACAATTCTCTCCCAGCAGTGACTAAAGCCAGGGGCACTGAAGGAGCCCATCTTTCTGGGTTCAAACCACAACTCTTGGGTACATTACTTAACATCTCAGTCTGTTTCCCAATCTATAATAATAATAATAGGAAGATAATAATAATAGGAAGCACTTCAAAGGGTTGCATATAAGTGATATGATACCTAACACGTAAAGTATTTTACACAATGTCTGATACAGAATAAGCATTTAAATGTTATTATTATTTTTCCTGTTATCACCACAGCTGGGAGTATTGAGGAGAATATCCTCAGATGTCACAGAATTCCCATTATAACAGGATCCTCAAATTTCCAAACTCTAAAAAAAAAGCAACTGTAGAAAAATTATAGAACATGCTACGTGATACTACATATATTATGAAAAACCACATTTCTATTTATTCTAATATTTAAGTGTCATATACAATATATTTCTTATCAAAAAAGGAACCAACCAGATATAAGTACCACCTTGTGTAAAAATCAAACCTTATCACTTCAGGCTGTCCTCTTTCACCTCCTTTACAACTGCAGTCAATACTGTCTTAGTCTCAACATGATTGAGAGAAATTCAAGTAGTGTATTTGAATTTCAGCCACATGTTTAATAAGGCCTGTCTTGGTGTCCTCATGGACAAGATGCAAAATTTGGGCTGGAAGAAAACACAGTTTGGTGGATTGGTAGGAGACCGAACAACCAAGTAAAGAACCTTGATAAATTAGAGGCAATATGGTTTACTAGTAACAGCGTGGAGTTAGAGAGATGTAGAATCAAAAATCAAGTTCAGGACTTGCTAACTGTGTTACCATGATTCAAGGTTAAATGTGTTAATATATGCAAGAAATCAATGGTAGTATCACATACATGATAGATATTCCATAGAAGTTGTTTTCCTCCCATTTCCCCCATTAATTAATTGTTGTCAACCACAGGAAATTAGGGCTTAGAGAGCTTTGTCCTCAAACCCTGTCCTCTCCACACTTTCAATCAGTTTTCTGGACGAAGGTGTCAATGGCATAATTATTGTATTTGCAAATGGCACAAAGCTGGGAGAAACAGGTAACACACTGTCAATAGATGGTTGGATTAGTATTCGAAAAGTTCTGAACAGCCTGGAAACTCGGTGCTGTTCAAAATCACAAGATCACATTAAATAGGGATAAATATAAAATCCTCTACTTGGTTCCAGGTTCCAAAAGTTTAACTTCATAAATTACATGATAGAGAAACTCAGACTTGTGTTTTTTTTAAAAAAAAAAGTTGAAAATGATTCAGAGTTGAATCTGATTCAGTGTTTTTGCAAAAAGTAAATTGTGGAGGTCTTTAAATACCAGGCTACGGGGCTATGACAGTCCAATCTGTTTTCCAGATTCCAGCTTTGCTTAAATCCTAGCATTCTGTGGGCAGGGGAACAGTATCCAATACTGTTGGATCGCTGCCTATTTGAATACCCTTTACGTCTCCTGAATGGCCCTTGGCATGCAGTCCTCTTACATTCAGCTGGGGGAACTTGAAACAGAGGACTTTCAAAGGGACTCCCCAGGCGTCAGGGTCATCCTGGAGAGATGGAGGGTACCTTCCTTCCCCTCGGAGGCTGAGCACCCCGACCTCACTTCTGTCATCCTCTGCTGCTGCTCAAAAGCTATTCTTACATTCTCAAAATATTAAACAATTTCATTAAAGAAATCAAATTACATCTCAATTATTGACATTTCAAAAGACCTCATGTTAATAATATCAAATAGGAGAAAGAGAAAAGGATATACTTATAAACCAATTATCTTGACTGAATTCAATCTTACAATTTGCCTGCAATTCATAAAATGATTCCAGCTGTGTTTCTTTTGGTTTTTGCTGCCAGGAGTACTTTAGTGAATTGTCCACAAACCAATACTATGTCTTTCTTGATCCTCCTTAGGAATCTTTATAGCAAAATCTTCAGTTTTTTGTCTCTGAAATGTTAGAATGATCACATGATAAATTCAAAAGACTGTGGTACTGTTGGTAGAAATACAAAGGGCAATGGGCCTGAATCTCTCCTCTGAGTTCAGAAAGTGCTGACTTCAGATTCCTGAACCTGGAGGCAAGAGGGGCCGCCTTGCATCCCTTCCCCAACCATAAGTTATTCTTTCTGGTTATCTCTTCCTGATTCCCTGATCCTTTCATCTCACTTGCTATATCGCTGAGCAATCTTGACCCAAAATTGCAGGCTTAGATATGCCCTGGACTCTGCGGACAACGTTACCTTTATCCAGGGGGACTTGGGGCATTTTGTGGCAGTACTGGACTCCTTCAGCGTTAACGCAGCCTAACTTCTAGTCTTTCTAGGACCTTGTCTGCCAGTAACTGGGCTTCTGCTTCCAAAAGTCCCAAGCTCCACTACTGAGTCTCCACTTGTTTCTCCTGTGGCTGAATCCCTTTCCCACAGCCTGCCCACCTCCTCCACTCCTCTTGAACTGGAACCTGTCTCTCATTTGATAGGTCATCTCTCACCCACTCCCCCAAAGAAACTGCAGTCCTACCTTTGAACTCATGAAAGTGGTAAACGGTACATGAAGGATTATAATCTGCTTCCTGCTCCCATCTGGTTCCACCCACACCACCCAGTGAATCTGTTCCTCGTTTTTTCTTAAGGTAACCACAAACTTCTTAATTATGAAATTCAATAGACAATCCTTCATTCTGACTTTACTCCATCTTTTTTTCCAGTACTTATCACTGCAGAACACCCCTCTTTCAGAATCCTTTCCCCTACCGAAGTCAATTCAGCATCTTTCCAGCCCTCAAATATATTTTCCATTTTGCAATTACAGCAACACCATCCTTTTAGGCACCCATAAAAAATCTGAATCTTCCAAGAATTCTTTCCATCCACTTTATCCCCATATTCATCTGTCACAAATCCTGTTGATTCTACATCCTAAGAACCTGCCCCTTCTCTCAACCATCTCCACATTGCCTTAGTTCAGTTCTCAACAACTCTCAGGCCTTTGCAAGAGCCTCCTTCCAGACTCTTCCTCGCCACTCCATCTTCCAACTCATTGTCAGGGAGAGCTTTCTGAGTCACAGGTCATGCCAGGGGCAGATCCAGGCTTTGTGGATCCTGAAGGTGATTCCATTTAGAAGGTCCTCTATAAAATACTCTATAAAATAAAAGATTTATTCTTCAAATTTTGCAAAAACCTATGTCCATTGACACATTGCTTGGGATCTTCCCAAGGTCCTGGAAAGACCTATGCAAATGAGGGGTCCTGGGGCTTTTTTTTTTAACTTTTTATTTTATATTGGAGTATAGCCAATTAACAATGGTGTGATAGTTTCAGGTGCACAGCAAAGCCATACATATACATGTATCCATTCTCCCCAAAACTCCCCTCCCATCCAGGCTGCCACATAACATTGAGCAGAGTTCCCTCTGCTATATAGTAGGTCCTTGTTGGTTATCCGTTTTAAATATAGCAGTGTGTACATGTCGGTCCCAAACTCCCTAACTATCCCTTCCCTCCACCCATCCCCCCTGGTAACCATAAGTTCTTTCTCTAAGTCTGTGAGTCTGTTTCTGTTTTGTAAATAAGTTCATTTGTATCATTTCTTTTTAGATTCTGCATATAAGTGATATCACATAGTCCAAAAGGATACATGTACCCCAATGTTCACTGAAGCACTGTTTACAATAGCCAAGACATGGAAGCAACCTAAATGTCCATCTACAGAAGAATGAATAAAGAAGATGTGGTACACATATACAATGGAATATTAGCCATTAAAAGAATGAAATAATGCCAATTGCAGCAACATAGATGGACCTAGAGATTGTCAGACTGAGTGAAGTAAGAGGGACCCTGGAGCTTTAACATCACCAGTTTCATGGTTAACGTATGTCTAGCATATGCTAATCCTGTGATGAAAACATTCAGTGGCTCCCCACCAGCTGGGGGATGATGATATTCAAAGTATTTTATGAACACCTATATGGTTATCACTGCAGTCACATACCTTTTCACTTCCCCTGACATATCTGTACGCTGATCCCCTAAAAGTAGTTTTCATTCTACAAATCAAGAAACATTTTTCTCTCTTAATACCCTTCTATAAGCTGTTCCTATATCTGTAATGTTTCTCCTTCTTCCAACCAAATCCTATGAACCTTTTAAGGAACAGGCAACTTTTACCTTATTTGCCTCATTTGTGAAGTCTTTCCAGTATGATTTTGTCAGTTCCTTCTCCCGGGCTCATAAAAGTTTGCACGTTTACCTATATTCTAACACAACACATTGTATTGCAATTGTTAGATTTTGTTTCCATCACTGGATTGTGAGGAAGAGGCCATGTTTTATTCATCTTATATTCATAACACTTAGTATAGTGGCTGTCCCATAGAAGGTACTTAATTAATGTTAAATGAGCATGTAAGGAAATAACCGACTCTAGGTCTGACACCTCTTGCTTCAAAACTTGTGGCATGATGCTCTGTTCAGTTTACTTATGACCCTTTTCTGCACCATCCTGGCAGAGACCAACTTCCAGGATTGCTACCTGCTGCCTGTCATTATACACCTTGAATAACTTTATCTGTCTGGCTGGATTTCCTGCTACCAACTGTTGAATCCATCTTTCCATTCCCCCAAGCACATGCTCCAGCCTGATGAAGATAGCTTTTTAGGTGTGTGTCTCAGACATTGTGCTATATGCTAGTTTCTAGTTCTTAACCACTCATTATCTCCAGCAAATAATGTCACAACAAAAGAGAGAGAGCTGATGGCTTGAACAACTACCACGATAACTTGTGGTTATCTGTAATTATAACAGAAACAAGTGTAACTGGAATAGGGGAAAAGATGCCATCCTGCCTGGAATATATATATCCTGCACTTTAGAACAGTTTTCTAGTAAGGAAAGATGGAGGAGAATCACTTCTATTTCTTGTCCATTGGCTTTCCCATCAACTAAGCTATTTCACTGGCCTCTTCTTTCATGCTTGGCCAAGGAAATTGAGCTGCATGATCTACTGATTGAGATTGAGTCTCCCACAGCTTGCCCCTTGGAACTAGCTATATTTATATATACACATTTGGAAAACAATTACCCTTTGACCTGTATAATGATAATGAGCATGCAAAGAATAGAAAATTGATATTCTAAAGAATATGACAGCTTGACCTGCCTGGGGCTTTCAGGATGCTGTCTTCAGGCATTTGGAATCTCCATACAGCCTCTTATGAGCTGTGTTAATATGTGTCCAACTTCTTGGAAAAGTTATTTCACCTCTCTAAGCCTGTTTATTCATCTGAGGATAAACTTGAGAGTAAATGAGATGCATGTAAAGCACTTGGCTAAACACACACACACACACACACACACACACTACTGCTTTATAGGTTAACTTAAATGCCTATCAAATAAATATCTTTATTCTGACTGCAGTTGAACACATTTGCACAACTTAAATGTAGTGCTATGGATTTTAGCTGCAAAATGTATGTATGTGAAGCCAAAATATACTAGTGTAGGAAAGGACTGAAGTGTAAAATCCTAGAGAAAAAATAAGAGATAAAAAGAAATTTGTATTGATCATCAATATAAAACAGCCACTAGCATTATTTTACCTGATTATAATTGTTAAACTACTGTATTTGTTTATGAACGTCTACTCAGAAAATATTCAGCATTGCATGTGGGCTCTGCAAGCATCATGGAATCCTCATGTTACATGAGTAGCAAGGTCCTATGAACAATGATGTTCAAGGTGGGGTAACATCCCTGATTTTCACTGTCTTTTTTCATTCTTTATGTTTCCTCTCTGTAAATTTAACTAAGATGCAATTTATAGACATTTTGATATTTTCCCTGCTCTGTACAAAGGTTTTTTAAAGTAACAGTGATCAGTTGTATATTCCTGTTAATTGACACACATTTTGCACCCAACTGGTAAGATCTGGTTCTTTTGCTTTGAAAGCTGAAACAAAGCAAGCATATCCAAAACTGATTCTCTACAGGTTTTACCACTACTTTTCTAACCACCTCAACTGTGAGTGGTATCAAGCTTTCCCAGGAGATCTGCTACTTGAAGAGGCTCTTGTGAAGCAATCCTGCCTGTAGAGACCCCAGAGTACACAAGTCAGCCATGAAAAGCGTTTTGAGATTGCCCTGGAGTTCATGACGAGAGTAAAGATTTCACTGCTCAGGGATAGATGCTCCCAAAGGCGCAAGTTAAACACAAGCCCAAACCTATACATAGTAGGCTACAAATTATTTTGAAGGATTTGCTTGAAGATTTTGAAGAAAAAAACCTAGAATATTTGCAAAATAATGAAATGCAAACTGTGTAAAATTCATTTGCTTTAAAATGAAACCTTTTACCAGCAAAGGATACCCGATAGCTTAGGGACACTATCTTGTTCTTAAAATTTATCCCATAGTATGTTAGCTGTATTAAAATTTTTATGGAATAGAGCAGAGAATAAACTAATATACTTCAGAGTTCCAATGCAACATGTTTGGATTTCACCCTTCTGTATTTTTTTCATAAGTCCCTGAGAGAATATTCATCAGATTTCAATCATCAAATATTTATTAAGAATGTATCTTTTCTATAAACTGATATACTTCATGATATATTTTTAAATTTAAAAAGCAAGATGCAAACGAATGTATAGAGTATGTTACTTTTTGTGTAATAAAAATATTTAAAATAAAGAATATATATGATAAGAATACATTAAATTTTTGCCAAAGAGAAATACAGGAAATATAAACCAGAAACTAATACTTTTGAAGACCTGTAATGAGGGTGGAAGACAGGAGGTGTCAGAAAAGGGGATGGGAGTGAGACTTCACTAAATACACCTTTTTATATTATTTTGAATTTTTAATTAAGTAAACATTTTATACATTTAAAAAATAAATTCAATCAAAAAGGATGAAAAAAGTACATGCTATTCTAGATAGAAACAAAAACAAAGGAGACTAAATTTATATCAAATTGAGTTTAAATAATAAAATAAAATAAGCTCACAGAGGAAAGAATCAATTCAAGCAAATTTTGAGCATAGTATTCTGACCATAAACTTTTATACAATATATTCTAAACACAAAGAACTGCAAAGTAACCTATGCTTTACTTAGTGGACTCATTGTTAGAGTACTATTGGTATTATAATTTTTCTAATTGCTTTATGTATATTTTAGGATAAAATAAATAAGGAAATTCATTAATGTTATTAGGAATATAGATTTTCACTGTAAGGGAAAAAAACATAAAAATATAAACTAAAGGATGGTAAAGAAAATGATACTGTGGTGTTACATTTGAATTGGAAATATCAGAAGGACATTTTTTACCTACTTCCACTGAAATGGCATAGAATAGTGTTTCACAGAGTGAGCTCCATGGCCTCCCTACATTGCAATCATATGTGGTATTCTGGAAGTACAGACTCCTAGGTCCCTTGACAGACTTACTTAATCAGAACTTCTGGGAGTAGGATCTACAAATATAAACTTTTAATTAAATATTTTATATTGAGACAATTGTACATTCGCATGCAGTTGTAAGAAATAATAGAGATCCCATGTACCCTTTATCCAGTTTCCCTCAATGGTAACATTTTGCAAAACTGTAGTACATTATCACAACCAGGACATTGACATTGATACAGTAAAAATTGTTTAGAATGTTTACATCACTTCCAGGATCCCACATGGCCACACCCACTCCCCTCCTCTCCCTTTCCCTCCACTCTCAGTTCTACCCATTTCTTAACAACTGGGGAAGTCCCTGGACTTATAGATTCTTTTTTCAGGAGTTTTTGAATTATAAATCCAATTTCTTCAATAGTTATAGGGCTATTCAAATTATCTATTTCATATTAGGTATTATGGTAATTTGCACTTTCAAGTAATTAGTCCACTTCATGTAAGTTGTTAAGTTTATATGTGTCGTGTTTCTTTGTGGTATTCTCTTGTTATCTTTTTGATAACTTTCAGAGTCTGTAGTGATACCCACTGTTTCATTCCTGATATTAGTAATTTGAGTTTTCTTTCTGCTTTTTTTTTTCAAATTTGCTAGAGATTTTTCTTTTATTGATCTTTCAGAGAATGAGAATTTTGTTTCATCGATTTTCTCTATTGTCTTCTGTTTTCAGTTCACTGATTTTTTTGCTCCTATGTTTGTTACTTCCTTCTTTCTATCTGCTTTGAATTTATTTTGCTTTTCTAAGTTCTTAAACTGGGAACTAGATGATTGGTTTCCACTTATAAGAAGTGGCTAGAATAGTCAAATTCATAGAAAAATTTACAGTCATAGTCAAATTCATAGTCAAATTTACAGAAAGTAAAATAGTGGTTTTCAGGGGCTGGGTTGGGACAAAATGAGGAATTAGTGTTTAATGGGTCTAGCATTTCAGTTTAGAATGGGGTAAAAGTTCTGGAGATAGCTAGTGGTGATGGTTACACAACAGCGTAAATGTACTTAATGCACTGAACTCACAATGGTAAACTCACAAATGGTTACAATGGTCAATTTTATGTTATGTATATTTTAAGACAATAAAAAAGATCTCAACATGAAGAAATAATCAGAAAAAAAATTTTGCAAGACAGTGGGCCTGGATTATTACAAAAGAGCAGCGTCACGAAAAACATAAAAAGCTGGAGGGATTGCTCTAGAGACTTAGCTAGATTAGTGTCACAACAACTAAATCCATGGGTGAACTTGCATTGAATCTAGATTTCCTTTTAAAAAGCTATGAAGGATAATTGGTTGATAATCAGGGACGTTAGAAAATGGGCTGTATAGTAGAATACAAAGAATTATTGTCAATTTTGTGATAACGGTACTGTGGTTATGAAGGAGAATGTCCTTCTCAGGAAATGTATGCTGAGGTATTTATGACTTGTGGTGTGATATCTACAACTTACTTTTAAATATTTCAGCAAAATATCAATATACATAGAGAGAGAGGGAAAGTGGTAACATGTTAACAATTGGATAAATCTAGGTGAAGGGTACATGGGTAGCCATTGAACCACTTGTTCAATTGTTGGGAAAGCTTGACATTTTTCAAAATTAACAGTTTGGGTTGGGAGTGCCATTTTCTGACTTCTGTTCATTATGGCAGATGGGGCAGGAACAGGAAGCTGTCATGTCCCTTTTCTGAACATGTAAAAATTCTAGATAAAAAATTCTTCTCCTTAATACCTGGCTACTCTTGAAAGCAAGAAAAAGAAAGCTCATCTTCCAGAAATAACAGAACTTAAAGGCAAAGTGTTATAAATAGAAACTGAACTGAACAGCTCAGGGACATCCAAACCAGGAATAGATGTTGGGGGCTGGAGGGGGTGAGTCCTAGACCCCCGCAAATGGGGCAGCTGGATTTACCTTCTGGGACCCAAGAAAGACTCTCCATATGTGGAAATGAAACAAAACAAAATGACCTCAACCTCACAGAATCAGCACAGTTGCCAGCTGTCTGCTCTGAGATGTGAGTGGAGGAAGGGGGAGAAATCAGAAACCCAGCCCAGCCATATGAGTGGACATAAGCTCGGTCCCCACCAGCCCAGAATCCATAAAATCCCAGCAGAAGGGCCTGGGAATGAGGCCCACAGGAGCACCTCCACCATCCGACACAAGAAGACAAGCCAGACTGGGGCACAAATGAGGGGATTTACTGCTATTTTATTTGGCTCTGCTTAAAAAAAAATTCTCAGCTCTCAGCTGAATGTCCCTGGAATTTCCCTAGCCTCTTTGTAGGAACTGGAGGGGAGAAAACACTTAAAGGTGGTTATAGCCTCTCCTCCCTAACTTAACCTTTAAAAATATTTTTTAAGCCGAAGCATCAGGTTTTTCTGCATTTTTCTTAAATTGCCTGATTATTAAACAGTTAGTTTTATTTGGAGGAGGTGATATCATTTTGTTATTTATTTGTAAGTAAAAGGACATGGGTTGTTTCCCATTAATGGAGATCTCTGGATACTTCAATCCTTCGTGGAGATGCACTCTCTCCTCCTGCTTTGGTTAGGAATTTTTAAAAGTGACTTCTTACCAGAGATCTTTCTGTCTTCTCTTCTGATGATTTACGGAAGAAGTTATTCCTCCAGTTCAAAAACCTTTCCTTATCTCTAAGCATTTTCCTCTCACTGCTCTATAATCTACTAAGTGCTGCTTGTGGCTTCTAACATCTGACAGCTTACAAGAATAAAGGACACTTATGCACATATTCCCATTTAAAAGAGCACTGCTTCTTGGTTTTTTTTTCTAAGCACTATATATTGGCCTGATTGAAATTCCATTTTGGGTATGAAAGAATGTAGATGGAGTTCAGGGAGCGATCAATCACGATGGTATCTGTATTTGGCTTTTTTCTATTCTTTCTTCAATCATGGCTCATCTTACAGCCTATGTGGCCTCCTCTCAGGACCTATATTCTCTTCCCAGGTCAGTCTAAATCACTCCCTTTCTTCTAGAACCTGCACAATGCTAGGTGTTCAGTGGCAAGTTTGTTCTTTTGCTGAGCAATTATAATTGTCTAATTACCAGGGACCACTTTTTTGGAAGTGATCTGAAAACTGCTCTTCTGTAATTTCCATCAGTCAGTCCTAGCTCTGCCCTCCAGAGATACAGCTGAGTCTTATGGTTTGTGGATTTGTATCTGCAAATTCACCTCAAAATCAGTAGGCCCAACAGTTCTGTGGTCATTTGTGGACATGTACAGAGTGGCATAAAATTTGAGTCAAAACACGCACATTCCCAGTTGAGACCAAACAAGGAGATGCTCTGCCTTCTTGTTCCAGCTCTCGTGTTATATACAAGTGTCCTTTTGTGGTCTACTAAGGCCACATTTTGTTTTTTGCATTTTTGTGTTTTGTTGATGATTGCACTATTTAAAATAACCCCGAATCATAGTGCTGTCTAGTATTCCTAAACACAAGAAGGCTATGATATGCCTTACAGAGAGATTACATGTGTTAGAGAAGCTTTGTTCAAGAATGAATTATAATGGTATTGGCCATGAGTTCAATGGTAATGAACCAACTATATATTAAATAAATAAGGTGTCTAAAAAAAGACACATATAAAACAAGGTTATGTATTAATGGGTTGGCAAAAATGTGACCAGAGGCTCACAGGAACCTAACCCCTTATTTCCCCTAGGAGCAACAGAGTATTCATTAATTTAGTGTTCTTGGCAACTTTATAAAGCTTATTATAATTATTGTGAATAAAAGGAATCAACTGCACTTATTGATGCTAACACACAGTTCAACTTTAATGAAAGAAAACAAACAGGCTCATGTGGGTTTCACTTTTTTAGAGATAAGATAGAAGGGGAAAGGAATAGATATTAGTGAGGAGGATTGGGGAAAATTATAGTTGGAAGTCGTCTTTGAATTCTCCCAAGTTCTTATTAGAAATACAAAGGATCTCTCTCAGGCAGAGGAGAGTCAAAGAACAATTAGACTAAGAGCATTCCAAAAATAACTGTCATAACAATCACCTCACTTGTGGTGTACTTTACATTTTATGAAGTATTTCCAGGGGCATTATTTCATTTGCTTTGCATTTACAACTCACACTGTGAGATAAGGACTGGTATCATATCTATTCCCAAATGAGGAATTTAGAGCTTTAAAAAGGAAGCAACTTGATGAGGCTTCATAGCCTATCAATGGCATCACTTCAAGTTGAACCAGACCCTTTGATGCAGCTTGCTCTTCCTATCACATTATGGCTTTTCAGGTAAGTTGTGGTTCTCCTACCTCTTTTTGCCCCTCCCCTTTATTAGTACATCAATCTTGACCCTCAATTTCATAATCCATTAAGCTCGATTACTATTAAAAACCAAATCCTCAAAGGAAAATATGTGTGTCTTTGTTGCACAAACAACAATTTAGAAGCATCCCATTGTTCAATAAGCATCTAGCAAAGGCAGGCTGTATTCCCAACTCTGGACAGCGGGAACAGGAAAGTAGAGGAAGTTTTATCTGGGGAAACAGAGTTGACATACATGAAACTGAGTAACATTGATGCTGTGTAAACAAACCATCACTGCTTAAATCGTTTCACAGTTGGGGCATACCGGTAGCGCACTCTAGAAAGAGGTGTGACTTGTTCATTGGCAAAGGAAAATTAAGCTTGCAGTTTGGAGTACATCTGCACATCAGTATGTAGTACAGCCATACCACCATTTAGTGCTGAAGATACATGTCAGAAAATGGAAAGGTCAAGAGAATCAGCGGAGAACTTACAGAGGAACAGTCCCAACATCGTTTTGATTGCCTGTACCCACAGCACGTAATCGCTCCTCAACCAGGGGTTTATTGGCTCATGTTTAGATATCTCTGTAGGACTTAGACTTATTTGAATGGTGAATCTAGGTAGGCTTAGGGAGTCAAGGTACCTAAGTAGACTCGAGGCCGCGTTGACCTGGTCAATGATTGCCTACAACCAGTAAAATTTGGATTTGAACTTCCAGTCCCTACTTTACCCGTTAAAGTAATGCCATTTTTATTTGTCCTTTGGAAACAATCAAATTACTTGCTATACGGGCTTCCCTGGTGGCGCAGTGGTTGACAGTCCGCCTGCCAATGCAGGGGACACGGGTTCTTGCCCTGGTCCGGGAAGATCCCACATGCCGCGGAGCGGCTGGGCCCATGAGCCATAGCTGCTGAGCCTGCGCATCCGGAGCCTGTGCTCCACAACGGGAGAGGCCACAACAGTGAGAGGCCCACGTACCGCAAAAAAAAAAAAAAGATTACTTGCTAGGAATTAAGGGATAATAATAAGAAATAGCTGTTAATGGCAAACAAGAGAACCCCTGTGGAATAAACGAAACAAAAAAGATGAGCTAGTACTTGTCAGACTGAGGAAGACAAAGTATGACAGCCTCTGCTCACTAGCTGCTCCATTGGCTACTCAGCCCCAAAGTGAGTGGCTCTAAAGAGATAAGGCTATACTGGACTAGAGTTTTAAAGGCCTAAGTTCAGCCTGCCCAGTGATCTGGTGCTCAGAATAGCCCTGTACACACACACACACACACACACACACACACACACACACCCCTTCAGAGAAGTACCTTCCAAATTCTGGAGAATGCACTGGGTGCTTCGCAAAAGTATCCTCCTGGACACAGTTTTTGCTTACCTAGGTGGGTAGAGAAGGAAGGAAAATGTGAAAAAAAAAAAAAATGACTGCAAATCTGTCCCCAAGTCACATGCATAACAGATCACATTGTCCACATTTTCCTTTTTTCTGGGAACAGAGTGGATACAGAGAAAGTTGGACAGACAAGTAAAACCTCTCACTATATAACTTTCCATTGAGAGTTGCAGATTCACGAGGCCATCAGAGCACCCACACCATTTAGATATTTTCCCAGACTGAGAATTCTCATTCAATGGAGCTAGGACTCAGAGGCATGAGAAGAGAAAGACTTCAAAGCCCCATGATAATATTTTTAAAAGAAATATTAAGGGTTAGTAAAGTTGAGAAGAAGAGGACCCAGGCATCCGACGCATGCACTATGTCCTAATAATTGAGAAACAGTAACATATGTACTCTGTTCAGAATTAAATACTAGTTTACGGGGCAGGCAAATGGGAAAAAGCTCTACCGCTCTATTCTCTTGGTCTTCCCTGGGCAGATGAGGATGGAGACAGCCAACCTGCTAAATAGAAAACATTTGCTGCTGATGCTGCTATTATTATTATTATTATTATTATTATTATTATTATTATTAACAACCTATTTCCTTCACCCTGGAAAAATGTATTGATTTATTCACCTGATCAAACCGTTTGAATGTCCAAAAGCCATTAGGAAATAATTAAGGGTGGAAAATGCCACCTCGAATTTCCAGTGCTTTCCTAAATGTAAATAAGAGACTTTTGGTTTGTGTTTTATGTAGAATTGAGACTGGAATTCCAAGTCTGCCCCTCGTGAGAGAGAAAAGAGGAGGAGGGAGGGTGAGTGGCAGGTCACTCATTTTTGCCTTTCTGACAGAATGTGACATTTATCCTTACCAGTCTGTCAGATGCCTGAAATTCTCATGTCTTTACAAAATATTTTTCTATTTAGTTGAATCAAGCAGCACAACTACAATACGTCTTCCCTCTGTGACTGCCTTTCACAGCCTCTGCCTTCACGAGACTTAGATGAGGTTTGGGTGATTCATGGCGCTTAAACTTCTCCAGAGCACTTTTTCAATTGGAAAATTCTCCGAAACTGAATGCATCATCAGCATGGTTGTCCATGCATAAAAGAACGAGAAGCAAAACAATGAGCACCATTTTTTAAAACCTACGCTTAAGCCAAGAAAAACAGTTATATCACAAAATGTTAAAAGACCTTATTTTTCAGTTTCCAGGAATCTTTCATGTAGAACATGGCCTATCTTTGTCTCAGAGCCCCTTATTCTAGGCTTTCTAAATTACAAATAAAAGAAATAGTTTATATTCAGTTTAGCTTATTTTCAAGTTATTAACATGATGTATAGCAACATAAGTAATGCCACCACCTGTTTTATTTATGGAGAACTGCTCAACCATATTAATTCTTTTCTTCATTCTTTGGGAAAATACTTAGAAATATTTTGTATTTTAAGTGGTTTTCTCATTATTATTCTTATTTTTTATTTATTAAATAAGAAGATACTGTTTTGAATGTTTTAATGTAGACGATGATAGTCTATTGCAAAAATGTTAGTTATGCTGATAAACACAAAATCTTACCTGGAACTTCAAATTAAAATACTTACCTATATTTCTGACCCAAAGGTACGCACTGGATAATGGAACGAGTGCCCCAGTAGGAGTTAAGAGGTGCAGGCTTTAGTTACACTCAATTCTGACTCAGTTTCCCCAAATGTAAAACTGGGACCATAGAAGTTTCCCATCGCAATGTCAGAGCTATTTATTCTTTCACTTAACACGTATTTATAGAGCAAAACTATACATCAGGAAAAGCAGTGCAGGGCACTGTTTAAGAGACTGTGTAGGCTTGAATCCCAGCTCCACCACTGATGAGTTGCAAGCATGAGTACATTTCTCATCTATAAAATGGTACCCACCTCCTAGGTTTATTGTGAGGCTTAAATAAATAAAACATATTAATCTGTTTCTGGCACGCACAGTAAACACTCAACAAGTGTTAGGCATTATCAATATTATTTTTAGTGGTTACTAGAGATTCAAAGATGAAAATTCACAGCCTCTGTCCTCAGGAAGCTTCCAATCTAGTGTGGGGTGGTTATGGGAACAGAGAAAATCAATCACATAATTCTTACAATAGAAAGCCATACAGGAACGGAATAGAGGTGAATTCTCTTGCCAGGATCAGCTGGAGAGACTGAATCTACTTTGTTCTTGAAAAGTTATATTTGAATCCACAGTTAAAAAGGTACTGTTACATTGTGTCTTCTTGAAAAACTGAACATTTTTCATACCAATAAAAACATTAGAAATGTCTGTAATAGGAGTTGAAATCATAAGACACAATGTATAAGTTAGAACTGTTCTTACTATACTAGAAATGCAATTCAAATCAAATTCACTTAAACAAAAAGAAAATTCATTGCCTCATGTAATGGAGAAATCAGAGTTCAGCTGACTTAACAAGGTCAGTTTCTCTCTCTCTCTCTCTCTCTCTCTCTCTCTCTCTCTCTCCATTTCCCTCTCTCTTTATTCTGTGTGTGCTTGATTGTCAGGCCTGTTCTCCCCCTCACTGACGCCAGGAACATCCACTGCTATCCCCATTGAGCAGTGTCAGCATGAACAGAACTCCTCTTCACCACTGGCTCCAGCAAAAGTCCCAGTGTGACTCTCATTGGCCCAGCTTGGGTCTCCAATCCATCCCTGAACCCTTAGGTAGATGGAATACTCTGACTGACTAGGTTTTAGCCACATACCCACCTTTGGAGCCCCTCAGAACCACATTAAGTGAGAATAGGGGAAGGGAGGCATTCCCAAAAGGATAAAGGATGGCGAATTCTGTAATCAGAAGGAAGGTTCAAGACCCAGCTGTAACTTCAATAGCTGTGTAAGAAGCTTTGGAAAGTACCAGAACCTTCCTGAATTTTAGCTCCAACATCCAAAAAGGATGAGTATTGGACTAAATTACCTCTTTTACCATGGTACCATTAGAGTTCTTTAATTCTACTGCCCTACTTTTCTAGGAAAATGACTAGTATAAGGTGTGTTGAAGGACATTTAATTCTTAGAAATAAATTATTCTATAAGAGGCAGTTTTTATAAATTTCCCAAAATGGAGCCCTGGCATGGAAGAGTAAAGATGAAATGGAGTCAGATTTAGGTCACAGGGCCCAACCTCCTCTTGGGGATCTTAAACACTAGTAAAATATGGCTCAATTCATGTTACATTACTCCTTCCTTTAAGGATCCACCCCCAAACAACAAACATCATTGTAATAATTATTTGATGAACTTTCACAGGTTTTCCCTCCGGAAGTGGGATAAATCTGGTATGGGTATTTATCAATCTCATTTCACAAAAAGAGAAGCTGTGATAGAGTTAAGTTGTACACTAAAGTGATGTAAAAAGCCTAATCAGTTAATGGAGCTAAAGCTAATCCAAAAAACTACCAACTGATTACATCCCAGCAAAAGTGATTAGGTGGGATAACACAAAAGATCAGACTATCACATCAGACTCACACAAAAGAAATATCTAACCCACAGTATCAAACTTTACTAATAATAAGGATATAAGTAAGACTGAAGTAAAGCAGGTTCAGCCCTATCAGTTCAGCTCCCCAGGTTATAGTTTTTGCCACGTTGATTGCACTCTGGGCCCAGATCTACCAGGTGATATCACTAAGTGAGGTATTTGATCCAGTCACTTGCACAGAAGGGGCCATTTTGGTCATGAAGCATTTCTATGTTGTCCTCAGTTAGTTACATTATTTACGTGACATTTTCCAGAAGCCATTCCCATAATCCATAGATTCTAGATTGGTTTACCATAAGGAATCCCAGACAACCAGGTTCATTCTGCTAAAAGCATTTCACAGTTAAGGACTCTCCTGCTAGCAAATACCATTATTTTGTTTGGAAGAAGTCTACCATTACTAGACCAAGTCACCTTATTTTTTCCCCAGGGCCATCTCCCCCTTATTTTGAGAGGATGGATTACAGACTTGCTGCCTAACCATTTATTTGCTCACTAATAAATCTTAGCACATAGGAACTCAACAATATTGAAATGAAAGGCTAATGTAATCCCTACCCCTTACCATTGAAGCTGATTTGAGAAGCTGGAAAGTTTATCATTTCAATGGCCATCTAAATGATTCCATCTTGACTAATTTAATCCAAGACTTCCTAAACCACACTGGAATCAACCTGAATGTAGTCAATGCTATGTAGTATTCCAGCTTTCAGGAAGCTCTCCAGATTGTGACCCACCTTGGATTAGTCTTAATTTTGGTAGAGGGTGTTCATATCCCTAGAAAAAGCTTGCCTTATGTATACTCAGGACAGCCTGTTATTTACATGGTATAAGCAAAAGGGCAGCAGAAAGTCTCCTGACCCCAAAACATCCTTGCCTGTCAAAACAAAGTGCTTGGTAATCTATTTTCTACTTTGAGGGGATTTCTTCCTTTGGGTTAAGCATTGGCCTTTCTAAGCAATCATCTTTAAAATATCTCAGAAGATTAGAGATTGGGTCATTTATCCCTAGAATAAACAATGAACCACAGCACCATCTTTAGAAACAGGACATGTCCTGGAGCTGCCCGAGAATATGAGGTGTCCATAGTACTTAAAAAGAGGAGTTGGGGGAGGAAGGATAATAAAGAGGAGGAAAGGGGGAATGGCCTGGCAGTCCAGTGTTTAGAGCTCTGTGCTTTCACCACTGAGGGTGTGGGTTCGATAGGGGGGATAGGGGAACAAAGATTCCACAAGCGGTGGTGCAGCAAGGAAAAAAAAAGGGGGAACAAAGGGAATATGAAGGGAAAATGGCAAATTCTGAAGGGAAATTTTAAATCAGTTTTCTTTATGTAAATTATCATCACCTATAGATCTCTCCCCGGCGCAAAATATGTTAGCTCGGGCATGGCAACTTTTTCTGCTTTAGTTAGATATATCAAGAGCCTAATGCAAGATTGACTAACTGTATCTTTTTCTAGATTTTTTTCAATTTCATTACTATTTAGACCACATATTTATTTTAGTGGGTAGGTAGTTGCTTTATCTTTCAAATTGCTCATAGCTTGTGGCTCACAGATAAGGTAATATTCAACTTGTGGCAAAATCTCGCCACCATTTCATTTTACTTGCCCTGGACTGTTTGGCTTGAACAGGCCTGTGGAGGATCCTTTCACCTTAGAAGAGTTTCCTACCCTTCCCCCTCTGACAGTAGACACAGCTTAAGACTATTCCCAAGAGAATTAACATCATAATATGTTTGGCATTTTTAGAATAATCAGAGGGAAAAGTGACAGTTGATTTCTGTAAGATGCCACAATCAAGACATCCAGATATTTGAGAGTAACCACTTCCTGAATTACCCATGAAAACTTCTTACTTGGGAGTGAAGCTATGGACAAAGTAGCTATGGAAGTCTGGCTGTTTGTGCCCAGGTTCCTACTGTGAAATAGGGATAATGATACTTAGGTACTAGAGTGGTACCGGCACACCTCACTTTATTGTGCTTCACAGATTTTGCGTTTTTCACAAACTGAAGGTTTGTAGCAACTCTGCATTGTCAGATGATGCTTAGCATTTTTTTAGCAAGAAGGTATTTTTAAATTAAGGTATGTACATTGTTATTTTAGACATAGTGCACACTTAATAGACTAGTGTAAACATAACTTTTAGATGCACTGGGAAACCACAAAGAATTCATGTGACTCAATTTATTGAGGTGGTCTGGAACTGAACCTGCAATATCTCCAAGGTATGCCTGGACTGAGAAGCCAAAGTGATAATAGATGTAAATAAAGTCCCATGAATATGTAGTTTGTTGCCCAATTACTGAAATTCAACAAATATATACTGAGTGTCTACTATCTGCCAGGCACTATGCTAGGCACAGGGGGTTCTGTGATGAACAGGACACAGTCCCTCCTTTAATGAGCTTACAGTCTAACAAAGGAAAGCAACAAAGGACAGTGCAGTGGAATGAGAGCTGTTGGGAGGGAATTGGACGGGATTCTAAGGGGCAGTTGTATACATGGACAATTAACCTGGCCTTGATGAGACAAGGTCGGTGCACAGTAAAAGAGCTCTGAGGGCTGGGGTGGAAGGGGAAATGGGCGTTACAGACAGAGGGGGGACATGCAACATCCTGAGACAAGAAAGAGCTGGGAACCTTAGGAGGCCTGCAAGTGTGCTGGAGGGGACCTCAGAGGGATGAGACAGAAAGCTGGCGGGGCCGTGTCCTGATGAGCCTTTGTGCCCCTTTCATGAGTGACCACTTGAGAGTGTCTTCTGATAGACCCTGAAGGGCTCTAAAGAAAAATTTTAAAGGATGACATAGAGAGAAGCAAGATTTATAGATCTGAGAAATACTAAGGAGACAGAAAAGACTTGCTCATTCGACAAATATTTATTGAACTTTTTAAATTAAAATGATGAAACTGCTTTTAATTCACAAATTACATGAATAAGGAAGACAGAAGGTAATCTTTTTCAGGGATGTTTGTAATAAAGTGAATTTTTTCTCACTATTCCCGGCAATTAAACTTTTAAATTACAGGGACTTCCCTGGTGGCGCAGTTGTTAAGAATCTGCCTGGCACTGCAGGGGACACGGGTTCGATCCCTCGTCCGGGAAGATCCCACATGCCGCAGAGCAACTAAGCCCGTGCGCCACAACTACTGAGCCTGTGCTCTAGAGCCCACGAGCCACAACTACTGAACCCATGTGCCCTAATGAAGCCCGCGCGCCTAGAGCCCCTGCTCTGCAACAAGAGAAGCCACCGCAATAAGTCCCCACACCACAACGAAGAGTAGCCCCCATTCTCCACAACTAAAACCCAATGCAGCCAAAAATAAATAAATAAACTTATTTAAAAAAAGAACTTTTAAATTAAAGTTCATTAAGTTTACTTGTTTCCAAGGTATCAATATCAGAATCAATATTCCTCATCACATGCAATCTTGAGTCACTTCTAACACCATCTTTTTTTCCTACCACAAGCAACATCTCTAAAGCTTTCAATAGGTGGCCTTATGACTCAAAGCCATACTAACTCTTCAGAGACTGCCATTCCAAATTAAATTAAATTAAATTTCCTACTCCTTCTTCATGTTTGAGTTTAGATGTCACCTCTTCCAGGAAGCCTTCCTTGAGCTCCCTTCCACCCCCTCTCAGTTAAGGGACTTTGCCAAGCGCTCACATAGTCTCTGCCCTTCCTCTGTCATAGCTCTCATCTCACTGTATGATAACTGTCTATCACTCATCTGCCTCACCCACCAGAATGTTCACCCCTGAGGGTCATAACCATGTTTAGCCTGTTTATTATCATCCCCTAAGTGCTTGGTCCACATCACACAGTGAGCACTTGATAATCACTGGTTGAATAACCAAATAAATGAAGAAAGAGATAGGAACTGAAAGAATAATTGTTGATTGGTTGCCATACCACAAGGTATACATACATATAGAGTACCTACTATATTCCAGGAACAATGACAAGATTGAATTTACTATTTAAAGGACAAAGATGACAACTTTTTTGTTGTTTTTCTTTTACCAAAATGAAACGGCATTATAAGAAATATACTTTGATCATTGAAAAGGCTGTTCTTTACTAGTTGGTAGATTATAAGCAGCTTCCATTTTCCCAAGATGGTCCTCTTTGGAGAGCTAAAGACAAAGTGGGTTTGAAAAGCATAGATTAAAATAAGGTATAGGAACCCCATGCAGGCAAGGCTACCCACAGACATCAGGTAGAGAACAGGAGGGAGCCACAAACCAAGTGAGCTCAATTTCAGTTTATTTTTTTACTCTTACAAATTATATCACCATGAAAGCTTTTTGTTTATTTGCTTAAGACTCTATCCTCAGGTTCTATCATTAACACAGTTTTTATGTGTTACATCTATTATAAAAATATTATAAGGTTACTTATAATATCGAAATCTTGTATAATTGGAGACGAGTGCAAAATGATGAATGACTGAAATAAAGCAGGGACTGTAAGACTGAAGTGTGGATAGGAATTCAACAAATGAGCGTTTACTGGCCCAGAGAGGAGCCGTGGTTATGAAGGGAAGGAGACAGAGCTACGAATTAGGGAGGATATTTTAAATAACTTGATACTTGAGCATATATGGGAGCTGCAAGGCAAGTGTCGATTAAAAGGGAGTGATTAGAGGGGCTTCCCTGGTGGCGCAGTGGTTGAGAATCTGCCTGCTAATTCAGGGGACATGGGTTCGAGCCCTGGTCTGGGAGGATCCCACATGCCGCGGAGCAACTAGGCCTGTGAGCCACAACTACTGAGCCTGCGCGTCTGGAGCCTGTGCTCCGCAACAAGAGAGGCCGCGATAGTGAGAGGCCCGCGCACCGTGATGAGGAGTGGCCCCTGCTTGCCACAACTAGAGAAAGCCCTCGCACAGAAACGAAGACCCAACACAGCAAAAGTAAAAATAAATTAATTAATAAACTCCTACCCCCAACATCTTCTTAAAAAAGGGTGGGGGGAGTGATTAGAAATACAGAAGTGAGGGAGAATGGTCCAGGGGGTTACAGGAGGGAGGATATACCCAGAAAGCCTTCCCACCTAGGAGAATGGACAGAATCAGAGAACATCCTGGCACTGCTTAGAGTGTGGTCCTCCAGGCTAACACTTCCGACCCAAGGCTCATAGCACCCTGGAGTTATTTCAAAGGGTTCAGGAATCCAGAGGTGAGCCAATCATTATAAGCTGATGGAATAAATACCTTCTCCCACCTGTACCATTTTTTTAAAGTACGTAGATATTGTTGTGAATACTTAAATACAAATTCACTTAAAAGTACAGTGAATTAGTTTAAAAATATCATGTGAATGTTCCTTATATTTATATATTAAAAGGAGTCCTTATTACTCTGAAAGATTGGAAGTTTGTGTCTAGATAATGTGGAATGATTGGTGATTCCTGAGGCAGGCAGTGATGTGATGACAGCATAGTTTTATGCAAGATTCATCTGTCAGTAGTGGATCAGACGAACTGAAATGGAGAGAGAATAGAGGCAGGAGAGTTTCATATGAGCCAATCCTAAAAGCCTTGAGCAACTTTTCTCAAGCATCTCACAAGGCCACACCACGTTGCCTAGACAAATAGTCTTTTCCTAAAATTTCCTCTCTGTTTCTGAAAGAAAACAATGCTCTCAAGTATCCAACAACATTTAAAATAGCAAGCTCAGCTTTGGGTTTTTTTTTTTAATGTCTTCTCTTTTTCTGACCATACAATTGCTTCAGTATCAGGACAAAGGGATCTGCATCTCACTATGGTCACAGTGATGCTTTGTCCTTCCTAAAGTGTGTGTCAGTCTTAACTTTCTAGCACTCTGCTGGGAAAGCAGCCAACGGCTGGCTCAGACTACGGCACTTGTGGCCCCCTAGTGGGGCGACAGTAGTTTCGAGTAGAAATCAGATTGGCTGAGAACAAATGCAAACAAAATAATACACCACAAGAATGTCTTGAGATATAATGCAATCTTTTCTATAAAAAATCCCATCATGCAAAAAATATACAAACGACAACAAAAAATTGAAGCTCAGCCAATGAGGCTGAATACAGAGAAACTGAACTTGGAGACAGTAGGAAATAAAATTTACATAAAATAAAATAATAAATAAAGATTAGAAGAGAAACATATAAATATATCTGAGAAAACCGCCGTCATCATGAGGGGATTCGGGGGGGGGGTCCTTTCTCAAAGGGCTGGCAGCACAGCCTGCGATGCTGACGCTCACAGCATGTCCAGGTCCTCCCTCTCAGCGCGACAGTGTTCCTCCTGTGGTGTCACCACACCACATGCTCTGCTTGCTTTATTTGGGAGCTTGGAGGGGGAGGGGATTGGCTGTTTTGTTTTATTAGCCTCCAGATTGACCACTTTTAGAACATTACCATCCTCCAGAATTTCACTGTCCTCTCAACCAGAGTGGTAAAAAAGAACCAGGAATTTTGACACTTAGGCCTGTCTGTTCTGTGTGCTAATTAATCCCTTCCTTAACCGTTTAGTTGGGCCCCAATGCAAAGCACATTGATAGTTGTGTTTGCCCACTGATCATCACCAAGCTTGGCCTGCACTCCAGGGAACATTAACTCCATGAAACCCGGGACTACAAGTCAGTTGGCAGAGAAAGGCCATTAATTTCTTCATCTGTTTCCCCACCTCACATTCCTCCCACTCTCCGTGGCCCACTGGAAACCTCGTCTTCACGTGCAGAATCTTACACTGTCCAGGGAGAGATAGAAATCCATCCTGCTAGAAAAATTTAGGATAGGAATTGTGTATGAATACACAGCTAATGTCAGTAATATTGATAATGCCCCAAACATGTTTTTTTATGTTGGTTGGAAGACTTATGTGTGTTTGTTTTCTTATTATGTACACCACTTAGATAAAAACATAAAAGAATTCAATGTTATGTCAGCTACAAAATATATGTATTGACATGGAAATTGTTCAGACTTTGTTAATATAAATTGGTTCACAAAACATTATGCACAGTATCCTCCTGTTCTGTGAAAATGTATTCAAATGAGTATGTACTAAGCAAAAAAAAAAAAAGAAAGAAATCCATCCTGCTAGAATGTCCCATCCTCCCTTGTTAATTCACAACAGTAAACAATTCCCACAGTCTGGAAAGTCTTCCTTATCTCTAACCTAAATCATGGGTGGTTTTGTACAATCTGGTTCCCCTAATTCAATGCTCAAGAAAGATGTATTAAAGCTGACCACTGTCTTTTGTGCAAGAACCCTCAGTGTCAAGGAAAAATTAAATTTGCTCCAGGTCTTAGAGAATCATCAAATGTTAGAGCTGGAAATAATGTTAGAAACCATCTCAAAAAAATTAAAAAATAAACAACTACTGTCCCCTTTGCAGCCCACTGTCCCCAATACCCCCAACTTAAAGTACAAAGGAATTGAAGGAACTTGAGCTAATCAAGTTTTACTACCTCACCGCGTATTTTCCTCCTGGTTCCCTTAACATTTCATTGTGTATTTTTCAACCACAAATAAACTCTGAAGTTCTCTTGTAAGCAACAGCCTCTACCCAGGTGATCACAAACTCTAAAGAGCAAAGAGGCTCCTAGACATGAGGAAACTGAGCCACTGAATAAGGAGCGGTGTAACTTTGGCAAATGTAATCTCTCAAGCCTGGTCTGAAAGTGGCAGCCTTGCAGGGTGGCGATCACCCCTGATTTTTCAAATCAAGAAACCAAGAATCAGAGTTGCTAAATAGCTCATCCACAGGCTTCCAGCAGGTGAGAACAGCCAGATTCTGAACCCACCTCCATCTCCAGATGCTTGGCTGTCATTAAAAACAAGAGAGAACTGAAGGTACTTTTAAAAATTAACAGAACAGTTTTTCTAAAGTATTACAACGTTTTATTTGTACTTAAGCTTCTGTATTAAACACTTCAAGTCTTCTTTATGTAGAAGCTAATCTGAATGTTGCCTCTTTTAGCCCATAAGCCTGGAAAACAGAAATCATATTTTTTTAGAAGGGCGCCATAAGCAAATACGCACTGACTACATTTTATTGGTTTGAATTTGATTATGTTAAGTACAAAGGAAACCTTTTCTCCAGTGTCAGTATGCTCTGCTTGTGTTTGTCTTTGAATTAATTTTACTTTTCAACCACCTCACTTTTTGGCTGGCTCAGATCCAGCCTCTGTTCCACCATTATTGCCTTTTCTGGCATATTTCACATAGCCTGGCTTTTGGCTTCTTGTTGTTTTAAAAGGTTGTTTTTATTTCTCCTGCAGGTTAACACTATCCTTCAAGTCTGTGTTTCCAATCTCTCCTCCAAATGAACAAGGTCACTATAGATTCTGATCCTGCTCCCCAGGGATCTAGAATCCTGATGAGTGTGTTCTGCCGAGCTTTGGAAAATATCTCTCATTTGTGGGCACATCAAGCAATGAAATCTGCAAATATATAACATAAATAAATTAATGAATATTTATTTTATATCTTTTTGTGTGCATGCGTATAACATTGTGGTGGAAACAAACAAAAAAAATAGCACAGAATTTCTTCCTTTGAAGAGATTTTAATCTAATTGGGAAGCAAGATAGCATCACCTAAAAAATAACAATATGTGATAATGAATTAGAAGAATCAGATGACTGTACCAGAAAATAAATACCACACGAGTTCAGAAGAGTAATCAGTCTAGTCTCAGAGGAAGTAAGGCATGTGCCAAGCTAGATGCAGGGGTCAGCAAATTTTTTCTGTAAAGGACCAGATAGTAAATATATGCTTTAGGCTTTGTGGGTTGTAAGGTCTCTGTTGCAATTACTCAATTCTTCCATTGTAGTGTGAAAGTAGCCAAAACAACACATAAACAAATGAGCATTCCTGTGTTCCAATAAAACTTTATTTACAAAAACAATCAGTGAATCAGATTTGACCCATGACCATAGATTACTGTTATGGATTGAAAGTTTGTGTCCCCCCACAATTCATATGTTGAAGTTCCAACTTCCAATGCAGCTGTATTTGGGAATGGGAACTCCAAGGAAATAATTAAGGTTAAATGAGGTCGTAAAGGGTGAGGTCCTGATCCAAAACAATTAGTATCCTTATAAGAAGAGACACCAGAGAGTGCTCCACATTCACCCCCAGACACACTGAAAAAGGCCATGTGAGGACATAGCAAGAAGGCAGCCATCTGCAAGCCAGGAAGAGAGCCCTCATCAGAAAACAAATTGGCTGAACCCTGATCTTGAACTTTAAGCCTCCAGAACTGTGAGAAAACAAATGTCTATTGTTTAAGCTACCCAGTCTGTGGTATTTCGTTACAACAGCCAGAGCAGACTAAGACATTTACCAACTCCTGGATAAATGTAATTTAGCTACAGAGGTAAATAGCAAAGCACCTAGGCAGGGTCCAAGTGTGAAGCAAGGCATATGCTTGTCAAGTCACCAGTGACTCCTTCGTTGCTAAAGCCAATGGTCCATAATCAGTTCTCTTCTTACCTGACCCATCAGCAGCGTTTGGAACTATTGATTTCTCCTTCCCTCTTGGTAATCTTTCTACATTAATCTTCTAAACATCACAGTTTCTTAGTTTTCCTTTTCCCTCAATGGTAGCTACTTTTCAGTCTCTCTGGTTGGCTTCCCCATCTTCCCTCCAATCTCTTAATGTTGGAGAAACCCAAGGCTCAGTCCTTGATCTTCTTTCCCTCTCTGTTTTCACCCACATCCTTGGTGAGCTCATTTAATCTTGTAGCTTTAAATGTCATCCATAGGATGGTGACTCCCAAATCTGTATTTCCAGGCCAGATTTCAAAACCATGCTCCAGACTTGTATGTCTAACTCCTTACTTTGCAGCTCTATTTGAATGTTTAAGAGATATCTCAAACACTAATGTCCAAAACTGAGCTCCTTATCTCCCTCAAAACTTTCTCTACATAGTTTCCCCATCTCCATTCTCCATCTTCCAGGTGCTCTTCAAAAGACCCATAAAATTTACAAAACTCAAAAATCTGTTAGTCTGAAATCAGGATCTCCAAGAGATATTTGCACTCCCATGTTCACTGCAGCATTATTCACAATAACAAGGAAATTGAAACAACCTAAATATCCACTGAATGTGTAAAGAAAATGTGATATATATATACAATGGAATATTATTCAGCCTTAGAAAGAAGGAAACCCTGAAATATGATACAACTTGGTTGAACCTGGAGGACATTATGCCAAGTGACATAATCCAGTCACAGAAGGACATATACTGCATGATTCCACTGATGTGAAGTGCCTAAAATAGTCAAATTCATAAAAGCAGAGAGTCAAATGGTGGTTACCAGAGGATGGGGGAAGGAGATAGAGAGTTGTTATTCAATGGGAATAAAGCTTCAGTTATACAATATGAGTACATTCTAGAGATCCGCTTTACAACATTGTACATATACTTAACAATATGATATTGTACACTTAAAAAATTGTTAAAAGGGTAGATAGCACATTCAATGTTTTTACTGTAGTAAAAAAAAACGTTATTAGCTCACAAATAAAATGTAAATAAATTCCACTCAAATAAAAATTACAGGAGTCATGTAAGCCACATTTGCAGTAAAATTAAAAATTAACAAATTCAGTCATAGTAATATTTCAAATCATACCTAAAGAATTCTTAAAGAGGAAATCAAGACTGAACTGCAATTTATTTAGAAATCTTAAAAAATAAATAAAAACACACAGATCCAAACATGTATGATGTGGACAAAGAGAAAAATGTGATCTAAATAAATTTGTTAGAAAATAAAAGACTTTGAAAATAAAAAGGTTAAATATTCAGCCCAAGAAGATAAAAAGAGAATAACCTATAACCCTAAAGAAAGTAAATGAAGGAATTCATAGTAAAGAGATAATTTAATGATACAGGAAACTTTTTAAAGTAAACTTGATCAGAAAAACAAAAAGCTGGTTCTTTTAAAAGATCAATTATGTGTCATACAGAGTGAAGTAAGTCAGAAAGAGAAAAGCAAATATTGTATAATAACGCATATATATGGAATCTAGAAAAATGGTATAGATGGTCTTATTTGCAAAGAAGAAATAAAGACACAGAGGTAGAGAACAAATGTATGGATACCAAGGAGGAAAAGGGTGGGGTGGGAGGAATTGGGAGACTGGGATTGACACATATACATTATTGATACTACGTATAAAATAGACAGCTGATGGGAACATACTGTATAGCACAGGGAACTCTACTTAATGCACTGTGGTAACCTAAATGGGAGGGAAGTCCAAAAAGGAGGGGATGTCTGTATGTGTATGGCTGATTCATTTTGTTGTGCAGTGGAGGCTAACACAACATTGTAAAGCAACCACACTCCAATAAAAATTAATTTTAAAAAATAAAATAAAAAAATAAAAGATCAATTATGTATGCCTTTTACAAATATATTCACATTATTAGGAAAAGAAGGAAGAAAATACAAATTAGAAAAAACAATAAGAATGTGAAAGGGTAAATAAATACAAATATAGAGAAATGCTTGAAATAAAAAAGGGAAGCATGCAGAAATATACGCCCCAATTGAAAATTTATGTAGAAGACACCATTTTTAAAGAAAATACAAACTATTAACAACTCAAAAAGAACCATAAAACTCAACAGATCAACAACCAGAGAAGAAATGTAAAAGTTGGTCAAATTTCTATTCCTGTAAAATGCATAAGTCTTGGGTTCATTTACAGGTAATTTCTATCAATTAAAAAAAACATAATCCTTATATTATTTAAATTGTTCCAAAACATAGAAAACTATGGGAGCTTTCCTACCTCATTCCCTGAGAATAGTATAATTCTGATTCCAATTCCAGGTGAATGAGAATACTAAAAATATCCTATTTATCAAAATAACTTATGAAAATCCTAACTAAAACTGTAGCAAATTAACTTCCACAATTTATTAAAAAGTACTATTTATGATTCAACTATGTTTAACCACAGAATAGAAAAATGATTTAATATAAGGAAATGTTTTCAGGTCATTCACTATAATAACATATTACAAATGAAATTACATAAAATGATCTTGCTAAATTCCAAAAGCACTTTGTAAATTAAGCACTTATTCTGATTGAAACTTACAGAGTACTAGAAATAGAAGCAACTTACTAAAATTGACAAAGGCTATAATACAGAAATATATCACAAACGTATTACTTAAAAGTGAAATATTGGAAGCATTCACATTAAAATTATGAGCTGAATGATAATGCCTGCTAATAATACTTCTATTCCACATTAGTTGCTGCACACCCATATTCCAATATTTATTCAAAAGGAGACAATAGATAGTACAGAATACTACTTCAGAACTCACACTCTCAACCACTCTTTGTTGAGTGACTGCCAGATATAAGACAACTGTTCATGACACATGACCATGCCCGCCCTCAGATAATATTGTCCTTCCCTCCCAGACACCCCCAATTTAATGTCCTAACATCCCACAGGAGGATTTCTTTTCTTCTAAAGCTTGAATCAATAGTGCATACAATTTCATCGCAACCAACATTTTAAAAAATGCCACAAATACCGTAATAATATGGAGAGCTCTACCATGTTATATATGCCTCTCCAGTTGCTTTCCTTTTACTTGTGACAGGGAAGAGGAGATGAGACGAAGGAGGAATATGTTTTGCTCCCTGATCAGCATCATATAATCTTAATGTATGTGTGTTGGGGATTTCATACCATTAATAAACTTTTACACCATGCAAAAACAAACAAACAAAAGGAGACAATAGTATCATTACACAGATTATATAATTATCCATCTAAAAATATCTAAAATAATTAACTGAGCAGCTATTAGAACTAATAAATATAACGTAATTTAATGATGTACTAGATTTAAGATATAAACCCAGAGTTTTTCTCTATGAAGGCAATAATCAGGAACAGAAAAAAAAATTCATTCACAATTGTATACAAAGAAGCAAAATGCCTAGAAATTGTCTTTAAAGCATACAAGAAGTATAGACAGGAATTAATACTTTACTGGAGGACTTTTTTTTTTTAACAGAAGCTAGAATCAATTTTATTGATGAAATCTTATGATGTACATTGTTTTTGGTATTTGCTTTGTTTTTTAATACCCAAAGAGATAGGAATTATCTTCAGAGAAAGACTGATTAAGAAGAATTAGACTTACAAAGGAAGTATAGGTAATTGACCAAAATGTAAGAGACGGTCCCTTTAAAGGTAAAGCTGGTTTACATGGAGGATTAGAGGCAAAACCAGAGATACTATTCTGTGACAGCAGTAAAACTCCTTTTAAGCCTAGGTTAATGTGAATTTTGGAGGGAACCACTGATTAAGTATAACAGCAGACCAGACTAAGACTAAATAGGGGGGCTTCCCTGGTGGCGCAGTGGTTGAGAGTCCTCCTGCCGATGCAGGGGACGGGGGTTCATGCCCCAGTCCGGGAAGATCCCACATGCCGCAGAGCCGCTGGGCCCATGGACCATGGCCGCTGGGCCTGCGCGTCCGGAGCCTGTGCTCCGCAACGGGGGAGAGGCCACAAGAGTGAGAGGCCTGCGTACCACAAAAAAAAAAAAAAAAGAAAAAAAAATACTAAATAGGAATGATTTGGAAAACTGAATTTAAAAAAAAAGGTTTACTCAAATAGCTAAGGAACTCAGGAAATGTGTGTGTGCATGTTTAATAATTTATGGATGTAATTATTGTATTACTTCTTTTTTTAAATAAATTTATTTATTTATTATTTATCTTTGGCCGCATTGCGTCTTCATTGCAGTTTTCTCTAGTTGCAGTGAGCAGGGGCTATTCTTCGTTGCGGTGCACGGGCTTGTCATTGCAGTGGCTTCTCTTGTTGCGGAACACGGGCTCTAGCCGTGCATGCTTCAGTAGTTGTGGCTCAAGGGCTCTAGAGCGCAGGCTCAGCAGTTGTGGAGCACGGGCTTAGTTGCTCTGTGGCATGTGGGATCTTCCCGGACCAGGGTTCGAACCTGTGTCCCTGAACCTGTGTCACCTGTATTCGCAGGCAGATTCTTAACCACTGCGCCACTGGGGAAGCCCCTATTGTATTACTTCTAATAGGGGATTTTCACATTTAGTTGTTGCAAGGTGCTTGTGGGGTCTTTAAAAATCTATATTTCACTAAACGAGAATGTAATATGAAATTTTATTAGGTTTGCATGTACATGTTTAGCCACATTTTCAAATTCAATTATATACAATTTGCTTGATTAAAGCGTTAGAATAAAAATACCCATTTATCATCCCCTAATACCCAAAACGGAAGTCTTCTTTGCAGAATAGACAATTCTCATGGAATAAGCACACATGTCTAAGTTACCAGGAATAGTAGATGCTTTATTTTTTTCTCCACACTAGCCCCAAAAATCAAAAACAGAAAAATAAGTGCTTGTATATATTCTCAGATAAGGATAAGATACAAATAAATGTAATATACATTTAAGTTTTCTGATGAACCATTTATAAATATTAGCAGATTAAATCAAGGAATTTTCCTCTCCTTTTTCTTTGTTTGGTTTAATTTTTTCTAAAAATCTCCAGATAGAAAAAGTACTCTTTAGGTTTTCCTGTAGAGAAAATTAAATGTAAGATTAAATTATGCACATTCTGATACATTTTCTTATCTTAGTAGTAAAATTGAGTAGTCCTTCTTGGTTCGTTTCACCTGTCAATGATATCTCCTAAGGAATTTTAGAATACATTAAAACAGAAGTTTTAAGGGAAAACAGACCTATATTAGCTTATTATGCCTGCCTTACATTTTTGCCTTGCTTTCAGCTCCTGTGTATATCTGTATGCATTTTCTTTTTTTAGAAATATTTTTGAATAAATAAAAGATAAAAATTGCATGTATGGGGCTTCCCTCGTGGTGCAGTGGTTGAGAGTCTGCCTGCCGATGCAGGGGACATGGGTTCGAGCCCCTCTCCTGGAAGATCCCACATGCCTCGGAGCAGCTGGGCCCATGATCCATAGCTGCTGAGCCTGCGCGTCCGAAGCCTGTGCTCCGCAGTGGGAGAGGCCACAACAGTAAGAGGCCCGCGTACCGCAAAAAAAAAAAAAAAAAAAAAAAATTGCATGTATGAGCAAGACTGAACCAAATTTATTTGGTCCAATGTAGGTGAATATTGGTGATATCTCACTAATGTAGATGAGAAAGGTAAAGCAGATATATATATGAAATGACCAAAAACATTAAATTCTTTCCCAAAATGACAATTTAAGTCAGATAATGGGTATATGAACATACATAAAAATATTAGCAAATATTTGTGTAACCCTAAAAAGACTAGAATCCAGTCAAGTAACATTAAATAGATTAGAGATGAGCTTTTATGTAAGACTCCTTAGAACATTTGTTTTCTATTTTTTTGTTTGTTTTTTAAATGTTCTGCTGGCAAATTTAATTCTTGACATTTTTTAACATCTTTATTGGAGTTTAATTGCTTTACAATGTTGTGTTAGTTTCTGTTGTATAACAAAGTGAATCAGCTATATGTATACATATATCCCCTCCCTCTTGCGTCTCCCTCCCATCCTCCCTATCCCACCTGGAGGACATTTTTTAAAGGAACTTTATAAATAGAGTAGCATGCTAGCATCCTGAGTGAGAAATTTCCATATTCTAATGATACCAACTTCCTTAAAGCAATTCATAAAGTCAATAAAATCCCTGTTAAAAATCCCATTAAGATTTATTCATGGTATCTGACAAAATTTTAAAATTTTTCTGGAAAAGAAAACATACAAGAAGAACAAAGATACTTTGGGAAAAGAACAATTAAATTAAACAATTAACCTACTAGTTACCAAAGCTTACTATGAAAAAAAGGCTGTAAAGTTATAGTAATTTGAATAGTGTAATACTGGAGCAGATTTAGAAAAATATAAATGAACCAGAATAGAGATACAGAAACAGAGCCATATATATATATAAATTTAGGATATGATAAATATGGTATTTCAAAATAATGGGAAGGTTATAATACTCAAGTGATGTTGAGACAACTAGCTGCTCATTTGGAAAAGTTGAATGTATATATCACACCAGTCATAAAAGTATAATTCCAAAAACATTAAAAATCTAAAAAAATTCTTTTAATTAGAAAACATCTGTGTAGTAAAGAATAAACTTTACCCAGAGAGGTCTGGTCTTTGTCCCAGCTCCCAGGAGGTAATCTCTAAACCCTTAGAATTTTCTCAGTGACTGGAGTGTCCTTGTTATTCATGGTGGGCCCCTCAGACGTACCTGATAATTTATGCTAACAAGGTGACTCATGGTGGATAGTTCATGCTAAGGCGATAACTCAAGTTGGGGACTGGCCACACCAGAAAGACCAACCAAGTGATTAAAGGGTTGGGGCGTTAAGCCCCATGATAACAGCCTGATCTCCCCAAGGGAGAAGGGGTTAGAAATTGAGTGCAACCACATGGCCAGTGTTTAACCAATCATGCCTACATAATGAAACCCCAATAAAAACTGTGGATACCAAGGCTTGGGTGAACTTCCCTGGTTGGCAGTATGCTGAGTGTTATCATACACCATAGCCTAAAGGAGGTAACGCCATCCAGGACTCCACAGGGAGAAGATGACTGGAATATTTGCATTTGGACCCCTTCCAGACTTTACCTGTGCATCTCTTGTTTGGGCATGTTCTGATTTGTAGCTTTTTGCTGTAATAAAACTGTAATCATAAGGATAGCCCTTTCAGTAAGTTATGTGAGTCTTTCTACTGAGTTATCAAACCTGAGGGTTGTCATGGGAACCCCTGAATTTGTGGTTGGTTGGTCAGAAGTGAGGGTGGCCCTAGAGAACCCCAAATTTGCACCTGGCACTTGAAGTGAGGGCAGTTTTGTGGAGAGCTGTGCCCTTAACCCTGATTTTGACAGGCTTATTGCAACACACCAAAAAAAAATAGGGAAGGGTATTTTAATGATCTTGGGATATGCAATTGTATTGGGAAGGATAATACAGTTCAAATAATACAATTCAAAATACAGAAACTGTAAGGAAAAAGATGGATCGATGTGATGATATAAAAATGTAAACTTTCTGTATGAAATTTAAGAAAAGATACCATAAAACAAAGTTACAAGATAAGTGACAGATAATGAGAAATATTTGAAATCAATATTAGACAAAGAAATATTTATAATACACAAAGTTTCCTTAAATGAATAGAAAGATGACAACTAGATTTTTTTAATGAGTAAAGCAAATGAACAGGCAATTTACAGAACTACAAATATCCAGAAAACACAAAAAAGACAACCTCACTCATAATCCAAAAATGCAAATTGAACAATGAAATATTATTTTTCACTCTTCAGAGTCACAAAAAATAAATATTCAGTATTGGCAAAGGTATGATCAAACCAAGGACCTACTAAACTAATCACAGGAAGATATTTTGGTACCATAGTTTTGCTCTTTCAATATGACAATATCTAACAAAAATTTAAATATGAAGACCTTTTGAATTTTAGGAATCTATACTATAAAATCACTCACACATGTGCACCAAAACATAGGTGCACGTATATCATTGCAGCTGTTTTAGTTCCAGCAAAAATTAGGTACAATCTATATGCACATTCCAGGCACTGTTTAAAAAAAATAATGGTTTATATCCACACACACTGATGAAGAATGATCTCCAAGGAAAAACATTACAAAGACAAGTCCAAATATAATATGTTTAAACATACTTTTATACACAAATTATACTCTGCATACGTTATATAGGCAAAGCTGTATAAAGATACCTTCTGAAGCTGTTAACCGCAGTGTGGAGGGTACTGTAGATTGCCTTCTTGGGTGTCCTTCCCGCCTCCTTCTAGGTGGAGGGATTGGAAGCTAAAACCCACTAGGGCTCTGGATATGAATGAGGTTTGGCCTATTAGAAGGACTTACACAAGATTTGGGAGTGTAAGTGAAGCAAAGGCAATTCCCTGCCCATCTTTCCTGTTTCTTTTGGAAGAGAGTCTGTGGAAACAGCTTTTCTGCAGAAATATTCCAGCTTCCTGGTGCTGACATACAGTCATGGTGGCAGCTGGTGCAGAAGTAGATCCTTGAGTCTGGCCTTCCCATCCATGGCTTACAGCTACAGGTATCTACTTTCCAGCTTCTTAGGTATCAAGAGGCCATTACAGCAGGGACCATGGCAGCAACAGCAACTTCTTGAACTTGGGTGACACCTACAGTGATGAATTGTCAAACTCATATCTCCCGTGGCAGTCTCAAAGGCAGCAGCTCCCCTACTGGGTCAGTTCTACCTCATTCTGGAGTCCCAGACTATAGCCTAGTCCTATATCTCTTTCAACGATTTTGTAAGCACTTGAATCCCTATTTTAAATTTCTTTATGTTTCAAGTATGCAGAGAGGTTTCTATTTCCTTAACTTACTAGGTAAGAATCGTAGAATTGGTGTAGAGACCCAGAAATCTGTACACCAGAAGAGCCTCAAATGTGTTTCAGACAAATTCTATGTTGAGAAGCAATGCTTTAGGAAGTGAGTGTTTGCCTGAGGCCACCTAAATAGTATCTATAATAAAGCTGGGTTGTCTTTTTCTAAATGCCTGAAGATTTGGGGTGCCACCCAGAGGCTTGGCAACAAAGATGTCCCTACGGGGTAACAGGGCCTCTACTTAGCTACATTAGAGCTCATTTAGTTTATGCGATAGATATCAACACAAACGTACTTAAAATCATTTGTTAGGACTTCCCTGGTGGCGCAGTGGTTGAGAATCCGCCTGCCAATTCAGGGGACACGGGTTAGAGCCCTGGTCCAGGAAGATCCCACATGCCACGGAACAAATAAGCCTGTGCACCAAAACTACTGAGCCTGCTCTCTAGAGCCTGCAAGCCACAACTTCTGAAGCCCACACACCTAGAGCCTGTGCTCTGCAACAAGAGAAGCCACCGTAATGAGAAACCCACACACCGTAACAAAGAGTAGCCCCCGCTCACTGAAACTAAAGAAAGCCCGCACGCAGCTACAGAGACCCAACTCAGCCAAAAACTAAATACATAAAAAATAAATAAATTTTTTTTAATAAAATAAAAAATGGAAAGGAAAGTAATGAATGTGGTTTGGGACACCATGACTTAGAGGTGTTAGAGATCTTGCAAGGCTAGAAGACAAGGATCGGTAAACAGGAAAGAATATGAAGCCTCACAACCACAGATGCAAGAAATAATCACTGAGATAACACAAAACCTGGGTTAAAAATTTTAATTTCACTACATTTTCATAGTGTAATCTGTCTGAGTTTTATTTTCCTCATGTGTAAAATGGAAATAATACCCACTTCTTGGGGTAGTGGAAAGAACAGTGTGAGGCTACACATGGAAAGTAGGCACAAAGTGTTTGCTACACAAGGGAGACCCTTAATAAATGCAAGTTTCTTTCCCTCCTCCTACTGTTTCCAGCTGCCTGAGATTTTACAGCCAAACTATATAGCCACAGGGGGAGGATATGGACCAAGTGTTGCTTGACATGTCTACTCTCTATCTGGGAGTTAAGCACAGTGCAGTGGTCAAAGCAAGACTGACAACCCAGACATTAATCACGAAGATGAAGGCAACCTCACCAATGAGGTCTTTACATTCTCATAAATATGCCATATCTTTAACAGAGATGTATAGCTTCAATGTATTCTGGAGGAAAAAAAGTAGATCACTATAGCATATTCCCCTACGTGAATGTCGAGAAGAATGCTGACTTGACCAGTAAGCCATCTCTCTTCTGGCATATCAACTGGAGTTTCTGTATTCCTGTGTATGAGCCCTTTAACTCTCGTAATCAGCTGATTTAACAAATGCTGTATT
This sequence comes from Mesoplodon mirus, assembly GCF_964341445.2. Lineage (NCBI taxonomy): Eukaryota > Metazoa > Chordata > Mammalia > Artiodactyla > Ziphiidae > Mesoplodon > Mesoplodon mirus. The sequence continues at coordinate 47,665,588 of NC_138989.1, read as the reverse complement.
GACTGTCTACTGGGAGTAGATTCTTTAAGGAAGAAATAATGATTTATATTTCAAATTTTCATATGTTACATAATGTTTGGTTTCATATTAAGAAACAAGTTGCAGATGTTGCTTTTTTTCAGAAAAGTAATCAATGTCAGTTTATGACCCTTATGGGTTTGTTTGGGTTTTTTTTTTTTTGAGAACATGGAAGATTTTATCTGAAATCAGTGAACTGTCTTGGTGTTTGTTATTTTGTACTCTTTCCTGACCAGTTATGAAAATTGCTTGAAATGTTACATAAAGACAAAGAATTCAAGCATGTGATGGATATTGACTTGTAGATTTTTCACTAACATTTGCTGACATTTTAGGTCAATATGTTTTGAAATTTACTTAACAAACCAATATAATTTATTTCAGTTTAGATCTAAATTGTTTTAAATTGCCAGAGTTTTCCCTTTTTTATGAATTCAAAACTACTGCCAGAGTTCATTAACGTATGTGTTAAAAACTAGTTTCTTTGGGAATTAGAAGCGTCCTGCGGGCTTCCCTGGTGGTGCAGTGGTTGAGAGTCCGCCTGCCGATGCAGGGGACACGGGTTTGTGCCCCGGTCCGGGAAGTTCCCAAATGCCGCGGAGCGGCTGGGCCCGTGAGCCGTGTCCGCTGAGCCTGCGCGTCCAGAGCCTGTGCTCCGCAATGGGAGAGGCCACAACAGTGAGAGGCCCGGGTCCCACAAAAAAAAAAAAAAAAGAAGTGTCCTGCATTTTTTTCCAAAATAATAGAAGCATATTTAAAATGACCCTTTGTCTTTCACCCTTTCATCTCATATGCCCTTATTTCCTTTAAAGAGCTATACTGTCTAGAAAGTTGTACAAACAATTAAGCTAAATCATTCTGTAAGCAGTTCTATGAAATGCAAGAGTGATTTTTTTCTTAAAGTCCAAATGTGTAACTCAGCTTACATGAGCATATAAGCATATTTTGCTTAAATTACATTTCCATCTGACAATATTAATTTCATCAAGGAAGCTTAGTATGAAATTAATTATAGCTATCATTTATGTGATTTCATCTTCCCCTTCCATTGAAGCATCAGTGAGAATTCATCAACTCAAGGGCATGATTCACATTTTAACAACAATAATAAAGAAAATAACCCAAACTGCGTTTTCTTCCCTCCTACTAGAATTCCGTGACTAAAGACTTATTTCTTAATGTCATCTGAAATGTAATAATATATTTTGAAGATCAGGGGGAAACGCTTCCAATGGATATAATGAGAGCATATCGAGTTATATTCTCCTGCTGGCAAAGAACATTTCAGTTTCATTGACTTTTCGTGAATAACCTCCTGTGATTGTTTAAGAAACAAGTTCCAAGAAAGAATCTGAACAAGTATCCAAATGCCATCCTGTTGAGCATGAAGACAAGGATATCTGCTCTCATTCACTCACCAATTCCAGAGCACTAAGATTTGCAAAGAAAATAACCTCCACACTTCAGAAGTCTTCTCCCCAGCCCAGCTCCGCATGAAAGCTCACTCTTGGCGATGGATGACATCCATCTAGGGATTGGCCATAGGGTTTTATCCAGGTGGCAGGAAGCAACAGCAAATGACGTCACATACTTCCAATATCCAACTAAGGTGAGAGAATCCTTGAAAAGACAGACTTTGTGAAGTGTGCACAAATATAGACAGATGTAAGGAAATTAATTTCCATATCCTCAACTTCCATTTGTGTTTTTCCCTAAAGCTGATCTGCCTGAGAACTGAGGAAGGATTATCTTGGTTCTCCCCTTTCACAATGACCAGGGTTCCCTCTTCAGGAATAAATGTTCTCCCTCTCACCCACTGTGAATTGAACTGTAGTATAAAAACCTCCAGGACACCAAAGAACAAGAAAATTTCAAACATTGCTGTAGGCGCGGTCTCCTTTGATCATCATACTCATCAGACAGTAGTATGGGGAAGCTGAAGTGAAGACAATTTTCCTTTAACAGTCTCACCTCTTTGCCCCCTAACTAGTGGCAAAGGATGCAGTACCTCTGAAGGAGGGTGGGTGGGAAAGTAAAGGCAAAGCACGTCGGTTAAAACTGAAAAAGTGTCACTTTATTTCTCCTAGTTAACAACACGTGGCAAGATTCTCAGGCCTTAGCTTCTTAGATTAGTATTTGTAAAACAAAACAAAAAGTATGCTTGAAGACGCTAATCTGCTGCAAATCCAGCCTCTCTGTATGTTCACCATTCTTAGTAATAACAGCGTTTGATGTCAAGATGTCAATCAGATCAGACACTTGTGCCCCATCTCTGTCCTCCAGGCCCACCCGTGCCCTGTAGCCAACGAGCTGCACACATCTGTGGAACACCAGCGGCACTTCATCTCTTTTACTTTCTACCCCCAAGTCTCTCTGCTGCTGCCGTCAGGTGGGACACCCATGTTTGACACATGCACAGACTGGAAAGGGAGGTAGTTAATATCCCATGAGGTGACATTTGCCCCATGGGAACAAGAACCGGAGGATGAAAACTCCTCTAACATATCCCTTGGGTGGACAATGTTGAGGCGCATTTCACACGACTCCTTGAAGGGTCCTTAGTGGGAATGAGCTGCAACTGCCCCCAGTGGTGACCCAGCTCAACAAACTACCCTTGGATTGGCGTTTCTGCCTTCTGTCTCTCAATCCTTCCTCTCTCCCACTTCCATTCCTCGGGATCACTTCTCAAAATAAGCCTCCTGCATGCAGGCTCTACTGATGGAGGAAGCCTGGGTCAGAATGTCTCAGGTTTTGCCTATTTTGCATGATTCCAGAAGAGGTAAAATTTTTCATGATTATTTCAGTAAAATGATAGTATATCCTTGAGTAAAAGAGATCTATGGGTAATAGGTAAATTAATGTCATATTTTCTTATATTATTCACCCAGGTAGAAGAAACATTTTCATTAACTGTTGCCCAACCGTTAAATACTGTAAATACAAATTCATTTTTAGGGCTTCCCTGGTGGCTCAGTGGTTGGGAGTCCGCCTGCCGATGCAGGGGACACGGGTTTGTGCCCCAGTCCGGGAAGACCCCACATGCCGCAGAGCGGCTAGGCCCGTGAGCCATGGCCACTGAGCCTGCGCTTCCAGAGCCTGTGCTCCACAATGGGAGAGGCTACAGCAGTGAGAGGCCCGCGTACTGCAAAAAAAAAAGAAAAAAAATTCATTTTTAACTTCGGCACAAATCTCCCACTTGCCTGCATTTGCTTATGTTCATTTGTTACATGTATTTTGGGGCTGAAGATTAAAATAAAGAGATTATGTTATAGATTTTTACCCTAAATCATGCACTTAGCAATAATAGTTAATTCATCTCTCTTTTTAAAATATATTTATTTATTTATCTATTTATTTGTTTGTTTGTTTGTTTTGGCTGTGCCGGGTCTTAGTTGTGGCATGCGGGATCTTTGTTGCAGCATGCAGACTCTTAGTTGCAACTTGCGGACTCTTAGTTGTGGCATCCAGACTCTTAGTTGCGGCATGCATACGGTATCTAGTTCCCCAACATGGGATTGAACCCGGGCCCCCCTGCATTGGGAGTGCAAAGTCTTATCCACTGGACCACCTGGGAAGTCCCAATTCGTCTCTCTTTTGATGCATCTTTTAATTTAATACATATTTATATGCCCTAAAATTAACAGTGGCCATATAGTTTTTTTTGTCAATTTTTATAAAAATGCAAATCTGTAGGCTTAAAAACAGAACATCCTCTTATATGCAAATGTGAGACAAAATGTTTCTAAAATGCATTTTTGGATATAATATCTTAAACCTTAGAAAACCAGCTTCATTTAATTTGAATTGCTTCCTCTTTTGCAAATTCAAATCTCTTCCAATTCTGTCAAATATATTAGTTATAAAAACATCATTTTGTCATAAAATAAAATTAGAATTTATTTATATATAATAATTCTCAAGTATCATAACTTTTAAAGACTTTGTGATGACTTCCTAGACAGTTTAAATTTGGCATTAATATATAGATCTGTGTTCAGAAATAATGAGTAAATTCCTAAATACATAAGTCTAATTATTCAGGGTTATTTTTAAACCCAGTTTCATGTAATTTTAGCTCCATAAACAAGGGACCTCTAAGTTAAAGATTAATAGGAATCAGAGCTGATACATTTCTTTTTAATATACTTCCCAGATATTGAGAAATTAAATGATTTTAATGACTGGGTAGCAAATCCTTTTGCAAATCAGATGGTTCCAATTCATGCCTTTTACAAAATTAAATGGCCATTATGAAGTCACCAGCTGCTAAATAATTTAAAATATCTTTTATTGTAGATTACTACATTCTTTTGGCGTGCAACATGGAAGAACTTCAAATAACTAAATGATATTCTTATATCAAAATTCCTTCCATTACTACCAACTTTTGTGAGCAAGTTTTCTTGGTGCCTACATCTAGATTAAGAAAGAAAGAAGGGGGTTGTGGAGGGAGAAAGAGGGTGGGGGAGGGGAAGAGAGGGGAGAGGACAGGAGGGAGAGAAACTTGAACTCTGTCACATTCTAGTGGTAAATAATAGTCATTTGTAGATTCATAAACTGGGAAAAAAGCCAGCTTTATCCCTCAATAACAGATGTCTTTTCAAGAGACTTTATATTTTATATTTAGTAATTACCAAATTTTATAATATATTTATATTCTTCTGATCAATTTAACATAACTAATAATTTTATAGATAATTTAATGCATAAAAAATTGTTAGCATTTACAGACTTACCAACAAGGATAATGAAAACGCTTTAATTTAAATGTATAGGCATACTTAAATGGTCATAGCAGAGTGCCTCCAGGAAGCAATTTTAAAGTTCCAGGCAGGAGATAATTAGCTCTCAGACTGTTGTAGTTTTAATCTTAGAAAAAAAAGGACAAAGCTCAGACTTCTCCAAAAAGAACCTGAAAGTACAATGACTTACAAGACATGAGAAATGAGATCGAGGAAAGAATCAAAGAAGACTCAGAAACTTTGAGTCCAGTTATCTGTAAGAATAGGAATGGTGGTGACGAGATTATGCTTAGGCCATTGATTTTATGAAGCTAATCCTGTAAGGAAGGTCAAAGAGTAGTGAGTGTTCCACACCTGCTTAAAGTTGGAGTTGTAACAGGAGGTGATGACGAAAGCTCAGCCTCTCTGTACACCAGTGCCAAATCGAATTTCAGAGATAGAGTTTTGGGTGAAGTAGAAAAGAATAGCTTTATTGCTTTGCCAGGCCAAGGGGGATACAGTGGGCTCCTGCCTTCGAAAACGATATGTCCCAACCAGGGAAGTTTGGTGAGGAGTTTTATGGCAATGGTTCAAGGGTCGGGTTGCTGACAAGATTAGGGTGTGTGCAGGCTCTCCTGAATCTTGATGAGTTTCTCTGTTTTCTTTAATCTGGCCTCAGGTAGTTTCTTGGCTGCTCCTCCCTTGATTAGCAACTGTTCAAATCTGCCCTTTGGAACTCAGGGAAGGTCATGGAGACTGGAATCTTGCCTAAGAGAAACGGGGGACAGAAAAAGTCCCTTGTGTCTGGGAGCCCTACAGAGCCCCACTCGGTTTCACTGGGCACTGGCAGTCAAAGAGGTAAAGCAGGGCATGGCTGAGCTTCAAATCACCTGCTATTATGTTCTTTCTCCAAGCAGTTAAATAATCTTGAACCGGCCTAGCAACTAGGCTCCGTCTACACATAATAATCATCTCTACATTGGCTTTATTAATGGCCTTTGACATCATTTTAATTTGAAAGATCATTATGATTTTATTCCTGCCTTTCACAATACTCATTGACTAAAAGTTTAAGCAGCAACTGTGCCCAGTTTTCTCAGGAATCCTGCAGCTTCACTGTTCTAAAGGAAAGGTTCCAGTTTTGCTAAATCTGCTAGTTTGAGTAAAGCCCTTCCCCAAGAGTTAAAATGCTAAGTCACACCCACTTCTCTGCTTTTAGAAGTGACTCATTCTTCAACTCCAGACCTGAGAAGTCGAGGTTTTTTGCAAAATGTAATGCTTTTAAATGTATTTTTCACTAGATGCATACATTTCTCTGGGTAATGGTATACCACATGACTCAAGTTTGTGATGCATTTTTTGCTTCTCCCCAGTGACATCTGCTTATAACCAACTTCTAAACATTGTTTTACTGTCAAACATTTTTTTTTTTTTTTTTTTTTTTTTGCTGTACGCGGGCCTCTCACTGCTGTGGCCTCTCCCGTTGCGGAGCACAGGCTCCGGACACACAGGCTCCGCGGCCATGGCTCGCGGGCCCAGCCGCTCCGCGGCATGTGGGATCTTCCGGGATCGGGGCACGAACCCGTGTCCCCTGCATCGGCAGGCGGACTCTCAACCACTGCGCCACCAGGGAAGCCCTACTGTCAAACATTTATTTTGAGTGACACAAGAGCATTTTAATTTCACTTTGAAAAACTATGTTAAAATTAAACTACTAAGATGGGCTGGTACAACTTGGACACTTCAGCTGCTATAGTTTGATGTTTTTGTTGTTGTTGTCTTTGTTACTTTTAAGAAAACTGTATCTCATAAAACACGTAATGGTCCATATTTTCATCTGCTTTTTTTTTGAATTTTCTTTTATTTATTTTGTATACAGCAGGTTCTTGTTAGTTATCTATTTTATACATATTAGTGTACACATGTCAATCCCAATTGCCCAATTCATCCCACCACCACCACCCCATCCCCCATCCCCCATCACTTTCCCCCTTTGGTGTCCATATGTTTCTTCTCTACATCTGTGTCTCTATTTCTGTCTTGCAAACCGGTTCATCTCTACAATTTTGTAGATTCCACATGTATGCGTTAATATACGATATTTGTATTTCTCTTTCTGACTTACTTCACTCTGTATGACAGTCTCTAGTTCCATCACATCTCTACAGATGACCCAATTTCGTTCCTTTTTATGGCTGAGTAATATTCCATTGTATATATGTACCACTTCTTTATCCATCTTTCTGGCACTGGGCATTTAGGTTGCTTCCATGACCTGGCTATGGTAAATAGTGCTGCAATGAACTTTGGGGTGCATGTGTCTTTTTGAATTATGGTTTTCTCTGGGTGTATGCCCAGTAGTGGGATGGCTGGGTCATATGGTAATTCTATTTTCAGTTTTTTGTTTTGTTTGTTTGTTTGTTTGTTTTTTGTGGTACGCGGGCCTCTCACTGTTGTGGCCTCTCCCGTTGTGGAGCACAGGCTCCGGACGCGCAGGCTCAGCGGCCATGGCTCACGGGCCCAGCCACTCCGCGGCATGTGGGATCTTCCCAGACCGGGGCACGAACCCGTGTCCCCTGCATCGGCAGGTGGACTCTCAACCACTGCGCCATCAGGGAAGCCCTATTTTTAGTTTTTTAAGGAGCCTCCATACTGTTCTCCACTATGGAGCAATTTTTCTACAAAATTTTTCTTTAAAAAATCCATGTAGAAATCCATGTATAAATTTACATTCCCACCAACAGTGCAAGAGGGTCCCCTTTTCTCCACACCCTCTCCAGTAATTGTTGTTTGTAGATTTTCTGATGATGCCCATTCTAATTGGTGTGAGGTGATACCTCACTGTAGTTTTGATTTGCATTTATCTAATAATTAGTGATTTGAGCAGCTTTTCATGTGCTTCTTGGCCATCTGTATGTCTTCTTTGGAGAAATGTCTATTTAGGTCTTCTGCCCATTTTTTGATTGGGTTGTTTGTTTTTTTAATATTGAGCTGCATGAGCTGGTTATATATTTTGGAGATTAATCCTTTGTCTATTGACTCATTTGCAAATATTTTCTCCCAGTCTGAGGGTTGTCTTTTCATCTTATTTGTAGTTAGATTCCTTTGCTTTGCAAAAGCCTTTAAGTTTCATTAGGCCTCATTTGTTTATTTTTGGTTTTATTTCCATTACTCTAGGAGGTGGATCAAAAAAGATCTTGCTGTGATTTATGTCAAAAAATGTTCTTCCTATGTTTTCCTCTAAGAGTTTTATAGTGTCTGTTCTTACATTTAGGTCTCTAATCCATTTTGAGTTTATTCTTATTTATTTACGGAGTGTTCTAATTTCATTCTTTTACATGTAGCTGTCCAGTTTTCCCAGCACCACTTATTGAAGAGACTGTCTTTTCTCCATTGTATATCATTGCCTCCTTCGTCACAGATTAGTTGACCATAGGTGTGTGGGTTTATCTCTGGGCTTTCTATCCTTTTCCATTGATTTATATTTCTCTTTTTGTGCCAGTACCATATTGTCCTGATTACTGTAGCTTTGTAGTATAGTCTGAAGTCAGGGAGTCTGATTCCTCCAGCTCCATTTTTTTCTCTCAAGACTGCTTTGGCTCTTTGGGGTCCTTTGTGTCTCCATACAATTTTAAGATTTTTTGTTCTAGTTCTGTGAAAAAATGCCACTGGTAATTTGATAGGGATTGCATTGAATCTGTAGATTCCTTTGGGAAGTATAGTCACCTTCACAATATTGATTCTTCCAATCCAAGAACATGGTATATCTCTCCATCTGTTTGTGTCATCCTTGATTTCTTTCATCAGTGTCTTATAGTTTTCTGAGTACAGGTCTTTCACCTCCTTAGGTTCATTTTTAGGTATTTTATTCTTTTTGTTGCAATGGTGAATGGGATTGTTTCCTTAATTTCTCTTTCAGATTTTTCATCATTAGTGTATAGGAATGCAAGAGATTTCTGTGCATTAATTTTGTATCCTGCTACTTTACCAAACTCATTGATTAGCTCTAATAGTTTTCTGGTGGCATCTTTAGGATTCTCTATGTATAGTATCATGTCATCTGCAAACAGTGACCGTTTTACTTCTTCTTTTCCAATTTGTATTCCTTTTATTTCTTTTTCTTCTCTGATTGCCATGGCTAGGACTTCCAAAACTATGTTGAATAACAGTGGCGAGAGTGGACATCCTTCTCTTGTTTCTGATCTTAGAGGAAATGCTTTCAGTTTTTCACCATTGAGAATGATGTTCGCTGTGGGTTTGTCGTATATAGCCTTTATTATGTTGAGGTAGGTTCCCTCTATGCCCACTTTCTAGAGAGTTTTTATCATAAATGGGTGTTGAATATTGTCAAAAGCTTTTTCTGCATCTATTGAGATGATCATATAGTTTTTCTCCTTCAATTTGTTAATATGGTATATCACATGATTGATTTGCATATATTGAAGAATCTTTGCATCCCTGGGATAAATCCCACTTGGTGATGGTGTATGATCCTTTTAATGTGTTGTTGGATTCTGTTTGCTAGTATTTTGTTGAGGATTTTTGCATCTATATTCATCAGTGCTATTGGTCTGTAATTTTCTTTTTTTGTAGTATCTTTGTCTGGTTTTGGTATCAGGGTGATGGTGGCCTCATAGAATGAGTTTGGGAGTGTTCCTCCCTCTGCAATTTTTTGGAAGAGTTTGGGAAGGATGGGTGTTAACTCTTCTCTAAATGTTTGATAGAATTCACTTGTGAAGCCATCGGGTCCTGGACTTTTATTTGTTGGAAGATTTTTTTTTTTTTTTTTTGCGGTACGTGGGCCTCTCACTGTTGTGGCCTCTCCCATTGCAGAGCACAGGCTCTGGATGCGCAGGCCCAGCGGCCATGGCTCACGGGCCCAGCCGCTCTGCGGCATATGGGATCCTCCCAGACCGGGGCACTCTCAACCACTGCGCCACCAGGGAGGCCCTGTTGGAAGATTTTAAATCACAGTTTCAATTTCATTACTTGTGATTGGTCTGTTCATATTTTCTATTTTTCCTGGTTCAGTCTTGGAAGGTTATACCTTTCTAAGAATTTGTCCATTTCTTCCAGGTTGTACATTTTATTGGCATAGATTTGCTTCTAGTACTCTCTTCTGATGCTTTGTATTTCTGTGGTGTCCTTTGTAACTTCTCCTTTTTCATTTATAATTTTATTGATTTGAGTCCTCTCCCTCTTTTTCTTGATGAGTCTGGCTAAAGGTTTCTCAATTTTGTTTGTCTTCTCAAAGAACCAGCTTTTAGTTTTATTGATCTTTGTTATTGTTTTCTTTGTTTTGATTTCATTTATTTCTGCTCTGAGCTTTATGATTTCTTTCCTTCTGCTAACTTTGGGTTTGCTTTGTTCTTCTTTTCTAGTTCTTTTAGGTGTAAGATTAGGTTGTTTATTTGAGATTTTTCTTATTTCTTGAGGTAGGCTTGTATTGCTATAAACTTCCCTCTTAGAACTGCTTTCACTGCATCCCATAGGTTTTGGATCATCGTGTTTTCATTGTCCTTTGTCTCTAGGTATTTTTTTATTTCCTCTTTGATTTCTTCAGTGATCTCTTGGTTATTTAGTAATGTATTGTTTAGCCTCCATGTGTTTGTGTTTTTTACATTTTTTTCCCTGTAATTGATTTCTAACCTCAGAGCATTGTGGTTGGAAAAGATGTTTGATATGATTTCAGTTTTCTTAAATTTACTGAGGCTTGATTTGTAACCTAAGATATGATTTATCCTGGAGAATGTTCCATGTGCACTTGAGAAGAAACTGTAATCTGCTGTTTTTGTATGGAATGTCCTATAAATATCAATCAAATCTATCTGGTCTATTCTGTCCTTTAAATCTTGTGTTTCCTTATTAATTTTCTGTCTGGCTGATCTGTCCATTGGTGTAAGTGAGGTGTTCAAGTCCCCCACTATTATTGTGTTACTGTCGATTTCCTCTTTTAGAGCTGTTACAGTTGCCTTATGTATTGAGGTGCTCCTATGTTGGGTGCATATATATTTATAATTGTTGTATCTTCTTCTTAGATTGATCCCTTGATCATTATGTAGTGTCCTTCCTTGTCTCTTGTAACATTCTTTATTTTAAAGTCTATTTTATCTGATATGAGTATAGCTACTCCAGCTTTCTTTTGATTTCCATTTACATGGAATATCTTTTTCCATCCCCTCACTTTCAGTCTGTATGTGTCCCTAGGTCTGAAGTGGGTCTCTTGTAGACAGCATATATATGGGTCCTTTTTTGTATCCATTCAGCAAGCCTGTGTCTTTTGGTTGGAGCATTTAATCTATTCACGTTTAAGGTAATAATCAATATGTATGTTCCTATGACCATTTTCTTAATTGTTATTGTTCTATTTTTGTAGGTCCTTTTCTTCTCTTGTGTTTCCCATTTAGAGAAGTTCCTTTAGCATTTGTTGTAGAGCTGGTTTGGTGGTGCTGAATTCTCTTCGCTTTTGCTTGTCTGTAAAGCTTTTGATTTCTCCGTCAAATCTGAATGAGGTCCTTGCTGGGCAGAGTAATATTGGTTGTAGGTTCTTCCCTTTCGTCACTTTAAATATATCATGCCACTCCCTTCTGGCTTGTAGAGTTTCCGCTGAGAAATCAGCTGTTAACCTTATGGGAGTTCCCTTGTATGTTATTTGTCATTTTCCCTTGCTGCTTTCAATAATTTTTCTTTGTCTTTAATTTTTGCCAATTTAGTTACTATGTGGTTCAGCGTGTTTCTCCTTGGATTTATCCTGCCTGGGATTCTCTGTGCTTCCTGGACTTGGGTGGCTATTTCCTTTCTCATGTTAGGGAAATTTTCGACTATAATCTCTTCAAATATTTTCTCTGGTCCTTTCTCTCTCTCTTCTGCTTCTGGGACCCCTATAATGCAAATGTTGTTGCATTAAATGTTGTCCCAGAGTCTCTTAGGCTGCCTTCATTTCTTTTCTTTCTTTTTCCTTTATTCTGCTCCATAGCCATGAATTCCACCATTATGTCTTCCAGGTCACTCATCCGTTCTTCTGCCTCAGTTATTCATCTATTGATTCTTTCTAGTGTATTTTCATTTCAGTTATTGTATTGTTCATCTCTGTTTGTTTGTTCTTTAATTCTGCTAGGTCTTTGTTCTTTAGTTCTTCTAGGTCTTTGTTAAACATTTCCTTTATCTTCTCGATCTTTGCCCCATTCTTTTTCCGACATCCTGGATCATCTTCACTGTCATTATTCTGAATTCTTTTTCTGGAAGGCTGCCTATCTCCACTTCATTTAGTTATTTTTCTGGGGTTTTCTCTTGTTCCTTCATCTGGTACAAAGTCCTCTGCCTTTTCATTTTGTCTGTCTTTCTGTGAATGTGGTTTTCCTTCCACAGGCTGCAGAATTGTAGTTCTTCTTGCTCCTGCAGTCTGCCCTCTGGTGGATGAGGCTATCTAAGAGGCTTGTGCAAGCTTCCTGATAGGAGGGACTGTTCTCATCTGCTTTTGATAGCCAACTTTTCCACATTGCAAGTTCTATTTCATACATCTGTCAGCTTGACAATAGGTTAAGGTTCTAGCCATAATTATTTACTGGCTTTATTATAGGAAACACTTGATGCTGACCTACGAAATTCTGCTAACCTCTGCCTCTACCAAGCTCCACATCTTACAGTTCTTTAAGCACACAGCCACTAGAAAGAAAGATCATTTTGCTCCTTTTTAGTTTCAAATTCAAAAATATATATATCATTCTTTGTTATCATTGTCTCACATGTCTCAGTTTTCTTTAACATTCCCTTTGACCATGCTATGCTTTGGAATCTTTATTCCATTTAATTAATTCATTTACTAGCACCTCCATGTCTATTTCTTCTAACATATAGTGTAACTTCATTCCTTTCCAATTACCGCATATATTTTCACGTATCAATCACTGATCTTCATCAAGGAGAGAAGGAGAGAAAGGGGGAGGGGGAGGGGAGGAAAGGAACAAGGAGAAGGAAAAAGACCATCTACAATGAACATTGACAGTTATGCATTCCTCTCCATCCTTGGGCCACTCAAAGCCCCATTCTGATGTATGCCCCTCAAATCAATTGTGCCTTATTTAGCCAAAGGCATTTACTGATGACATCCATCTATACACATATTTTTCTCTTTCTTATTGTTACAGAAGTGAGTTATGCCTTCCTGTGCATTAGACCAGAACTAATAGAAAGGTAATATTAAAAATTATTACTTTACCCTAAGCAAGTCCATCTTTCACAGATCAAGGGTAGGCTGAAGTCTTATTATATATAAAGAATAAAGCTTTTCATGGCCTTGCCAATACTACAAAATGGTTTCTTGAGTTTTCAGAATTTTAGGAACATAGAAGCAATCAAGCTGCATGAGTCACCATTGTTCATATACATGGCTGACCTAAATATTGTTTTTTAAAAACCATGACTTCGGAAGTAATTTTCATGGAGATTATTGAAAATGATCATCTGAATTTAGCTTTTGGCAAAGAAAAAAAATATCTTTGGCCTTTTAATTTACACTACATTTCAAATATCTTTAAAATTAATTTTAACTTTACAATTTTAAATTTGCTTTTTAACATGTTATTCTAATATGTCATTTTAACTGGAACAATTTTTGAGATTAAATTTATTCTGTATTTCTGTCCTGTTTTTTACACTAAGAATCGTACCATCTTAAACACTCTTGCTAACTCATTCTATTTGTTTCTCTTTGGGGATCAGGAGAATTGATTTGTCTAAGAGCCAAGGACATTCAGTACAGAGGATGGATTTTCAGTGATGCACACACAAAGGCCAATCCACGCAAAATCATGAAATATTCAAACTTTATCTCTATTGCTTTAGCCTCTTCATTTTAAATGTTTTTGAACATTTCTTCTAACTTTAAAAAGATCCCTCCTTCCCCTGCAAGTTCCCACTAACTTCATGCTCATTCCCTGTTATAACTGTCTCTTGGAAGAATATTTGAGACCAGTCCATATTAGAGTACAATTGATTGTTTTCAAGGTATAGGCATGGGGGCAAAGGCTGTTCCAGTTGAACTGAAAGTTAATCTTTAAGCTGAAAGACTGAATTTTCTACATAAGAATTTCAGGTGTGCATGTGAGAAAAGATGTTTCAGTGTAGAGGACTTTTCCATTCTTAAAGTCAACCTACATTTTCTAGGCCATTAGCCATTGGGCAGGCTGGTCCACACTGTGCAGGATCCTACCACTTCTCTGGAAGATCCCAGCCTGCATACCTCGTGCCTTCTGATAAAATTGCTGGCGTTTGCCAACACTTGAAGACTTGGAATCTCAAAGGAACTATTCATGAGGCTTTCTTTTCTTGTTGTCACTTATTTGTTCACTCTCCCCCCCACCACCAAATTTACTAACTGCCTACCATGTGCCTGAATGGATACTAAGTACTATGAATACAACAGTGAATAAGAAGTAGTCCTGGGCCTTAAAGAAGATAAATCTAATGTGGAAGGTAGGGAAATGAACAGCTAAATTATAATATAATAAGATAAAGGCTTTGTAGAGGGGTCAGTATTATCCTTGGGAAGCACAGAAGAGTACCTAACCCACCTTTGGGAGGTCAAGGAGGGCTTCCTGAAGGAGGTGATGGCTCAGCTGAGACCATTAGTCTCATTAGGCTCATCTGAGACCAATTAGGGTTAGCCAGGCAAAAAGGAGAAAGGAGAATATACCGATAAAAGTGGGTGAGCAAAGGCTATAACGTTGAAAGTAATCATGTTTCACTGGGAGAACTATTTCCAAAACAGAGAGTGAATAGGCAGGGGAGCAAAAGGAGAAGGGAACTGTGGGGGACATCAAGGCCCAGGTCTTAGAGGACTGTGTAAGCCACTCTGAGGAATTTAAACTTAACCCTGAGGCAATGGGAAACAATCGTAGGGTTTTCAACAGAAAAATGACATGAACAAATACATATTCTAGAAAGTCCATACTGGCAACAGTGTGGAGATTAGATTAAAGATGGACAAAACTGGAGTCAGGGAGGCCATTTTGAAGGATGTAGCTATGATGCAGGTCAGTGATACTGAGGGCCTGAGCTCAGGTGAGAAGCTGAGGTGGAGATGAGCAAATGGTGGTAGAATCCATAAGACTTGGTAATTGAGCAGACTGGATGGTGGTCAGGAAGAGAAGAACCAACAGTGAGGAAGGAATAAAAGAATCACCCTTTGATATGAGAAGGCAAGAGAAAAAATCGTTTTCAGAGGGACAGTGATAAGTTCTGTTTGGGCCATGTCATGTTTGCGATTCCTAAAGAAGGTCTCCTGCATACCAGTGGGTGCCAATCGCATGGACTACAATGAGATTGACCTCCCATGGAAGAGCAGGGCCCACACTGTCCAAATGTGTATGGTGGCCCTGGTTGGGGCTCAAGAGAGAGACTCTTGTTGGGGATGAAGACTTGAGGGTCATCAGCATATAAACAGTGTTTGAAGCTCAAGAGTAGATGAATTCCACCAACACCAAAGAAAGTGTGTAGAAGAAGAAGCCCAGGGACACAAAGAAACACTGATATTTACAGAATAGGCAAAAGAAGAGAAACCCACAAAAGAAAAGGAGAAAGAGGAACCAATAAAAACAGAGGAACACCAAGGAGAGAAGAGGTCACCGATGCAAAGAGGCACTTGCAATTTAGGTAAATTGCCACCAGGTGGAGTGTGGTCTCAGCATTTGAAATTCCTGCAAGTGTTAAAGCAGGGCAAACATAGGTTAGCATTTATATATGTCATTTGGTTCACAGCTTTTGGCAAACCTGTAGACAGTGGAGGAACAGGAGTTCCACTGTATAATGTAGAAACGAAAGCATTGAAAGAGAAAAAAGGAAACAAGGTTCTATCCCCACCTTTATGACTCTCTAGCAAGAAGACCTTAGGCAAATCTTTATCTCCCTGTCTTCAGTTTCCACACATTTTTTTTTTTATGATAACTCATGGTCTCTTTTTTTTTTTTAATTTATTTTATATTTGGCTGTGTTGGGTCTTCGTTGCTGCATGCGGGCTTTCTCTAGTTGCGGCAAGTGGGGGCTACTCTTTTTTGTGGTGTGCGGGCTTCTCATTGCAGTGGCTTCTCTTGTTGCGGAGCAGGGGCTCTAGGCACGCAGGCTTGGTAGTTGTGGCGCACGGGTTTAGCTGCTCCATGGCATGTGGGATCTTCCTGGACCAGGGCTCAAACCCTTGTCCCCTGCATTGGCAGGCAGATTCTTAACCACTGCACCACCAGGGAAGCCCTCCACACATTTAATATAAGGAAGTTGGGCTAGGTGTTTAAATCCCTTCCAACTAATATAATAAAAGAAAATAATAATAAAAACATGTACACAGCACATATCTGGACCTGATATTTCAGTAGGTGCTGGAGATATAAAAAAGGAATAGAACAAATTTAGAGTCTGTACTCATGGGGCCAACAACCCTAGCAAGTTGGACATACTTATAAACTAACAGTCACAGCAATATGGAGAGTGCTATAATGGATAGACACACAGCTATGGGAGCACAGAGAAGAAGCTAACTGTTTTCCAGGCTTCATGAAGGAGGGCAATCTTGAGAATGAATTTTACAGCATAAGTAGGAATCTTCAAGAGATCATGAGGAAAGGAATCTTATGCAGAAGATATAGAATGCGCAAAGGTCTAGAGGTATATGAGAGCACTGAGTTTTCGGTTCAATATGGCAGAATATAAGTTGCCTGGAGGGAAATAAATGCAACTGGAAAAGTGGACAAGGACCGGAGAAGTCACTGCAGGTCTTATTTATTACAGTGATATGTTTGAACCTTGTTTAATTAACAAACACTTCCTGAGGAATTGCTCTGTACTAGGTACTGTTTGAAGTGCATTACAAATGTTGTCATTTAATTCTTGCATAAGTCCTATGCGGTAAATGTCTCACCCCCTGCCCCCCCATTTTACAATGAGTAACAGACACAGAGATTAAGTAACTTAATAGCCCTTACATTAGTATAAGCCTGTCAGGGATGTTTCTGGGGTTCCCACTAAGATGCTCTGGCCCCCAAGTTCCTGCTCTTAACTGTAGGAACGTACAGTTGCTGTAGGAGACGTGAGCCAATGAAAGGATTTTCACCTGGGAATAATGACATCAAATTGGCATTTTAGAACTGTCCTCTGGTAGGAGTGAAGAGCTGGATTGGAGGGGGTGACATTGGAGGAAGGATGCTTTTGCTGGATTTCAGCTAAAATACATGTGCTGAGACTAAACAGTGAGAACTTTGAAAAGAGAGACTTAAGAGGTGCTTAGCAAGCATCCTTTCAAGGCTCGGTGACCAGCTGAAAGGAAAAGGAAAAGAGCAAGAGAAATATAAATTGATGCCCAGGTTTCTGGCTTAGAGAACTGGGGGATTGATAGTGACCTTAAGTGAAATTGGGAAAAGAACAATTTTGAGCATGCTGAGTAAGAAATATAATGGACCATTGGAAATATAAAGTCTGGAACTCAGGAAGAAAGTCTGAATGTAGATGGTTGAATTGGAATAAGTAGAGTCCTCAGGAAAGAATGGGAGAAGGAGAAAGGAACTAAAATTAGAACCTGAATGTTGAACAAGAGGAAGAAAAATTGGGAATGAGGGGTCTCTAAGGCTGGAGGAAGGCCACATAAGACTGTTTTCACTTTTTAAATTATTTAATGTTTTCCTTTGTGTTGAGGAGATCAGAGTCTTGTGCTAGAATAGAGGTAAAAAAGAGTGGCATTGGGCTTCCCTGGTGGCGCAGTGGTTGAGAGTCCGCCTGCTGATGCAGGGGACGCGGGTTCGTGCCCCGGTCTGGGAAGATCCCACATGCCGCGGAGCGGCTGGGCCCGTGAACCATAGCTGCTGGGCCTGCGCGTCCGGAGCCTGTGCTCCGCAACAGGAGAAGCCACAACAGTGAGAGGCCCGCGTAACGCAAAAAAAAAAAAAAAGCGTGGCATTACATGTCTGTAACTAGCCCTGTTCTCTGCAGGCAGAAATTATATCCAATTCCTTTGTATATCACTGTGCCTGGAATAGAACAGCCCCTTCCTCAGCAAATACTTGGTAAATAAATCTTAATTTGTAGACTTTGATGTTCTAATACATTTAACTTTCTCTTATCTCTCTTGGGTACACAGCCCACCTTGGGAAAAGATCTCATCCAGTTTTCCAAAACAGAAGGCCAACAATAAATTGATCCAGTTATGTTGAAATACTTATTCTTAAATGCTCCTCAAATGAACACATTAACTGTGGGTCTACATCCTACGTCGCCCCCTAAAAAAATCACAAAGCATCTCATTGCCCTTTGTTATGCAAAATTCAGACAGTAAGTTTTGGAAAGAGCATATTCCCTTGGGTCAGGCAAATCTGACTTCAACCCACAGGTCCAGCAGGCCTAGCTCTCTGACCTTGGGCAAGTCATTTAATCTTGCTGTGCCTCAGTTTCCTCATCTGCAAAATGGTGATTATGATACTCTGTACGGTATAGGACTGCTGCAAGGATGACATACCCAGAACCCCTGCAGTTGTTGCTCTCACAAAAGAGATGCTCGGGAAATATTAAATCTTTGGCAGTATTTGCAACCTTGACAATCATTTTCATTGTAAGAACATAGGTTTGCAAGAAGTGCTCCCCGGAAGTTCAAGGCTTCCTCTGAGTCCAGTGGACCTGCAACATTATCAGGAGCCACCAGGTGGTGTTGGTGCCTCTTAGGGGACCCTAGGTCGGGGGTTCTTACCATCAGGGTCAATAAACTTCCCAGTGCTAAGTAAGCACCAAGTTGTTTCCAGTATGCTTCTTTCCATAGCATTATAACCTTACTAAAATAGTAGTCTCTACAGACTAAACACGAATGTGAGCATTTAACAGTAAAAAAATTTTATATATTATTTGAGAAAAGACTTAATGAAAAGCAGCTACTGCAGTACACATCACGTAACTTCCTGACTCCCTTAAACTGTTTTTAATGATTTCTTAAACTTAAGCTAACCTTGGTTTTAATTCCCTCACATTAATTTCGATTCATTCTTATGTGGGCAGAAGGCTAATGGCCTCTGGACTCTGCTTAACCATAGAATTTGGCAAAGCACTCCATGGAAAAAGCCCTCGGTCCTTTTCACCTGCTGGGGGATTAAATCCCCTCATTAAGAGGCTTAGGCAAGCCACTTCAGCCAGTACTTAGAAGAAAATCTGGCCTCTAGATGCCATTTCAGAGCTTGGCCCTCTTCCTGCTGCCTGTCTTTGTCCACATTGAAATAGAAAATGTTCACTGGGTTCTCCAAGCCCCATGGCCCTTGATTTCTAATCAAAACCCGGTTACCAGGGTTACCCCGGCCCCTGAGCAGGCTCCCTGACTCTGCGTTTGCCACCAATGCCACTGGGCAAGGCCACTCTGCTTTCTCCTGGCTGCTCACACAGGGTCCGGTTTGGGATGCTCTGTGTGCTGCAGCTCCTGGGACCCTGTGCCCGCTGAAGCCCTCTGCTTATAGAGGTCAGACATGTCCTGTTTGTCTTCTCAACTTTTACACAATTTTGAAGGCTAAAAACAAAGAATGTTTAAAACAAATTTTAGCACCATCATTGTTCTAAGGGCAGTGAAACTAGTCTGTGAGATACTACAGTGGTACATACATGTTATTTTACATTGGTCCAACCCATAACATGTAAAACACCAAGAGTGAACCCTAAAGTAAACTATGGCCTTTGGGGGATAATGACGTGTCAGTGTAGGTTCATTAAGTGTAACAGATGTACCACTTTGGTGAGGGAAGATGATAGAGAGAGAGGTTGGGGGGGAGGGGTATATGGGAAATCTCTATATTTTCCACTCAGTTTTGCTGTTAACCTAAAACTGCTCTAAAAATCAGTCTTTTTTTTTTTTAAGTGTCATTGCTATGACCATTTTTACCCTGTAATGTAGGTCCTTATCGCCTCCACAAAAAAAGGGAACAGGGGGTGTGCTCTTGTGATTATCTGACCATTATTAGGCACTTACCTTGTGCTGGTAACTGTGTTATGGGAGCATGGGTGACTCTACAGACCCAGCTCCTGCCCTCAGGAATCCTGCAGTTGAAAGAAAAGGAAAGTAAATTAAACTAAGCCACTTAACTAAGCACTTAATTTCACGGTAAACACAAAGAAGGTGCTAGGAGAGTGTTTCCTTGGGGGGCAGCTGGAAAAGGCTGCTTCTCTTCCCTTGGCAAATATTCATGTGCCTCCTTCAACACCGACATGCTGAGTAGTTGACAGTTAGTGCAGTTAAGTAGTTGAGTTAGTACAGCAGTGTCAGTCCCTCACCCCTTCCTCCACCTATTCTCAATCGTGGCCTTTAAGATCCAGATAGCAGAAGAGTTACTGCTGTGACACATGTGCTGCCCTCAGCTGGGCCTCTCCAAAAAAGGAGATCCAAAAGCATCCAGAATCACCTCATACCTGTTAGGTTGGCTAGTATCAAAAAAATAGAAAAGTACAAGTGTTAGCAAGAATGTGGAGAAATTAGAACCCCTGTGTACTGTTGGTGGGAATGCCAAATGATTCAGTGCTATGGAAAATACTATGGCAGTTTCTCAAACAAATAAAAATATAGTTACCATATGATCCAACTATTCCACTTCTGGGTATACTCCTGAAAGGATTGAAAACAGGTCTCAAAGAAATATGTGTACACCCATGTTCATAGCAGCATTATTCAGAATAACTAAAACATGAAAGCAATCCAAGTATCCATCAATGGGTGAATAGATAAGCAAAATATGGTATATACATACAATGGAATATTATTCAACCTTAAAAAGGAAGGAAATTCTGAGGAAGACATTATGCTAAGTGAAATAAGCCAGTCACAAAAAGACAAATACTGTATGATCCTATTTATATAAGGTACCTAGAATAGTCAAATTCGTAGAGTCAAAAAGAATGGTGGGACTTCCCTGGCGGCACAGTGGTTAAGAATCCCCCTGCCAATTCAGGGGACATGGGTTCAATCCCTGGTCCTGGAGGATCCTACATGCCACGGAGCAACTAAGCCCATGAGCCACAATTACTGAGCCCTCATGCCACAACTACTGAAGCCCACGCACCTAGAGCTCACGTTCCGCAACAAGAGAAGCCACCGCAATGAGAAGTCCGCACACCGCAACAAAGAGTAGCCCCCACTCGCCGCAACTAGAGAAAGCCCATGTGCAGCAACAAAGACCCAATGCAGCCAAAAATAAATTAATTAAATAAAATAAATTTTTTAAAAATGGTGATTGTCAGGGGCTGTGAGGAGGAAGAATAAGGAGTTATTGTTTAATGTATATAAAACCTAATTTTGAAAGATTAAGAGTTCTGGAGATGGATGATGGTAATGGTTGTACAAAAATATAAATGTAGTTAATACTTCTGAACTGTACATTTTTAAATGGTTAAGATACTAAATTTTATATTACTGTATTTTACCACAATAAAAAAAATTGGGGAAAAAAAAAAAGCATCCAGATGGCAAGACATTACAACCTCCCTTAGCTGCCTTCAAGGTTCTAACTACTTACCCACAAGCCAGTGATGGAAAACTGTGAAACCAGGCAGATGGTGACCAGATTCTTTTTCTCCTCTATTCATTCTCTGCCTCTCCTTTTGTCCTGCCTTTCCCAAAATAATTTTTGACTTGGAGTGTAACAGAGAAAGGGTATACATGTAGAGATAGGTCAGATAATAGGAAATTGTATCTGGAGATGGTTTGCATCGGACTCAGCAATCCCCACCTTTTGAGAAGTCGAGGGTGTGTGAAAATGGAGACGCTCATCCATTGCTAGTGGGAGGTCCACTCATGGGACGTTTTCAGAGAGTGATCTGCCATCTTCCAACAAAAAATTGTTCGAAACTTTTGACCAAGCTATTATACTTCTGGAACATTCTTTTAGAATTGCAAGTGGGCAAAGATATATCCTTAAGGATGTCAATTGCAGCACTATTTAATACAACAAAAAGAAATAGAAAACCCAAACGTCCATTAATCAGAGAATGGTTAAATAAATTGTGGCTCAGCAATATGACAGAGTAGTATAAAAGTACTTGTCAAAAGAGCGTAAATCATATAAACTAATGGAGAGAAGTCAATGATATAGAAAGTAAAAACAATAAGTTGCAGAACTATGTCTAGAATGATCTCATATTATTTAAAAACAAAATGTTCACATATGTGTTTGTATATTCATTTTTTAAAGTCTGGAAGGCTGTGCAAATCACTAAAAGTGGTTACCCCTAGGGAGGGAAATTTAGGAGAAAGGAACTTTTATTCTCTCTATAGGATATATTTTCATTTAGTTTGACTACTACTTATAATGAGTATGTATCATTAACGAGAAAAAATTTAAGAAAGAAAAAAATTTTTTTTAATTTTATCTGCTCCAAAACAGGATGGTAATGGTAGACTCATCCTTTTTTTTTTTTTTTTTTTTTTTTTTAATTTTTTTTTTCTTTTTTTTTTTTTGTCTTAATTTTATTTTATTTTATTTTTTTGCTTTATAACAAATTTAATCAGTTATACATATACATATGTTTCCATATCCCCTCCCTTTTGCGTCTCCCTCCCACCCTCCCTATCCCACCCCTCCAGGCGGTCACAAAGCACCGAGCTGATCTCCCTGTGCTATGCGGCTGCTTCCCACTAGCTATCTACCTCACGTTTGGTAGTGTATATATGTCCATGCCGCTCCCCCACTTTGTCACAGCTTACCCTTCCCTCTCCCCATATCCTCAAGTCCATTCTCTAGTAGACTCATCCTTAACATTGATTCTTGTTTCATGACAGTTCACTGTGTTTGACTTGAAACAGGCCTTTCTTTTCAGAGCTCTCTGTTTTCCCTTATACTTGGCATTCCATATAAAACAACTGTCTGGAAATCACAGAGATGGAAAGGTGGAAACAAATGCACAGGAGGAGATAGGGAATGGAAGGTTAAGAACTTAACCCAAATAAAAAGCAGCCATCAAAATTATGTTCATGGAGAATTCACAATATGGTGAAATATATACATTATAAAAAATACAGAAGTCAAAGACATATAGTTAGCATGACCATAACTAGAAAAAAGAAATAAATGGCCTCCAAAAAGCCTCCAACAAGGATACTAGGGAAAAGTAAACGAAAATATTAACAACGATAGACTAGATGATGAGACGTTAGAGTTTTCATTTTTTTACATTCTACATTTTCGAAAATGTAGAATTACTTTTTAAAAAATATTTATTTATTTATTTGGCTGCTTCGGTCTTAGCTGTGGCACGCGGGATCATCGTTGCAGCATGAAGGATCTTTCATTGCGGCACACGGGCTTCTCTCTAGATGTGGCGCGCGGGCTTGGTAGTTGCGGCATGCGGGCTTAGTTGTCCCACAGCGTGTGGGATTTAGTTCCCCAACCAGGGCTCAAACCCACGTCCCCTGCATTGGACGGCGGATTCTTAACCACTGGACTACCAGGGATGTCCCCAGCATGACTTTTATCATGTAAATAATCACACTTTTATTTCAGCTACATTTATCACTACCCCACAGTTTATCCTCCCAAAATACCACCATCACAGATAGTAGTACAGAGTATAGATATGTCTAGTTCTAAACTCATTTTCAAAGCCTGTGTGTCTTAATTCTGAGAAGCCCATCAAGTTTGGAGCCTTTCCTTCTCTCTGCAATAGGACAACTTGAAGATTCCATTATCTTCCGAAGGAATACAGTATGGGGAAGTAAATATCAATTAATTGTTTGGTCTGTGAATCTGGGAGATATTATATAATATTCACTGAAAGTATTTAGAACCTCAGTGTGAGAACCCGGGACACATTGTAGAGGGACTTTGTTGCTTAAATTTTCTTCACAAAGTTGAAGTGAGAAACCATAAGAGTTTAACAAAATTTATCTCAGTCTCTCAAATCCCTTGCTTTGGATTTCCGGAATCTCTTTTGGCCAGAAGACACTCACACCCTCTGTTTTCTGGTGAGAATTTATGTTGGCCTGCTTTTCTTGGCTTGGTTTGTTTGCTAACAGTCACCAGCTGTGCAAGCTCCCTCTATAATTTCTTGTAACTTTTTTTTAAAAACAATAGGGCCTCAAATGCAGGGTTTCATGATAAGGTCTCAAGTTCCACATAAAATGGAAAATTTTCAGTACCAAGGCATGCCAAGGAGGGGTGGGGCCGCTCGACTGCCTTTGACCCTTTGTAACCCCGAAAGAGGTCCTCTCATCCCTGCAAGTCAGGTTTCTCTGAAACTGTCACACACCCAAGAGGAGAGATGCTAGCTGTTTTCTAACTTTGAAATCTGCATGAGTTGAAGCAACAGCTCTCCCTCATTTCTTCTTGAAAGCTTATCAAAATGGGACTGTGAACCCCTAATATCACATCCTTTGATACTCACCAACTCATTTTATAAATAATCCCCTCTACATAGTAGACCTGAAGATCTATGTGTATATGGTTTGGTTGATGTTCCTTTATCTCATATAAGAAGTGCTAGTCCCTTTCATCTAACTTTCTCCTCTTATTATCAGAATTCAAAATGTTGTCATTGCTGTTGGTTTGGCTTTGCTTTTTTAAAAAAAAATATTTGACTTCTAGTAGCCCAAGAGAGGATGAGGGGAGAAATTATATTGTGAGCCCTGAGCTTTATATAAATATAGTGTGTTTTTCAAGTCAATTTCTATCCAAAGTTCATGCTTTTTTGTTCTACCATGTTGTTTCTGACAATTTAATACAAGAGAAAACTAACATTCATTGAGCATCTATGATATGCCAGATGTGCTATAGAGATTAACTCATACAACCTTTCCAAAACATATTCCAATGGGAATAGCTATCCTCATTTTTATGAAAAAAAAAAAAAAGGCTCAGAGAGGCTAAATATTTGCCTAACGTCACATGGTTTGCTGAGAACAGATCCAGGATTTAACGCCAAGTCTATCTCCAAAGCTCGCTTTCTATCTCATCATAGGTAGTGTTTTATGTGGAATCACTCACCAGGAGAGCTCTATGAGCTAGGTACCATGATCATTCCCATTTTATAGCGAAAAATCCAGCTTAGAGAAGTTAAGGAACTTGTCCACAAGTCCATTAAGTGTGCAAAAGAAGAGATTAAGACCCAGACAGTCTGACTTTGGCACTGTTAGTCACTTATTGGGCTATCTCCCCAGAAACACTTTTAGAGACTCTCTATTCTAATGAAGACAAGGGAGAAATTTCCTTAGGCATGCAAGGCACCAAATGTGATTTTTAAAAGAGAGAGAAAAGAAAAATAAACTCTCTGCTAAACTAGGATTGGTCACTAGGAATTTCTCTCCTCCACAAATGCATGGTACAAATAATTCATTGATATTCGCAGAAGTGTCCATTAGCACATGATGGGAATGTCTGATTCCTCTTCACTGTGGCACTAGTGAAGCCTTGCAGCTTCAGAGGAAAAGGAGGAGGGTTCTGGAGCTGTATAAATCAGGAAACTGTGCAATGAACCGTGTGGGTGGTGGTAAGGCTTTTAGCAGCCAGGCTTTCTGAGTCTTGAGATGAGCTTACTCATCCTCAGTGTTCTGGGTCAGGGGAGAGCTCTGTCAAATGAAGGAATGAGCCATCCTTCATGGCTCGAGGCCAGGGCCATTGACCCTCCATCAGGAGGGCATGACATTGGAATTACCATTTCAGTAGTGGTGATGGATTTGCACATATCTCTGTGTGCATTCACAGGCTCCCCTGGCTCTTTGTGAGCCATGACAAGGACCTCTGAGGGCACCGGGATTCAAGGGGTGCCATTGTCATGACATATGACATTAGCAACATCCTTAGCTACCTCGGAGCCTAAGACAAAAGAAATGAGCAGATTCCCATGTAAACTTAAACCCGGTGCATGTGTGACCTCATTTCTCTCTGGGGTTGTCTGGACAATTAAGGGACGAGATAAGAAACTGTTGTAAGAAGCTGTGTTTTTAATGTCAGCAGCAGCTCTTGTTTCCAGGAATGGGATAAAACAGAGAGCCCAAGCAGAGTGTCCTGAGCCTAGTCTGAGACAAAATTTTTTTTTATGTGTTGGATTTATATGCCTCCAACTTCTGTGCTTTATTACAAGGCCATCTAGCCTGAATGCCCTCACAGAGAGACAGAGGCACTATTTCCTCCTGGTGGGAGGCAAAGGAGGAAGAAGCAGGGAGAGCAGCCTTACTATGCAAAGGAGCTACAATAAAGGCTGCCTTTCCCCACTGCAAGTGGCCCTTCGAGAAGACGAGTAGTGAAGGGGAGCGGGCAAAGGGCTCGATGCCTCTTTATCTAATAAAACCTGATAACAAGCAACAGGTGCACCAGCATATAAACTACCTTGGAGTCATCAGGAAATTCTAAAGAAAGCGGCATCAAATTGCAAATGATATGACTTTCATCTAATGATAGATATTAATTATACAGGGAAGATTGCAGTAGGCCCATAAAATGGGTGTTTGCATCCTCATTATTCAGTATTTCATGCCATGATGATAGAGCAATAATGACAGAATAATAAACAAGCTATTTGTTTATTTATTTCCGTCATGGAAAACTAGACTTTGAAAGTCAAATCACAAAGTTTGGAGGAAGTGGGTAAAAGACTTCCACAAACATCCAGAAAGGGCGACTGGAGATGTCGGGGGTGGGGTGAGAAGAGTAAGGAAGAGATCAACGGCTTGATAGATGAAAAAAACAGACGTGTTTTTCTTTCTGATAAACATACTCCTACAATGGTATCAGAATTAAGATGGCAATTTTCCCTTGCTGCTGACAGCAGCATTTTATTGAGATGTTTTTAAATGTCCAAACCCTTTGAAAGAACAGTTCTTCGAGGTGATGTGGTGGACTGGGGCGTGGGGAGGAGTGTGCCATATTGAGAAGGAACACATGAGGTCGGATGTCACGCCCACAGCAGCACCTGTCGCCTCTATGAATTGCTACGTTTCACTCATTCACGAGGCCCCAGTGAGGAGCAGACCCAGGCTGAGCGGGATGACAAGTGGGTGGGAACGAGCTGGAAGGACTGAGATTGTCTGCGAAGAGAAGTGAGGGCAGGAAGTGGTGGGTGGAAAGGAGAGAGGGATGCAGGAAAGAATGCAGTGAGTAAACACACCCGCCAGCACGCGTGTGCCAAGAGACCCGCGCAGATCCTTATCGCGACGGTTTATTACACAGCACGTTGTAAAAATTAAGGGCAATTGGAGAAGAGGATGTGGAGAGCTGGGGGGAGAGGAGTAGCAAAGATCGACTTACCTGGAATCCTAAAATAACCCTTTCGGAGCAAGCTCTGCCCCAAGTACCCTGTTTGGTTTAACGCAGCGGAACTCCCCATCCTCTTGCCAGCCAGCCAGCCTCCTGCCTGCCTGCCTCTTCAGCATTTCTCAACGCTTTGAACCCTGCTCAGTTTAATGGTTTTTGTTTGTTTGTTTGTTTGTTTGTTTTGTGTTTTTTGTTTTTTGCGGTACGCGGGCCTCTCACTGTTGTGGCCTCTCCCGTTGCGGAGCACAGGCTCCGGACGCGCAGGCCCAGCGGCCATGGCTCACGGGCCCAGCCGCTCCGCGGCACGTGGGATCTTCCCGGACCAGGGCACGAACCCGTGTCCCCTGCATCGGCAGGCGGACTCTCAACCACTGTGCCACAAGGGAAGCCCTAATGTTTTGATAGATGTATTTTTCAAAACATTGGCCAGTCTTGATGGCTATGACTCAACTTCTTTTTTTCTTTTTGGTCCTAATGAAGAGCATGAAGACACTTTTCCATCTCAAAGAAAAATAAAATGATCTGATTATTTACCCACTCACCATTTTTCCTTGAATGCCATCTCTGGAGACAAAGGCAAAGGAGTCCTGTTAGATGTTTGTAAGTTACATTATCTGCCTAACAGATCCAGTCTCATCTAGTTCATCTGGTTAGTGATGTGAGCATGGAAAACCAAACTGGAAAAGGCAGATGAAGAATGAATGTGGAAAAACTTTTAAGTTAGATCCCACTAATTCAGAAGTTGTGATAAATCTCAACTTGAGAAAATTTCCCTTTCATTTATTTTTTGAAAATGGCAGGCAAATTAATAACGTAAAAAAGAGTGCAAGAAAACTCTTCTTTATCTGCTGAAGCAAACAATACCTCATGTTGCCCAGATATCAACAACTATGCATATTTAAGTCTCAAATGGGCAAACTGTAGCCTATTTTTCACAAACGCAGTCATGAAATAAACCAGTGGTAGACCATTTTTCTTTTTTTAAAGTTTGGACCATCCATCTTTTATTTATAAAGCAAAACAAAAGTCAGGTTTGATAGAATTGTTTATTAATTTAAAAGCATACTCTTGATTTATATACAATATGTATGCTGTTGTGCTCTGAGATTAAATTTATATTTAGCTTGTGGATATCTCATTCTGGAACCTGGGACACTATATCCCAAGGAACAAAATCAGTTTATTCAGGAGACTCCCAAGTTCCTTGACCTTCAGTTAGATGATTGCAGATTAAAAGACTTAATCATCCTCTGGAACACTCATTTTTACATTCCCATGGAGTATTTTCATGAAAACTGGTGTCAAGATGATTCAGGGTGATTTTATCTCCTGAGTCGGAAGAGGAACAACCAATAGGACAGAGGTGTGACACTACGACACACTTGCTCCATCTTCACACCTTAAATACCAAACAGCAAAATCCTCCCCATCACCGACAAAACTTGTCACTCCCTCTTCCTATCTAAATTGCCCAGTCGTCCACTGACTTACTTAGAGTCTGGAAGATACTATGATGGTTACATGTGCCCCTGAGCTATCCCACATATGAGAATTCAAGAAGGGAAGCTGAGGTCCTATCTCTTCCCACAAAGTTTTTGCCTTGACTCATTCACTCACGTTCACTGATTCATTTGTTTTAGGAACACTTACTGGGTACCATTATGTAAATGGTAATTAGAGAATAAAAGATTTAGACTCCTTTTCCCCTAAGGCAAGTGTAGTCTGGAGTTTCTGGGTTTGGAGATAACAATTGAAGCAAGATGTGAACAGAGTAAGAATAACATAAGCCAGACAGCATGTAAGAAAGATGGAAAAACAGATATGCCTGTTTTCTATCTTTTTTATAAGGAAGTGAAATCAGGGAGAGCAGGAGAAAATTACTTCTCTATGGGGATAATTGATAAAGCCTTTAGAGAATACGGTGTTTGAGATGAATCTGCAAAATTGTTTTCAACTTGAGATAGAAGTGAGCTAGCTCTCCAAGTGAGAGTAACATGGAATTGACATAGGAAACTGGAAATATGGGGTGATGTTAAGATAGTGTGTTGAGATTTAGGTATGTAAAGGAAAATATTAGCCAGTGAGTTCGGAAAAGTATTCATTCAAGAGACATTTATCTTCCTCAAAAAGGATTAGACTAAAAAGTAATAATAATGAATATAATACACTAATAAGTGCACCTAGCACTTATTGAACAATTAACTGTGTCCCAAGCTTTGTGATATGTGTCTTAGATGCATTATATCTTTTAATTAGCACAATAATTCGATGATATAAGAATAATTAACTGGATTTCACAGAAAAGAAAACGAAGCCTCATACTGTTAGTAAATAGTGCCTCAGACTTTCCTGTTTGTGGCTATACTTCTTCCAGGCAATCAGTCAAGTTCACTTTAACTGAATTTCACATATAAATTATGTTTGAAGCAAAGAATTGGTTTGGCCTTAATTAGAAATGGCCCTCTTTGGAGGTTTCTCCTCTTTAAAGATAAACATATTCAGATAAGGGTTTCACTGATGCTGTCAGTAGAGGCATTTTACATTAGGGTATCTTTCCAGCACCCCTCAAATAATCCCAGCTCACCCAGAAGTCACCCATCCCACCTGCCCATAGAACTGACCCTTAGTTTCAGTGGCCATAAATATAATAGATACAAGTGTCTATCTTTTTCATTACTGACCACATAAAATGTCTCATTTCTAATGGACTTTTAATAGATTGAAAAGACCTTCCTTGTGTCTAGTTCTCAATAATTGTTGCTTTTTGTTACTCTTTAAACAATTGCTTTGACATTCTAAAGTCATCCATTCTTAAGACATGATCTGCTCAGCATTTTATTCTACTTAATGAACACTGTGGTAGACAGAATAATGGTCCTCCAAAGATGTTCATGCCCTAATTCCTAGAACCTGTGAATACGGTACCACGCATAGCAAAAGAGACCAGTCAGGGCTTCCCTGGTGGCGCAGTGGTTGAGAGTCCGCCTGCTGATGCAGGGGACACGGGTTCGTGCCCTGGTTCGGGAAGATCCCACATTCCATGGAGCGGCTGGGCCCATGAGCCATGGCCGCTGAGCCTGCACGTCCGGAGCCTGTGCTCCACAACGGGAGAGGCCACAACAGTGAGAAGCCCGCGTACCACAAAAAAAAAAAAAGAGAGAGAGAGAGAGACCAGTTAAGGTTCCCTCAAGCCTCCTGAAGGAACGCTACCCTGCTGACATCTTGATTTTTAACCCAGGGAAGCATATTTCAGAACTTTGACCTTGAGAACTGTAAGATAACAAATTTGTGTTAAGTTTGTGGGAATTTGATACAACAGCAATAGGAAACATTCTTTTATTCTTTTCCTGTTCTTGATACCTTGTTATTGGAAATGCTATGTGCCACATAAAATGACTGAACCGTTGTATTACCGGTATATCATCTGTCCCCAGTTTCTTTGTCCAAAGCACTCACCTGATAGTTTTAGAATTCAGTCCTCTTTAAAGTCCTCTATAGCTTGCTTTTTTTTTTCTGATTTCGAAGCTTCTTTTATTCTCACCCACATTAACGAATATTTTCAGGTCGAAACATTTGCAAGTCAGAAATGTATAGTCATATTTCATCCTCCAACTTTTTCCCTTATTTGCACCCTAGAATTCAGGTTCTCAAACTTGAGCAGGTACTAGAATCACCTGGAGGGCTTGTTAAAACAGATTGGGACTTCCCTGGTGGCGCAGTGGTTGAGAGTCCACCTGTAGATGCAGGAGACACGGGTTCGTGCCCCGGTCCGGGAAGATCCCACATGCCGTGGAGCGGCTGGGCCCGTGAGCTATGGCCGCTTAGCCTGCACGTCCGGAGCCTGTGCTCTGCAACGAGAGAGGCCACAACAGTGAGAGGCCTGTGTACTGCAAAAAAAAAAAAATACAGATTGTTGTGTCCCACCTCAGAATTTCTGATTTCACTCGTCTAGGATGGGATCTGAGATGTGTATTTCTAACAACTGGCCAGGTAATGCTCATGCTGCTGGCCAGGGGACCACACTTTGAGAAGTACTGTTTTAGTCTTTGCTGGGGAATGCTTTGTTACAGGAGAGAACTACAACTGTAATAGACACATTGACCCTATAGGTGAATAAAATGCAATAGGATCTAGAATGGGTAGGGATGACACTAAACTGTTAACTCTGAGAACGGGGACAAAGCATGTTATTCAATATCTACCTTAGCACTAGGCACAGTAAAGAGTGCTCAATAAATAGTTCTTTTTTATTATTGAGAGATAATTGACATATTATATTTATTTTAGGTGTACAACATAATGAATAAGCTCTTAAATGAATGTTGAGACCGTTCTTCATTCATTCATTCAATTACTATTTATTGACTGCCTCACTCATTCCTTTATCCACATTTTTTGTTTGTTTGTTTTGGGTTTTTTTTGTTTTTTTGTGTGTGTGGTACGCGGGCCTCTCACTGTTGTGGCCTCTCCCGTTGCAGAGCACAGGCTCCGGACGCGCAGGCTCAGCAGCCATGGCTCACGGGCCCAGCCGCTCCACGGCATGTGTAATCCTCCCGGACCGGAGCACGAACCTGTGTCCCCTGCATCGGCAGGTGGACTCTCAACCACTGCTCCACCAGGGAAGCCCAGTCCACGCTGTTTTATGTGGTCTTTTGGGAAGATACAGCAGTGAACCAACCAAACAAAAATCTCTCTCCTCGTGGTGGACTGAGGGAAATAAAAGTAAACTAAGTAAATGATAAAGAATGTTGAAAGTGATCATTGCTCTGGGGAAAAATAAAGCAGGGAGGAGAATCAGGGCTGGTGAGCAGCCTGTAAATTTAAATAGTGTGGACAGACCAAACCTTGCCTGACGCTCATCAAGCCCTATTAAACTCACTCACAAACAATACATTCGCTGAGTTCCTGGCTGTAGCACTTCAAGCTGGGTACCAAGATATAGCAAATAACGAGAGGGAACATGTAGTCTTGTCCTCCAAGAGTTTGTATCCAGTAGGACCAAGATAAAGGATGGAGGTCCCTAATGCTCACCCTGTTGTGACTATCTACCAATCATCAAGAACCTAAAGTTGGGACTTCCCTGGTGGTGCAGTGGCTAAGAATCCGCCTGCCAATGCAGGCGACATGGGTTCGAGCCCTGGTCCGGGAAGATCCCACATGCCACAGGGCAACTAAGCCCACGTGCCACGACTACTGAGCCTGCGCTCTAGATCCCCCGCACCACAACTACTGAAGCCCGCATGCCTAGAGCCCATGCTCCGCAACAAGAGAAGCCACTGCAATGAGAAGCCCGTGCACCATGATGAAGAGTAGCCCCGGCTCGCCGCAGCTAGAGAAAGCCCGCGCACAGCAACGAAGACCCAACACAAACAAAAATAAATTAAAAAAAAGAAAAAAAAGAACCTAAAGTAGCTGCCCATAGCACTTAAACCATTTTTCAAGAATAAACCCAGGGGCCCTGGGAAAGCCAGTGGAGGAAAAGTCATCTCTTTTCTCATCTTTGGGCTAATACCTCCCAAGCTTGAAAAAAATTTGAGAGAGAAAGATGTTTCTTACATTTTCACTTTACGTTTGACTAAGAGTGTCCTTTTCATTTTCAAAGCTTTTCTATACAAATGTTATTCTACAGGATCAAAAAGAGGGAGAGGAATTTAAAGACTGATTCATTTTTACAGCTCCAGATTCAATACTACTTATTATTTCAAAACAAGTGGATGGAAATTATCCTGGGGGCATATTAAGGAGAGGGAGTTGAGAAGAATATACAAAGTGATATACAGATTTTAAAATGTGTCAATAAAGTAATGATGGAACTAATTAAGCCATTTGGGAGACATGCCCCTTTCACTGAGGCAGCCTCAAGAACTAACGTGTCTATCTGCACACATGACTAGATACAGAGCACAGAGTGGTATTTTTTGCACAAGTCTGGCTCAATAAAGCAATTCTTTGCTTCTCTTCTAAGTATCTACATGATTAGAAATACACAACTTCCTTTAATATACTGCTACAATATAACCACATTACTTAGAAAGATTCTTCTTGAGATCAAAATAAACTCGTTCATCATTTTCTTTTTTAAAAATGTATCCCTATTTTTAGTATCTGTTCTTTTCCCTAAAACACAAAACATTAGTTCTCAAACTTTAGTGTGCATCAGAATCACCTGGAAGGTTAGTTAAACCAGTTTCTGTGCTCCATCTATATTGTTTCTGATGCAATAGTTCAGGGGTGGGCCCTAGGAATTTGCATTTCTCACAGATACCCAGGTGATACTGATGCTGATGCCGCTGGTCAGGGGACCATATTTTGAGAATGTCTGTTCTAAATAAAATAGAGGTGACTGATTGAAATGACTCCTGTTGACCATAATAATAACCAGTACACCTGAAGAGGATAATAAATAAACATCTTAGTTTCTCCTCCAGGAAAAATAACCCAATCCAATTTAATCTTTCAATTGACATCCCTTCCATCAATTCCACTGCCCTTTTCTAAATTCTCTGGGTTAAAAAAAAAAATTACCCTGAAAATATAGAAATTAAAATGGACACCATATGTTAATAAGGGCCTAATAGACAGTGAATTAAGTGGAAATAATCTTTCCCAGCTCTTGCATATAACCCAATAATTTTTAAATATCCAAGTAGCATATTAGCTTTTTAGATTAAGCACATTATTGCTTATGAAAGACCTCAGTAGACTACTTGCTTTGTCAAGCAAAAAACATTCATTGCTCAGATTCTGTTTCTTTAATAAACATAGAGATAAGTAAATAGTCAATTTTCCTTTAATATTTTATATCAGAACAATTACTTTTTAAAATCCATCTTCTCAAACCACATTTTAAAATAAGGGTTAGGACTTCCCTGGTGGCACAGTGGTTAAGAATCCGCCTGCCAATGCAGGGGACATGGGTTCGAACCCTGGTCCGAGAAGATCCCACATGCCGCGGAGCAACTAAGCCCATGCACCACAACTACTGAGTCTGCGTTCTAGAGCTGGAGCCACAACTACTGAGCCCATGTGCCACAACTACTGAAGCCCGCACGCCTAGAGCCCGTGCTCCACAACAAGAGAATCCACTGCAATGAGAAGCCCATGCACCACAACAAAGAGTAGCCCCTGCCCACCGCAACTAGAGAAAGCCTGCGCACAGCAACGAAGACGCAACGCAGCCAAAAATAAAATATAAAATAAATAAATAACTTTAAAATAAAATAAAATAAGGGTTAAAAATTACACAAAAGGAAAGCAAATTTCTTTTTTAACTAATAAACTAAAATGAAACAGGACTCCTACAGCAACTAATAAAGCATATCTTTTAACATTTGTAAATTCAGTAGATGCCGCTTGATACAATGGAGAAGTGTATATTGGTCCTCAGTTCATTAGTTTTAGTATGCCCTCTTAAAATATCTTACTTGCATTTTAGTATCTGCCAAGATGTCAGTTCTGACATGACTCTCTTCAGGCAAAATGTAGTTGGCCTTTCCTCATTTTTCGCTGACACAGAAAATGAACAGTTTCTTAACATCATTTAGGATAATGCTATCTGAATCATAGCAAGTTCAAGTGTAAATGAGGTGCACATGTTAAGTCATCTGCAGAAAGGTACAGTTTAACAACTAACTGAATTAATTCAGGGCATGAAAATTTAGCAGCCAGACCGACCAATTCTAGAAGTACATCTCACTGTAGAAAAATTTCCAAATACATAAAGATGACCAGCCTGTAATGTCCTCATTTCCACTTGTATATGACATTTGACTATAATCTAATGTATATGCAAGCTGCTTCCTGCAATGTTAAGCATTAACTATAATCCACCCCTTTATAGAATACATTTGATGATTTGGGCTGGCCATTATAATATCTAAATTGAGTGCTTAAGTACAGTTTAGAAAATTATGTTCTCTACATTTGAAATAACCCTAAATAAAACTCTCTTTAAATTATCATGGAAGAATAAGGCTAAATGAAAAAAGCAGAATACAAAATTGAATCTACACTGTAATTGCAACTATATTAAATTCATTATGCATGCAAACAAGGCTGGGGAAAAAACATAGAGAATATAAGTGACTGATTTGTTAAGGAAAAGTATATTGGAAGAGTGTCTTTTTAAAAATTCTATACTTTTTATAACATTATTTGTACAATTTTCAAAATTATTAAAATTATCTTAGGGAAGAAATTGTTTTTTCTCCTCTTGGATTGTATGTTTTCTTGTCATTGAAGATGATTTAAATTATCAAGATATAAGAAAGATAGCTTGTGTGTTAAACAGTTACGATCTTCTTTCCTTTAAAAAATTATTTTTAAGGCCCATGATGTTGTTATAGATATACTAATGCATATTCTTTACATGACATTATTATTGCCATTCATCACTAATATTACAATTATCAAAAATACTAGTTTTCAGACAGAAATAAGCATGGAATCATAATAAAGACAAATGAACTAAATTACTGATGAAGTTGAAAGTTGCAGTAGTTTGATTAAACAGCGAGCAGGAATTGTCAGACTAATTAACTCAGGGTCAAGCAACTGCTGAACCAAATGCCAGAACTATCAAAATCCAATACAGGGGCCTCCCTGGTGGCGCAGTGGTTGAGAGTCCACCTGCCGATGCAGGGGATACGGGTTCGTGCCCCGGTCTGGGAGGATCCCATATGCCGCGGAGCGGCTGGGCCCGTGAGCCATGGCCGCTGGGCCTGCGCATCCGGAGCCTGTGCTCCGCAACGGGAGAGGCCACAACAGTGAGAGGCCCGCATACAGCAAAAAGAAAAAAAAAAAAAAAAAAAAAAAATCCAATACAGGCTATGCCCTGTTACTTCACTAAGACTACATATTTGTACTTAAGAGTAATGATCTGATATGTTCAGAAAGTTCAGCTCAGTAAAATAACTGCTGTTGAAAACTATTTTTGCCAGGGCTGTTGTCAGCAAATCAGTCAAGTTCTGATAGTCAAGCAAGATCTTCTCAATTCTGAAAGCTAGAAATGCCTAGCATCTATATACAACAGCACAAGTCAGCTCGGGCAGGGCCTATAGCCTAATATTCATATCCCTGACCATAATAATACATGGTGAGAAGCAGGGATGACCTGAGGCCTCGGGAGAACCAGAACATGTCTTTAAGAACTGGAGATAAAGTTGATAGAATATTAGAAGTGGTGCAGGGAGAAGGAAAACGGCCCCTGAAGAGGCACTGGCCAAAGGACTGAGCTCTTGTTCCCCAATTCGTCCTCTACAAATTCCAACATTCATCCATAAAATTAAGATGATGAGCACTAAAACAATTCTGGTCTAATTCGTCTCTTTCCTTTCTCGATTTCCTTCATTGATTCCATTCCTTGTATTAAAATACTAGTCCATGATACAGATATTTAGAGAGCTTAGAGTTACTAGTCCAGGTTGCTAAGTATTAATACAATTTCTTAAGCTCTTACAGGCAGATGTTAACCACCCACATCCCCCTCTCCAAAGAACTAACACACAGCTAAAGTAGATTTACTTGCTTCAATTAAAATGAAAGGAAGGATTGACTAGGAAACCAGATCAATGGTTGGATAAGATGTAATAGGCCTGTGACATTCAAACATATATTAGTGGTTCTCCCCTCCTACACTGCTGGTGGGAATGTAAGTTGGTACAGCCACTATGGAAAAGAGTGTGGAGGTTCCTCAGAAAACTAAAAATAGAATTACCATATGATCCAGCAATCCCACTCCTTGGCATATACCCGGACAAAACTATAATTCAAAAAGATACATGCACCCCTATGTTCATAGCAGCACTATTCACAATAGCCAAAACATGGAAACAACCTAAATGTCCATCAACAGATGAATGGATAAAGAAGATGTTGTACATATATACAATGGAATACTACTCAGCCATAAAAAAGAACAAAATAATGCCATTTGCAACAACAAGGATGCAGCTAGAGATTATCATACTAAGTGAAGTAAGTCAGAAAGAGAAAGACAAATACCATATGATATCACTTATATGTGGAATCTAAAATATGGCACAAGTGAACCTATCTACAAAACAGACTCACTGACATGGCAAACAGACTTTTGGTTGCCAAGGGGGAGGGGGTTAAGGGAGGGAAGGACTGGGAGTTTGAGATTAGCAAATGTAAACTATTATATATAGGATGGATAAACAACAAGGTCCTACTGTATAGCACAGGGAACTATATTCAATATCCTGTGATAAACCATAATGGAAAAGAATATTAAAAAAAGAATGTTTATATGTGTATAACTGAGTCACTATGCTGTACAGCAGAGATTGCCACAACTTTGTAAATCAACTATACTTCAATAAAAAAATTTTTTAAAGAAAAAAATATATATTAGTGGTTCTCAGCTACAGCAGGGTTGTCTATTGTCACAAATGGGATTGGGGGAGATACTACTGGCATCTAGTGCATAGAGGCCAGGGATGCTGCTAAAATATCCTACAGATGCAGAGAATAACCACCTACAATTTTTTTTAAAAGTATCCAGCCCAAAGTATCAATGGTGCCAAGGTTGAGAAACCCTGGGTGTACATGTGTTCATGACAGCCTATAATCATCATATCTGAATCTGAACTATCTTAGCTAAAAAAAATAGCCACTCACTCAGGCACAGTGAATGTTCTCTTTCAGCAGACTCTCCAATTTTAAAATAACACAGAGGAAAATTTAGTTATACAGAATTTGACCAGCCTTATAGAAATGCCTCCATGGCTTCTGCTGTAATTGAGCTGCAACTTCCATCTATCAGTTTCACACTGAAGATTTAACCAGTTTCTTAAAAGATGAGAAATAAAGCCTGTTACAGTACTTATCACATGTGATTCTGTGACTATTTACATATCTGTTTCCCCCTTGCAATTGTGAATTTCTTAGGAATGTGAGTCATATCTTATTTTTCCCAAGATTACATAGTAGGTGGGGAAAATACATGGCTAAAGGCAAAGGTGGATGGGCAGGGGGTTGGAATATGGATGAATGATGCTAGTTCAGCCTGCAAGGAGGTTTTTAAATAATCTGAGTTTATTGGTCGTGTCTCTGAAAAAAAGAATGTCATTAGTTCTAACAATTGCTAATGACAGTATTTTTGCTGTCATGGTTAAGTTTTTTAATACATAAAATAAAATCAGGATTTTCAAAATCAAGATAGTTTTATGATTGAACTGTGTCACCCAAAAAATATATGTTGCAATCCTAACCCCCAGTACCTCAGAATGTGACCTTATTCAGAAATATAGTCATTACAGATATAATTAGTTAAGATGAGGTCATTAGGGTGAGCACTAATCCAATTTGACTGGTATCCTTATAAAACGGGGAAATTTGGATGGGGACGCACACACACATTTACACACACAGGGAGAACACCATGTGAAGATTAAGGCAGAGATCAGAATGATACAAGCCAAGGAACACCAAAGATTGCCAGTGATTCCCTAGAAGCTAAAGGAGAACCACGGTACAGATTCTTTCTCACAGCCCTCAGAAGGAACCAACCCTCCTGACACCTTGATCTTGGACTCAAGCCTCCAAAACTGTGACACAGTAAGCTTCTTTGTTTAAGCCACTCAGTTTGTGATACTTTGTTAAAGTATCCCTAGCAAACGAATACCATTCTCTTCATCAATCGACATGAACTCCCTTGTTACTCAGGTAGAGAAAATTCATTTTTTAAGCCACTCCTGATCCCCTAAATCTGAGCTGGGTAGACCCCAATTTTTTTTCTTGGAGTCTTTATGTATGCCACTATTATTCTTACCATCATATTAAATTGGAAATATCTGTTTAGAAGAAGTAGGTCTCCTCTTCTGGACTCTGAGGTATTCACGGGCAAACATCCTATTAATTTTATATCCCTTACACTTCTCCTGCCACAGGAATGCACACAATGAATGTTCAACTGAACTAAATGGCAACATTATTGTAAGAGAATCTGAACATAATGTTCACTGTTTCAACTGCTCAATACACATTTATCAATTACCTACCAAGTACTAGGTATGTGAAAAGTTACCCTATAGATCCCTTCATTCTCCATAGAAGTGCCTTTTTCATGTAAAAATTTGACCTTTGCAAATATTTAGCACAAGACTTTTTTATTGCAGTTAAAATAAAACTTAAAATATTCCCCTACAATCAGCTGTGCATTAGCATTCCCTAGCCTAATGAAAAAGCAGGAACTGTAACAGGAGAGAGGAGATGGGCCATACATGGATTGCAAAGAAATAAAAAGAACCAACTCGTACAATAAAGTGGAGACATTCTACATTGTAGAGGTCAAGTGAAGACTGGCAAACTAGTTTTTCTACTTGGGCCCTAGTTACAAGATTGGAAATGCAGCATTTTAAAACCACATATAAATATCTTCTTACAAAGAAAAAATTATCTTTTTAAATAATGGAAAAAGAGTCCTTTGTCAAATTGTAGCCTTCAAATAGGCCAAGACCACAGAAGTCTTACCACTGCATATATCTTTGGTAAGTATAAATATGATCTCAGTACCTAAAATGGACTTGTCCAAATGCTCTTATTCAGAATCATCTGAATAAGAGCATTTGTTATTTTGTCATTTTGTTATTTTGTTATTTATAAAGTTGGTTGTTATTTTGTTATTTATAAAGTTGGTTGTTCTGGAAGATAAGACTGAAGCCTACTTCTTAGTCAGATTAGAAAAAAAAATGAGTGTCCCAGGACAAACACCTTCCTTTGAGGGTAGAATCAGAGGACATGAAGGGGCTTAAAGTTTCATTCGGGGATTCAAAAATTAAATTAGTATTTATGATGAGAATCATAGCCTCCATCTTTATATTTTAAAAAATTGACAGTACCCAGTGCAAAATAAGAGTGAAATTACGAAATGTTTAATTTTGTCTTTCTATATTAAAAAGACAATCTAAGGGAATCTTGAGAAGGGAAGAGAGGGTCCCTCTTCCATATATTTGTTATTATTCTATCCCTGAAAACCACAGCAAAAATCTTTAATCTCCTATTTCTACAGAAGAAAAGGCTTCTTTCTGGTGTCTAGGTATGTGGCAGGGATAGCTGAGTAGGAAACCATTCAAAGTTACACTATTTATTTTATTCTTCCACAGAGGATGTTATTTGGGCAAATGATAAATCATCTCAGTCCTCTCCCACCATCCCTGCCCAAACAAACTACTTGTGATCTTTCTTAGAAGTGGGTCTAGGCCCTGTTTCACATAGAATCATGAAATCTATCTCCGAAAATTATGGATGAAAGTTGTCTTGTCCTTCATACATGCAGTTCTTCATACATAGAACTTCGCTGTGGGGCTGCTGAGATTCTTCCCCCCTCCCTTCCTCCCTCCCTCTTTCCTTCCTTCCTTCCTTCCTTCCTTCCGCCCTTTCTTTTTTTTTTTTTTGCCGTACATGGGCCTCTCACTGTTGTGGCATCTCCTGTTGCGGAGCACAGGCTCCGGACACGCAGGCTCAGTGGCCACGGCTCACGGGCCTAGCCACTCCGCGGCATGCGGGATATTCCCAGACTGGGGCATGAACCCGTGTCCCCTGCATCGGCAGGCGGACTCTCAACCACTGTGCCACCAGGGAAGCCCCGGCCCTTTCTTTAATAGCTTTTTTTTTAATCAGTAGGAAATTCACAGAGCTTAGATTTATTCAAATATAGGGAAAGATAGGTGAGATGTAGGAGTAGTTTACCATTTAATAAAACACCATGATTATAAACCTAAAGACCTTAAATCTGATACAATTCTAACCAGAAAGTTGCTTCACATTCTTGCAAAGGGGAAAACTACCTATATTCTAAGAAACTATAAGTAAGATGAATTGGAGTCAGAAGACATTAAAATTAGTCAAACTAACTCATAGAATTTTGCAATAATGCAGATGAAAAATAATCAGAACACCTAAAAACTCTTGCTTGCTTTTATATCTTTTTGTCTTTGACATTCACTATGTTGTAATGAAAGACCATATGTTCTAAACTTTCTTCTACTCCTCTAATAGTTGCCAAATCATTAAGACTTAGGGGCCTCTGCAATAGGTAAAACATATACAATGATACCCAATTGAATTAAACTTGATAAAGAGCACTTTCTTTTAAAAGGGTTAATTTGTATGTGGGTAAAGGATAAAACCTGTTCTGTGAGTTAAAGTTTCATAAGTAACTATTACATTATGGGAAAACTGAACCATTACTTTCTGTCTTCTTTATCAGATTAGACTGTAAACTTTTGATTGAAGGGCTATCATCTTACATTGCTTTGTATCCACCTTCACACTCGGCCCACAGTCTCACCTGAAAAGGGCACTCGGTGTACTGTTGTTGATTTTGCCTTATACAATAGTCGTCATTTTCAGGGAGAGAATTTAAAAGAGTGACCTATAGTAGCAAAAAAATGGATGTTATATGACTCAAACATTAAAATGTTGGAGCCAGTTAATGCACCTTTGTTCTAAACAGTGGAATTTTTGATTGCCAATTAGAAGAATTACCAGTACTTAATTAAGACTAGTTACTATGGACCAGTCACAGTGTTAAGTAATTTACATGCACAGTATTATCTCATTTATTCTCCCAACAGTGCTTTAGGTAGCTATTATCATTATCCTCATTTTACAGATGAGGAAACAGGCTTACAGAAGTTAATTGTGAAATAATTAGTTAATTACAGTTTATTAATGCATTCTTTCATGGTATCATAAAGCCTAAAAGCTTAACTATATTATTTTTTTCTCTAAGAAATTAAAATGTCTTAAATTATCTAAGTTTGCTACTTTGATATATTTTACACATTTTTATTAAATTACTACTCTTCCTTGAAAAAACGAGTTAGAATTTTTCCATTAAAAAGTAAAAGTTAGTCAAGAACTATCAATTCAGTGGCACATATATACAATGGAATATTACTCAGCAATAAAAAGAAACGAAACTGAGTTATCTGTAGTGAGGTGGATGGACATAGAGTCTGTCATACAGAGTGAAGTAAGTCAGAAAGAGAAAAACAAATACTGTATGCTAACACATATATATGGAATCTAAAAAAAAAATGGTTATGAAGAACCTAGGGGCAGGACAGGAATAAAGATGCAGACGTAGAAAATGGACTTGAGGACGCGGGGAGGGGGTAGGGTAAGCTGGGACAAAGTAAGAGACTGGCATGGACTTATATATACACTACCAAATGTAAAATACATAGCTAGTGGGAAGAAGCCACATAGCACAGGGAGATCAGCTCAGTGCTTCGTGACCACCTAGAGGGGTGGGTTAGGGAGGGTGGGAGGGAGACACAAGAGGGAGGAGATATGGGGATATATGTATATGTATGGCTGATTGACTTTGTTATACAGCAGAAACTAACACACCACTGTAAAGCAATTATACTCCAATAAAGATGTTTAAATATATATATATATATATATATATATATATAAATAAGCATTAGTTCAGTTCTCCTATTAAATACAATGTCATCATTTAATGCTTTAATTAGTGGGTATCTGTGTGTATCTTAAAAGTTTCTGCTGGCACAAAGACATGATTAGTTTGAAACAAATGAACATGCTCTTTCTTATTTAGGTTATGGAGTTATACAAACCCGAAGTAGTTACTTAATTGTATCTTCAATACATTTA
Source organism: Mesoplodon mirus (assembly GCF_964341445.2). Taxonomy (NCBI): domain Eukaryota; kingdom Metazoa; phylum Chordata; class Mammalia; order Artiodactyla; family Ziphiidae; genus Mesoplodon; species Mesoplodon mirus. Next base: position 47,622,954 of record NC_138989.1, on the reverse strand, counting down.
TCAACCAAATAGTATTCATACCACAGATATGGATCTCAAAACAATGATTCTCCCCGTATCAATGAGAAGCTATATTTGCATTATGGTGATCTGGTTTATATTTGTCTGAAACTCTATATTTATGGCCAGATTTGTCTTTCTGGAAATTTGGTATCTAACAGTTACTAATTTGTCACTGTGTACTTGAAACTTCTCAGGAAGATATGCTGTATAGATAGGAAATGCATAATCGAATAGGGTTGTAGATTCATGGACAGGTCAGAATAGAAGAAACAGGCTTTTCCTGAAAAACCTCACATCCTTTAAAACTGTGCACTAAATATAACAAGGTATATGTGAAAAAAGTGGGATTAGGAGCAAAAAACTCAGAACTTGGTAGTCAGAGAACTAATGGGATCAATAACAATCTTTTAAAAAGTTACACAGTTGAAAAGACGTACTAAATTTTTAATAAGCAAAATAATGCTACAGGACATTACCTTAAGAAAAAGTTTTAGTAGTTTGATGGACGTGGGTATAAGGAAGGGTCGAGGCTGCTATAAATTGTAGAGACCAGGGTAAGCTGTACAAGGAGAAGAGAGGGTCACTCCCAATAAGCACTGCCAAGAAAGCACAGAACCAACTGAGCAAGAGGAAAAGCTGGTGTGAAATGCAAAACTGGGCTCCCCTATGGCTTGCTGTTTTCAAGCCTGTTATTTTATGTTTAGCTTCTGTTAATTGGGAATACAGAGCATTAATATGCTCAGAATATCCTTAAACTGTGGAGACCTCAGTACTTTACTGACACCATTTCCCTATTTACCCATCCCATATGAGCTAATTTTGCTAATTCCCATTTCAGAAACACACATGGTAGCAAAACAAACTGGACCTAAAGGATTATCTTTCTTCCACTGCTTTTCACCTCTAGACTAGTGAACAAATATGATCCAGTATAGTGATTATTTAATAAATTTTAATCATTTTTAGATATTTAACCAAAGATTAAAACCTTATCATATGGAACCATAGTTTATTTCAGCCACAACATACTTTTCAAAATGAGGTTTGGAGGAACAAGATGGACGTTAGAGTGTTTCATCTTTTCCTTGGGGTTTCTTGTGTTATTGAGTTTTTTAATATTCAAAAAATATTTAGACACACAGTTAGACCCCATTTTAACCCATAATTTCAGGTTTATCTAAGTAACTTTCAAACCCTTATTAAATTGGGCTTGAAACAAAGTGCTATATAGTTATTTTTAACTTTTTAATGCTTTCACATCTATTATTTTATTAAAAGTAACTACTGTCTACAGAATCTAAAATGCAAACCAGACCCAGTTCTGCTACAACTTCCCAGATAATTGGCCCTTGGTTCCTCAGGATAAAAATTATTTTTTCAATGCAAATGATTTCATTTGAATAATTCCTTTCTTGGCCGAATTCTCTCACCTTAAGTGACTTTAGAAGTCCAAATCTTACCTTTATGAGATTCCTTTCTGGGTTCCCTGACCTTTTAAAGTTGTTTGTTTTTTAATCCCCAGACAGGTATACTTCTTTTCCAGACTTTAATCTCTTCTTCTCCGGAAAGCCACTTCTGTGTTTCATTAAGCCTCCCTGTAATAGCCAGAATTAAATCGCGTAACTCATTTATTGTTACTGTTGTGGATTGCTTTTTTTGCTTTTTTTAATGCAGTGCTGGAAATGACTTTGAAAGGAATGACCTAAAGTTTTCATCATTCGATTTATTTTATCTTTTACTTCTAGTTTATTGTGGAATAAGAAGTTGTTTAACCTAAAAAAAGGAAGAAATCTTCCAAAGTGTTGGGGTAAGGAGAGGGCAATGATATTTTGCAATAGTTGAAGGATTTTGTCATGTGAAGGAAGAATGATATTTTTCTATAGAGCTTTCCAGATAGAACCAGGACCTGAGAGAATGTTATACAGAAATGTATTTCTAAGAGGCAGTGAATTATTATTCCCTCCTAGAAATACTTTACTTGGAGGATTCCTGAAATTAATACAATATTTTATCAAATGAGTTTATAAATCTGTACCCATATCAAGACTTCTGTGAGCCTTTGGCTGAAGGCTGATTATAGCAAAACAGAACCTTGTGGCAGGTTAGAACAAAGACAGTGAGAATGAGCAAACTGGGTTCAAGTCCCAGCTCTGCCTGAGACAATTTTATATTATGTTGGGTGAGATTTTTCAAGCTCTCACTGCCTCGGTTTCCTCATCTATAAAATGGGAATGAAAATAGAGTCATAGTGGTTTTGAGAAGATTAGATTAGTTAATATATGTAAAGTATGCCTGACAACTTACATGCTTTTATGTATTACTATAAATATTTAGTAATTTTGTATGGATTTCTTCTGTGTCCTTTTAAATTCTTTGGAAATAGAGAATAAAACTGAGGAAATAGAGAAAAAAATTGAGCATGGGCTATTATTCTGAAAACTCCTTCCTTCAGTTGTCCATATGTCCAAAACACATTTTCATGAAAATGCACAAGATCCACAATGGCAGGGATCTTTTATTTGTTCACTAATTATTCCCAAGCATTAGGAACAGCTAGCCTATAGTAGATGCTCAATAAATATGTATTAAATAAATGAATGGAAGTGTCCAAGTGCCTCACAATTTGAAGAACAAATAGATGTATTTAGAGTGATTATATCATGATAATTTCTTTCAATCCTAAATGAAGGCCTTCTTTGTCATAAACAGGACATTCAAAAAAAGTCCCCAAAGTTGGGTAGCATGTCTAATTTTTCTTTTTCTTACTTCTTAAAATTCTGCACCAGAAATGATCTCCTAATAGGGTATACATGACACTTTTCTATTCTTGCCATCTTAAACACTGGGATGATTTATTTGGTAGGGAATGCAAACATTATAGGACACAAACCAGGTACAGAACTGGCCCATACTAAGAAGACTCGAGAGTTTTTATTTAAATAGTATCAGAAGAGATTAGTATATAATCTGAAACCTAAAAACCATGTGTCAAGTATCAAATGGTCAAGGAGTAACATTTTTAAGTGCATTGATGTCTTGGTAGATCCTGGCTTGGATGTAAGATGTGTGGTTTTCTACTGTTACTCCATGATTAAAATATGTTCCAACTGGATTATGACTATTTCCCTGATCCCTCCTAGTCTTTAATGGATCCCGATTCACCCACCCACTGTGCCAGAGGAATTATTCATTTCCAAGTAAAAGTTAAATAACTAGTTTGACAAATCAGAGATCAAACATGTAAGCTGTATGGAGCTTCTACTGAATCTTTCAAAATTCACATATAATACAACAAAATTAACATTTCACAATTGTCTGAACAATCATGTTAATGTAGTTGACACTCAGATGTTTGCCCCGGTGCAAGGGTCGAGACGGGGATTGGAGCAGTTTAAAAACATCAGGAAACCATTCAAAAAGGTTTCTAATGCTTTGGCTAAACCCTGTGTTTTCCTGTAGAAACCCATCACTACTCGGGCTTATAGCAGAATGGTTAAAAGGACAGGCTTTGGAATCAAAAAAGACCTGGGTTTACTCTTTCATTTACTGTGACTTGGACCAATTATTTATGCTCTCTAAGTTTTAGTCTATTCATTTGTAAAAGGAAGATGTTAATCTCACTTTATAGAATTATTGTGATGGTTAAATGAAAAAATGTATGTTTGTAAAACATATTATTAATAATAATACCAACCCCTCATGACACTCATCAATATATTCAAAAAATATTTAAGTAAGACCAGATATGTGCCAGGTACTGTGCTCCACCCTAGTGATACTGAGGGGGTATCCTCTGACTCTGGAAGAAAATAAACATTTTTTGGGGGGGCGGTGCTGCACCGTGAAGCTTGCAGGATCTTAGTTCCTCAACCAAGGATGGAACCCGTGCCCCCTGCAGTGGAAGTGCAGAGTCCTAACCACTGGACTGCCAGGGAAGTCCCTAGAAGGAAATAAACTTTTAAGTAAATGGTGCAATCAAGTATGCCAGGTTGTGTAAGTCTGTAATGGGTTCATTGAGGGCACCAAACTTTGATTCTACCCCAGGAGGAAATGTCATAAAGAGACAATTAGTCAGTGTCCCAGCAAGAGAGATGGCGCACTCAAAGGCATAAATGACAAGAGTGTACTGGAAGGATTATTTACAAGCTGTGAGTAGGGTTAAGGGAACCGAAAGGAGTAATGAAGCCCTTGAGAATGAACAAGAGTGGGAAGAAGTTCACACTCATAGACTGGAAAGGATGGGAATGTTTGTCTCCTGTATCAAGTGAGAGCTGTAGCCATGTGTGCTATGATGCTGTTTGGAGGAACAAAGCCACTGCCAAACCATAGTCCAGCAGGGATGAAAGCATGGGGAAGTGGAGGGGATAAATACCTAGACTTCTCTCTCCTCCTGCCCTCCAGTCTTTGCTGGTGCCTCCCATTGGCCAACCTCAACTGCAAGCCAGCACTCAAGGGAGCATGATGAGGAGACCTCCACCATGAGCCCATGAGGCACAGAGCCGGGAGGGAAAGGGTGATGAGTAGAGCTGGAAGGGCAAATGGAGACTGTCCAGCACACTGTCACTTGATATGAGCCAAGAAATGTAAGCAGGTATGACTCTGCTTAAGTGCTCTCTTAGACACAACAAAAACAAAAACACAGAGGTGTGAAAACTGAAAGAAACATGTCACATTAAGGGAATTGAAGTGTTGAGATGCAAGGCAGGAAATGAAGTAGAAGTCTGATCATGGAGGGCCTAGTATATCATGCCAAGTCATTTAGGCCATATTCTTCATAACCAACAACAGCCCGTGCTCCCCAATGACAAAAGGAATCTGTTGAGTGGTTTAGAACAGATCATATTAAGAAATTAGGTTCTGTGTCTATTTTCTTTTTTAAGACTCTTCCAAACCAAGGCTGCTAATACCAATCGCATATGTTATGGAAGACACTGTATTCCTAATTATTTTAGGGTAATGTATTTAGTTACACAGTAAATTAACACTAACTGAAGTTGGAATAGGTTCAGAAAGCTATTAAATATTACTTGGAATAGAGTGGCAGAGTAGGCAATGTTGTTCTCTCAGTACAAAATTTGTGTTGAATGATTGCACTGAGTTAAATTGACATTTTTCCCCCTGAATTCCAGCAAGTAATTCAGTCTCCTTTACTTTTTCTAAATCACATGGAAATGAGAGAAAAAGATGCTAATGTAAGTGTATTTCCCTATTTAGGTTTGCCCTTGAATTAGGTATTGAGACTAAAAGCCAAATTAATATTATGGTGACGCCTACAAACTCTAAGTCACATATAATGAATCATATGTTTTGCTTCTTTTCTCATCTTGTCCATGGAAATACAACGGAGGTACTCAGAAGCTTGTTCAAAGATAAAATTGAAAAATAATTATTAAAAAGAGCTCTTATGCACAGTGCCTTTTTTTTTCTTTTTTGGTCCTGTTTACTTCTTATGCGTAAAAGAGAGATATAGAAAATACACTAATTCTCTTTGCGTCCAGACATACATCTTATAATTTTTAAAATTTCTGTTCAGAGCCTAAGGCCACAGAGCAGCATTTAACCTTTAATTCCAGCTCCATTGGCTACTAAAATGTGAACTAAAAATTAAACCGATTTATGGCTGTTTCTATAAGTATATTATGTGTTATAACTTAAGAGATTACCAAACTAAACTGACTACCTAATTTTTGGGGGCCTAAGTCAGTTATAATTTTCTACCCAGTTTTAAGGTTTTAAAAGCAGCAGACTAGCTTAATTCATAGGAAATATGTGACGGTATGCAAAACTCTATTTGTTTAGCATGTGTAGATTCTGGAATTGGATAAAAGTTAATTTTTAATTAATTTGTTACATATTACAATAAATGTATGGCTGGAAACGCCAGTCTGGTAATTTATCTACTCAGAGATTTCTTGGTTTGGCTGGAATCTGTGGAATAATTAAGTTACTACAGTTCTCTAGGGTATAATGACGATTTGAAAATTCAGAGGAAGATTTGCTCCCTCTCATGAGGGAGATTTTCTATGGGGAAAATAAGTAAGAATTAATACTCAAAGAAAATGACTGCAGCAGAGGGGAGAAGGGAACACTTTACTTCAAAATGAAGATGATTTAGAAAAAGACCAGCTGCTCTGGAAACCCAAGAAAGAAGCCGATCATAGACACTGAAGAACTCATAGCACATTTTTTTAATATTAAAGGATTTAAACCAACAGTTACAAAGTCCTGTCTCTTAAAGACTAGTAACTCTATTGAGAGACATCAAATAAATAGTCTTAAAATGATGTGTTAATTTTAAAATAGAATTTGTATAAAATGCTGTGAAAACAAAGAGCTGTGTGCTGGAAGTGGAAGTTTGCAGAGGAGGTGACGCTTGAGCTTGGTCTTGAACAAGGAGAGAGAGTTCACAAAGCAGAGAAAGAATCATCTATTTGTGGTTAAGAATCTCCTAGAGGGAAACTGTACCTTCAGTGTGGCTGGAAGGTGGAGTGTGTAGGGGAAAGTGGTGTCAGAATAGGCTGGACGGACGCAAGCTGTTATATACAGAATGGATAAACAACAAGGTCTTACTGTGTAGCACGGGGAAATATATTCAATATCCTGCAATAAACCATAATGGAAAATAATTTTTAAAAACAGAATAGGCTGGAGTGCGGTCCTTAGGCAGCATACCAAGGAATGTGAATGTCATTCTGTAGGTGACAGACGGCCATTAAGGATTTCAAGGAGAGAAGAGATTTGCTACAATTCACCTTTCAGAAATATCACCTGGAGTACCACGGCGGCTTGATTAAAGGGGGTGAGTCAGGAAGCATCTTAGTAAATGATACACAATAGGCATAAACGATATCAACTTGGAATATTCACTATTAACTGCTCACTATTAATGAATAACTCCAAAGTTTTCAAACTTGAGAAAACCAGACTCAGAATACTTTTTTAAAAGAGAGAGGGGGTGAGGGTGGGGGGCACTGGATTTTATAAATTAGAGCTACAACATGAAACAGAAGGAGCATGCTAATTAGGATAATTCAAGGCAGGTTCAGCAAAAGGACTATTTACAAAGTCATGGGCAGCACCTAGGAAAATAGAATGGATAACTCAGTACCCAAGGGCTAGTAACGATGTAGCTCTTACCACCCCTAGGCTGAAGGATGAAGGGAAAGAACATCATTTCTATGACATCTGGAGGCTAAAAAGATCACGAGACGGTCTCTGCTTCCAATTAATCTCCTAACCTCTGCCAAGAGAATAAACTAAAAATCATGACACATCCTGGGTAGAATGGGAGAGATTAGTCCAATTGTTATACTCCCATTTATTTTACCAGCTTGGCTGTTGGAAAAAATGTATAGATCATGGCAAATAATAGTGGACTAACACACACTTAACCAAGGGGAAACTCCAGTCTTAGCTCCTGATATTGAGTATATTAGAGAATGCATTCCTTTTAATATCCATAAGAAAGGAGAATCCAAAGCAGTTCAAACTGAACTGGGATGGACAGTAGATTATATTCATGATCTTGTCCTACAGCTCTCCTGTCCTTTATCATGATATGATTCAAGTGGACCTGGACCATCTGAACATTTCAGAGAATGTCACATTGGCCCACTATACTGTTTTTTTTAGATTGAAGTATAGTTGATTTACCATGTTGTATTAGTTTCAGGTGTACAGATTCTTTTCCATTATAGGTTACTACAAGATATTGAATATAGTTCCCTCTGCTATACAGTAGTATGTCCTTGTTGTTTATCTATTTTATATGATAGTAGTGTGTATCTGTTAATTCTAAACTCCTAATTTAATCCTCCCCGGCTTCCCCTTTGGTAACTGTAAGTTTGTTTTCTATGTCAGTCAGTCTATTTCTGTTTTGTAAATAAGTTCATTTGTATCATTTTTTTTTAGATTCCACATATAAGTGATATCATATGATATTTGTCTTTGTCTGACTTCAGTTAGTATGATAATCTCTAAGTTCATCCATGTTGCTGCAAATGGCATTATTTCATTCTTTTTATAACTGAGTAATATTCCATTATATATATATATAGTAACATTCCATTATATATATATATATATATATATATATATATATAAAATGGAATATTACTCACACACCGCATCTTCTTTTTTTTTTTTTTTTTTTTTTTTTTGCGGTACGCGGGCCTGTCACTGCTGTGGCCTCTCCCATTGCGGAGCACAGGCTCTGGACGCCCAGGCTTAGCGGCCATGGCTCACGGGCCCAGCTGCTCCGCGGCATGTGGGATCTTCCTGGACCAGGGCACGAACCTGTGTCCCCTGCATCAGCAGGCGGACTCTCAACCACTGCACCACGAGGGAAGCCCACACACCGCATCTTCTTTATCCATTCATCTGTCAATGGACATTTAGGTTGCTTCCATGACTTGGTTATTGTAAATATTGCTGCTATAAACATTGGGATGCATGTATTTTTTCAAATTAGAGTTTTCTCCAGATATATTCCCAGGAGTGGAATTGCTGGATCATATGGTAACTCCATTTTTAGTTTTTTAAGGAATCTCCATACTGTTCTCCACAGTGACTACACCAATTTACACTCCCACCAACAGTGTAGGAGGGTTCCCTCTTCTCCACACCCTCTCCAGCATTTATTGTCTGTAGACTTTTTGATGATGGCCATTCTGACTGGTGTGAGGTACACTATACTGTTGATATCATGTTAACCAAACCTGATGAGAAAGAAGCTCGGATGGCTTGGTGTGGTGGTTAATTTTATGTGTCAAGTTAATTGGGATAAGGGATGTCCAGAAAGCTGTTATACATTATTTCTGGGTGTGTCTGTGAGGTTGTTTCTGTAAGATATCAGTATTTAAATTGATGAACAAAGTAAAGTTGATGGCCATCCCCAGTGTTGGTGGGCATCATCCAATCAGCTGAGAGCTTGAATAGAACAAAAAGGCAGAGGAAGGGCAAATTTGCTCTCAGGGCTCGAGCTGAGACCTCCATCTTCTCCAGTCCTGGAAGAGGACATCGGAGCTCCTGGTTCTCAGGCCTTCAGACTCAGACTGAATTACAACACTGGCTTTTCTCGATCTCTAGTTTGCGGGTGGTGGATTGCGGACTTTTCAGCCTCCATACCCACGTGAGCTAATTTCTATAATTAATAGGTAGATAGACAGATACATAGATAGATAGATAAAACAAGTATATAGGTTCTGTTACTCTGGAGAACCTGACTAATACCCATGGTAAAACACTGATGCTCCAAAAATATACAGGCTGTCGCATAAGTGAGCTTTTCAGGGGTCCAATAGTCTGGGGCATGCCATGACATTGCCTCCAAGGTAAAGGGCAAGTTATTGCACTTAGCACCTTCCAACACTATGAAGCATTGCACGATAGGCCTTTTCATTTTTGGGAGGCAACATACTACACTTAGGCATACAGTTCCTATTCATTTGTCACGTGATGCAGAAGGTTGCCAGTTTTGAGATTGTCTGGTAGGATTGCAGTACAAGTACAATCCAGGTTGCCATGCAAATAATTCTGTTGCATACACCACATGACACAGCAGATCTCGTGGTACTAGAGGTATATGAGATAGCTAAAGAAACCATAAGGAGTATTTCTCAGGACAAAATAGGAAGTTGCCGCACAGCCCTCTAGGGTTCTGAATCAAAACTATGCACTTGTAGCATAAAACTATATACCATTCATATAATAACTCCTGACATGATACTGTGTCCTGACACAAACCAAGCTGTGACCACAGGTCACCAAGGGGCTGTGTGACTAGAAGTACCCATTTTGAACTAGGTGCTCTCGGATCCACGAAGTCATAAGACTGAGTAGGCCCGCCACCAATCCATCTCACATTGGAAATAATACATCATGTATCAAGCCAAGGCAGATCCAGAGGACACAAGTAAGCTGCACAAATATGGCCCATGATCATTCCACCTACACCTTGCTCTCAGCTTATTCCTATGGCTTCAAGGGAGTTCCCTAGAACAGCTGATGAAGGAGGAAAATCCCACTGCTGGTTTACTGATCAGATGGCTCAATGTTTTGGTATGAGCTAAAAATAGACTGCTATTATATACAGCCACACCAGGGGGGGATCCTACAAGACAGTGAAAAAAAGTCCTCCTGGTGGGTAGAGCTATGGGTAGAGAGAGAAGCGGCCAAACTAAGGATATATATGGACACAATGCCAGCACATCATGCACAGTCTGAGCCCACATCTTTTTCTCTTCTGTTAACTCATCATAGAAAGAATTGAAGGAGAGAAGGGAAAGCAGCAGGAGCTGGCCCCATGGGAGCCTGAGCCACTGGCTCTGTTTGGACAGTTTGCTGTGCCTTTTGGACCTACTTGGGTCTGGTTACATATACACCAGGGGTTGGCAAACCACAGCCCATGAGCCAAATCCAACCCACCACCTGTTTTGTAGCTTGCATTCTTTGTAAGCTGAGAATGGTTTTCACATTTTTTTTCTTTTTTTAAAAATTTTTTATTGGGGTATAGTTGATGTACAATGTTGTGTTAGTTTCAGGTGTACAGCAAAGTGAATCAGTTACACATATATATATATTCACTCTTTTTTAGATTCTTTTCCCATAGAGGCCGTTATAGAGTATTGAATAGAGTTCCCTGTGCTATACAGTGGGTTCATATTAGTTATCTATTTTATATATAGTAGTGTGTATGTGTCAATCCCAATCTTCCAAGTTATCCCTCCCTACATTTTTTAAAGATTGGAAAAAATCAAAATCAAAATAATATATACACATAAAGTGATATGAAATTCAAATTTCAGTGTTGATAAAGTTTTATTCAAACATAACCACACTTACATATTGCTTCTGACCACTTTTGAGCTATAGCAGTAGAGTTGAATGAAACCATACAGCTTGTAAAGTCTGAAATACTATCTGGCCCTTTATAGGTAAAATTTGCTGACTTCCATTTTATAGTAGAATGCACTGTGCACATCCAATTTTATGGTTCAGTGAATCATAAAGCACAAGTTTGGTAATTTGGATATCCTATGGTCAAGAATTCAATCTGTCCCAAGACCAGCAGTCAGTTAGGATCTTCCTTTCTAATGAATAGTTGTTGGCAGAATAAGACATAGCCTTATTCCAAAGCTCTAGGGTGTCTGTTGTCATTCTACTAGGGCTTGGCAGATGCTGTATAGCATCTCTATCTGCCACTGACAGGAAGAGCAGACCATTGATTTTGCTTGGTCACAGGGGCCCTGTGGCAGGATTGAACTGCAGCCTGAACTGTTTCAGAGCTCTTTGCTATTTCAGGTCCCACTAAAAACTGTCCGTTTATGGAGTTACCTGGTAAATGAGTTGGTACAGCATGCCTTATTGTGGTACATATTGTCTCAAAAAACCCAAATAGGACCACAAAACATGAGTGATAAAATGTACAACAGCTTCTCTCTCACTTCAGAAGGGATGTCCCAATATGCTCAGACCATGGGTTTCCTATAAACATCACTGATATTGTAGGGTCTTGAATGTTCAGAGAATTTTTCTCTCACTCTTTGGCAAGCATATATCTTATCCCTTCCATAGGTGTTGATCTCTAATAAACATCCTGAACACCAAACTCCTCAGAGCGTGCTTCCTGGAGAGCTCAATTTGTGACGTTTTAGAGCAAGATTGAAATGGCGTACTGTTGTCCTTGCTATGTAAATGCAAGCTGTTTCTGATTTCACATACTGAAGAAAATAGAAAAGAAGGTATTTTCATACCAGGTGCTAGGAGATCTGTTGATTTGCTCCAAGAAAGATACTTTACCTGAAACCATAGCTATGCTAGGTACCACCATGTAATTGAGTTGACAACAATTTGCTGTTACTCTCCATACCTACCTTGTCTCTGCCCCAGCTAACAGGTGAGATATATGATATATAGTAGGAATCACAACCTCTGCATCTTTCGAGTCTTTTTGATGGCACTAATATCTGGATGCAATATTTTCTCAAGATGCAATATTGCTTTAAGTTTACTATCTTGAAAGGTCAGTTCCAAGGTCTTCCTCTATTCTTAACATCAAAGTCCTCACTCCATGGGTCAGGGAATCAATGTGGGGCTTCTGTCATTTATTAAGTATATCTATTGCTGCTATATCCTCTAAGATTGGGGGGAAACCATATGATGGGTCTACAGTCCCACTATTAAACAAATTTTAGCCAAACCTCCATCTATCATTTAAAATCCATTAGTTTCCATCTCACTTGTGGGTCACGGTTGCATTTTGGGTCTCCAGGGATTAGTGATTAAGTAAAAATTTCTCAGGATCACCTGTGTCTGACCAAATATTCCCATTTCTTGTCTGAAGATCTCATTTCTTCCCTACTATAAAATTTGAGAGCAAATTCTGTCATCATGACTGCAGGTCTCTCTGGGTAAGTCTCAGGAGAAGATTCATGATATATATGTGTGGCCACATAGCACGGTTCTTCTTTTAAAGGAAACTGGGCTCCTCTCAGACAATGAGTTCTGGGTGTATGAACTATCTTATGTATAGGAAATTGGTAGCTGTCTGCAAAGACCTACAAGAGTGACTCAAAGTAGATTTCTGACTAGTGGTCTTAGAATTTTCTACCTAAATATGTCAAGTAGCATCTGCCTATTTATTTCATTTCTAAGGACACTCCCTGAACAATTAGTCATTGTAACAAATCCCTGCAGCTCAAAACACTCTAAATATTATTGTCCCTTTATTTTATTGTGATAATTGTGCCTACCTTATCTCTGAGATTTAAGCTTGACCATCTGGCCTCTACTAACCCAGAATCCCATTGTTCCTAGTGATATCAGAGAACTCAATCTGTGTAACCCTTCACTATCTTCTCTGACCTGACAGAACAGCATCCGTGGAGCAATTCAAAGATAGTGATCCTCTTCAACAATGCATTTCATAATGACCCAGTGAAGGGAACGATCACCCAGAGGATATAGTTAGGGAGTGGTTGATGAGCTCTATGCCAACATTCCCAGTTCCACGAGGTTTTAGACTCACTCCTTCCTCAATAGTATTCTAGAGAAGTTCTGACATTTTGACTTCATTAGCTATCGGGTATGGTTCAGTACAAACTTTAATTAACCAACCTAGACAATGATTATGCCACTTCCAGGTGCTCAAGACACATTAAGTCAAAATTCCTGGGTAGATAAATCTATCTCTCTTGGTCTAGCACTTCTGTATATTTTCCTCAAGCTTCTGCTGATTAGAAAGTTTTTGCGACTCTTTCAGTGTATCTTCTTTGAACGGCATTTTGCCTCTCCCTCCATGTTATACTGGAATCTTACTCTCATTATGGGCTTAGAAGAAATGAGAAAATTTGACATTAATTTTTAAGTTTCAGGGTAATTTTAGGGATCAAAGTTCCCAGACCCAACCATGATGCTAATACGTCATACTCTTTGTTTCCAAGTCTTGTTTCTTACCCAACAGTTACCTTATTATAATTGTAATCTAGGCTTGGTCCTCAACAATATCTATCATGTAACTACAAGGAAGACTGCCCTAAAGATGCCATGGGGAGTTTCTGTTTCTCCATACATATTCTTTATTGAATTTTCAAAGCTTTTAACTCTTCTTTTTCCCTATGTATGCTCTCTAGGGCCAGAAGAAGCCAAGTGACTCCACAATCTTTATGAGCATTACTGTTGCTATAGCAACTGTGTGTAACAGCCATTTGCTATCCTACAACCCTTGCCTTCCACTGCTCTTCATCCTCTGTCACTACCTGTAATAATTTGAACATAATCAAGACACCACATGCTATCGTTTACCCATATTCCATTTCTCCCTGGAAAAGTGTTTATTTCTGCACTCAAATTTTTGAGAAACCACTCCCAGAATCCTATTTTGAAGGTCTGGTTTCTTGGGTCAATTAAGGAACAAATTACTGTATCAGTCAAAGTCCAAGCAGGAAACAGGTGGCATACACAAATCAGGATAATTCTAGGAGAATTTAATAAAGAAACAATACATGAAGGTGTGGGCAAGATGGAAGAAAACTACAAGGGATAATAGAATGTTGCCACAAAACTAATACAAGCTCTGGGCCCAAAAGGAAGCAGGGAGAGAGTATAGTTCCTGGAACCCAGAAAGAGTCATGTAGAGGGCTGCCTTGAGTGGAGAAAAGTAGTAATATTGTAAGTCTCTGTCCATTGGCTAATTGGAATATCTCTATTAACGATACTTTACTTCATCAACTATTTGATTACTCTAAGATGCACTTTGTATAAACGAATAGGCAGTATAATGCCTGACTTTTTCCGCTTTATTTACCAATTTTAAAAACTTTAAATTGGCTCTCTGGTACCTTCTAATGGTCACCAATGAGTTTGTTCATGAACTTACTTGATGTATTTCAATCCAGTTCAGATACTGATGCTCAAACTGGCCAGTGAGAGCCTACCAGGTTGGCTCCTGAGTCCTTCTGAAACATCCCTATTAGCCTTGGATTGCTTCCTTGCTTTCTGATATGACAAGATGTTCCAGGCTCATATTGTAAAATTCCTGTCCCAGACCTGTCATCACTCATTTCTTTAAGTTATGACTCCTTCCTGTGGAAAGTTGTGCTTTAAGACCATAATCTGAGTGCTAAGGGTACTGATTGCTATTGTGATTATTATTGTTTCTCAGCATTTTCAGAGGACAGAGTTAGAAAAAATGTATTTTTTTAAGTTCATATTGATACTTCCTAGCAAAATCAGGACTATAGGGTTTTTATTTAACCTCTTTGATCTTCTGTATTTCCTTTTTCCCATGCCAAAAATACAAGTAATTAAAATAAGCCAGCATATGTATCTGAGTTTTCCCGTGATATGCATCAAAAGAATGGGAATAGCAACATCAACTTTTCATGGACACATTTAAAGTATACCTTGAGTACTTCCAGAAATAACTTTTGAGGAAGTGTCTTCAGTAAGCTGAATATCCTGTCTGAGCTGGTGAAGGCAAGAACATGATATAGGAGTTGTCAGATTAGATGCATCATAATTTGTACTCAAAATGTGGTGAGCCCCAGGATAAGCAGGTTATATATCCATTCAATAAATAATAGGCCAAGGGCCTTTACCACATCAGGTTTCTATTTGAAAATGCAAGTGGTAATAAACAAGCAATTTTCAAGTATTTTTAAAGAATAAAATAAATTAATCAATTGAGGAGTTACTATAATATTCCTTTGCCTAATATATATATGTGTATGTATATATATATGTGTGTGTGTCTCTCTCTCTCTCTCTCTATATATATATATATATATATATATATTTTTTTTTTTTTTTTTTTTTTTTTTTGGCCACACCAAACAGCATGTGGGATCTTAGTACCCCAACCAGGGATCACACCCATGCCCCCTGCACTGGAAGCACGGAGTCCTAACCACTAGACTGCCAGGGAATTCCCCCAATAAATATAATTAATAAAACAAATCAGCTGTATAATGTTTATTTTAAAAACATTAACACCGGTGAGTTATTTCTTTTGTGTTCCTAATATATAATTCTATACTCCAAAGTTAAATTATTGGTAGAAAGAGCAATACCATTTTACTAGGCAGCAGGGGAAAAAATGGCTGGCTGACCCAGGAGGAGAACTAATGTGTTTCTTTAGAGCTTGCCCCAAACTTCAATGGTAACTATGATGCAAAAGGGATGATCATCAAGAGAAAAGTCAAGAACACTGCCCAAGCAGTCCCTGTCTGACGGGGTACCCACAAAAGGCAGGGCTCCTCTCTACTGAAAGGATCTTTCTTCTGCAATGAACAGTGAAGGGGCTAATTCAGAATTCACTCATTTTAATCCCAAGATTTAGATGAATTTTTCTCTCATCTTGCAAGCTGGTATCTAGTATGTATAACTTACAAATTTTTATTGCTGTCTTTAAGCAATTAGCTCATGCCACTTTTTTTTTTTTTCAGTACTTTTCCCTACAGGACTGAAGGTTCAGAAGTAATTTGCAAAGGAAAACATTCCCAGCCATGTGACTTAAAGGTTACCCCAGCAATATTTGTCTTCATTAGTTTCCTCGAAAGGCCATGTTTTCTTAACTTTATATCATGCTCTTTCCCCCACTCACTAAATTTGGTCTGAGTCTGTATTAAGGGCTGCGTTGTTGTCTGCTAACTTCCAGAGAAACTGCTAAGAACCAAGAAAGAAAGCACTTAACTGCTTTTAGTCACGATCAACGGTTTGCTCATAAGAGCCTAAAAGGATCAGAAGGGGTGGGGGGAAGGATATAGAAAACCTCTACTAGATCACCACAGAACTTTTGATTTTGTTTATAGAGAGAACGCCAGTAATAGTGACTGACAGGTAGTGCTCATAATTGATGTTACTGTAATTCTAGACGGGGTGCAATTTTATGTATATTTAATGTACAATATCTTTATGAAATTTATGTCACATCCTACTCTAATGCTCCTATAAACTGCTGCACAGGAATAGAAGGAAATGACATTTGTGTTCTATTTAATCTCTGTCTGGGGCATTAACCTCTGCCAGCGGAACGTCTCTACCCATTTGTCTCTGTATTGGTTTGGGAGTAGTACCGAGACCAATAGGTGGTATTAAATAAATATGTTATCAGGGACTTCCCTGGCAGTCCAGTGGTTAAGACTCCACGCTTCCAATGCAGCAGGTGCGGGTTCGATCCCTGGTCAGGGAACTAAGATCCCACATGCTACACGGCCAAAAAATAAAATGTTAAAAATAAATATGTTATCAGCTAGGGCATTTAACCCATATACATGAACCTAACTTACTTATGGTGGTTGTATAACATGCTTTTCTGGGGTAATAATAACAATAATGGCTATCATTTATAAGATGGGCACTATCTTATTTAACCTCTAACGCAGGTATCTTCACTGTTTGTTCACAGTTGAGGAAACTGTGGTCTGGGGAAATTAACTAACCTGCCCAAGGTCATTCAGCTAGTAAGGAAATAGAGCAAAGACTCAAGTTCAGGCGTATCAGGCCACAAAGACAATACACGTGAAAAAAATTCTTCATCATCCTCATCATGTACATCCACGTTCGCTACTAACCTTGAATTTGCCTTCAATTCTCTCTTAGACTATAAGCATCTAGAGAGAGATTTATAGCCCAAGTATCAACATCACCAAATGCTCTGGACAACTGATGGGAGGATCATTTAGTATAATGTGGCATAATCCCTGCTTTCTAGGTGTTTGGATACTAGGAGGAATACTCATTCCCAGTGGTGAACATGTCTCAAGTAAAAACAATGGTGTACATTCTGAGGTAAACAGTATGATCCTAAAAAGACTCCAGTAACCAATAAGTAATATCCTAATTTCAACATGTTGTGCTTTCAGAGGCTGTTGGTAAGTGACGCAGAACATATATAGACTTCATTATGAGTTCACTTTGGTTCTGGGGGTAAATGGGGATAGCATGGTTGGGTGAAAGGAGCACTTGAGTTAGTCCCAAATTCTTCACGTACCAATTGCCTGGCCTAGGATGATTGGCTTAACCTCTCTGCCCTTAGTTTTCTCAAACATTAAAAGGGATTAATAATACATACTTTATAGGACTATTATGAAACCAAATGGAAAACTTTAAATTTCCTTGCAATGATCTAAAACATAGTAGATTTTCAACAAGTATTGGCATTTAATTTTTACTCTTTTAAAATCCGATTCAAGAAAGATTTGTTGAGCTTATATTATATATTATGCAGCAACTGCAAAGCAGATTTAAAAAGTGATTAGGAAAAAACACTCCATAAGCTAGAATGGGGACAGATGTGTAAATAGCTACCTGCAATGTGTTATAAAAAGTGCTATCTTAACAGAAAGGACAAAGTGGGAACAAACAGAAAGGAATGGTTAATTCTTTCTTTAGGATGTCAGAAATCATTTGCAGAAATGGGAGAATTTCAATCTATATTTGAATGTAAGGAAAGAAATGATAAGAATTTGAAAAGTTTTGAGTGCAGGCAAGGTTATGTAATATTAATCTGCATGAGATTCATCCATCTATTCACTCAAACATTTACTGAAAGCCTACTATGTGCCAGGCACTGTTACAACATGTTAGGGTACAAAAATGAGAAGACATGATTTTTCCTTCAAGGAGCTCACAGTAGTGATTGATACAGAGGGATACTTTGCATTTTTACTCTGAAATTTCTTGTCATTTTTATAAAAACTATTAATAGTACTTAGGCATATTTGTAAAAATGGTCATTGAGGCCATAACTCAGATCAGTAGTAAAGTACAATAGAAATTCTAGCACTGTTGCCATTTTTTCAAAATAATTTATGTCACAAGAGGAAAATTTGTATATTTCCATTATTGGTTTGTTTGTCTTTTCCTTCTTCCCTCCACAAAATCAAGATTTCAGTCCAGGTCAACTTCTGAGCTTCAACTGTATGCACTGAATATATAATTTGCACAAGATACATCTGCCTTTGAAGAGTTTACAATTTAGTTAGGGTATGAAATTATATCTCTGTAGAGATTACGGTAAAATTCCTTCTGAAGATTTATCTTCCATGAAAATTTAGAAGGAAGATAATAGAAAGCAAAGTAGAATTTATTAAATTGTTCTTTTAGAGTACCTGTAGAATCATTTCTATCGTAGTTTCTGCAGGTACACAAGAAAACCAAATTGTGTTGGATTTATTGCCTGCTTTGGGCATCTTGACAGACTACCAGACTACTTGACAGACTACAGACTAAACTTAAGTCTCTGTTTCCTTGGAACTATTGGACATAGGCATCTTGTATTTCTCACTGAGAAATTTTACACCAAAGAGACAAAGGAGATTAAGGCAATAAACAAATTGGAATGGCTTAAGGAGACCTGGCACTCTTCCATGATATGACAGCTCTCCTGTTTCTCAGACCGGATTGTATTTTTTGAAAATCCAGCTATACATTCTTTTAAGAGACATCCCTAAAACATAATGACACAGAAATATGTAAATAAAAGTAATGGAAAAAATATATTAGGCAAATACCACCCAAAAGAAAGCTGGTGTAGGATAAAAATATCAGAGAAAATAGAGAGAGTAAGGCAAATAGAGATAAAGATGGCAACACAATAGAAAAAGGAACAAGCCACCAAAAAGATATGACAATCATAAACTTTTATGAGCCTAACAACCAAACCAAACCAAACCAATGCAGTGGCAAGTAGAAATTGACAAATCCACTATGATAGTAGGCAGTTTTAACAATATTCCATCTGAAACAGACATATCAAGTAGAATAGAGACTATTTCAACAGTAAAATTAACAAGCTTGTACAAATGGATGGGTCTAACACTCTGCACTGAACAAACAGAAATACATATACATTTTTTCAAACATATTTTCAAGTACACATGAAACATTTACATAAATTGCTCACAAATGAGTCATAAAAGAAGTCCAATATATTTTGAAGAATTATCTACAAAACACATTTCCTCACTACCAAGCAACAAAGTTAGAAAGCAATAATTGAAAAAAAGCCCCCAGATATTTAAAAAGTTTTAAATACATTCCTAATAAGTCATCATTTAAAAAGGGACACACAATAGAATTTACAAAATATTTAGAACCAAATGATAACTGTTATGTATCAAAACGTGTGTGGCGAAGTCAGAGTGGATCTTAGAAGGGGATTCAGAGCCTGTAGATACATTTATTTTTAAAAAATAAAGAAAGAAGGATTGAAAGTAAATGAGTTGACAAATCAACTCAAGAGATTAGAAAAAGAACAGAGTAAACCTGAAGAGAGTAGAAGGTAAAGCAAATAACAGCAATTAATAAAATAGAAAATTAAGAAAAAGTAAATCAACCAAACCAAAAAAAACTGGTTTTCTCAAAACAACAACAGCAACTAACAAATTCATAACTCTCTAGCAAGACTTATCAAGAATTCAAAACAACCTAAAATGTCTATCAACAGAGAATTATGGACTCTTCATGAAATGAAATGTATAAAAGTTATAATAGTTAGAAAGAAGATCAGAGATTAATGGTCAGCATGGATAAATCTTAAAAACATGTTTGGCCAAAAAAGCAACTTGCAGAATATGTATAAATATATCATTTTTGTACATGTCAAAAGTGTGCAAATCAGGACTATATTCTATTTATGGGCACACACACACGTAGTAAAAATATGGAAACATTCATGGGGTTAACAAAAACCAAAATCGAGGTAAAGTTTACACCACAAGGGAAAGAGGGAACAAGGGAAACGGGATTGGAAACGGAGACAGAGAGGGAAGCCTTGTCTGTATCCATAATGTTTTTTCTTTATACACATCTGAAGTAAATAAAGCAAAAAGTTAATATTTGCTTAAGCTGGGTTGTGGGTAGACAGTCATTATACCATTCTCCATCATTTTCTATATATTTGAAACATAATAAAATTTTAGAAGTAAAAACTTAGTTATCTTATGTAATCTTTTGTTCTTTCTTAATTCTCTCTCCTATCCTTCTCTCCTACCCCACAACTGTAACACAAAGGTCCCAGGTTTACCAGTTTATGTACCCATGAAGTTACACAGATATTAATATATTTCACCTCCACCTGGATATCTGAAAAACCTCAAATCCTCTTCAGGTTTCGCAGGAACTCCCTAGAGACATTTTGCCTCCTTATTCAAGTCACTGCCACAAGCCTTTTAGGGGGGTTTACCCAGAACACCCAGCTCTGTAGGTAAAAAAAGAGGTGGGCCAGAAGGTCCAAAGCCACCTTAGGAAGAAAGGAATTTCAGATTTTGATGAGTAAATGACAACCAGAGGTATCTTTCACTTCAAATACCAAAGCACATAGATAAACTCCTCTTATTTTTCTTTCTCTTAACCCACCCTACTCAAGGCACAGTGCAAACAAATCCCCCTGGGATCACTGCCATTGATTCTGCTTCCACCCAGTCTGCTCTCTGACCCACACCTGACCCACAGCCTACCGTTCCTCACCCCTACCCACACCCAACTCAGTCTTGCAGATAAGTAAGAAAGGCAGGAGATGCTCTTTCCCCACAGTTCACGTGAAACAGGTATTTCTTCTGAGACAAATGTGGAGTTTCAATCCATCTGGATACAAGTCATCTAAAATATGACAAAAGCTACTACTAAACAATTATTTGCAAGTGATACAAATAAAACTCTCATAATTGTTAAAATGGTCATAAATTGTTCATGTTGAGAATTAAAGTTACCGTACACTGTCTTTGTAGAGTAAGGTACTTAACAGCTATACCAGTGCTTTTAATGACAGCTTTACTATATTAATTGCAGATACCTTTCATTGCTTTCTTGAATCTATGCTAAAACATAAAGCAAAAACAAAAACAAACAAGAATGAGGGCTCCATTCTCAAGCTACTATAATAATCTTGCTTTAAATCACTATTTTAAGGCAATAGTGTGGTGTCTCTAGGGCACCAAAGGAGATACAAAGGCACATGTAGATTGACGATTAGGACTATTACTTGGATACAAAGGGACTACTCAGGCGAAATAGTATTGAAATGGCTGTTTGGTGTGTTACTTTATCAAACCCTAAACAAACTATATTTCTGTAATTTCACCACTGTAAAAAAAATGCTAGAAGAATGATTGATTTTAAGATGAATTTTATTGTAACATAGGAAACTCTTAATGTTTTATAACAAAATGCTAACACAATCGCTCACTGTATTGTCAGGTGTTGTACAATACAGCCCATATTGTTGGACCAGTAAAAGCTTCCATTTGATACCAGTGGGAAAACATGAAATGTTTGTACCTGAGTAATTAAAATGGAATATTTGTTGGCTTAACTTTACTTCTATACATGTTTGAAGCAATATCCCCACTGGTATATATTACAGATGATTGAAATAAATTTGGCAGGAAGTCTCAGAAACCAATAATGGATTTCTCAGGACATAGGAAAATATTTGCATTCCTGTACCCACTTTCATGCCAGGAAAGGAAAATAAAACTTATTAACACAAATCTGATTTTATTTTATGATTGCCCTTCCCCTCTTCTTTCCCTCCCTCTCCTCCACTCACAAACCCCCCTCCCTCATTGTTTTCCCTTGAGGTTTTCTGCTTATCCCATAACCCCTAGCAATACAGTTCTTGCCCATTTCCATAGCTCAGTCATTTCCAATAGGCTTTTCCTCAGGCACACACAGCTCTCCATCTTCTTTGTTCTACCTTTACCTTGCTTTCTCATTTTCAGGTTTTCTCTCAGCTCCTACCCTGTTTCACCCTCTCTGTCTTTTTAGTCTGAAAGGTAATAAAGAGGATATTGTCATCTTTACTTCCCAGGGAGCCCGAGATGGATTCACCCCAGAAGACGGTAACTCTATTTCCTTTGTCAATTTCCATTGTCTATGTTAACCATATAAATGTAAAGAAAGCAGAAAAACCCAAACTGTCCAAATGCACTCTTACGTGTTTCTTTAATCCTGAGGAAGTTGGTGTAAACTGCCCACCAAAGTTTCCCTGAAAATCAAGGGCACCAAAGCTCACATGTGTATTAATGAGACCCAAGAGCATGTAGTTCAAATAAAAGCAAATTAAATATGTTAATGTATATCTTGGCATTAATGAGATTTACTAATAAGAAGAACCCTATTAACTCTTTTTCTGGATGGAATTATAACTAATACAAAAAGGTCAAATGCTTTATTAAATTATTGCATCTTCCCTCCAGTTGTGGAATTTGCTTTTTGACGTGGTACAAGCCCAGTGGCAACACTTGGTTTAACGAAATTCTGAAAGCACTAAGTGTATTTCGTCAGGGTTTTATGTTTTTTTCATGAAATAATCCTTAAGCAAGTATTCTTGTGCTTTGCTTCTCACTTCCTGATTTCATCTGACCTTGTGACACTTTTTTTGGTGGAATAATAGAACATAAAATGATAAGATCTCATTTGACCTAATGTCTTTGAGCAATACAAATAATGTTGGATGATTCTATATCAAAATACATTTTTTTTTTTTTTTTTTTTTTTTTTTTGCGGTACGCGGGCTTCTCACTGTTGTGGCTTCTTCTGTTGTGGAGCACAGGCTCTGGATGCGCAGGCTCAGTGGCCATGGCTCACGGGCCTAGCCGCTCTGTGGCATGTGGAATCTTCCCAGACCGGGGCACGAACCCGTGTCCCCTGCATCAGCAGGTGGACTGTCAACTACTGCACCACCAGGGAAGCCCCAAAATAAAAATCTTAAAGCAACTTTCTAGACACTGAAACAATTTGGAACTCAATACCTTCCCCCACTATTAGAAATGTAAAATGTTTTAATATTGAATATGCATCCCCCAGAGAGTTTGATTTCTAGTGAATCTGATTCTACTAAAAGATCAAGCCCCAGATAAATGCAAGGAGCAATTGAAAACGTTATTACCTTTCCTTATAGAGAAGTATAGATCATACAACATAGACTAAATGAAATGGAAAAGACCTTGGGAAAGACATGGCATCAATATTTAAATTGTCTAGGAGTGGTGATAATTTATTCTTCTTAAAGCTCTCCAAGGCAGAAAACTTGGCAATGTCTTTCCATGGTCTATACAGAGATTCACCACTTCATGGTACAATTCCTTCTTAAGTTTAATAGAAATTTTTGAAACTTGTGCTATTACAAATACATTTCTGGGTTTAATATATCTGTGCATAAAACTTCCTTTCTGTAGTTAGGTTAATTTACTTAGGGCAGTTTCTCCAAATTTAATTGACAAGTAGGCATTTAAAGCCTCATTGAAAATAGCCAAATGCATAAATAAAGAGTACACCAATTTACATTTCCACCACCAAGAGATGAAAAAGCCCATTTCATCATATCCTTGACATCCAAACTGCTCTTGATGTTTAAGAAAAATGCTTTGTGTAGGAGTAATCCACCAAGTTACTAGCGTTTAGCAGGAATGGGTGTTTTCATCTTCCTTTCTTGAGATGGTTTGGAGAGTACAAAACCGCTTATATTGTTTCCAAGGAGCAGTGGAGGGCCAAAGAAGGGCAATGTACTTACTAATTCTGCATCATTTGCATTATGTGATCCTCCATGTATTTCTATTTACTTAACGAATCTTTGTTTATCTATTATTATGTTCTAGACTCTGTTTAAGACTCTGGAAGCAAAAATGATGAATACACATTGTTGTTCTCAAGGAGGTTACAGTTATAACTGAGCTGTTTATCTAAATAGCATACAGCAGCAGTTAAAAGGAGTTTGTATACCAGCCTATTATAAACAATTCTAGGGAGAAGTCTGCTAAATTATCTCTGTTGTTGATGTTACTTCAAAATCATATTTCAACAAATATTTATTAGTACCTGTCATATGCAAGGCACTAACCTGGGAGATGCAATATGAACCTGAAAATATGTGACAAGTTAAGTGTGTCTAAAGGCAGACAAATCTCCACAGGTCTCCAGTGTTTCTGCACATCTTGTGAGCAGAAGCATTGATAGTTTTTGTTCTGGAGCATCCTTTCAAGGATGTATGTATAGTGAATGGTCTTAGAAGGTAGAGGTAATGTCTCCCTTTGGAGCAGAGGGCAGTTTCTGTAATGTCCAGTAATAAAAGTAACATCTCCTTCTGAAGAAAAGGTAGGTCAGGTTTGCCTGTTAAAGATTTGGTTCTCAGGGTGTCTTAGCTGTAACACAAACTCACTGTGCATGCAGCATCCACCTGGGCATTCTGAGTCACACTATGGGACTTGGGGGACAAGGAAAACTGATGTGAACATGAAGTTCATGATGCCTGATGAGCTAAGAGTAATAAATCCTTTGTCTCTGATCTGGGAGTCTCCTGCCTTCTGCCAGGATCCGTGAAACTGTGGCAGGCTAAATTGTTAGTTCGAGAGTCAGTAAAATCTTGATAGTGCCAAACAAGAAGTGTACTATTTAATGAGGAGTTTAAGAAAAGCACACATATAACCATGGTATGTTATAATTGTGGTCATAGTTACCCAAAATACTATAGAGAAGAACAAAATTGGTTCTGACCAAGAGATAGTTTCATGTAGGAAGTTAAGGGAAGGAAAAGGAAAAGACTCAAAAAATTATCATTCTCTTCCTATTTCTCTGACTGTTCTTTCTCAGTATCTTTTACTAGGTCTGCCTCTGTTGTAGGAACCCCTCAAGATTCTGTCATTGTCCCACTTCTCTTTGCATCTATGTCCTTTGGGAAATTTTATCCATTCACATGACTGCAGCTACCAAATATGCATCTTCGTCCTTAATCTCTTTCCCAACTCCAGCTCCCTGTTTCCAATTGTCTATGTCACATCTGGATATTTTACAGGTCACCCAAATTGAACATGTCCAGAATTGAACCTATTCTCTCATCTTCCGACATATTCACTAGTCTCTTCCTTCCTGCAACTGTTAAAGGAATCATCATTTCCAGGGCCTCACGCAAGAAATCCACAAGGAATTCTCATTGCTAGGCAGGCATGTCATCAGAACAAAGTCAGTTTAATAGAATCAGCCTGAGGTAAACTAGGCCACTAGAGTCTGTTATTGATACTGTCAATAAAGCCTCATTTTGACCTGGGGGTTGTCCTGTCTTTTCAAAGTGACTTTATCTCCAGTCTGATCCATAATGGATTGACTTGATAGTTCCATGTTATTCTTATTTCAAAGTTCTCATCCTTGTCCTTGTGCACAATGTCCTACCCATACTGGGTTCTACACAGACCTGCTTGGTGTCCAAGGGATTCATGATCATTTTGGGAGAGTTGTTTTATCCCATGAAGTGAATTAATAAACAGGTTCTGAGGATATTACCTCCTAAATAAATATCCTATATCTGTTCCCTTATTTTCATGTCTAGAATACACTGTCGTTTCAACCCTTGATCAACCATCACCAGCGTCTTCTACTGTCTCCTGTGTGTCTTCTATTTCTTTCTTTGAATCCATCTTGTATACACTTTCCAAAACATTCTTTTCAAAAATTCAAAGCTGGTTAACAAATTCAGTGCTTAAGACCTCGCAGTAGCTCCCATAACGAACACCATAGGTCACCTACTACAGGTCCTTTATGATAAAGTTCAAGTTCCTTCACAGGACAGACAAATGTCTCCATGATCTGAAACCTATCTAACTCTCCAGCTTCATCTCAGCCACTCCTTCCTTCAAATCTCAAGATACAGCAAAATTACACTGATTATAGTTATTTCCATGCAATATGCTGCTTCTCGCCTCCATGCTATTACTGACTCGGCTCCTTTTCTCTAGGGTTCACTTCCTAGTCTCTCCCTCTGTCCTGTCTTGACTTGGCTAATTTGTTCTGTTGCATGCTTCACTAGTCGGTCATCTCCTTGAAGAAGTCTACGATTTTCTCATCCAATTCCTTGCCACGTAAGAGACTCCCTTCATAGTCTCAAAATATCACTACACATCTCTAACCCCTACCACACTGGATTGTAATTACCTTTATTTCCTGTGTTTCTGGCTCTCTTACTAGATTAAGACACTTGAGAACAAGAACTATCTTTGCATCCCTATTGGCTTGTGCCTGGCATATAAATATTCAATAAATATTTATTGAATGAGTGGATGGATAGATAGATAGGTGAAGAGTGGGAGATGAGCTATGAACATTTATGTAGCAATTTAATCAAAGTACATTTAAAATTTTAATGAATGGAAAAATGGTCAGACTATAGTATGGTGCTCTTTTGAAAGGGTATTATTTACCATAATGAACATGTCAGCAATAGACTAGATTTGGCTGCCGTTCCTAATTATTATGAATATTTTCTTTTTCTCCTGCTAAACTCCAGATAAGTTAGACATGTAATAGATAAACTGGAACGTAGTCAATATTTTCAAATTGACATATTTAACCTTTTTTAAATGGTAAATACAAAGCATTTAAATGGTAAATACATATTTAACCTTTTTAAAATGGTAAACACAAAGCATTTATAATACTAGCATATATAAAGAGCAAAGTTAATATTAACATTGCCTATGTTTGTCCTTCTTCTCTATCTTCTTCTCTTCCTCTTCTTCTTTTTAGTGAATTCATTTCTATTTATATCAATTCCAAAGTGTGACAAATGACTTGAATCCTTGGAAAAGACTGTGACTTTCAGGTGTTCAGGTGTGACTCTGAAGCACGTGGTAAGGTAGAAAAAAGAAACTCCAGAGAATAGATGATATAGAATGATAAAATATTTGAAAATAGCAGGTAAGAATTTAACTTGTTGTTACAAACGAAGTAGTGGGGAAAAAAGGTATTTTAATCATCTGAGATACAAAAATAATGCAAGATGAATACATTTCAAAATATAATTTCAATGAGAGTTTGAGAAGAAAAGCAGAGATGTTTTTTATAAGTACAGGGTCAGAACCTCTGAGGAGACCTACAGAGAGTCTGCATAATCATTCTAATGAGACCATCTTCCACTACATTAGCTTGAATAGTATAGAGCCAAGTGGAACTCAATGGTCTTCCCCCTCATGAATCCCTAGTGCTTATTCAAATGTAGTGTTATTTCAAGGGTAGATCAACTTAAGCTAGATATGTTTATCCCTCTATAAATTTAATGGTGAGGATTAAAAAAAATTAAAGCATTTATTTATCTATAATAAGAAAGTCAAGAAATGGAAAAAATTATAAGCTCAGAAAATACAAAGGAAGGTCTTGAACAGAAGCATGAAAAGCATTCTCTTCATAGTTATATACATAAATATTTGCCTACTAGTTCTTATTTTGACATTTGATGGACTTTTACCGTACTTCAGTATTTTGTCTGGTAATTTTCTTGTTAAATTTGACCTCCCCAAATATCTTCAAAATTTTTTCTTATTCTTCTAGTTATAGGTGTTCTTACTAAATTTAGGAAGAATGTTTTATCCAGGGTCTTGCATCTACTATTAAATATTCTGGCCCACTCATAGAATCACATGTAGTAACTGCTAACTACACTCTATTTTTGTTACTTCTTAGTACTTGTTCAAATACTTTTAAAAGCTTTTGCCTTTAAAAATTCTAAAGGAAAAAGAGTTTTAAAAGGAAAAGATAATGTGGAATCTTCAGTATCCAAGTTGTGGAAGTGAAAATTCTTACATTTTGGGAAAGTAAATTGGCAATATGTATCAAAAGCCTTAAAAAATAAGTTTACACTTTCTAATACAACAATTCTCCCTTATAGGAATTTATATTAAGGAGGAAAATCATGAATACGCCCAAAGATTTACCTATAAGGATAGTCATGAGGATGTTATTAATAATATAAAAATTACAAACAATAAAAATGTCAAATCATAAAGAGTTGGATAAACTATCCAACTCTCTAAGCATGTTTCTTATGTGGAATACTATACAGTATTAATTTTAAAAATCACATTTTGGAATACATATCAACATGGTAAAATGAGTGAGAAAGGCAGACTACAAAATTATAGGTTGATCCAAATTAAACAGATACACACACATACATATATACTATAAGTAGAAGAATATGCACCAAATACAAAGAGTGATAAATTGTTAGCAGGGTGATGGGATTATAGGTTGTATTTTTTCTTTTGGGGGATTTTCTATATTTTAAAAATTTTATAAAATAGACATTTAAACACCATTTTGGAGAATTTTAAATTTGTTTCTGAGGTGAGGGAAAGGCATAAACTCTTCAAGAAGTGGGTTTGGGAATGAGTAGAAAATCTACTAGAGAAGTTAAGCATGATCTCAAGCAATTTTACGTAAATGAAGGTGACACTCCAGCCTTCATAAACCAGGAACCTGAGTATGGGAGCAGTCAGGGAAGAAAGATGCATCCAGTTTGGACCAGGGTGGTCGGGTGTCCAGCATAACTCCACTTTCCCTGTCTTTCTCTTTTCACTGGTTACTTCAAAAGAGGAGTGGAAACGTATTTGATGGACTTTCTTTAGAGGATTTGTCAGCAGGGAGCTAAAATCTCATTATCTTTCAAGGGAGAGGCTTAAAAATGGAACTGCCTCTGACACTAAAACTCCTTTGAAGCTTCAAATCATCAGAACACCAACAACAAAGTTGTATACATCCTGTGAAGATTTTTGGCACTAAGAAATATTTACTAATAATTATTATTTGGGCACTAATAAAAATAAAATGAAAGGTTTTCTACCTGTTCTTTGTCGCATTAAATACATTTATTAAGAAAATATAAATTATATCATGAACGATACACTTTTCTAGGTGGAAAGAATCTTAGCTTATCTACTTCTTAAGTGATATAGCCAATTAAGCTATCTATTTCTTTAACTAATATGTTAAATATATGATTCAAAACAACTTATTAATATATGAAAAATAAATAATTAGTGATTAGTTAGTAACTGTGCTTTATTTTAGTAAAGTACTTCTTGAAACTGCAAAATTGGATAGCTAAACTATGAATCACTTAACTACTCCTTTGAAAGCCTTTCACATAATTTATAAAAGCACACGGGAGTCAGGACCACTACTCATCACCAGCAGCTTCTCAGACTGACGTCTTGTGCTTGTTTGGGAGGAAAAACACCATCTACAAAGAGCTTGCTTCTTCATAAGCCCAAACCTATAACCTATAAAGTTACACACATGCACACACACGTACAATGATGATCTTGGTAAATTCAGTAATTAAATTATCATTTGCTTTTTATATTTCTGATTATTTTTGAATTTTAGAAGCTCCTACAACTTCAGCCATAATGTTCCCTGCTTTGCTAAATTATAAACAATGCACAAAAAGAACTATTATTTAAAATGGTGGTTTTAACGCTGTAGTTTGTGTTATGGACTGTGAAATAAAATTAGTGGATCATGACTGATGTTGAAAAAATTAAACAGTAAAGAATAGATGAAAAGATCAGGATTCGGTACACATTAGAAGTACACAAAAAAGTATTATTTTGGAAAACTTTTGTTTTGATAATACATGTATGTGTATTCTGGGTTGTAACGTGATACATATTTTTAAATGGGGATATGCTGTATATGGTTTCAAAAAGCAAACATGCTCACAAAATCCAATTTGCAACTTGGAATATTTTTCCTTAATATGGATATTTTCCCTTAATATTCCTATTTTGACACTGTAATATATGTATTATTCAATGATGTACTTAAGAAAGGCACATCCTATATCAAAAGCAGGAAAGGAAGAGATGACAAAGTAAAATTCTGAATATGTTTTAAAATCCTTCCTGAAAGTACCCATATGGGATATGCTTCTTTATGGTATTTCGTTTACCCATTTATACATTCTCTTGATAGATAGATAGATAGATGAAAGAGAGATAGATGGATAGATAGGTTGATCAATTTACCTATATAGAGAACTTACTATGTGACAAGTGCTGGGGATGCAAATGTAATAAACCAAGGCTTTCTGACAGTAAAGTCCTGGCAAAGGAGACCACAAATAAGCTAACAAACAATAAACTAACAATATGCTAACAGTTTTAATGTGTTGTAACTGATGGTCTAGAGGTACATTTCTAGTTCAGTGACAAAATTGCAGAACTTGATTTTAATAAATAAAATTTAAATTTTCAGATGAATGAAAAGAATTGGGGCCAATCTAATAGTAACCATTGTTGTATGGAATTAGAACCTTGAAAATTTCTAGGCCTGATGAACATTAATCATTTAAAATCCAGAGATGCAGTGTCCTGCTAAATAATACAGAGTGTGAGGATGACTCAGCCTACTGATTATTCAGTTCAACATTAAATGAGCACTTTCCATGTGCCAGGCATGGTAACAAGAGCTGGAGAAACAAAGGTGAATAAAATACACTTTCAGTGGCCATGGTTAATTGTGGTCTAGTAGGGAAAGCCAACATAAAAACAGATAATAAATCATAGAGCAACTCTCACAATTAAAAGGGTTGGGGGTATTGCCAGGTACGATGGTGACACAGGGAAAGGAGTGGTCAGCTCTTTGCAGGAGACAGGATTTCACGGAAGAGAAAGGAAGAAAGGCATTCCAAGCCAAGAGGACCACCTCTTGAAAGGGAAAAGAGCTTAGAGACCTAGAAAACCACCGGGGCTGTGAACTTCGATATCACACTTGACCACTAGCATATTATGTGACCCAGGACATTCCAATACGAGGAAAACCAACATGTAATGTTTTTATCTTGCAAAGCTGATAATGCAGAGAATTAACGAGATATGTATGTATAAACAGAAGTTTCACAGTTAGGAAGTCATGAAATGTCCCTCATAGGAGTCCTATAGTATCATATGCCTGATTCACTCCCAGGCTTATCAGCATCATTAGATCAGCATATGAAGGGTCATCATGGCCACTGCCTGGATCTGCTGGGTAGCAGGGCTGGCTTACTGTGAAATTAGTGTAGAATAACCCCATAGACTCTAGATTTAGGGACTCAGGTCCCACAGCTGGGAGCAGGCACCTGGGTTTCCTGTTTGAGGAACGATGCTCTCTACTCTTTGCCAGATGTAACTGTTCTTCCAAAATCAAATCATTTCCTCAAGTTCCATTTGCCTCTTCATTTCTTTTTTAAATTTTGCCCTTCAGCTTCCCTGGTGGCACAGTGGTTGAGAGTCTGCCTGCGGATGAAGGGGATACGGGTTCGTGCCCCGGTCTGGGAAGATCCCACATGCTGCGGAGTGGCTGGGCCCGTGAGCCATGGCCGCTGAGCCTGCGCGTCCGGAGCCTGTGCTCCGCAACGGGAGAGGGCACAACAGTGAGAGGCCCGCATACCGCCAAAAAAAAAAAAAAAAAAAAAAAAATTTGCCCTTCAAAACCAATACTTCTTTTAATAATAACAGCAAATGCTTCCATAGCCCTTCCTATGTGTCAGGCCCTATTCTAAATGCTTAACATATATTAAAGGATTACATTTTCATATCAACCCTATGAGATGAGAACTATTATTGTTATCTTAGTCTATCTAGGCTGCTATAACAGAATATCATAGACTAGGGGGCTTATAAACAACAGAAATTTATTTTTCACAGGGCTGGAGGCTGGGAAGTCCAAGATCAAGGCGCTGGTAGATTCTGAGTCTGGTGAGGGCCTGTTTTCTTGTTCAAGACCTAATCACCTCCCAAAGGCACCACCTGGTGATTAGGTTTCAACATACGAATTTTGGGGGAGCACAAACATTCAGTCTATAGCGATTATCCCCATTTTTCAGAGGAGGAAAGAGCAAGTTGCCCAAGATCCTGAATAGGAGCAGGTCACTAATGAAACCCATGCCATCTGGCACTGGAGTCAATATTTTTAATCACCATAAAATGCTGCCTCCCACAAACGTCAATTTAAAAAGGTATTTGGCAGGAACCAGGGAACAGCACATTGAATTCTGCTCTACAGAAAATTTTTCTTGGATGTTTCTTTCTCATAAACTGCAAAATCTCATAAGTTTTGCCCCTGTACCCAGTTGTTATGGTTTTATGTACGTGGTTTGCATTGGCCCAACAATCTTAAGAAACACACCTCCTCATATCATGTTTGGAAGTGTAGGTCAGCCAGACTGCAAGATTACCCTTCTCAGCTGATTTATTTTCCCTACAGTTTAACCAAAACTCTCTGTCTTACAAATAAGATCTTTCTGAAAGAGTTCTGCCACGACAGGAGGCTTACATAAGAATTTGTAGCTCATTAAAATTTCTTCCCTCTAATACTCAAGATTGAAATGAAAACTTCTCTGCAAGGCCAGCATTAAGAGCAAATCTAATGTAAGTTCTTTATTGATTAAAAAAAAAGCTGATTGCATTAATCTTTTAACTTTTTATCTTGTCTTTCGGTCACAAGTCACCAATCCTTTCATGGGAAGGAACTACTTCTATTTCCTGAAGCTTTTAAAGAGGATATAATAGTCGCAGAAAGTTATTTTTTAAAATCAATCTACCATATAAGGTTTTAGGATCTACAAACTGGTTGAAGGACCCCTGACCCTATCCATTCTTAAATGTTTCTTATATTATTTTTGAACTCAGCTTTATTTCCAGAAATGATTAAATATTCAGATAGAAAAAAATTAGCTGGCACTTAGCTCCTTTAAGTTTTTAAAAATTCTTCTTTCTGTGGGCAAAACTTAGAACTTTATGGACCTGTGATTCTGAGTAAAACAGACACTAAAATCTTTCCCACTTTTTTTTCAAGACTTCCAAAAACTTAACATCAGTGACAGAAAGGTCAAAACTTTCTGCAGAAGACTTTTGTGAAAATTATCGCCAGTATTTCAAAGTGAGAGGACAGGGAAAGTGGGAGTAGAAGAATCTCCGTGTTTTTCTTTAATTGCTATGGAGAGGTTTATTCATTGGCACAGAACTAAGCCAGCCCACTGAAAGGCAGCGGATGTTTTCAAGTCCCCTTGGGCGGGCGAAGCAGGTGCTGTTTTGTCTTACATGCACTGAGCACTGAATACGTATTGAAAAATATAAAGAACTGATATGTAACCCTTTCACCTGGCCATCATTCACCTCTGCCGGTGTAAAATAATGCTAAAAAAAAAGATTAGCATATAAAAGTCAGGATGTGCCTGAAGAAGCAGGAATCTTACAGCCACCTTTACATTCTGAGCTCTGTCAGCAGTGAGCAGGCCATACTCAATATTGGGGAAAACAGAGTGTTTGTCACGGAAAGCAGACTGTGGGTTTGTATCTCGGCAAGGCTATCTACAAGTGTGTAATCTTGCCAAACTATCTAATGTCCTGGTACGCGTATCTAGAAAACGGGAACTATTCCAACCTTTAAGCTTGGGAGAGAAATGAGTGAGAAAAGCATGTGAAAACAGCTGGTCCCAGTCGTCTCCCAGTAACCCGTGGCGTGTCCACGGCTGTTGTTAGCCTCATCCTCTGCAGTCTCCAGCAGTTTGTCCATACAATGAAGGTACTAAACCGACAGTCACCTTCCGCTGCGTGGGTACTGATCATTCATTACCTTTCTGCTTCTCGGTGCTTCGGCCTTTTTCATTCTGCCTAGTAGCCAAAGTCTAGACTGCTGGGGGTAACTTCCAGCTGCGTTTCTGGAGAATTGTAGGGCTGGCGGGAGCGGGGGTCGGGGTGCGGAGGACACGGCAGGGGATGCTCCCCGCCTGCCTTTCCCAGCTTCGTTTGTCTGTGGCATTCTCAAGAGGTGGGCACCAAACAGGTCTTTTTTGTGTCCTGTAGTAGCAACTCCAGTGCTAACAGGGTCGGGGTAGACGGGAGAGTGCCCGACATGAAGACTGAGAAAGATTCCTGAGCTCGCTGCGTTCCTCCAGGGCGCCCTTCGGGCAGGCCCTGGGCAGCGAAGGAGTGCGGGCGCGCGGTGGCGCCCGGGCCAGGGTGCAGGGCCCCCGAACGGTCGGATGGGGGAGCGAGAGCTAAAGCTTGCAGAGCGCGCCGAGCCGCCTGAGCCGCGACCAGACCCGGGAGCCGACTCCAAACGGAGCCAGCCGGGCTACAGCCGGAGGAGGCCGAGAGGGGGGCGGGACGGGGCGGGGCGGGTGGTGCAGGGGAGGCGGGGGCGGAGGCGGGGGCGGGGGCGGGGGCGGAGTCTCCCCGAGCTGCGCAGGCGTAGCTCGCACCTTGTTGATTAGTCAGTGCTGGGAACGCTGCTATGGCGTTTCTCAGACCCGCGGCTCCTCCTCACACGCTCCAGGCGGAGGGAAGGAGGGGTAAAAGAAGGAGGAGGCGAGCGGGCGGCCGCCGCAGCTGCAGACCCGGGGCCAGAGGAGGAGGCGGAGCGGGAGCCGCCGCATACACCCCGGCCGCCGCCGCCCGCCGCCGCCGCCGGGTTGCTGCGAGTCCTCTCCAGGCTTGAGGGCACGCGGGGCGCCCCGGCCATGTCCCGCAGTGGCAGCTGAGCCGGCCGCGGGCCCCCTCCCTCCCCGCCGCCGCAGCCGCCGCGCCCCCGGGCTGCCCGCGGCCAGAGTGCCCGGCGCCTTCCGCGCGCCCCAGACCGCAAGTGCTAGCAGCGGCGGCCGCCGAGGCGCGGGTGGTGCAGGCGGCGGCGGCGGGAGCGCGGGGCCGGAGGAGGCGGGGAAGATGGACCCGGCGCCCTCGCTGGGCTGCAGCCTCAAGGATGTGAAGTGGAGCTCGGTGGCCGTTCCGCTGGACCTGCTGGTCAGCACTTACCGACTGCCCCAGATCGCGCGGCTGGACAGCGGTGAGTCCCCGCCCGCGGACCGCAGCCTCGGCGCGTCTCTGCACGCGTGTGCCCGGGAGGGTGGGACCCTGTGGGGAGTGGGCTGCCCGCCCCCCAGCGTTGGACTTGGCTCGAGCGGCTGCCGCAGCCCTGGCGCGTCGCTCTCAACTCCCCCCAGCAGCAGCTAGAGGTGTGAAAATCAGAGCCCTAGTAGTATAATTAAAAAGGACGCAAAAAAAAAAAAATTCAACATAAGGGAAGCCTCTGCAGATAGTAATCTTGGAGGCGAGCTGTCCCTCTTCACCCGCCTGTAAGAATTACTCAACCTGGGAAACCCTGTATGAGTTATCTTAGGCAACTTTCTTACAAAATAATTGTGCTTTGGGTGGCACCTTTATTTTGGATACTCTCCTCCCCCTCCGCCACAAGAAAGAACAGATTTTAGGGGAAAGGCTCCTGGGTGACCAATGAAAGGGATCACATTTCTCGGAGACGTTTTATTACAGCTTGTCTGTTTTGTTTAACTGAAGAGGAAGTAATTTAGGGCTGTGTGTAGAAAATGTTTTTAGCAGAGGTGATGGTATGCTTAAGGTTAATTATTAGCTTAGCGCCTTTCTAGCCTGGAAAAAAATTGAAAATACACCAAAGCCTGTATTGACTTGGAACGTGAGCTCGGAACTAAGAAATGTTTGTGTTTCCTGAAATTGACAACCAGAAACCAACCAAACGTCTCCCAGCTATTTGTTCTGCAGGTTGACATCTGCAAACAAGTAGATGGATGTGCATACTGTCAAGCAAATAGATACCTTTCAGTTGGAGAGTTCTGACATGTAAGGTGGCAGTTAAGGTGTGTTTTGTCCTTTGTGTTTTGGTAATAACTTCAGTTGATTTTGGCTTCTTGCGATTTCAGACTGTAAAAACAGGCTTGCTTCTGCTGTGGAGCTGCCAGAAGCACCTGGGCACAGGCTGGCGGGCAAGCAGATAGAGCTGTGGTCACACAGGCCAAGTCAGAACAGCACTGAGCAGAAAGATGTCATTTCAAGTCACAAGGACTTGGGTTACTCCTTTTCTGGAGTACAGGAGTGAGTAACATGAGACGTATAAACGTCCAAAGGCATTTTTGTTCCCTTTCTTTTCTGTGGGGTTAGATCAGACATTTGAAGTACTGATGTGAAAAATAAAGGCAGGAAAGTTCATGAATGCTGAAAAACAGTCTTGGCGTGCGTGTTAGCCTTGTTTGATTGGTGGTGGTAGTGGTGGGCTTTGGGAATAAACTAAGAGTTTTAAAAGTAGTAATGAAGTGCACGTGAGTTCAGGGAGGGTCAGGTGTGTTGAGGCATTTCTGCTTAGAGTGGGCGTGCTTTAAATATGCGTCTATAGATCTGAATCAGAGAGAGAGAGAGAGAGAGAGAGAGAGAGTGTGTGTGTGTGTGTGTGTGTGTGTGTGTGCTGACAGTTTCATTTACTCCTACACCGTGCAAAATTGTACATATTGGAAGGTTATGTGAGTCCTCACCTTTTCCTACCGTCTCTCATCTCTGCACACTCCCCCAAAACTTACTAGCTAGGTAGTGAACATTGTTGTATGTGGTGTAAAAGTCACCCAGAAGTTTCATTAAACTGAAAGTTTAAAGAGGCTGAATACCAGTTGCAGACATGTTAGCTTTATTATCCACTTTCCTCTCTCCGCCATTTATAAAAAGGGTCTGAATCAGCAGTGTACCCATCCCACACTTCTTTTTAAAATTAGGACGTGGGTAACAAGTCTTAACAGCGTGTCCTTTCAAGCTGTGGATTTTGATCACGTGTAATTCCAATTCTTTATTGTAAGTTTTCTCTTATTCCCGCTTGAGAATCACAGTGGCATACACAAATTTGGAATCATAGCCAAATACTGCTTTATACCTTGCTTCTTTCACTTAATCCCATCGTATTTAATTTTTTTTTTTTTTTTAAAGCTGCATGATGTTCCATGGGATGATGGCTGTATATATCTAGTTCCCTGCAGTGGACATCAAGCGGCTTCATTTTTTTACTATTATTAAGTTGTGATGTAATGAATACTCTTGTACATAAATCTGTTTGTTTGGGTTAGTATGTATTCCTTCCCTGCTGAGTAAGCATGTAGATCCGTTTTAAGTCCTTGATACACATCGTCAGATTGATTTAGAGGTTGTACTGATTTATACACAAATGAGAATTGTGGGAGTACCAGTGTCCCTACAGCCTTAAAATAATAGGTATTTTACAAACAACCAAAAAAAAAAAAAACTCTGCTAATTTGAAGGGGGAAGTGTTCGATTGCCAATTAAATTTGGATAGACTTTAAAAGAAGTGATGATAGATTCCATGCTTATGTTTTAAAGTGTTTCACAGCAATGCTTAGAACATGTTAAGGATATGCCACCATGCTATGTGTGAAATTTGTGCAGTCGTCGACCTGTGTATGTCCTTTTGACGGTTTTAGTACTGCAGGTACATTTTATACACGCACACCCTATACTTAGACATGAAAGGTAGTCATTTTCCAAATCACTTGTTTTCAAAGAGGTTAAAGAAATTGAAAAACATGACAGTCGTTGACATTATGTCAAGAGAAAACTGTTGGCTATTTTAAACAGTCATTAAAACCATTAAACATCTGATTTCATAACTGTTGATTATTGAAGGCCTACTATGTGCTGGTACATTTCTAAGTGCTTGATGTATTTTGTCTCATCCTTAGCACCCCATTTTAAGGACTTTGCGAGCCTTGAGATTTAGAGAAATTGAACGACATACCTAGTAAATTGTGGACTGTGATTTTCAGCTGACTTTCCGATTCTAAAGACACCTTTTATCTCAAACTGTACTACCTCCTTCTACTAAATGG
The DNA here is from genome assembly GCF_964341445.2 of Mesoplodon mirus. NCBI lineage: Eukaryota > Metazoa > Chordata > Mammalia > Artiodactyla > Ziphiidae > Mesoplodon > Mesoplodon mirus. Next base: position 47,585,003 of record NC_138989.1, on the reverse strand, counting down.
GAGTAGATTTAGAGTAGGTCTAACGTCTGCTCTTAATAGCCCCACTGTCTCTCTGAGAGCTTGAGGACAGGAAAGTCAATATTTTTAAAACAGTGTAGACATCGAATTAAGCACTGGCCTCATCCATCATATCTAAAGGAGTGGCTGAAGAGAGGTAAGGGGCAGAGGAAAAGAGAGTACAGAATCTGAGAAAGAAGGAAAAAAGCGGAGTCTGAGGGCTTAAGGTATGTAGATGTGTCTGTTGACATTACTCCTTAGGACATTTGCCATGTTTAACATACTAACTACACAGTAAGTAAGAGTTTTCCAGTTTTTTGCCTCATGCATGTCAGTAATGAAATGCCAGTCTGATGCATTCAGTATTCCATCCCCAGTGGCGAAATTTGTCATCGTGTAAGATAAATACAAAATTAGTGAGCCTTTATGGTATGGTCTCATGAGTCTTTCTGGAGACTAAAAGAAAAGTACTCCAGCGGTTCTCCTTAGGACTGAGATACATCTCTTGAGCCAGTGTCTAATCCCCATCAGCAATGCAGTTAAGATCAGATATCTAACTTCATCATCAATTTTAGAAACTTGGTTGCAGAACCAGGTTCAACAAATGTGTTTATGACTAAGAAGAGGGTGGAGAGAATGCTAATGCTCACCCCATCATCATCCCATCCTCGCTCAAAGCTAGGTAGGTGGGGAAATTGTTCTTTCTCTGTCTCTTCAATATTTTGTCTTGGAAGGGTTTTCTGAAGGGTTGTTCTATAGCAGTGTTCTTACAACTTTTTTGCTCTTGTAGTGCCTAAGAATTCTGTAAAACCCTGTACCCTAAGCATGTTTTTAAGTTCATTGCTAAAACTGTTCATCCTAAGTTTAAATAGTTGCAGAGGATGTCATTTTTCAGCATACTGTAAATGTTGACTTTTTAAATTGTTACATCATTTAAAAAACTCTGTAGTGCGATCTATATTTAATTCCCAGTATCATTCATTTTTAAAAATGCAGGAGTAAGTTCTTAACAGTAAAAGTCTTACATCTTTCCTTTTTCTCCTTAAATTCATATTTCCATTTCCCTTCCCCTATAGAATTCTATCCCAATGTAATATAGTGTTTTTGTTTGTTCGTTTGTTTTAGTAGAAGGAAGGATTTATTACTTGCAGTAAATAAGAGAACACTGGAGATCTTTCCCAAAGCAGTGTCTCCCAATGTAATATAGTTTTACGCATGAAAGTGTCTTATTGATCACTGTCTTATGTAACAAAAAAGAATATAAATTGAAATGTAGTATTTTGTATTTCTTTTGGCCATAAGCCTCTTTTTATTTAAATATTTCAGGTTGTTTAAAACAAACAAGTGGGAATTACCTGTCTTAGAGAAGGAGTTACCCAAATGCTGGAGACTTGATCCTCAACAGGCATCAGCATTTTTATTTGTTCCTTTGTTAGTCGCCCTGAGCCCCGTGTTCTTTACACCCTGGCGTAATGAAGATTAGAAAGATCTGGTGAAGGTGATGTAGATGCATTGCTTTTGTAAAGTGGGAGAAGGACCTTTGCGAAGGGGAGGTGATGAAGGACAGCTTCCCTTTGTCAGGAGATGGATGTCTCTCCATCCCAGTCTTGGTTTCAGGCAGATCAGTTTTCAGACAAGAGAATGTTTGGAAGTTGGGGATTTAGAAATTGACTCACTTAGAGCTGTGATGGTGAACCCCTTGGGAAGTGTTGGCTTTGCTTCAGACACATATCCCAGTTCAAAGAATGCTGGTCTAGAGCAGTGAAAGGTGAGCTTATGGTCCTGCCTGCTGAAAGAAGGAGGAAGACCAAAGCTCCGTCAACTGCCAGGGAGAGAGAAATAAAGATGGTGGGCATTGGAGACAGCTGCATATAAATTAGCAGCAGTCTGTCCCTCCTAGCTTTGTGGAGGAATCAGAGTTGACTCTAAGCCCCAGGTGTGTTGGGACTGTGGGAGCTTTGGTATTTGCTTTCTGCTGAGCTGCTTTTCTAACTTTACCATGTAAGTGCCTGGAGGGCTGATGGTGAAGAAACAAGGTGGACACTCAGATGGCAGTGAGGGTCCACGTGGCTGTTTCCAAATGTCAAAGGTGTTTATAGATTCAAGTTTTATCTTTGAAATTAATGTAAATTCCCAAAATCTGCTCCATGACTGGTGTTACTTTAATATATATTAATTTTTTTTTCTAAAGTAACTTAATCTAAGTCTTTTTCCAGGAAGATGTGCTATGCTTATCTTTGGTTTCATTTCCCCTGGCATTCTAAACTGTAAGAGGATACGTATGCCCCAGGTGAGACAGTTGCTTAAAGGATACTGGATTTGGAGCCTAGGAACCTCCGTTCAGTTACAGGCATTGCCATTTCTTAGCCATGTGATCTTGGGCAGTCTCTTAATCCCTTTGATTGGTATTAAAGTTTTCTCATGCAGAAAAAAAATGTACATTATACTTGCCCATGAATCTCATAGTTATTCATTAATCTGTTTATTCAATAAGCTAATATTTATTAAGGCCCTACTATGTGTCAAACCCTGTTATAGGTATCGGGACAGTATCACGGAACAAATCAGACAAAAACCTCTGTCCTCATGCAGCCTACAGTCTTACGTATCTGCTTACTATGATAGTTAAGTGCAATAATATATGTGAATACATGTGTATTTTATTATGTTTTTTAGTTAATTTATTGTTTTTTGGCCACACCATGTGGCTTACAGGATCTTAGTTCCCCCACCAGGGATCCAACCTGTGCTCCCTGTGGTGGAAGCTTGGAGTCTTAACCACTGGACTGCCAGGGAATTCCCAATACATATGTATTTTAAAACAATGTAAGATTGACATAGTGCAGGCTCAGAGCAGTTGATGGGGAGGCTTCAGAAGCCTCCCCTTCTGTTGCCTATCATTTAGGCGACAGAAGTCCAGTGAATAATAAATAGATTTTACTATCCTTACAGATAAAGAAGCTGAGGGAAACGTTCTGTGTGACTTTAGTCCATTTCCTTCTGAGTATTCCAGGTTATTATTGACTTAGTAATACACAGGTTATAAAAAGGTGGTGTAAGGTCTTTATCAGAGAGAAAGTCTTGTAAACTAACTCAACCAAGATTGGGTTTGGGAGAGACAGGAAGGTAGTTTTAACTTAATCCAGAACCACATGTGAGCCCGACCTAGTGATACTGAGACACTGGAATCTTTTTTTAGTACATACTCCTCGATGCTTTTATCGGACTGATGATGATTTTCAGAGCACCTATAGTTGGAGAACTATTAGCAGGAAAGAAGTGCCTAGTATGATGTTATACACAAGGTGGGTTATGAAGAAAGTCTCTTGAATATTCTTTTATATACCATATACTTTTACTTTCCTCTCGTTGTCATGTATTCTAGTTGGCCATGCCTAAAAATGATGAAAAAAGAATAGGAGAGGACCTTGTGGAGGACAGTGGACGGAGGTAAACAGTTAGACCCACAAGATGAGATTTGGACATGGCTCCTTGAATACTTTTGCTTTTCAAGTAAGATGGCTGGTTTTTTTTTTTTTTTTTGCGGTACGCGGGCTTCTCACTGTTGTGGCCTCTCCCATCGTGGAGCACAGGCTCCAGACGCGCAGGCTCAGCAGCCATGGCTCACGGGCCCAGCCACTCCGCGGCATGTGGGATCTTCCTGGACCGGGGCATGAACCCGTGTCCCCTACATCGGCAGGCGGACTCTCAACCACTGCGCCACCAGGGAAGCCCCAAGATGGCTGTTTTGAAAGTCTTAAATGAGTATCCACATGACCAGTAAAAAAAATCTTAAGATGCTCAGTTCATCTGTAAAAGGAAAACTGGTTTGACCATTGTGATCAACTGCATCATAGTTTAAAGAGAGAGTATTTTAGTCTCTTTACCTCATTTGGCTGCCTTGTTGAAATAGCAAGTTCTAGTAGGCCAGCTTGTAAACTCGTTTATTTTTGTTTAAGATTCTTGAGGTATCTGTCTTTTCACTTACTAAGCTGCAGTTCTAGGAAGACTCATAAACTCCGTATCGTCTTCAGCAGGGCTATCAATCTTAAGAAGACCAGCTATTATATGTAACTTGAAAAATAACTTTTATTGCTGGTTTATGTATTATTTTGTCATACTTGACAAAATATACCTGCTAAAATATTTTTTAAATCTCATGGGATTAACTCCTCTTTTAGATGACATTTCCACATGACGATGCTCCCCCCACATCTCAGCCTCCACCCCTGTTCCCAGTTTCACAAGATTGTTTACTCAAATTTCAGGTTAAAGGTATTTAGGGTAATTTTTACTGTTTCCTAGCTTCTAAGCACAATGCCTGGTACATAGGAGGCATTCAGTAAGAATGTAATAAATTAATAAGCAAATTTCAGTGTTAAAATTTTTAAGGTCCAAAATATCGATATTACTAAAGCTGTCTATGACCTCTGCTAGTCTGACATAGAATTTCACGCTTGTTCCACTTGAGATAAGGTGGTAGGTCCTAAAATTAGCAGTAGGAAAAATAGAGACTGGTAGAGCATCATGATGAAATAATGATTCTTAGGGTCATTAATTATCAATATTGTAAATAAGTTATTTCTAGAAATTACAACTCATTTTTTCAGATTTTTTTGCTTTCTTACTAGTTCTTTCATTCTGAAATTAAGATGCCTTCTTTACATATTACGTGTAGCTATGTCATTGAATTTTTAATCTTATATCACCTAGAATACCATAAATCTTTGGAACTAGTCAACTCTTAAAACAATAAAGAAAAACCCGATTGGATAGTCAGCTAGCCATTTAACTATCCATTGTCTCATCTTCTCAGGGCACCAGGGATTTTACTTCTAAGCAAAACAAGCCACTTGGTTTAAGTAGTGTTACAAAACTACAACTGCTAATTTGATACAGTTGTCATCTTCCTAGAATAGCCCCAAGATTGACTTGAAACCATAGTGTCTTAATCCCAGACAATGAGTTTCCTTTTCTGCCATTGCAGGAGTATTACATAGTGGTAAAATAAAAAGGAAAAACCAATATTCCTTAGCCCTTTTCTAGTTCTGGGGATGAATTACTTTATATATACTTATAGGCAAGTCATTTTAATTGATTCTGCTACTTCTTAAACCTACTTTGAAGTATTTAAATACCACTTGGGCTTTGATGACTTGAATGGTTGTTTAATAAATATCAAGTTATTGAATTCAAAATGCAATGTGAAGTCTTATAGTTAATGAAGCTAGTTGTTATTCAGGCTAATATTTAACGTGTACAGTAAGTTACTACGATTAGCCCTGGTTATAGCTTAGAGAGGAATGTAATTGTGAGCAGTGCTTATGTTTGTATCCTTGTGAAGATTTAAAATAGGTTATGTTCTGTTGTTTTTTTCCACTCAGTAGAGAAAAATTTCCTTGGTCAGATTTTTTTTTTCAAGGTGACAGCTTTCTCAATACCAGACTTTAAGATGTTAGAAATGAAAATTTGCTCTTGATAATTAGTTCACATTGACGGTATTTTCCTCCTAGCAGGGAACCAGATTCAAATATCCAAAAGTAACTGGAAAAGGGTAAATATTTACTTTTCTATTTTTAAACGTATCTGTTACCTTGTAGGTAATTAGGAAGCACTGGTTATAAGAGATTTTTGTCATCCATTCAAAAAAAACGTTAATGAAATGCCAGAGGAAACTCACTTGAATAACTCCAGGCCATCCATCTGTGCAGACGCTATACTCCGTGACTGATATTCACTTTGAATTGCCACTCTCTTCCTTTAGCAGCAGTGGGCAAGTAGGGAAGGGCTGGAATCAAGGACCTAACATCTATTCCATTGTCATTCCTGGTCCCCAGTAGCTTGTGCTATGAAATCTTCAATTTGTTTCAGGTTAACATTTAATGTAATGCAGGATCCATTTTTACCTTGGACCACCGACCTGAAAAATCAGTCAAGCGCCAGACCCAAGTTAAAAACAATTCAATTAGTTATGCCTAAAGAGAGCGAGAGCTCTAGAAGTTTCAGATTACTTATTTAAAAATAATAAAGAACATAAAGCTTCATTAAGATATTCTGCTGTTATTTTTTCCTGTTTATTTTGGTCCAGTCTTTGGTCTGTTAAGAGGAAGGGAGCCACTGAGAGTAGACAGGATCAAGAGAAAAATTTTCACAAGCTCAACATGGCCAGGTACATCAGTTTAGGTTAATTTCAACTGTGTGTAACAGAGACCCCCCCAAAAAAAGTGGAGATTTCTTTTTCATATAACAAAAGTCTAAAGGAACACGGTCCAGGATGATAAGGCAGATCCACAGAGTCAAGGACCCAGGCTCCTCATGTCTTTCTGCTCTGTCATCCTCAGAGGTAGTTTTGACTTTATGGTTCTCAGTGGCTACTAGAGCTCCAGAGATCATGTCTGCATCCCAGACAGGAGGAAGGGAAAAAGGGTATGTTTTACTGCACCACACTTACATCTCATTGGTCAGGACTTACACACTCCTATATGGGCAGGAAGGCAAAGAACTGGAGTCTTAACTGGGCACAGTGCCCAGGGTTTTTTACTGCAGGAGAGGAGAGCAGTGAATATTGGGAGCCACCTAGCAGCTTTTGCCATTCAGGTTTTTGCTTTGATGCCTTTTCTTTTTTTCTCCTATTCAAAACTTACTAAAATAGTCATGCCTTGTAAATAACTAGTAAGAACCTCCTGTATAGCACAGGGAACTCTACTCAATACTCTGTAATGATCTATATGGGAATAGAATCTAAAAAAGAGTGGATATATGTATGTGTGTAACTGATTGACTTCGCTGTACAGCCGAAACTAACACAACATTGTAAATCAACTGTACTCCAATAAAAATTAATTTTAAAATAAATAAATAAAGGTACTGTGCATCTTAAGAAAAAAAACAAAAGTCATGCTTGGGCCCTAATTCCTTGACATCTCCTTGTTCAGGTTCTTCCTTAGCTAAGAGAGTAGGAACTTCTTGCCCCAACTTACTTTTCTCTCTTCATCCTTGAACTAAAACCTTAAAGCAGTTCTATTTAAGAGGCCCCTTATTAGAGGTGGAAGTACTTTATCAGTAAGCCATGAAAAGTGGTATACTCTAAGGAATTGTTGTTAGAAGTCACTCTCATATTCTTTTTTGGTTTGTCTACTTATCAGGTTTTGCCCCTGACCTGATACACACAATGAGGATAGTTGTCCAATTTTTTATTTTTATTTTTTTTTTGGCTGCATTGGGTGTTTGTTGCTGCACGCGGGCTTTCTCTAGTTGCGGCGATCGGGGGCTACTCTTCGTTGCGGTGCACAGGCTTCTCACTGCGGTGGCTTCTCTTGTTGCGGAGCATGGGCTCTAGGCATGTGGGCTTCAGTAGTTGTGGCTCGCACGCTTCAGTAGCTGTGGCTTGTGGGCTCTAGAGCACAGGCTCAGTAGTTATGGCGCACGGGCTTAGTTGTTCCGCGGCATGTGGGATCTTCCCGGACCAGGGCTCGAATCTGTGTCCCCTGCATTGGCAGGCGGATTCTTAACCACTGCACTACCAGGGAAGCCGTGTCCAATTTTTTAAAGGTGCTTTTTTTCCTGCTCTATTTCTTTTGCCAGAGAGGCTTGCTTGGTGGGTTTTTTTTTTAAAACATACTATTTTCCCCCCAGATATCATTGTTATAGAGAATTTGGAAAATGTAGACAGAAAATGACAGAAATGAATATCAGTGTTAATTCCAGAGGTTATATAATTTGTTATGTAACCTTTTTTTTTTAAATTTTATTTATTTATTTTGGGCCGTGTTGGGTCTTCGTTGCTGTGCACAGGCTTTCTCTAGTTGCGGCACGCGGAGGCTACTTTTCGTTGCGGTGCCGGCTCGCGGGCTCTAGGGCGCAGGCTCAGTAGTTGTGGCGCATGGGCCTAGTTGCTCCGCAGCATGTGGGATCTTCCCGGACCAGGGCTCGTACCTGTGTCCCCTGTATTGGCAGGCGGATACTTAACCACTGTGCCACCAGGAAAGTCCTGTAACCATTATTAACATTTTCCTATTATGCAGGCATGCCATGTAAATGGAGAATATATATAAAAGTGAGACCAAGCTATATCTAAAACTTTTAAAATTTTTCATTATATCATGAGCATTTTCCTTCATTATTAATATTCTTTAAAAATAAAATTGTCATGACTGAATGTAATTCTTCTATTACCAATTAACCATTGTTTATTTGACTATTTTCCACTTGTTAGACATTTAGTTGTTTTAAGTGTTATGTTTTTGAGGCTATCTTTATACTTAAATTTGTCAGTTTTGTACATCATTTCATTATTTGGGATTCCTGGAAGTGGGATTAAAAAAATTATTTATTTTTTAGATTGTTGATGTGTATTGCTAAATTGTATCCGGGAAAGTTTGTACCATTAACAATGAATGAGTAATATCATTGTGCATCATTGAATATCATAGGTGTTTTTCAGTCTTTGCTAATTCAGATAATTTAAAAATTGGCACTTTTTCTAATTTGTATTGCTTTGATGACTAGTAGAATAAATTCAATAATTTTATCATATTTGTGAATTTTATGAGTTCTTTGTTTAGTTTTTTGGTAGAGTTTTTCTTTTAAAGCTTCTGTAATAAAAATGAAATCCTAGTGTCCTTTATTCTTGGTTTTTCTGCAGGATGTTTATAAATAATCTCCAGGTTTCAGGTGGGCTTAATCACTTTATAAACTTCTGTTTTATTTTTTCCAGTTAATATTCATAAATAGGTATTACCTCTGTTTCTGAAATTGAATAAGTGTGGTTAATTTACTTTTCTTCATCGAGTTGGATATTGGATTTAAATGTTATGTTCAGTGTTGCATTGTGGCCCATCAATAATCTCATGAAAATCTTGATAAAACCATGTTGTGTGTTCGTAACTATAATTATACATACAGAATTTGAATTCATGTCATGGAGAGTTCCCACTGGTACATCATTGTTGACAAATTCCTGTGCATTGCATAAAACTAAGCTGACAAACTAGGTTCATCACTATTCGGTTTTAAAGACTAAGAATGAATAGACAAGTTTATAAAAATATTTCATTATTTTTACATGTAATCTATAATGAACCCTGAAGTGCTGCATTTAGGGCAGTTAGAGTTTTCTATTCCATTTCCTGTTCTCTCTCTTGTAAGCGTTGGGTTTTGGCAAATTCAGAGCCTGTTGAAGCTTAGAATCTGAGTGCTGATGTGAGAGAATAAATACTAGAGATTCACAGGTAACTTCAAGACCAGAAGAGAAGCAAACGTGATAGTTTGAATGTCATTTCATTTCCGCTGTTGAATATCTGTGCAAATGTCGACTTTGATGTAGTAATGTTTAAGAAGAAGGGAACCAGAGATAAGAGAAGGAAAACCCAGTTTAATTCCTTCTACGTATAGACAGTGATTGATGGGGGAATAAAATACGTATCCCACTGCCAACTTGGCACCTGAGGACTCTATAAATAGTTGTCTTTATCAGAGGCTTGAGGTGACAGTTGCTGAAAGCACAGTACAAGATGACTTTAAGAGAATCTTTTAGTGCCAAAGAAGAAGCCTCAAATTAACTTCACAGGGGATCAGGTAGCTTGTGAATTGTACTTGCCCCTCCCCCCAGTCTTCTGTCTTTTTTCTTGACTCTGTTGGGAAGATATCAATCTGAGCAGGTTGTATACGGTTGAATACAGTAGCTATCTGAGGAGTTTCGTGCTAATGGACCCTAGAGGGGGAGGGAAAATGAGAAATATATGAACTAAGTTATAAATATCATGTACAGTCTATTTAGTTTTTTAAATTGTCACAATAAAACAAAACTTCATTTCTCCCAATTATAAACATCGTGTATTCACAATTAAAAATTTGAATGCATGGAAATATTTTAAAACTAAAGATAATCTGAGGTCCCACCATCCTAAGATAACTTGGTGACTGTCCTCTCTTGCATCCTCTATTCTCTTTCTCTCTTACACTCTTATAATTTTACAGAACCGAGGCGTTTTATCTGCCACTTTTGTTTTTTGTTTTTTTACTTTCTCCCTTCACATCAACCCCCATTCCTCCAATCCAACCCTGCCTACCCACACAATCCACTTTAATAATCCAGGAGTATCTTTCATATTTCCTCTATACTCATATAATTCTGCACTGACGTTAGATTTACAGTCAGTATCTGCAGGGGATTGGTTCCAAAACCCCCGCAGATACCAGAATCTGTGGATGCTCAAGTCCACATAGTAAAATGGCCGTAGTATAGTGGCCCTCTGTATCCATGGGTTCTGCATCCATGGATCCAACCAACCTTGATTCGAAGACAATACTGAAACAAAATTCTGTCATTGCTTTTTAAAAACAGGATTATATTATACATACTTGTGTATTATACATACTTCTTGTCTTCTTGTTTATGTCGCTCATGGGAATCTTTCTAAATCATCTGGTGTAAAACAAATTCGTTCTTTGTTAATAGCTGCATAACAGTCCATGGTACGGGTATACTCATTCTTCTGTTCATTTGTGTTCAACTTGTTTCTTGGTCTCTGTTATTGGCCTCTGTTAATTATACTTCACTAAACCTCCATGTACATAATGTTGTTAATTTGTTCATTATTTCTATAAAAGTCTGTGGTTTCTCTCACATATCTTTTACTTCTCCCCCAAACGTCTTTGATGGCATTGTCTTCCCAATTCTCTTAATCTCACACGCAAGGACCAAAATGAAATCTTTTTAGAAAAAATTATTTAGGGAAAGTGGGTCTTTTATCCCAGTATCAGAACCCAATTCACAGAAGTGGACCCGATTTAACAGCGGTTGCCCAAATGCTGTCCAAAAAGTCAGTAACAATTCTCATTTCCATCACTGATGTATGAGAATACCATTTCTCCAAATCTGTGACAACCATTAGATGTTATAAAGTTTAAAAGAAATATTTGCCAGACTAATGGACATAAAATGAGATCTAACTACTATGTTAATTTGCATTTGCCTGACCATTAGTGATTTTTGTGCCCTTTTAATGTCTGTTTATCACGTAGACTCGCTCTTCTGCAAATTGACATATTTTTTGCTGCTTTTTCTGTTGTCATTTTATTCTTGCCAATTTCTAGGTGCTGTTTATATATTATAGAGATTTTTTCTTATTTACATTTACCTTATCTGGTGACTTTGTTTATATTATATGTATCCAAGAGTTGAAAATTTTTACTTAGACAAGTGTCTTTTTTTTAAGAAATTTCATGTAATGTCTGAAACATTTGTATTAACATAATGCCACACAAATAACCCAATGAAAGTTTAATATTAGTTGTTTTCTTTGTTTGTTTGTTTATACTGCAGGTTCTCATTAGTCATCAATTTTATACACATCAGTGTATACAAGTCAATCCCAATCGTCAAATTCATCACACCACCATCCCCACCCCACCACAGTTTTCCCACCTTGGTGTCCATACGTTTGTTCTCTACATCTGTGTCTCAGTTTCTGCCCTGCAAACCAGCTCATCTGTACCATTTTTCTAGGTTCCACATACATGCATTAATATACGATATTTGGTTTTCTCTTTCTGACTTACTTCACTCTGTATGACAGATTCTAGATCCGTCCACGTCTCAACAAATGACTCAATTTTGTTCCTTTTTATGGCTGAGTAATATTCCATTGTATATATGCACCACTACTTCTTTATCCATTCGTCTGTTGATGGGCATTTGGGTTGCTTCCATGACCTGGCTATGTAAATAATGCTGCAGTGAACTTTGGGGTGCATGTGTCTTTTTTTTTTTTTTTTTTTTGTGGTATGTGGGCCTCTCACTGTTGTGGCCTCTCCTGTTGCGAAGCACAGGCTCCGGACGCGCAGGCTCAGCAGCCATGGTTCACGGGCCCAGCCGCTCCGCGGCATGTGGGATCTTCCCAGACCGGGGCACGAACCCGTGTCCCCTGCATCGGCAGGCGGACTCTCAACCACTGCGCCACCAGGGAAGCCCCATGTGTCTTTTTGAATTATGTTTTTCTCTGGGTATGTGCCCAGTAGTCGGATTGCTGGATCATACGGTAAATCTATTTTTAGTTTTTTAAGGAACCTCCATACCACTCTCCATAGTGGCTGTATCAATTTATATTCCCATCAACAGTGCAAGAGGGCTTTCTTTTCTCCACACCCTCTCCAGCATTTGTTGTTTGTAGATTTTCTGATGATGCCCATTCTAACTGGTGTGAGATGATACCTCATTGTAGTTTTGATTTGCATTTCTCTAATAATTAGTGATGTTGAGCAGCTTTTCATGTGCTTCTTGGCCATCTGTATGTCTTCTTTGGAGAAATGTCTATTTAGGTCTTCTGCCCATTTTTGGATTGGGTTGTTTGTTTCTTTAATATTGAGCTGCATGAGCTGTTTATATATTTTGGAGATTAATCCTTTGTCCATTCATTCATTTGCAAATATATTCTCCCATTCTGAGGGTTGTCTTTTCGTCTTGTTTATGGTTTCCTTTGCTGTGCAAAAGCTTTGAAGTTTCATTAGGTCCCATATGTTTATTTTTGTTTTTATTTCCATTACTCTAGGAGGTGGATCAAAAAAGATCTTGCTGTGATTTATGTCAAAGAGTGTTTTTCCTACATTTTCCTCTAAGAGTTTTATAGTGTCCGGTCTTACATTTAGGTCTTTAATCCATTTTGAGTTTATTTTTGTGTATGGTGTTAGGGAGTGTTCTAATTTCATTCTTTTACATGTAGCTGTCCAGTTTTCCCAGCATCACTTATTGAAGAGACTGTCTTTTCTCCATTGTATATCTTTGCCTCCTTTGTCATAGATCAGTTGACCATAGGTGCGTGCGTTTATCTTTGGGCTTTCTATCCTGTTCCATTGATCTATGTTTCTGTTTTTGTGCTGGTACCATATTGTCTTGATTACTGTAGCTTTGTAGTATAGTCCGAAGTCAGGGAGTCTGATTCCTCCAGCTCCGTTTTTTTCCCTCAAGTCTGCTTTGGCTATTTGGGGTCTTTTGTGTCTCCATACAAATTTTAACGTGATTTGTTCTAGTTCCGTAAAAAATGCCATTGGTAATTTGATAGGGATTGCATTGAATCTGTAGGTTGCTTTGGGTAGTATAGTCATTTTCACAATATTGATTGTTCCAATCCAAGAACATGGTATATCTCGCCATCTGTTTGTATCATCTTTAATTTCTTTCATCAGTGTCTTATAGTTTTCTGCATATAGTTTGCTAGTATTTTGTTGAGGATTTTTGCATCTATATTCATCAGTGATATTGGTCTGTAATTTTCTTTTTTTGTGGTATCTTTGTCTGGTTTTGGTATCAGGGTGATGGTGGCCTCATAGAATGAGTTCGGGAGTGTTCCTTTCTCTGCAATTTTTGGAAGAGTTTGAGAAGGATGGGTGTTAGCTCTTCTCTAAATGTTTGATAGAATTCACCTGTGAAGCCATCTGGTTCTGGACTTTTGTTTGTGGAAAGATTTTTAATCAGTTTCAATTTCATTACTTGTGATTGGTCTGTTCATATTTTCTATTTTTCCTGGTTCAGTCTTGGAAGGTTATACCTTTCTAAGAATTTGTCCATTTCTTCCAGGTTGTACATTTTATTGGCATAGATTTGCTTCTAGTACTCTCTTCTGATGCTTTGTATTTCTGTGGTGTCCTTTGTAACTTTTCCTTTTTCATTTATAATTTTATTGATTTGAGTCCTCTCCCTCTTTTTCTTGATGAGTCTGGCTAATGGTTTATCAATTTTGCTTATCTTCTCAAAGAACCAGCTTTTAGTTTTATTGATCTTTGCTACTGTTTTCTTTGTTTCTATTTCATTTATTTCTTCTCTGATCTTTATGATTTCTTTCCTTCTGCTAACTTTGGGTTTTGTTTGTTCTTCTTTCTCTAGTTCCTTTAGGAGTAAGATTAGATTGTTTACTTGAGATTTTTCTTGTTTCTTGAGGTAGGCTTGTATAGCTATAAACTTCGCTCTGAGAACTGCTTTTGCTGCATCCCATAGGTTTTGGATCATCGTGTTTTCATTGTCATTTGTCTCTAGGTATTTTTTGATTTCCTCTTTGATTTCTTCAGTGATCTCTTGGTTATTTAGTAATGTATTGTTTAGCCTCCTTGTGTTTGTGTTTTTTATGTTTTTTTCCCTGTAATTCATTTCTAACCTCATAGTGTTCTGGTCAGAAAAGATGCTTGATATGATTTCAATTTTCTTAAATTTACTGAGGCTTGATTTGTGACCTAAGATGTGATCTATCCTGGAGAATGTTTTGTGTGCACTTGAGAAGAAAATGTAATTTGCTGTTTTTGGATGGAATGTCCTATAAATATCAATGAAATCTATCTGGTCTACTGTATCATTTAAAGCTTCTGTTTCCTTATTTATTTTCATTTTGGATGATCTGTCCATTGGTGTAAGTGAGGTGTTAAAGTCCCCCCTATTATTGTGTTCCTGTCAATTTTCTCTTTTAGAGCTGTTACAGTTGCCTTATGTATTAAGGTGCTCCTATGTTGGGTGCATATATATTGATAATTGTTATATCTTCTTTTTGGATTGGTCCCTTGACCGTTATGTAGTGTCCTTCCTTGTCTCTTGTAACATTTTTTATTTTAAAGTCTATTTTATCTGATATGAGTATAGCTACTCCAGCTTTCTTTGATTTCCATTTGCATGGAATATCTTTTTCCATTCCCTCACTTTCAGTCTGTATGTGTTGCTAGGTCTGAAGTGGGCCTCTTGTAGACAGCATATATATGGGTCTTGTTTTTGTATCCATTCAGCAAGCCTGTGTCTTTTGGTTGGAGCATTTAATCCATTCACGTTTAAGGTAATTATCGATATGTATGTTCCTATGACCATTTTCTGAATTGTTTTGGGTTTGTTTTTGCAGGTCCTTTTCTTCTCTTGTGTTTCTCACTTAGAGGAGTTCCTTTAGCATTTGTTGTAGAGCTGGTTTGGTGGTGCTGAATTCTCTTAGCTTTTGCTTGTCTGTTAAGCTTTTGATTTCTCCCTCGAATCTGAATGAGATCCTTGCTGGGTATAGTAATCTTGGTTGTAGGTTCTTCCCTTTCATCCCTTTAAGTATATCATGCCACTCCCTTCTGGCTTGTAGAGTTTCTGCTGAGAAATCAGCTGTTAACCTTATGGGAGTCCCCTTGTATGTTATTTGTCATTTTTCCCTTGTTGCTTTCAATAATTTTTCTTTGTCTTTAATTTTTACCAATTTGATTACTATGTGTCTCGGCGTGTTTCTCCTTGGGTTTATCCTGTATGGGACTCGCTGCGCTTCCTGGACCTAGGTGGCTCTTTCCTTTCCCATGTTAGGGAAGTTTTCGACTATAATCTCTTCACATATTTTCTCGGGTCCTTTCTCTCTCTCTTCTCCTTCTGGGATCCCTATAATGTGAATGTTGTTGCGTTTAATGTTGTGCCAGAGGTCTCTTAGGCTGTCTTCATTTCTTCTCATTCTTTTTTCTTTAATCTGTTCAGCAGCAGTGACTTCCACCGTTCTGTCTTCCAGGTCACTTGTCCGTTCTTCTGCCTCAGTTATTCTGCTGTTGATTCCTTCTAGTGTAGTTTTCATTTCAGTTACTGCATTGTTCATCTCTGTTTGTTTCTTCTTTATTTCTTCTAGGTCTTTGTTAAACATTTCTTGCAACTTCTCGATCTTTGCCTCCATTCTTTTTCCGAGGTCCTGGATCATCTTCACTATCATTATTCTGAATTCTTTTTCTGGAAGGTTGCCTATCTCCACTTCATTTAGTTGTTTTTCTGGGGTTTTATCTTGTTCCTTCATCTGGTACATAGCCCTCTGCCTTTTCACCTTGTCTATCTTTCTGTGAATGTGGTTTTTGTTCCACAGGCTGCAGGATTGTAGTTTTTGCTTCTGCTTTCTGCCCTCTGGTGGATGAGGCTCTCTAAGAGGCTTGATGGGAGGGACTGGTGGTGGGTAGAGCTGACTGTTGCTCTGGTGGGCAGAGATCAATAAAACTTTAATCCACTTGACTGTTGATGGGGGGGCTGGATTCCCTCCCTGTTGGTTGTTTGGCCTGAGGCAACCCAACACTGGAGCCTCCCTGGGATCTTTGGTGAGGCTAATGACAGACTCTATGAAGGCTCACACCAAGGAGTACTTCCCAGAACTTCTACTGCCAGTGTCCTTGTCCCCCTGGGTCTGCAGAGCCACCCCCTGCCTCTGCAGGAGACCCTCCAACACTAGCAGGTAGGTCCAGTTCAGTCTCCCCTGGGGTCACTGCTCCTTCCCCTGGGTCCTGATGCGCACACTACTTTGTGTGTGCCCTCCAAGATTGGAGTCTCTGTTTCCCCCAGTCTTGTCAAAGTCCTGCAATCAATTCCCACTAGGCTTCAAAGTCTGATTCTCTAGGAATTCCTCCTCCCATTGCCAGACCCCCAGGTTGGGAAGCCTGACGTGGGGCTCAGAACCTTCACTCCAGTGGGTTGACTTCTGTGGTATAAGTGTTCGCCAGTCTGTGAGTCACCCACCCACCATTTATGGGATTTGATTTTACTGTGATTGCGCCCTTCCTACCGTCTCACTGTGGCTTCTCCTTTGTCTTTGGTTGTGGGGTATCTGTTTTGGTGAGTTCCAGTGTCTTCCTGTTGATGATTGTCCAGCAGCTAGTTGTGATTCTGCTGTTCTCACAAGAGGGAGTGAGAGCACGTCCTTCTACTCCGCCATCTTGTTTCCTCCTAGACAAGTGTCTTTTTCCTGTGTTTTCACTCTTGGCTGAGAAAGTGACTCCTAGATTGTATATCCATTTTCTTAGGTATTCTAGGAAGATTTAAAAACATTTTTTTTAAATTTAAGTCTTTAGTCCATCTGGAATTAATTTTTGCATATGATGTAAGATTTTTTAATTTTCTTTCAGACTGTTGTGCCAGCCCATTTATTCAAAAGTATGCTTACTAAATTGAATATCATTGTCAAAGTTTTGTTCTTTAACAGTAGAAAAGACACACTTCATCCACACCTGTCTTTTAGGGATTGCCTTGTGCTGTGATGTAAAAACATGTAGGTTAATGAAATCTGAAAACAGATTTTAAAAAAAAGTTTTCTTTTTTATAATTCTTTTTATTAAAAAGAAGTTGTGGCTAGAGCTGTCCCTAACCTTGATTTACTCTTCTTTTCCAATAGCTGTGGGAGGTCTGAGATTTTTTTTCTAAAGAAAATTTTAATTCATTTTAAAGCCAGTGCTACCCTGTTGAGTCTGGGAAATGATAGTAACTTGTTAAATGCCTTCTGGAAGCCTAGTCCAGATGCTTTGGCAATAAGTTGTCTCCAGGGAAGAATTTGTTTTAAAATGATACTGTACTAAGCTGGTGTGTGTGTGTGTGTGTGTGTGTGTGTGTGTGTGTGTGTAAAAGAGAGAGTATGTGCCTTGCAAAATTTCAGAAGCATTTGCAAGTTGTGCTCATCTTTTTAACTGTTTGATTAATTGAAAGTGTATTTACCCCATTATTTTTTAGACAAGGAGCACACTTCACACACTATTTTTAACGTATATCTGTGTTTATTGCTTTAAAATCCCATTATGACCCACATCTGTTCATTTTTAAAGGCTTAAAGTAAATTTCTCTTAATGTTTTCCTTACCTCCCCGCAAATCGTGGATGGCATTGTCTTCCTGATTCCTCTTAATTTCACATGCAAGGAGCAAAATTAAATCATTTTAGGAAAAACGTAGGGAAATGTGGACCTGATATCTCAATGTCCCAGACTTTCTGCTTAAAAAAAGGAGAAATAAGTGTGAGAAGAGAACTCATACAGAGATCATTCTTTGAGACTTTTTCTACTGTAAGACCTTTGTGCAGAACTACAACAAAATCTCAATCGTGCATTCCATAAAGTCCTCCAAACTTTATGAAGTTGGAGTTGGGTGTGTTTAAACGTTTCATCACTTCTCTTTTTCAGTGTCTTTCTGAGCCAACTGAGAGCCAGGATCCTGTCTTCTCTTTCCATTGTACATTTCACAGGGTCTAGTAGGACCACCAGATGTCCACCAGATGGATCAGAAATCCTGTCTGAGTGACTCTGCCACAGAGCTCTCTGGACACTCCAGCTTATCCCTAAAGTATTTGCAAGCTCCACCCCTGGACACACACAGGTGTACATACTCTATTCTTCACCTTCAGACCTTTTGTCAAGTTCTGGGCATGGAAAGAAGTGGTAACCGGTTTGTTACCTTATTTGGAAAAGGGGGTTTTGCAGATGTAATTAACAGTTTTGAGATGAAATCATCCTGGATTACGTGAGTGTGCTCTAAGTTCACTGACACCTGTCATTTGAAGAGAAAGGCAGAGGGGGGTTTGAGACAGACAGAAGAGGAGGGAGAGATTAGAGTGATAGAGCCACAAGCCACGGTATTCCTGAAACTGCCAGAAGCTGCAAGAGGCAGCAAACAGAATCTCCCCTAGAGCCTCCCAAGGAAGCACAGGCTTGCCGACAGCTTGATTTTGGACTTCTGGCCTCCAGAGCTATGAGAATAAATTTCTGTTGTTTTAAGGCATCCAGTTTGTGGAAATTTATTATGGCAGCCAGAGGAAACTACATATATACACATACATGCACATAAGCACACATACATATGTAAACACACACACACAAATTTTGCTGGCCTATAGTTAAATGAAGTGTCAGATAAGCTTTTTAACATCAGAAGTTATAAATGTGTCATCTCCTTTTCTGGATTTTCCCAGTGATAGAGTGTACCCTAACATCCATCAGTAGGCTGATGGATAAGTGGGCTTATGGAATGTGGTTTTCACAGGGTGTTTGCTGAGCAGCTGTGGATCACACGCCCGCTGTCTTACAAGCACAGTACCAAGTTCCAGGAACATGAAGGTAAGTGCAGTCCTGATGCTCAAGGAGTTCAGAGGCCCACTGGGCAGGTAGATTCTTAGAGTTAACTATTATCGTGTAATAAACGTGGAAACGCTTCATCCCAGAGGTCAATTAATATTGCCAGGAGCTCTGGAGGCAGGTTTCACAGAACACTTTAATTGACTGCTGAGCTAGACACTGATGAGTGAGTAGGGTTCCGGTGGGTTTAGAAGAGAGAGGATGCTCTTCCTGACAGAGGTTAGGGACATCCTGAACAGAGCCATGGAAGGGGGTGGTAGGAGATGAGGCCCCAAAGGCAGTGGGGAGCAGATCTTGAGGAGCTGTCACATGTTGAGGTTGGACCTTTATCCTGTGGCTTAGCCGCTGGCTCTTAGCCTTTCCCCCACCTTCTAGGACACAAATAACACATGGTGTTATAACAGACTCCACTGCAGCAGAATCCACTCAGGTCCCCAGATTTGATGAACTTCAGAATGAAACAGTAAATAGCGAAGTAGAGTGAAACGTTTAGCCTACCTCTCCCAGTTCTCAGACCAACAAGGAGTTTTTTCTCATAACGTGTGAGCTACTGATATCAGGAGCAGTCTCTGGAGAGGCTCAGCATAGAATCTTGGGCCACGTGTGCTTCCTTGCCCAGCTAATGATAAACTCCACCCCATTCTGTCTCAAGAAAACCTACTAGAGTTTGTGAGTCAAGTTTTCACAGAGAAACTTGAGTCCACTCCAGTTTTTATTTTAAGAATAAATTACCTCACAAACTTCATATTTCACCCAGTCCTAGTATTGAGCAACACTTTCTACAACCAGCTGTGCCACCGCATCACAGTTGCAGATGAGTGTGTAGACAAAGGGCTCACCTTTGTTCCTGTGCTCCTAGCACTGTCCCTGGTCACAGAAGTGCTCCTCCAATGTTTGTTAATATGAACCGAGGGGAAATGTTGGACAGCTTTCCATATGGGAAGGGCCCAGTTATTTAGATTTTAGAAGGATCGTTCTGGTGTCATTTAGAGCAGGAAAATTTTGGAATTCTAGAATGACAATATTTGGAAGCTATGGAGTTATAATCAGGGAGAAAGATGGCCTGCAGCCAAACCTAAAGTGGGGGTGGAGAGGAGGGGGTGATACCCTGGAAATATTTTCAAGGTGAGATTTCCAGGACTGATGATTGGATAGATGGGACATGAGGAGGAGAGAAGCACTCAGGAGTCCTGAGGCTCCTGGGGGGCTGATGTCCTTGTCAGAGGTATGAACATAGACGAAGGAGCAGATTGCAGGGGGTGCATTAGTCAGGGGGGACCCGGTGAGGCTGCGGTAACCACTACAAAATGTCAGTCTTTGAAAATCGCGGAGGTTTATTTCTCCCTTGTGCTCCGTGTTTATCACAAGGTGGCCAAGGGCTCTCTTCTATGTCCTCACCCTCCCTGCAGGACCCGGGCCTAGAAGCCCATGTTTATGCTTCCACACCTGTTGAGGAAGGAGACAGAATACGGCCTATCACGCACTGGCCCCTTAAAGATTCTACCCAGAAACGATGCCCCTCACATCCCTCTTACATTTCATTGTTGGTGGCAAATCCCACGGCCACACCTAAAGTTCAGGAGCGTGGAGATGTGCAGTCTTGCCATGGGCTGGGAATACGACTCCAGTGACTGTCGTGCTAATTGGTGGATATGTTGACCTTGAGGTATTTATTTAAGGGAAATTCCCTTCAGAAAACATGACAAATCATGGCTTGCATCTTGAGAGAGTTCAGGGCTAGAGAAATAGTGTTGGAAGATTTCAAAGTTGTGGTCATAAAACAGGCCACAGGAGTGAGTAACATTGATCAGGAGAGAATAGAACCTGTGCTCATGATGGTAAAAGATCAAGGTTAATAAGCTTGTGGTTCCAAATATTGCAACCCCAAAGCGTATTTTTTTTAGCAGTTTATTTTAACTTTTAAATAATTTTAAGTAACTGTTGACATAGGTGTTGAATTAATCACTTAAACGGAGTTTAGCTTTTTCATACTCCAAAATCACTGACTTGCATTTAGTAATTTAAAAGGTGCCTTTAGATTTTGCAGTAGGATTTCAGCCAATTTTCTGACCCAGCAGGGAGGAAAAAGTATTGCCAAGGGTAGCTACTGTAGTTTGAACTAAAGATCAGTTATAAGTTGATTGATACTAAGATTGCTGAGTACTCAGAAAATTAGAATACCTTATAAAATTTTCTAACTGGTTGTGCCTCAGACAGAAAGATATGGGCTTAACCTTGCTCTAATGATACTCTTTTTATAGCTCCGATTACTGGCAAAGGGAGTAAGTAGTTAATAGCACTTTTCCCGGTTGGCCGGTGCGCATACATAAGGAGACATGATGTTTCTCTTCTCCATTCTCTTAAAAGGTTCTTGTGCTTCTGCCTGCCTGACCTCCATGGAAGTCTACACCTAAGTTACTCACTTTTTAATCTTTTCCTGTAGACATATGTGATTACCACAAATAAACCCTCCTCCCTTCAAGACTATGCACTTAACAGGAAAATGAAAAAACAAACCTGGTTTAATGCATGTCACCATTATTTCTTTGAAGGAAACTGCAGAATTACAATAGCAGTGATGGTAAAAATTCTGGTCTTCACAGCTGAGGTGAACAAGTATTTGTCAGGCTTCCGCTTTTTGTTAGCACCGTGTCATGAATGGTTGCAAAATAAAGAAGGAAGCTATACCTTTTACCTTCTTGTCACAGACACATAAAACTATTAAAAGCAACTCTTCCTTATTCCCCAGTCAAGCAAAGCCATTGGTGTTTAATCCTGGACGATGATTATAATTAACATTTATTGAGGGTAATTACAGTGCTATTTATGGTACAATACTTTATATACATTATATCATTTAATTCTCATAATAGCTCTTTGACGTAAGGCTACCTACCAGGAACAAGAGGCTGAGAGAAAGGGAATAATATGCTCAAGGTCACACAGCTGGAAAGACGGGCAGCGAGCTGCCAGCCGGTTCTGGAGCCCTGCCTTGCCTCCTGTTGCCTGCCTCTCTCAGTTTTCCGACCAACGAGGAGTTTTTTTTCCCCCGCTCATATTGCACATTACAGAATAAGAGAATCTTCTGTTGATCATCTTTATTAAAAATTGAACCACTTGTAGGCAGGGTACCAAGAGTAGGCCTGGGTGCACTAATTGAAGTAAAGAGAACCACCAGGGCCCCAGAGAACTGTTAGTAGAAGATGGGAACTAAACTGGACACTGGGAATTACCAGCTGAGGGAGGTTTTCTGTTTTAAATGTTTGTTGTCTTCCTGCCCCGTCCTCCCCAACAAGAAAGACTCAGGGTAAAGTTGACATGTAAAAGCCAAGTAAGAACTGTCTTCATTTTTCCTTCTTGGCATCTGAAACGCTTGTTCCTTAATTGCCTTCCATGGTCTATACATACGTGTGTGTGTGTGTGTGTTTCTATATGTAAACCCATATGTATAGTCAAAGCCTTCACTTACCTTGGGGCGAGACTTGATGAAACTCCAGCCTTTCCAGAGAGGCTCTGCTCCTGATGTCCATCTGTCAGAAAGTCCACACTTGTAGTCAAATCCCTTCCCTTGACTGAGGAGTAGTGTATTTTATGGTTACAGTGTGACACAGCAAGCACTTTGGAAACCAAGCAGAAACAGGTTGGTGCCATCAAAGGTGACAAGAAAGAACATAAGAGATGCAGTCAAGGCCTGTGGTCACACTTAGGCTCCGACACCAACAGATAATCCCCTCCCCACTAATACATATCTCTACTGGGCAGTATTTTCACATTGTGTATTGATTAGCACAACTTTAGTGGTGGTTCTTGCCTAACTTCTTGGGGATCTGATGAAAGCTGCAAATCGATATGTGCACAAACACAAAGTTTTTCACATAATTTCACAGTGTTTGTAATCTGCCCACCTGTTGCCTGAAGCCAAGGACTCAGAACCATGAATTAGCGTGTGCTGTCACTGCCCAGTACATGGCCACCGTAGCGGGGCACAGTCGCTGATGGCATTAGAAGGGGAAAGGCAACACCCCATCCTGGAAGTTTCTTATTTTATCTTACAATCATCAGTTGACTAGGTAGCATTCTGCACGTTGGGATTTTCTCCGTGAGGGAGGGGTGGCAGTGCCCTGGGGTGGGAAGTGGTGAAGAATGTTTCTCAGAAGTGGAACTCTGTGCCATTCACACAAATCTGATTTCGCTTTACTTGAGTTCCCCCCCACCAGAGAGCACCAACTGTGGCCAGGTCTGGCCCGCTGCCTGTTTAGTAAACGGAGTTTTCCCAGCCACACCGATCATTCACATACTGTCTCTGGCTGCTTCTGCACTTGAATAGCAGAGTTGAGTAGTTGCGTCAGAGATTGTGTAAGCCTACCATGCCTAAAATTTTTACTCTCTGGTGCTCGACAACCTTTGTCCTAAGCTATCTGTTCTTACCCAGTTTTCTTTGAGATTGGTGTTGTTTACTTACGTAGATGAAAGTAGAGATGTCTATAGATTCTGGAAAACGAACTGATGTGGACGGACCAGGCTTATGTACACTCACATCTAACAGTGGTTTAATCAATGGTAGCTATCTCTTTGAAAACAAGGCAAGAGAGCTCTCCAGATAACCCCCTTTAGAAATACAGTAGAGCAGTTCTTGATTATTTGTAGCCTTATCTCTTTGTGAAATGGCTTAATTTTCATGCTAGGCTGGGTTCTCTGGTGCCCTCTCAGAGTATACTTGGTCAACACAAACTAAATTATTTAGTGTCACATTACATAACATAGAATCAGGAAGGCAAAACCACCTCAGTAATCACACATAATGAATTTCAACAACATAACTTCTAAATTCAATTGTGTGTCTCTTGGATTATCCATAGTACCTCTTTTCATTAATGTCACTAAAAACTGCCTGCAGAAATAAAAATAGCAGTTGTAGAAACATGTCTTTGGTGGATAAAACAAATGGAAAGAACAAACTAGTATTGATACAAGGCTCCTGACCTCAAGAAATTTAAATTTTAGTACTTTGTCTTTTAGTACTAGCATTATATCAATTTTTACAACTATTCCAGTAGATTTGGATGATATAAGAAAGAGAACTGAATCTGTACCAATCCAGAGAAGTTGTTATTAATCATTTATTGCTTTCCTGTAAAACAAATATAATTTTCTAGACTTCACCACTACACTGATATGATATGAGAAGAAATGAAAAAGTTACCTTAATGTGTATATTTCCTCTTTTTAAAAGTTTGCTTTTCTGTGAAGCCAAATATTTTTTTTATAATATTGAGAGAAGGAGTGTATATCATAATACTGGTACAACTATGACTTAGAAATTTATTTGGTTTTGTTTAATAAGCTTTTAAATATACAAAAGTAAAATTTGAAAATTGAGAATTTAGTTGAATGATAAACAGCTAAGTTAACTTATTTCTTATTAGAGCTATACATCCAGCCAGAAAAAAAATTGTCTTAAATTTGGTAGTACATATTCAGAGATTCTTTGGCCTAAAACATGGAGGAATAATTTGTGTAGTAAATGTAAATGAATTATCAGAAACCCACTCATAGCTTCCTACTGAATGTAAATGAGATGGTGACGGATGCTGTTAATCTGTGTGAAACAGTTGTGACTGCTGTTTGTGCCTGCTTGTAATAGGGGCAGCATATATAGCTTTAAAAGCAGCAAAGTTGCATGTACTTAGTGCTCTCTATGTATTCAGTACAATCAGGGCCATTGATGGCTTGTGGCAGTTGAGCCTACCGGGATGATGTATACAGTAAACATCTCTTAATAAGATAGTGCTGTCCAGTTACTGTTGTGAGATTGTGCTTGGTAACACTCACCAGGGCTAGATTTTTCTGTTTTCATTCTACACTTCATAGAGTTTCATCTTCGCAGAGTCTTGAAAATTTAACTTCCGCATTACTTACATGGCATAATTATAGGAATTGCTAGGGGATTTGAGAGGTGTGGGTGGAAGCAATAATAGTCAACGAAGGAAGCCTCATACAAGTCATGTTGATAAGCTCACGATTATAGCAATATATCAAATAGAGAAGCACTGCTACTACATTCGTTGACTTCCTGCTGATTTTTGTGTTTTGGTTTTTTTTTTTTTTGAAATTCTTATTCTTTTGGTCTCCAGTCAGACATGGATTTCAACCCCAATTCCCTCTTGACCCTGTGTGTGAATTTGAGAAATTAAGGAACTTTTCTGAATTTGTTTCCTATGTGGAAGATCCCGGCTTGCCCAGGATAGTTCCAGTTTGTGTCTCTTGTCCCAGAGTAATTATTAATAGTGCCCTCTCTCACTCTGTGAAGTGCCCTGGTTTGGACAGTGGATTACATGGACATCCTATTTATAGGTGAAGTGGAGGTAATACGTCCCGCCTAGTCCTGTGATATGTGGTGATTCTATGAAATAACATGAAAATGAACAGCATGATTCTTTTGGTTTACAAAAAAATAAATTTTTTGTCACAGTAGGTAATCTTGAATTCTAGAATAATGATGAATAGTTTTATTCATATATATCTTATACATAAATACATACATATTATGGGGAATTTGCAACAGATAAATAGGTAGATATCATATACATACCTACATATATTAGTGAAATTGCTGTCTGAGAAATGGAGAGAATATTTTGGTGACCATTAACGGTGCATCAGGAATCAACACTCTGTATTTTGAAAGGAATAATTACTACTGTATTTGTATCATTAGAAATTTCTGCTGCACAGCTCTGTGTATCATTGTTTCAACATCCCTGTCTGCTCTTTGAATTAATTTGAAGGCTGTGGTACCCTTGTGGCAGAGCATGATTTAAAATTTAGAGCAATTCTTTTGATGAGCAATACGCATTTTACCTCAACACTACATTTCCTGGGATAACACGGTTTTGCAACTGAAATGATAATTTGTGAGAGTAATTTCTATCATGCTACTATGATCTTATATTTTTTTGCTAGAAAAATGAATCTAGTTTAAGACCATATGATTTGATTCTGGGATTATTAAATACGCTAATTTAATATTTGAGGTTTACTGTAGGGATTTTAAACTGTTTTTAGAAGGTGGAAATAATTTGTTATGCTATAGTAAGATGGTTGTGCATTGGAGTCTTACAAAGCAAACTACACATATTTCTACATAGAACTTTGGCAGTTTTAACTAGGAGTCTTTAGCTTCAGCCATCCAGCTTGACTTAGTCATCTTTCATCGGAAGATTTCTGGTTTATATTCAAAAGCAAGAAATTATTCATGAATTCTAAGTTATACCATATGCAGTAATTTTGACAAGACTATTTTATACTATTCCTTTCGTTTCCTTCCTTCCTTCAATGTGGATGGTGCTCTGGGGGAATATATGCCTCCATTTGAGGAGCAGACGGCTGTTAAGCATTTCTGATGAACTGTCTTACACATAGATCATAGGTAGTAAATTTTTTTCTGTTCCTAAAAGATGCTTAGAAAGATCTATAGTAGTCCTTTGGCCTTTTTGTGTGTGTGATCCTGAATGAAAGCTATATATCTTTTTAAAAAATTCTATAATTCACCCTTCTTACTACTGAGTGTAGGTTTTTCCACTTGCATCCCATTAGTCTATATAGGTGGTGATGCCTTCTCCAAAATGAGGAATAAACGGCAGGCTTGGGGTGGGTAGTGGAGAGACTAGGTGATGAGGTCAGGGGCTGGACGTGCTGAGCTTAACTTGCTGATGGCACATCCAGGTGGAGATGTTACCCAGGCAGTTGCTTGCTCCCATCCATGGGCACAGGAGTTCTGGGTTCACATACAGGTGTTGGGTCCAGATTGATGAGTGGGAAGGGAGGCAGAATACGCTTCCAGGAGGAATTACTTCCTGTGCTAAATCTTGAAGGACAGATAGGGATTAACCAGCTGAAGAGGGCTGCTCTGTTTTCCTTTACCTCTCAAACACTTCTTACCCGATGTGGCCTTCTATTAATCTTTGAAAGTGATACCCTTTTAAATGTTTGTGATATAAACACACGCACGTTCAATCTAGAATTTTCTGAACCAGTCCATCTAGGAAAAGAGACAAAGAGAGTTTTCCCTTGCCAGGGTGAGGTTAATTCATAAGGGCTGATGGGAAAGAACTGGGATGGGATCTGGCACTGTTGGGTGGTTAAAATTTCCAGGGGCAGCTTGGTTCAGCTGCTTTTACTGTTTCCTTTTTGGTTTTAGAAGTATTAACTCTCTTTACAGTTAACCTCTCATGTGATGACTATACCTTAACCAGGATAGCATGTGAAATTTCTGGTGACTCCTAAATATGCTCTGGGATTGTTGCTGTGTTTTGAGATCTGGTTTGATTGTAGGCTTACCTCTTTGAAGCCAGAGAGGGCCTTCTGTCTTAGCCCAGACCAAGCAGTTAACACCGTTAGAAACTAAGGCTCACAGAGAAGCTGGCATTTAACAAGCCTGGGGACATAAGCAGGGCAGGACTTGAGACCCCTACCTCTGAGCTCCATGCTATTTGCACAGAGTAGGTGACTTTTTAAAAAAAACTTACAGCTTTATTGATGAATAATTCACAGCTCATAAAATTCACTCTTTTAAAGTGTACAATTCAGTGGTCTTTGGTATATTCAAGGAGTTGTATAACTATCACCACTATTTTATTGCTACCCAAGGAAACCTCGGACCCAGTAGCACTCACTTCTCACCCCACCCTCTCCCTAGCTGCCAGGAACTACCAGTCTTTCTGTCTGTATAGATTTGTCTGTCCTAGACATTTTGTATAAATGGAATCATATAGTATGTGGCCCTCTGTGACTGGCTTCTTTCACATAGCATCGTGTTTTCAAGCTTCATCCATGTTGTATGTATCAACACTTCATTCCTTTTTATGGTTTACTAATAGTCCACTGCATGGATTTATCACATTTTATGTATCCATTCATCAGTTGGTGGCCGTTTGGGTTGTTTCTACTTTTGGCTCTTATGAATACTACTGATATGAACATTCAAATACAGTCTTTTGTGTGGACATATATTTTCATTTCTCTTGGATATATGCCTACAAGTAGAATTGCTGGATCATATGGTAACTATATGTTTGATCAGTGGAGGAACTGCCAGACTCTTTTCCAAAATGTCTGCACCATTTTACCTTCCCACTAACAATGTATGAAGGTTCTAATTTCTGCACATCTTTATTGTCTGTCTTTTTTATTATAGCCATTCTAGAATGTGAAGCGGTGTCACATTGTGGTTTTGATTTGCATTTCCCTAGTGACTAATGGTGTTGATCATCTTTTCATGTGCTTTTGGCCACTTGTGTATCTTCTTTGGAGAGATGACTATTCAATTCTTTCCCATTTTTAAATTGGGAAATTGTTTGTTGAATTACAAGAGTTCCTTATGTATTCTGGATACATGCCCTTTATCAGATACATGTTTTGCAAATGTTTTCTCCCATTCTGTGGGCTACGTTTTCACTTTCTTGATGGTGTTTTTGGAAGCATAAATGTTTTAAATTTTGATGATTTCCAGTTTATCTGTTTTTTATTGTCATGTGCTTTTGGTGTTACATATAAGAAACCATTGCTTAATCCAAGGGCACAGATATTTATTCCTATTGTGTTCTTCTAAAAGTTTTATAGTTTTAGCTCTTACATTCGGGTCTGTTGATTGAGTTGATCCATTTTTTGTTGGTTTTTGTATAGATTACTTTCAAATGATGGCTTTTCTGTGCTTCCCAGCTATTTTATCTTTGAAGTATTTCTGATGTTTCAATCCACATGAAATTACATGAGAAGTTTTAAGAAAAATTATTTTTTTCACTCTTCTGTGTCTTATGTTTGGTCATTTGAGAGAATCTACTTACTGGCATACAGTGATTAATTTCAACTTTTTTTAACCTGCTATTGTGAGCTGAAGAATACACATGTTCTCTTTTACAGTAGCAAATACAAGTCAGCGTAGTACTGAAGACTCTTGCTCTGTTAACCTGAACAGTTGGTCTCTGTTCTAGAACAATATCTTCATTTTCTGAGAACATTTGTTTGGGATCTTTCAATGAAAGCATCTCTCTTTCCATCAGCCTCTTATCTGCACAATGAACAAAGCTACTGAGTAGAGGGCAAAAGCTTAAGACATGCAGGTGATTTGGAAACTGCCACATCCCATATGCTGTAAATGCTGAAAATTTACATCTAAATCAAAGTTGAGTTTGGAAACTTCACAGTCTATTCTACTCTTCAAGTAATATGCTACAAAGTTTTCTTATAACGTCATTTATTACTTTTATTTTTCATTAAAACAGAATGTTTTTTAGTGCTTTAATAGTGCAGGCAGTGATACTGCTCGTTTTATAAATAGCATGTTTTAAATTTAAGGGTATCAGTGTCTCTTAAAATGTCCTGTATATTTCAAAGAGCTTCAGCTACCTTCAGATATCACACATTGAATGAAAAGCTGAAATGGAATTTTTGTACTGAATTCACATAAATTGGTTTCTGTTCTTTAGTTATTACTTTGGTATACTTAGCTTTCCAGGTTGTTAAGAAAATCATTTTGTTCTAAATAGCTTAGCTTCATACTTTATGGTGATAAATATAAAAATTGGGTATTACCTGTTAAATACTGTTGTAGTTGTGATATAAAGGGTAACAGGCATTATATAAAGCCATAAAATAGTTTACTTAGCAGTATTAAATAGAACAACAGATTTTCAATACTGATTTTTATTTTTAAAAGATAGATCAATAATGGTTTTCACGTAGCAGTTCAGTAATTTAGTTTAGTAGTTGGCAAGGCTGCTTCTAGCCACTTCAGAGGCGTCTCTTCTGCCAAAAGAAATTACAGTTTGCACCTTCCGTGAAAATGGATAGAAGTGGGGTTCAGCCTCACGGGATTGCCTTCTGGGGCTAGTTTGTGAACTGCTCCAGCCCTGTGACAGTGACCTTTCCAAGGAACTCGGTAGGCGGCAGCAGGGACAGGAAGTTTGCTGTATTTTGGAATGCAAGCAAAAATATTGGTACATTGTCTCTCCAGATGACTCTCAGAGCACTTTTCTTTCTGTACGGGGTTGGGAGGGTGGGCTGTGTATGGAGAGATTTGCCATGTGGGTTGGCTTGTGTCCGAAGAAGGAACCCTTTCAGATTTGGGTCTGATTACAGAAACGGAGAAATAAAGCTGCAGTGGGGGCTGCTTTCATCTCTGGATATAAGGGAAGGCCTCTGTCTATTGAAACAGTTGCTTGTGTCTGGGTGAGCAGTCACTAAATAGAGAACACGACCACAGAAGTCCGGGTCAAGGTAGCAGCTTTCCTCATCTGCTTCTTCCATTTTTTTTCGAAGCTGTGTTTTCTTGACTGGTGACTATTAGTAGCAGCCTAACATTTATTGAGTGTTTACTCTGTACCAAGTGGTGTGCTTTTCTTTAGCTGGATTATTTAATCCCCACAGCAGCAGCATGGAGATAAACACTGTTATCCCCATTTAACAGAGGAGAATGGTGAATCACGGTTGTCCATGGAGTTGGGCTACCAGAGCCCAAACTCTTTTGCGAATTTTGGGAAAAAATTTTTAAAATAGTCTTAGTTACACTAAATACTGCTTTCTGTATATTTAAATGTGTACTATCTGAGATCTTGCTTCTGCGCCTCTAGGCTTCCTCAGAGGATCCTTGTCTCTTTCAAAGACACTGTAGGAACTGGGGTCCTAATGTCTCTTAAGTCTTTGATACAGCTTCTGCTAGTTATGATTACTAACTCTGTATTTCACTGAACCTTACAAAATTATCAATTGTAAAAGAAACTATTATTTTATATATAGTTAAGGAAGAATACAGATGCCAAATAAACTGTAGCAGTGCTTTTTATCACTTACAGTTTTATTTTATACTTGTGAAATAAGCTCTTTGAGGCTTAGGCATAGATTTTCCATTCTTGGGCCATAGAAACAAGAAAATATATGTGAAAAAAATTTAGGTATTTCTCAGTCTTCTTTACAATCCAAGTTGAACCCTTCTGCTTTATTTTGCTGCTCAGCTGCAGATGTCCATGCTTTTCCTACACAATATGGAATTTTCCTCTGTGCAATCAAGAGCATTGCTGAGACAGCATTTCTTAGGAATGCTCTACCGTTGTCTCCAGGATCTTCTTCCAAACTACAGGTTCTAATGGGTATGCACAGGAAATGAGGATACAGCAGAGCCACCACCTAGCCAGCAGTGATTGTAAGATGCAGCCCACGTCTGGAGATGCGTCATAGAATCAAAATATAGTACTGTGATATGAGAGGAAGAAACAGAATCAAAAGCCCAGACTTCTTAACTTCATCACCTTTACTGCGGCTCATCTTTTTATCTCTGGAATGTGCTTGTGCTAATTATGAGTAATGATAACAAGAATACAGGCAGTGTGCTATTTCCAGTATTACACATGGCTGGTTGGTTAATTCACTCTGGACAGTTTAATAACAAATAGCAACAGTCCTGGGATCTGAAGCTAAAACATCATGATGTGGAGAAGTGCCAGAAGCCGGCTGTAGTCATGTGGAAGCTGTGTGAGCTTAAGCAAGTTACTTCTCTGTGCCCCATTTTCTTCATCAAAAAAATGATAGTTTCCACCTCAGATCCTTTTGCTTTAATGAATTAATTTCTATAGTGCCTTTAAAACATTGTCGTCTCTACTGGTAAGTGCTATTTATGTTAAATAAATTAGTGAATAAACAAATAAATGACCGGTATCATCAGGAGGTATGGAGCAAGGTGTAAGCAGAGGCCAGCGAGAGAGGAGAAGGGAGCGAGAGAGGAGAAGGGAGCAGATGTCCAGAAGCTGCAAGAGGCCAGGGGCCTCCTGCCCTCCTGCAGGAACCTAGCACTGGAATCCCCTGGGTAGGGCTGGGGGCTGGGCTCGCACCTTCGTTGTTTACTTCGTTGTTTATAGTACTTTCCCTGAGTGTAAATAAAGGTGGTGTGTGTGCGTGCACGTGTGTGTGTGTGTGTGTGTGTGTGTGTGTGAGAGAGAGAGAGAGAGAGAGAGAGAGAGAGAGAGAGAGAATGGGTGCTAGGATGCTCCAGTGTGGCCCTCAATCAACTATCTCAACCACTGACCAGGAATCGTCTTACCAAAAATAACCCCACCTTTTAAAGTTTTTTAAAAATTATCATTATTAAAGATGGCTTGGTCATTCTGTGACTTTGCAACCAAAGCCTGTTAACTGCTTCTTCAATATCTTTTGGTCCAGAAATGACCCAGAATAAGGCCCAACCCACAGGTTGTAAATCTGTTGAGTCCTCTTCAGTTGGAGAGGTTTTATAGGACCGGAGAAGCCATCTGAAGCATCACCTTATCAGAAGTAAATTTACCTAAGCAATCACGGAGTTTCTCCTTTACAAATTTCCGTTTTGGGTTCTTGATGGGCGGGCCAATTCCAGGCTTATCTGATGTCAGCCTGGGGCAGAACCGAGGCTCTTACTCCCACGTAATTCTGCCTTCTTCCTCCATGTTCTTTTGGGGGAAGAACTCAACTTCGCTTCTTTACAACTCCTCACATTAAATAACCGAATTTATCAGCACAGGGTGAAGAAAATGGGCCTTGGAATTCTGCAGCCTGCCTTCCAGTGCCTGTCAAGGCTTCACACCTCAGTTTTGTTCTTTCTCAAATAGGGAGGCTGGTATTTACTCCAGAGAGCTATTGTAAGAACCCTCTGCAGTGTTGTAGCTTCAGCTCTTAGTCTTTCAAATGATAGCGCCATCTCAATAAAGTCAGTAAAACTCGGTCACAATTAGATATCCCACCTTTGTCTAAAGCAGGGGTGCGGATGGGGCTATGGATCAGATGGGGACCTTTTCCAACAATGTATACTCCCCACCAAGAGTCCTAACTGCAGTGAGCCACTCTTACTCCTTGGAGCGGGGGGCCGAAGTCAGAGACGAGGTGCTGCTCCTCTTTCCATCCTCCAACCTGGAAGCTCTTGCTTGGGGGACACCAGGCCCCCAAATCATTCACCTTGAGAAGATTTAACACTTATTTCAATGATAATTCCTTTAAAATCTTTTTTGGCAGACATACATATCTTCAAAGCAACCTTGGAAGGTAGTATTGTTATAGTTTTCATCTTACAGATAAGAAAACTGAGATTCCGCAGTTCAGTAATTGCCCAAAGATAAAAAGTAAAAGTTAAGTTCCATTGTAAACTTATAAATCAGCCAAAGTCAGTTCCTGGTTTTCGTGTTTCAGTGTCATTTAACAGGATGAGGATTTGATAGGCTTTTGTTCTCGACACTCGTTTGTTCCAGGGGCAGGAAAGAATGGGGTCTGTCTTCTGTTTCTGATCCCCCCTTTCTCAGCGCGGTTTGTGAGATTCACAGCTCCCTGAGGGGAAGGGTCAGTTTGATAAGGGGTTCAGCTGCCTCTAGGGCTGAGGGGCCATGTGGAGGAGTGCTAGCTGTCATCATGGGAGCCAGGCACCCGGCCAAGGTGAGGAAAGTGTGAGGGCTTAGTAGGACCTTGTGGAAGGAAGTTCACACATTGAAGCCATAAATTCGCAGGGCTGGTGGCCATCCCAAGGCTGCTAGCTTGCATGTGAACGGAGGATTAGACCAGAGCAAACAGACTTGCTCTGCCAGATAAAGCGTGTTTATTTTTGTCTCTTATTTAGTTGTGTGTTGTAGGCCTTCTCCCTTCCTTATTTTTTGCTGAGAGTAGAAATGGCAGCTGAAGTTCATTCCTTTCCAAGTCAAAAAGATAGATTTGCAGGGCAGAAATAGAGGCACAGATGTAGAGAACAAACGAATGGACACCAAGGGGGGAAAGCGGCGGGGGGGGTGCTTGGGGGGGGTGATGAATTCAGAGATTGGGGTTGACATGTGTACACTGATGTGGATAAAATGGATGACTAATAAGAGCCTGCTGTATAAAAAAGTAAATAAAATAAAAAAACCCAATAAAGGTACGGTAAATTTATAAAGGATCCCCCCCCCCAAAAAAAAGAAAGAATATAGAAATGGGGAAGGGGAGCACTGTACATGTTTAGTTGCTCATATTTTTGGTGGGAACAGTAGTTTAATAAATTGTTTTTATTCTAGGCTTTTTAAGAGTGTTGGGTTTTGGCTATTCTGAGCTGTTTGGCTATTTACCATTGTAAAGAGACCAGTCCAGTTGTTGTTAGATGAAATATGAGGGTCATAAACATTGCATAAAGGTAAGCTCCGTTTGCCTGGTTTAATGATGTGAAGAGCACAGGAAGGGAATAAAAGCAAATTTCCAAGTAAGTTAGACCTGAAACATTCTTTAAAGCATCTGTTTGAATTATCTGTATCGGATTCTTAAGAAGGAAGTAGATACAGTGACTAAAGCATCATTCTTCGTCCCATTTTCTGGTGTTTGAAAGCCCCCTAGTTTCCCCCTGTCTGTATCTGGAGGTACAGTGGCCTTGACTCGGGGCCATTCAGCTTGGTACCCTGTTTCAAGGTGTAATCATCATCCTTGACATTCATCATCCCCGGTGCTCACTTTCTTCTTTACCTCTGAATACTCTAGAAAGTGAGTTTCTACCAGTATCGCTGGTTGTGGCATTTTAGACACCAGAGAGCTCGGGATCACAGTTGAATGCTTGCAGGCTGGAGTTGTTTTCACCTCCGTCCTTTCCATATAGAACTAATGGCAGGCAGTTTTTATCACTTTACACATTTTCTCATTCAGCCCTTTCTCACGTCCCCGGTACCATGTAGCAGAACCCGGGAGCTAGAAGGAAGCCCCAAGACAGCCCTACCCGCTGGCTGAGTAATGGTCGAAATATAACTAAAGTCGACGTCTCCCAGCTCTGTCTGGTGCTGTTTCAACCATAGCACGTTACTTTGGTTGGTTGAATTTGTTTGTTGCCCAGCTGTCACTATTGCCATTTTAATGATTTTAATGATTCTATATCATTATAATGGTTTAAAATCTGTGTGTGACATGAACAGCCATGTGTTACTTTCTCTTAACCCATATACTAAGGGCTCCCTGTGTGCAGAGGCAGGGTTGGGAGCTAGACCTGGCATTTCTCGGTTAATTCCATGGTGACTTTTACAGTAGGTGAGGGAGCTAGGATTTGAATCTGTTTCTCCGTCTTCAAAATCTCTGCCCTCTCAGTACCTCACAATTACATATTCAGAATAAATAAACCTCTCGCACTTGAGGTTTTTTCAGTTTTAAATCAGAAAATATCTAACCAGAATAATGCATTTTTCTTAAACTATTATCCTGCTTTGCTTTAGTTTAGAAGTAAAATTCCAGAGAAACTCTTGGAATGAATAGGGTGATGCATGTAAACAGTCCTAATAATGAAGCTGCTTGAAGTTACAGAAATGACATCTGATTTAAGTGGCTTCATCAGGTTGGATAAGAAGGGACATTGATAATTGGCTACAAAAAGAGGCCTTGTTTTTACTCAAGAGTTTATGTTCCAGCTGTTAATTTGAAGTGTTTCTTTTAGGTTAGAAAGATCTAGATAAATACATGTCCTCTTCTTATTGTAATAGTTATTTTTCTTACTTGTGAATCTCTACATTTAAATCATTGAAAGTTTTACACACATTCATCTAAATGAGCAGCAGAGCAGAGCTACAGTGATTGCAAGAGTGTGAAGCTGCAATGGCTCTACGTTCTGTGTTGTTCTATGTAACTTCCTTGACCTTCAGAGGCACTCCAGAGAACAGGTCCGATAGGGGCTGGTTCTGTGCTGCAGCTCTTACATCCCTTCCCATCCCCCCAACCCTGAAGTTCTGGTGTGGAGAGCACGGATCTAAAACCTCTTCCACCTCTTCCACCGGTATTTTCCTTTATCATTTGATGACTTAATTAGTTCTGCCTTCTTTATTCTCTTATCATACTCATTCCCTTTGGTGCCTTTCACTGTTTCTTGCCTTTTATCTAAGGAGAATGACCCAGCTTTTGTTAGAGGCAGTAAATACAGAGAAAGAGACATTGAAATTAATCAGATTGAAACTCAGAGATTGAAACTCAGATTGAAACTCAGTTCTACTGCCTTAACTAGCTGTGAGACCTCACTGACATGTTTTTACTTGTAAAACAGGGCTAGCAGTACCTCCCTCACAAGGTAATAAGAAAGATTAACGAAGATCAGGCATGAAAGCACCTAAAACCGTGCCTGGCACACTCTAGGAATTCAAACCTGAGTACTCCTCACCCTTTCCTTCACCCTTTTCCAGGTTCCATTGCAAAATTAGGCATAATATCTCTAAAGTAATTTCATGAAATTTTACATCTACAGCAGCATCTTTCTCCTTTTTAAATAGACTGCTTTTTCTCATATAACATTTTTAAACAACCGATTTTTATTTTATGTTATTTTTGTTTAATTACTGCCATTATAACTACACTGATTTCTCCTGTTATGAAAAGAATCTCATTATTGGTTACATAGACTTTGTGGGATATTCTGCAAACCTATCCACCATGTATAATGTTTCTACAGACAAAAATGACCTAGTTTTCCGACAGCCAATTTAGTAATGTTAGAAAACTTTTGCTTTGTTTTTTAACTTGGTATTTTGAAATAATTTTAGACTTACAAGAGTTACAAAAATAGTACAGTGAGTTCCCATATACCCTGAACCCATCTTCCCCTAATAACCGTAGTAACAGTTATCAGAGTTAATGTTGGTTCAATACTATTAATTAAAACAACAGACTGTATTTGGATTTCACCAGTTTTTTGGCTGTTGTCCTTTTTTATCCAAGATTTAATCCAGGATCCCACATTATATTCAGTTTTCCACCTCCTTAGGCTTCTCTGATTTGTCACAGTTCCTTGGTGTCTCTCCTTGTCTCTCATGATCTTGACACTTTTAAAAAGTATTGGTCATTTATTGTGGCTCAATTTGAGTTTGTCTGATGTCTTCTCTTGATGAGATTGAGGTAATTTGTTACTGCCAAGGATACTGCAGAGGTGATGTTCTCTTCTGAACACGTGATGTCCACGGAGCTTTTTACAGGTCTAACATTAGTCACTTGGGTGAGTTGGTCTCTGCCAGGTTCTCCAGTGTAAAGTTCCTGTTGATCCCTTTGTAATTAACTAATATTTGGGGGAGACACTGTGAGACCATGCATATATATATATATATATATATCTTTCTGCTTAACTTTTGCCCACTCATTTTAGCATTCATCAGTGGATCTTGGCTGCAGCAATGTTACAGTGGTATTCTAATGGTGACTTTCTTGTTCATTCATCCCATCTACATTTATGAATTGGAATTCTTCTGTAAGGAAGACTTGTCTCCTCATATTTATTTTTTTATTATCATTCATTTATATCAGCATGGACTCATGGATATTTATTTTATCCTTTGGGTTATAATTTAATATTATCACTATTTACTTTGTTGATCAAATTGTTCCAGCTTTGGCTGTAAGGAGTTCTCATGGCGGTTTCTGTGTTCTTCTGTGTGCCTTCATCTTTTTTTTAAAAGCACTTTTTTACTTTCTGACCCCACAAGATGTTCCAGGCTTATTTTCTATTTACCCTACCTCAGCCCTCACTTCTCCAAGGAGCCCTGATTCCTTTTAATAAAGGTATGTTTATTGCTATTGGAGTGTCACTGCTTCTAGGCCTCTCCGCAGACAAAGTTAGGAAATATATGTATGTAAGCTAACAAATGTCTACACACACCTATCTCTATGTATTTTCATATCCATCTATCTGTATATGAACTGAGGGGGTTCATACTGTATAATCTCTGTTTCATATCTAGCACAAGGTTCATTTTAACTTTTCTCTTTTGCTTATTTGTAACTTCTTTTTCCAGCAGTGAGAAGCTGGCTTTCAGTACCAAAAATCAATTGATGGTATCCATGTGGATAAATTTTTGGATTCTCTATTCTGTTCCATTGATCTTTGTGTCTATCTATTTGCCCATACCACACAGTCTTGATTATAGTAAGTCTTAAAATCAGCCAGTGTGAGTCCTCTAACTTTCTTTCTCTTACTCAAATTGTATTGACTGTTCTAGTTCCTTTGCCTTTCCCTATGAGTATTAGAATCAGCTTGTCTATATTTACCAGTAAAACTCCTGCCAGGATTTTGATTGTAATTGTGTTAAATCTATAAATCATTTTGGGGAGAATTGATATAATGAGTCTTCAAATCCATGAACATGCTATGTCTCTCCATTTATTTACATCTCCTTTTGATTTCTTTCAAAGGTTTTATAGTATTCCCTGTATAGAAATATACCTGTACATGTTTGGTTAGATTTATACATAAGTATTTCTTTCTTTTTTTAACAAATATTGTAAACGGTATTATATTGGAAACAGATGAGTGGATATCCTTACCTTGTTCTCGATCTTAGGGGGAAAACTTTCATTCTTTTACCATGATCTATGATGTTAGCTTTGGATTTTTTTTTTTTTTGTAATGTCCTTATCGGATTAGAAAGTTTCTGTTCTCTTCCTGCTTGCTGAAAGTTTTTATCATAAGTGGGTGTTGTATTTTGTGAAATGCTTTTTCTATATCAATTGAAATGATCATGTGTGGATTGTGTTTTTAGCCTGTTAATTTGGTGAATTAGTTGGCTTGAAACATGAATCTCGCCATGAATTCTCAGGGTAAACTCCAGTTGAAAGTGGTATATTACTATTAATGTTAATATTTTGTTGAGGCTTATGAGGGATATTGGTATCATTTTCTTTTCTTGTGCTGTCTTTGTCTGGTTCTGCTATCACGGTAATTCAGACCCCAGGGGTGAGTTTGGAAGTATTCCCTTTTCTTTTCTTTTCTAGAAGCAGTGTAGAATTGGTGTTATTTTTTCTTTAAATGTTTGGTAGAATTTGCCAATGATCTGGGCTTTGGGATTTCTTTTTTGAGAAGGTTTTCTAAGTACAAATTTCATTTCCTTAATAGAAGACTGATCAGGTTATATATTTTTTCCTTCAGTGAGTTTTGATAGTTTGTGTTTTCAAGAAATTATTCCATTTCATCTAAATTGTTGAATTTATGTGTGTAGAGTTGTTCTTATGTGCTTACTTTATTTTTCTTTCCATGCCTGCTGGGTCTTATTGATAGCCAGATGTTGATAATTTTTTCTGATGTTGATAATATTTCTGTCTCTTTTGTTCTTTGTCAGCCTGGCTAGAGATTTATCGATTTTACTGATTTTTTTCAAAGAGTTAATTAAGCTTTAGCTTTGATTGATTTTTTTCTCTATTTTTTCTGTTTTTAATTTTATTGATTTCTGCTTTCATTTCCTTCTTAACGTTTCTTTGATTTCTGCTCTGTTCCTTCTGATTGCTTTGGGTTTATCTCTCTCTGCTTTTTCTAGTTTCTTAAGGTTGGAGCTTAGATTGTTGTTTTCAGATCTTTCTACTTTTATAGTACAAGCATTTCATGTTATAAGTATCCTTCTAATTGCTGCTTTATTAGCATCCCACGTACATTGAAAATCCCAAAAGACATTGTTTTAATTTTTGCTCTTAACCACCATACAAATTTTATAGAAACTAAAAGGAGAAGAATAGCATATTCTCTTTTCCCAGATATTTACCATTTCTGTTGCTTTTCTTTATTCCTGATGTTTCTTTCTGGTACCATTTCTCTGTTTGAAGAACTGTCTTTAGCATTTTTTTTTTTTTCCTAAGAGGAAATCTGGCAAACACATTTTCTCTTAGTTTTTCTGCATCTGAGAGTGCCTTTATTTCACATTCATTTATTAAGGGTATTTTCACTGGATGACAATTCTTTTCTTTCAGGACTTGGAAAATGTTCTACTTCTTTCTGGCCTCCATGATTTCTGACGAAAAGTCAGCAGTCATTTCATTGTTTTCCTAGGCTGTGGGTCACTATAATCTTCTGCTTTCAGGATTTTTATCTTTGTCTTCAGTGTTCAGCAGTTTGATAGTATGTGTCAGGGCCTGGAATTCTTTGAGCTTATTCAGTGTGGTGTATGCTGAGACTTCTGAATCTGTAAGTTTATATCTACCAGGTTTCAAAGCTTTCAGTAATTATTTTTTCAAACATTTTTTTCAGCACATGTTCTTTATCTTCTCCTTCTGGGACTCTGATGACATTAATATTAGACTTCTTGGTATATTCTCATGGGATCCTGAGGACCTGTTCAGGTTTTTTTTGTTTTTTGTTTTTTTCTTAATGTTGGATAATTTCTATTGATTTATCTACAGATTTACTGATGTTTTCCTCTATTATCTGCATTCTATTATAGAATCCATCAGTTAATACTTTAGTTACTGTATTTTTCAGTTCTAATGTTTCCATTTGCTCCTTTATATTTTCTGGTTTTAGGGAGAGACTTTTTTATCTATTTGTTTCATGAGTGTTCACTGTTACTTCTTAAACCATAGTTTTAACAGCTGCTTTAAAGTCTTTGTCTCATAATTTCAGTATTTGGATTGGTGTCTGTCTTTTCCCTTCCAAGTTAATGTTTTCCTGGTCATTTGTATGCCACATAATTTTGGTTTTTAAGCGGGATATGTTGAATGTCCTTTTATGAAATTCAGGGTCTTGAGGTCTTGTTTAAATTTTAAGCAGAAAATTGATTTGGGTTCTGCTTTGTGTTAGCAGACATTCAACAGGTTAGGTTCAGGTTACAAGTTTCCACCTGCCTTTTCAGGCTGTGGTTCCACTGACAGTTCAGTTTTCGCAACCTTTGCAGTGTTAATTGAATCTGACTTCCTTGTGCCCCACCCTGTAGCCAGGCTGGGTCTGGGCATTGGTGTATGCTGCAGTTAGCGCTCAAGGAGTTTGGTAGGCTGTTGAAAGTCAGAACCATGCGCAGCTCAGAGGTGAGCCCAGGAGTGCTGTACAACTTTGCAAAATTTCTCTCCTGAGCTTCCTTCTCTTTGTGATCCTGCTGGCATTTTCTGGCTCCTTGGGGCCCACTTCCCAGTCCTCTAGCCAAGAAGTCAAAGCTCTAGTTTTTCCT
Organism: Mesoplodon mirus; assembly: GCF_964341445.2. Taxonomy (NCBI): domain Eukaryota; kingdom Metazoa; phylum Chordata; class Mammalia; order Artiodactyla; family Ziphiidae; genus Mesoplodon; species Mesoplodon mirus. The sequence goes on along the minus strand of NC_138989.1, from coordinate 47,544,227 downwards.
CTACCCTGCACTACCTGCAATTGCATTTGTGTCCAGGGGGATGCTGCAAGAGGCCAGGGAAATAAAAAAGCAACAGTGATTTGCCCATCCTCTTGGGACCACCACTTCTCTGGTCAGAGAGGGTTCCTCTCCTGAGAGTTTTAGGGACCTGCCAAGCTCCTCTCTGCCCATAGACAAATTTAGCAATAGTGTACAGTATTTGTGTACAGGTCTTTTATTCTTTAATATGACAATAGCAAGTTAAAAACATGGTTTTCGAAGCTAGTAGCGTCAGCTCCTTCCATCCCCCTCCGTGTATTTATGTGTGCCATTCATTTGTAATGTAGTCAGATTCATTTGTTTTGAAGGTTGGGTTTCACATTTTTAAGATACTCTGAGACACCAGCACACCCTAACATGACTGTCTTTGGTCTGTTTTCTGGGTCTGAATGCATGCAGAGTTGTGCTTCAGTGTCAATTGTTTCTTCCAGTCACCAGCCTCCTCTCATTTTGATTTCACTCAGCAGTGCTATTGTCCATTCTCATGGCAGTGCTATAGTACAGACTGATTTACAGTATTTTAGGACTTGATTGGTGATTATGCCATGAGAGTTATCCTGTAATGCGTTTGCTAACAGAAAAGGATAAGGCTTCTTTTTAAAAAAAAAAAAAAATTTATTTATTTATTTATTTGGCTGTCCCAGGTCTTAGTTGCAGCATGCAGGATCTTCAGTTGCGGCATGCGGGATCTAGTTCCCTGACCAGGGATCAAACCCTGGCCCCCGGCATTGGGAGTGCAGAGTCTTAACCACTGGACCACCAGGGAAGTCCCAGTCAGGGCTTCTTAAAACTTTCAGTGACATCCATTGTGTTTCAGAATTCAAATGAAGATATAATGCTGTGACATGCTGTTGGAAACCAAATTGTTACTGTATCAGGACTGGATATAGTAACATGTTACTGGATTGCTTGTTAGTGGATTGTCTATGACAAACCATGATTTCTGGTCTTTTTTTGAATGTCTTCACCAATCTTTGTAGTACAGAAAGTGGCCAAGTATTTAGCTGTTGTTTTTTTTTTTTTGCTTTTTTACATGTATACTCTAGGTCAATAGCAATAAAGATTAAAGAATGTCATTCCTCCCCTGCACCAGGAAGGGGTGAGCTAGAAAGGCTCTCTGTTTAGAATTAAAGTTCACCTCTAGTTGGATCAGTGCTTTTCATTAAAGAAGTAAAGTGTTCTTTATCCACATAGATTAAAATGTTGTCAAGAACCCAGGCCGGAAACACAGCCGGCGAACTGAAGTGCTCTCTGGCTTCTCTCAGCTTGAAATCACTTTTAGAATTTGACAGTACTGTGTTGTTAGACTCATGGCAGCACCCGAATTCAGAATAGCATGCAGCCTCTCCTTCTGAGGTGACCATGGCTTCCTTTGCAGAAGGGCTTTGTCTTGTTATGAAAGGTTCAGGCTTGGTCATTGAGTGCTGAGGACAGTGATTCTAGGAGGTGGACATCATTAGCCAGAGTGCTGAGGTTGTCTTATGAGCTACATATATTTGATTCTTAGGAGAGAAATAATCCTAAGTGGCAGATCATTGGTGTTAACATCACTAAAATGATTTAGAATATTAGTGGTGGGGGGGGGAGGGGAGGAAGACTATCAGGGGGAAGATTTAAGAGGAGTGGATTTCTAATAGCTAGTGTAGAATGATACATAGTTTGAATTAACTTGTTACTGAGATACAAAAAGCCTAACAGTGCATACAAATTTGAACTGGTGCATTTCCCTTTATTCTTTGATGGAGATAATAAGCCATAATATGGGCAATAGATTCGAGATCTCCAAAAATTGACCTTGTCCTTTTTATCCCCCAGTAGTAAAGGGAAGTAAGTGATCACCACAGTCTTCATTTTTAGAGAGTTATCTTTTCAGGGAAAGGGACAGTACCCAGAGAAACATAAAATTCATTCCATAAATGCTTTTGAAAATGTAAACTTTTGCTAGGGCTTTGCAAAGGATAAAAACAAACTCAAGCTGCTTAATCAGAAAAGAATACTGGAGTACCATGAAATCCAAGGGCAAGAATGCAGCAAAGGATGAAACAAGGAACTGAAAAGATGGAAAATGATCTCATTGGCTCATCTTGGGTTCATGTGTCCTCGCTTGAGCCAATCAACTGTGTCCGGGCAGTCGGGCATGTAGTCCAAATGTTCTATCTGGGGTTCCGTCTCTGTGGGGAAAGAGTGACATTTATTGGTGAAGGGTTAAACTAGACGGAACCCTCCGAAGTGATCTATTACAATACCATGTTTAAACTTGCCGGCCTATTATAATTAAAACCTCTAATGGTGTGTGGCCTTTAGGAAGGTTACACAATTTATCAAACTTGCAAATATAATAAGCTTTTCAACCATTTTCCTTCACATGCTGTCATACTGTTCTAACAGTTTTCCTCCAGGTGGCTGCTCTGTATCTCAAAGATCACTGCATTGCTAATTATATATATATTTTTTAAAAATATAATGCCTTTCCTCTTACATAATCCACTACCATTTTTAGAACTCTCTATAATGTACTTGTCCTCCATGTATAGTCATATCTCTCATGCAATTTTTTTTAAATTGCCCTGGACCCCTTTTTTTCTCCATACTGTTGTATGTTACCACTTTTTTGAGACCTAAGAAATTTAACTTTCAGATTTAGAAAATATAGCTTTAATATATTAGTAAATGATTTGGCATTTTTGAAAGGTCACATTTTTTTATGGTTGGAAGGAAAATAGGAAATATTTGTGAGTCATTTTAGCTGTCTCAGTGAGTTTAATGCCAGTTTTTCTGTCTAAGTTTAGATGCTTAATTTCAACATAAAGTATCACTTTTCTCCATATGCCTGACTTTAATTTTTGTGACATGGCAGAATAGAGTGATACAGTTTGCTGTATAGAGTGATACAGTTTGCATGTGTGGTAGTGGGTGGCAAGCATGTTGCTTCTACCGGCTTTGCTGTTCATGCCTCTTATGATATTGGTGTTACAACCAGACCACAACTACCTTAGATATCACCGTGGTCAAGCACTACCGGTTCTCTCTCCAGCTCTGTCATTTATTAACAGAGTGATCTTGGGCTAATTATTTCACCTCTTGGAGCTGTTGTTTTTCTCATCCATAAATTTGGAGAAAAGAGTTTTTAGAGCTATTGACTTTTAAAAACAATACTTAACACTGTTCCTGGAAATTCATCACTGCCAACTAAATGGTAGTTACTATTAATTTTTAGTAGATGACGTGTGTTTCTTGTAAAATGCAACTTCACTAGTGCAAAGCCCCTCTCTAGTTAAATTGATATCCATTTTGTTTCTTTACAGTGGTACGTGGCTTTCCTAAACTTGGAAGCTATCATTGGAAGTTGGGGCAATGAGGGAAATACAGACACAGGAGTGAACTGATAAAATAATTGACAAACTCATTAGCTATTCAGGGAATGTTAAACTGATTGAGTTGATTACTTTGTGAAAGCTCTAGAATTAAAAAGAAGAATTTCTGTAGAATAAAGTAGTAACACATTTGAAGACTGAAACTCACATGAAGTAGAAAATAGAAATGGAAAGAACAAACGTGTATACAATAAAGTGAAATATAAGTTGAAGCAAGAATTTCTGTCATGTGTGTATTTTACCTTACATCCTGAAATGCACATTTTAGTAAGTAAAAAAATATAATTTTTAAGAACAGTAAAACAATCCTGCTTTTGCCCTCTGTCAGCCAGGCCATTAGCAGAACATTTTATTTTCTTTTGGGCTCTAGAACTAAAGAAAGAAAACGGGACAAGATCCAGAGAAGAGTGATAGCAGGAACCAAAGGACTATTAAAAAAAATAAGACCCATGAGGAAAGGGTGAAGGAGTTGTGAATCTTTCGTTTGAAGAGAAGTTCAAGAGGCCACTTAATAAGTCTTCGCATATGTGAAGGGTTGTCATGAGAAGGATACTGAGCAGTTGTTTCCTTTCTCACTAAGAACTGAAGAAAGGGGAATGGTGCCAGAGAGACGTGGGTTAGATAAAAAGAAATACTCCTTGCAGGGAGAGCAAGGCATGAAATCTGTAGTCAGATTAGCTGGTCCACATATCTTTGACTGGACTAGACAGCCTTGGTCCTTGACCATTTGGCTGTATTCTTTTGAGGTTGGCTACACGCCTTCACTGAACACCTATGGACTTAAATCTTGACCACAGAGGTGGCACTTTAAAATCTTGTACCATCTTGAATTTCTTGACCTTTTCATGCCTGTTTCTCTTCTTTATCTGCTCCAAATTACAAGGTGGTACAGAGCACAGAATGAATTCTTGTAGCCACTGAAAGAGACTCTTAGACCTGAATAATTAGTAGACTCGTGAGGCAGGTGTCCCCTCCACAATGTTTATCATATATACTTGGAATCACTGTTTACCTCAAACAGTATTAAATTACATTTAAAAATAGAAACTCTTTTCCTAGGGAGAGCTTCACGGTTGTTAATGGGAAAAGTCTCCAAATAAGATTTTGTACCACGATGACAGTTTAGCCAATTGGTTAAATAACTGTGTTTCCTATCACTAAATATGGAAAAGCTTCTTTTTTTTTTTTTAAGTGAGAGCTGCTGAGTTAATAGAGTTTAAAAGCGAAATGTATACAAAATCCTAAGCACATTTATAGTGGACTGTGTAAGTGAGTGGTAACTAACTGATGTATGCCAGCCCACTGGGGTGAAAATAGTGGAAGGGAGGAGCCGGGGGATGATTTGGTTGACATTTACTCAATCACACAGACACTTAATTGGGACTGGTACAGAATTTTAAGTGCCTTTTTTGGGACTTACTGTTGTGATCTTTCTTTAGAACAGCCCTGATATACCCTTCAGAAGGCTGGCCTGGGAGGACGTTGTCTGTGCCAAATTACAACACAGAACAAGGGGCTGTTCTCTTTCATTTGCTGAGAATAGTGCTTAATAAGTACTATTTGACAACATGCTGAATTAAGAGAATGTTATAAGGATGTTTCACGAAGGAAAGTGGGTAAAACATCTGATGTTTACAAGTTCTATTTACATGTAAGTTGACAGCAGGATAAAGCCATGCTTAAAGCTTTATTTTAAAAATTTTATTCATCCGTTTGAATATATATGCTGAGAGAAAATGCTTTTATCTGGTTCCAAATATACTTTATATCTCTGTATAGTTAATGCCAATTTTTTTCCGTGTTGGTTTGAAATGTATCAGGCCCTGGTAAACTGCTTTATGTTAACCAAATTCATGCAATACTGATTTGTAGCCTGGGATACATCCCTGATTATTTCCTGTTTCTTTTGACCTTGACTTTGATCCCATTCTGGTATCCTAGTTTATAATCATAAGTAAAGGGAGAAAGAACTCAAAAATTTTAATAATATTTCTATGTATATTTCAGTGTCATAAGCTAACTGTCTCAAGTTTAATGTTATCATAGATTGTAGCATATGAAAGTACTGCTGTGGGACATTCAAATGTAGTTCCATTTATTAATACACATCTATAATCAATAGTCAGGTATAACCTATGAAATAATTAACTTGTGTGTTGAAGTATAAAATAGTATAGTGATTTGTGACTTCTTTTCTAGCTAGGTTTCTCACTTAAATATGCTTTAAAAATGGGTTTAGATGACCCCCAGTGCCCCTTGCAACTCGAAGATTCTGTGCTTCCCTGATACTGAGCTTGTGTTAGGCCTGTAGCCTGTCTGAATATATGGGTAAGTAGCAATCTGTATTATACAGCTGTAGGCTGATGATATACTCGCGACCTTATTTTAAAGAGAGATTTGTATTTTGTCACTGCAACAGAGCCTAAGGAAAACCTGTATTTTTGTGTATTCAAGTAATATCTCCCTTCCTTTTCTTTTCCTTACTTAGGATCTAGTGCAGTTCTAATGAGCACAACAAGTGCTGGAGTAAAAAAAGAAAGAGAAAGATGTAAGGATAACCAGAACAAGTAACTAGTGACTAGTTTTCAGTGCTTAAAAAAATACAGTGTATAGGGAGGGTGGGAGGGAGATGCAAGAGGGAGGGGATATGGGGATATACGTATAGATATAGCTGATGCACTTTGTTACACAGCAGAAACTAACACACCATTGTAAAGCAATTCTACTCCATTAAAGATGTTTAAAAAAAATAAAAGGATACTCTTTTAACACTAAAAAAAAAAAATACAGTGTAAACTAATACCTTACCTTTTATTTTATTTTATTAATACCTGGCCATTGGTTGGCATTTGTGATTCACAGAACGCACTCATCAGCATCCTCATTTAATCCTCACGACAATTTATGGAAGAGGCGCTGTTCTTTGCATTTCAATTAGAAAACTGCTCCCGAGATTATTGTGACTTAATTGGGATCACGCAGCTAGTATTGGGTCAGGATTCAAACTTTGCACTCAGACTTCAGAACCAGCTGTCTGTCTTTTCTGTTCTTCACAATATTCATCTGGGCTGGGTTTGCTCTGAAACTATATTGAGATATACAGTTTAGGTCAACTGCATATGTGCTCATGTGAAATCTGGGTAAATCATTTATAGAACAGGCCGTTTAGTTTTCCTTTTCATCTGGTTTAATGAGATTGCATGGTTTAAGACTAAGAAACAGGAAGTCTTCGGTTGCCACTAACTCACTGGGAACCTTGTGTCCATTTCTTCAAATATAAAATGAAGGCAGGTGGCGTTTAGGTTCTCCAAGCTTCCCTCTAGCTCTGAAATTCTGTGATTCCAAATTTATATATTAAAAGTTAATTTTTAAATTAATTTAATAATTAAATTTAAAATTCTGCTCCATTCAGAATTTAAAAAAAAAAAGTTGCCTCATATGATGAGCCCACCTTTTTACATTAACTGTCTCCTAACAATCTATGCCAGGGATTGATAGGCTTTGTTTGAGTTTTAGATAATATAGTAGCAAAATCCCAGATTCTGTTCTGTAAGAAATAGTTATCACATGGTGAGACTCTCATTCTGAATTTAAAGAGTGAAAAATGACTGCAGAACGCCAATTATACAGGAGTTTATTTCCCAAATGTAAATTGAGACTTAGTATTAGGTACTTGGGCTGCCAAGACCTTGGCTCCCAGCCTAGCACGGAAAGCCAGGCCCACAAATATGAAACGTCATTACAGCTAGAAGGACCCTGGGAAGGATGCATACAGAGTGCCAGGAGAGTAAGAGAAGGAAACAGTTCCATCCGTGGGATGGAAAATGGAAGGGCTGCACCAGTGAGGACTTCACCAAGAATGGGGTTTTACCAGATGGAGAGATAGTAGACCATCCTAGGCCAAAGGAAGCATGTAAGAGAAGCAGATCCCTTAAGGAAACTACTTCAGAAACTACCCAGCTAGTTCTGTTTGTATCACATGCTGGAGGATGACTTGCTGGGAAGGTAAGCTGCGCCTAGCATGGGAAAGTCTTGTATGGACTTGAGACTAACCTAGGCATTAAGGAGACATTCGAAGAAAGTAAGGAAGAACTGATGTCTTGCAAAGATGACAGAGAAGGCAGTGTTAGACTCTGAAATTTCTAGCTTGAACAACTGTGGGGAAAGGGCCTTCTAGGCAACAGGATGAGTGTGAGAAAAGCCCATGGACACCCGAGATAGATAGCACACAGGGCTGTGCTACTCTCCATCTATGGGCCCTTCTTTGGCCCTCTCATGCCTCAGACCTTCCCAGTGTGATTGCTATAGCCAGGTCATGAAGGGTTCCATGCTGTACTCCATGGATTTTGGACTTTTTTCTCTTAACAGTGAAGAGCCATTGAAGATTTCTAAGCAAAGTAATAATGAAAGTAGATTTGCATTTGAAAGACTCTAATTGCAGCAAAATGGAAGCTAGGTTAGAGGGGTGCCACAATCTATACGGAAACACCCTTACAGTATTCCTGCTGAGAGCGGTTGGGAGCCTGCATTAAGTGAGAGCAGAGGGCTGTGTAGAAAGGGATGGAGCCCAGAGACTGAGTTAGAATAATGACAACAATAATATTAGCTGAGATTTATTGAGGGCTCACCTTGTACCAGGTGCCTGGTGTAAATGCTTTATATTCACTAATCATGTAATCCTTACAACAGCCCTATGAAGTAGACACTATTATTCTTATCATCATCATCATCTACATTTTCCAGATGAGAAGACTGACGTACAGAGACATTAAATAACTTGCAGAGTTACACAGCCAGCAAGTGGCAGTTTGGTGATGTGAACTGAAGCAAGCTGTTTCTAGTGTCCACACCCGTAATGACTGCATTCTGTTGCCTCTGGATCAGTAGGCATCCATGCGATTTGGTGAGGAGTTGGATGTAGGTGATGAGGGAAGAGGTACCATTGGCAGTGACTGCTTGGTTGACTGGGAGGGTAGAGCTACCCCACACAGAGATGGGAGGAGCCAGGGCTCTTGGAGGAAAGATCATCATTCTGAGATATATCAAGTTTTTCAGGTTCTCATGGGGCGTTCAGCTGGTGATATCCAGATGGCAATTGGATATATAGACCTGGAGCTCAGGATTGGCCTGTGCCTGACAGTTGCGTGTAATTCTAAGTGCAACTGATATCAGGGCAAAGTAATAAATTGGCAAAGCTGAATATAGCTCAAACTATATTCATAATCATCTTTTATCTGAAGGACTCTGGGTATAACTTTATGCCCTTGCTGTATCTCCCCAGAAATATTTATAAATATTTCTCTACATAGGTCCATACAGGTCCATGCAGTAGAAATACTGGGGAGGGAACTCCAGCGTCAGCATAAGTGGGACTAATCTGGGGATTCTCTGTAGTGAAGACAGCTCTGAGGCAGAAAACGTTCCTGTTTATTGAACCAATGCAGTTAAATGCTGTGTAGCTCTCTTGCACCTAGCTTTGGATTCCATTCTTTACAATCCAAATGGAAAGTACCCTTTTACAAACTTCCCAAAAGGTGTGTGGTTTCTTGGTGATCCTTGGAAGAGATGAGTGAGGTGGTGGTTTAATCCCAGCCAGGGTGGCAGTTCAGGGTCAGCATCATGAAATCCAAACAGCAGAGGAGTCATTTGGAGCCAGTGCCCAGCAGTAGTCGGATGCATTCAAGGAGGTACAGATGAATGGAGTTCAAGTGGTAGGCACATTTCTCTCCATGTCAGTGGCCTGTACTTGCTTTCCAGAAAAAAACGTTCTTTCCCTCTCTATTCTAGGGTTTAAAAGCACAATCAAAGGAACGTAGCAAAGAAACCTTGGGACCTAAGCATCATATATAGAGTAATAATTTTGAAACTACTTAAAAGGTCTGATTATTATATCCAATTAATTTTAAAAAGCCAAGTGAAATTGTTGGAAATTATTTTAAGCTTTATTTTTAAATACAGACTAATAAGTTTTAGCACATTCATTTCTCAATTAAATTTATCTGATCATTAGATTCTGTCTCCTGAATCTTAAGTGAACTGTGTTCTTTTGGTCTACTTGAGATGTTAAATGTAAGCAGAGCTGCACTCTTATTTGACTGTTCGACTCAGCTTGGGCAAGGTAACAGCAGTTTCGTATCCTAATACCTCAAAGTATAAATTGATTGTGATTACTTTTACCCATAAAGCCTCTTTGGAAGAGACATAAAGTTTACCCATAATACTCTTGACTTAAATTCTATATCTGCTGTGTGCTGGAATGACCAGCTTTCTTCCTGTATCACTCTCTGTGGGAGGCAGAATTCTAAGGTGACCCCCTTGATGGCCATCCCCTCGTGTTATACCAGATTATGTTATGTTATATGGCAAAGGGAATTTTGCAGATGTAATTAAGGTCCCTAATCAGTTGATTTTGAGATACAGAGATTATCCTTAGTGGGCCCAACCTAATCAGGCAAGCCCTTCAAAATAGATAGTTTTCTCTGGCTGGTTACAGAAGAGGAGGTCAGAGATACTCAAAGCATGAGAGGGATTCAACATAAGGCAGGTTCTTGTCCCTAAGGTAGGGAGGGGGCCACAGGGCAAGGACTTGAGAGCAGCCGTTAAGAGTCCAGAGTAAGTAGTCCTCCAGCAAGAAGAAAACAACTGCAACTGAATTCTTCCAACAAAAGAATGCATTTAGAAGAGCACCCTGAGCTTCAGATGAGAACCCAGCCAGCCAGCATCTTGATTTCAGTCTGAGCAGAGAACTCAGCCATGCCATGTCAGATTTCTGACCCATGTATAAGCTGCTAAGTTTGTGGTAGTTTGTTATGCAGCAATAGAAAACTGATACACTGTCCCTCGCTGCATTTCTCTCTATTAATGCTGGTTACTGGTCTTCAGAGTTGCAGTGTTACCATCTCTCAACTTAGTGTATTTTCCATCTGTTGCCCTAATAGCCACGACTGCATTAAATTAAGGAGAATCCTATTTCTTTTCCCCTTTTCTCTTTTAAAACCCTGAGCCCAGTCTTAACTGGTTCTATCTTATTGTGATTCTTCATCTAGGTTCCAGGCTTTGAAGGGAGATAGGGAAGGACTCACCCTCTTCATGTTGTTAAGGTATCATCATGCTGAAAGTGATTTCAGGATGTAGTTTCTGTTCCATTTCTCTTTATTGACTTAGTTCTTGGCGATGTTATATCCTGCTGTCAAAGATGTTTCTCATATTATCCATTGGAGTGGGTCTGTTATCTCAATTTCACATGTAGAAAATAAGCAAAAGAGCAGTATGTAGCTATCCCATAGCAGAGGTGGGAGTGGGACCTAGAATAGAAATAAATGTGTGGGACGGGCTGGTGGGTGTTTCTAGAACACAGCAACAAGGAGCAGTTGATCAGACATGGATATCAGAGAGTCCCACCAGTGCAACCTATAAGCAAGCTAAGCAGAAAGGATCTCGTTTTGACTGTCTGACTTGGGGGTAAAGAACGCAGGCTGTCAGTTTTATATGTGTGTGATTGTTCTATTTCAGTCTCCTTGGTTTTATTTAGACCCTCTACCTAGTATTTCTCTTGCATCTAGAAGAAAAATAAATTTTGAAATGGAAGAAAATAATCTCTTTTTATTAGGTTAATGGAATAATATTCTGGACACTGGTCCCCTGGATAATTTATAAAATGATTTCTTTATTTCTTAGAGGTGGAAGAGAGAATGGGATGGGGTAGAAAGTTTTCTGTATTCATTTTCATTATATCCACATCATTCAGGTAAATTTCTTTAATTAGCTTTGCCCTTGTCTGAAAAAAAATTAAATATATATATATTATTAACTATATTCCAACTCTCTGCTATCTAGCTCGGCAAGCTTAGAACATGCTGAGTGATTTGGTCACGTTCACATAGTGACTCACTGATGGATCTTGGTGGGTGGAGCCCCCTCATTAATTGAGCCAGACTGTGCTTTCCCTTATTTGTCAATGTTTGCGAAACCCTTTCAGATGTTATTTAAATTTAACATAATTTAAACTTCACTCATAGTTACCTTTATGTATAATTGCCAACATAATTTTGATCAATTAAAATAGATTTCTAATTTTAAAAAGTGTATGCATACATAATACACTTGAGAACTCTTGGAACTATATTTTGCCTTTCCTCAAACCAGCCAAATATTCCATGTCTCAGATTACACATTTAGGAAGTAGACCTGTGTACAGAGGAATAAATGTCAAAGTGATTTTTTTTGTTACATTTTGCCTCAGAAAATTGTACTAATAATTTATCTGTAAACAATATATCAATAGTTGGTTAGGTGATGTAACTAACCAAATTAATTGATGATGTCTTTCCATCAGTATCTGTAAACTCCTGGTTTTGCTGGGGGGAGAGGGGTTGGTTATTTTCTTAGATCTTTAGAAAGAAAGGATTTTTTTTTTTTGCTTTGTTTTGTTTTCTAGTTCTATTTTAGGAAGTTGCACCCCACTTATCAGAGACACTATGTACTTCTTTTAGGCCTATGATATCTTTATAGACTTGTCTTTAAAATTTGGTGATCTGATTTTTTTTTTAAGTTTCTGACTGTTTATTTCTAGTATTTTAATATGGTGTTCTTTCATGTTGAACTCTTTTTTTCAGTTTTATTTATTTTATTTTTTAAATTTTTTGGCTGCGCTGTGTGACGTGCGGGATCTTGGTTCCCCCACCAGAGATCAAACCTGTACACCCAGCATTGGGAGCACGGAGTCTTAACCACTGGACTGCCAGGGAAGTCCCTGAACTTCTTTATTACATGTATTTTGAAATTGTAGAGGTAAAGCGTTGTCTAGCTTCTGCCTTCAGGGCAACCCACCTGGAAAAGTAGAAATCCAGGTGTTACTTGGCATCTGTATTTTTCATGTTACCCCTCTTTTATGTGTTCAGAGGTTTTGTGTTTTCAGAAAATTTTTTTTTTAATTTAGTGGTTTTGTGTGTTGACATTGGAAACATCATTAGATTTTCAACAATGGCATATGTGCGAGTCTTTGTTTCTCTTTTTCAAAATCTTGTTTGGATTTCTTTTGAAGGCCATGCAGGATTTTTGGAAATCGACTTAATGGGAGAAAAATTCTAAAAACTGTCATATATAATTCAAATATTTTACTAAGATTGTATCTTTTCATGGACCTTCTATAGCAGTGAATAATTTTTTTTAGTTTGATTCTTCAGTACTTTATATTTTATTTGTTACATAATAAAGCTCAAGGGACTCTAAACCACATTTGAAACTAAAAATGACAGTGAAAATCCTGTAGTTTGACTCATGGCTCAGTTTATCCTCTTGAAATAAAATTGTTGGGTTTTTTTTATAATTTATGTTCTTTTTAAAAATGTATTTATTTATTTATTTTTAATTTTATTTTTGGCTGCGTTGGGTCTTTGTTGCTGCGCACAGGCTTTCTCTAGTTGCAGCGAGCGGGGGCTACTCTTCGTTGCGGTGTGTGAGCTTCTCATTGTGGTGGCTTCTCTTGTTGCGGAGCATGGGCTCTAGGCGAGTGGACTTCAGTAGCTGTGGCACGCAGGCTCAGTAGTTGTGGTGCATGGGCTTAGTTGCTCTGCGGCATGTGGGATCTTCCTGAACCAGGGATCCAACCTGTGTCCCCTGCATTGGCAGGCAGATTCTTAACCAGTGCGCCACCAGGGAAGTCCCAAATTGTTTGATTAAACATGACATTTACACCTGGTGAAAATCATCCCTTTATTTTAATAGTTGATGTGAAGCATACAGTGCAAATCATTGCACATTAATTATCAGAGCATTTTCTCATTGGAGAAAGAAACTGTTGTGTACCTGAGTCCAGCTGGTAAAAGAAAGGGAACTAATTGAGGAAGGAAATAAGTCAAAGTCATATTTTTCACGAGCCTTCTATCTATACAGTACTATCCTGATCCTTTATGTTTATCCTCATCCACTCATCCCAACTTCCTTACAATATTATCACCATCATTTTAAATGTGAGAACTCTGAGGCTCAAAGATATTAAATAATTTTCCCAGAGTCATATAGTTAATAAATATTAGAATCTCAGTTCAAACCTAAGTCTGGCTCCAACTCTTAGCCTAGTGAGATCCCAAACTGCCTTCCACCTGACATGTGGAATCATCATACATTCATTTGAATTAGTGGAAGCAAAGAGCTGGGGGCAGGGCAAGGAGGAGGGATCCTAAGAATGTGCCTGGTGCTTTGGCCTTTGCCTGCCCTCTCTTTTCAGAGCTTGGTGTCTGGAGGAGGCTGGGATGGTCCTTGCATGTTTCGTTGCTTGGTCTCTGCGTGATTTTATGGTATAACATTGCCTCGCACCATGTGATAGATAACACATGTTGCACCAACCAAATGCATCATGTTATGTTCACTGTCCAACACTGGAAGACACACGGGCTGTATCAGACTTATGGAGAGAGGAATGTGTATATTCTGTCTTTTAATGGATTGGCAAAGTGTAATTTTCCTATGTGAATCTGAGCCCCCTCCCTCGCCTGCCAGAAATGTAATTCCATCGTATGTGCCAGGCACTGTACTAAGAGATTTAGTATATTGTCAATGTTTGTAGAAATACTGATACTACAATTGCTCACCTGTTTTTCTAAAAATCACTTGACATAGAATTCTTATCTTTTAAATATTAGGTACAGTACAGTAGTTCAGAGCATAAAATTTCAGATTTGACTTAAGTAGGCATACTTCTGTTTCCTACAGCAGAAGTCTATTATTCCTGGTAAATCTACTGTTGAAAAGGGAGTCCTTTGTCCCAGGGTTCATTTGAAAAGAGGTAATAATATATCCTTAATCTCTCTCTCTTTTTTAAACATCTTTCTCTTTTGTTTTATACATTCCTTTTTGCTTAGATTTCACCATGAAGTTCTTAGACTCCCTTACCGTTTAGTGTTTTGTCTAAATTCATCTCTATTTCTTTCTCTTCTTGTTGGGATTTCACTGTAAACTGTAAAATGTAGAAACTCTTTCACTTGCTTAGAACCCAAGGTTACAGTTTTTGGGCCTTTGAACAGAGTATTCATCTAAAGAAGGGATCTTAGTGTAGATTTGTGGACGTTTGTTTAGGGTGGAAAGAGATCAGTAGGAGATACTTGAAAAAACAGCCTTTTTAAATACTCTGCTTTCCTCGAGGGGCTTAAATATTGAATAAGACCTTAGTGCTTAATTTATACTTAGACTTATTTAATGTGAATGCTCACTCATTTCTACCCAAGATTGTTCATTCAGAAAGCACTTATTATGTACCTGTTCTACACCCGGTGGTCTTGTGGAATGCAAACCAGAGGAGAAATAGAAATGATGTTGGGCCTGAAGAGTTGAAGATCTGGTTGAGGTGACAGGGTTCCTGGTTGTTTCATGTCTGTGCACTCAAAGTAAAGATAGGTGCAGATTTAATAGTTCTTAGCATTTGTTTCATCTTTCTAAACTTTAGATACTTTTAGTCAATAGAAGAACTAGGCGTCACTTTTAGATTAGTCAGCATGCTATGACAGCAGATATTTGGCTTCACTTAATCAGAATATTTTACAAGAATAAAAATATCCTGGGGGCTTCAGTTGCTTTCTTTGACATTCCTACTCATTTTCAGAAAACAGGGACCTCTTAATCATGGGTTACACTAGAATTTCTGTGCTGCAGGTTCATGGCCAAAGTGAGATACAAGGGGAGGAGTTGAAGGTTAGTTACTGGGTCTTGATTCTTAGCAATGGTCAAATGGACGCTTCACCCACAGGCTGTGGAGTGACTTCCTTTCTCTGGCACTCAGCATGTGGTATCACTGAGGTACTTGACATTAAATTCTTCTGTTTTTGGTAAATTCTAGGAAATTCTAGGAAAGCCGTTTCACTGTTTTTCTCAAGATTTCTTTTTGCCATTAATATAAGAACACTTAATATTTTTCTCTCTGCATTTAGGAATACTTGATATTACCCCATTTAGAGCCATACCCTTGACTTGGATTCATAGATAACTTAGAGCCAAAGCTCATAATATACGTGAATTTAACTATCCAAATGTGAGTTAACATTTAACTCTTATCTGTAATTAGGTACAAGTAAAGAGTTCTTATCAATGTGTGACAATATTTTTAGCAATTTTTTGAGTAATGTGCTGGTCTTTATGAAGTAAACTTGAGTTAGTAAAAGTAATACAGTCTCTGTACCCACAAACCAGTTAGGAAGCTTGAAAGAAATTATCAAAAGCATAATATTGATGAATGCTGTTTCCTGTAAACTCTGGGGGATTATTTTGAAGTAAAAAATCATTAGATACCAGCCGGTGTTCAGATTTTACAACCGGGAGGTAGGCTTAGACAGTACATCCTTAGATAGGCATCTTTAATGCAATCGGTTTCTTAAAGATGAAAAACAAAAATTACTTTCTGTTTTGAAACTAGCTTACATATTTTGATTGTATAATGCAGGCACCACAATTCTTTTTTTTTTTTTTTCTTTTTGCGGTATGCGGGCCTCTCACTGTTGTGGCCTCCCCCGTTGCGGAGCACAGGCTCCGGACGCGCAGGCCCAGCGGCCATGGCTCACGGGCCCAGCCGCTCCGCGGCATATGGGATCCTCCCAGACCGGGGCACGAACCCGTATCCCCTGCATCGGCAGGCGGACTCTCAACCACTTGCGCCACCAGGGAGGCCCCACAATTCTTAATTTATTCTAATACTCCTGTATCATTTTAGGCTTGAGTTTGGCTACAAGTCACAGAGACCCAAAGACCAAAAGTTCAGGTTGAGGTGTTGCCCAAGGTGACAGGGGCCTGTTGTTTTGTCGTTGTTGTTGTTGTTTTTCAGTTGCTATGTCATGCACTCCATTTCAGCCCTAAGTTCCCTTCAAAGTCTGAGATGGTCACTACCATTCCAGTTCTAATAATCACCTCCATATTTCATCCATCAGGAAGAATAAAGAGGGAAAAGAAAGGCACATTCCCTCCAAAGATACGTCTTTGTTGCCACTTAAGTTCAGTGTGGTACTGGAGATTCTAGCCAGAGGTATTAGGCAAGAAAAGAGGGGGAAAAATGGCATCCAGGTAGGAAAGGAAAAAGTATAACTATATCTATTTACAGATGACATGAACTTGTATATCGAAAATCCTAAGGAATCTATAAAAGAAACTATTAGAACTAACAAGTTCAGCAAGATTTCAAGATATAATATCAGTATGCAAAAATCAGTTGTTTCTCTACACTGGCAATGAACACTCCAAAAATGAAATTTTAAAATAATTCTATTTTCAATACCATCAAAAGAATAAAATACATAGGAATAAATTTAACAAAAACAGTGTAAGACTTGCACACTAAAAACTACAAAACATCATTGAAATAAAGATTTAAATAAATGGGACGACATCCCATGTTCATGGATCAGAAACATTAATACTGTTAAGATGACAGACAGTTCTCCCCAAATTGATCTATAGATTGAACACAATCCTAGCTTTTGAGACAAGAACTGGTAAGCCAATTCTAAAATTCATTTGGAAATGCAAGGGACCCAGAAAAACCACAACAGTCTTGAACAAAGTTGGAAGACTCACATTTCCCAATTTCAAAACTTATTACAGAGCTACAGTAATTAAGACAGTGTGGTTCTAGCATAAAGATAGATGTATAGGGCAATGGAATAGTATTGGGAAACCAGAAAATAAACCCTTACATTTATGGTCAATTGGTTTTTGACAGTGAGGCAAGACAGTTCAATGAAGAAAGAGTAGTCTTATCAACTGGTGCTTGGATAACTGGATAGCCACATGAAAAGAACAAAGTTGGACCCCTGTTTACAACATGCACAAAAGTTAATTCAAAATGGATCATAAACCTAAATATAAGAGCTAAAAACTATAAAATGTTTTATAAAACATTTTAAATCTTCATGATGCATGGGTTATGCAGAAATTTTTCACGTATGACACGCAAAGCACAAAATTAAAAATAAATTAGACTTCATCAAAATTAATAAATTTTGTGGTTCAAAGGACACTGTCAACAGAGTGAAAGTCTAGTTCATGTAATGTGAGAAAATATTTTCAAATCGTATGTCTGATAAGGAACTTGTATCCAGAATGTTAAAAAAAAAAAAAAAAAAGACTCTTGGGGCTTCCCTGGTGGCACAGTGGTTGAGAGTCTGCCTGCTTATGCAGGGGACGTGGGTTCGAGCCCTGGTCTGGGAGGATCCCACATGCTGCGGAGCAGGTAGACCCATGAGCCACAACTGCTGAGCCTGCGTGTCTGGAGCCTGTGCTCCACAACGGGAGAGGCCGCGATGGTGAGAGGCCTGCACACCGCGATGAAGAGTGGCCCCCGCTTGCCACAACTCGAGAAAGCCCTGGCACAGAAACAAAGACCCAACACAGCAAAAATAAATAAATAAGTTAATAAACTCCTACCCCCAACATCGTGAAAAAAAAAAAAAAAGACTCTTACAATTAGGCATTAAAGACAAGCAAACAAATTTAAAATTGGGCAAAGGATTTGAATAAACATTTCTCCAAAAAAGATACACGAATGACCAACAAGCACATGAAAAGATGCTCAACATCACTAATCATTAGGTAAATACAAGTCAAAACAACAGTGAGACACACTTCACACCCACTAAAATGCCTATAATTTAAAAGTTGGATAATAGCAAGTGTTGGAGTATGTGGAGTCCCTGGAACTCTCATTCATTGCTAGTGGGAATGTAAAATGGTGTAGCCAATTTGGAAAAAAACAGGGAGTTCTCAGAAAGTTAAATATAGAGTTACCATATGACCCAGCAGTTCTACCCCAGGTATATATCTGAGAGAAATGAAAACATATGTCCATACAAAAATTTGTATACTGATGTTCATATCAGCAGTATTCAATAACTGCCAAGATTGTAAACAGTCCAACTGTCCATCCTCTGATGATTGGACAAATAAAACATAGTATATCCATATAATCAAATATTTAGCCATTAAAATGAAGTACTGATGCATGCTACAACAGAGATGAACCTTGAAAACATGCTAAATGAAAGAAGGCAGACAGAAAACCTCAAATACTTTATACCTCCATTCATATGAAATTTTCAGAATAGGCAAATTTATAGATACAGAAAGTAGATTAGTGGTTACCTAAGCCTGGGGTGGGGAGTAGGGAATAATTGTTAATGGGTTTGAGGTTTCTTTTGGGGTGATAGAAATGTTCTGTAATTCAACAGTAGTGATGATTGCACAGCTCTGTGAATATACTTAAAGCATTGAATTATAAACTACAATCAGTTAATTTTCTGGTATATTAAAGATTTTAAATCTATATATATATCTTGGAAGTTACATATACTACTTGCACTACATCCCATTGGCTATAACCTAGTTACTGTGTTACACCTACTTGTCATGGGGCCTGGGAACAGTATTCTGTATTCTGGGCAGCCATGTGCCCAGCTAATACAAGAGGACTGTTACTGAGGACAAGGAGTGAGTGAGGTATTACTGGATGTCTAGCAATCTTTGCCACTTTTCCAAGTTAAAGGTGAATCATAACCAAAAAAAAACTGCTACAAGTTATTATGGTTAAGTCAAACAATCATGTTGATATAAAGCTTCCTATTAGCCTGAATTAATTACCAGTTTGTTTTTCTTTTTAAAGATTTTACATACAAAGAGAGGATGCAAAGGGCTCATGAGTACCAGTGATCCCCTGGTGGTGTCTTTATGAAACCTGGTCCTCCCAAAATTTATGGCTGTGGTAACCAAGTTGATCATTACAGCCTCCTCTACTTTATTTATTGAAAAAGTACTGACACTTTTAAGAATTTTTGAGAAATCTATAAATGCCATTTCAGAACACACAGTGAAATCAATAATAATTCTTTTAATTATTGAGATATAATAAATGTCAAAAATAAGGAAAGCATATTGTTTTCTGTATAAAGGAATTAGTCTTTTCAAGTTGTTGTTTTTTTAGCATTAAAATTACTAAACCAGGATTAATGGGATGGATTATTTCAGCATCTAAGAAAAAAAAAAGGAACATTTTTTAAGTTTCAGGGAATGGATTTCTCTTTTGAAATAGTTTGTTATTGGCTCAAAAACTGAAAAGTTACTTTAGAAAATATTAAAATGAAAACAATAATTTCATGCGTATGCCATAAAGCTTCATTATTTTCAGTTGATTGGGAAATTTGGTAGGCCAGAGAGAACTGGCAAAACATAACATTTTACTTTTTTATTGAAGTATAGTTGATTTACAATGTTGTGTTAGTTTCAGGTGTAGTTACAATTACATATATGTATATATTACATGTATATGTAGTTACAGTTACATGTATTCAGTTACATGTATATTCTTTTTCAGATTCTTTTCCATTATAGGTTATTACAAGATGTTGAATATTGTTCCCTGTGCTGTTTTTCTATTTTATATATAGTAGTATGTGTCTGTTGATCCCAGACTCCTAATTTATCCCTCCCCCTCACCTTTCCCCTTTGGTAACCATAAGTTTGTTTTCTATGTCTGTGAGTCTCTTTCTGTTTTGGAAATAAGTTCATTTGTATCATATTTTTAGATTCCACGTGTGAGTGATATCATACGATATTTGTCTTTCTCTGACTTAATTCACTCAGTATGATAATCTCTAGGTCCATCCATGTTGCTGCAAATGGCATTATTTCATTCTTTTTTATGGCTCAGTAATGTTCCATTGTATATATGGACCACATCTTCTTTACCCATTCCTCTGTCGATGGACATTTAGGTTGCTTCTATGTCTTGGCTATTGTAAACAGTGCTGCAGTGAACATTGGGGTGCGTGTATCTTTTCAAATTAGAGTTTTCATCATTTCCTGTTACAGGCCCAGGAATGGGATCGCTGGATCATATGGTAACTCTATTTTCAGTTTTTAAAGTAAGCTCCATACTGTTCTCCATAGTGGCTGTATCAATTTACATTTCCACCAATGGTGTAGGAGGGCTCCCTTTTCTCCATACCCTCTCCAGCATTTATTATTTGTAGACTATTTCATCATGGCCATTCTGATTGGTGTGAGGTGATACTTCATTGTAGTTTTGATTTGCATTTCTCTAATAATTAGTGATGTTGAGCATCTTTTCATGTGCCTGTTGACCATCTGTACGTCTTCTTTGGAGAAATGTCTATTTTGATCTTCTGCCCATTTTTTGATTGGGTTGTTTGTTTTTTTGATGTTGAGCTGTGTGAGCTGTTTGTATATTTTTGAAATTAATCCCTTGTCAGTCACATTTTTTGTGAATATTTTTTCCTATTCTGTAGGTTGTCTTTTCGTTTTCTTTATGGCTTCCTTTGCTGTGTAAAAGCTTTTGAGTTTGATTAGGTCCCATTTGTTTATTTTTGCTTTTATTTCCATTAGTCTAGGAAACGGATCCAAAATAATATTGCTGCAATTAATGCCAAACGTATTCTGCCTATGTTTTTCTCTAGGAGTTTTAGAGTATACGGTCTTACATTTAGGTCTCTAATCCATTTTGAGTTTGTTTTCGTATATGGTGTTAGAGAATGTTCTAATTTTATTCTTTTACATGTAGCTGTCTAGTTTTCCCAGCAACACTTGTTGTAGAGACTGTCTTTTCTGTATTGTATATTCTTGCCTCCTTTGTTGTAGATTAATTGACCATAAGTGCATGGGTTTATTTCTGGGCCTTCTGTTCTGTTCCATTGATCTATGTGTCCATTTTTGTACCAGTACCATACTAAAACATATAAAATTTGAAAGGAGATACAGGCATTTAATCTCAAGTACTGTTTCAACAGAGAGATAAATTTATTATATATTTTTGGTAGTTATGTTGTATTGATTAAGAGCATAAGCTTTGGGGGAATTCCCTGGCAGTCCAGTGGTTGGGACTCTGCACTTTCACTGCTGAGGACCCGGGTACCATCCCTGGTTGGGGAACTAGGATCCCGCAAGCCACAAGACATGACCAAAAAAGAACATAGCTTTGGAATCTTTTTGACATAGTCCTGAATCCGCACTTTTCTGCTTATTAAATCTGTGAGCTTAGACTACACTTAACATTCTGAACCTTAATTTTTCTTACCTGTAAAGAAGGAACAATACCTACCTCATAATGTTACTGTATTACATTGAAATAATATTTGCAAAGCATTTAATTCGTGTCCAATGTACTGTTGGCACTTAATAAATGTTTGTTTTATTATCATTGAAATATAATCATTAAGATAGAATGAGGTATTTGAAAATCTCTTTGCAAATAAGTGGGAAACATTTTTATGGAACCCTGTGTACAGTTGTCAACTTGGTATGAAATGCCTTTTTTTAATTGGTAACTCAAAAGTGAACTTTTTCTCTTCTTGGGATAAACTATCAACTTCTCCATTAGTGAAGTTTTAACTAATGAAATTTTATTGCAGAGAATGAACTAAACAGATGCTAATTCTAAGTTTCTCATGTAAAATTTATTTTCTAGGAGAATGCATAGAAGGGCTGCGGGAAAATGACTACCTTCTGATCCATTCGTGCCGTCAGTGGACCACCATCACTGCCCATAGCTTGGAGGAGGGGCACTATGTCATTGGGCCAAAGATAGAGATTCCGGTACATTATGCAGGTAAAGCTCCTTTCAAGAGACAAGAAATGGCTAATGAAGGGTACTTGAATATGCTAATTTTCTCCTTCACAGTGAGAAAATAGGAATTGTCTATAAACTAGAGGGTATAATGACTTAGAAAAAGATGAACGAAACACTTTGGTTATTTTATCAGTGAAAGCTCAGATTCATTTTGTCATAGGCATTTCTAATTAATGCATGTAGTTAAGCGTGGATTCTTAAGCACAGATTCTTATTAGATATTTATAAAATGAAAATGGTACAAACACAAAGATCATCTCTGGAATGACAGTCCATATGCGTAGCCAGCCTCTGAACACCAGTATCTCTGAATAAACCTGAGCACGATTTGTGAATGACTTTGATGTCTGGTTTCACAAGATACCATTTCACAAACAAGCATTGTGGTCTGGTTTTAAAAGTATTGGATTGAAAGGTCAGATACCTGAACATGTCCCTCTTTGCAAGGAAGCGTTTAGAATACAGGCAACAGAGGTGACCTCACTGCTTAGTTGAATCAGCATAATAGCTATCTTCTTGCCTCAGTTGGAACTCCATTCAGTGTAACAATGTCATTTAACTAATTTTTATTAAGGGCTTTCTAAGTACCAGCACTGTTCTAGGAGTTTATGATACATCTAGTAGCTTGAATCCACTTTCAATAATGGCGGCTTACAAATGCAGTTTTTAAAAAACATTATGTATATATATTTCCTATACTTTCTTCTGGTGCTTATAGTTCATTATGTGAAGGATCTTTACTTTTTCTCTACTACTGTTAATTTTTGAAAAGTCTCTAGCAGGACACTGTAATTGATTAGCTATAAATTGTATAGCCCTAGACTGCCGTCATGTTTTTGAGTGACTCCTCTACATTGCCCAGAGAGTTGTCTGTTTGGAAAAGAGACCTTGCTATATCCCCACTGTCTAGAACAGCAGCAAATGGTACGTGTTCAGTAAATATTTTTTGGATGAATGAATGGTTTGGTCCGCCTTTTATTCCTAGGAGTCTTCGTTGCTAGATATGACCTAGAGATCACTAAATTTCTCAAAATCCTTCTTATTCCAGAAAAATTATAAGAAAGAATTTCTCTTGCCTGAAACCCTGTCCTGGAATTCTCTTGCCCAGCTGTAGGAGTAGGCTTCATAGAAAAAGGAGGAACATATAGCTACAGAAAGTATTACGACTGTGAGATTGGGAGCCAGGCCAAAGGGGCAGAGAATGAGACAGACCCTCCACCTTCCCAGTCTCTCCTGCCCATGGTCCCACAACAGCTGAGATCCATGCTAGTTTTAGCAGAACCAAAATTCTTTTTTTTTTTTCTTTTTTTTTTTTTTAAATTTTTTGCCTTATAACAAATTTAATCAGTTATACATATACATATGTTTCCATATCCCCTCCCTTTTGCGTCTCCCTCCCAGCCTCCCTATCCCACCCCTCCAGGCGGTCACAAGGCACCGAGCTGATCTCCCTATGCTATGCGGCTGCTTCCCACTAGCTATCTACCTTACGTTTGGTAGTGTATATATGTCCATGCTGCTCTTTCACTTTGTCACAGCTTACCCTTCCCCCTCCCCATATCCTCAAGTCCATTCTCTAGTAGGTCTGTGTCTTTATTCCTGTCTTACCCCTATGTTCTTCATGACATTTTTTTTTCTTAAATTCCATATATATGTGTTAGCATACAGTATTTGTCTTTCTCTTTCTGACTTACTTCACTCTGTATGACAGACTCTAGGTCTATCCACCTCATTACAAATAGCTCAATTTCATTTCTTTTTATGGCTGAGTAATATTCCATTGTATATATGTGCCACATCTTCTTTATCCATTCATCCGATGATGACACTTAGGTTGTTTCCATCTCCGGGCTATTGTAAATAGGGTTGCTATGAACATTTTGGTACATGTCTCTTTTTGAATTATGGTTTTCTCAGGGTATATGCCCAGTAGTGGGATTGCTGGGTCATATGGTAGTTCTATTTGTAGTTTTTTAAGGAACCTCCATACCGTTCTCCATAGCGGCTGTACCAATTCACATTCCCACCAGCAGTACAAGAGTGTTCCCTTTTTTCCACACCCTCTCCAGCATTTATTGTTTCTAGATTTTTTGATGATGGCCATTCTGACTGGTGTGAGATGATATCTCATTGTAGTTTTGATTTGCATTTCTCTAATGAGTAAAGATGTTGAGCATCCTTTCATGTGTTTGTTGGCAGTCTGTATATCTTCTGTGGAGAAATGTCTATTTAGGTCTTCTGCCCATTTTTGGATTGGGTTGTTTGTTTTTTTGTTATTGAGCTGCATGAGCTGCTTATAAATTTTGGAGATTAATCCTTTGTCAGTTGCTTCATTTGCAAATATTTTCTCCCATTCTGAGGGTTGTCTTTTGGTCTTGTTTATGGTTTCCTTTGCTGTGCAAAAGCTTTGAAGTTTCATTAGGTCCCATGTGTTTATTTTTGTCTTTATTTCCATTTCTCTAGGAGGTGGGTCAAAAAGGATCTTGCTGTGATTTATGTCATAGAGTGTTCTGCCTATGTTTTCCTCTAAGAGTTTGATAGTGTCTGGCCTTACATTTAGGTCTTTAATCCATTTTGAGCTTATATTTGTGTATGGTGTTAGGGAGTGATCTAATCTCATACTTTTACATGTCCCTATCCAGTTTTCCCAGCACCACTTATTGAAGAGACTGTCCTTTCTCCACTGTACATTCCTGCCTCCTTTATCAAAGATAAGGTGACCATATGTCCGTGGGTTTAACTCTGGGCTTTCTATCCTGTTCCATTGATCTATCTTTCTGTTTTTGTGCCAGTACCACACTGTCTTGATTACTGTAGCTTTGTAGTATAGTCTGAAGTCAGGGAGCCTGATTCCTCCAGCTCCATTTTTCGTTCTCAAGATTGCTTTGGCTATTCGGGGTCTTTTGTGTTTCCATACAAATTGTGAAATTTTTTGTTCTAGTTCTGTGAAAAATGCCAGTGGTAGTTTGATAGGGATTGCATTGAACCTGTAGATTGCTTTGGGTAGTAGAGTCATTTTCACAATGTTGATTCTTCCAATCCAAGAACATGGTACATCTCTCCATCTATTTGTATCATCTTTAATTTCTTTCATCAGTGTCTTATAATTTTCTGCATACAGGTCTTTTGTCTCCTTAGGTAGGTTTATTCCTAGATATTTTATTCTTTTTGTTGCAATGGTAAATGGGAGTGTTTCCTTGATTTCACTTTCAGATTTTTCATCATTAGTATATAGGAATGCCAGAGATTTCTGTGCATTAATTTTGTATCCTGCAACTTGACCAAATTCATTGATTAACTCTAGTAGTTTTCTGGTAGCATCTTTAGGATTCTCTATGTATAGTATCATGTCATCTGCAAACAGTGACAGCTTTACTTCTTCTTTTCCGATTTGGATTCCTTTTATTTCCTTTTCTTCTCTGATTGCTGTGGCTAAAACTTCCAAAACTAGGTTGAATAAGAGTGGTGAGAGTGGGCAGCCTTGTCTTGTTCCTGATCTTAGTGGAAATGGTTTCAGTTTTTCACCATTGAGGACGATGCTGGCTGTGGGTTTGTCATATATGGCCTTTATTATGTTGAGGAAAGTTCCCTCTATGCCTACTTTCTTCAGGGTTTTTATCATAAATGGGTGTTGAATTTTGTCGAAAGCTTTCTCTGAATCTATTGAGATGATCATATGGTTTTTCTTCTTCAATTTGTTAATATGGTGTATCACGTTGATTGATTTGCGTATATTGAAGAATCCTTGCATTCCTGGAATAAACCCCACTTGATCATGGTGTATGATCCTTTTAATGTGCTGTTGGATTCTGTTTGCTAGTATTTTGTTGAGGATTTTTGCATCTATGTTCCTCAGTGATATTGGCCTGTAGTTTTCTTTCTTTGTGACATCCTTGTCTGGTTTTGGTATCAAGGTGATGGTGGCCTCATAGAATGAGTTTGGGAGTGTTCCTCCCTCTGCTATATTTTGGAAGAGTTTCAGAAGGATAGGTGTTAGCTCTTCTCTAAATGCTTGATAGAATTCGCCTGTGAAGCCATCTGGTCCTGGGCTTTTGTTTGTTGGAAGATTTTTTATCACAGTCTCAATTTCAGTGCTTGTGATTGGTCTGTTCATATTTTCTATTTCTTCCTGATTCAGTCTTGGCAGGTTGTGCATCTCTAAGAATTTGTCCATTTCTTCCAGGTTGTCCATTTTATTGGCATAGAGTTGCTTATAGTAATCTCTCATGATCTTTTGTATTTCTGCAGTGTCAGTTGTTACTTCTCCTTTTTCATTTCTAATTCTATTGATTTGAGTCTTCTCCCTTTTTTTCTTGATGAGTCTGGCTAATGGTTTATCAATTTTGTTTATCTTCTCAAAGAACCAGCTTTTAGTTTTATTGATCTTTGCTATCGTTTCCTTCATTTCTTTTTCATTTATTTCTGATCTGATTTTTATGATTTCTTTCCTTCTGCTAACTTTGGGATGTTTTTGTTCTTCTTTCTCTAATTGCTTTAGGTGCAAGGTTAGGTTGTTTATTCGAGATGTTTCCTGTTTCTTAAGGTGGGATTGTATTGCTATAAACTTCCCTCTTAGAACTGCTTTTGCTGCATCCCATAGGTTTTGGGTCGTCGTGTCTCCATTGTCATTTGTTTCTAGGTATTTTTTAATTTCCTCTTTGATTTCTTCAGTGATCACTTCATTATTAAGTAGTGTATTGTTTAGCCTCCATGTGTTTGTATTTTTTACAGATCTTTTCCTGTAATTGATATCTAGTCTCATAGCATTGTGGTCGGAAAAGATACTTGATACAATTTCAATTTTCTTAAATTTACCAAGGCTTGATTTGTGACCCAAGATATGATCTATCCTGGAGAATGTTCCATGGGCACTTGAGAAAAATGTGTATTCTGTTGTTTTTGGATGGAATGTCCTATAAATATCAATTAAGTCCATCTTGTTTAATGTATCATTTAAAGCTTGTGTTTCCTTATTTATTTTCATTTTGGATGATCTGTCCATTGGTGAAAGTGGGGTGTTAAAGTCCCCTACTATGAGTGTTACTGTCGATTTCTCCTTTTATGGCTGTTAGTATTTGCCTTATGTATTGAGGTGCTCCTATGTTGGGTGCATAAATATTTACAATTGTTATATCTTCTTCTTGGATCGATCCCTTGATCATTATGTAGTGTCCTTCTTTGTCTCTTCTAATAGTCTTTACTTTAAAGTCTATTTTGTCTGATACGAGAATTGCTACTCCAGCTTTCTTTTGGTTTCCATTTGCATGGAATATCTTTTTCCATCCCCTTACTTTCAGTCTGTATGTGTCTCTAGGTCTGAAGTGGGTCTCTTGTAGACAGCATATATATGGGTCTTGTTTTTGTATCCATTCAGCCAATCTGTGTCTTTTGGTGGGAGCATTTAGTCCATTTACATTTAAGGTAATTATTGATATGTATGTTCCTGTTCCCATTTTCTTAATTGTTTTGGGTTCGTTATTGTAGGTCTTTTCCTTCTGTTGTGTTTCTTGCCTAGAGAAGTTCCTTTAGCATTTGTTGTAAAGCTGGTTTGGTGGTGCTGAACTCTCTCAGCTTTTGCTTGTCTGTAAAGGTTTTAATTTCTCCATCAAATCTGAATGAGATCCTTGCTGGGTAGAGTAATCTTGGTTGCAGGTTTTTCTCCTTCATCACTGTAATTATGTCCTGCCACTCCCTTCTGGCTTGTAGAGTTTCTCCTGAGAGATCAGCTGTTATCCTAATGGGGATTCCCTTGTGTGTTATTTGTTGTTTTTGCCTTGCTGCTTTTAATATGATTTCTTTGTGTTTAATTTTTGACAGTTTGATTAATATGTGTCTTGGTGTATTTCTCCTTGGATTTATTCTGTATGGGACTCTCTGTGCCTCCTGGACTTGATTAACTATTTCCTTTCCCATATTAGGGAAGTTTTCAACTACAATCCCTTCAAATACTTTCTCAGTCCCTTTCTCTCTCTCTTCTTCTTCTGGAACCCCTATAATTCGAATGCTGGTGCGTTTAATGTTGTCCCAGAGGTCTCTGAGACTGTCCTCTGTTCTTTTCATTCTTTTTTCTTTATTTTGCTCTGCAGCAGTTATTTCCACTATTTTATCTTCCACCTCACTTATCCGTTCTTCTGCCTCAGTTATTCTGCTATTGATCCCATCTAGAGTATTTTTTATTTCATTTATTGTGTTTTTAATCGATGCTTGATTCATCTTTAGTTCTTCTAGGTCCTTGTTAACTGTTTCTTGCATTTTGTCTATTCTATTTCCAAGATTTTGTATCTGGGAAATAGAATCTTGGATCATCTTTACCATCATTATTCTGAATTCTTTTTCAGGTAGACTGCCTATTACCTCTTCATTTGTTAGATCTGGTGGGTTTTTATCTTGCTCCTTCTCCTGCTGTGTGTTTTTCTGTCTTCTCATTTTGCTTATGTTACTGTGTTTGGGGTCTCCTTTTTGCAGGCTGCAGGTTCGTAGTTCCCGTTGTTTTTGGTGTCTGTCCCCAGTGGCTAAGGTTGGTTTAGTGGGTTGTGTAGGCTTCCTGGTGGAGGGGACTAGTGCCTGTGTTCTGGTGGATGAGGCTGGATCTTGTCTTTCTGGTGGGCAGGTCCACGTCTGGTGGTGTGTTTTGGGGTGTCTGCAGACTTTTTATGAGTTTAGGCCACCTCTCTAGCAGAACCAAAATTCTGTCCCTTGTGGAAAACCGAGAAGGAAGGTGTAAGATTGTGATTCAAATATATGATTTTACCTAATCTGCTGTGTTCTTCTTTTAGTAGATTGAGTTTTAGTCTTTCCCCCTAACCCATTGCTCCGTGACATCGTTCGTCCCAAATGCATGCTGTCATTTGATTAGTTACTCAAATCTCTTTAGAGACTCCATATGCCACCAGTCTCTTTGACTTATTGCTCAAAGCCCTCACAGGGGCTGGTTCTAGTCCACTTCTCCAAACTTACCTTTTCTACTCTGAAGAGTGAGCCTTCCACTCTAGCTAGATTAGTCACCTCGCTGTGTCCTGGATATCCTGAGTACTTTTCCATTTACACCATTCCCCGGCTGGAGTTGCCTTCCTTGGCCATGCTTTTATCAGAGCCTGTCATTGCGTCAGGAGGGTGCAGGTACCCCTGACTCTCCCCATGTGGTCTTCCATGTACTTACCATGTATCACATTCATTTAGCACACGTCCTCAGGCTTCGTTCAGTTACCTTTTCCTACAAGTGCACGCATCTTCACTTGCCAGCTGCACTGTACACTCCTTAACAAGTGAGACCAATTTTAAAAACCTTTGTGAGTCCTTAGGATCTATACACACAAGATACAGTTCTTTATGGCTGCAGATGCTTCACCTAGGGATCTCAAACTTGGCTGTACATTGGAATCACCTGGGAAGCTTTCAAAATGACTGATGCCCAGTTCCCATGTCCAAGGTTCTGGTAATTGGTTTTGAGTGTGGGCTGAGCATTAGGATTTTAATAGCTCCTCTTGTATGTAGTTAAATTATGCAGCCAAGGCTGGGAATCCTTTGTTCTGGAATGGGCATTCACAGTGTCAGATGATCAGATTTCCCTAAACACCTGCAAATATTTGCAAATGTTTTATTGTTCTGAACCTTTTTTTAAATAGACATTCACCTTCCACCGGGATAAAAGATATGGTATGTTCAACAGCTTACTCTTTATCTGCAGGGAAAATGATAGTACACTTAATTGGGAAACCCCAGGCCGTGTATTGCAAATGATACTTTTTTTTTTTTTTAAGTGAAATTGAGGTCCCAAGATTAAAGGAAACATGAACACTAAGACTACCACTTTACATGAAAAGAAAGAAAATATATTAAAGGAAGAAAAACTTGAAATAGAACTGTCTTAGTCAGTTCAAGCTGCTATAACAAAATACCATAGACTGGATAGATCATAAACAAAACAAATTTATTTCTTGAGAAGTCCAAGATCAGGGTGCCAGTAGATCCGGTGTCTGGTGAGAGCCCAATTTTCTGGTTTGCAGATGGTCATTTTCTTGCTGTGTCCTCACAAGTTAGAGAGAGAGAACAATCATCCTTCTCAAGTCTGTTCTTATAAGGGCACTAATCTCATTCATGAGGACTCCACCCTCATGACCTAATTATTTCCTGAAGGCTGCACCTCCAAATTCCATTACATTGGGGATTTAGGCTTCAGCATCTGATTTTGGGAGGATGTAAACATTCAGTCCATAGCAAGTAACCAATGGTTTATGAGACATTTGATAAGATTATTTCAAAGAACATCCTAGGGGATATTTTATTTCAAAGAATTTATTATCAAGTCCAGCCTTTGGAAGAAAGAGAGTATAAAGTAAATTGTGGAGACTAAAAATATCATTTATGTCTCTGGTTCATTAGTGTTCTAATTTTAATTCGTAGAAGAAACCCTTATTCATGCATGTTGTACTAATTTGTTGTAATCTCATATAGGTTAAGAGTCATCCCTCATTCTTTGAGGGAAATTAATAAATAATAATTAAATATGTTTAATATAGTAATAAAATCTACCAGCTTTGTAATCAGCCTAGTTGGATTCCCGGTTCTGCCACTTACTGTCTGTATTTGGGCAAGTTACTAAACCTCTCTGAATCTTAGTTTCCTCATCTGTAAAGTGGGGATAACTATAGTGCCTTTCTCTTCAGCTAGTTGTGAAGATTAAAAGAGGTAATGCAAGTGAAGCACCTTTCTGAGCGCTTACTAATTCCAAGTGCTCCATGGTGTTAATAGTGGTGATTATGGTAATGATAGCAGTAAAATGTTTCTAAAGATTTAACTGTTTATTTTGAAGCACAGATTACAAGTTGAATTACTTTTCTGCTCCTTAAAGCAGGCTGAAATACTGATACCCCTCAATGTTGTTTTGGCTGCTGGGTTTTTTTGTTGTTGTTTTAAACTTTTTTTTTTTACTTTGAGGCTGCAATCGTATGATATATTCCTTTATACTATTTACCCATTTTTACCATCATTTGCCATGTTTGTTGTATTCTTTTCCTCCATCTCTTTCTCTGCACACACACACACACACGCCCATATTATTTATTTATCCTGAATCATTGGAGAGCAGACAGCACACATCCCCCTTAGACTTCATTATGTATTTCCTAAGAACAAGGATATCCTCTTATGTAACCACAGTACTGTTAGCAAATTCAGGACATTTAATACTTTAATCTGCGGTCCATGTTCCAGTTTTGTCAGTTGTCCCAATAATATTTTTTCCCTCCAGGGCAGCACCTAGTCTGGGACCCCTTATTGTATTTCCCTATCATGTCTCTTTAGTTTCCTTTAATCTGGGATAGTTCCTTATCCTTCCCCTTATCCTTCCTTCCTTATGTGTTTTATTACTTTTTTTTTTTTGGTTGCGTTGGGTCTTCGTTGCTGTGCGCGGGCTTTCTCTAGTTGCTGAGTGGGGGCTACTCTTCGTCGTGGTGCATGGGCTTCTCATTGCGGTGGCTTCTCTTGTGGAGCACAGGCTCTAAGCACATGGGCTTCAGTAGTTGTGGCACACGGGCTCAGTGGTTGTGGCTCACAGGCTCTAGAGCTCATACTCAGTAGTTGTGGCACATGGGCTTAGTTGCTCTGCAGCATGTGGGATCTTCCGGACCAGGGCTCGAACCCGTGTCCCCTGCATTGGCAGACGGATTCTTAACCACTGCGCCACCAGGGAAGTCCCTATGACATTTTTGAAGAATATAGGCAAGTTGTTTTATAGACTAGCCCTCAATTTGGGTTCCCCAGGCTGTTCATGATTAGATTGAGATTATGCACTTTGGGCTGGTTGTGTCCTCCTCAGGGAATCACATCTAGAGACACGGGATGTCCCTTTGCCCCTTATTGGTGATGTTGATTTTGATCACTCAGTTAAGGTGTTGTCTGATTTCTCTGCTGTATAATTACCATGCTTTGTGTTACTGGGACATTTGAAAGAAGGTTCTTTGAGATTCTGTAGGTATCTTATTCCTTCTCTAACTTCCCCCCTTCTTTTGTTGAGCAGCTATTGATGTTTCCTGTCTGATTCAATTTTTACTTTGAAGGTGGCAAAACAGTGCATTTCTAACTTAACTCCATCATTCCTTCTTATATGTGTTGTCATTCTACTGTAAGGAAGAGCTGTTCCTTCTCTCCCATTGTTCAGTTAGTTACCTTTTATTATCAGCATGAAATTATGGATTCTTACTTCAGGAAGGGGGTTGAAATATCTTCCTGTCCTTGTTTATTTTGATGCTCAAATTATCTCATATTTTGCCATTTGGGTACAAGCTGGCCCATCTGTCTTTATGACATGCCCCCTTTTCCTTGTTTTCTGGTATAGGTAGCAACCATTCTTCTAAGTTAGTGTACCATTTTCATCAGGGCTACTGCACTGTCCTATTCCAGGCAACGCTCCTTACTTCGTGGTCTCTGTAAATGGTGTCCCTTGGAGTTGTGCAGTGCACAGCCTAGGCAGTCGTACACATCTCTATTCACATATATTCTGGAAACTTGTGAAACTCAGCATTTTTAGAAAATCACAATTCAGAGTGCCTTTCCCATATTTTTTATCAGAGGTTTTCATGAAATTTCTCATGTGAAAATAAATAATTTCATAAAATTTTCAGAGAAGAGAAATATGACTTGAAGTCCTTACCAGAATTATACTCTGATGTGGTGGTAATAAGAGTCGCCTTACTCTGAATTCTTAGATGTGCTTTGAGAAAAAAAAATAAAGACTTCCCTTATTCTGACAAAATAAGTTTTTTATTTGGGATAAAAGGATTTTTCTTGGTTTAACAAACAATTGATTCCGAGAGGGAGAATGTGTTCAGTCAGCATCAGCATCACATATTTTGCTAACAGCAGGGAAACCGCTCAAGAAAAATTGGCATAGTGTTTAGAAAAATGATTGCAGCTTTCAGACAACTTTTAGTCAAAAGGTATCACAGATTAGTTTTACCTAAACTCTGACTTCTTGTTGCTACCTAAAGGGCAAAGATTTCCTAAGGAATGTACAACACAGAATTCGGAATTTTTCTGCATTCTGTGTACTCAGACCATCTAAATTCCTGCCTGGCACTCCATCAGACACTGCTAGCTCACGCTGCATGCTTCCTGACTTGTTAAACCAAAAAAAAGGAAAAAAAAAACCCTATTTTTAAAAATTAGAAAAGGGAACCTAGTGCAACTTAATTATAGCCAACAGTTTGTAATGATGAATGATTTCCATTTTACAATTCACATTTCTATTCATCAAATTCCTTGTGTCTCTGCAACTCAGAGCGGTCAAGCTTGTGCATATCGCTTACACTAAAGCATGTGTCTCAGGGTTTATGCTGAACCCTTCTAGGGCCTTAAACCTAATTTGGTATTCACAATTTGACATTTTGTCCTTTAAAACTAATATAAACTTCAGGCTCCACAAAAAGCTGGATACGCCGTTGCCTCTGGAATTTTATTTGCCCTTTTAAGCTCCAAGTTTCCAACCTATAAAATGAAGTTTTACCTTAGAAAATGTCGTGAAGATTTTCTGAGATCTAACTTGTGTAAATGACTCAACACTGTCCCTGTCACGAGATGAGTACTAAATAATGTTACCTCCTCGTTTTCAACTCTGTCATGAAAACCAGAAAAAGCTCTCTCTAGAGACACAGCTCTGAGAAATCAAATGAATCAGAATGTGAGGTTGTCTGTACCCGTGATCCACCACTTGGGGAAGTAGTGGAATTCCGACTGGGTTTATGAAAATTTAAATCATTTGATGGCGTGCTTGGTGTCATCATCACCGAACAGATTGCTACTTGAATATAAACATCTGAGATAAACTCCAGCCACGTTTGGCTTCTATTTTTAAATTCTCATCCTCCTGCAAATCTGGTGAATCTTTAACAAGCTAAAATGATCTCAGTACTGCCCTCCTAGCTACAGTATGTACAGAAATAGGTAACAGTGGAGCCCCAGGTTGGTTAGAATTGCTTATGAAATCTGCAAGGCCCTTCTCAGCAAGCACCTGCATTTATATCAGCAGTATCTGTTTTTAAAAATGTAGGATGTGCAGTGTCTGTCTCTCGGGCAAAATTACAGTAATGTGGTATTCTAACATAACCTTGAATTGTAATTACTGAACAAAGGGAAATGTTGAAACAAGCTAATTTTATTCTCCTGGGTTGTGAGTTTAATTAGCGTGAATCATCTGTTTACAAAAGTAACTACTTTTGTAGAACATCTTGTGTACTTTCTCTATTACATGGGATAAAGCTTATGTGATAAAATGGAAAGTAACCAAATGATCTTTTTAAAAGTCCTCAGGACCAGTATAGTATGCCAAGGAACATTATCCCAACCAGTTTTGCCAGTAATAAATATTAGCTATCTAAGAAATAACCATTTTTCATAACTGAATCTTTAGGTCACAGATAGCAACTCAGATTTATGTAGTGCTTAGTGTTCTCTTGTTAACTCAGCATTTTACTTGTATTTCTTCATGTAGCTTTCACAACAAACCCATGAGGCAGGTTCTATTATTACCTGCATTTGTGCACAAGTGCAAACCGAGGTTCAAAGATGTTAAGGATCTTGTAATATTACACAGTAATAGGTGTGATTTGAACCCAGGATATGCGGCTCCAGAACCTGATTCCCTCACCACAATTCTCTGGAAAGTGCTACAAGGCACTTCACACAAGGAAGACGTTCTAACCATCACAGAGAAGAGAGATCTGTTAGAATTTGCTAGTAAATTGAGTAAAGCTTTTGCTTTTCTTTCCTTTCACGCACAGCTCCCCACTTGTAATCTGACTCTAGGGGAAAACTAAGGAAACATATTTCTCTTGACCTTTTCCAGATTCATAAGTCATCTGCGTACAGGTGACATTCCCATTTCTAAGTAAATTACAGGAAGGAGCAAAGACAGAAGAGCTTCCAGGAGAGCCTGTGGGAGATCGAGAGGATGCTGTGGGAACCTGGGGCTCTTCTTATCCAAGTCTGGAGGCGGGGGGAGAAGGTCTTTTAAGTGCGACTTAGGAAGTTGGTGATATTCAAAAGGACAGGCTCGGTGAATAAATGGCAGGAAAATTAGACTTCACCAGGGGATTAAAAATGCGTGGCAGGTGAGACGGCAACACAGATCAACTGTGTGTGTCAGTGTGGTAAAGAAAAGCTAAGGGAGAGGACATAGGAGTGAAAGGCTTCTAATATTCATTTTTTAAGAATCATGGAGTCGGAAGCATCTTTCTCAGCTGGGGGGATGACTCAGCAGAGAAAAGGGGGGGGATTAATTAAGTAACGTAATAGCCTGGTGTCTGGGAAATTGCCTCTGCCATTGTTTTCCACCAGGGACCTTGTTACCCTCTCCCTCTCTACTTCTTTGTTTCATGATGTAGTTGGTGTAGCTACTGTAGCATAGTGTTTGTGGTCAGAGGTCAGGTGAATTGTGTCTTTCACATTTGGGTATTCACCCAAAAACAAGGGTAAAGAACTTACGTAAGCATCTACCTTTGATGGAAGAATGACGGGAGGACTGTCGCGGTATAGTTTTCTAGTTTCACTTCTAAATGCTTAAGAATAATACCCCAAGGAAATTTGAATATGAATGATATTCATGATGAGATGATTCTAGGGAATTATCTTGATTTTGTTAAGTATTGTTAGGTATGATACTGGCATTACAGTTTTGAAGGAAAACATACTTATGTTTTAGAGACATACTGAATTATTTAGGGGAGGGGAATATGATTATCATTTTAAAAATACTTCAAAAACAAACTGATCAACATAGACAAATATTGGGCGGGCTGTTAAAGTTGTTCAGTCTAGGTGAAGGGTAGATGGTACAGTATTCATTTTCTGTGTGTTTTGAAAATTTTTGTAATAAGGAAAAAATTGACTCTCTGATGGCAACCAACAGCAAAGTTAATTGTCGTGTATAACTCTTCAGTGGTATTCTTACCAAAACCACTTCTGCCTCAATCCTTGAATCCTACTTATAGTCTTAGTAAGTTGTTCTGTTCCAGTGTCAAGTGTGGAAATAGCCCAGTGAAAGGTGAACTCAGAAAGAAATGATTCTGTTTTCACCACATGGTGCAACCATTCCAGCTTAGCAGCTACCTGTGGAGACTTGATTGCTCTCAGCCTGGCCAGTTCCCAGGGGCTTACCCAGTTGGTGGTAGTGATTTAAGTATAAAGGGGGAAGGAGGTGTGTGTGTGTATGATTTGGAAAGAAAGGAAATTCTTTTTTATTAGTTTCTCCTTAAAATAAGAGCTTTATGGGAGAAATGGAAAGGGGGAATATGAGTAAATACAGGGAAACTTATTTGGTGTCACACTGTGGCTTTTCTTTTTTTTTAAACGTTTAAAAAAATTTATGTATGTATGTATGGCTGTGTTGGGTCTTCGTTGCTCCACGCAGGCTTCCTCTAGTTGCGGCGAGCGGGGGCTACTCTTTGTTGCGGTGCGCAGGCTTATTGCAGTGGCTTCTCTTGTTGTGGATCACGGGCTCTAGGCGCGCGGGCTTCAGTAGTTGCGGCACGTGGGCTCTAGAGCACAGGTTCAGTAGTTGTGGCGCACGGGCTTAGTTGCCTCACGGCATCTTCCTGGACCAGGGCTCGAACCCGTGTCCCCTGCCTTGGCAGGCTGATTCTTAACCACTGCTCCTGTGTGGCTTTTCTTGATCTATAAACGCTGGTAAGACAACATTCATAAAAATTTGAGAATCCCTCAATTGCTGTTTTCACATTTTGGCCTGTTTACTCTCAGAATCCTTGAAAATCACACACTGCATCTACAACAGAAACTCTGGGATCCAAAACATAAAACAAAAACTCTGGTACGAAAACAGGGATGGTGTTTGGGATTCAAAACTCCAAGGCTGCTGTCTTCTAATTTTTTTTTCTACTTCTCTGTCAGTACTGAATGGAGAGTTGGTACCTGAAAGAGATACCTCCAGCTTGAGTCTAATTTAGCCTATGAGACAATGTGATTAACATCAGGTGGAAAGTTTGAACAAGCTGCCTGTAACCACACTGTTAATGGGGTGTTCATAACATGGGTGGGGATGGGTTCGTCTCACTTCGTAATTTGATTTCCATGTTGGATTTGTACCTCCGAGAGGTGGTGTGACCTTTTAAAAAGTTCCCCTTCAGCTTTTAGGGATTGCTTTGAGTTTTTTTTTCTTTGTGGAAAACAGACTTCTATGTTTCAAAACTGATCGCAATGCCGGTAAATCTTCCTGAAGTCACTTCCCTCCATTTCTTAGAATTGGAATCACTTACCTTTATGACTCACCCTCCAGGGCAGTCGTGTGCTGGTCTTCTGTTAAACCGCTTACCCAGCCGGGTAGTTGTCGGGAGGACTTGTCCACAGGAAAACGACAGACCACATGTACCATGCGAACTTTTCTGACATTTAGGGCAAAAGCATAGATGATTCAGAACTCGCATGTGTGCTTTTCTGGAAGGTATACATCACCAAGGCCTCCAGCCTGTTAGGACTGGTTTACAGAACATCATGGGGTTTGTCCCTAAGAGTGAGTCAAGCCAGTGAGTGAGCGTGAGACCAGCAAGAAACACAAAGCTTTTACCTTCTATACGTTAAAAATCATTGTAGGTAAATGAAATGCAGAGGGCGCATCAGTGTTTGAAATAGTCCGTGTCTCCCCTCATGTCATTTGCATCCCATGAGCTTAATACTCAGCGGCAGCTGTGTCTTTCCATACAGCCCTTCACACCATTTCATCACCCCAGCTTTCTTACTTGTAGTAATGAAGCCAGTCACCCAGGGAGGGAATTTCAGCCCTCCATCACCTCATGCCCTTTCCTCTTTGCCCCTGTAAGTAATTGTGTGCCAAGTCTTGTTGATGCCATCCCCACTGTCCCTGCCAAAGCTGCTCCCCCTTTCCAACCTGCTTTCACTGGGTCTCTGAAGACCCGAGTGCCTCCTTCCCAGCCCCCATCAGTCAGGTTATTTTTTCTCAACTAGAGCTGTTATTTTACCACCGTCCGGGACGTGTCAGAGGCATCCTCCAGGTGGGTGCAGACTGTCGTCTAATCAGGGCTCTTCTGAGGCTTGACATCCATTCAACTATAAGAGCAAGCTCTCCGGTACACACCCCTCTGGGCGCCAGCCCCACTGGCCTGTTTGTTGTTCCCCAGATGGGCCCCACCCACCCTGCCTCACTCTGCGCTGTTTCTAGTCCTTGGACGGCTCGCACATCAGTCACCCCCCAGCTATGAAACCCTACCTCATACACCACCTCCCCTCAAGAAGCTTTTCTCAATTTTCCACAACGCGTGTATAGATAAGGTCCTTCCTGTTTGGAATCCCTATAATACTTTGTGCTCAAGAGTGTTTATGTCTTGCTTTTATTCTCCTCCCTACTAAAGGCTCCTTGAGGACAGTCCTGTCTCTCACAGAATCTAGAACAGGCTTGGATAGTTTAAGAGCTCACTAAATATTTTTGAGCAAACTGAACCTGAGTCATCTTTAAAGAATGAACATTTTTTTCAGTCAGTTTACAAAGATGCCTGAGAATGCCTGGAGAACAGTCTGGTTTCCTTTTCCCTTGAAGCAGGCAAGTGTAGCTCTTAGCCCCTCTGTGGATAGTAAGAGAGATGATCGTGGTGCTCTGATAGAAGTGCAAACTGTTGAATAAGGAGAGAGCAGTTCCGTCTGGGAGTGGGAGGTGAGGGTCCTCAGGTGACCATGGCAGAAAAGGGAGTCTAGACCAAGTGCCAGATTGAGCAAAGATTTGGATTATGGGCAGTAGGGAAAGATAATTTAAATGGTTAGTGGGTTAGAGGGGGAAGGATTATTTAGGAAATAAGTTTCGAAAACCAGCTTGGAACAAATGTAAAGAGATTCAAATTCTAGGATGAATTACAGGAACAGTAATCTCTGTGTCTTGTGGGCATCCCTCCTAACCTGTGTCTCAAAAAGATTAGAGGAGGCCACCACCTCCCACACTGATCCAGAATGGACGATGAGAAATCAGAGAAACCGGATAGGAAATTGTTGAAATAACCTGATGAAAGATAATGAAGACCTGACCTAGGCTGGGGGAAGTGCTGATGAGGTAAAAGTTGATATCTAGATGCAGGGGACAAGGAAAAAGGAGAGAAAGATTATTCTGAGATTTTTTTTTTTTTTTTTTTGGTCCAGTTTTTAAGGAAACAGACTTTTGTTTTTAACCTCCCAGGCATAGGCCTTAGCTCATGGACTCTTTTTCCTAATGGCTTTCATTTATTTCTGCCATTTTCTTTTTTGCTAAAACATTCTTTGCCCTTAAAATAAATGTTGTCAACAAAATAAATGTCAAGTTCTTCCTAGAAAGAAGTAGAGTAGGAAAGTGAAGATTCAGATTTCTTTTAAAATGCTTTTGTGATCTTTTTGGGACACTCAGGGCCTTCCAGTAGAAGTTTCACATCATCTCAGGTACTTAGACTTCTTGACTGGCTCGAATGTGCTTATCCTTTTAGTTCTTGAGCCTGCCAGGTACATCAGAGATAGGAGTTCCACAGAAAAAATGTGTTTGGAGTAAGGCATCAGGTGATAGGAGGGGAAAAATATATATATACAAAAATCTCAAGGACTAAAAGATTGATGCCATAAAGATTTAACAGTTTTGCCTATATCTGGCAATTACTTATTTCCTACATCCAGTAGGAATTCTTTGTTCTATGTGTCAAACTAGGAAAGTTTGATGAATTGAATGAAATAGTCCAGTCATATATTTTCAGTGCTTATGATAAAGACATTCCTCTGGGAAGAAGAACATGTGTGTTTTGTAGGTTGACTCGTTAAGATCAAAACATCTGTTATGGAATCTGTCACAATTCTTAATAGCTCTGTTACTTTCTTTATTTAAGAAAAATAATGTTTGTTTTCTTTAACATAGACCAGTGGTTTTCAGCCAAGTTTGAGCAAGCAAGTTGCTCAACCAAGTTGAGAGTCTGTACCCACCTCCCCTTCCCCAGCACATTTGGCAATATCGAGGGACGTTTTTGGCTGTTGCAACGAGGGATGGGGGGCTATTGTGACCCAGTGAGTAGAAACCAAGGATGCTGCTGACCATCCTATAATGCCCAGGACAGCCACCACTACAGAGATGTCGGTGGTGCCGAGATGGAGAATCCCAGATAACAATAATAATGTTATTATTATGCTGTGTTATCAAAAAATATTTTATGCTGTGTTATCAAACAATCTCATTTTGCACAGAGGCTGCCAGGCAGACATTGTCTAGAAAAAAGTATCAGAGTTGATTTCTAAAACATAACAAGCTGTTGCCCAGACTGAAAAAAAACATGTTAAACAGTTCGTGAACAGACATCACATTCTGCACACGCTGCCTGAGACTGACAGCAACCATGTGTGTCATGGCAGAAAAATTCAGGGGGCAGCAAAGGAGCAATCCCCTTTTGTCACAAAGCTTTGTTTATCCTCCAGGACTAC
Source organism: Mesoplodon mirus (assembly GCF_964341445.2). Lineage (NCBI taxonomy): Eukaryota > Metazoa > Chordata > Mammalia > Artiodactyla > Ziphiidae > Mesoplodon > Mesoplodon mirus. Next base: position 47,503,754 of record NC_138989.1, on the reverse strand, counting down.
CCTGGCCCCTTCCTTCTCCCTTTATCTTCTCCCTTTATATATATATATTTTTTTAAAAAGGTGTATCTATCTGTAAATGCCTAGAATAAACAGATTTTAAAAGAATTAAAACAATATTATAAAACCTGGTTACCCTACTTCAGATTGCAGTATGTATCTACGTAATATATGGTTCTTCAGATGCTGTTGAAATTGAGAATTTTACATGTTGTATCTGTGCGGGTCAAGATCTGCCCCCCCGCCCCCCAATAGAAGTGTAGCATCATTTCTCTTTTACTGTTCTAACTTCTCCTTTCCCATTTTAACAAAGTTCAGGTAACTGAATAGGGAGTCCAAATCTAGCAAGAAGAGGCTGCATTGAAGCAGTGCTGCTGCGGGTCTGCGGATCTATTCAGACGTTGATTGAATAATGGAACACACAGGAGATGCTGGGCAGTGGGCACAGAGGATGGAGGGAGGAGTGCAGCGGAGGGAGTGGTAGCATGTAGGACCCGCAACAGTGAGTAGCCGGGAGCACCTACTGAGTGGGGGCCAGGCCTGTATCACACAGAGCCATGATTTCATTTCATGATAGAAACTGTCCCCTTCCAGATGAAGAAACCAAGGCTTTGGGATCTTAGCCAAGGTCCTACCATCAATAGGTAGGAGAAGTCAAGATTGAAACCCAGAGCCATCCAACCGCGAAGCCTACCCACTCCGCCTGCAGCCTGCCTGCCTGCCATGGGGGCCAGATCACAAAGTTCTGATGGGCCTTCTGGGTTTGGGTTGCACCTTGTCAGCAGGAGCTCACTCCCATGATTTTATATTTGTGTTTTAGAGATAACCCTTTGGTAGCAGGTGGGGACAGCCCTTGGTGACTAGCATAAGTAAGGCAGAAGCAGCAAATAATACAGCCCATTGCTCCCAGGGCTGCTCTCGAGTCTCTCGGGCAGGCCGGGTGAATCATGAAGAGAAGGATATTATCTCAAGGATGAGGAAGCATTTCGATTGGGGCTGTAACTATTCGTTCTGTTTTTCCACCTTTCCTTTACCTGGCGCCCTCTTGTCAGCCAGTATGCACTGGCTAGTAATATTCTTCTGCTCATCTAGCAGGAAAAGCTCACAAAATTCGAGGGCATTTTGTTCCTCCTCCCTGCGGAAAGGCCTTCTTTGTGTTCCCAAGGTGTAAATGAGCTGGGGAAAGAGCAGTCCTTTGGAGCAACAACCCCATGTCTGGATTAACAGGGCAGACAAGTAGGGAAACATAAAAAATAAAGGCACTTAAACTGAACTACAGAATTCCTGGCATAGATCACTTCACTTCACCTCGGCCCCGCTCTCCTGAACACACACATATATGCACAGTGTTTCATAGCGAGTGTGTCTTTTTTGTGAGGTAGTGGAAGGAGGATGAGGTGATGCATTTTACCTGTTGCAGGAGCCATTAGGAAACTATATTCTCTTTGATGTTTGGTTCTGGTGCGTTTCTGTGACGACTGTAGAGCATGTTGCTGTGTAGAGAGACGATGTCACTAGTGCTGCTGGTGTCCAGTCATCTCCGTCCGCTGTCTTCATGCTTGACCAGCTGGGCACTCTAGACCTTGAACGACATTGAGGTGGGAGGAGCCACCTTGGGTCAGCTCTGTGGTTCGTGGCAGACTCAAGGTCATTGCCTCCTTCCTTATGGCAAAAACCAAAAACAGTATAGAGTCAGGAACGTGATGAGGGTTCCTACTTTCATCTCTTCTCTTCTGTGGCTGTCTCAGTCCATTCGGGTCACTATAACAAAGTACCACACACTGGGTGGCTTATAAACAGCAGAAATTTACTTCTCACAGTTGTGGAAATGGAGAAGTCCAAGGTCATTATGCCAGCATGGTTGGGTTCTGGGGAAGCCCGCTTCTGGGTTGCAGGTAGCTGACTTCTTGCTGTGTCCGCTCGTGGTGGAAGGGGCTAAAGAGCTCTGTCGAGTCTCTCTTATGAGAGCACTAATCTCATTCATGACGGTCCCCCTTCATGATCTAAGCGCCTCCCAGACACCCCACCTCCTAATACCATCACACAGGCTTAGGATTTCAACGTATAAATTGGGGAGGGGAGACACATTCAGTCCATAGCAGTGGCCTAACAACTTGAATTTTTCTCCCCAACTAGAGTTCGTACTCTACCAAAATGACAACGTAGAGAGAGGAAGTTAATTGATCTGGCTCAGCTTCTTAGGGGCTATGTGATCATTTTTGTATGTTGCCTAACTTTTCTGTGCCTCAATTTCATCACTTATAAAATGGGGGAAATGATACCTATATATACTTGTTTTGAGGCTGAAATGAGCTTAGAACTGGTGCTTAGAAGAGCATCTGGCATATCCTAAGTACTGTATAAATGTTCTGTGCTGCCGTTACTGTGTAGTTGATGTAGTAAGACAAAAAAGGAAATGAGATTTCAAGCATTGGAAAGGAAGAGAAAAATATCATGATTGTCTTACAAAATCCCAGTAAACCAACTGAACCAAAGATTATAATTAATATCAGAATTTAGTGGTCAGATACAAGGTTAGGTTATAAAATCAATACTGTTCTCTAATATACTAGAAATAACCAAGTGGAAAATGTAATTTTTACACAGTAGTACAGAGCGGCATCCAGAACACATTCTTGTTTCCCTTGTAAAGACCTTCACTTGATCTAAATGAAGATAGTTAAGCCTTGAGGTGTCAACATATCTGTTATTCCATGAGACAAGTGTTTCTTTGTTGGCATGTGAAAACATGTTAAATGTTCTGTATAGATTTGTTTTAATACTTAAAATGGTCCTCCTGCCTTTACATGGAGGATCTTATTTACAGATTTCCTCCAGAAATCTATTTTGGGATATCCTGAAGAGTTCATACCATACTTTTAATTCAGTCATTTGTCTGAACATGAGGTGTGATGAGACAGTTTTCTTAAGATCATTGTCCAGTTTTTTTTTTCAAGTAAGTACACGCAAACACCCTGTTAGCAAGTAAGTTTCCTGGAAGTAAGTTTCCTGGTAATCTGTGTGTGGCTGCACAGTGGCGATTATGGTAGCTCTTGCTGTGGAGTGCCATATGAAGTCTTGACAAAAATCTATTGATCACTGTACAGACAAAGTAGGTATAACTTGGTTTGAAGAGCCAGGTATGTACCATTTTCTTTTTAAGTCTCTTCACTATTGGAATCATTTCCAAATCACTGGATCTAACTTCCAACCATTGACTTTAATCAAATGATTTCCAGTTTGACTGCCTGTAGGGTGGGCGGGATATCTAGCGTGATATTGCTTTAGCTACATGAGACCTAATTCAAGGAAGAGATCACTCCAGTTGGCAGCTTGGAATGGATTGGGTTTCTCAAGTGATTCTTTTTTTTTTTTTGCGGTACGCGGGCCTCTCACTGTTGTGGCCTCTCCCGTTGCAGAGCACAGGCTCCGGACGCACAGGCTCAGTGGCCATGGCTCACGGGCCTAGCTGCTCCGCGGCATGTGGGATCTTCCCGGACCGGGGCACGAACCTGTGTCCCCTGCATCAGCAGACGGCCTCTCAACCACTGCGCCACCAGGGAAGCCCCCTCAAGTGATTCTTGACTCAGTTTAATTGATCTGAATGAGTAAGATGTCAAGTCCCCCAAACTCAGATGAACCTGTGATAAAACCCACACAGCTTAGGATTTAGAATTGCTTTTTCAGGTGTGCAGACTCTCAGGCAGCTGTGTGGGGTGGAATGGGTCTTAGACTTGGAGTCAGAAGTTGTAGATTCTGCTGTTTGCCTCTGCAATTTACATTATCAGCTCTGTAACCTCAAAAAGTGCCTTTATTCTTTCTCAGTTCCCAAGTTTTTAAAATAAGAATATTTGTGAATATTAAATATATTGAATATAGAAGCTTTGTAAACTATAATGAACTATCCCTTTGCAAAGCATTACTTGTAGTAGATCAAAATTTTCCTGGTTCTCCATATACTTAGTACCTTCTTTAAGAACAAGTGAGTGTCTTTTGTGCTTAGAATAAATGGTACCTGATCTTCAAGCCATTCTGAATCCTCTCACCTTAAACCCGACTGTTGGAAGCACTTCTTCTTCTTGTAAGGTTCATAGCACTTTATTGAAACCACGTCTGGCACTTGAGTATACATGGCCTTTACATGTATCTGCTACTTTATTTTAGCTCTTAAAAATGACATTGCAGTTATTTAATTATTTAATGCATTATTTATCTTTGCATTCTTTACAGTACCTTGAAGTGTGTCAGGTACTTAGAGATGCTTAAATGGTTGAACAGTTGGAGCTATAGTGTTTTGCTTGAATATAAGGAAGGGTCTATCATAAGGTGAGTACTTGATTCTTATTATCAGTTTGGTTTAAGCTAGAGGTAAAACAGTATCGTATGGGCACATGCCATCAGGGAGGATATTACTTGCAGGGGAGGTGGAGAGTTAAGTCATGGAACCAAGAACACATAAACTTGCATCTAGAAAACCAACCTGCAAATTAAAGGAAGCACTCTAATTGTACAGAGCAAGAAATGGCGTGATAAGTAATGACTGAACACAATGTACAAAATTGACCAACTGGGCTTCCCTGGTGGTGCAGTGGTTGAGAGTCCGCCTGCCGATGCAGGGGATGTGTGTTCGTGCCCCGGTTCAGGAGGATCCCACATGCCGTGGAGCGGCTGAGCCCGTGAACCATGGCCGCTGAGCCTGTGCGTCCGGAGCCTGTGCTCCGCAACGGGAGAGACCACAGCAGTGAGAGGCCCGCGTACCGAAAAAAAAAAAAAAAAAAAAAAATTGACCCACTGCCCAGAAAAGGAATTGATGACCATGTGATCTCACTTTACCTTCAGCCGAGCATCACCTTTCTAACATCTACCTGAATGTTCCTTATGCCTTTGAAGACCACGCTCAAAACATTTGATAAGAAATATGTGGCGTGAACCCTGGGTTCATATTCCTCAGTGGCAGCTGAAGCATTTCACATCAGGGAATTCAACCCAACCTTATCAGCATTGTTTATGAAAGCTGCTGAAATCACACACTAGATTTTAAGCATCAGAGCTCCCAAACAGTGTATTGGCAAAAGGAATTCTGTTAAGTACATTCTTCATCAGTAAGAACTCTAGGTTTGCATAGTTAATTTGGGGTGGATATCAATGTGTTCGTTTTGCCAGAAATTCTTATCTGTAGTTTTCTAAGGCCGTGAAGTCTAATGTGTGAAAATAATTGAACTTCCCGTGACCAGACACCACTGATGGTAAATCTGGTTCACTTTAAAGCAGATGATGGAAAATTACCAGGTTCATCTATCTTTGAAGGTTGAAAAACCAGTCAGGACAGCACATAGTGACTGACCTACTGATCTTCTCATGGAAAGACTGGTGGGCAGCTAGAGCACATCGTGTGACAGCTGTTCTATTTTGGCATCTTCTCCCAGATGCCTTATTTTCAGGTGGCTTTGCTTGTAAGGATATGCCCTGAAGAACTGAGAAATGCACTTGTTTTCACTGTTTCTTATCAGTCTTCTTGGGGAAATGTGCAGGAAGAGAAAATAGAGATCTTTTTTTTTCTTTTGTAATTTGACCAAACCAAAAAATGATACCAAGTAAATTGTTATCCTAAGTCCTCTTTATGTTGTATACCATTTTCCACTTGTTTCTGAGAGTGAAAGTGGGTGAGGGCCACGGGTGCCTGTGTGTTCTGTTGCTCCCTGGAGAACTCAGTCAGGGACACTAGGAAGCAGTGTGTCCAGCAGGAAGCACCCATTGTCGTCCCCTCTAATTCGTCCCCTGAAAAAGTACATGTTGCTTTGGACTTGAGTTCTGCACAGTCTTGTTTACTGCATCCCAGGATTCCATTTATAACTGTGTCTGTTCTATGGTGGTAGAAAGAAATCCCCTCTCCCCACCCCCCCACCCTGCAAATGGAAGCTAGTTTTTACCTAAGTGGATAATATTTCCTTTTATTAAAACGTGGCCAGAAAGAGTTCTGTTTTGACATTATAAACGAGAGTTAGGATTATCTTCCAGGTGGATACGGCAATTGTGTGTGTCCCCTCCAGCTAGGCTATTTGACTGTTCAGTTTTTCATTCTCTAGTTAAAAATTAAAATTCAGATATTTATCTACTGTATATAGAGAGATAGCATTAATGCTTTTAAATCTTTCTACTATATACAAGACTAGGGAGAGTGATTCATACAGAAAAGCTTTATCAAACATGTTCCTTCTGATAACTTCGAGGATAACTTCTATAGAAGAGAAATTGGCATCAGAACAGGGAGAGTCGGGGGTGAGGATGAGAGGAGAGAGAGCTGTAACCAAATGAAGCTGCTTGGAAGCTGCGGTGTCTGGGTCCCTCCGCTAAAAAAAACCTATACAGTACCCAGTTTTCTACAATAAAACCCTACGTCCTGTTCTCTTCTCTCGAAGTCTTTAGGGGCTGCCTTTTCTGTGTTACAGTTCCAACCTCTTGCCCCATCTCCTAGTAGAGCGAACCCCAAGCCAAACCCAGTGGCCATTCGGCTGACTGGGCCAGTTTAACCAGTATTCCCAGCCCTGTTGACATTGCAGCACCGCACTAGAGAGCTTGGTGTGTTGTTCCTTCCGTGGTGGTGAGACAGAAGACAGGTGTGGAAGCTGCACAGGGTGGAACTTGCCCCTCTGATGACTCACTGGGTGCCACTCTTTGGGTGTATATTGTCAATACCCCCTTGCTAGGAGGTTGTCTGACCTCAGGGGTGTAGCTTCTGGGGCTTTACTCATAAGGTTGCATGTTTCACCCGCTGGAAACATTCCAAGTGGGTAATTGCTCTCCACCTTGTAAAATCAATGGATTGGGTGTGTCTGTTTCCTAGGCTGACTGTTCTATGTTAAATTTCTCAGAAGTAAGGAGGAGATTTGTTTTGTCAAAGGGTAGTGTGTGTCACATGGAGATGTTGGGTTTTGATTTAGAAGAAGGACTGTGCTTCTTTTATGAGTGTGCTTGTGATTCTGATAACTTAAAGAGTGGTTTAGGTGTAAAGATACAGCTTGTCTTATTAGTACATAATAATTTCATAGACAATAAGTGTTGTTCCTTGTGTCTGTTGTGTTATTAGGTATGTGTATTTATGTACAGGCATACGTCATTTTATTGCACTTTGCAGATAGTGCATTTTTTACAAATTGAAGGTTTGTGGCAACCTTGTGTTGAGCAAGTCTGTCAACACCATTTGTCCAGCAGCATCCTTTTTAAATTAAGGTATGTACATTGTTTTTTTAGAGAATGCTTATGCACCCTTAATAGGTTACAGAATAGTGGAAAAATAACTTTTATATGCACTGGGAAACCAAAAAATGTGTGTGACTCTCCTTGTTGTGATATTTGCTTTATGGCAGTGGTCTGATATCTCTGAGGTATGTCTGTGTATATATGCCCCTGAGTGTGTGTGTGTGTTTACACACACACACACAGAGGAATGTGTGGAAAAAATGGTTACCAAAATGTCAGTGTTGGCTATCTCCAGGTGATTGTAACTGATTTAAAAAACAAACCAACCCAAGGGCTTCCCTGGTGGCACAGTGGTTAAGAATCCGCCTGCCAATGCAGGAGACACGGGTTCGAGTCCTGGCCCAGGAAGATCCCCCGTGCCGCGGAGCAGCTAAGCCCGTGTGCCACAGCTACTGAGCCCATGTGCCACAACTACTGAAGCCCACGTGCCTAGAGCCCGTGCTCTGCAGCGAGAGAAGCCACCGCAATGAGAAGCCCGCGCACCACAACGAAGAGTAGCCCCCGCTCGCTGCGACTAGAGAGAGCCCACGTGCAGCAACAAAGACCCAACACAGCGAAAAATAAATAATTTTTAAAAAATAAATAAATAAAATGCAAACTAGATGCAAACTATTACATTTAGACTGGATAGATAACAAGGTCCTACTGTATAGCACAGGGAACTATATCCAATCTCCTGGGATAAACCTTATGGAAAAGATTATTTTTTTTTAAATGTCTATATGTGTATAACTGAGTCACTGTGCTGTACAACAGAGATTGGCAGAGCATGGTAAATCAATTATACTTCAATAAAAAAACAAACAAATAAGCAGCCGAAACCCCACCTTGAACCTTGTTTCTCCATCTAACAGCTCCTCAACCAAACATCTCTGCCCCTCACCTCTCCTTTGCCGCATAACCTGCTGTGGTCTGACTTTCGTTCTCATAACTTGGCCGCCATAGCTTTTACTAAGGTCCTTAGTACATCCTGCTTTCTCCATCTAATGGGCGTTTTCCAGCCCTTTCCTTGCTGGACCTTTCTACCACATGTGAGGCTATTGTTTGTTTTTCTCCTTGACGTTGTGGACTGCCAGGACGTCACCACTTGCTCCCGGTTCCGAGCTCTGTCTCTCTGTGTCACCCACCCCTTGGCACTCGGTGTCACCCAGACTGCCATCCTTGGCCCACTCAGCTCAGTGGAGCTCACTCTAAAGCTACCACCCGCCCTTAAACCTGCCCTTCTTCCTGTATCCTGTTTGGTGGCATCACCACCCAAGCCAGAAATCTGGGACTCTTCCCACGACTTCATCCCCCACATCCTGTGATGAAAAGTTCACTGATTCCATCTCCTCTGCATATCAAATGTGTCCTTTTTTTGAAAACACATGTCTAATGCCCTAATTCAAACCCTCTTCGTTTTTCATTTACAATGGCCTCTGAACTGCCTCCAGTTTTGTTTCCCTAAAATTCACTACCCACACAGCAGCCAGAAAGGTCCTTGATATTTAAGACACATAGGATTTTTAATTTACACACCTTACACCTTTGCTTTAAATCTTTTCATGGATCCCCAGGCCAACAAGAGAAAGTCACTATGACAAATTAAGACACTGTGACACTTAGGTCCTGCCTGCCCAGTTCTGCATTTGTATAGTTCCCACACCTGCCATGCCCTTCCTTTAGTCAGGCTCTCCTCTCCACCTAGAATGGTCATCCGTCATCCAGGAAGCCTCTTCTGGTCTTCTGGTGACCATCTGTCTCTGACGTTGCATGTCCACATTTATGATTGCCTTTCCCCACCCCAGTAGATCCTGAGTTCTTTGAGGGCAAGTACAGATCTTCCTTTGTACCTCTAGTGGTTATCAGAAGATCTGGCTTGTAATAAGACAATAAATCTTCGGATTAATGATGTGCCTATGTAGTTTGAATTGTTGATACGAATTAGGATATATAAAGATTGTCAACAGCAGATAGTTCGTGCATAATCTCAGTGTTAGTGTTACCTTGGCTTCTATCACTGATCGCCAGCCTATGTGGTGAAGGTGAGAAGAGTTGAGCTTGCATGTTTTGAAGTGGCACACTTAATATTTAAGCTTCCCTTCTGTATGTTTAATTTATTTTTAAATTTTGATTACAAGGGAAACAGAAATTTAGGAGTCTTTAAAAGAGTGTGGCTTATAAATTGAGGAGCATTGGCTTAAAGAAGTTCACAAAACATGACTGCAAATGTTAGGAGTCATGCCTATAGTAAAAATTAGTCTTACACTTTTATAAGTGTTGTCAATATAAACTAGTTACATTTATTTTAAAATTGCCACAGAGTAGTGTGTAAGCTGTCAGGCAGTGGAAACTTTCATAATTTTCTTCATCTAGAATGGAGATATAGATATAAATAGATCTGTATCAAATCTTGTCTTAAGTACTTTCTGATGATACTTACAGCAACTTACAGCTCAAAGGGAAGGGTTATCTTATTCATCCCCTAAATTTCACAGTTGAAGGGAATGAAAGACACACACATCCATATCCAGAGGGAAAGACACCAAAATGATAACTGTGTCAGAGTGCTGTTGGAAGAATTCACTGATGTTATGGTTGATTTATTTTTTATTTACAAGATGCCCCATGAAGTGGTTTAGTTAATCAGGAAGAAATTAAATACAAAGTCTTTAAATGATTCCTGACTCAAACCCTGCCAAAAAAAAAAAAAAATTCTTGATGTTTTCAACTAAAAGTATTGTTTATTAGCAACTATGGAAATCATCCTCTCATTTTTAAAAACTCCATGGGAGCTTGAGATGTGTGTGTGTGTGTGTGTGTCTGTCTGTCTGTGTCTGTGTGTATTTAACCTGCAACAAATAACATTATCAACAAAGTGTTTGTTAGTGCTGAAAGTAGAAGGAAAGAGTTACAGATTAGTAAGCTTTAAAAACCTCTCTACAAGGCTGATTTCTAACTATCTCTTCTCTAAAATATGCCAAGAAATGTATTTAACATAAGCAGACTTCCAGTCATTTGGATCATTGTTCAAATGATGTGAAAGTTATTGATGTGAAAGTTATTCTACATAGTCTAAAAAGAAGCACATGGGCCCTGAAATGTGAACCCACATTTGGAATTCATTTTGTCTTTGACTCACTCATTCTCAGGATGTCTGATAACATGTAGTTGTGCGGCAATATAGTCATCCTTAGAGCCTGTGTGGGAAAGGCGGTAGAATGAGAGTAACATTCGGATGCCGTTACAGTTCCTGTCTGCCTTCACGAGGAACAATGGTGTAGGTGTACCATTCAGATCAAGTGCAGACTAATGGTCCACTTTCAAAAAGGACAATTATTACATTTCATGCTTACTTCCCAAAGTGGATTTTTCCTTGGTTAGCGATATTTAAATGAAAATGCTGAGCAGTAATGCCTTTTGTTTAATTTCACTGTTATTATTGGTAGGGAACTAGATTTCTCAGATTCCTGATCAAAATGATGCAAAGTCTCATTTTGAAAAGCCACATTTTTGTTGTATGTGTTTGGCGTGAGTGGAGGGGGAGGGAAAGGGGACGAGGAGAGGAAGAACATGGGAATGAATGGGTCAGAGTGGCTGGGAGTGACCTAGAAACATACCTAGGTCCAGGTTGTGAAGGGTCTTTATAGGTCCACTTCCACTCACTAAAGTGAATACTTTACCCACTTAGGACTTAGCATCAGGGTCTGCGGAGACTTTATGACCTTAATATATAAAAGATAGAGTTCCCACAACCTAGAGGTTGTCAGTGAGGCAGTGGGAACAGTGACACGGAGTAGAAAAGGAGAATGCTGTTTTTACCAACTGAAGGAATATCGAGACCTCTCTTTCGATTCTACTGTGTGGCATTTTGCCTGATTTTCCATGAAAATTACTTGACTGTCACCAACTGTGACACATTGCCAACGGATGTGAAGATCCACAGATTCATAGAAGTTCTGTCAGGTTTTGAAATAATAAAGAGCTCAGTTTTGATCACTGGTCCTTATTGGCAAGCGACATTCACTAAGCATTTTTCTCCCTGCGGAGGGGCAAGCACTGGTGATACAGGCAGTGAAACTACTCAGAATGATACTCTCATGGTGGATACATGTTGCTGCACATTTGACCAAACCTCTACAATGTGCACCACCAAGAGTGAACCCTAAGATATGGACTTCGGGTGATTATGATGTGTCAGTGTAGGTTCATCAGTTGTAATAAATGTCCCACTCTGGTGGGGATGTTGATAAGGGGGGAGACTGTCCTTGAGTGGGGGCAGGAGGTATTTGGGAAATCTCTCTACTTCTCAGTTTTGCCGTGAACCTAAAACTGCTCTAGAAAAAAAATACTTAAAAAAAAAAAAGATGGATTTGTCAGGAGTAGGAGATTATTTTAAGAGTGAATACCTCGGGCTTCCCTGGTGGCGCAGTGGTTGAGAGTCCGCCTGCCGATGCAGGGGACGCGGGTTCGTGCCCCGGTCCGGGAAGATCCCACGTGCTGCGGAGCGGCTGGGCCCGTGAGCCATGGCCGCTGGGCCTGCGCGTCCAGAGCCTGTGCTCCGCAACGGGAGAGGCCGCAGCAGTGAGAGGCCCGCGTACCGCAAAAAAAAGAAGAAAAAAAAAAAGAGTGAATACCTCATGTGTGTCATAGTCTTTGTGGCTCTGCTTTAAATCCCCCTTCCCTTCATTCCTCAGGCCCCACATTAATGTCACCTCCCATGCATGACCTCGCCTGGCTCCCCGGGCAGTTAGTCATCCCTCCTGTGAGTGAGCTTGCTCTTCTCACTTCCATGTAGCCCTTCACTTTGAATGGTTATTCTGTTTCCTCTGTGTCTCCCTGGCTTGCTCAGGAGTGGGACTAGACCCTGTTCATCATCCTTGTATCCTGAAAACCTAGGAGGGTGCTCAGCTTGGAAATGCTCAATAAAGAAAATAAAACAGAGCAAAATAAAATAAAATGTGGACTTCAGCAATGAGGAACTTATTGAGAGATTGTTCTTCTTGTGTTTGTTTTATCACAAAGGTAATCTGGTAACTAGGTGAAGAGTAAGAAGTGCCTCAAAGTAGAAGCCTACATTCTGTAAATCATCGGAATTTGGGTTATCCCTAGATGTTATAAAATCAAATATCTTAGGAGAAGAAAACGGCTTAGTCTGAGTCTTAGGATCAAAATGTAATCTTAGTCTAAAACAACCAGTTTATTGCCACTGAATTTATAGTAGGGAAAAGCCTGCTCTTACCCATATCAGCTGGTATTATATGCATAAACATATCTACTAAGCAGTGTTCTTCTACCAGTCAGAAATCAGTATCTGACGTAAACCCTAAGCATTGTTGCTATTCATTAAAATTTTTTTAATACTATTTGAAAGCAGTAGTTGATCAGTTTTATTTAAATAGAGGCGATTTTCTTGGGCTTCGAAGCGAGGAAGGGATTTACATAGATATATTTTAAAAGAAAGTGAAGTGTTTACTGTTTTTGTTTGATGTGGGCTTTTTTTTGTTGTTATTGCTGTTGGTTTTGTTTGAGAGGAATCAGTTTACAACTCTGAATGGCAAGGTTGTAAATTAAGAACGGTAGCACTGCTAGAAGGCATAGGGAAGGGCTTAGGGGAGGTAAAGATGTCGTTCTTGTAGATTCTCAACTTGCCCTTGTCCATGCAGCTTAGCATCAGTAACTCCTCTCCATTTAAAAAAAAAAAATTTTTTTTTAAATAAAAAGTACTATTAGCTTTCAGAGTAGTTTTTTGTTTGTTTGTTTGTTTGTTTTTAATGCAGGGTGTTCATTGTGAAGCTATTGACCCTAATATAGTGATATTTGGTTTCTCAACCTTACATTTCACCTGTTGGCAATAAAAGCTGTATTATTACTGAGGACCTAAATTCCACCCACTGGTTTTTCCAGAATATTTGTAGGACTTTCTCAACCACTAAGAGCTACCAACCCAGCTTTGGTATGTAGACCTCCCAGCTAGCCGGAAGCAAAATATAATTTAAATCACTCCTCTTTGTTGCATAACTGCCGGTGGACTCTGGTACTTAGTTTTCGTTAATGGCTTTAATCAAGCTTTATCTCATGTTATGATGTAGTCATTAGACTTTCTTGTAAAAGTGGATGAAGAAGATGATTAAAAAGCTGCATTGGCCCAGCTTCCTAGTCTACGTCCCTTTGGGTGTTTGAATGGATGGATCTGAGTGAATAAGAATGTTTCTCTGTTATATACAGGTCCCTTCCTATTAAATATATATACATGTAATACACTTTAAAGACTTTTCTCTTTCTTACTTTCTCCTGGGGCAGCCTTTGCCATAACTTTATCTATAAATTCATTTGTGCAGCATGTATTGGGCGAGGACTCTTCTATGCCAAGCAGTGTACCAGTCCCAGAAGCAAACGGGAACCATAAGCCTGCCTGGAAGGAGCTTGCTTACCGTGTTGCACTGTAGCTAAAAAGTAGCACCACAGAGGGAAACCCGAGGGGCCTCATCATCCAGAAGGCACTCCGAACTGAACTACGGTATAGTGGGTAGAACTACAGGGTGGTGTTCCTGCCAGGTCATGGGGTGGGGAGAGGAGAGAAGTGTTAACAGGAGTCCAGTCTGGAGGACCATGTATCATTTACTAAGGACTTTAAGCAACACCTAAGGACTATTAGTTGAAGAGGTTTTGGACACATTGCACCACCTCCATAAATCCTCCCCTACCTAACAGTGGAATTCCTCATTTAACTTTTACTTATCCCGTGCATTACCTCCAGAGATTTAACTCCTACTAAAGAAAAAAAAAAAAAAAGCACACTTCCTTTGCATTATTTTAATGGCATTGCTTTCTTTCTAAGATGAGCGCTCAGAGGAAGGCCTTTTGATGAGGTGCGGTGGCAGAGGGGGTAGATAACCAAGAAGTGATTGGAGCCTGAGGCGGGGGGATCCTACATGAGACATGGGTGGGGTGAGACTGGCCAGGGGTGGGTAGGAACGAGTCAGGAAGTATGCGGTCACTGTCCTTAGAGTTCTGATCAACCCTACCCCCTCTTCCATTTCCCCATCGTAATAGATAAAGGATATGTACCTATAGTGTCCATATTTGTTGAACCAAAAATTGAAACCATGATCTTATAAAAGATTTTTGTACCACTGCCTGTGAGATATTTAGACTCTTTTATTGGATTTACAGGAAATCTCCATGTTATGTTTGTGTAGTAAAGAGAATATTCGAAATCAGGATGGTTTCTGTTGCTTTAATATAGCTGTGGGTGTGGAATAATGATATTTCACGATGCTGTGAATGGCTAATATTTTTTTTCTGCTGAATAAACTAAATTATCTATCATTGCCAGAAGAGAACATCAAAGTTAAAGGCAATTGGAGTGATGTTTATTGTTTCCCAATAAAAATAATTCTGGGGCTTCCCTGGTGGCGCAGTGGTTGAGAGTCCGCCTGCCGATGCAGGGGACACGGGTTTGTGCCCCGGTCTGGGAAGATCCCACATGCTGCGGAGCGGCTAGGCCCGTGAGCCATGGCCGCTGGGCCTGCGCATCCAGAGAGGCCCGTGTACTGCAAAAAAAAAAAAAAAAAAAAAAAAAAATCCTGTATATATATGAAGGTTCTGTTCAATATTTTAAATTACTGTTCTGAGCCAGCGTTCTTTGTGAAGGCTAGAAATGAAAATTCCATCTTAGTGTCCTTTGCCCATTTTTAGAAGTTCCTGTAGGTGACCAAAGGCGCAGGTTTTAAAGAGTCTTGGGTTTTAGTTTTTGCTTTGCCACTCACTACTCTGTGATTTCATTAAGTTAACACTCTGGAGATCAGTTTCCTCCTCAACTTACTTCATGTGCCTGGTACATGGTATGCTCACATATTTTACAACTTTGATCTGATTATCTTTATCTCATGTACTGGTGCACTTTTTCCACATTTTTCTACTGCTGCAACATTTGCTTTATGTTTATAAATAATTTTCTGTACATCAGTCCTGTGAGCTAGATTAGAGAATTTCATAAGTGTGTTTTACTAACATTAATGCATTCACAAGATACAACATACTTTTGTTAACACTAGCACATCAGACTTTTATAAAATCAATGAATATAGTTCTTGCTTTTGGATTTTGCTTTTCTCCCACGTTTGCTGTTTCTGTGTTGCATGCTCTGTGTGGGGGGAGGGAAGGGTGGGGGTGAACACTTATGGCCCTGAGATATTGAAATTATTCCTTCTATGGTGTCAGAAAGCTGACCTCGACCAGAGTGTGCCTTAAAGTCAGATTGGTAAGGGCTTCTCCTGTGGTATTTCAGAAAGTTCCAGGAAGCTACCAAGCCTCTTTAGAACAACCCTCCCTTCTATGTGTTGATGACTGAAAATCTACAAAGGCTTTATCTCTTACGAAAGTTCAGAATGTTCCAGAGCTCCTAGAGTTAGGGGTACGGGGGGTGGGGGGGATTGAGTTAGCTCATTAAGCCTTTTCTAACATTTGCATAAGATTTTTAATCTTTTAGTGAAGCTTGATTTGTTAGGAAAGAAGTCTGCGACCTAGGCTTTCAGTGCCCAGATCAAAAGGGATCTCCCACCAAGAGGTGAAAATCTTACTCAATCAGAGAAATTCTTAAGAAATTTTATTTCAGTTTTACGGGCTATAAATAACATGTAGATGATCATTGGTAATTCTAACCAGGATGGTTAAGTGTACAATTATGACACTATATTCATTTTATAAAGAAACGGCGATGAGGTAATATCCAAAAAGTAAATTTACCTTTGCAGAGGAATGAAGCCATGATAAAGTTAATGGCTAGGCAATTGTTTTTGATTTCCTGAAAATAATTGGTGTTTTAAAGGTTTACTGTGTTCTTAAGTAAGATTTTTTTGGCCTTGAAACAGAAAAATATTTTTTTCCCTTAAGAAATATAAGTATGCTTTTGTAATCATCACAAGGAATATTGTGGTATATCCAGTTTTTCAGGAATATTTCTGTTTTGGTGAAGTCAGGCTCATCAATTTGGACTCACAACCAAATCCCCCATATTCTTTATTGACAGAGCTGAATACTTACAAGCTACAACTGCAGTTTATTCTAATTTAAGCAAATTTGATACATGAATTTACATATAAAGGTGTATAAATTAAGTGATTGTATACTTGACATTCTGTGTTTGCCATAGACTTTGCCTTGGAAGAACAATCTTAGCTAGTTAATATAAAATAATTCACTATAGATGAAAATGTACAGTTTTACAGAGAGGTACACAAATGGATAACTGTATAATCAGTAGTATATTACTATTTTCAAAATGCAAACTCTGCTGATAAGCAGCTCGTCTTTCCTCAGTAGTATATACATTCTTTTGTTTTGATGTTCAAAATATCCCGAATTTTCCTCTTTTGAAACAAACTGGAAGGGCAGATTGTAGTATAAATATATGAAGTTTTTTCTTTTGGGTTTTTTTGGGGGTTTTGTGGGGTTTTGTGTGTGTGTGTGGGGGGGTGGTACGCGGGCCTCTCACTGCTGTGGCCTCTCCCATCGTGGAGCACAGGCTCCAGACGCGCAGGCTCAGCGGCCATGGCCCACGGGCCCTGCCGCTCCGCGGCATGTGGGATCTTCCCGGACCGGGGCACAAACCCGCGTCCCCCGCATCGGCAGGCGGACTCCCAACCACTGCGCCACCAGGGAAGCCCGAAGTTTTTTCTTTGACATCTTGCAGTGTTAGGCGTTTGATCCCAGCTTAGTTATCATTTGGTTAAACCATATACACTTAGATCAGTTGCTTTATAGTTGAGCGTTTCATGCTTCTCAATAATTTCTTTCTCTTTTCTGTAATTTGCCTTTACAACTGAAGTATGAAAAACTGAAAAAATCACACATTCCATTTGTCCATTACTGATTAGCTACATATATTTAGCAACTAAAGGAACATTATAATTTCAAATATTATTTATAACTTAAAGCACATTTAATTTAGGAATACAGTACGAGTTAGATCCTTATAAACCCACTAAAATTCTTTAAAAGGTTTTTACAAAGAACACGAAAAGGACTGATCCTAGAAAATGACATACACCAGAGAGATCATTTGGGTACCTGAGGGTAAATGTACTAGAATGGAAAGGAAGTATGAGTAGTGAAGGTGATAAAAAGATGAGGAAATTGTATCCTGGAATAGGAATTCTGGGAGCTAGAACATCTAGTATGGGAAATACTGAAGACCATAGCTACTTAGTCCAAATACTGAGGATTTGCATGTTCAATTATGGTACCTCTGTCTTCTGCCTTCCCACCCTCCTTGCCAGACCAGCTGTGGTAGTAGCTAGTAGCTATTGAAGGTGGCAGAAATGGTTTATAAACTTCTATTTTTGTACAGTTGCTTGACCGTAGTCATTGTTAAGCAACACATGTAGATGATTCGACTTTAAATGGAGGTACACATTGATGTAAAAACACTCACTGTACTCAACATTTTAATTATTAACCTGGCACGTAGGTCTTCAAAAGATGTTTGAATGACTGGTTTCCATTCCAGTTTCTACCTATCTATTTAACTTAACTGATGCTGATTTTATATGGGGTAATCATAATATACTCTATAAACTCTACTAGGAAATATAACTGGTTTACATCTTTTTCTAAAATAGTTGTCTTAAACGGGATATTGGGAAATTATAAAATGCTGATGTAAAGTCTTTCATAGAATGTCTTAATTCCATTTGCTATTGATTGGGAGGGGGAGAATGGGATGTCAGATTTCCGAATACTTCGAAAATAATTTTCTATCTAAAATCAAAACTTAAGAGAGTTAACTTGTGCACCCAAATGAATTTACAGTTAATCGTACTATTGAAGTTGTTAATAAGTAATATTTTGGTGGATTCTTGCTTCTTATTTCATTGAAGGGAAACAAATATCCAAAACTATTTTGATTTAATTTGGGGATATCATTATATTTTTTATTGATTTTTGCAGCCAATCAAAGATTTGCCTTCCTCATCGTGCTTATTTAACTCGTTCTAACATTAAAAATAGCCAGAGTCCTTAGGCTCCTGCCAAAAAAAGTGTTATGAGGAGGTGGTCAGGTGTGTGTGGTTATGGGCAGGGCAGGTACAGGAGGTAAGGAGCCAGTCTCAGATTTCAGGATTATCTCTAGGTGATCCCGGAAGTGAATCGTCCGCATATGAATGTGTTCCTGTCTGGGGTGATGAAGGTGATGGTAGTGATGACAGAGAGGAAAGAAAACTCATGCACCTGAGACCTGATGGGAGTGTGCTTTGTTTTCTTACAGTTGCATGGTAGGATCTAAGGATTAGGTAAAAATCAGAAGGCTGTCACATGTGAGAATTTCAGTATTTTAAAAAGAATATTAAGTAGAAATATATTTCCACCTAACTGGAAATGCTGCCATAATAACAGAATTTCTGTTTGAGGTCTGAAGCAAAGGGAGAACTCTGATTAAATGTGCCAATTCAGCACAAATGTTGAGTATTTGCTCTTTACCAAAACCAAGAAAAAGATGAAATGAAGAAGCAAATAGGGGGTAGACCCTTAAGAACAAACGGAAGAAGAGAGGAGAGGACAGAGCATGAAAGATATTAAGTCTGTAGAATAAATAATGGAAATTTCACCCATAATCTTCGAATTTTCAGTAGAATGGAACCATAGTGAAGATGAGATGCCAGTATTAAAAACAGGAGTTCTGTGAAAGTCAAAACACCTGGTATAACCCCCAGAACGCTCCCTCACTTGACTTTGGAGTGTTTGCTGGCCAGTGTAACTCATCCAGGTGGAAGGATTCTCTTTTGGAAAGGTGATCCCCCAGAAAAGGGTCTGTAGATACTAACATTGGGGGGTTCCCTAATGAAATAGTGTGTGCTCCCCAGCTGATCAGCCTACAGTGAAATTAACAAGTCGACAAGTCCATTCATCTGCACAGAGCTTCCCTCGCATCCAAATTTTAGTGCCTCTCTCTGAGGTGAGGCAACCAAGGAGCCTGTGGGGAGTGTCTGCAACAAGACTGTCCAAGCAAACCACATACCAGGAAAAAGAAATCTTGGCACAAATGCCCTCCAGGAATCAGAAGAAAAGTTCCGTGATTGTCTGAAAGATCAAAGGATAGAAGATATTTTATTAAACAAAACCAAGGTTTTTATTTAAAAAAGAAACAGAATAAGCAAGCTCTTCTTGTAGAAATTAAAAATATTGCAGAAGTAAAGAAGTTCAGTGGAATGATTGTATAACTAAAGAT
Organism: Mesoplodon mirus; assembly: GCF_964341445.2. Lineage (NCBI taxonomy): Eukaryota > Metazoa > Chordata > Mammalia > Artiodactyla > Ziphiidae > Mesoplodon > Mesoplodon mirus. Next base: position 47,484,289 of record NC_138989.1, on the reverse strand, counting down.
GAGGAACTCTCCCAGAAAGTAAAATTTTGAAAAGGAGAGGGGTATAGGAGAGGAAAGAAGAGAAACAAAGGAGACAGCATGAGGCTCAATGTTTGAATAATAGGTGTTCCAGAAAAGGAATGAATGGAGGTGATCATCAGCATCATTTTTTTTAAAAAAGAGGGAACCAGTACCTGATGTGTTTGACCATGTTGAGAGGGTTTTTATGCTTTGGATTAACAAGAATTAGTTACTTAAAACACAAAGCAACTGTATGGCAGTTATTTACCCCGGGGATGGGGATTAAATATTGCACAGGAAAGAATGTAATCCTTTTGGTTCTACTGTGACCTGTATCATATAAACACTGAATATTGATTCTAATCCCCAAATTAAACTGTCATGGAACCTAGTTGGGAGGATTGGGACCCCCACACAGGAACACATTCATATGCGGACGATTCACTAGAGTGAGCGTAGGTGGTATCACAAGCCTCCTATGTGACGGGAAATCAACAGATGATATATACAGATCATACCTATTTAGAAACACGGAGACAGATATCAGAAGAAATGCTCAAAGAGGTAAAAATGAACAGCTCTGGGGAGCAGACATCAGGTTGAAAGGTGTAAGGCAGGAGCTGCTGTTGCTTTTTTTATTATAACACACTTAGTGCCATTTGCCTGTTAAAACTATGGGAATGTTTTACTTTGAAAATAAAAGCAGGAGACAATTTTTTGAACAAAGCCTACCACGTACAGTTTTGAAACAGCGTATGGATGGCACAGCAGAGGGATGTGAACTGAGTGGACGGCTGGGCAATTTGGGGAAGGTTCTCAGGTCCTCCCCCTTGGGTCTGGCATCCCCCGGCTTGCACAGGATGCGTCCTTGTTGTCACAGAGGCCCCACGCCTGGCAGAATGCTCTGCCATCACTGTTTCAAAATTCTCAATAATTTAGGGACAAGGGGCCCCGCATTTTCATTTTGCCCTGGGCTCTGTGAATTATGTAGCCAGACCTGCTTCTAATAGATACATTGTTTGAATTCCGGCCTGGCTGAGGTTGCTACTACTTCCTTTGACCCTGACCTTCTAGTGGCCTGTTTTCACCACCCAGGCATTGCTATGGCCACAAGGGTTGGAGTAAACTGACATTCCTCACAGAAGAAGGGAGTTTAGAGAGAGTCTAGCAGTCGTGGATTACATGACCCCCTCCAGAAAACCGTTCTGGCATCTTCTATCAGTTAATTCTTTGTCTTTTTAAAGAAGACACCTGACACAGAAAGAAGTTGTGGTGATGGTGGTTGTTTAATAGACCTTATTTTTTAGAGCAGTTTAGGTTCACAGCAAAATTGAGGGAAAGGTTCCAAGATTTTCCGTATACTTCCTGCCCACACATACATGGCCTCCCACATTATGAACATCCCCCCACCAGAGTGGTATACTTGTTAAAACTGATGAACCTACACTGATCCATCTTCATCACCCAGAAGCCCTAGTTTACATCAGGGTTCACACTTGGTGTTTGCTGTAGTCTGTTCCGGCTGCTATAACAGAATACCATAGACTGGGTGGCTTATAAACAACAGAAATTCATTTCTCACAGTTTTGGAGACTGGGAAGTCCAAGATCAAGGCACAGGCCTGTGTCCTCACATGTGTGAAAGAGGGGAGGGAGCTCTGTAGGGTCTCTTTTATATGGGCACTAATCCCAGGCCCCATCTCCTAATACCATCACATTCAGGATTAGATTTCAGCATATGAATTTGGGTTGTTGGGGGCACAGATATTGTCAGCCTGTCTGTAGCAGTGTTGTATACTCTGTGGGGTTGACGACTTTATAATAACGTGTAGCCATCATTTTAATATCATACGGAGTCATTTCGCTGCCCTAAGAATCCTCTGTGCTCTGCCTGTTCATCTCTCCCTGCCCCCAGGCCCTGGTTATTTTTAATTCTGAACTATGTACTGAGTTAAATGGTTTTCTTAGGAAAGTTTCGGGGCTGCCCAACAGAGAAGTGGAAAGCTAAGCTCGCAGCATCAGGAAGAAGTTGATGGTGCCCCTGAAGTATGAAAGGATCCCCCTCAACCAAGGAGGGCACAAAGAAGGCTAAAATCGGGCACCTTTTGGCCAACTGGGAGGTCTCACTGGACTTCCTGTAACGAGCAGCGCCCTCTGCAGGCAGTTCTTCGTTCCTGGAGCGTCACCGCCTGGCGGTTGGCACATCCCGCCTGTGTTACTTCCAGGGCCGGTCTGGGAAGCACGCACGTCTGCTGCGCTCTCTGAAAGGGTCGCCTCTGTCCTTTCCTCCACGGGCTGACCGAACCTGTCAGATCCGCTGCAGCTCTCCTGGCCTGTGTGTGTCACTCGAGCTCAGTGGTGGGGGCTAAGCTGAGCATGTCGTGTGTGTATAGAGGAAGGGACAGACAGTGCCAACGGAAAGGTGGTGGCTTGTCGCCATAAAGTGAGGAGGATGGTTTTCCTGTTTAGTTAGTAAATTCATTTCAGAGGCAGTTACCAAAGAGGATCCTTAGAAGTGCCTAGAGCAATAGCAGTCACAGTAGTCTTTGTGCATCCCCCAGAATGATGTGTCTGAAATGCACTGCTAATATGGATATATGCCTTCTGCTGCATTTATTAAAAATTGTTATTTATAGTTATATCTCATTGATTCATTAAAATTATTTAAAATTGTAGTGTTCTAGAGATTACTGTTTAAGGAAATAGGTGTGACTTGCGACTTAGATGAAATTTTTTTCCTCCCTCCCTCCCTCCCTCCTTCCCTCCTTTCCTCCCTTCCTTCCTTCCTTCCTTTCGATAAAACAGTTTTGTAAAGAGTGAAAGCTCCCATGCAGGTAACATTACTTCCGGCATGCCTTAGCGTACGAGGTGGAGCTGATGAAACAATTGGAGGCTGGCCTTTTTCCTGGTCTTTAGTGGCTCTTCTTGATGTCCATTCAGTTCACATGCCTGACACTGTGCTGGACACTGGAGGTGCAAGGTCAAACAAGATAAAGTCAGACACTGTCATCGGGGAGTTCTCGGTCCCGGGAGGAGAGTCGCTAATCAACTCCACATTGAGATAAAGGTTGTAAATGAAAAGGTCAACGTGTCTTCAGAGCTGAAAAGGAAGAGCTACTTTAGGTTCAGTTCAGGAAAAACCTTTTTGAGGAAATGACTTGTGAGCTGAAACCTGAATGATACGTTAGGAAAAAAAGAGTATGGCCAGCACGGGGAACAGAGTGTGCGAAGGCCTTGAGGCAAGATACATGCTCTTTGTGTGAAAGAAATTCACAGAGGGTCAGTGTCCCTAGAGCTCAGAAAGGAAGGAGTAAGGTAGTACAGCACTGAACCCCCAAGGCAGGGAGGGACCACATGGCCAGGACCCAAAACTCCATTAGGGTTTTTATTTTAAAATCATACATACAACAGAAGCCATTAGGGAAAGGTTTTAACAGCAAAACCATAAGTCTTGGATCTTCAAAATATCGTCATAGTAATGGTTCTCTTAGGAGGTAGCTTTGACACCTTATTGGAGACTTTTGGCTTAGTCATATAAACCTGGGTTCAAATCCTGGTTTTGCTCTTTGCTAGCCATATGGCCTGGGGTATATGGCTTAATTCGGTGAACCTTACTTGTAAGGTCCTTACTTGTAAAATGGACATGGTAATACCATATAGCATAGTGGAGATCGAGAGACATATATAAGGCACTTGTACAATAGCTGACGTCCAATAAGTTCTCAATATGTGGTGGTAGTGGGAATAGTAGTTGTCATCTTTGTCGTTGTTGTTATATTTTTGAGGAATTTAAACAAGTAGAAGTGGGCAGAGGAGCAGAGTAGTAAATAAACTGGCCATTAAATAGGAAAGAGATAAATAGAAGAGCATGTTCTAAGAATCAAAGGAAGGAGTCCCCAGAATTACATTTATGTAACTGTGATTGGAAGACTCAAAAAGCCCAGCAGTAAAATTTGAATAATTTCACTCTCTTTCCTACTGGGTGTTTTTCCTTTGTAGAATTATAAAGTTAAACAGCTTGTAAGAGGTTAGAAAGCAAACATGGGAGATTAATATGAATGGTCATGAGACATATTCGAAAATCCCTGGTCTATCGTTATCAGTGCATTTTGAATTAGTCATTTTCTCAAGGAAAAATTTTTGGAGACTATAACTTTGTTTGAAATAGGAAAGAATTGCTAACCTGACCTGCTTCATGGTGATTCATTCTTTTCCCATTTTGCCCCTTAAAACAAACCAAGAAGCCAGATGTTTGGTTGCCTAAGATGAAAGCCGTATCCTTAGAAATCCTGAATGAAGGGAAAGTGCTTCTCTAGAATGGCAAGGTCTGTTTGGAGGTAATCACGACCTGATTCAGGCAGTAGAATGTGGTTGTAAGAATGTTGCTCGTAGCAACAAAGAGCACTTGAAGATATATTCATTTTCTAAAATAAGCCTTCTCTAATAATAAGTGTGTATGGAATTTTCTTGAACTCTATTGAATGTTCTTTTTTTTCAACAATTGTGTAGACCTAAATCATATTCAGTTTGGTCCACTTATAATTTTTTGATTACTTCTGTTTGCTTAAAAAGCCTCCATTTCTCTTATGGAATATTTCTTTACCTGCTAACACACTCTTCTTTGTTCTGTCTGTGAATGTAGATCAAACTTAAGGGTGTTAAAGGTATTAGGAAAAAAGCCCTTCATTCCCCTATATTTATAAATATCAGGATGAAACCAGTAATTTTTAGTTGTCATTATTTAAGAAGATAAAAATAAAATAAGAAATTTCCAATGTGTTTGTATGTTTGTTGAATTTTTTCCCCCAATTCCTGTTAGTGACTGAAACATTGAGTTGTGAAGTTCTGAAATGCAAGTGGAAAGCTAGTAATTTTCCACTTTTCTCTCTGTTCTTGATTTCTTAAAGTAAAATATTGATATATGAATAATTATCATAAACAGAAATCCAGATAAAACAGCCATATCTAAAATGTATCTATTCCAAAGATACAAAATAAGAAAATTTTGTTTACTTATCTAAGTATACAATTCTAGGTAGTGTTATTTTGTTCTTCATCATAAGCTTCTTGTTTTGAGAGTCTTTTTAAAAAGGAATTAGATACAGATTTGTAAAATTGTATACCTGCTAGGTAGTTTTGGAAAAAACTTAGAATACCAACATTAGACATGAGCTCTTCAATATAGATAATGATCTTAGGACTGTTTTCTCTTGAAGTTTTTTTCTTCTGTCTCTGCTCCAAATTTTCATTCGTTTAATGCCCTATAAAGACAATTTGTTTGTGGAGTTTTCTGGAACAGAGTCCAGTGACACAGTGATCTCTATGGTAAATTTATCATCGGGCAAACACACTAGCTTCTTCTGTCACTCACTCTTCACTTATCTTGCCCATGACATCTGCTTTCTCACAAAATATTTATTTAAACATGGTAAAGAGTAAAACACTGGAGGGAAGTCATAGGACTAGAATTCTAACTGCTGCTCTGCTCTGTTACCTCAAGCGAATCATTTAACCTCTCTGGGCCAAGTTTAATCAGTGAATCAAGGGAGTTGGCCTTTGCTCTGTGGTCTCTTCTAGCCCGTTCTGGGGTGATCAAAATGTCAATCCTGCTTTTGTGGAGGTTTAGAGAGAGCTATAGCTTGTTTCTCTCTTAGCTAAATGTGTTATTAAAGTTTTAAATTTGCATTGTAGATAGAAAAGAAACAAGTTCTTATGTGCAGGCAGTGCTGGTGATTTTTAGAGTTAATTTTGGATTCTCCCAGATGAAAACTAAATTCTTCTAGCCATAGCTATCTCTCCTTTGCCTTAATGTTCACTTAGTAATGTAACAAATATTTGTGGACCTAATGTACGGGGTACCAGGCACTCTTTTAGGCACTGAATAGAATGTATTATATAATATAGTTGTCTCAAACTTGGCACATATATGTATTTTAATGTTTTTCTTTCATGCTTTCGGATGAAGCTATTAACATTTAGAAGTGCACACAAAATCTGTGAAATTCACATAATCCTTTGCTAATGTTGTTTTGTTTGTATTGTTAAATAATATTTTCACCACTAAGAGGAATTTCAGTGTAAGGTGCACAAAACATAAACATGGAGCAGAAACAACCTCTGGTACTAAATTATTACTTTATTTTTACTGTATCTTGATAGTGCTAATGAATTTGTTGGTTTAGATTATCAAGATGATTTATGCCTCATGTATGTTGTCTGTGGTTCTTTGGCTTCCCTAATTAATATTTATCAGTTTCTTAACATAGACCCATCTAAGACATCTTGTATGAGTCATTGTATTATTTGTGATGATTCATTTCTAACTAGTCAATTTATTAATAGAAGACTTTATAATCTTTCTAATGATAAAACTTTGTTTCTTGACTTCTGAGAGTTTTAGTTCTTCCTTATTCCCCCTATCCATTTCCCCCTCCTCCTTTCTTCACAAGTTCCACTACTTCCTCTTCCCTATATTAACTCCCCCAGCTCTGTAATAGTTCTAAATCAGAAAAGTCCAGGTTCCATTGACAAGTATTTCCACGTACTCATAGGACAGCATGGAATCACAATCAGAAGGCATCTTATAATCCACTTGCCAAAGATGGTGTGATTTCAGTGTAGTCAAAGTGATTAAATAGTCATGTCCTAGGGACTTCCCTGGTGGTGCAGTGGTTAAGAATCTGCCTGCCAGTGCAGGGGACACAGTTCAATCCCTGGTCTGGGAAGATCCCACGTGCCACAGAGCAGCTAAGCCTGTGCGCCACAACTACTGAGCCTGCGCTCTAGACCCTGTGAACCACAACTACTGAAGCCCGCACACCTAGAGCCCGTGCTCCGCAACAAGAGAAACCACCACAGTGAGAAGCCTGAGCACTTCAACGAAAAGTAGCCCCCACTTGCCGCAACTAGAGAAAGCCTGTGCACAGCAATGAAGACCCAACTCAGCCAAAAATAAATAAATAAAGTAAATAAATTTATTTTTTTAAAAATAGTCATGTCCTAGACAAGTTTCTAGAAACATACAGCCCACAAAAACTGAATCAAGAAGAAACAGAATAGACCAGTCACTAGAACTGAAATAGAATCTGTAATTTTCAAAACTCCCTACAAACAAAAGTCCAGGGCCAAATGGCTTCACTGGGGAATTCTACCAAACATGCAAAGAAGAACTTTTGTGGATCCTTCTCAAACTCTTCCAGAAGATTAAAGAGGAAGGAATCTCCCAAAGTCATTCTATGAAGCCACTGTTACCCTGATACAAAACCAGACCAAGACAGTACCAAAAAAAGGAAATTACAGGCCAATAACTGATGAATATAGATGCAAAAATCCTCAACAAAATATTAGCAAACCAAATCCAACAATACATAAAAAGGGTCATACACAGTGATCCAGTTGGATTCATCCCAGGGTCATAAGGATGGTTCAACATATGCAAATCAGTGTGATACACTACATCAATAAAAGAAAAGAGAAAAACCACATGATGATCTCAATAGATTCAGAAAAAGCATTTGATAAAATTCAACATCCATTCATGATAAAAACTCTCACCAAATAAAAATCTCAACATAATAAAAGACATTTTTGGCAAACCCACAGCCAATATACTACTCAACAGTGAAAACCTGAAAACCTTCCCACTAAATTCTGGAATAAGACAAGGATGCCCAGTCTCACCACTTCTCTTCAAAGTAGTATTGGAAGTCCTAGCCACAGCAGTCAGACAAGAAAAAGAAATAAAAGGTATCCAGATTGGAAGGGAAGAGGTAAAATTGTCACGATATGCAGATGACATGATACTATATATAGAAAACCCTAAGGACTGCACACAAAAACTACTAGATCTAATAAATGAATTCAGCAGAGTAGGAGGATATAAGATTAACATTCAGAAATTGGTTGCATTCCTTTACACTAACAATGAAATATCAGAAAGGGAATGTAAAAACAATACCTTTTAAAATTACACCCCCCAAAAATAAAATACCTAGGAATAAACCTGACCAAGGAGGTGAAAGGCTTACGCTGAGAACTATAAAACATTAATAAAGGAAATAAAAGAGGATTCAAAGAAATGGGAAGATATCCCATGCTCTTGGATTGGAAGAATTAACATTGTTAAAATGGCCATACTACCCAAAGCAATCTACAGATTTAATGTGCTCCCTATCAAAATGCCTATGACATTTTTCACAGAACTAGAACAAATAATCCAAAAATTTATATGGAACCATAAAAGACACAGAATTGCTAGAGCAATCCTGAGGAAAAAAACCAAAGCAGGAGGCATAACTCTCCAAGACTTCAGACAATACTGCAAAGCTACAGTAATCAAAACAGTGTGGTAAAAAAAAAAAAAAAGTGTGGTATTGGTACAAAAACAGGCATACGGATCCACAGAACAGAATAGAGAGTCCAGAAATAAACCCACACACCTATACTCAATTAGTCTTCAACAAAGGAGGCAAGAATATAAAATGGGAAAAAGTCTCTTCAGCAAGTGGTGCTGGGAAAGTTGGACAGCTACATGTAAATCAGTGAAGTTAGAATACACCCTGAAACCATGCACAAAAATAAACTCAAAATGGCTTAAAGACTTAAATATAAGACAGGATACCATAAAACTCATAGAGGAGAGCATAGGCAAACCATTCTCTGACATAAACCATACCAGTGTTTTCTTAGATCAGTCTCCCAAGGCAATAGAAATAAAAACAAAAATAAACAAATGGGACCTAATCAAACTTACAAGCTTTTGTTGAGAAAAGGAAACCATTAAAAAAAAACCAAAAAGACAACCTATGGAATGGGAAAAAATATTTGCAAATGATGCAACAGACAAGGGCTTAATCTCCAAAATATACAAACAACTTACACAACTCAACAACAACAAAAAACAAACAACCCAATCGAAAAATGGGCAGAAGACGTAAATAGACATTTCTCCAAAGAAGACATACAGATGGCCAAGAGGCACATGAAAAGATGCTCAACATCACTAATTATTAGAGAAATGCAAATCAAAACTACAGTGAGGTATCACCTCACACCAGTCAGAATGGCCATCATTAAAAAGTCTACAAATAGCAAATGCTGGAGAGGATGTGGAGGAAAGGGAACCCTCCTACACTGTTGGTGGGAATTTAAACTGGTACAGCCACTATGGAAAACAGTATGGAGATTCCTTAAAAAACTAAAAATAGAATTACCATATGATCTAGCAATCCCATTCCTGGGGATATACCCAGACAAAACTATAATTCAAAAAGATACATGCACCCCTAGGTTCATAGCAGCACTGTTCACAATAGCCAAAACATGGAAACAACCTAAATGTCCATTGACAGATGAATGGATAAAGATGTGGTATGTATATGCAATGGAATACTACTCAGCCATAAAAAAGAATGAAATAATGCCATTTGCAGCAAAATGGATGCAACTAGAGATTATCATACTAAGTGAAATAAGTCAGAAAGAGACAAATATCCTATGTTATCACTTATATGTGGAATCTGAAATATGGTACAAATGAACCTATCTACAAAATAGAAACAGTCTCATAGACACAGAGAACAGACATGTGGTTGCCAAGGGGAAGTGGGGGAGGGAGAGGGATGGACTGGGAATTTGGGGTTGGTAGATACAAACTATTACATTTAGGATGGACAAACAACAAGGTCCTAATGAATAGCACAGGGAACTATACTGAATATCCTTTGATAAACCATAATGGAAAAGAATATTAAAAAAAATGTCTCTAGTCACTTTGCTGTACAGCAGAGATTGGCACAACATTGTAAAACAACTGTACTTCAATTAGAAAAACAAAAGATATTTTTGACAAACCCACAGCCAATATAATACTCAACGGTGAAAAGCTGAAAACCTTCCCACTAAATTCTGGAGCAAGACAAGGATGCCCAATCTCACCACTTCTATTCAATGTAGTATTGGAAGTCCTAGCCACAGCAATTGGACAAGAACAAAATAAAAGGTATCCAAATTGAAAGGGAAGAGGTAAAATTTGTCATTATATGCAGATGACATGATACTCTATATAGAAAACCCTAAAGACTCCACACAAAAACTATTAGAATTGATAAACAAAATCAGCAAGGTAGCAGGATACAGGATTAACATACAGAAATCTGCTACATTTCTTTACACTAACAATGAAATATCAGAAAGAAAAAGTTAAAAATACCTTTTAAAATTTCATCCAAAAAAATAAAATACCTAGGAATAAACCTGACCAAGGAATAGAAGACTTACATGCAGAGAACTATAAAACATTGATAAAGGAAATAGGTGATTCAAAGAAATGAAAAGATATTCCCATGCTTTTGGATTGGAAGAATTAATATTAAAATGGCCATACTACCCAAAGCAATCTACAGATTTAATGCAATCCCTGTCAAATTACCCATGACGTTTTTCACAGGACTAGAACAAATAATCTTAAAATTTATATGGAACCACAAAAGACCCAGAACTGCCAAAGCAATCCTGAAGTAAAAGAACAGCTGGAGGCATAACCCTCTCAGACTTTAGGCAATACTACAAAGCTACAGTAATCAAAACAATGTCATATTGGCAAAAAAAAAAACAGACATATGGATCTATGGAACAGAATAGAGAGCCCAGAAATAAACCCACACACCTACAGTCAATTAATCTTCAACAAAGAAGGCAAGGATATACAATGGAGAAAAGACAGTGTCTTCAGCAAGTGGTGTTGGGAAAGCTGGGCAGCTGCATATAAATCAGTGAAGTTAGAACACACCCTCACACCATAAACAGAAGTAAACTCAAAATGGCTTAAAGATTTAAATATAAGACTTGACACCATAGAACTCCTAGAAGAGAACATAGCCAAAACATTATCTGACATAAATCATAGCAGTACTTTCTTAGATCAGTCTCCCAAGGTAAAAGAAATAAAAGCAAAAATAAACAAATGGGACCTAATCAAACTTAAAAGCTTTTGCACAAAAAAGGAAACCATAAGCAAAATGAAAGATAACCTGCAGACTGGGAGAGAGTATTTGCAAACGATGTAACTGACAAGGAATTAAATTCTGAAATATACAAACAGCTCATACAGCTCAATATCAGAAAAACAACCCAATCAAAAATGGGCAGAAGACCTAAATAGACATTTCTCGAAAGAAGACATGTAGATGGCCAATAGGCACATGAAAAGATGCTCAACATCACTAATTATTAGAGAAATGCAAATCAAAACTACAATGAGGTATTACCTCACGCCAGTCAGAATGGCCATCATCAAAAAGTCTACAAATGGGACTTCCCTGGTGGCACAGTGATTAAGAATCCGCCTGCCAATGCAGGGGACACGGGTTCGAGCCTTGGTCCAGGAAGATCCCACATGCCGCGGAGCAACTAAGCCCCTGTGCCACAACTACTGAGCCTGCGCTCTAGAACCCGCGAGCCACAGCGACTGAGCCCACATGGCACAACTACTGAAGCCCACGCTCCTAGAGCTCTTGCTCCTCAACAAGAGAAGCCACCACAATGAGAAGCCTATGCACCGCAACGAAGAGCAGCCCCTGCTCACCGCAACTAGAGAAGGCCCACGTGCAACAACAAAGACACAACACAGCCAAAAATAAATAAATTTATATTTTTAAAGAAGTCTACAAATAATAAATGCTGGAGAGAGTGTGGAGAAAAGGGAACCCTCCTGTACTGTTAGTGGGAATGTAAATTGGTGCAGTCACTATGGGGAACAGTATGGAGGTTCCTTAAAAAACTAAAAATAGAATTACTGTATGATCCAGCAATTCCACTCCTGTGCATATATCCAGAAAAGATGGAAACTCTAGTTTGAAAAAGTACATGCACCCCAGTGTTCCTAGCAGCACTATTTACAGTAGCCAAGACATAGAAGCAACCTAAGTGTCCATCAGCAGATGAATGGATAAAGATGTGGTATATATACACACAATGGAATATTACTCAGCCATAAGAAAAAATGAAATAATGCTATTTGCAGCAACATGGATAGACCTAGAGATTATCATACTAAGTGAAGTAAATCAGACAGAGAAAGGTAAATATTTTATGATATCACTTGTATGTGAGATCTAAATAAATGATACAGATGAACTTATTTACAAAACAGAAACAGATTCACAGACATAGAAAACAAACTTATGGTTACCAAAGGGGAAAGGAGGGGGAGGAATAAATTAGGAGTTTGGGATTAAGATACACACTATTACACATAAAATAGATAAAAAAACAAAGACCTACTGTACAGCACAGGGGACTATATTCCATATCTTGTAATAACCTATAATGGAAAAGAATCTGAGAAAGAATATATATGTATAACTGAATCACTTTGCTGTACACCTGAAACTAACACAATGTTGTAAGTCAGCTGTACTTCAATTAAAAAAAAAAACAAACAGAAATGGTTACTTCCCCTTCCATGACTCATCTTTGTCTTCTTACTGTCAGACTTCATTTGATTTTCAGTGTACTTTTGAAATGTTACCTAACGTAACTCAGAAGTTAGCCTATAGGTAAGGAAAATCCTTATGTAATCAAAGCAAGAAATTCAATAAATTAAGCCAGTTTAAGTGTGACAAATTCTTTTAGCCCTTATGGTTGGGCCAAGGTCAAAAAAGTTGGCCATACTCTAATGAAATAGCTATTATGTAAATAAATAGTGGTGCTCAAAGGCCAACTAGAAATTGAGAGGATACCTCCTTTATGTGGTAAAATTGTCACTAAGAAATAAAAGTAGCATTTTAGGACTTCCCTGACCCTACACTGGTGTATCCCCTACACTGAGAAAATACCTCACACATAACAGGTATTTATTGAAAAAACTAAATGCTTTTGATTTTATTAGCATCTGATTAGAACTTGTTTGTACATTTCTTTATATCCAGGACATTTAAGAATATTAATTTAACATAAATGGAATAAAAATCAGTGAAAAAAGATGTACATATAGGTTCTCATTCTAAATAAAAAATCAGTATAGCTTTTATTTCCATATTAACATCTGACTCTTCTAAAAACTCAGTGCTCTGTCAGAAGCAACAGATGATCTAGTTGGCATATGGAAATTTATAATTGAAAGATTTAGTGTGCGTTGGTCTTCTATTAATAAAAGAAATATTTGAACTCATTTGCTTTGTTATTTACATTCTGAGTCCCTTCGTGGTCTCAATTTATACCACGTACATATTAGCAGCAATTCCCAAAGGGAAGTAATTGAGAGCTCCTCTATCCCATGGCCACAGCTAGAGAGTTTCTTCTTCTACAGATCCCAAATCCACGTGGAATTCTCCATCCTCCACTCTCCTCCTTCTAAACCCATTTTCCATGGAGACTGTTGCCTTCTCTCCTAATCACAGATGCTCACAGCTCTGGTCTTTCTCATCCTGGGGAAAGAGAAAGTTGATCCACAGAAAGGAGGGAGGTAAACTCTAGCTCATATCAGTCCTCACTAGCCTACCCCTAGACCCTGCCCCCCTCCTCTTTCTAGTGGGTTGGCCAAAAAGTTCGTTCGCGTTTTTCGTAATGGCAAGACCCGAAGGAACTTTTTGGCCAACGAGTATTTCACTTTCTACTCCATTTCATCTCCCTACCCCTCGCCAACTCCTCCCACGCTCCCGTTCAGCTTGTCATCCCCAAATGCCTGATTCTGCCCCTCATCTCCTGAAAATGCAGTCTCTTAGAGGCTACTCCCCAGCCTTGCCTTATGGAACATATACCCCCAAATCCTCTAATAGTGACTGGCACTGGCAGAGTTCTGGGCCTACAATGAGAAGGACAGGATTCCCTACTCTCAGACCAGCATGGCAGCACAAGAAGATGCACCCCAGGCCAACCGTAAATCAGTGTTCTGTAGAACTCTTGGCCCTGTCTCAGTATTGTTATGTTTTAAATCAGGTTTTGTGTGCTGATCTGGCAGCTTAATCCCCAATTTTCATCTTGTTTCTCTGGGATGATGTTAAAGTTTTGAAGAACTGACTAGTAAATGAACTTTTGGAATAACCATACATTTGTAATTTGGTGCCTGCCTGTTTCTGATAAGAGTGTATCCTGCAGCTGCTCAAAAGGGCTTTGTTTGGGATGGGGGTTGAGAAGGAAAAGAGGTACTGGTTTTGCTTTAAACATTGAGAATTTTTAGCTCTAAAAGCACTTTTTAATCATTTTAATTTGTAGTATTTTTCCGTTTAAATTTGGGCATTTTAGACGTAATGCGTTTGCACAAACAAACATGTATTTCAGACACGGAATTCCATAAATCTGCATATCAACAGCTGTGTACCTACACTGAAGAAAAGATTCCCTTTCACAGGCATTTCTTTATGGCCTAGAAACTGGTATTTTAATCCATCTTTTCAAAGAATGTACTGAGAATTTTAATGTAGGGTAGCTGGTCAGACTTGAACTGTGGCATCAAGTCATGCCGAGCAAAATTTGGGTTTTTTAGGTTAGTGATGTTTTCTGTTCAAGTACGAGACCTGGAAAAAAAAAAAAAAGAGAGAGAAGGTATTGCTTTAGAAACACTTACATTTTCATTTTCCAGGATGTTACCTAGAATGTTTATTAACCAGGTTTCCAGGACATTGAATGTTTAAGGTCATCCTTGATCCTAATTATCTCCACACTTCTCAAGGTTAAACTCATGGCTAAATGAAGCCTATATTTGTGAACTTGGTTGAATTGTGTGAAACTTGCGTCATGCAGGCCCTTTAATCCCCACTGTAAAGCTTTTCTTGGAAAATGTCTGAACCTTTATTAATGAATTATTTATATCAGAGTTAAATTAGGGCCAAGAACTGTAATTGTTGTTCTCCTGCTTACATCAATAGTTTTACATAAGTCTTCTCTACTGATAAATTTGAGTCAGATTAATGAGTAATAAATCTAAAGATAACCTTTTCAAACCATTGGAGAGCCAAGAAAGTGAATATATAATTGTGATTAAAAGGGATATATGACTAAGGCACTCAAATGCATTTCATATGGTGCCTGAGTACTCCTTTCTGGCTTAACACAATTGAATGAAAATTACTTCCTAGTTATATTAAAATAGCGTCATTGATTACTTTAAACTCCTTTTGTTTTTTTAATGATGTAAGGAAATACAACAGTGCACTCTAAAATTTAAACTTGAGGGGACAGAAGTACCAGAAGTTTCACTAAATGACTAAGAAATTAAGATACAGGTTTCTAGGAAAATGCTGTGTCAACTTTCTCACAAACTCTTTTGCTAATGTTTGCTCTCTTTCCAGTTAAAAATAGGGATACCATTCAAAACCAAAGTACATTTATCAAAAAAAGTAGGACCTTATCTGATAAATCACAATTTTATTGAAACATCATGCTTTACATTCCTG
This sequence comes from Mesoplodon mirus, assembly GCF_964341445.2. NCBI lineage: Eukaryota > Metazoa > Chordata > Mammalia > Artiodactyla > Ziphiidae > Mesoplodon > Mesoplodon mirus. The sequence goes on along the minus strand of NC_138989.1, from coordinate 47,468,895 downwards.
ATAGACCATAAAACTTAATGTGGAACAGAAATGTAAAACCTTGACCAGTGGGGTTTTATGCGTATTTTGAAACTAGAAGGCCATCACTTGGTTTGCTTCTCCAGTATGAACTTTGATTTTTTTTAAAACTCACATTACCTTTTTATTGTATAAAGTAGAAATGAAAACTCTTCAATGTATAGTTTGCTAAAATAAAGGACAAACATCCAAATAAGAACTTTAAGAAGTGATTCACGAACTATAAGAGTTGATTTGACATTTAAAGCTATTTTTAAAACTGCATTTAAAAACTCTCTTCACATTTCTTAGAGAGAAGGGGTCTTATCTTTAGTTTGAAGCAGTAACAGCTAGACCTCATGTATTGGCAGAAATATTGACATCCACAAGTTTGAGTAGAAATGTTTATTCTTCCTTATAACAAATTTAAATGTCTTTGGGTCCATACTTAATATCTTAAAGACCCTGACTTAAAGCAGTTGGGGCAAGAGGTACTAATATTAGCCAAAAATCCTAATCAGGGTAGTTCTATTGAATTTGAACTGTTATGGGTTATTTTATTCTTACTTTCTGAATTGTAAAGTGGTTATATTACTTTCATAAATAGACTTTTTTTAAGTCTCTATGTGTATGTATATTTAGAGAGGAGAGACACTCTGAATGACTCATTCTGAAGGGGGGGGGTCAGTTTTAAACTTTTCAAATAGCTTCCTTTTCCCATTTCTTTACTGAAACTTACCAGTTACTGTACATAAAAAGTGTTCCCTTTCTTGTAACTACCTCTACTGGTTGCCAAGGTGTAAATCAGAAAGCCCAAGTTTTCTGTCTCCCACTTCATAAACAAGATTCAGTTCTGCTTCAGACACTTGGAGCCCTGCCAAAGTTGTCATGATGATGTCAGTTTACCAAGAATGTTCACATTTCTCATGCTGTGTTCCACATTCCCTGGACTGGAGCAAATGTCCTTTTAGAGCTCATTGAAGTTTTAGGGTTGGATTAAAAAAGCATGCCTTGTTTTCAGTACTTTATGCTACCTTTTCAAAATCAAGGATCCATTTTTAACACCATGACGGTTTACAAGCCCATGATCCATTTTGTATTTGTTGGTTAAGAAAATACAGAATGACCAAAAGTTTATCAGGTGGTGAAACCAATAAGATTTGCGAGTCTAGTAAATTGAAATTGTATTAATTTAGTATTCCCTCATTCATCAACTGCTTATTTCATATCTATATTTATAATCCAGTATATTTATTTTAATATAGTTCTTGATTTTCAAATTTTTACAAATAACAGTGGCCTCTACCTGTATTTGGAAAGACATAGGTAGACGTTACTCAGTGTACAGAATTCTTAGGTATCTTACAGTACTTCTTAGTTCTTGGCTAGATTGGAAATCACTATGTTGTAGATGGTTATTTCTAGTTATTTAATAAGTGATTTTGTCCTGTAAGCCATAAACATTAGAAAAACCTGACAATTTTTAAAGATTATTTAGAGAAATGGCTGCATTTGAAGGGAGTAGTTTAACTTTATATATACCTGTCCTGGTAAATTTTATGGAGAAGTTATGAGGACCATGAAAATTTCAGTCCTTCCAACATTTAAAATGTGTGTAAGTTCAGTTTTATGATAACGAAGGTTTAAAATAAAATCTGTTCTATTTTATATCTACTACATTTTGGACAGTTTATGTGTCAGGAAATGGACTAAATGTGATAAATTCTGTGAAATATATTTGTCCTCAGACAGAATTCTTTGTACACACCAAATAGATGATGTTTACATGGATTTCTTGCAGTTAATGTTCATTAATGACCTAATTAGCCAAAAAAATAAAGTACCAGCTAATAGTTATTTATATTGTAAATATATTTGATTCTTTTTACATCCTATTTGAGTTGGTAAATTACATATTTAAAAAGTGGAAAGGAGGATTTTCCTTAATATTCATGTTTAAATTGAACTTTGGTTGACTTTCTAGGCTGAGGTTGCATGTTGCCTACTTTTCATTTCATTTATGATAATGTGAAGTATAGATAGTTTTCTTGTCATCACCCAGTTTTGATTCATTCAAAAGAATGGAACTTCTTGAGACAGATCCACTAGCCAAATCTAAGACAAGTATTGTTAATCACAGACAAAACCCTGGCCCTCTGCCTTTCTTTCTCATCGAGCAGCATAATGTAGCCTTTTGATAATTTCTAGAGCATTTCCTCGTGGCTTTTTACAAAAGTTTCAAAACAAGTTTAAACTAGGCAAATTAAAATCTAGTTTGAATTCAGAGATTTTTAAACCTCTATTTTAAGAAATAATTACAGATTCCAAAAGTAGTTTTCAAATTAGCAAGGAGGCCTCAACCAGTGTTTCCTTCCTGTCGTAGAACTCCCTGTCATGTTCTCTGGAATGTCAGGAGTGAATTTGCAGAGCTAGAATGTCCTACTGGGTCAGACTTCCAGATCCTACCTTCCTGGAAGTTAATTCATGACAGTGATAGATCACAATTAGTGAATTTTTTCAGGCATGTTTATGTAATGGAACATTGTCGAGGTCATCAGACTAAGGAAATAGTTACCTGGCATGAAAGGAGCACCAGGATAAGTGTCTGCTAGCCCCAGGTTCAGTTGTGCTGTTTTCAAGATCACTGTTGCCTCTCTAGGGACAGAACCTCTCTCATAAACCCTGTTGTACTCCTTTTTCCATTGTACTCATTTCCAATTTTATCCATTGCACAAAATACATAATTTTTTTTTTTTTTTTGCGGTACCCAGGCCTTTCACTGCTGTGGCCTCTCCCGTTGTGGAGCACAGGCTCTGGACAGGCAGGATCAGCGGCCATGGCTCACGGGCCCAGCTGCTCCGTGGCACGTGGGATCTTCCCGGACCGGGGCACGAACCCGTGTCCCCTGCATCGGCAGGCGGACTCTCAACCACTGCTCCACCAGGGAAGCCCCTTTAAATATTTTTTTAATTGACATTGATTTGGTCTTTTCCTGTGATTTCAGTTAAAGTAGTTGTTTGTTTTGTGCATCCTATGGCATTTTCTAAAGAAGAAAAGAGTCCCTCTCTTCCAGAAGTCCCTTCAAATTGACCCAAACTCATCCCCTATTATCCAGTGAGTACAGTTGCCTCCGTTCACCTTCGAAAAGATTGCTTTTCTAAATTTGGTTCCATTTCCTATTTCTCGTCTCCTTATTTCCGCCATGAGCTCCCTTTTGTTCTTTGTTCACAAGCAGCCACCTGGAGTCCTGAGAGGGTCTTGCTGCACAAGGACAGGAGGCTAGTTGCTTGGTTGCGGACCAGTGCTTTCCACAGGCCAGAACCGCACTATGTGTGTTGGTTGGTTGTTTTTAATGTTCTTGCTACTAAACTTTAATCTTTTATTCTCTCAACAATTTCTTTTTATCTTGAATCATCTTAAGGTCGCTTCTTTTTTTTTATTCTTGGATGCACACTGCTAGCAGTCTGGAGACACAGTGTATGCATAGTTACATAAATTAAAGGCCTCAAACCTGGCTCTCGTAGCAGGGGTTTATATGCAGACTTCTCCAGATTCTCTCCAAACAGAAATGTAGCGTGAACGAAGCCAAGACCAGATTGAGCTGAACTAACTGAACTGAGATGGTGCTGACACCCTGTCTCTTCCCTTCTCTTTAACCCGGGTGATGACCTCCTTCCCTTTTGGGGGAAGTGCTTTTCAGACCTGCCGCCTTCTGCAAAGTTTTTGTCCCCTGCAGTTCAACTCTGCTTTATCAACATTCTTCTAATGTTAAATTTGTGTTTGGGGAACCTCGGTGAAAGTTCTTGAATCATATTCTGTTAAGTTCTCCAAAATCCAGTGATTCCACGTCTCTACTTTTCAATGTCTGAAACACAACCAGGGAGTAATCAGTCAATCATTTCTCTGATTCCCATACCATTAATGCACTAAAAAAAATAAACAGAACAATAAACGATTTGTTCTCCTGACCCCAGAGGAAAGCCCAAACTCTTTGGGTATATTGGAATTTTATTTTTATATGTGATCTGAAACAAAAGAACCATCAACCAGGACTTGGACACATTTTCATGTACTAAGTTACCTCTAACAATATCTATCACTTTCTAAGAGGATTTGCTTTATATTGATGAAACGTATGCAGAATACTTAAAGGAATTCTTATAAAAGGATGGTCCAGTTGTATTGGGAGTTTGTTTTTGTAGATCTAAACCAGTTAAGGTCAGTGATTTTATTTTCCATAAAGGGGCCTCTATCTGTTGTTAATTTAAAATTCTATACTCGCTTGACTTAGCTTCTTCAGTTATGTTTAAATTATGTTGATATTGATATGATTTTCAGCTTTTGGTAAACATTGCAGTTTATGTGGGGACTCCCAGACTTTAACCCAACACAGAGTTAAAATGAAACCAACCCAGAGTATACTATAAAGTAGACAGTATAACCGTAGTGGAAAGGACATCTAACATTTAGACCAATTCTGTGCTCGTTGCCAATTTCACCAAATTAGCATTGCCTTATCAAGGTTGTAATGAGAAGACGTGCTAAAAGATTTCCTAATTTTGTAGTCTATTTTAAGAACTCAGTATTGATTAAAATGGAATTAATATGTCCTTTATCTTTTTTCATATCATAATTTTTTGTTCTAGTTTATCACTGAATGATATTTCTAATTAGCAGCTGAACATTTTGCTAAATTTTAGTGTTGGTTTAGATTTCAGCAATTAAATGAGATGAAATGTGATTGCTGGAGAGGACTTCCCATGCTGTGGTAGTAATACTGGATTCCTAACAATGGTCTTCTAGTACATAAATATTTCACTTATTTGTAGTCATTTTAACCTCGTCCAAATGCCATGACTTTGTAATTAATCTGTCCCTGGATAATCAAGAGTTGACTGGGGCTTCCCTGGTGGCGTAGTGGTTGAGAGTCCGCCTGCTGATGCAGGGGACATGGGTTCGTGCCCTGGTCCGGGAGGATCCCACATGCCACGGAGTGGCTGGGCCCGTGAGCCATGGCTGCTGAGCCTGCGCGTCCGGAGCCTGTGCTCAGCAACAGGAGAGCCCACAACAGTGAGAGGCCTATGTACCACAAAAAAAAAAAAAAAAAAAAAGAGTTGACTGTACTCTGTGCCTGTGTTTGACTTGCTCATACATTTTACTTTTCTGGTTTGCTTATAGACTATAGACTATTTTATTGTAGACTATTCATTAGCTCTCTGATCTCTTACTTCATTATTACAAATTTATATATAAGTATATGCATGTGTTTCATCATCTGGTAGTGTCTTATTTTGAAAATGGTTTTTGTATCAGTAATCCTTAAGCTTAATTTTCACCAGTATAATTTAATTTCCCAAAAATTATTCAAATAATTAGGCATTTCTAGATATAGTAAATTGCTGTTTACTCAGCATAGTGAGTAGTTACTTTTCCCCACTTAGTGTGATTAGACATAATCATTGATAATTTCTGTGAAGAAGCTAGCAGTACGGGACCAGGTTTCAACAGAAATGTAGCCTTTTCAATCTAAGTCCAGTTGGATGTCTGGGTCCAAAAAGAGATCATATGCAAAAGAAACAGGCTGACAGTTGGGGTCTGGAGGTGGGACAGGGGAGGCAGCACAGTTGTGTGAGTATAATGCAGAGGTGGTATTAACACCACTTACCAAGCTGGGCGTTTCCAAGACTTCCTCCAGGGTAGATGTGAGAAGACCAGAGTAGGATGCACACAGGCCCCTGGAGGTCTGAGCCTTAGCAGAAACAGAACAGAATTGATACAAAGACTGCCAGTGTGACCAGGAGGGGTCACACTGTGACACACACTCCCCACCCTGGCCCGGCCCCACCCGAGTGCTTGGGTTGGAAGGGAATCAGACACCAGCCCTGTGTATTCAAGCATTGGGCGGAAGAGCTGGGAGTGGGAGGTGCCTGTGAGTATCCTGGACTGCTGCCTTTGGCAGGCTGCTAGGGAGTGGGTGGCTTGCTGACACTTGGACATACATTCTAACTGCTCAGATGGCTCTAGACAGTGCTAAAGATGGCAACCACTGTTTCCTATGAAGATGAGTAAATGCTTGTCAGGTAAATGGTAATCTGTTACACTAAAATATATAATAATCTGGAACATATCAGATTGATTATATGAAGTACAGGTTTTGCTTTGTTTTCTTTTAACCGGCTTGTTTTTAAAGTGCTCTTGTGAAAAATTCTAAAATTTATATGGAACCACAAAGGACTGTACAAAGCCAAATCAAGCTTGAGAAGGAAGAACAAAGCTGGAGGCATCACAATTCCTGATTTCAAAATATATCACAAGGCTACAGTAATTAAAACAGTATGGTACTGGCATAAAGATAGACATATAAACTAATGGAACAGAATAAAGAGCCTAGAAATAAACCCATGCATATACAATCAACTGACCTTTGACAAGAGTGCTAAGAATACACAATAGGAAAAGGATAGTTTCTTCAATAAATGGTGCTGGGAGAACTAGATACCCACATGCAAATAAATGAAATTGGACCCTTATATTACACTATACACAAAATTCAACTCAAAGTGGATTAAAGGCTTAAACGTAAGACCTGAAACTATAAATCTCCTAGAAAAAAAACAGAGGAAGAGCTTCTGGACATTGGTCTTGTCAATGATTTCATTGATAGGACACTAAAAGAACAACAAAGGCAAAAATAGACAAGTGGGACTACATCAAATTTAAAAGCTTCAACACAGCAAAGGAAACCATCAGCAGAGTAAAAAGGCAACCTACGGAATGGAGAAAAATATTTGCAAATCATATATCAGATATGGGGTTAATTTCCAAAATATGCAAAGGATAAGGAACTCCTACAACTCCATAGCAAAAAAACCTGATTTTACAATGGGCTAAATACTTGAATAGGCATTTCTCCAAAGAAGAAATACAACTGTCCAACAGGTATATGAGCAGATAGTGTCACTCATCTTTAGAGAAATACAAATCAAAACCACAGTTAGAAATCACCTCATACCTGCTAGAATTGCTCTTATCAAGAAAATAATAGACAGGTGTTGATGAGGATGTAGAGAAATTGGAACCTTGCACAATATTGATGGGAGTGCAAAATGGTACAGCTGCTATGGAAAACAGTATGGAGATTCCTCAGAAAATTAAAAATAGAACTACCATATGGTCTAGCAATCTCACTCCTGTGTATTTATCCAAAAGAATTGAGGTCAGGATTTCGAAGAGATAGTAGCATGCCAGTGTTCATTGCGATATTCACAACAGGCAAGATTTGGAAACAACCTAAACGTCCACTGGCAGATGAATGGATAAAGAAAATGTGGTCTCATATGCCCAAGGATTGCAGTAGGCTCCTAACAAGTTGCTTCTCCCCTCTACCCCTCCCTGCCCCACCCTATCCCTATCCTCCATTTGGGAGCCAGAGTGTGAGAATCTTTTTAAACTACAGTTGGGGTGGACTTCCCTGGCGGTCCAGTGGTTAAGACTGCACTTGGGTTCGATCCCTGGTCGGGGAACTAAGATCCCACATGCTGCACGGCACGGCCAAAAGATAAAATAAAATACATTTGGGGTCAGGGGTGCCAACCATCCACGGAGTGGAAAATCCACGTATAACTTTATAGTCAGCCCTTCATATCCGATGTTCTGCAGATTCAACCAACCGCGGATGTTGTAGTATGTATTTATTGAAAAAAAATCCATGTATTAGTGGGCCCATGCATTTCAGACCTGTGTTGTTCAAGGTCCACTGTACGAATCTGATTGCCTTACTGCCATGTTAAACAAACTCAAGGGGCTTCTGTTTGCTTTTAAGAGAAATATCAAAATTTCCCTTTTGCAGGAAACAAATTCCAATATATGTCTATTATTTTCTTTTATCTAGTTGATTTTACATATTTGAGCACAGAGAAACCTACACAAGGATATGTAAAACACTTTACATCAGTCCTTAACGGAGTAGGGTCGGAGGCAGGGCCGATTTGTGGCCTTAGCATGGTGGCTAAGAGCCGGACTCTAGGACTAGACTGCTTGGGTCCACATCCAGCATGCACTTGCTAACTCTGTGGCCTTGGGCAGGTAACTTAAATTTCTTTGTATTTTAGGATTAATAGTAGCATGAAAGCATTTGGCAGGTGCCTAGCACCTAGTAAGTACTATATGTTTTCCTCTGTTAATTAACAGTTAATTAATTTTCCTCTCTATTGTTGAGTTGCTATAATAAACATGCTTTACTTTTACAACACATAAATTTGGAAGAAAGTTTTAAAGAAAAGGGGGAAAAAAGATCCAAGGATATCTGGGGCAGTTCTTACTATTGCCTGCAAAGCACTGTATGACAAGCCCCTGTCTATTAGTAACTTCATCTTACTCTACTTTTCTTTCCTTTGCTCTTCTGGACCCCAGTCATCCCAGTCTTCTCATTTCCTGCAGCCTGACCTCTGCTCATCTTTCAGGTCTCAGGTCAGAGTGATTTCTCAGGAAGTCCTTTTATTGGCCCGTTAGACAAGGCCAGATCCCCTTGACCTCGTAGAACGTTTTTTTTTAAACAGCATTTATCCAAGTTGTAATTACATATTTCTTTGAGTGTTTGTTTAGTGATTGACACCCCATCACTTGAGGAGAACCTCTGAGAGGCTAAGACTGTCCATATCACCCACCATTCTATCCCCCGTGCCTAGCACAGCAATTGCCGAACTGAGAAGTAAAGGGGTGTTTCAGAAAACCCACCAGGTCGGTGTGGGGAGCCCCTAGGCTCTATGAGGACCTGGCAGCAGTGACACTGGAAGGGACGGGAGCTGCTGCGTTTTTAAGGGTAGTGTCATTTCTGCCAAGGATTTTTAGTTGTATCCAGATATCTTGGAGCCCCCAAAGATAGCTCCTCAAGCATTTTTTTATTTCAGAAGTTTTTCTTAGAGGCCTGCAGAGAAACTCTTACGTACAGAAATGTGAATCCTGCCCTCCGAGATCTGCCTGCAGCACTAGGACAGTGTTCTCCCCTAGTAGGTGTGCAGGAGTCATAGCAGGTATGCTTCTTTAACCATCATCATGGGCTACAGGACCAGCATTCACATCAGCAACTGGTATGGATGCAAAGGACATAATAAATTTTCATGGCTTAGTGTTAAATAAAATTAAGAAGGGTGAAGGCCAGTATGTTAGTCAGGCTTCTCCAGAGAAACAGAACCAATAAGGAGAGTGTGTGTGTGTGTGTGTGTGTGTGTGTGTGTGTGTGTGTGTGTGTGTAAAATAGAGATTGGTTGGTTGATTGATTGTAAGAAATTGGTTCATGCAGTTGTGGAGGCTGGCAAGTCCAAAAGCTGGAGGCTGGAGGCCCACGGAGGAGCTGCCGTTTGCTTCCAAAGGCAGACGGCTGGCAGAATCCCCCTTCTTTGGAAAACCTCAGTCTAATTTCTCAAGGGATTGCGTGAGGCCCACCTGCATCATGGAGGGCAATCTACTTTACTCAGTCTGTTGATTTAACTGTTAATCCCATCCCAAAAAAATGCCTTCACAGAAATATCTAGAATAGTGTTTGACCAAGCATCTGGGAAGCGTGCCTGAGCCAAGTTGACACACACACGATCAACCATCCTACCCAGAGTAAGCTGCCCTTGCCTGTGCTGTTAGCCTGCTCTAGGAAAGCTCTGAAGTTCTGCAGGTCTATAAAAGACAGCCTCTGCGTGAGGTTCAGATTCTAGTCCGATCATCTAGAGCTTATATGTAAGGTGCCCAAAATATCCAAAAGAGCCTTAAAGAACCAGAGGTCTTTGTTACTTACATAAAGTTCAGGAGCTTTGCTGTTGTTTTAGAGGTATTTAAGCATCATGGTTTCCTTGTTTTGTTTTGTAGTTTGCATTGCCTTTCAAAAAGTGCATGCACTCACCCCCAGAAATCAGCATCTCATGATTTTTTCCCATTTTATAGATGAGGAAATGGAGGCTCCTATATTAGCTTTTATGCCAGATCAATGGCCATTAAGTGGCTGGGTTGAACCTAGGTCTTCTCATTTTACATTGAGCCTTTCCCCTCTTTCCCTAACCCCTTGTTCCATAACATCTCACTTCTAAAGGAGGAGGGAGGGGAAAAGAGAGAGAGTATGAATGAATATGAAAATGAATATTTACAGAACTCCTACCTGAATTCAGGATAGGAGAAATAAAAAATTTTACCAGATTATATGCTTGCCTTGACCCCTCTGGGGCTGTGGCTATTTCAAGCCAGAGGAATTTAGGTTTGCTCTCCATTCCTTTCTAGTTCTGCATTATGGGTGACTATATTTATGGACAAATAAATATTGAAACTCTAAAGAAATCACCTCCTTCACTCTCTGGGTCACATTCCCTACCACCCTGTAGCATTTAAGAGTGTTTTCACAGTCATCACGTCTGCCAGGTTTGGGTCTTGTGTTATGCCTCCTTCCAGTTTGTTTGGTTAGTTAGCTAATGTGTTTTGCATTCAACCAAGGAAATTCAAAATACTGTCTCCAAGAGAGCCAGCTAGAGTAGAAGTGCTGTCCAACTTGAGAGTGGTAGGCCGGCTGAGTTCTCTGGGTGATGATTGAGCAAACCACCCGCTAATTTTAGGCTGAGAAAGGATGGGGCACAAATTGAGTTTTCAGTAGAAAAATAACGTCCTGCTAAGACGTCCTATAACCTTGGAAGTAAGTATCTTCTGGCTCTCTAGCTCTGGGCCATTTTGAAGCTTCATATCCCTACTCATTATCGGATTAAGTGTAGTGAAGACTTTAGTTTTGAAACTGTGACTTTCTGCCTTAGGTCACCTGGATCTGAAAGGTCATGAAAGCAAAGCTTGTCCTTTTTTCCTATGACTAATGTAGGTGGGAAGCAGTGGGCCTCAGGCACCCATAAGTGGATAAGCTGAGCAATAGCACGCAGGGCTACAGAATTTTCCTGCATTACCACTTTCAAGCTTGTATACCAGATACTGAATTGTAGTGCAAAATGTGTATTAATTGCCCGTACTTATATACATATTGTAACTTTTCAAAAAATTTTATCGTGAACACCATCTGCCTTGGTTTGTGTGGATGAAGTTTAAGTTTATAGCCAAAGCTCCATTTGGTCCTGCACAACAAAATTGCATATGGCTTTGTTAGTCCCAATTCTGGCATCTTTTGGAGCTAAAAACAGGCCATTAAAAATAAAACATATGTTTTCCAGGGATTGATTTCCTAGAGACAGTGCAAAAGTATAATGTATCTTTGCCTTGAATATAGAGATGACATTTAATAGTTCCTAGTTTTGAACTTCCTAGATTATCTCACTGAATTTTCATGACAAATCTGTGCAGTAGGTAGAACAGTTGTTTTATAAAATAAGTGGAAACAGAGAAATGGTATTCACCTAAAGACCCCTGGACTGCATATTTTTAGCAATTACCATTTTTGGTTGCCTACTTTGAGTCGAGGGACTGATTCTAGCTGGCTGTGTTACCTACACCTGCTAATATTATTTAATCCTCATAACAACCTGTGGAGTCACTGGTAGGGTTCTCACTTTATAGATGAGGAGGGTAAGTTTCAGGGAGATTAAATAATCTCTCTAAGGCCGTGTTGCTGGTCAAGTAGAGCTCTTCTGGTCTGAAGTCCATGCTTTTTCTAGCCTTCAAGCTTCACCTCATTATAGTGTTCAGATTGATGTCATTAAGTTCTGTGGCCATTTATGACCCATATTTGATTTTTAGTTCATCAGAGCATTTGAGTGGGGAATAGGTCAGAGCCAATGGAAATTTGACTTGTTGGATCCTATGGTTGCTATATGCTAACTTTTATAGTAATAAAATGCTATAAATCCCTGTGTTTGCATTGTTTATGGCAATCAAGATGTTTCAACTAAAAAAAAATGTATGTTGTCCGGGGATTAAGATACTTAAATTCAAGAAGTATTTATAGAGCACCAGTATTTGCTAGGTGCTGTGTGATTGGTACTTTCATGCCTAGTATTTAATACGATTTTTACAGTGTTCCAGCAGGCCTTAATTATTGTGTGTTTGCAGATAAGGAAACCTAGCCTCAAAAAGAATAAAATACTTGGGGAAGGATACACAACTAGTAAGTAGAGCTAGAGATACACTGGGGTGTTTCACTTCATGTCCATTACTTTTAGTCCGGTGTTAATGTTCCCAGTTTCCAACATGCTCTGTTGCTACTGTGGTCACTCTGCCATCTCTCAACCCACCATCAGCACAACCCATTCCTTGTCATTTGCATACCCTCCCTTGTGAATTTCAGATAATTTCGTCATCAACCCAGGGAGCATTTCCTGAATTGTAACTAAAATTGTCTATGGGAGATCATGCATCTAAAGAAGGTACTATATAATGTAGCCATTAGCATCTTGTTGAGGGACCTCTGCTTTTCAGAATTCACTTCACAGAAAGCAATGGAGTTATCCAGCATTTCTGAGAAATAAGACAAGTGATGGATACATGTAGTTCAAATCAGGACAACTCATTACATCTGCAGTGGGTGTTTAAGGAGACCTGAGGTAATTGAACATGGTAATTGTGTTGCTGTATCTGAAGGGTTTCATTGACACTTGTTTTGTTTTGCCTGAGCCCATAATTGCAGAAATATTCTCCCATGGTGATTAGTTCCCAATTTAAAATTGACTGTTTCGGGCTTCCCTGGTGGCACAGTGGTTAAGAATCCACCTGCCAGTGCAGGGGACGCGGGTTCAAGCCCTGGTCCGGGAAGATCCCACATGCCGCGGAGCAACTATGCCCATGCGCCACAACTACTGAGCCTGCGCTCTAGAGCCCAGGAGCCACAACTACTGAGCCTACGAGCCACAACTACTAAGCCCGTGCAGCACAACTACTGAAGCCCGCCCACCTAGAGCCCATGCTTTGCAACAAGAGAAGCCACCGCAATGAGAAGCCCACGCACCGCAACGAAGAGTAGCCCCCCGCTGACTGCAAGTAGAGAAAGCCCGTGCACAGCAACGAAGACCCAACACAGCCAAAAATAAATAAATAAAATAAATTTTAAAAAATAAAAATAAAATTGACTTTCATTAAAGGTAACTCCATAATGAGACCAGTGAGCCCCCAAGGTGTGTGCTTTAATGACAGTAATTCCCTCCTCACTTGCTACTTGACCAAGTGCACAGAGAAGATGTAAGGCAAAGCCTTCCTCTTAAGTCCTGCTTGAATTGCAAGAAAAGAGGAGGTCGAATTACATTGCCTTTAAGGTCCCTTCCAGCGTTAGCATTCTGTGATTCTTTGGAATATTCACCAAATGGAAGTTCAAAAATTGATTCTGCTTTCACACTGAGAGGGAAGAATGCCCACAATTCAATACAAGATTAGAAGCTGCAGAGAGGAAATAGTTGTCTTGAGTGAGTTCTTTTATTGGAAATCAGCCTTGTACTACTGGACAGGAAATTAAGTGCTTGCCTGGGTCATTAATCATTGTGCCGATTTGAAAATTAGCAGTGGGAGGAGGTGGTTATATTTGAGGAGGAAGGAAGGAGTGGGTGGAAGGAGCGATTCTGAAAGCTCCCCCTTCGGAGTGGGCATTAGCTGGAGAAGATAGAGTGATACCAACCACCCCCATCTGGTGCAGGTGTCTCCACTATTTCTGCCAAGTCTCCTGATTGTTCCCACACATCTCCTACCCCAAACTCTTCCCCATCTCTGCCAAGAGGAGGGAAAGAGAAAGAATTCTAGGATTTTCACTGAGAAAAGGCAGAGAAGTGATCATCTAATGGGGGTCATATTTCTCTGTTTAGCTCAAGAAGGATATTATAAGGGAAGAAGATAAGATTGGGATAGCCATAGTTCTTGTCAAAGTTACATTGAAAAGAGACAAAAAAAAAAAAAACCCACAGCAAAAATATGAGTAATAGGTTATATCATGTCAGGACAGCTTGTGTCCTTCAAAACAACTCCAACTTTTACTGTCTCTCTCTTTCCAAGTAGAACCGCACTCAGGAAATTGTCTGCTGCCACGTAAAGTTGGAGCTTTTTTCTTCTGTTACTTGGGCTAGAAACGTATCAGGACCATCCTTGCTTTCCTTTTCCATCCTCCCGCCCACCACCCTGGTATCTAACAGTTTTAGAGTGTTTGCACTTTTCTATGTATTTTTGCTTTAAGGTGAGAGGTTTTGGTAAATAAAAACTTGGCAGCAGATTTTACTTCCACAAAAATAACAATTCTTACATCTCCGGGTATCATCTCTCTCAAAGGTGTTCCCAGGGGAGATGAAATATACCACTGGACTTTCTCATCACTCATCCAAACTGCCTCAGAAATTTGCACCCCTTGGAGTCTGATTGACTAAGCCTTCTGTAACACTCTCTCTTCTCCTAGGGATTTTTCTGATGGGAAAGTGGCTAAATTAGGTTGGGAGTTGAAGCATTTGGCTCGGTTACAGTTTGTGTGGGGCTTTGCTCTTTCTCTGTCTCCAGACACTTGCTTCTTTCTGACTGTAGTTTCACACTGTTGTTAACTGCTGGGTGTTCAGTTTGGTCCTTAGCATCCCTGATGAATCCTGTCCTGAATCATCCTTCCGAGCACTGCAGGGGCTGTCCTGCTTGGTGATCGCTCTCAGGCTTGGTTGGGACAGAAATAGACTTCTCCCTTCTCCCTACAGATCACACTCCAGCCTGCATAGAGATCGGCATCTTATCTCCAAACTAGTCACAGCTGCTCCCCACCCTAACCCCCATTATTTACACCAGGGATGAGTACCTAGAGATAATTTCCAAAATTAAAAAAAGAAATCAACACCAGGTGAAGCATCATTGTCAGCACAGGAAGAGTGTTTGGAGCAGCTAATGATGCAAAGGATGAGATCTGCTGCCGTGAGCCAGCCGCCTCTTCACAGGAAGTCACACAGACTTGCAGTGTTTGGGGCTCTTCTGAATGAAAAACAGTAGGCCAGGTTCCCACTTTGTTGGAGTTTAGCTAGCTAGCTTGAGAAGTAATGTCAGTTACTTGGGAACTCTTGAAGTTCTGACTTGGAGAACTGGATCCCAGCAGTGCCTTTAGGGGCCTTCGTCTTCTGAGCCTGCACTCCTGCCTCCTAAAACCTGGCTCTTGAAGTCATAATGACTTGTAATGGCCAGAGCCCTGGTCTTCTCCATTCCTTCTCCTTGACTCTGTAACACCAGACACCAGCAGGAACCGTCCTTGAAACTCTACTTCCCACTGTCCGTGGCGGTCCACTCTCCTGGCTTCGCTCCATCTTTTCAGTTCCTTCTTTGTCTTCTTTGGGTCATCCCTGCTGTGTTGGCCTTAAGACTCTGCCTGTTTCTCTTTCTCCCTCTCCCTCTCCCTCCCTCCCTCCCTCCCTCCCTCTCTCTCTCTCTCTCTCTCTCTCTCTCTCTCTCTCTCCCTCCCCCCTCTCCCCACCCCGCCCTTCTCTTCGCGTCTCCCTCTCTTCATCTCTACAGAAAACCTAACCCTCCCAGCTTCCAATGTCACCTCCTGTAGGTGACTCTTTACTCTAGACCTCTCCCATTCCAAAGTTCCACTGACTGCTGAATACGCTTCCACTTTATCATCTCAGCTTCAACTTATCTGGGGAAAAAAAATTTTTTTTCACCCCCTAAACCCTGCAGTGTCTGTTTTTGTCATTGTCATTTCAATCCATGTCATAGACCACCATGTTGGTCCCCATACTCTTTCTCCTTTGTGCCACTGTTCCCAGGAAGGGGCTCAAGCAGACGTCCAGGGACACGTACGAGGTCGTTTCCATGAACGAAGCACTAAGTGCCAAGCGCCACACTGAACTCTTTCCTGGGCCTACTCCACTTAGTCCTCACAGCTTCCTGTCAGGTGGTCAGTGGGAAGGGACTGTGCCCTCTCTACCCAGAGGTGGGAACAGACATCACCCTTTCCCCTCCTCCCCTCTGGACATCCCAGGACTGACTGTGTACTTTAGAATAGGAAGAGGGTATGGATTGTCGATCCAGGCTGCCCGTGAGGGCAACTCCCTTGGGGATTTTGTGGCTGGAGACTCAAGTGCCTTCCCTCCTTCTTTGCTCCCCCTTTTTGGAGTTGCAGGACTTGGTTCTGGGGTGCCTTCCCTGTGCCAGGCTCCTTTGGCTCTGCCTGGGGGAGGAGAAAAATACATGGCTGGCGTAGGCTTCGGCACTGAGTCTAAAAGAGGGCAAGAGAGGGACCCGCGAGGAGTTCAGTGTGCCCTGACCAGTGGCAGCTTGGCTCTGACATCCTGCCTCCCTGGCGCTCATTCATTCATTCAACCAGTCTGTCTGTGTGTATCACAGAGGTACACTGGGCAGCACGCTGGACACTCAGCCCCAGCTCTCCCTTGTGACCGGGAGAAATGCACTTTTTACAGCTCTTTTTTTTTTTTTTTTTTTTCTTTCTCTGTACGCGGGCCTCTCACTGTTGCAGCCTCTCCCGTTGAGGAGGACAGGCTCCAGACGTGCAGGCTTAGCGGCCATGGCTCACGGGCCCAGCCGCTCCATGGCATTTGGGATCTTCCCGGACCGGGGCACGAACCCGCGTCCCCTGCATCGGCAGGCAGACTCTCAACCACTGCGCCACCAGGGAAGCTCCCTACAGCTCATTTTATAGTTGATTTCACTGGAACCGTGGTAAGTGCCACAAGTGTGTGGCAGGCACTCGTTGGTCGGGGCTCTTCGCCGCGCTGTCTCCTGGCTTTCCACGTGAGGAGTCACGGTGCAGGGTGGCTGCTGGGCAAGGCGCGCACCCCGTGCGCCAGCGGGGCGTCCTCTGCTCACAGCATGGCAGTAGGTGGAGCCCACCCACCTGTCGCCAAGCCGCTCAGGCCAGCCCTGCGGCTTGGCATTCCCACCCACGGCTCCACCTGCGCTCAGGTATTCTCACCACTTCCGGCGTTTTCTCCTCACTCTTCCACCTCCACATTCTCGAATCACCCAAAGCCCAGCCCACCCTCAGGGCCTCCCTCGTGTCCCAATTTCTCCTCTGTCCCAGCAATGCCACTGTGCTCTGTCTTCTCCTCTAATATTATAGTTGATGCCTCTTCTGTGAGGAGTTGTTACGGGTTCTCAAACTCCATACAGGCACTGGCCGTAGCAGCATCACCTGGAAACTTGTCAGTAATGCAGAGTCTCAGTCCGCTGGCCCCTACCGTCAGAATCAGAGCTGGCGGTGGGCCCAGCAGGCTGTGCTGTAACAAGCCCTCCGGTGATTTTGATATACACCAGTTTGAGAACCACTAGTGGTGTCTCCTTTAGAATTTAATGGTGTGTTACCTTATTTTCATATTTCATAGGTTAATATTTTGTTTCCACAACAAGATTGTAAGTCTACTATTTTGCCTACATTCGTCTTTTTACCCAGTGTTATTAACAGTTTAATATACATTTGGTTGCACCCCTGAAAGCTGTTCCAATCAATTTTCACCAATTTCCATATGACTAGTAATTTCATCTTGGTCTGCTTAGGAATCCGTGGTATACGTAGAGCAATAGTAAATCCTTCACAATCTCTGAAACCAGTTGAGAAGCTCTTATTGGTATAGAGTGCATAACACAGGAAGGGCTGTAACCCGCAAACCATTCTTTATGGGTTTAAGTGTGGGAGAGATGTTCTTAAGATGATTAGATTTTGCTCCCCACACAATGGATGGCAATAGAATTGAATGGCTTGGGGGGGTGGGGACTTAGTATGACATCAATTTGATGGAAATGATGAAATAGAAGAAGGAGGAACAGATTTTTTGTGAGTTAAAGTACGTGGTTAGGTTGGAAGGTATTTCCCATTCACTTCAAAGGCTAGGGTCTAGTTATGTTGACATATATCTCTGGGGGGGCCTGTATGAATTTTGAGGAGAATGCTGTAAGGCACCTGTTGTTTCAAGGGAGAATATTTTTAATGTGTTGACCAAACCCGATGCTTGACCTGTAAGACATTCAAATTTTCCCTTCTTTTCTTCTTTCTTTTTTCCTTCCCTTCTTTATTCTTTCCTTCCTGATATATTAAAGTGTTAGAGATACTAGTGATAGATTTTTCTCTAGAAATAACAGTCTGGGGGAAGAGTTTATTTACTCTATTTCATCATGATAGTCCTTTACCTTCCCACCCTCCCATATGCAACCATTTAAATGTGTTTCTGGTGCCTTTTTTCTTTGGATGTGTTTTTATGAAAGCACAATGGTTTATGTGCAAGTACTTTAGATTTACATAAATTATACTGTGTTTTAAGTCTCATATTTCTTTTTTTTTTTCCATTCAGCCCTGTGTTTTTAAGGATCCACTATGTTTTTATTTTTTTATTTATTTTAAATTTATTTTATTGAAGTATAGTTGATTTACAATGTGTTAATTTCTACTGTACAGCAAAGTGATTCAGTTATACACATATACACATTCTTTTTCATATTCTTTTCCATTATGGTTTATCACAGGATATTGAATATAGCTCCCTGTGCTTTACAAGGATCCACTACATTTTTTTTTTTTTTTTTTTTTTTTTTGCAGTACGCGGGCCTCTCACTGTTGTGGCCTCTCCCGTTGCAGAGCACAGGCTCCGGACGCGCAGGCTCAGCGGCCATGGCTCACGGGCCCAGCCGCTCCGCGGCATGTGGGATCTTCCCGGACCGGGGCACGAACCCGTGTCCCCTGCATCGGCAGGCGGATTCTCAACCACTGTGCCACCAGGGAAGCCCGATCCACTACGTTTTTAAAATCCATTCTTGTTTTACTGTGTGTTCATATGCTCTCCCAAGAATGGGCAGCAAAAATCATGCTGCTGTGAGCATCCTCATGCATTCTCCTTATGCTCTTGTTTGAACATTTCTTGGGGATATGAACCCAGAAGTGGAATTGCTGGCCTTAGAAGTATGTAGAATTAATGTTACTACCTGGTGCCAGATCGCTCTCCAGAATGGCTGCCCCAGCCTCACTCCCATCACAGTCTAACAGGATTCCTTACCCACATCAGGAATTTACCATTTTTGTCTAATGAATGTGAAGTAATAGCCCTTAATTTGCATTTATTTGACTATTCAGCTTCTTGTCACCTGCTTGATACTCTTTTTATTTTTTTATTTTTTTCCCTGCTTCCTACTCTTTAGGATAGCCTCCTTAGTACATTGTCTGTTCATTTTCTGGCCTGCCATTGTGTTAGCGGTGGTGTCTTTTTTGGTGATTTGCAGCATTACGTTGACCAGTTCAGATATCAATCTCTTTTCAGTTTTGGGCTTCGCAAGCATCATCTGTTGCATCACCGCTCTGTCAACTTTTCCCATGAAATCCTTTTCTGAACAGAAATCCTTAATTTTAATGTAATCGTTATTTGGCCCTATAGTTTCTGCTTCTGAAGTCCTTCCTTACCTGTAGGTGATGTCAGGTAGGGATTCATTTTTAGTTTTTCTCTGCACAGTGAGCCAGTTTTACCACACCGAAGTGTGAATATCTTTTCCAGTTATCTTTGTCACATAATATAATGATGTCTTCCATTTCCCTAACCCTCTTGAAATTCATTCATTCCACAGAAGTGTTTGTATAAGTTGAAATGACTCAGAAGCCTAGAAGAATAAGCTGCCTCTCACTGACTAGTAAGAATAACACTCATGAAAACAATGTCAGCAAGCCCTTA
Organism: Mesoplodon mirus; assembly: GCF_964341445.2. Classification (NCBI taxonomy): domain Eukaryota; kingdom Metazoa; phylum Chordata; class Mammalia; order Artiodactyla; family Ziphiidae; genus Mesoplodon; species Mesoplodon mirus. The sequence goes on along the minus strand of NC_138989.1, from coordinate 47,449,312 downwards.
TTCTGGCCTTGGAAAGTTTCAGCTGGACTCCAGATGGAAATAGAGTGTAATTGCTCAAAGAAGCTATCTGTTGACATTGTCTATTCTACTTACAGGGAGTTGATAATATCAGCCAGCATGAACTCAGGTCCTGTCCCACTGTATCCTATAGTGATTAGGTTTATCAACCATCTAATCATTTCAGATTTATGAATTATTTACAGGGCACGCTAAACCTGCTACCCTAAATTACTCACATCTTAAAAACTGGATAGGCTTCCCTAGTGGCACAGTGGTTAAGAATCCGCCTGCTAACGCAGGGGACACGGGTTCGAGCCCTGGTCTGGGAAGATCTCACATGCCACGGAGCAACTAAGCCTGTGCGCCACAACTACTGAGCCTGCGCTCTAGAGCCTGAGAGCCACAACTACTGAGCCCGCGTGCCACAACTACTGCAGCCCGTGCGCCTAGAGCCCGTGCTCCACAACAAGAGAAACCACCGCAGTGACAAGCCCGCACACCACAATGAAGAATAACCCCCACTCACCACAACTAGAGAAAGCCCACGCGCAGCAACAAAGACCCAACGCAGCCAAAAATAAATAAATTAAAAAAAAAAAAAACTGGATAGGCATTGGAAGAATTCAAATGTATGTAAATGAGAGAGAAGGAAACACAGAGACTTGTATTTTTTTCCCAGTAATCTCTGAGTGTCTGAAATATCCTTAGCACTCTGCATGCTGCCTTGAACAGAGTACTAAGTAAATAAATCATATGCTTTGAACTGTTATATTAGTTTGACTAATAGTTAAAATAGGGAGGGAAAATGAACTCAGCCCTTATTTTCAGTTCTCTTACTGAATCCTGACAATAAGAAAACAATATTTATCATCTTACTATTAACCAAATGCATACTGCTCTTTGCTGAGTATTCTTGTACGTACATGGCCTAATTTAATCTTGGCAACAATCCCATGAAGTAGGTGTCAGTTTCAAGTACTGCAATTCCTGTTTGTTTTCTTTGATACCAGTTTTCTTCATTATAAGCTATCATCACCTTAGTATAGTGATTTCTCTATATATATTTGCATATATATTTTTTTTGTATATATTTGCAAGGCCAAATGCTGCACTTTCATCCCTCTTCCTAGGAGCCAAATATTAATGAAGACAGTGTTAAGCCTCTGTATCAACATGGATATAATCTACCAGTTTTTTGATGATTACTCCTAATTTGACAGATTATTAGCCATCATTTCCATTCAACATCTATATGGGTTCTCAAATGTTATAAATTCTTACAGTCGCCTTCTAACATTCCTGGCACGTTAAATGTTTTGGGGTTTGTTTTTTTTTTTTTTTTGGTTTTTATTTTTAAAGAAATAAAATTCTACAACCAGAAAAGGAAAAGGTCAAATCCCCTTAGCACAGTTTCAGAAATCACAGTCACTGACTCACCCCTTATTCTTTTTAAATTTCCCCCAGAGATTTAGGTTTATTAAAAGCCTGATCTTACATTAGAAACAAGAGTATTTTTATTTAAATGTATCTCTGTGCCCTGACAAAGTCACTCCTCTCTGTAAGAGTCCTTCTTCTCTCCAGCCTTGTTTATCCCATCAGACATTCCTGCCAGAAGCAGCCCTGTTTACATAACTGCCCTCGTTGGATGGAATATTTTACTGAGCGCAGCCCTGCACTCACACCACAGCCTGTTTAACATGGAACAGGGACAGACCTGAAAGGCACTAGAGAATGCTCAATAAGCTCGATCTGCAGCGAATAAAAGTGGAGGCATTTGGATGAAAATGAAGCTTTGCAAGAAGGGAGCAAGAGCAGGGACGTGTTGTCAGCAAAGACCAAAGCAAACAAAAGAAGAGAGAGTAGTTCTTTGGTGAAGGGGTGGGGGCGGAAACCTTCCCATGGTTCTGGAGTGTCGGACATAGGTATGTATTTACTGTTTGAAAGCATGCCATTCATGAAGCCCTTGAACAGAAATGGAGCCCTAGGTCTCAGAGCCACAGCATGGCTATTGCTTCTCCATTTTTTAATCAAAAGAAAAAGATTTAACAGGAACGAAGGGCTCTTTGTCACGAGGGCCTTTTCCTTTTACTAGAGTTTCTGTTTTTTACTGCAATTTTGACTGATTTCTAATAAGCGTAGGACTCTCATCCACGGCACTGTGGTCACAAACATATTAGAGTAATTGTATTTTGAGTGTGAGACATTCTAACTGGAATTGCTCTGCATTGAGCAGAGGGTACAGTAGGCAGCTTGTCGTAGAGAAGATAAAACTGGCCATCTCCCATTCTTTGTCTTTCTCTCCCAGAACCAGGTGGCAGTGCTCCACCCTGAATCCACATCTTCCGCATTTCTTTCTCCTCTCTTCCTCCCAGCTACCTGGCTACCAATTGTGCCACTTCTTAAAATTTAGAATGCTTCGTAATGGCTCCTCCTCTTCTGGAGTTTTTGCCCAGATTAATATAAGAAGGCGCTAACACTGTTCTTCTAACCAGGACCACATTCCAAAGAGTATCGTGATTACATTTCTTTTCATTCGTGACAGGTACATCTTTGTCTCATTTGACTTCTCTCTGATGTTCATTGAGGCCTTACCATGTGCCTCTCATCAAGTGAAGCCCTTTATGTAAGTTTAATGATCCCAGTAGCTGATGTTAGTGTTATTGCTCTTGCATTATGGAACTAGGAGACACACGGAGGTGTAGAAGGTCATGACTTAACCAGAGTTGCCCAGTGGGAGGGAGAGCCAGGATTTCAACTCCAGAAGTTCATATGCTTAACTACTGTGTGAAGACATAGAGGTGAAATAACCCATGAGTACGTGCTAAGCCATGAGAACAGAGCATGCCTGGCTCCAGGAGTGCCATACCTCAGCTCTGCTCTTGTATCGACTGCAAGCCTTTAAAGAGTTGCCTTGCTGGTGTGTGTGTATATATGTATGTGTGTATGTATGTATGTGTTTATATATACACATACGTACTCTTTATTTCAGAGTAGTTTTAGTTCCAGAGCAAAACTAAAGGGGAAGGTACAGAGATTTCCCATATACCCCCTCCCCCTACACAGACACAGCCTCCCCCATATCACCATCCCCCACCAGAGTGGTACCTTTGTTAAAGCTGATGAACCTCCATGGACACATCATTATCACCCAACATAACAATTCACTTTTGGTGTTGCACATTCTCTGTGTTCAGACAAGTGTATAATGACATGTATCCACCATTATAGAATCATACACAATAGTTCCGCTGCCCTAAAAATCCTCTGTTCTCTGCCTACTCATCTCTCCCTCTCCACTAATCCCTGAAAACCACTGATTTTTTTTTACTGTCTCCATAGTTTTGCCTTTTCCAGAGTGTCATATAGTTGGAATGGTAGAGTCTGGAGCCTTTTCAAATTGGCTTCTTTTTCTTAGTACTAAGCATTCAAGTTTCCTCTACATCTTTTTTATGGCTTGATTGCCTTGCTTTTTGTAGCTAAAGAATTTGGTGAAAATGTACCCCTGACCCTTACAGAAATGCAATTTAGGACCTCTACAGTATGTTTTCACTGAGTGTCTTTGCTAGCTTTTCCATCTTTAAGTCCATGCGCTAAGCCAAGGTGGGTGTTAAAATTTGGATGGTTCTCCCCACCCCCCTTTGATTATGCCGAGTATGCTCTACATCAGAGTTTTAAGAAACCATTCGTGTTTCTCTACATGGAGTTTTAATCAGTTCAGTTTTGGCCTGAAGGTTCAAAACTAAATCCCTTATAATCAAGGCACTTTTTTTCCTAATGAAAACCACAGCTTGAGCAGCTGCTTGTATTATTGTCTCTCCTCTGTGGTCCCACTGGTGTGTGGGAGTTTACTGTTGGGCTGTGGAAAAGGGAGCAAATGAGAATCCAAGAAAGGGGTCATGTTTCAATAGAGGAATAATGGTGGAATGTTAAAATCCTTGAGTGTTGGATGTGAGGGCGATCTGGCTGCGACATCTGTCACCCCATTGATCGCCAGGGTTGATTCGGCTGATCTGGCTGGCTAGGCGGGTGTCCCCTTCCTCCCTCACCGCTCCATGTGCGTCCCTCCCGAAGCTGCGCGCTCGGTCGAAGAGGACGACCTTCCCCGATAGAGGAGGACCGTTCTTCGGTCAAGGGTATACGAGTAGCTGCGCTCCCCTGCTAGAACCTCCAAACAAGCTCTCAAGGTCCATTTGTAGGAGAACGTAGGGTAGTCAAGCTTCCAAGACTCCAGACACATCCAAATGAGGCGCTGCATGTGGCAGTCTGCCTTTAAAAAAAAAAAAAAAAAAAAAAAAAAAAAAAAATCCTTGAGTGTTTTCCTCACCCTCCCCACCCTTTGGACATGCAGTTTGGCTCTCTTTTTCTTTTTAAATACTTCCATAAGGCATGGAAGAGAAGCATATATCATATGAACCATAGTACTGAAAACTCTTAGACCTCAACTTTGATTCTATACAGAATACCTTCATTTTTGCCTGTAGTTGTAAAATGACAACATAGCTTTAAAGTCTGTCTGTGCCGTGTACGTCCATATTTTGTCCATCTGCGTTGGTGGGGTCTTCCTCTCCTTTGTCTGGGTTGAAATTGTGTTTATCTGTGTGTAATGTTTTTTCTTGCATCAATTTCTGTCTCATTTTCTTTTTTAAATTTGTCTCCATATCTCCTTTTTGCCTCACTTTCCCTGCTTCCCATTTTCTCTTAACCTTTGTTTTCCCCTTCATTTTTTTGTACTATGTGATTTTAAGTTCTACAAATAAAAATTGAAGTTTTACTTTTGCTGTTTGTAACTTTTTATGTAACTTTTTAATGTAGATAAATAGATCATTTTCTATTTCTCCAAAAGAATCCTACCTCAAATAAAATTGCTTTTTACTTATTAGAACCTTGATTTTTTTTTTAATGTGGGTTTTTGATCCTTAATAGAAGCAGCTGCTTCATCCCAGCGACTAGTTCCAGTGCCAGAGATTAGAAAGAGTAGCTGGGTTCTGTTTCCACCAAATGGGTGAATTACTGGTGACACTGTGTACCTTCCATGCTCCAGTCACCCTAAGTTACCCAGAAGTGAAGATAGGTTTTATCATGTAACCAATTGCCAGGGTCATTGTGGGGATTAAACAGGACCATCTGAATAGCCCTGCACACTATCAAAGAAGAATTCGTTGCATATGTAAATAGTAAATGACCCTTCTTCCTCTTAACTTTGGGGAATTTTTTCAGTAACCTACAAGGCACAGTCAACTCCTCTCCCTGTCACCCTCATCCTGAGGAGGGAGGTATTAGTGGCTTGGGGAAGCAGCATAGTAAAAGTGGGCTTAGGATGAGAACGCATGAGTGACAGTCCTGGGCTTGCTATTGACTTGCTGTGACCAAAGACATATTCCTTAATCTCTGCCAGCTTCAGTTTCCTCATGGGTAAAGTCTCTAATAATCCCCGCCCACCACTGTGGATTGTTGAGTGAGGTAATGTGTGTGTGAACACCTTTCGATTGAAAGCAGGCTCTCGGTGGAGTCATCCTGACATGGCTCCGGTCCAGAGGCTCAGACTCCTTTTTCTTTTGTATTTTGTCTTTCCACATTCTATCGAGTCTCTTTCTTAAGAAGCTGGTCACTTGGTATGTGATTCTCTCTTCTCATTCTTTGTTAGTGCTGCCATTTAACATGTTCTGGCCTTCAGAGTCAGGCAAGACCTACCATCATCCGTTACCACGTTTAGGTGGAATACCTGTGGAAGAGGCCAGAAGTAGAGGGAGCTCGGCTGTGTCCAGGCAGAAGGCTGTCAGCACTGTAGGTCTTAAATGAGCTTGATCATAAGCTTAGGCTAAAAGCTGTAAACGGAGGCCTCCCACTTAAAGTCATCCTTTCAATTTGAGGGAAAAGGAAGCACCCCAAGAGCCTAGACTTCCCACCTAAATTTCTCAAATATTTCCTGACTGATATCTGCCCACTCACATATGGCATCATGTCAGTCAGTATTGCGTTAGGCCCTGTTCAAACCACAGCCACTCCCTCCTGTCTCATAGAAACCCAGGGTAGTCCCTGAGTTAGAGGAGACTTTTTATTTGAGTGAATCATTAAAAACTATTAATAATTAGGTGCATTTACATTAAAAAAAAATCCAGATTTCCGGCCTCTGGAAATCAGCAGGTGCTGGAGCTCTGAGGTGGCCATCTCCACCTTTTTACTAATTTTACTAATTTACAGCTTCTCTGGTCATGTAAATATTTGATTTTGGTACTCTGGAAAAAATACATATTATATATATTTACATACACACATATATATATGTATTTCTCCTACTCTAAACGCCTGTTCTTCAAAGCAAGCATTTAGTAAGTTTCTAGTATGGACTCAAACTGAGCTGTCAGAGAAGCAGAAGACATGATTCCTGCTGTCAGGGTGCTTGTGGTCCAAGAGAACAATACAAAAACAGGTGAAATAAGTAGGGAATAGTTAAACAAACTCCGGTGATAAATATGAACAAAGATCAGCATGGGCTGAGGTTGTGAGGGAGAGCTTCATGGATGACATTGGACTTGAGCTCATACTTAAATTCATTCCCTCATTCAGCTGTTATTTATTAAGTACCTACTATGTGTCTTGCACAGTGTTGGGCACCGGGAATAAATAGGTGATTGACACACCCCCTGCTTTCTTTAGAGAGCTTACTGTTTAGTTTACAAAGACATGTAAACAAATGAGAATGATAAAATTTACATGCTTGGATAAAGATCTGTAGACAATGAGATCACAAAAGAGTGCAGCCAGGTATATACCTGAGCTAAGAAGATTTTTTATAGAGCAGGTGAAGTGTGAATTGGTTTTGGATGAATAGCTTGGCCAAACCTGGGAATAGAGAAAAGGCATTCCACATCTTGAGTTCAGTATAAGAAGAAGTATAATTCACTGTGGATGGATCTAGATGGATTTTAGCATAATGAGAGGAAAGTAAGGGTCAGATCTTGGAGGGCCTATATATTCTCTATAAAGTTAAATTTTACAGGAGGTGGAAGGCCTCCAAAGTCTTTTAATCAGAGGGTAGAAGGGCGTACACCCCCGCCCCCAGCCTGTCCTCCACTGCCTCCACCCTGCCCCTCCCCAGAGGCTGACCATTAGGGCCAAATCAGCAGACTCTCATGCCCTTTGATTTCCAGCTAAGTTCAGCCATTGGATAGATAGCCCCAGCAGGAGATGGGCAGGTCAGGGGAGGAAGCTGGTCAAGGTCTTTATATTCTCCAGCTTCATGGCTCCCTTGAAGGATAGCCTGGGAACAGCTGCTTCTCCCCTTCTCAGGGCAACCTTATTTACATAACGTTCCCCTTCCTGTAACTAGTCCCTCCCCCGGCACCACAGGCCTATGGTGGTGACCTCTTCTCTGATACTGTCCCTAGCTTCTCACTCTGCTTCCCCTGCAGCCCACCCACACCATCATCAATGACCCTGTTGTAAATAAATCCTCTGCAAATTATCCTCATTTAAAATATGATTCAACTTTAATTTTAAGCACTAGTGGAAAGAATAGTTTTCTGGAATGGCAGTCAAGGGGTAAAGCAATCAACTGGTAAAACTGGCCAAAGCGAGAGATGTTGTAGTTTGTTCAAGAAAGGGAATGGAGTTGAATTGACACCAGTTGAATGTGAGGGATTAGGGAAAGGGAGGGATTAAGGATGACCACCCGGGGTTCTGACTTCGGTGGCTGCTTGATTCAGAAAGTAGAAAGATGAGTTCAGTTTTGCACTTGTAGATTTTTTTTTAATTTATTTATTTTTGGCTGTGCTGGGTCTTCGCTGCTGCGTGTGGGCTTTTTCTAGTTGCGGCGAGCGGGGGCTACTCTTCGTTGTGGTGCACGGACTTCTGATTGCGGTGGCTTCTCATTGCAGAGCATGGGCTCTAGGCATGCATGCGGGCTTCAGTAGTTGCAGCACGCAGGCTCAGTAGTTGTGGCTCATGGGCTCTAGAGCACAGGCTCAGTCGTTGTGGCGCATGGGCACGCGGGCTCAGTAGTTGTGGCTCACGGGCTGTAGAGCACAGGCTCAGTAGTTGTGGCCCATGGGCTTAGTTGCTCCACGGCATGTGGGATATTCCCGGACCAGGGATCGAACCGGTGTTCCCTGCATTGGCAGGCGGATTCTCAACCACTGCGCCACCAGGGAAGCCCCTGGTGTTGATTTTGAGAGAGATCTTTGTGGAAGAAGTGTTTGAGATATGCACCAGGTATTGGGTAGACCGATGTGGAATTCAGGAGAGATCTGGCTGGAGGGAATGTTGGTATGCTGTCAGCTTATAGGTGGTCCTTGAAGCCAAGGTGATAGAAGGGGTCCCCCAGGAGAGCTGAGAGAGTGGGAGAAGGAAGACAGTCATGCACAGAACTTACAGCGGCACTGAAAGGATCCAGGGTTTTGCACAGACTGAGAAAAGAGCAGGAGCACAGGCAAAGGGTAGAGAAGGACTATGGTTGCACAGGTGGTGGGGGAAACGTTTACAGAAGCTGAGTGGAGCCAGATCATGGAGGGACGTGAAAGCTAGGGCAGAGCAGCCTGGGCTGGGTGGTTAGAAATTAAAGAGCTATTATACGTTCATTTATTTCTTCATTTATTCTACAAATGTGTATTGAACACTTAGGTTCTTGAGTGAAATGAAATCCATTCAGGTTGTGTTTCAAGTTGAGTAAAGTGTTGGTGGAAAGGCAGAAATGGAGAGAGCCTGAAGATCTGAAGCAGTAATATCATTATGAAGTGATAAGGATTGAAACCAGAGTAGTAGCAGTGAGTGCTGAGGGCAAAGAGATTTCAAGGAAAGAAAGGGCAAGACATGGGGGAAGGTGAGTATAGAAGAAGAAAGATGATGACCTGGAGATTCCCACCGTTACATGTTAGCAAGCATGTTCAAATCTGAAACCTTTTTAGGTTCCATCATGCCTGTGATAATTGTGCCCCAGAAAATTTCTGATCATTCTGAAGAAGCAACTGACCAACTAAATGCAATGAAAAATGCAATTTTCCCATTTTTCAACAAGTAGGGAAACCATTTGCGTGGTGTGAAATAGCTTGGCTGGTTAGAACATGTGTCCCAGAATGATTTGGTTTTAATCCAGGTCTAGTTAAGTTCAAGGATGGAGTTTCAGAATTGAAGGCAGTGGTCTGACCACGTGTTTTATGGAGATGAGAAATAAATAGAAATACCCACAGATGGTTTATGATGGAATTCATTATTTTTTGGTTAATGATTTCTTGTTCTTTGGCTTTAATTCCTATTGTCTGTGGTTATAAGTTTGGAGCCTTTGTGCTCAGATTTGTTCTTTACCTTTTTCTTTATCCCAATTCCACTTCCACTCCCCTCCCTCCCCCCACCCAAAAAAAATTATAATTTAGGAACTAACTAAAAGTGATACTGGGAATCAGACTATAGAATAGGAAATGTAATTCCTATTTGTGTTTTTATTTTTTTAATTATGCTTAAGATCATTAAAAATTTCAAAAATTGGTAATAAACTGAACAGAATATGAAATATAAATTACTTAATTATTATAAAAATAATTATATCTACCTTTATAATAAGAAAAATGCAGTTAAAATCTCAATGAAATACTGTTTTGTTTTGTTTTTGTGGTACGCGGGCCTCTCACTGTTGTGGCCTCTCCCGTTGCGGAGCACAGGCTCTGGACGCGCAGGCTCAGTGGCCATGGCTCACGGGCCCAGCCGCTCCACGTCATGTGGGATCTTCCTGGACTAGGGCACGAACCTGTGTCCCCTGCATCGGCAGGCGGACTCTCAACCACTGTACCACCAGGGAAGCCCTGAAATACTGTTTTTTACCTGTCAGATTGTCAATGATAATAGGAAATGAGGAAACGCATTAGCGGTGGGAGTATAAGTGGACATATACTCTGTGAAGGTTAGTTTGGCAATACCTATCAAAAGTAAAAGTGGACTTACCTTTTGGCCCAGCAGTTCCACACGTAGGTATTTTCCCGCCAATGTACTTGCATTAAGGACCCAAAGCCTTCAGTACAAGGTTATCAATTTCAGCATCAGTGTGGTAAAAGATTGGAATAAATCTGAATGTCCATCAATAGGAGACTGGTTAAATTAGTTACGGTATTTGCACGGGGTAGAATATTGTGTACCTCTTAAAAAGAATGAGACAGATTTTTATGGAATGATAAAAGAACTGTACAGAATCCTACCATTTGTTTGGAAAAGAGTGGCATTATGTGTGCCGATGGACTGTATCAGATACCATCTCTGGACCCAGATGTACAGGAGAATGATAGCACTGCGTCTGGAAGGAGATCTGAGGATAAGATGGTGAAAGAGACTGACTTTTTACCCTCTGGTACTATTTGAAGTTTTTGGCAATTACATATATTAAGTAAATCTTTAAAACTCTTCACATTACTCAAGAAAAGGGACGCTAGATGGTTCACCAACACCAATAGTATTGGTGAAAGGTTCAGGTAAATGAGTTTTCATACGTTGTTGGTAGAAGTGTGAACATTTACATACACTTTTTAGAAGGCAGTATATTGGTTGGTGCAGTTCAAAATAACAAGATGCATCTCTTTTACCTGGCAGTCCTACTTTTACATTTCAGTCCTATAGAAAGTCCAGCCTGCTTGCATCCATGAAGTTAAAAATACAAGAGCACTTGTAAAGTTAACTCTTGAGTGTAAGTGTAGATTCCTGCCCATGTTTATTTACTTCTTGAAAAATGGCAGTTGGTTTGTTGTTTCTGTCACTTGAGAATCCTCATTTATTCACATCTGGAAATGGCCCAGTGGTTTTAAGGTCCAGTTATTTAAACCATTTAGAATGTATTTCATTTGCACAACCGACTTGAAACCATCTAACTTTCATGTTGGCGGCCTATCTCCAAAAGAGGTAAGAGAAAAATAGTAAGCATTCATTCATTCATTCATTCATAAGTGCCTGCTTGATGTCCTGAGTGGTACAACACTGGGCACCACGCTGAATCACACCGTCCTGGTTGTGGTGTTTTCAACATTCTGGGATGCTTTTCTTAACCATTTTTATTCATTTTAGCCATTCTTGGGTTGCTTTGGTGTTCCAGTGCCATTTTTGTTGCTTTCTTTTCTATTTTATATTTTTGTGCTAGTTTCTGTGACATTTTCCTGCTCCCAGCAGGGAGGGCAATGCTGGTGGAATGTCATCGTTCCCTTGAGTTATGGGCCCACAGATGGATACTAGAGGTTTCGGCTCTCGTTTCGTTTTATTTACACACAGAAAGTCAGCCACTGGGCTGAAGGGAAGGCGAACGGTAAAACCAGAGCTGTGAAAGGAGATTTACCGCAGGCGGTGCTCATCAGCAGGCGTGATAGCGACCAGGGAGGCATGAATCATGGGGAGCCCCACCTTCCCAGTAGCACGGGACTTGCTTCTCACTGCCTGTTGACCATAACTTCCCAGCCAGTAGCAAACGGGACAGAACTGAATTTGACCACCTCTGATTCCCTCTGTTATCTCTACGCATCTCAGCATCGTTGCTCTCTCTTCTTAATTAGCAAAATTTATTTCCGTTTTTCATTTCTGACAAGTGACCATTTTTCCCTCTAAGTAAAGGAGAGTGTGTGGTCCTGCTGTCTGCTCAGCATCATACAGGTGCTCGAAACGTAGACGCCTCACGTAGGACTTTGGGCCTCTTAGCTGTATGTGCTTAATGTATCATCTCTATTGAGGTGAATCACTGTGATTATCTTGAGGGACGCACACCAAAAAATGGATATTTTCTAGATGACAGTTATTCCCTGTCAGCAGATTAATTATGTAATATAGTTTTAGAAGCACATCATGAAAACAGTGCAATAATAGTACCCATCCTTTAATCAAACTGTCAAAAATTAAACACAAAGAAATCATATTAAAAGCAGCAAGGCAAAAACAACAAATAACACACAAGGGAATCCCCATCAGGATAACAGCTGATCTCTCAGCAGAAACTCTATAAGCCAGAAGGGAGTGGCAGGACATAATTAAAGTGATGAAGGAGAAAAACCTGCAACCAAGATTACTCTACCCAGCAAGGATCTCATTCAGATTTTTTTTTTTTTTTTTTTTTTTTTTTTTTTTTGCGGTATGCGGGCCTCTCACTGTTGTGGCCTCCCCCGTTGCGGAGCACAGGCTCCGGATGCGCAGGCCCAGCGGCCATGGCTCACGGGCCCAGCCGCTCCGCGGCATATGGGATCCTCCCAGACCGGGGCACGAACCCGTATCCCCTGCATCGGCAGGCGGACTCTCAACCACTGCGCCACCAGGGAGGCCCTCTCATTCAGATTTGATGGAGAAATTAAAACCTTTACAGACAAGCAAAAGCTGAGAGAGTTCAGCACCACCAAACCAGCTTTACAACAAATGCTAAAGGAACTTCTCTAGGCAAGAAACACAACAGAAGGAAAAGACCTACAATAACGAACCCAAAACAATTAAGAAAATGGGAATAGGAACATACATATCGATAATTACCTTAAATGTAAATGGACTAAATGCTCCCACCAAAAGACACAGATTGGCTGAATGGATACAAAAACAAGACCCATATATATGCTGTCTACAAGAGACCCACTTCAGACCTAGAGACACATACACACTGAAAGTAAGGGGATGGAAAAAGATATTCCATGCAAATGGAAACCAAAAGAAAGCTGGAGTAGCAATTCTCATAGCAGACAAAATAGACTTTAAAATAAAGACTACTAGAAGAGACAAAGAAGGACACTACATAATGATCAAGGGATCGATCCAAGAAGAAGATATAACAATTGTAAATATTTATGCACCCAACATAGGAGCACCTCAATACATAAGGCAAATACTAACAGCCATAAAAGGAGAAATCGACAGTAACACAATCATAGTAGGGGACTTTAACACCCCACTTTCACCAATGGACAGATCATCCAAAATGAAAATAAATAAGGAAACACAAGCTTTAAATGATACATTAAACAAGATGGGCTTAATTGATATTTATAGGACATTGCATCCAAAAACAACAGAATACACATTTTTCTCAAGTGCTCATGGAACATTCTCCAGGATAGATCATATCTTGGGTCACAAATCAAGCCTTGGTAAATTTAAGAAAATTGAAATTGTATCAAGTATCTTTTCCGACCACAATGCTATGAGACTAGATATCAATTACAGGAAAAGAGCTGTAAAAAACACAAACACATGGAGGCTAAACAATACACTACTTAATAATGAAGTGATCACTGAAGAAATCAAAAAATACCTAGAAACAAATGACAATGGAGACACGACGACCCAAAACCTATGGGATGCAGCAAAAGCAGTTCTAAGAGGGAAGTTTATAGCAATACAATCCCACCTTAAGAAACAGGAAACATCTCGAATAAACAACCTAACCTTGCACCTAAAGCAATTAGAGAAAGAAGAACAAAAACATCCCAAAGTTAGCAGAAGGAAAGAAATCATAAAAATCAGATCAGAAATAAATGAAAAAGAAATGAAGGAAACGATAGCAAAGATCAATAAAACTAAAAGCTGGTTCTTTGAGAAGATAAACAAAATTGATAAACCATTAGCCAGACTCATCAAGAAAAAAAGGGAGAAGACTCAAATCAATAGAATTAGAAATGAAAAAGGAGAAGTAACAACTGACACTGCAGAAATACAAAAGATCATGAGAGATTACTATAAGCAACTCTATGCCAATAAAATGGACAACCTGGAAGAAATGGACAAATTCTTAGAAATGCACAACCTACCAAGACTGAATCAGGAAGAAATAGAAAATATGAACAGACCAATCACAAGCACTGATATTGTGATAAAAAATCTTCCAACAAACAAAAGCCCAGGACCAGATGGCTTCACAGGCGAATTCTATCAAGCATTTAGAGAAGAGCTAACACCTATTCTTCTCAAACTCTTCCAAAATGTAGCAGAGGGAGGAACACTCCCAAACTCATTCTACGAGGCCACCATCACCTTGATACCAAAACCAGACAAGGATGTCACAAAGAAAGAAAACTACAGGCCAATATCACTGATGAACATAGATGCAAAAATCCTCAACAAAATACTAGCAAACAGAATCCAACAGCACATTAAAAGGATCATACACCATGATCAAGTGGGGTTTATTCCAGGAATGCAAGGATTCTTCAATATACGCAAATCAATCAACGTGATACACCATATTAACAAATGGAAGCAGAAAAACCATATGATCATCTCAATAGATGCAGAGAAAGCTTTCGACAAAATTCAACACCCATTTATGATAAAAACCCTGCAGAAAGTAGGCATAGAGGGAACTTTCCTCAACATAATAAAGGCCATATATGACAAACCCACAGCCAGCATCATCCTCAATGGTGAAAAACTGAAACCATTTCCACTAAGGTCAGGAACAAGACAAGGTTGCCCACTCTCACCACTCTTATTCAACCTAGTTTTGGAAGTTTTAGCCACAGCAATCAGAGAAGAAAAGGAAATAAAAGGAATCCAAATCGGAAAAGAAGAAGTAAAGCTGTCACTGTTTGCAGATGACATGATACTATACATAGAGAATCCTAAACATGCTACCAGAAAACTACTAGAGCTAATCAATGAATTTGGTAAAGTTGCAGGATACAAAATTAATGCACAGAAATCTCTGGCATTCCTATATACTGATGATGAAAAATCTGAAAGTGAAATCAAGGAAACACTCCCATTTACCATTGCAACAAAAAGAATAAAATATCTAGGAATAAACCTACCTAAGGAGACAAAAGACCTGTATGCAGAAAATTATAAGACACTGATGAAAGAAATTAAAGATGATACAAATAGATGGAGAGATGTACCATGTTCTTGGATTGGAAGAATCAACATTGTGAAAATGACTCTACTACCCAAAGCAATCTACAGATTCAATGCAATCCCTATCAAACTACCACTGGCATTTTTCACAGAACTAGAACAAAAAATTTCACAATTTGTATGGAAACACAAAAGACCCCGAATAGCCAAAGCAATCTTGAGAACGAAAAATGGAGCTGGAGGAATCAGGCTCCCTGACTTCAGACTATACTACAAAGCTACAGTAATCAAGACAGTATGGTACTGGCACAAAAACAGAAAGATAGATCAATGGAACAGGATAGAAAGCCCAGAGTTAAACCCACGGACATATGGTCACCTTATCTTTGATAAAGGAGGCAGGAATGTACAGTGGAGAAAGGACAGCCTCTTCAATAAGTGGTGCTGGGAAAACTGGATAGGGACATGTAAAAGTATGAGATTAGATCACTCCCTAACACCATACACAAAAATAAGCTCAAAATGGATTAAAGACCTAAATGTAAGGCCAGACACTATCAAACTCTTAGAGGAAAACATAGGCAGAACACTCTATGACATAAATCACAGCAAGATCCTTTTTGACCCACCTCCTAGAGAAATGGAAATAAAGACAAAAATAAACACATGGGACCTAATGAAACTTCAAAGCTTTTGCACAGCAAAGGAAACCATAAACAAGACCAAAAGACAACCCTCAGAATGGGAGAAAATATTTGCAAATGAAGCAACTGACAAAGGATTAATCTCCAAAATTTATAAGCAGCTCATGCAGCTCAATACCAAAAAAACAAACAACCCAATCCAAAAATGGGCAGAAGACCTAAATAGACATTTCTCCACAGAAGATATACAGACTGCCAACAAACACATGAAAGGATGCTCAACATCTTTACTCATTAGAGAAATGCAAATCAAAACTACAATGAGATATCATCTCACACCAGTCAGAATGGCCATCATCAAAAAATCTAGAAACAATAAATGCTGGAGAGGGTGTGGAAGAAAAGGAACACTCTTGCACTGCTGGTGGGAATGTGAATTGGTACAGCCGCTATGGAGAACGGTATGGAGGTTCCTTAAAAAACTACAAATAGAACTACCATATGACCCAGCAATCCCACTACTGGGCATATACCCTGAGAAAACCATAATTCAAAAAGAGACATGTACCAAAATGTTCATAGCAGCCCTATTTACAATAGCCCGGAGATGGAAACAACCTAAGTGTCCATCATCGGATGAATGGGTAAAGAAGATGTGGCACATATATACAATGGAATATTACTCAGCCATAAAAAGTAATGAAATTGAGCTATTTGTAATGAGGTGGATGGACCTAGAGTCTGTCATACAGAGTGAAGTAAGTCAGAAAGAGAAAGACAAATACTGTATGCTGACACATATATATGGAATTTAAGGAAAAAAAATGTCATGAAGAACATAGGGGTAAGACAGGAATAAAGACACAGAGCTACTAGAGAATGGACTTGAGGATATGGGGAGGGGGAAGGGTAAGCTGTGACAAAGTGAAAGAGCGGCATGGACATATATACACTACCAAACGTAAGGTAGATAGCTAGTGGGAAGCAGCCGCATAGCACAGGGAGATCAGCTCGGTGCCTTGTGACCGCCTGGAGGGGTGGGATAGGGAGGACGGGAGGGAGACGCAAAAGGGAGGGGATATGGGAACATATGTATATGTATAACTGATTAAATTTGTTATAAAGCAAAAAAAATAAATAAAAATAAAATTTGAATAAAAAAAATAGTACCCATCTTTGCTTTTTACATATTACCTTCAATTTCTTTAACCTGTCATCGACGATCGTGGTGTTTGATTCGTTCCTGGGAATTTCAGGGTCCTGCTGACAGAACAGCTCTCACAATGGAGATGGTTTATGAAATTAACAAAACCGTTGAAAGACAATGCAGTTTCCTCCCTCTCCGGGAACAGGGTTTTGACAGTAACATCTCAGAACAGATGTTTTGGCGATCTCCAAATGTTTTCATTTGGTGGCACAAAGACTCTGTTATTCATGAAATGGTCTGTTAAAAAAATTAGTTCCTCCATGTGGGGATTGTGGGAAGATGTGTTGTATAAATTGATTTCACATTTTGTCAGGAAACCGGCTCTTAACTCTTTAAATTGGCTCCAGGATTTGACTCTAACAAATTCCAACTTCCAGGCTACAACAGTCACAGGGAACAGAGCAACACAACGGCTCAGCATCTTTCCCAGAGAACTTCAACTTGACTCATCTGAGAGGGTCCTATTCTTTTATAGGAGAATAGAAGCCATAAAATACAGTGAGAGGAGGTGGGCACGTTTGCTTTTCATTTGCATTATTCTCCTAATACAATCCGCATGTGCAGGTTAACACCTCTTGATTTTAGACTCGTATTTAAAGGGAAAACTGCCATTCTAAGATGAACATGGGCCGGCTTAGGGTATAGTTTCAACTACCTTACAAGAGACCTCAGGATAACTACTTAGGAGTGTTGGTCATTTTCATTTCTGATGTCCTGTCTGATGTCTCTCATTTCTTGATGTCTCCCTGCAGGACAGAGGTCAGCAAACTGTGTGGCCTCAGGGCCAGATCTGACCTGCTGCTTGTTTTTGTAAAGTTTGATTGGAACACAGATATTGTAATTCGTTTACATGTCGTCTGTGGCTGCTTTTGAGATACCTCACCGGAGTTGAATAGTTGATAACAGAGGCCATTTAGCCCACAAAACCTAAAATATTTACAGAACAAGTTTGCCAACCCCTGAAATAGGAAGTTGCGTATATCCCATGACCTGGTATTTAAAACATTACATTAAAACATTTGATATATTTAGATTTTAAAGGTATTTGTGGGGTGTAAGAAGTATAAATATTTATTTGGTTTTAGACCATTCATCAACATATGACAAGAAAATGTTTAAAATAATAATATATATACACAAAGAAACATGAACTAAAATCTTACAGGACAATATAAAGAAACTGTATGGAAAAGAGGAGACAGAAGTTAATGGATGATATTGGATATTCAATAAACAGTTAAAAGAATGAATGAGAGGAATCAATTTTTCTGATGTACAGTATGTTCAGATGTGAAAACGTTTGGTCATATTTAGCTGCTACTTTGTTTTTATTCTTATTCTTTCATCTGTGTATGTTCATCATTCTCAGAATAGATTCTTGTCAGTGCTCCCATGCGCGTGCTTCTGAGGTCTTCCTGTCCATCTTTCCCGAGATGACGAACACAGGTGAGACTAGAAGGTTAGAATTTATACAGCTTTACTATTGACATCACAGCCACACCAGATAGGATTATTCATTTGGTTCATATGCCAGAATATATTTGAGGCTGCTAACAGTAAGAGATCTCAGACACAAGAGAAAAACAACTAAAGGATGCTTGAAGAACGAGCCCCCAAATTGAAAGAGAAGAAAAACGGTGTTAAGGGGATAGAGGTGCTTTATATCAAGAAACCCAGGCTCTGTTCTTTGAACCAGAATATCAGCGATCACGACAAACAGAGCAAGGAAAAGAAAATATAAGCGTTCTGAAGCTATTATTTCATGAGATGAAACATCCTATTTTGTCAGGAGGTATTCCATCACATGATCTTTTTTAAGGACGTGAACAGTATCTGCAGCCAGTTTTAAGAGAAGGCAGAAATGTTCTATACCCACATGGATATAGCAACCACTAGCCACATGGGCTGTTGAGCGCTTGTAATGAGGGTAGTGTGAACAGAGGTGTGCCGTAAGTGTAAAACCTACATGGGGGGGCTTCCCTGGTGGTTCAGTGGTTGAGAGTCCGCCTGCCGATGCAGGGGACACGGGTTCGTGCCCCGGTCCAGGAGGATCCCACATGCCACGGAGCGGCTGGGCCCGTGAGCCATGGCCGCTGAGCCTGCGCGTCTGGAGCCTGTGCTCCGCAACGGGAGAAGCCGCAACGATGAGAGGCCCACGTACCGCCAAAAAAAAAAAAAAAAAAAAAAAACCTACATGGGATTTAAAAGACTTAATGTGGAAAAAATTTAATTAATGATTCTTATATTGAATTTAGATGTATTGGTTTAGATAGAACCATATTATTAAAATAAATTTAACCTCTTTTTACTTTTTTAATGTGGCCATCATAAAACACATAATTGCATGTGTGGCCTGCATTGTATTTCTATGAGGCAGCACTATTCTGTAGGGTAATGTCTCATTTGATGTGTAAGTGTTAGGATTTGGTGACATATCCTTGACTTGTGAATGCCTTTCAGAAGGGACAGAATGGAATTTAGTATAGGCATGTAGCTTTCAGGTAATCTGTTAGCTCAGAGACTGTACATCTACAGACCACTTGGCATGCATACAGATCCTCCTGCCCCCTGCCTTAGGAAAATTTTTCTAGAATATTGATCAGAATTTTAAAATAAGTTAAACTATTTCATGCTCGTGGAAAGATAATTTGTAGACTTTCGTAAACTATACTTGGTTTAGTGATGGTAGCTTGACTTGGCTCATGTTCCAAATCTACAATTTATTTTGTTATTCTGCTAACGAATTAGAAAATATAAATTACAGTTGCAGATAATTGGAAGTATTGGCAAATATCTGATGTCTCTGTCAGGTGATTCTGGGTATTCCCACCAAATGGACCTGTAAATTTGAACTCTTGCTCACTGGTGACTACTTTTTTCCCCTTGTATATTACATCCTGATGCTGAAAGATTGTTTCATCCTGGAAGATAGTTCCAGTTGCTTATCTAATCTGTTCTTTGGTTGGATTGGTCCCTGAAAAATATGTCTTGAGGTTCTGTACATTATTCAGATTTAAATGATTTTTAAGTACACCATTGCTTTCTTTCTCTGTTGAGTGAAAACATTCATCAGTAGTTCAGAAACAAACCTTGTGTATAGTAATGTAGTTCACCTTTTATTTATAACTTTGAAAAACTGCAATTACTTATGCATTGCTTCATTGTTTGCCAATTCCAGGACTATATTTATTACACATTTATTAAGTATCTATTGCATGCAAGGCATTGTGCTTCCCTGACTTTAGACATGTTGAATTTGGTGCTAATGGGACTTCCAAGTATAAATATCCAACAGACCCTTAGATGTCTCTAGAAGTGAAAAGAAATGTAGACTATGTCAAATATATTTATTATATATTTGTACAGTCATTTGTACAAGAAAAATTCAAATGTTTAACTTCACTGATCTTCAGAGGGATGCAGATTAATACAGGAAAGAGATGCTTTTTAATATGCATTGAATTGTCTAATTGAAAAAATACTCAGTGCTGGCAAGATTGTGCCCCAACTAGGAGGCATGTAGCCTATTCATAGAAATATAAATTGGTTTTGGTATTTTGGAAAAAAATATAGCCATGCATGGTAAACATAAGGAATTGTGTATTATTCTTTGATTTAATAACCTCATGCTAGAAAATTTATCCTCAAAATGTGAGCCAGAAGACAAAAGAAAATCTCTTTGCAGAAGAGGGAAGGGAGCCGAGAGTTGCTGAATGGCTACTTGTGCTGAGTACTTTGCATCATCTCACTTAATACCCACAGCAGCCCTATGAAGTGTCCCCACTTTACAGGCAAGGAAGCAAGGCTCAGACGGATTAGTAATTTACCAGTATCATAAAACATGTACATGGCAGAGTTCCCACTTACATTAGGCACCTGCCAAACTCAGACTGACCATGTAAGAATAGAAAAATAGTTGAATCCATTATTAAGTGCTATGCAAGTATTGTAAGTGTCATCACGTGGGAAAATGTAGGAAAATACAGAAAGAAACAGCATAAAACTGTAGATAAACCATAGGTATTAAAAGTTTGTACATAGACTAAGTAGAATAATGGCAAATGAAAAGTTTAATTTGGCAGAACTTGTTTAAATAAGTAGTATTGAGATTGCCATAATCTTTTTGATTTTTAAAAAATTGTTTTTTATGAAAGAGGTACAATCCAACGTATTTTGTATTTTCAAACGTGTTATTCATCCCTCTACGTTCTTCTAAAAGGTGCATGAGCCGTTATGTCTGGGTACATCCTCTATTTTGTCCTCATCACCTGCCCTTTAACTCTTGAAAACGCTTCCATCAAGGTTCATCACTAGCAAAAGCCCTACATCCTTAAACCCCCCTCTGAAATTACTTTCATTTTGTTAAAACCCAAATCTGCATATGCCCTGAAAACACTGCTTCCCTGAAGGCCTCTCAGGTGGTAGCTCTATTTTTTTTTTTTTGCCCCAGAGTTGAGGGGATATAAGTGTCTCTATGGTCTTCATTGCTACCCTGACCTTCCCTGCTCCGTAAAAACTCAGCTGTAAATCTCTTGTCATCAGACAGCATCCCCTGCTCCCCCATCGTTGGTACATTCATCTACCAAGCCTAAGATTCCTCCCTCATTTCTCCATGGTTCTCACTCCTGGCTCACTGCCGTTCTCCCCAGCAGTGCTTCTCTCCTCACCCGTGGAGATTTCAGTGCTTACCTGTATGATTCATTTGATACCCCTGGCTTCTCAGTTCCTTTAGCTTCTCACCACCACAATGCTTACCTCCCGTGGTCGCCCCCTCGACCACAGAATCGCCAATAACTGCATCCCTCCGTGATCTCAGTCGCATACGTACCACTCTCTGACCTCTCTCCTCTGCCTGGTTCTCGAACTCACTCCTCCAGGGCACGGAAATCAAGTCCGTCAGAACCTGCCATCCGTTGATCCCATGATTATTTTCATCCTCTTCCCTCCCTCCCAAGATGTTGGGTCCAGCTCAAGCTCCATGAACTCCCTTGCATACATCCTGCCTACTTTGTCCCTCTTTCACATCTCATACTCACTTGGTAATTGGCTGAATCCAAATCTCTACCTGCTTCACGCCAGCCCCGTGTGTCAGACATTGGCTAGAGGAAAACACACAACTAGACTGTTTGGTTTCACTTTCAAATGATGACTGTTAACCTCAAGTGGGAGCTTAGGGCTCCCCACCAGACGTATTATGGTATTCATTCTCACTGGACTTTTTACAACCTTCTCCTCTTTCCTTAACCTCCAACACCTCCTCTCTCAACTTTATTCTCAACGGATGCCTTCCTTCCCACTTTTGCTGGAAATATTGAAGCAATAAGAGGGAGCTTCCCCCAGGTCCCACTGAACCTGCCACAGATGAACTCCTGTTGAAGGCCAGCTCCTCCACTCTGATGTCCCCCCATCTCCTCAAGGATGTGCTCCAGTAATCCTCATCATCTGTGCGTAATTCCCATCAGCATCAAACGTGCTGGTACTTCTCCCATCGAATTAAGGAAACAAAAACACTCTCCAGGCCCCATCCCACTTCCTCCCTTTAGCTACTACTCAGTGTCTCTTCTCCCCTCATCACAGAACTCCCCAAAACATCACCTGCTGTCCATTCTTGTTATTCCCAGCTCTCCTTTCTCAGGCTCTCAGGTTCAATCAGGCTTTGGCCCAGCTATTCCACTGCTCGTATCAAAATCCCCAATTAAATACAAGCTGCTAAATCCAGCAGTTCTCAGTCTCGTTTCACAGTCCTGTGCACAGCATTTGACATCACTCCCCCTTCTTCTCCTTGAGGCACTCGAATCACCTGGCTTCTAGAATGTAGCACTTCTGGATTTTTCTCGTATTTTCCTGGCCAGTCCTTAGTCTCCCAGAACTCAAACCTTGGACCTCTTCTCAGTCTACACTTGAGACCGTGGTTGTCATTAAAGTGTCATGGCTTTAAATATCATCCGTGTGCCAGTGGCGCCCAGAGTTAACTATTTCCAGCCAGACCTTTCTCCTGACCTCCACGCTTATGTATCCATCTAAGAGCTTTCGGGATATCTCCGTTTCTATGTCTAATAGACTTAACCGGTCCAGACTGAATTCCTGATCTTACCTCCTCATCTTACCCCTCCAGACCTGCCCATCTCGGTTAGTGGCAGCTCCATTCCTCAGCCGCTCAGGCCAGATTCCTCACTGCTTCCAAACCCCGGCCGTCTCATACCTGGATGATTGCAGGGCCCTCCTAACTGGTGTCTGGGCTTCTACGCCTGGCACCTTTACAGTGTGTCCTCAACATGGCAACTAGAATGATTCTTCTGTAGCATTGGTTAAATCACCTCTTCTGCACTTAGACCCCCCGGGTGGCTCCCCATCGCACTCAGATGAAGAACCACAGTTCTGCAAAGCTGTGGACAATCTAAACCACCTGTTATTTCTCTGACTTTCTTTCTCTTCCTTCTTAGCTTCTACTCACCCCACTCCAGCCACAGCATGCCAAAGATGCACCAGCCCATCCGCCTGAGGGTTTCTGTGTAGACTGTTGCGTGTGCTTAGAATTCTAAGAACTCACTGCCCAGCTACATCAAAGTCAGCCATGCCTACTCTGGCCACCCTGCACTCTCCAACCCCCTCACCCTATTTTTAATGGCACTTCTCACCTTCTGGCATATATTCTACTGATTGATTGTATTTAGCCTCTGTCTCCCACTTCAGTGTAAGCTTCAAAAGGACAGAGATTTTTATCTGGTCTCTTGATTGATTTATCTCCAGCATCTAGAATAATGCCTCCACCTAATAGATGCTTTAAAGAAAATGTGTTGAAAGTATGAAAGTCTCCCTATTTCTGCCTGATGCCCCGTGGACGCATGCAGAGAGATCTGCCTCATAATAGCTTTTCATTCCTTTTCAAGTTTCTCAAGTGTTATATTGTAAACAGTGTTCGGAAAATGACCACTAAGAAACATGGCGTCACGGACTTGATTGTACGTGGTCTTTTATGCTAAACCGAAAGCAGCTCCTCTAGAATGTGGCGGCAGTATCACAAATACCAGAAACGTCCAAGCAGCATAATAGAGCCTTGACATTTCTAGGAATATGTTCAGAGTTCTTCAGAAATCCCCCCAATTATGGATACTTTGATAGTATATTTCTACTCTCATGAATTTCACACATGGTAGTAAAAAGGAAAGATGGAAGCTACGTGCTGCTCCAGATGCCAAGTGGCTCACTCACTGCAAGGGGGCTCCTCCCAGCGCCCGCCCCAGGCCCCTTGGTCTCAAGCCCTGCCCGTGTGCCGCAGCCAAGCTATAGACTTACAAGTTATAGCAGCTCCTAGCCCTCAGCATTGCCTGCGTACTGTTGAAACCAAGGACATCTGTGAAAGCTAAGGGTCCACATATTTTATTCCATTGCACATTTTAAAAATACTAATTTAAAAAAAAATCAGTTCCCCCAGGCCACTCAGCCTTGGTTTTAGAATACAATGTATGGGGGGGCATTATTACAACTAAATGACAACGTGACGTACTGTTACAAACAACAGGAGCAACCATTTATATAACACATTAAGTTTTCAACGTCGAGTTTACATCACAAGTAAACATCCATCAAATCTGTTATTGATCCTCTGGTAATAAACTCTGAAAGTAAGCAAAAAAAGAAAAAATATGTTTGCTTTCATTTTTAAACTGATTTTTAAATAAATATCCTACTTCAAGAAAACCTTTTGCCACGGTAACTTTTTCTTTTTTTAAATGATAATGCTCAGAAAGCCTTTGACAGAGAAGAGTGGGAGTAAGGAAAGGGGATGCTGTCGCCACGGTGACAGCTGTCCAGCGTAAACATCTCATATCTCTTCCGTTTATCACGTATTTCAGGGCAATTCAAGCTGCTGGAACAAGACCGAGATATAAAGGAGCCAGTGCAATATTTCAACAGTGTGGAGGAGGTGGCTAAAGCATTTCCTGAACGCGTGTACGTCATGGAGGAAATAACATTCAACGTGAAGGTAGTTCTGAAAGAACCAAAGATTTATCCTCACTAAGATAATTTAGCTTTCAGGTTGTTGTGTACACAGTAAGTGCTCATCTATGCCTCTTAGGAGGTTCCATCTTCCTCATGAGTTGGTGTCAATGGCCAAAACTGGTCTTATAAGAACTGTGCTGTAGCTGAGCTGACCCCCACCCCAAAGGTTACTACATTTAGTTAGCATTACCTTTGGCTAGAATAACTGTTAAGGCAGATCAAAAGTTATTTTCCTTTTTTAAAATTTGGACTTTATTCCCTAAGATGTAACCATTTTTTGGCCACATCTTCTGTGAGGCTAGATGCTCTACTTGTAAGAGCAAGCAAAAGGCATATGGTAAATCTAATACCAAACACTTGTTGAGAGAAAGAGGGACTTCCAGAGCATGCCCTGACATCAGCATGTATTCATTCTGTCTATATCAGTCTACAAAAGAGGGAAAATTGATGTATCGAATGTTGCCCAATAGGTGCCTATTGATCCTTGTTCATCAGAGGAAAGCTGAATAGTGTTTACTGTGCTGTGTTGGTTTTGCATTCTTAAAGGGACAGTTCTGTCCCCTCCTACACAGTGAGCAAGCTCCTTGACGAGAGTCTGGTTAGAAGAGAGACTAACCAGAGTAGCGATGCCACCAACCAGGTCCATCCTTGTTTCAGCCTGCAAACCCACTGCACTTTCTTCAGCCACATCGACGATTACACTGACTCATTTGAGAAAATGTTCACATTGAAAGGATTTTCTGTTTAACCTCATTTCAGCAGGAAGTCCAACTGAGTCACTGTTCTCTGAATATTTCAAGATTTAGGGGGCAGATGCCAGTTTCTTGGAAATCCGCTCTATGTGAAAAACAGACTACATGGTATCTTGGCCCAAGAATGCAAGTGTCTTTACAGGTGGGGCACTCCACCCACACTCCCAGGAAGCGGGGAGATGCCCAAGACAGCTTCCTTAGTGGGGAAGTGGCTCATTGAATTGGCTAAGTCATTCTTTCCCCCGGTTCTAAAACACAGCTGCCGTGATCTACTTCCTTTAGTTTTATTATTAAAATGATTTTGTATTTAGTAAAGTTCTTTACTCACCAAATTATGCTTATGTTCAGAATATTTACAATTTTTAACTCCATCAGTGGCTCGGGCTGTGAGTCCTCAAGACAGCTTGTATTTGTTTACATTGAAGATTTGTGAGAAAGTGTTCATTTTTTAAACTTTCCAAGATTCATTGGCCAGAAGTTAATCAAATCCTATTTCATTAGTGTCTTGATTTGATTTAAATCTCTCCTTAAAACTTACATTTAGAATTAACCAAGTGAAAAAAATTTTGTTTAGAAAGCAAAGTTAATACTGCAAACTCTCTTCTGAAACATTTCATTTGCTGATAAATGATGAGAAATCTAGCATAAAATTTTTTTATGATTTTTTAAATTTCCTCAAGTATTAAAATCTAATATTCAGTCTTTGGTGGCGTATTGTTTACATGAAAGATTTTTAAAAGATGCCTCTAAGAGCTGTTTGTTTGTGAATTTGTATTGAACCAGCAATGGATGAAAAAATAATACTGAAACTAATACATTTCGATAGGGGTTTTTCCCCCCACAGAATACCATGATTGGCTATATTGATTCAAATGTATATAATAGAGATATCATTTAAAAGTTTAGCACGGGCTTCCCTGGTGGCACAGTGGTTGAGAGTCCGCCTGCCAATGCAGGGGACCACGGGTTCGTGCCCTGGTCTGGGAAGATCCCACATGCCGCGGAGCGGCTGGACCCGTGAGCCATGGCCACTGAGCCTGCGCGTCCGGAGCCTGTGCTGCGCAACGGGAGAGGCCACAACAGTGAGAGGCCCGCGTACCGCAAAAATAAATAAATAAATAAATAAATAAAAGTTTAGCACAACAGTGTGAATGTACTTAACACTACTGTCTGTATACTTAAAAACGGTTAAGATGGTAAATTTCATGTTATGTATATTTTACCACAATTTTTTTAAAAAGCAAAAAAAAAACAGTCAGTTGGACTCCCCACTGAAATGAGGCCAAACAGAAAATCCTTTCAATCTGGACACTTTTTAAAATATGTCAGTGTTACTGTGGATATTACAGATAAGTGTATGGAGTAGAAGCTTATAGCATCCATAGAACTGGTTGGATTTGGGTTGAGTTCTGTGCTATGCATACATAAATATTTAATACCTCTTGTCTATCACTCATAAAGTTGTAAGATGTCATCACATCCAGCCTGCGCTAATCATTAAGACATCTTTCAATTCTATTCCAAGAAGACTGGATAAAGGAACCTCAAGAAATTTACATAGAGATATACACAAAAGTCTGTGTGCTTAGTGAGTAAACACCCACATAAATAAATAAACCGAGGAGATTTGGGGGAAAGATGCCTGGATACTGCCTGGATTTTAAAAGAAAATGTTGGATGCCATGGTCTTCTTTAAAAATTGATTATAATGTGCATGAACATATATGCAGAGTTTAATGTGAGACCTAATTGGGGGCCAGGAAGTGCTATGCTTGGTTATTACTTCTCCTGGAGAGGAAGAGAAAAAATGAAAAACAGTACAACCTATTCATAACTATAGCTGTTACAAATATTATTAAGTATAATGTAATATGAAATATTACATAAATATAGCTATTATCCAGGAAGCAATTTTTTACAAGATAGGAGAATTCAGACCTCCTTGGAAAATTCATCCTCTTCTCTCTGCTTCAGATACAGTGTAAATTAGACCAAGAGGCTAAACAACTATAGAAATGACTTACAGTTAAGAATTGGCAGCTAACTGGCATCATGATAGTCAAAAGGCACAACTATTATTTGAAATAAATATGTATTTATGCACATATATTCATATACAGTTACAAGTGCAAATTGAAATGAAGCATGATAAGAATACAGAGTAAAACAAAAGTATTGAAAGAATAAGAACTAGTTTGGTTATTTTCAAGACTATAGCAAAATTTTATCTAAAATTTAATGGATAGTATTAGTACTACTTACATATTTATTTCAAAATAATGTATTCCTTTTATCTTGAATTAAAGAAAATATGTCTTTAAAAGGTGACTTGATGTGTTTAAAAATGATCTGCCCAATTGTCCCATCATTGATAAACTGTGTGAAATGAGTTAATATATGTTAAACGTTTAATTCTTTAAGCAGCAAATATATTTTGAGCACCCACTACATGGCCCACCCTGTTCTAAGCACTGGGGGTAAATACTGAATAAGTAAATCCTTGCCTGCTTGGAGATTACATTCTGTTGGGGAGGCAGGGAATAAATAAGCAAATACAAACACTACCTCCAAATAAAGCAATAGAGAAGACATTTGGATATACAAGTCCGGAGCTTGGGGCAGGGTCTGGCTTGGGGTGTAAATATATATTTGGGGCTTATCAGCTCCTAGGTGGTATTTGAAGCCATGGGGCTAGCTGAGTTCAGCTACATCTCAACCAAGGGTGATCCCCCCACCCCCCAGGGACATTTGACAATGTTTGGATACAATTTTGATTGTCACAGCTTGGGGAAAGGGTGGGTGCTACTGGTGTCTAGTGAATAGAGGACAGGGATGCTGATAAACATCCTACAGTGCCCAGGACAGCCCCCCCTGTCCTGATCATTTGTCCATTTCCTCCAATCCGTCCTAAGCATTATCCAGCAGAAACATCCAGAGTGCCAAGGTTGAGAAACCCTAACCTAGAGTCTAGATTAAGAGAGGAGATCTGAGGACTGAGCCCTGGAACATTCCAGCACTGAGGTCTAGAGGAGGCAGAAAGGAGTAGCAGATAGAAAGACAGCAGAGCATGTGGTATCCCTGCAGCCAAATGACAATAGCGTTTCAAAGAAGAATGGGCAATTGTGTCAAATGCTTAGTGATTGAGTTAGATAAGCACTGGGAACTCACCATTAAATTTAGCAAAATGGGAGCCTTTAGAAGCTTTGAGAGGAAGGAAATAATAATCAGCTCAGAGACCCAGAAAACAGTTAACCAGGGAAGTATAGTAGGGTGGTCCCACGGTTTTGTCAAAGTAAATTTCAAGTGAGATTACTCAGCACTAACCTTTTTTTCTTCCATCCATCTTGAGCTGGAGAGTTGGGTATATAGTCAGAGTTGGGTTCTACCAGGGAGTGTAACAGAGATGAGCAAAGGCACAGATGAAGTGCCCTGGAGTGGCAGGTAGCAATGAGCCATGAATGCAAGACGTGTAACCCCAATGAAAATTGGAGATCCCGGGTTTCCCTGGTGGCGCAGTGGTTGAGAATCTGCCTGCTAATGCAGGGGACACGGGTTCGAGCCCTGGTCTGGGAGGATCCCACATGCCCTGGAGCACCTGGGCCCGTGAGCCACAACTGCTGAGCCTGCGCGTCTGGAGCCTGTGCTGCGCAGCAGGAGAGGCCGCGATAGTGAGAGGCTGGCGCACCGCGATGAAGAGTGGCCCCCGCTTGCCACAACTAGAGAAAGCCCTCGCACAGAAACGGAGACCCAACACAGTAAAAATAAATTAATTAATTAATAAACTCCTACCCCCAACATCTAAAAAAAATAAATAAATAAATAAATAAATAAATAAGAAAATTGGAGATCCTGACAGGGTTAAGGAACTTCTGATGTGGATTTGTTTAAGGAAGTGATGTGCAAAATAGGAGAGTGGTAGAGTGTGAAGTCCTTGAAATTAAACTTGAGGCAGTAATATAAGAAATGATAGGAGTAGCTGTTTTTCAAATCTAAATAGGCAGCTGAGGTGGGAGGAACAGAAAATGGGAGACGAGAAGGTCAAGAAAATGAAAGAATATGTGGGCAGGTAACCTCTTGCTGATCATTTTGTCCATTTCCTCCAATCCCTCCTAAGCTGATGGCATTCGATGTTTTTAGAACAGCAGTCACCTGCCTCATTCACCACTTTTTCCCTCTGTTAATAACATCCAGTTTTTGGTTTCCATGGTAAGAATTTTTTTTGTTGTTTACCTGCTTTCCTACCTATTTGTTTTTAACTGTAATAGGCATTTTCTCAATTACCTCTTTTAGTTTTTTCATCAGCTATCTCTGTTCTCATGTTTACTTTCAAAGTCAGAAGATGTCTTAGTTCTGAATTGGTCATTCCAACCGAAGGCTCAGTCCTCTACCCTTTAATAAGAAAAATAGCTGCAACAACAGTTTTCAGCCCGACTTCTTTCTTTAAACAAGTTGCCGTTATCTAAAGAGCATGTCAGACTGTGTATCGTAGCTCAGGCTCTGGATTCAGAGTTGAGGTCAGACACCAGCTCCAGGCATTGACTGTGACCTTTGGCAGGTCAAATGACCCCAGGTGTCTTCACCTGCAAAATGGACAAAATGCGAGTGATACTACCCACATCATAGATTTGTCCTGAGAGTTAAATGAAGCAATGCATTCATATGCTTTGCAAGTGTCTCATGTAGGGGCTGGCTAACTACAATCTTGGGGGAAGGCACCTGTCTTGCAAATAAAGGTTTATTGGAACACAGCCATCCCCCTACACTTAGTGTTGTCTGTGGCTGCTTTCATGATACAACGGCAGAGTCTGGTAGTTGCAAAAGAGACCATATGGCCCACAAGCCTGAAATTATTACTGTGTGGCCCTGTAAGAAGAGGTTTGTCAACCCCTGATTCAAAACATAAAATCCTACTAAATGAAGTTTCACATTTTAAAAAAAATTCCCAGCACAGTTGATTTCACTTACTCTTTATTTAGTACTTTATACTCTGTGACTGAATATTAGAACAGAGTATATATGTGTTGTTGTTTCAGAACACCTTTTCACCTCAAATACTTTTTTGGAGACTTATTATGCCAGTACCCAGTGAATTATTTTACATGTCTTCCAGCCTCTCAAACCCAGCCCAGTAATGATGAGAAATGTTCCCACACGTGTATTTTCTGCCGTCAAACTAATGACTAACAAATTAAGTCTTGATGTAAGTCTGTCTTTCCTGTGACATTTGCGGAGAGAGCAGGAAGAAAGGGCAGCCTTGGATTTGGCACTGGGTAGCTTGCAGCTCTCGTAAAGTGGGGAGGAGGCTTCCTGCCTTCAGTGCCCTCAGGCACAAGCTTTCTACATTAAAATGACTGCTCCCCAGTCCTAGGGAGCCCAAATGCGCTAATCTGGATGCTATAACGTTGCTATTTTGGTTCCAGTTAGTGAGGTCCAAGCTTTCAGCTGTTCCAGCATAGATTTCCCTGGAGGCAGAATAACAAGTTTGCATTGTCTCAGCTGGGGAAAGTGCCCCACTCAGGAACTGTGAGATTTGGGCCAAATGTGGAATGTAGTCGCCACTTCAGCCCACACAGACCTCGTAAGAACCATTACCCTGTGGCTGGGTCAGAGCTCAGCTGACAGTCCTGTCACCTGCAAATCGGCTCCTGCTAACTGGGTTTGTCACTGGCAGGGGTGGCAGTGTCTCACGGCAAAGCTGCTGGAGTGTATGGCAAAGGATCTCAGAATCAACTTTTTTTAATAGGGAAAAAAAATCGTGTAAGATTCAGAGAACTTGAGTGATAGCTGAGCTTCTCAGTACTGAGAAACGTGACCAAGAATAAAGTGACAAACTGTTACAAATAATCCAGCAGGACTAGGAAATTAATAGACTCTGAGTTTTGATAATCATCAAATGTTAGACCTGGAAAGGCCCTTACACATTGCCTTGTCCTACGCCTTCTTTTAATAAATAGGAAAACTAAGAAACAGATGTCAGCCAACTTCATTGATACATACAAAACCACAAAACAACTTAGCTGCAAAGCCAGGTCCCCTAATTCAATCCAGTCATCCTTTTACTCCCTCATATTCTGTCTGTGGATTTGAGATAAGGCCCATGATTATGATCAGAAAATCCTTTCACATTGACACGATAGCTTGCACGGTAAATTCATTTTCTTTTTTTAAAAATCTAAATAAACATATTCAATAATTATTGCCTAGCCAAATCCTTCCATCTTTCATATTTCTGAAATGCTTATGGTCTGACACACAGGATTTGGCAACTTTCTGAATGTTATATGTGCCGATTTTTAGATCTTACATCATTCCAGAGTATGTTGCCAATATTTCAGAAATAAAATCCTACAAGTTAACTTGATGTTTTCTATCAGCAGTGGTGCAGTTTCTAATTAGATAGCACATGTCAAAATGAACCCCTTCAAAAACGCTACTGTAACATATTAACCCAGAATTTTTTTTAAGTATTAACCAGTATTCACAGAGAAACAAGATGGGTTCTTTCATTGTTGCTTGAAGTAGTGGTAAAGACACAAGGAAGTAGCCAAAATGCATCATTGAATAAATAAGCAAGAGTTCTAAAGTTTAATATTATTCCTGCAACTTGATGCTGAACTTTGGATTTTTTCCAAGGCTTCTAACTTACTGAGAATCAGCCAGCTTTTCCCCGAAGCTGTAGATTTGAGGCAATCTGTGTGCCTTTTATCTTAATATATTCATTCCCCTTTTTAAAGCTGCCATCTGAAAAAGTGCTGAAGAAATAAATATCTTCCCCCTCTGCCAGCCAGTTAGACTGTACTTTGTTTCCATACCTAAGATAGTTAACAAATTAAACATATGTCATGTTACTTCCTTGACTCATTTTAACAGAACACACTAAGACAAGGCCTTGGAGATACATTAGTGGAAAGTGTTTGGACTGCTCTTGATTCTAACTCTTGTCATAATTATTTTACTCTCTGCCGTCTTTCTGACCACATTCGTCTTTTAAAAGGCAAAAACAGCATATGACTAGACTTTATTCTGTGTGCATGGGCCATCCTATGTTCGTCCTGTAGAGTAATACAAAATAGTGGGACTGAGTTCTTTGGTTGTTTTGTTTTATTCTTATACTAAGAGTATAGTTGAGTCGCGGTGGTCACATCATTCCTAGTTTAAAATACCATTCCTGGTTTCTGTCTTGACCATTCAGAAAAGGAATCCTCATGCTGTAAGTTTATAATGATATCAGACAGGTGTTTTATTCCTCTGATTCTTCAAAATGGATAAGGATCATTTGCTCTGGCATTTTCTACCTCTGTGGAGCCTTTAGAGTGTGAGTAGTTCTAGGTAGCCAGCTTTTGGGGTAGCTGGGAATTATAACAAAAATCCTGTCTAAAATGACTGTAATTTTCTTTCAGTTTCTTAAAATGTATTGTACTTTCTATCATCCAAAAGAGAAGAACTGGAACAAAATTTAAACTCATCCCCCTCTCCTGATGTGTATGGCTTTTACCTTTATGTGGGGAGACCCTACAACCCTGAGAGTTATGTGCTTTATGGTCTCATTTAAATTGTTTGTTTGTTGCCTCTTATGTTTGTTAGAATACCTGCTTTAACAGTCCGTATTTCCAGTGTTGATTTCCACTTCTATTCCGCTGTGGGCTGGAAACTGGTAACCAAGCTGGATAGAGTTTTAGTTAGATGGGAGTAAGTATAAGTACCCTTAAGGTCCTTAAATCTTTTTCATAAGCCCTCATATCACATCTTCTTGGCTGCTCAGAGGCCTCTAGTTCACTACCTTATTCTTGGCTACATTTCAGAGAGATCAGAAATTACCGATTAGTATGCAACCTGAATTTTGTCAGATGTAAGAATGAATTTTAAAAATGAAGAGTGAATGAATTTAGAAGTAGCCAGTTTTTATTTGTATTTTCCAGTTTTTAAAAATTTCATCTTTTCCTTATCATGAGTCAGATGTCATTTATTTTCAAGAGTCATTCAGAATGATAAAATTGGATACTATGGTGAGGCTAATTGTTTCAGTGTTTGAAGACAGCCCAGTGCTTTTTTCGTCATCTGAGGTTTCAAGACCTCCTCTGAAAAACTACCAGTTGGCAAGCCCTCGGCTGCACCGTCACAAATTAAATCATGGCCGTTGTACTTGTCATCCTTGCCCTATTTCCTGTTTAAAAAAATAAAACACTCAGGATTGACATTTATCTTAACTCTTCATGCCCTTTCTTTCTTTCTCATTTTCTGCCATTTTCCCAAAAGAAAGAGTTACAAAAATCGAAGTTCGGGGGGAAATGATCTAATATTAATCAAATATTGTCTATTTAACCAAGTATCAATCAGATCAATCCTGATTTTTTTATTTCAAGAGTTGAGATTTTAACCTCTGTTACATGTTTCATCTTTAAAACAACTATTCTTAGGGAACAGGTTGCCAGTCACCAGGGACAGAGAGAAACAGAAGAGGTGGGGAGAGAGAGTATGTGTGTGTGTGTAAAATTTTATGCCAGTGTTTTTAAATGTTGCTTGACCTTGGGGTATTCTGAATGGTATTATGAACAGTAAAACCCTGATAGTTTCCTGGATTAGACCTATTAGAGTTGTTTAGATAACACACTTTGAATGACTTCCTCTCAGGAAATATTGAAACTGGAAATGTTAACCAGGCACGCATACCCAAGCACTTAGACAGAACGCATTGTTTCTTTTGCTATTAAAAAAATTTTAAAGGAAAGAAATTATGCAAATAAATCACATCTGTAGCAATCAGAGGAGACTGTTTGGCTCAACTGTCAAAGGAAGAACACTTATTTATGAGCTTCTTCCTCTGTCAGTGACCGCAAGATTCGTCGGTACATTAGTCTCCTAATATATGCAGAGCTAATTGTCGGCATGAATGGTGACATCAGAGTTGGAAGCATGGAGCCACAGATTGTACGCACATATGTTATGCATTTTTATGTATGGGAGTAGGAGTAACTTCCTTTAGAAGTACAGACATACACGAAAATGTAGACAAAACTGTTGAGGGGCCCAGAGAGTGACATTTACTGAAGATAATTTAGATCTGTTTAATCTGTGTGAATCGTGTCTCACAAACTATGTGGACATTCTCTTTCAGATCATTTGGTGTGCAGTACTCACTAGACCTATAATTTCTTCATTCCGGAAGGTGTATGTTTATAAAAGTAAATAAGGAAAAATAGAATAAGCACCAATTTAAAGAAGCTAGAAAGAGATATTTCTTCTTGTTATTCCTTCATGTTTGAGAAGCATTGTTGGCTCCCTGTATGTTCACTGGAAACAGTTTGTTGTATGAGTGAACGTGTGTGTTTCCTCAAATCTCATGAGAACCCTTTCTCAACATCCTTGTCTCCATTCTGATCCAAATGGATGAACTGCCAACTTTTTTTATAAAGTTCCAATAAAAAGGAAGTATAGCAATGCATCTGAGCATTTTGGAGACCAGTTTATCCTAAAACAGTATATTCTGAATCATTTCAATATGTTCACTTCCTTTGAGATATAACTGTAATGATATTTCAGTCCCTACTCTGACATTAAGTTTTATTCTGGGATAACACATTCAATAAAAACTTGAGCAATTCTTTAGTACGAAGGAAGGATAATGCTTAAAAGGTAGCAGTTTGGGCTTGAAAACAGTAGTGCATGAAAATAGAAAATAACATGAAAATACAGAGATGTGAAAGGTAATGTGAAGCAGAATTATAAGAATTAAAACTTTTTAAGAATTACTGTTAATAAAAGTAATAACAATAATGGTCTCCCCTTATTGGGGGCTTACCACTATGGGAAGTTGTTTACCTACATTGGTTAAGCTTGAGAAGTAGCTGATGGTGTTCTCATTTTACAGATGAGGAAACTGAGGCTCAAAAAGGTAAAACACTTCATCTGAGATCACCTAATAGTAAACAAGATTCAAACTCAGCTTGTAGTTTAGTTATTAGTATTGTACCAATTAATTTCCAAAGAACATGGTTCTTTTTACATCTATACCAGGGGTCAGCAACCTTTTTCTGTAAAGGCACACAAAGAGTAACTAGGTTAGAGTTTGCAGGCCATACAGTCCCTGTTGCAGCTACTCAACATTGCCAGTGGAGAGTGAAAGCAGGCACAGACCGTGCAGAAACAAATGGGCGTAGCAGTGTCCTAATAAAACTTTATTTACAAAGTCAGGTGGTGGGCCAGAATTGGACTGTGGGCAGTAGTTTGCTGACCTCTGATCTGTGTTATTATAAGCTTAACTAGATGCCAGCTGGAAATAAAAGGGATAAACCAAAAATTAAAATTAATAGCCAGTGAATCTTCCTAAGGACCCTTGGTGACCAAAGTCAGGAGAATAAAATAACTGAAACCTTGAAGCTACAGGTCCTGTAGGAAAAGACAGTCAGCTTTCATACATGCCAAGTACTGTCATGTATAAATGATATACTAGCTTAAAAGAAAACCCTCTTCTATATTCTTCAAAACTGTCAAGGTCATAAAAAACGAGGCAAGATAAAGAAACTCACAGGACAGAGGACTAGATGCAATGTGGTATCCTGGTTTGGTCCAGGAACAGAAAAAGGACATTCATGGAAAAATTTAGTGAAATCCAAATAAAGCTTATAATGAGGTTAATAGATTGTACCAATGTTCATTTCTTAGCTTTGATAATGTGCCATGGTTTTGTAAGATGTTAACAGGAGAAGCTAGGTGAAGGGTATACAGGAACGCTCTGTACTGCCTTTGCAACTTTTCTACAAATCTGAAATTATTCCAAATAAAAAGTTAAATTTTATTTATTATTAATTAATTGATTTAAATTCCTAAACTTACTCCAATATAGAAGTCCAGGTGAATGCTGAGTCTGAAAATAAACACAGCTAAGTTGAGGACTTGTTAAAAAATAATAGTAATAATACTTATCTGAGTCTGCTGAAATGGATTTTAAACCTTAGGAGCCTGAACTGCTGTTAAAACAGTATTGTGCTGCCATTTAGGTACTGAATATGCCTCCTTCAGAGGGATTCCCTTCACTCCAGAGACAACAGAACCGTTCGTTTTATATAGCACTAATGTTGATCGACAAGCTCCTTTTCCCAAAGGTTAAAATTATATAGAGATGACCCAGAATGGGTAAGAAATTATTTACAAGGATTCTTACTACCTAGTTTTCTAAAGACATAATGATTCCTACTCAGTAAGCAGTATGAACAATGTCAGTCACTTGACCCAAGATGCTTTTTTATTAATATAAAGGAAAAAATACATCTCAGGCTTAATGTACTCCTGATACTAAAATGTGATAAAGATAACATAATAATAAAACTGTAGACTAATCTCACCTGTGACTAAGATACCTCAATCATAGATCAAATGCTATCAAGGAGAATCATGCAGTATATTCTTTAAGTGCAACATGATCACATAGAGATTTTTTCGGGCATGTAGTGTTGTTTTACTATTTGGGAATCTACCATTAAAATATAAAACACATATATCAAAATGAAAAATAAACATATGACTATCTTATTGGATACAGAAACAGCATTTGGTAAAAAAAAAATTAATCTCATTGTAGAAACTTCTAGAAAACTAGAATTGGAAAGACACATCACTAATAAGATTTTCTAAAATATCCATTTCAAACCAACAAATTCCTTGTAGTTGATATTAAAACACAGATAATATTCACATTAAAATGTGAAAACACTCTTGCCACCACCACTCTATTGTGGGGAGAAAGGATGAAAACTTTAAAAATGAAAACAAATTTTTCGACTGCATAAGATATAATTACCTAGGAATCCCAAGAGAATCAACTGGGAAAAACTATTACAATAAGATTACTGGACACACAGAATAGCAGCAAAGTATATTCAACAAGATAGTAAACAGTAATGTTCAGGAATTGATAACAAAGGCAAATTTAAATACTAATAAGGGAAATAAAAGATATGAATACATGGTGAGAGTTTTCATGTGCCTATTTGGAAATACTAATATAATGATGTTACTTCTTGTCAAAATACCATGTAGATGTACTTCCAGTAAAATTACCAATGCAAACCATGGACAGGATGATTCTAAAGTTCATCTGGAAAAATAGGCAAAAATATCTAAAATTTCCTATTGTCATGTTTTCTTTTAAGTTTTTATTTTTAAATAATTACAATCTTAAAGAATTGTTGCAAGAATAATATAAGATCTCCCTAACCACTTTAGATTCACCAACTTAACATTTTGCACATTTGTTTTATCATCCTCTCCTCCTGCATGTGCATATACGTACATATATATAACTTATTTATGTTTTTCTGAACCATTCAAGAGTGAATTGCATACATTATGCCCTTTGCCTGTTAATAATCAGTGTATATTTCCTAAGAATAAGGATATTTTCTTATGTAACCACGGTATGTTGATAACAATACTTTTATTTACAGTCTGTATTCTAACTTTGCCAAGTGTCCCAATGTCGTACTTTATAGTATTTTTGTTTCTTCCAGTACAGAATCCATTCCAGAATCACGTATGGCATTTACTTTTCATTTCTCTTTATTTCACTTTAATCTGAAACAGTACTGCAACCTTTCTTTATCTTTCATCACATGGATGTTTTTCAAGAATACACACCAGATATTTTATAGAATATTTCTCAGTTTGGGTTTTTCTGATATTTCCTCATGATTAGATTCTGTAATGAATGCGCTTTTAAGGTGGAATGTTATGTGATTGAGGTCCTGAACTTCTCAGGGAATCACATCCAGAGGTACGTGACGTGAACATGCTTCTCTTTGGTAATATTAAGTTTTATCACTTGGTCAAGATGTGTCCAGTTTCTACCCTCTACAATTACTTTTCCTCCCCTGGTAATTAATTAGCTTCTGGGGATGACATTTTAAGACCTTGCACATTATCTGTTACCTTAATCAAACTTCTATAAATTCAGTATTAATTAATGATTCTAGTGTATAATCTTTACTGTAATAGATGATACAAAATTATGATTTTTTTCAATTCCACCACTTCTTTACATTTGTCAGCTTTTCCCCCATTCATTTTTTTCATTCATTCATCTTTTTGTTAACAATATGGACTTAGATGTTCCTGTTTTATTCAATAGATTATAACTCTTTACAGTCTTCATTTACTGTGGTACTCAAATTGTCCCAGATTTAGCCAGTGGGGGCTAGTTCAGGCTGGCTCCTGTGTCTTTTTGACATGATCCCATCATCTTATGAGCAATTCTTTACTTTCTGGCACAACAGAATGTTCCAAGCTAATCTTGTATCTTTCCTGCCCTAGCCCTGGAATCAGTCATTTTTCCCAGGAACCCTAGTTCCTTTTAATGGGGAATGAGTTGGGCACTAAGTATACTTGGTGATAGTTGGAATCTTTGCTTCTAGTCCCTTGGAAAGAACAAAGCTAAGTAGTATGTGTGTGTGTGGTTTCCTCAAATTATGAGTTGGTACTAATACCTCCAATTCCAATCCAACCCTGTGGAGTTCTTGTTTGCTTTTCCCAATTCCATACTTCTGTCTCCCCTGCCACAGTGAAAACTCTGGCTCCCAAAATATCGACACATTTACTCATTTGTTCAGTCCTACAATACACATAGAGTTGTTTGAGAATCACTGTACCTATACCCCTATACAAAATAAATCTACTAAAAAGAACACAATCTTGGTTGATCTTTTCTTTTCCCTACTGGTAGTATATAGTCAGTGTTCCAAAGTTACTTGGATTATTTCTCTGTCCCCAGGGCTGTTAGTTTATTCATTTGAAATACAGTTGGGTTCATCTGTTTCCATTTGCATTCAGCTTTTTTTTTTAATTTCTTGTTAACTTTTATTTTACTTTTTGAATATATAGACCATTAGCATACTTCCTAAAAGACAAAACTCTATAGCAAGGTTTACTCACAGAGGTGTCACTCTCCCCCATGTCTCTTCCTCCCTCCCCTCCCTCCTGTAAGTGACCAATTTCATTGTTTTCTGGTTTATTTTTCTTGTGTTCCTTAAAAAAAAATAAGCAGAAATATACACACACACACACACAAACACACAAACTTTTCCTTCTTTCTTAAACAAAAAGGCAATATACCATATAAATTTTCACATGCTTTGCTTTTTTTTAAATTTAGTATATCCTGGAATTTATTTCATACCAATTCACTGAACTAATAGTACTCATTCATTTTCACATAATATCATTTCGTGTGTGTACCATAGTTTATTTAATCAATTGTCGATGTTTGGGCATTGAAATAGGTTCCAGTATTTTACAAATACAAATGATGCTACAACGAATAACCTTGTACATGGGTATTTTCATACGGTTGGAGAAATGTCTTCAGGGTTATTTCCTAAAAGTAGCATTGCTGGGTGGAGGGATACATGCATGAATAGTTTGGTTAGATATTGCCAAATTCCCGGCCACCGGGCTTGTACTATTTGCATTTCCACCAGCTATGAACAAGAGTGCCTGTTTCCCCATAGCTTTACCAACTGAGGGCAGTGTCAAGCTTTTGAATATTTATCAGTGTTCTAGGTGAGAAATGGTATCTCATTGTAATTATAGCTTACATTTCTGTTAGTATAAGAAAAGTTGAACATCTTTTCATAGATGCATCTTTTTAGTAGATTGATTTTTCATGGCTTTTCTGTTTTTCTGGAGGTTTGGGGGTCTTTTTTAAAAACTACTTATGTATTAGGGATGTTAGCTCTTTTTCTGTCATATACACTGGAAATATTTTCTGTCAGTCTGTTATTTGACTTTTGACTTTGCTTCTCTTGTTTCTTTCCATCTAAAAACTTTGAGTCAGAATAACCACAAGTGAGAGCTTTTGTTGTCAGATCTCAAAATGTATGATAAAGATACAGGAATTAAAACAGTATTGTTATGATAGGAAAATAGGCAGAAAGGTCATAAGGATAAAATGGCCCCTAAATAAATACTAATATATGTATACATTTGAGTGTATGTGTTTTATAAATTTAATATATGATAAAAAATCAGTGATGAAAGGGATGGTTATTTGGAAATGTACTGGACACTCAGTTAACTATTTAAAAAACTGAAGTTAGATCCCTACCTTAAATAATCCACCAAAAAAATTAAATAAGTTAAATATTTAATAAATGAAACCATCAAAATGCCGGAAGAAAATATTGGTTAATGATATCAACATTTCTCAACCTGAACACCAGTGAAAATTGGACTGGATAAATCTTTGCTGTAGGACTGTCCTGTGCCTTGTAGCATGTTTAGCACCATTCTTTGTTTGTACCCACTAGGTGTAAGCACCCTCCCAGTCATGGCCATCAAAAATGTCTCAAGACACTGTCAGATATCCCCTGGGCGGGGGCAGGGGGGGTTGCAAAACCACTCCTAGATCAGAACCTTGATCTATATCTTCTCAACAGGTAGACACATAACACCCAAGAATGAAATCACAAAGGAAATGTTTGAAAATGCTGCATAGAAAAAAACTTTAATACTTAAAGAAGGTATAAAATTGAAATTCAAGCAACAAATTGGAAAATTTATAGCATAAATGACATTCACATTGCATAAATAGTAATAAGATAGCCATCACAACAGAAAAATGGGTGAGGGACACAAGTAGACAATTCACAGAGGAAAAACTCTAATAGCTTGATAAATAAATACCAAAAAATATTCACAATACTATTATCCAAGCATATTCAACATAAAACATAAATAAATGCAGGATACATGCTTTACTTTTAATATTGGTAAACATTAAATTTATTCAGTATGGGTATGGGGAAACGTAACTTCATCGAGTAGAAATATGTCTATGTATAACATTGATGAAGTACAATGGGTAACACATATTAGACCTTTCACATGTATACACAGCTTTGTCCATGCAATTCTACTTCTGAGACTTTATCCTAAGGAAATAATTGAAGTGTAAAAACGTTTGCTGCAGTACTATTTATACTTGCTAAAAATTGGGAAATCCCATCTGTCTAACAATAAGGAATTGGTCAAATGAATTAAGGCATATCCATATATAATGGAATATGTTAGGTTAGTATTACAATTGATGGAGTATATGCACAGGAAAATGGATAAATTACAGTGAGAAGCAGAGCAAGAAAACTGTGTATTTATATATCTCTGAGATAGACTGATACACTCATTTCTTTTTTTTAAATTTCATTCTTTTTAATTGCTGAGTAGTATTCCAATGTATATATGTACCACATCTTCTTTATCTGTTCATCTGTCAATGGACATTTAAGTTGCTTCTGTGTCCTGGCTATTGTAAATAGCACTGCGGTGAACATTGGGATGCAGGTATCCTTTCAAACCATGATTTCCTCTGGATGTATGCCCAGGAGTGGGATTGGTGGATCATATGGTAGCTCTATTTTTAGTTTCTTAAGGAACCTCCATACTGTTCTCCATAGTGGCTGCACCAGTTTACATTCCCACCAATGGTGCAGGAGGGTTCCCTTTTCTCCACACCCTCTCCAGCATTTATTGTTTGTAGACTTTTTGACGATGGCCATTCTGAGTGGTGTGAGATGATACCTCATTGTAGTTTTGATTAACATTTCTCTAATAATTAGCGATGTTGAGCATCTTTTCATGTGCCTCTTGGCCATCTATATATAGCTTCTTTGGAGAAATGTCTATGTCTTCTGCCCATTTTTTGTTTCGGTTGTTTTGGGGTTTTTTTTATGTCAAGCCGCATGAGCTGTTTGTAAAATTTGGAGACTAATCCCTTGTCGCTCGCATGTTTGCAAATATTTTCTCCCATTCTGTGGGTTGTTTTCTCATTTTGTTTATGGTTTCCTTTGCTGTGCAAAAGCTTTTGCGTTTAATTAGGCCCCCGTTGTTTATTTTTGTTTTTATTTCCAGTACTCTAGGAGGTGGATCATAAAAGATATTGCTGAGATTTATATCAAAGAGTGTTTGGCCTATGTTTTCCTCTAGGAGTTTTGTAGTATCCGGTCTTACATTTAGGCCTTTAACCATTTTGAGCTTATTTTTGTGTATGTTGTTAAAGGATGTTCTAATTTCATTTTTTTACATGTAGCTGTCCAATTTTCCCAGCACCATTTATTAAAGAGACCATCTTTCCTCCATTGTATAGCCTTGCTTTCTTTGTCATAGATTAATTGACCATAGGTACATGGGTTTATTTCTGTGCTTTCCACCCTGTTCCATTAATCTATATTTCTGTTTTTGTGCCAGTACGGTACTGTTTTGGTAACTGTAGCTTTGTAGTATACCCTGAAGTCAGGGAGCCTGATTCTTCCAGCTCCATTTTTCTGTCCCAAGATTGCTTTGGCTATCTGGGGTATTTTGTGTCTCCATACAAATTTTCAGATTTTTTTGTTTCAGTTCTGTGAAAAATGCCACTGGTAAATTGATTGGGATTGCATTGAATCTGTAGATTGCCTTGCGTGGTATGGCCATTTTAACAATATTGATTCTTCCAATCCAAGAACATGGTATATCTTTCCAACTGCTTGTATCATCTTCACTTTCTTTCATCAGTGTCTTACAGCTTCAGAGTACAGGTCTTTTGCCTTCTTAGATAGGGTTATTCCTAGGTATTTTATTCTTTTTGCTACAATGGTAAATGGGATTGTTTCTTTAATTTCTTTTTCTGATCTTTTGTTGTTAGTGCATAGAAATGCAACAGATTTATGAGTATTAATTTTGTATCCTGTAACTTTACCTAATTCACTAATGAGCTCTATCAGTTTTCTGGTAGCATCTTTAGGATTTTTTATGTATAGTATCATGTCATCTGCAAACACTGACAGTATTCCTTCTTTTCCAATTTGGATTCCTTTTATTTTTTTTTTCCTTCTCTGATTGCCATAGCTAGGGACTTCCAAAGCTATGTTGAATAAAAGTGGCAAGGGTGGACATCCTTGTCTTGTTCCTGACCTTTTCCATTGAGTATGATGCTAGCTCTAGGTTTATCATATATGGCCTTTATTATGTTGAGGTATGTTCCCTCTATACCCAGTTTCTGGAGAGTTATGATCATAAATGGGTGTTGAATTTTGTCAAAAGCTTTTCCTGCATCTATTGAGATGATCACATGGGTTTTGGGGGGGGTGAATTTTATTTATTTATTTTT
The DNA here is from genome assembly GCF_964341445.2 of Mesoplodon mirus. Classification (NCBI taxonomy): domain Eukaryota; kingdom Metazoa; phylum Chordata; class Mammalia; order Artiodactyla; family Ziphiidae; genus Mesoplodon; species Mesoplodon mirus. Next base: position 47,405,785 of record NC_138989.1, on the reverse strand, counting down.
TATACAGCAGGTTCTTATTAGTCATCCATTTTATACCCATCAGTATATACATATAAATCCCAATCTCCCAATTCATCACACCACCACCACCACCACCACCCCCGCTGCTTTCCCCCCTTGGTGTCCATACGTTTGCTGTCTACATCTGTGTCTGTGTTTCTGCCCTGCAAACCAGTTCATCTGTACCATTTTTCTAGGTTCCACATATATGCATTAATATACAATATTTGTTTTTTTCTTTCTGACTAACTTCACTCTGTATGACAGTCTCTAGATTCATCCACGTCTCTACAAATGACCCAATTTCATTCCTTTTTATGGCTGAGTAATACAACATTGTATATATGTACCACATCTATTTTATCCGTTCATCTGTCGATGGGCATTTAGGTTGCTTCCATGACCTGGCTATTGTAAATAGCGCACAAATGAACATTGGGGTGCATGTGTCTTTTTGAATTATGGTTTTTTCAGGGTATATGCCCAATAGTGCAATTGCTGGGTCATATGGTAATTCTATTTTTAGTTTTGTAAGGAACCTCCATACTGTTCTCCACAGTGGCTGTATCAATTTACATTCCCACCAACAGTGCAAGAGGGTTCCCCTTTCTCCATACCCTCTGCAGCATTTGTTGTTTGTAGATTTTCTGATGATGCCCATTCTAACTGGTGTGAGGTGATACCTCATTGTAGTTTTCATTTGCATTTCTCTAATAATTAGTGATGCTGAGCAGCTTTTCGTATGCTTCTTGGCCATCTGTATGTCCTCTTTGGAGAAGTGTCTATGTAGGTCTTATGCCCATTTTTTGATTGGGTTGTTTTTTTAATATTGAGCTGCATGAGCTGTTTATATATTTTGGAGATTAATCCTTTGTTGACTCATTTACAAATGTTTTCGCTCATTCTGAGGGTTGTCTTTTCATCTTGTTTGTAGTTTCCTTTGCTTTGCAAAAGCTTTGAAGTTTCATTAGGTCCCATTTGTTTATTTTTGTTTTTATTTCCATTACTCTAGTAGGTGGATCAAAAAGGATCTTGCTGTGATTTATGTCAAAGAGTGTTCTTCCTATGTTTTCCTCTAAGAGTTTTATAGTGTCTGGTCTTACATTTAGGTCTCTAATCCATTTTGAGTTTATTTTTGTGTATGGTGTTAGAGTGTTCTAATTTCATTCTTTTACATGTAGCTGTCCAGTTTTCCCAGCACCACTTATTGAAGAGATTGTCTTTTCTCCATTGTATATCCTTCCCTCCTTTGTCATAGATTAGTTGACCATAGGTGCGTGGGTTTATCTCTGGGCTTTCTATCCTGTTCCATTGATCTATATTTCTGTTTTTGTGCCAGTACCATATTGTCCAGATTAGTGTAGCTTTGTAGTATAGTCTGAAGTAAGGGAGTCTGATTCCTCCAGCTCCGGTTTTTTCCCTCAAGACTGCTTTGGCTATTCGGGGTCTTTTGGGTCTCCATACAAATTTTAAGATTTTTTGTTCTAGTTCTGTAAAAAATGCCATTGGTAATTTGGTAGGGATTGCATTGAATCTGTAGATTCCTTTGGATAGTATAGTCATTTTCACAATGTTGATTCTTCCAGTCCAACAACATGGTATATCTCTCCATCTGTTGGTATTATCTTTAATTTCTTTCACAGTGTCTTATAGTTCTGTGCATACAGGTCTTTTGTCTCCCTAGGTAGGTTTATTCCTAGGTATTTATTCTTTTTCTTGCAGTGGTAAATGGGACTGTTTCCTTAATTTCTCTTTCAGATTTTTCATCATTAGTGTATAGGAATGCAAGAGATTTCTGTGCATTAATTTTGTATCCTGCTACTTTACCAAGCTCATTGATTAGCTCTAGTAGTTTTCTGGTGGCATCTTTCGGATTCTCTATGTATAGTATCATGTCATCTGCAAACAGTGACCGTTTTACTACTTCTTTTCCAATTTGTATTCCATTTATTTCTTTTTCTTCTCTGATTGCCATGGCTAGGACTTCCAAAACTATGTTGAATAATAGTGGCGAGAGTGGACATCCTTCTCTTGTTTCTGATCTTAGAGGAAATGCTTTCAGTTTTTCACCACTGAGAATGATGTTCGCTGTGGGTTTGTTGTATCTCGCCTTTATTATGTTGAGGTAGGTTCCCTCTATGCCCACTTTCTGGAGAGTTTTTATCATAAATGGGTGTTGAATTTTGTCAAAAGCTTTTTCTGCATCTGTTGAGATGATCATATGGTCTTCCTCCTTCAATTTGTTAATATGGTGTACCACATTGATTGATTTGTGTATATTGAAGAATCCTTGCATTCCTGGGATAAACCCTACTTGATGATGGTGTATGATCCTTTTCATGTGTTGTTGGATTCTGTTTGCTAGTATTTTGTTGAGGATTTTTGCATCTACATTCATCAGTGCTATTGGTCTGTAATTTTCTTTTTTTGTAGTATCTTTGTCTGGTTTTGGTATCAGGGTGATGATGGCCTCATAGAATGAGTTAGGGAGTTTTCCTTCCTTTGCAATTTTCTGGAAGAGTTTGAGAAGGACGGGTGTTAGCTCTTCTCTAAATGTTTGATAGAATTCACCTGTGAAGACATCTGGACCAGAAGTTTTGTTTGTTGGAAGATTTTTAATCACAGTTTCAATTTCATTACTTGTGATTGGTCTGTTCATATTTTCTATTTCTTCCTGGTTCAGTCTTGGAAGGTTATACCTTTCTAAGAATTTGTCCATTTCTTCCAAGTTGTCCATTTTATTGGCATAGAGTTGCTTGTAGTAGTCTCTTAGGATGCTTTGTATTTCTGTGGTGTCTGTTGTAACTACTCCTCTTTCATTTGTATTTTATTGATTGAGTCCTCTCCCTCTTTTTCTTGATGAGACTGGCTAATAGTTTATCAACTTTATCTTTTCAAAGAACCAGCTTTTAGTTTTATTGACCTTTGCTACTGTTTTCTTCATTTCTATTTCATTTATTTCTGCTCTGATCTTTATGATTTCTTTCCTTCTGCTAACTTTGGGTTTTGTTTGTTTATCTTTCTCTAGTTCTTTAGGTGTAAGATTAGATTGTTTATTTGAGATTTTTCTTGTTCCTTGATGTAGGCTTTTACTGCTATAAACTTCCCTCTTAGAACTTCTTTTGCTGCATCCCATAGGTTTTGGATCGTCATGTTTTCATTGTCATTTATCCATAGGTATTTTTTGATTTCCTCTTTGACTTCTTCAGTGATCTCTTGGTCATTTAGTAACGTACTGTTTCGCCTCCATATGTTTGTGTTTTTTACATTTTTTCCCAGTAATTGATTTCTAATCTCATAGCATTGTGGTCAGAAAAGATGCTTGATATGATTTCAATTTTCTTAAATTTACTGAGGCTTGATTTGTGACCCAAGATGTGATCTATCCTGGAGAATGTTCCATGTGCACTTGAGAAGAAAGTGTAATCTGCTGTTTTTGGATGGAATGTCCTATAAATACCAGTTAAATCTATCTGGCCTGTTGTGTCATTTAAAGCTTGTGTTTCCTTGTTAATTTTCTGTGTGGATGATCTGTCCATTGGTGTGAGGTGTTAAAGTCCCCCACTATTATTGTGTTACTGTCGATTTCCTCTTTTATAGCTCTTAGCAGTTGCCTATGTATTGAGGTGCTCCTATGTTGGGTGCATATATATATTTATAATTGCTGTATCTTCTTCTTGGATTGATCCCTTGATCATTATGTAGTGTCCTTCTTTGTCTCTTGTAACATTCTTTATTTTAAAGTCTATTTTATCTGATATGAGTATTGCTACTCCAGCTTTCTTTTGATTTCCATTTGCATGGAATATCTTTTTCCATCCCCTCACTTTCAGTCTGTATGTGTCCCTAGGTCTGAAGTGGGTCTCTTGTAGACAGCATATATATGGGTCTTGTTTTTGTATCCATTCAGCAAGCCTGTGTCTTTTGGTTGGAGCATTTAATCCATTCACGTTTAAGGTAATTATCGATATGTATGTTCCTATGACCATTTTCTGAATTGTTTTGGGTTTGTTTTTGCAGGTCCTTTTCTTCTCTTGTGTTTCCCACTTACAGAATTTCCTTTAGCATTTGTTGTAGAGCTGGTTTGGTGGTGCTGAATTCCCTTAGCTTTTGCTTGTCTGTAAAGCTTTTGATTTCTCCATCAAATCTGAAAGAGATTCTTGCTGGGTAGAGTAATCTTTGTTGTAGGTTCTTCCCTTTCATCACTTTAAGTATGTCATGCCACTCCCTTCTTGCTTGTAGAGCTTCTGCTTGAGAAATCAGCTGTTGACCTTATGGGAGTTCCCTTGTATGTTATTTGTCGTTTTTCTCTCGCTGCTTTCAATAATTTTTCTGTGTCTTTAATTTTTGCCAATTTGATTACTGTGTGTCTTGGCGTGCTTCTCCTTGGTTTTATCCTGTATGGGACTCTCTGCACTTCCTTGGCTTGGGTGGCTATTTCCTTTCCCATGTTAGGGAAGTTTTCAACTATCATCTCTTTAAATATTTTCTCGGGTCCTTTCTCTCTCTTCTCCTTCTGGGACCCTTATAATGCGAATATTGTTGCATTTAATGATGTCCCAGAGGTCTCTTAGGCTGTCTTCATTTCTTCTCATTCTTTTTTCTTTATTCTGTTCCGCAGCAGTGTATTCCACCATTCTGTCTTCCAGGTCACTTACCTGTTCTTCTGGCTCAGTTATTCTGCTATTGATTCCTTCTAGTGTAGTTTTCATTTCAGTTATTGTGTTGTTCATCTCTGTTTGTTTGTTCTTTAATTCTTCTAGATCTTTGTTAACCATTTCTTTCATCTTCTCAATCTTTGCCTCCATTCTTTTTCCGAGGTCCTGGATCATCTTCACTATCATTATTCTGAATTCTTTTTCTGGAAGGTTGCCTATCTCCACTTCACTAAGTTGTCTTTCTGGGGTTTTATCTTGTTCCTTCATCTGGTACATAGCCCTCTGCCTTTTCATCTTGTCTATCTTCCTGTGAATGTGGTTTTTGTTCCACAGGCTGCAGGATTGTAGTTCTTGCTTCTGCTGCCTGCCCTCTGGTGGATGAGGTTCTCTAAGAGGCTTGTGCAAGTTTCTTGATGGGAGGGACTGGTGGTGGGTACAGCTGGCTTTTGTTTTGGTGGGCAGAGCTCAGTAAAACTTTAATCCACTTGTCTGCTGATGGGTGGGGCTGGCTTCCCTCCCTGTTGGTTGTTTGGCCTGAGGCAACCCAACACTGCAGCCTACCCAGGCTCTTTGGTGGGGCTAATGGCAGACTCTGGGAGGACTCACGCCAAGGAGTACTTCCCAGAATTTCTGTGCCAGTGTCCTTGTCCTCACAGTGACACACAGCGCCCCCCCGCGTCTGCAGGACACCCTCCAACACTAGCAGGTAGGTCTGTTTCAGTCTCCTATGGGGTCACTGCTCCTTCCCCTGGGTCGTGATGAGCACACTACTTTGTGTGTGCCTTGCAGGAATGGAGTCTCTGTTTCCCCCAGTCCTGCAATCAAATCCCACTTGCCTTCAAAGTCTGATTTTCTAGGAATTCCTCCTCCCATTGCCGGATCCCCAGATTGGGAAGCCTGACGTGGGGCTCAGAACTTTCACTCCAGTGGGTGGACTTCTGTGGTATAAGTGTTCTCCAGTTTGTGAGTCACCCACCCAGCAGTTATGGGATTTGATTTTATTGTGTTTGCCCCACTCCTACCGTCTCATTGTGGCTTCTCCTTTGTATTTGGATCACATGGGTTTTATTCTTCAATTTGTTGATGTTCTGTATCACACTGATTAATTTTCGGATATTGAAAAATTCTTGCATCCCTGGGATAAATCCCACTTGATCATGGTGTGTGATCCTTTTAAAGTATTGTTGGAAACAACCCAATTAAAAAATGAGTGGAAGACCTAAATTGACATTTCACCAAAGACATACAGATGGCCAAGAGGCACATGAAACAATGCTCAGCATCACTAATTATTAGAGAAATGCAAATCAAAACTACAATGAGGTATCACCTCACACCTGACAGAATGGCCATTTTCAAAAAATAAAAGAATAAATGCTGGAAAGGGTGTAGTGAAAGGGAACCCTCTTGCACTGTTGGTGGGAATGTAAATTGATAGAACCACTATGGAGAACAGTATGGTGGTTCGTTAAAAAACTAAAAAATTGAACTACGACATGACCCAGCAGTCCCACTACTGGGCACATACCCTGAGAAAACCGTAATTCAAAAAGAGACATGTACCACAATGTTCATTGCAGCTCTATTTACAGTAGCCATGACATGGAAGCAACCTAAATGTCCATAGACAGATGAATGGATAAAGAAGATGTGGCACATATATACAATGCAATATTACTCAGCCATAAAAAGAAATGAAATTGAGTTATTTGTAGTGAGGTGGCTGGACCTAGAGTCTGTCGTAGAGAGTGAAGGAAGTCAGAAAGAGAAAAACAAATACCATATGCTAACACATATATATGGAATCTAAAAAAAAAAAAATGGTACTGATGAACCTAGGGGCAGGGCAGGAATAAAGATGTAGACATAGAAAATGGGCTTGAGAACCTGAGGGAGGGGGAAGCTGCGGTGAAGTGAGAGTAGCATCGACATATATACACGACCAAATGTAAAATAGATAGCTAGTGGGAAGCAACAGCATAGCACAGGGAGATCAGCTTGGTGCTTTGCAATGATGTAGAGGGGTGGGATAGCGAGGATGGGAGGGAGGTTCAAGTGGGAGGGGATATGGGGATATATGTATGCACATGGCTGATTCACTTTGTTGTACAACAGAAACTAAAATTCTGTTGTACAACAGAAACTAAAAAAGCAATTATACTCCAATAAAGATGTATTAAAAAAAAAAACTTTAGTTCTGAAAGCCTTCCAAAAAAAAAAAAGTATTGTTGGATTTGGTTAGCTAGTATTTTGCTGAGTGTTTTTGCGACTGCTCATCAGTGGTATTGGCCTGTAATTTTCTTTTTTTGTGGCATCTTTATCTGGTTTTGGTATCAGGGTGATAGTGGCCTCACAGAATGAGTTGAGAGTGTTCCTTCCTCTGCATTTTTTTGTAATACTTTCAGAAAGATAGGTGTTAACTCTTCTCTGAATGTTTGATAGAATTTACCTGTAACGTCATCTGGTCCTGGACTTTTGTTTGTTGGGAGTTCTTTAATCACAGTTTCAATTTGAGTACTTGTGATTGGTCTGTTCATATTTTGTATTTCTTCCTGGTTCAGTCTTAGAAGATTTTACCTTTCAAAGAATTTGTCCATTTCTTGTAGGTTGTCCATTTTATTGGCATATATGGTAGTCTTTCATGATCCTTTGTATTTCTGTGGTGTCAGTTGTGACTTCTCCTTTGTCATATCTAATTTTATTGATTTGAGTCCTCTCCCCTTTTTTCTTGATGAGTGTGGCTAAAGGTTTATCAGTTTTGTTTATCTTTTCAAAGAACCAGCTTTTAGTTTCATTGATCTTTTCTGCTTTTTCTTCATCCTTATTTCTGCTCTGATCTTTATTTCTTTCCATCTACTAACTTTGGGTTTTGTTTGTTCTTCTTTTTCTAGTTGCTTTAGGTGTAAGGTTAGATTGTTTATTTAAGAATTTTCTTGTTTCCTGAGGTAAGATTATATTGCAGTAAACTTCCCTCTCAGAACTGCTTTTGCTGAGTCCCATAGGTTTTGGATCGTCACGCTTTTGTTTTCATTTGTCTTTAGGTATTTTTTGATTTCCTCTTTAATTTCTTCAATGATCCCTCGGTTGTTTAGGAGCAAATTGTTTAGCCTCCATCTGTTTGTGTTTTTACAGTCTTTTTCTTGTAGCTGATTTATAATCTCATAGTGTTGTGGTTGTAAAAGATGCTTAATATGATTTCAATTTTCTTAAATTTACTGAGGCTCACTTTGTGGCCCAGCACGTCCTGGAGAATGTTCCGTGTGCACTTGAGAAGAATTTTTATTCTGCTGCTTTTGGATGGAATGCTTTATAAATATCAGTTAAGTCCAACTAGTCTAATGTGTCATTTAAGGCCTGTGTTTCCTTATTGATCTTCTGTCTGGATGATCTGTCCATTGATGAAAGTGGGGTGTTAAAGTCCTCCACTATGTATTACTGTCGATTTCTCCTTTTATGGCTGTTAATATTTGCTTTATATATTGAGGTGCTCCTATGTTGGGTGCATATATATTTACAGTTGTTATATCTTCTTGGATTGATTCTCTTGATCATTATGTAGTGTCCTCCTTTGTCTCTTATAAGTCTTTATGTTAAAGTCTGTTTTGTCTGATATGAGTATTGCTACTCCAGCTTGCTTCTGATTTCCATTTGTGTGGAATACCTTTTTCCATTCCATCACTTTTCAGTCTGTGTGTGTCCCTAGATCTGAAGTGGGTCTCTTGTATACACCATATATACGGGTCTTGTTTTTGTATCCATTTAGCCAGTCTGTGTCTTTTGGTTGGAGCATTTAATCCATTTACATTTAACGTAATTATCGATATGTATGTTCTTATTGCCATTTTGTTCATTGTTTTTTATGTGTTTTTATAGGTGTTTTTTCTTCCCTTTCTCTTTTGTTCTCTTGTGATTTTACGACTAACTTTAGTGTTGTTTTTGAATTCCTTATTCTTTTTTGTGTGTGTATCTATTGTAGATTTTTGGTTTTCTGTTACCATGAGGTTTTGTTACAGCTGCCTATATATAAACAAGATTGTTTTAAGTTGCTGGCCTTTTAATTTCAAATGCATTTCTAACATCCTGCATTATGCTCTCCTCATGATTGCTGGGTTTTTTTAAAATATTTATTTATTTATTTATTTATTTGGTTGCTCCGGGTCTTTGTTGCAGCACGTAGGCTCCTTAGTTGCAGCTTACAGGATCCTTAGTTGCGGCTTGCGGGCTTCTTAGCTGCAGCACAAGGGCTCCTTAGTTGTGGCATGCAAACTCTTAGTTGCAGCACGCATGTGGGTCTAGTTCCTCGACCAGAGATCGAACCCGGCCCCCTGCATTGAGAGCATGGAGTCTTATCCACTGCGCCACCAGGGAAGTCCCCCATGATTGCTAGTTTTGATATCATATTTGTGTGTGGATGATTTCCTACCTTTACTTTATGTTTGCCTTTACCATTGAGCTTTTCCATTCATAATTTTCTTATTTGTAGTTGTGGCCTTTTCTGCCTAGAGAAGTTCTTTTAGCATTTGTTGCAAAGCTGGTCTGGTGGTGCTGAATTTGAATTCTCTTAGCTTTTTCTTGTCTGTAAAGCTTTTGATTTCTCTGTCAAATCTGAATGAGAGCCTTGCTGGGTAGAGTATTCTTGGTTGTAGGTTCTTCCTTTTCATTATTTTAAATATATCATGCCTCTCCCTTCTGGCCTGCAGAGTTTCTGCTGAGAAATCAGCTGATAACCTTATGGGAGTTCCCTTCTATGTTATTTGTTGCTTTTCCCTTGTTGCTTTTAGTATTTTTTCTTTGTCTTTAATTTTTGTCAGTTTGATTATTGTGTGTCTCGGCATGTTCCTTCTTGGGTTTATCCTGCCTGGGCCTCTCTGCACTTCCTCTACCTGGGTGACTGTTTCCTTTCCCATGTTAGGGAAGTTTTCAGCTATTATCTCTTCAAATATTTTCTCAGGTTTTTTCTCTCTCTCTTCTCCTTCTGGGACCTCTATAATGCGAATATTGGTGTGTTTAATGTTGTCTCAGGGGTCTCTTTGGCTGTCCTCATTTCTTTTCATTTTTTTTTCTTTATTCTGTTCTGCAGCAGTGTATTCCACCATTCTGTCTTCCAGCTCACTTATCCATTCTTCTGCCTCAGTTATTCTGCTAATGATTCCTTCCAGTGTATTTTTCATTTCAGTTTTTGGGTTATTCATCTCTGTTTGTTTGGTCTTTAGTTCTTCTAGGGCTTTGTTAAACATTTCTTCTGTCTTCTCGATCTGTGCCTCCCTTCTTTTTCTGAGATCTTGGATCATCTTTACTATCATTGCTCTAAATTCTTTTTTGGGTAGATTGCCTATCTCCACTTCACTTAGTTATTCTCTGGGGTTTTATCTTGTTCCTTCATCTGGGACATATTCCTCTGCCATCTCATTTTGTCTAATTTTCTATGATTGTGGTTTCCTTACCACAGGCTGCAGGATTGTAGTTCTTCTTGCTTCTGCTGTCTGCCCCCTGGTGGATGAGACTGTCTAAGAGTCTTGTGCAGGCTTCCTGGTGGGAGGGACTGGCTCCTCCCCACTGGTGGGTGCAGCTGGGTCTTGTCTGTCTGTTGGGCAGGGCTGTGTTAAGGGGCATGTTTAGTGGGCAGCTGTATGCTCAGGAAGACTTTAAGCAGCTTGTCTCTTGATGCATGGGCTGTGTTCCCACCCTGTTGGTTGTTTGGACTGAGGTGTCCCAGCACTAGAGCCTACAGGCTGTTGAGTGGGTCCAGGTCTTGGTGAGAAAATAGCCACCTCCTCTAGGGTTCACACCAATGAGTACTCCCCAGAACGACTGCCACCAGTGTCTTTGTCGCCACAGTGAGCCAAAGCTGCCCCCATCTCTGCAGGAGACCCTCCAGTACTAGCAGGTAGATTTGGCCCAGGCTCTTATGAGGTCACTGCTTTTTTTCCTGGGTCCTGGTGCACATGAGACTTTGTGTGCACCCTCCAAGAGTGGAATCTCTGTTTCTCCCAATCCTGTGGAATTCCTGAGATCAAACCCCGATGGCCTTCAAAGCCAGATTCCTTAGGGGCTCCTCCTCCTGTTGCCAGACCCCAGGCTGGGGAGCCTGATGTGGGGCTCAGAACTTTCACGCCTGTGGGAGAACTTCTGTGGTATAATTATTTTCCAGTTTGTGGGTCACCCACCCAGCAGGTATGGGATTTGATTTTATTGCTGTTGTGCCCCCTCCCCTCATTGTGGCTTCTTCTTTGTCTTTGGATGTAGGATATCTTTTTTGGTAGATTCCAGTGGTTTGTTTTTTTGTCGATGGTTGTTCATCAGTTAGTTGTGATTTTGCTGTTTTTGTAAGGAGAAGTGAGCCCACATCTTCTATTCCACCGTCTTATCTCTGTCTTTTCTTTCCGTTTATATAAAATTGTTAACAGGTTATCTTTAGTGGTCAGGTTGTGTAGAAATTGTTCATTTTTATATCTGTATTTTCTAACATTTCTTCCAATGAATATGAATAGTTTTCATAATAAATAAAAGAATGGGGAGAAAGAAGACATTTTTTAAATCCTTTGTCCCAATTTTAGAAAATTTAATAAACTTAGCAAATTTTTAAAGGTAAAAAATTAGTAGAACTTTAATAGTTTAAAAAGAATTTTCTACAGTGATATTCATGAAAGCATTTTTATAACTGAAAATGATACAATGATAATATTAATGTCCCAAAATAATTATCCATGTGGTAGAAGACATAGGAAAAAAAACTAGAAGGATGTTTATCAAACTATTAACCATGGCTGTCTCTGCATCAGGTTCGTGGGTGTTATTTTTTGTGTGTGATTTTCTTCTGTATTTTCCAAAATGTTACAAATGAATACAGGGTACCTTCTTCTTCAGAAAAAAAAAAAATGCTTTTAAAAGTCTAAACTAACATCATCTTGTTATTGTTAGCCACATAAATATTACAGGAGAAATGGCTTGTCTAAATTTGGTATTAAAATAAAACAGCATTTTCCTTTGCGTATGCATGTGTGTCTTAATAGCGTGTTCGCTACTTCTCTGCATGAATAAACTAAAGACAACTACCCTAAAATTTGATTTATCCTATTGTAGGTTGCTTCAGGTGAATGCAATGAAGACACCGAAGTTTACAACATCACACTTTGTACGGGGGATGAACTCACTCTAATGGGCCAGGCAGAAATCCTTTATGCAAAGACTTTCAAGGAGAAGTCACGACTCAACACCATCTTCAAAAAGATTGGGAAGCTCAATTCCATCAGCAAGCTGGGAAAAGGCAAAATGCCGTGCCTCATTTGCATGAATCACCGGACCAACGAGAGCATCAGCCTCCCATTCCAGTGCAAGGGCAGGTTCAGCACCCGAAGCCCCCTGGAGCTTCAGATGCAGGAGGGCGAGCACACCATCCGCAACATTGTGGAGAAAACCAGACTTCCCGTGAACGTGACCGTGCCCAGCCCTCCACCAAGGAACCCATATGACCTCCACTTCATCCGTGAAGGGCACCGCTACAAGTTTGTGAACATCCAGACCAAGACAGTGGTGGTTTGCTGTGTGCTGCGGAACAATAAGATCCTCCCCATGCACTTCCCTTTGCACTTGACTGTCCCCAAGTTTAGCCTCCCAGAACACCTAGTGAAGGGGGAAGTATGGCCTGAAACCCTGGTCCATCACTGGCTGGGTATCTGCCAAGAACAGTTCGACATCGATGAGTATTCACGGGCGGTCCGCGATGTGAAGACCGACTGGAATGAGGACTGTAAGAGCCCCAAGAAGAGCCGGTGCACTGGCCACAACCATGTGCCCAATTCTCTTAGCTACGCTCGCGATGAGCTCACCCAGTCCTTCCACCGGCTCTCCGTCTGTGTGTATGGCAACAATCTCCATGGCAACAGTGAGGTGAACCTCCACGGCTGCAGGGACCTGGGGGGAGAGTGGGCCCCCTTTCCTCATGACATCCTGCCCTATCAGGACTCGGGTGATAGTGGAAGCGACTACCTTTTCCCAGAAGCTAGTGAAGAATCAGTGGGCATCACAGGGAAGTCAGAACTTCCTTATGAAGAGCTGTGGCTGGAAGAAGGCAAGCCCAGCCATCAGCCTCTCACTCGCTCCCTGAGCGAGAAGAGCAGATGTGATCAGTTTCGAGGTTCTGTCCGGTCCAAATGTGCACCTTCTCCCCTTCCTGTCCCCGGAACTCTGGGAGCAGCAATGAAGTCTTCAGAGATTGCCCTACCTCCACCTCCAGTGCCTCCCAAATCTGAAGCCGTAAGTCCTTTCTGCTTTTGGGTGATGTGCCAGTCCTTCTGTCTCTCTGCTCAGTCATCTGCTAATTTATTTTCTTTCTTAAAGAAAACTCCCCAATGGAAGATTATCAGAATGAACAATTTGCTTAATTTGGAGTGAAATAGAAGTATTTGCTGGATTATTTTTACCATTTGGGTGTTAGAGTTTTACTCTACATTTGATGAGAAATTCTTGGAGAGTTTTTATTAGGAGAGGTTTAAACATGCTGCCTAGAGAACGGATAACAGCGAGGGGAGAGCAGAAGGCGGAGACCAGATAAGAGGGATGAATATGGTAACAGGTATGAAATGATGACACCCTGAACCACAGCAGTTGGTAGCAGCAGATGGCAGGGAGAAACGAGCTGCTTCGGATCATGTTTCAGAGGTGGAACCAACAGTATTTACTGATTAAATTGGATGTGGGTAGTGAAGGAAAGAGAGAAATCAGGAGAAACTCCTAGATTTGTAGCCTGAGCAGCAGAGTGGATACTAGTGCCACTTACCACTGATGCGGACTGAAGGAGGAGTGGATTTATTTGGGGGAAGGAGAGATCAAGAGACATCAGCATCATTTGTAACTCTCTCCTCGCACTTACATTGAGATCAAAGCATCATGGGGATGCTCACTTACACACCACGCATACACACACACAGCAGAGCCAGGTGCCAGCCCGGTTTTGCTTACCACCTCAAACATAACTCACTCAGAGCTGAGGAGAAGTCTATCAGATTTTAATGTAAAAAGGTCATACAGCACAGGAGAAAGAGCCCTCTGTTTTGACCATGTTCTTTGATTGGCAGGCACTCTGAACCTTCACGACTCATTTTTGATCATTGAATTTCATTATATCTGAAGGGAGAAAGCGCTTGAGGCATAGGGTGTAATTCTGTTCATTTATGTGACAGTATCTGTGGCAGTGGTTTCCTTTTTTTCTATCTCTAGCAGAATCCTTTAAAAGAAAAAAAAAAGAAAACTTATACAGGTCACAATAAATAGAAGAATTACAATCAAAACCCATCTGACTGAAGGACAGATTGGAGGGACGGGGTCTCCCCTTGGCCCTGTCCACTCTGCCCCCACCAGGTGGTCTCAAGACCACCTCTCTGGAACCACGGGGCTGTGTAGAGCCTCGTATCAAAACCATGGGCTAGGTAGGTGCTAGAAGAATCACCATCAGTGACCCCTGAAATCATGACCCTGGACTCCAGCAACTTCCCCTTTTGTAGGGAAGGTAACGGATGAAAAGAGAGGACTACTATACAAGTTAAAATGTGGGAGGTATACATAGGTCATGTATGGGGGGAGTTCAGAGGAGAAAAGAACTCTGGTTGGGCCAGAGAAGCCTTCATGGAGATGACATTTCAAATGAGCTGAGAGTATATACATGAATGGAAAGAGCAGAGAGATGGGAAAGAAGGGCGTTCCAGAGAGAATGGCTTGAGCAAAGGCAAGGGCAGATGAGGGAAAACGCAGAGTTTTGCTGGGCGAGTGGAATAGGGTTGAAGAGGGAGTATGAAGGGCAGTGGTGTCTTCAAGGCTGGAACCAGGTCACGGACAGCTCTGGACACCAGGCAGCACTTTGTGCCGGGCGTCATACATAGCTGTCCATGCAGAGCCCTCATTGCTGCAAAGCTTTCCTGAGAGAAGACCCACCTTCAGCTGTTTATTCCAGGACATAAAAACTCCCCAGAAATTGCAGGTCTCTACTTTCCCCTGCTCCTTACAAGATCTACCAGGGATCTTAAGGCACAAGCCCAGAGATCCTAAGGCACAAGCCCAGAGATCCCCGTATCCAGTAGGGGTTGTGGAATATTTGGGGGAAGTCTTGGTGGAGTCAGAGTCCTTGGTTCTTTTATTCATGTCAGATGGTGTTCCCCAAAACACAGGTAAAAGGTAAGGGGACACTACTAGTAAGTACTTTAGGCAATTTTAGGGATGTCTCAACTTACCTGTGTATGTGATGTTGCTTGAAGCTTGGAGCCTTCTCTTCAATAGGAATGTGACCACGTGAGCTTTTCCTATAGAACTCTGGTCCCACCTGGCACATAACGGGGACTCCTGTTTGTTGACTGATTGATTGACTCATCCAGGGTGGTCACACCCAGTTATTTACATAACCAAGTCTTGAGGTAGGAAACTGGCAGTGATTGTTTTCACTGAGGCTAGTGAAAGATGAGTAAGATCATAAATATTAAGAGGCCCTATCTTGACCCTGGTACTAAAAGAAAAATGTTAGAGTTAAATGTGAAACTAAAAGCAAATCTCACAGAAGAAAAGGTTTGGGCCTCCAGTCTAAGCCGTAATTTCTTACGACATAAGAGAACCTTCTCAGAGCATATTTGGTGCTTATAGAATGCTCTAATCATAAAGACTTTGTATAAACACCTGAAATTACTTAATTTTCTTTTTTTAAGAATTAGGCATTTCAAATGAAGTCATGTTTTTTATTGGTTCTGTGACCATGAAACAAATTTTCCAGTTTTAGGATGTGCGTGGGATCCGGAGAACGTCATAATTGTTAGATGTGGCTTCAGCTTGTGGCTTTCAAAAGGGAACTTTAATGGGGCATAAATTCAAGTGCTCCAACAGAATTAAATCAAACTTCTTTGGATAGTGACAGTGGGGTGGGTCCTGGGAAAAAGATGGGCCATAGAAAGGGAAGCAGAGCTGATAATTGGCAAGTGAACGCTGCTTTGCCACAGTCCATGTCCCAGTCATGTTAATATGACAGGGGACAGTGGCTCCACTACAGTGTATGTCAGCCTGTGCCTTTTCTTCTTATTCTATTCTTCTATTCTTCTATTCTTCTATTCTATTCTTCACTCCCTACTTCAGGGAGTGAAGTTACAGCAAATATCTGTGCTCTTTATCCGGCAGATTTTTGACAGTCTTTGTTTCTGTAAATGAGATAAAAATCTTTCTCCTTCAACAGTAATTCTTGCTATGTTTCCAGCAGTGTGCTGCAGTTCCGGCATCATCTGGTTAATGCTTGACCACTGTCCTACCCATATCCTAAAATGGAAAACTAGGCTGTGGGGCCAAACAGAAAATCCTCAGTGGAGGAGTGATCAGTTTAGCCCTGTTAATATACTTTGTACTTGATGTGGCTACTTAGAATTATGCCCTAGTATGTACCTTTGTAAAGATCGTTAAATACAAAGGTTTTTTTCTTTAAACACAAAACGCTGCCACTTACCTTTCCCAAGAATAAGAGGCTATACCCCCCCTAACTGGAACATCCCAGGGAAGAGTAAACAGCTCCTGGTTCCAGGCACAGAAGAGAAATTGTTGCAGATGAGCGCAAGCTGGGGAGCTGCCCAGCTCACTGAGTGGTGACATTTTCATTTTTTAAAATTGTGCAAAGTGCCCTCAAATCAGAATGACCTGACAGTTCCTCTTCAGTGGGTTATCCTTAATTCGTTCATATGTTCCAAACACATCCTCTATTTCGTAACATTGTGGGCCTCATTCCATAATTTTAATTTTCTGGCTGTTGGCTGATAATGTCTAAAATATTTACCCAGATACACTCTACAAGTGACAGTCTTCAAGAGCTGCCTTTCTTTTGGTGCTTTTTTTTTTTTTTTCCTCTTTGGAAGATGCCGTTTTGGAGAGCAGTGACGGGAAGGCTTGATATTACATGGAATTCTATAAATAGAATGTTTGACTCTCAGACTATTCTGGTCAATGCAGTAAATTACAAATCAGTATCAAAACTACTGGATCATAACTCTTCTCTAGCTATGTGTGCAGTAGTATCAAACCTGAGGACCCCAGAACCCAGGGATTAATTAATGTCCTCTGTCTGTCTTTAGTAACAGAAAAAAAAAAGTGCATTCACTCTTGGTTGGATGTTAACGTGGCAGCGATTCCTGAGATCATGAAAGAAAAATCATAAAAGGAGCTCTAGGTTGAAACCACTGGTTTAAAGCAAATTTTACTGCAGTATGGATGAAGAATTTGTTAACCTTTGGGAGTGACAGGATGCCTCCTGACAATGACAACATGAGAAGCAGGGTGTAGGGGCTGAATTGTAAGATGGATTGTGGTGGCATACATTCATTGTTATAAGACTGAAGTCCATCATAAATAAAGTTCCTGTAATGGAGCACACTGTTTTATTGATGTTTGAGAAAAATAAGACATAAAGGGCGAATGTAATCCAGATCTACACTGCACTTAGTTCAGTAGGTGCCTGAAAAGACTGCACTATCCATAAGTCTGAATCTGCAGACTGAGCAGCTGATGAGAAAATGGAAGGGGACACCAAGCATCCTGAGAGTCTTCATTTTCCTTCTCAGTGGAATTTCACTGAGAGCAGAGAGGAGTGATCTGCCACACTATGTGATGGATAATTAGAGGCACAAAACATCATGTCTAAGAGCCACACGTGGATTTGCATCCTCATTCTGCCACTTAGTAGCTTCATAGCTTCACAACTTGGGCAAACTGTTTAACTTTCTGAGTCAGTTCCTGTGGCAATTAATAAACAGTGTCTTCATTGCATTATTGTATTAGACAAAGTACTTGGCAGTTTTCCCTGGAACTTGGTAAGCAGTCAATAAATAGTAGCAGTAACTTAATATGGGATGCATTCTTTTTTAGGGTTAGATAGAAAATAATTTTTTGGAGGCTATTTCCCCTGTCCTTCCTTGCCTAAGGTATAAGGCCTCTCCAGAGAGTCGTGGAAGCTGATGGGGACAAGGACACCTACCTCCACAGACAGACCAGCAGAGAGCCCTGGCACACAGGCAGGGGACAGTCATCCCCGCATTCCAAAAGTTCATCCTAACAGGCTTGAAAAGTAGCAAAACGTTCTTTTCATCTGACTTTTAAAATGTCTGCTTGATAAGCTAGGTGTTATGTGTTATAGTTACCTACCTGTGGAGCCAAAATTGTAATCATGATAAACCAAGAAAAGAGCTACAGAAATGCTCAGCATCCTGTGGGCCCCAATAATATGTAATCCTTTCATGGGCGATTTGGGGGGTTTGTAGAACTATAGAGTACCTATGAAAAAGCCACATGTGGTTCTACAGCTACAAATATGTGTCAAGAAACAAATTCCTAGGAAAACCTCTCTAGAAATTATTAAAGCTGAGAAGTTGCCTTGACTAATTCCATTAGGCATGGTGAGGCTAGGTCATGGTGCTACCAGGTGTCACACCTGGATGTGTCCACCCTACAGAATGAGGGCACCTACAAGACTACCCAAATTAAGAAAAAGTCATAAAAATGTATTGTTTAAAAACCGAGAGAAGTGATTTTTAAGAATTGAGCTATAAGAATTAATTCTACTGTACAGCCAGCAAACACTGAGGAAAGAGGCGGCAGGACATGCATACTACAAACAGCCCTTGCACCAAAAATATTAAACCAACCCAGGATACACAGGATGCTCCCACATAAAAATAGCCCTCCAAGACCACAGTAGATAATTGTTTCTCCTAAATTCATAGAGTAAGAGAAATATAAGTAAAATGAAGAAGCAGAGGAAACACTCCCAATTAAAAGATGAAGAGAATTCCCTTGAAAGAACAAACAATGAAACAGACCTCTTCAGTCTAATAGACACCAAGTTAAAAAGGAGATAATGAAAATACTGAAGGAATTAAGAAGGGCTATCAATAGGAATGCAGATTACTGTAAAAAGGAACTAGAAACTATAAAAGAGGAGCCAGGAAAAATTAGAAAACATTTGCTGAGATGAAAACTGACTGAGCTAAAGGCAATGAATAGCAGATTGAATAATGCAGAAGAACGAATAAGTGTTCTGGAAGATAGAATAATGGAAATCATCCAATCAGAACACAGAAAGCCAAATTGGGGGAAAAAAAATGAAAGCAAAATAAGAAACCTATGGGATAATATAAAGCTTGCCAATCTACACATAATAGGGATCCCAGAAGGAGAAGAAAGAGAAAAGGGGTTCAAAAATGTGTTAGAAGAAATTATGGCTGAAAACTTCCCAAACCTAAAGAAGGAAACAGATATCCAGGCACAGGAAGCACAGAGGGTCCCAAACAAGATGAACCCAAACAGACCTACACCAAGCCATATTATAATAGAAATGGCAAAAGTTAGAGGATTCTAAAAGCAGCAACAGAAAAACAAAGAGTTAATTACAAGGGGAACCCCCATAAGGCTATCAGCTAATTTCTCAATAGAAACGTTTGCAGGACAGAAGGGAATGGCAAGATATAGTCAGAGTCCTGAAAGGGAAAAATCTGCAACCTAGGATACGCTACCCAGCAAGATTATCATTTAGAATAGAAAGAGAGATAAGGAATTTCTCAGACAAGCAAAAACTAAAAGAAAACAGCAATACTAAACCTATCCTAAAAGAAATATTGAAAGGTCTTCTCTAAGTAGAAGAGAAGCAAGAAGGTATAGGAAAGAGAAAATCACAATTGGAAAGTAAATCACTTAAGCCAGTAGACAGATTTTTTTAAAAAATTAGAAAGATTTTTGTGAAAGTGATGACAGCCACAATGAACAGCAAAAGGATAAATATGAAAATGTAAACGAGGACATCAAAATCATAAAATGTGGGAGAGGAGAGTAATAAAATGTAGACTTTTTTGTTAGTTTTTTTTTAGAATGTGTTTGAGCCTTTATGACTACCAGTCTAAAAGCAAGTAGATAGGAAGGGGTTAAAATACTTGAAAAACAAGGTAACCACGAATCAACACATAAAATCGATCTACAAAAACCAAAAAGAAGAGAACACAAGCATAATATAACGGGAAATCATAAACCACAAAAAGAAAAAGGGACAAAGAAGAAATACAAAATCAACTGGAAAACAAGGTTTAAAATGGCAATAAATAGATATCTATCAGTAATTACTTTAAGTGTCAGTAAACTAAATGCTCCAATCAAAAGACAGGGGAGGGCCTCCCTGGTGGCGCAGTGGTTGAGAGTCCGCCTGCCGATGCAGGGGATACAGGTTCGTGCCCCGGTCCGGGAGGATCCCATATGCCGCGGAGCGGCTGGGCCCGTGAGCCATGGCCGCTGAGCCTGCGCGTCCGGAGCCTGTGCTCCGCAACGGGAGAGGCCACAACAGTGAGAGGCCCGCATACCGCAAAAAAAAAAAAAAAAAAAAAAAAAAAAAAAAGACAGGGGAATGGCAGATTGGATTAAAAAACAAGAGCCTATAATATGCTGCTTATTGTAGGCAACACATAAAAAAGAGACCCACTTTAAGGCAAAGGACACACATAGACTGAAAGTGAGGGGATGGAAAAAGATATCTCATGCAAATGGAAATGACAGAAAAGTGGGGGTTGCACTACTCATGTCAGACAAAACAGACTTTAAAACAAAGGCCATAAAGATAAAGAAGGACACTATATAGTGATAAAGGAATCAAGACAGGAAGAGGATATTACATCCTCAAAATATATGCACCCAATATAGGAGCATCCAAATACATAAAACAAATACTAATAGACATAAAGGAAGAAATTGATGGGAATACAATAACAGTAGGAGACTTTAACACCCCACTCACATCAATAGACACATCTTCTAGACAGAAATCAGTAAGGCAGCAGAGATCCTAAAGGATACAATAGAACAGTTAGACTTAATTGATATTTTTCAGGACATTACATCCAGAAAAAAACCAGCATACACATTCTTTTCAAGTGCACACAGAACATTTTCTAGGGTTGACCGCATACAAGGGCACAAAACAAGCCTCAACAAATTTAAGAGTATAGAAATTATTTCAAGCTTCTTTTCTGACCACAATGGCATGAAACTAGAAATCAACCACAGGAAAAGAAATAAGAAAAAAATGATTACATGGAGACTGAACAACATGGTACTAAAAAAACAGTGGGTGAACAACAAAATGAAAGAGGAAATCAAAAAATACTTTGATACAAATGAAAATAAAAACACAACCATACAAAATCTATGGGATGCAGCAAAAGCAGTTCTTAGAAGTTCATAGTGATACATGCCTTCCACAAAGAACAGGAAAATTCTCAAACAACCTAACCTACCACCTAAAAGAATTAGAAAAAGAAAAATAAGCCAAATGTAAAGTTAGCAGAAGGAAGGAAATAAAGATGAGAGGGGACATAAATAAAATAGAGATTTAAAAAACAATAGAAAAAAATCAAAAAAAACAAGAGCTGGTTCTTTGAAGGGTAAACAAATGGACAAACCTCTGGCTAGGCTCACCAAGGAGAAAAGAAAGAGGACCAAAATACACAAAATAAGAAATGAAAAAGGAGAAATAACTGATACCGCAGAAATACAAAATAAAATAAGAGAATACTATGAACAATTATATGCCAACAAATTCAACAACCTAGAAGAAATGGACAAGTTTCTAGAAACATACAGCCCACCAAAAGTGAATCAAGAAGAAACAGATAATTTGAACAGACAGATCACTAGAAGTGAAATAGCGTCTGTAATTTTTAAAACTCCCTACACACAAAAGTCCAGGACCAGATGGTTTCACAGGTGAATTCTACCAAACACAGAAAAAACTTATACTGATTCTTCTCAAACTCTTCCAGAAGACTGAAGAGGAAGGAGGGAATGTATGTCCAAAGACATTCCATGAAGCCACCATCACCCTGATACCAAAGCCAGACCAAGACAGTACCAAAAAAGAAAATTACAGGCCAATATCTTTGATGAATATAGATGCAAAAATTCTCAACAAAATATTTGCAAACCAGATCCAACAACACATAAAAAAGATCTTACACCACAACCAAGTTGGATTCATCCCAGGGTCACAAGGATGGTTCACCATAGCAAATTAATCAATGTGATACACCACATCAACAAAAGAAAATACAAAAACCAAATGATCACTCAGTAGATGCAGAAAAAGCATCCTTTCACGACAAAAACTCTTACCAAAGTGGGTACAGAGGGAACATATCTCAACATAGTAAAAGCTATTTACCACAAACCCACTGGCAGTATAATGCTCAACAGTGAAAAGCTGAAAGCCTTCCCACTAAATTCTGGAACAAGACAAGGATGCCTACTCTCACCATTTCTATTCAACATAGTGTTGGAAGTCCTAGCCACAGCAGTCAGACAAGAAAAGGAAAAGTTATCCAAACTGGAAGAGAAGAGGTAAAATTGTCATTATATGCAGATGACATGATACTATATATAGAAAACCCTAAAGACTCCACACAAAAACTACTAGACTGATACACAAATTCAGCAAGGTAGCAGGATATAAGATTAACATACAGAAATCTGTTGCATTTCTTTACACTAAAAATGAAATATCAGAAAGGGAATGTAAAAAAAAAAAGTCCTTCTAAGCACATCAAAAAAAAAAAAAAAAAAGGAATAAACCTGACCAGGACTTCCCTGGTGGTCCAGTAGAAGAATCCGTCTTCAATGCAAGGGGCGCCAGTTCAATCCCTGGTCAGAGAACTAAGATCCCACATGCTGCGGGGCAACTAAGCCCATGCGCCACAACAAGAAGATCCCATATGCCACAACTAAGACCCAACGCAGCC
Source organism: Mesoplodon mirus (assembly GCF_964341445.2). Classification (NCBI taxonomy): domain Eukaryota; kingdom Metazoa; phylum Chordata; class Mammalia; order Artiodactyla; family Ziphiidae; genus Mesoplodon; species Mesoplodon mirus. The sequence continues at coordinate 47,383,341 of NC_138989.1, read as the reverse complement.
AAAAAAAATTAATTAATTAATTGTTTTTAAAAGTCCATCTTAAAAAAAAAAAAACCTGACCAAGGAGGTGAAAGACGTGTATGCTGAGAACTATAAAACATTAATAAAGGAAATTGAAGATGATTCAAAGAAATGGAAAGATATTCCCATGCTCTTGGATTGGAAAAATTAATACTGTTAAAATGACCATACTTCCCAAAGCAATCTACCCATGTAATGGATATCCCTATCAAAGTACCCATGACATTTTCCACAGAACTAGAACAAATAATCTTAAAATCTATATGGAATCACAAAAGACCCAGAATCGCCAAAGAAATCCTGAGGAAAAAAAACAAAGTTGAAGGTATAACCCTCCCAGACTTCAGACAATACTACAAAGCTACAGTAATCAAAACAGTGTGGTATTGGCACAAAAACAGCATATGGATCAATGGAACAGAATAGAGAGCCCAGAATTAAACCCACACCCCTACAGGCAATCTTTGACAAAGGAGGCAAGAATACAACATGGGAAAAAAAGTCTCTTAAGCACGTGATGTTGGGAAAGTTGAACAGCCACATGTAAATCAATGAAGTTAGAACACACCCTCACACCATACACAAAAATAAACTCAAAATAGCTTAAAGACTTAAATATAAGACATGACACCATAAAACTCCTAGGAGAGAACGTAGGCAAAACATTCTCTGACATAAATCATACCAATGTTTTCTTAAGTCAGTCTCCCAAGGCAGTAGAAATAAAGCAAAAATAAACAAGTGGGACCTAATCAAATTTACAAGCTTTTGTACAACAAGAGAAACCATAAAACGACAACCTACAGACTGGAAGAAACTATTTGCACATGATGTGACTGACAAGAGCTTAATTTTCAAAATATACAAACGGCTCATACAACTCAACAACAAAAAAGCAAACAACCCAATCGAAAAATGGGCTGAAGACCTAAGTAGACATTTCTCCAAAGAAGACATACAGATGGCCAACAGGCACATGAAAAGATGCTCAAGATCGCTAATTATTAGAGAAATGCAAATCAGAGCTACAATGAGGTATCACCTCACACTCATCAGAATGGCCATCATTAAAAAATCTACAAACAACAAATGCTGAAAGGGTGTGGAGAAAAGGGAGCCCTCCTGCATTGTTGGTGGGAATGTAAATTGGTGCAGCCACTATGGAAAACAATATGGAGGTTCCTCAAAAAACTAAAAATAGAGTTGCCATATGATCCAGCAATCCCACTCTGGGGCATATATCCAGACAAAGCTATAATTCAAAAAGATACATGTCCCCCTATGTTCATAGCAGCACTGTTCACAATAGCCAGGACACAGAGACAACCTAAACGTCCATTGTCAGATGAATGGATAAAAAAGATGTGGTGCGTATATACAATGGAATACTACTCAGTTATTAAAAAGAAAAAAATGAAATAATGCCATTTGCAGCAACATGGATGGACCTAGAGATCATACTAAGTGAAGTAAGACAGAAAGAGAAAGACAAAGACCATATGATATCACTTATATGTGGAATCTAAAATATGACACAAATGAACTTATCTACAAAACAGAAGCAGACTCACAGACAGAGAACAGACTTGTGGTTTCTAAGTGGGAGGGAGGGGTGTAGGGAGAGACGGATTGGGAGTTTCGGATTAGCAGATGCAAACTATTATGTATAGAATAAACAACAAGGTCCTACTGTATGCACAGGGAACTATATTCAATATCCTGAGATAACCATAATGGAAAAGAATATGAAAAAGAATGTGTGCATACATGTATAACTGAATCACTTTGCTACCCAGCAGAAATTAACACAACATTGTAAATCAACTATACTTCAATAAAATAAATTTTTAAAAAAAGAATTGATTCTACTCTGAATTTTTATTTTGTCTTTGGGCTTTCTCCTACTGACTATTAATATTAGAGAAGACAAGGGGGGAGGGATAAATTCGGAGCTTTGGATTAACATACACTAGTATATCTAAAATAGGTATAGTATATCTACACTCCAGTAAAAAAAAATTTTAAGTGATATAAATTAAAGCTAAAAAATATATATTAGAGAAGGCACTAAAGGAGAGATTTTCTTAAATAAACCTGGTGTATTGATAGTCAAATTTAGGTAATAAAAAGATTAATCTGGAAGTGATTATTTACTTTTCAAAATAATTTCTCTACAAAAGGATTCACTCAGGATTCCACTAATTAATGCAGTCTCCTAAGGCATCTGACATTTAATTAATTTTAATTACAGCTTTTGAGGAGTACTCTGTAAGCAAGCCATACCTATGTTTCCCATTTGTTAATTGAAATAAGGACTGAATTATTACTGTGTTTTGGTAATTTTGAAACTAATTGCCTTTGGTTTTGTATAGGTTATTTATTTTTAAATGAAACCTTCTAGGCCAAGAAATTTTCTCCTGTGTCTGCCGAAAGTCTCAGTGATTAGAATGTTAATAAAGTCATTGTAACATTCTATGGGATAGCCCTTGTTTCAAATCTGCACTCCTGGGTTTACCATTTGCACAAAATCACATTAATGGGAAAGTTATATACTATTTAAATATATCTATCATGCATTATACTCCTTGCTCAGAAAAGGTCTTTATTCTCTGCCCCAATGGCATAGTCTTTCTTTGGAGTCCAGGGAAGCACCCTGGAACTTAAACAAGTATTCTTTTCAGAACTGCGTGCCCTTCTTGTTTCCCAGTAGCGGCCTGCTGTGCCCTCCGCCTTGACTCCATTGCCTGAGGCCTGGAGGCTGGAGGCCATTGCAGACCCAGGCCTGCCTTAGGTCCTTATCATCCGCATACACAATGGGGAAAAAGAAACGCACACATCTGAGAATCAGGATTTCAACTGTAAATCACATCTGCTGTGGCGTAATTCATCAGATAGATGTTCATTTATTGCCATGTTGTCATTGTAAAACTTTAATTTCTGTTTGGCTGAAAATACCCCTGATGGGTATGTGACAGGGTTGTGAACTCTTTGTATAAAAGCCTCTTTATAAATAAGATTTCTTAAGGCTGTAATGATTTTGTTATCTGGGAGAGGGAGTGTGGGAAGAAATGTAAAATACAGGGCAGAGGGCATGTAGTGAAGGCAAAGTTACAAAGTTCAGGGAAGCATGGTTACAAAACTCCTTTCTTTGCAACACTGGCATTATCCTGAAGTCAGCTTTTTAGAGAAGAAAACTCATGGTAAAGGTGAGTCCAGTTTTAGATCAAGCTCACCTATAGTGTGTGTGTTTTCTGAATTAGTGTCAACATAGAAACAAAGTGATCCTTAGTCCACCTGAGGATGGCCGAAGCCCGTTAGTGACTGCCCACAGTTCCAAGCAGTGTGGTCTTTGAGCCGAGATTTTCACCCACAGGTATGTGATGGCAGATTTTAGACTGTAGACAAGGAAATGTGAGGCCTCGTCGGCAAGTGTCTCCAGATCCATTGCCTTGTGTTTAAAAGTTGAATAATTGCTGCTATGAAATTGATTTTTTCCCCCCAAAGAAGTTCAGCAAAGAACATTTCATAGTAAGTTTTCTGTTTTCCGAAGCTGTCTCTTTGGTCCAGTTAGTGAAGGGGTGTGAAAGTGTCATTTCTTCCATAGAAGATGAGTAGGGAGTTCTGAGAAACTAAGACTTTCCAAGAAACATCATCATACCAAAAAGCCCCCATTCCTACACTGTGCAGTTTCATAAGCATGTTGTGTGTCTTCTGTTTGTTGTATTCTTTTAATCCCTAGGAAGTGTCAGGAAAAGATAATGTCACAGAAGAAAGTAGTTCATACGTGTATAAAATACTCTAATTGTATGTAACGTGTGAATTTTTGTCTTCTAAACATTTACATTTAACCCTGTTTCCAGCCATGCAATAATGAGCTTTGTATTTGTAATAAATTCTCATGCGTTATCTTTAACATGTGGCTATTTAGGGAGAAGACCTTGTTTTCCATTTTTCACAAATTATTGGTCCTTCACCCCGGGCTCAGTTTCCTCCCAACTAAACAGACTTATAGCTGTGAGGAGAGTGGGGAGGGGAAAGGATGCTTAAATACCTATTCCAGGAGTCAGGAAATCAAGTTACACTTTCTGGAGAGTATTCAGAAAATAAATAGTACCATTCCATGACGCACGAGATTCTGACCACAGGTTGGAGGTGGGTTTTGACTTTGTCAACCACCTTCACATAGTAACACGAAGCTTTCCAAAGCCATTTATTTTATTGGGTGTGTCCATCTTTGCTTTCACTGTTAGATAATAAGCTGCCATTGATTATTTTTCTGGTTTTACGTGACCAGTGCTGGCATGGTGAAGGCAGAGAGCAGTGGGGAAATGTGTTCTCCTCTCCGTCCCAGAAGTCCGTGTGCACTTAACCTCCAGGTTACGTGCGTGCGTGTACCTACCCGGGCATGTTTTCATGTTTCTTCCAGGTTAAAAAGAAAAAAGCCATGCCTCCTTCAATCCACTATCCCTTTCTAGTAGCTGTCTCCGCCTTCCTTCCCAGCGCCTTCCTTCCTTCTTGAAAAGAGCGGTCTGTCCTCACTAACCCCACCCTCGCCTCCTGTTCTGGCTTTGACTCCCTGGAATCTGCTTCTGGTCCCCTCACTCAACTCCGGCTTCATTCACTAAGGTCCCCAGTGACCTGCTAACTGTCACACCTCTTCCCGACCTGCCCTGACTTCCTGCCGTCGTTCCATCTTCACACCATCCCTCTCCTGAGCCGTCCTCCCCACCATCTGCTTCTTTGACACCACTGGGGACTGTTCTGTGCCGTGAGCAGTGAGATGCGGTCCCCACCCTTGGTCTCCTCCTCTACTGGCCCCTTAGCGGTTCAGCCCTCTTCCCTTCTCATCTGGGATCTCAGTGCCACCAGGACTTCAGATTCTATCCGTAGAACATTGAGCTCGAACTCTCTTCAACACTGAACCCCTTGGTTTCTCCCAAGCTCTGTGCTTCCTTCTAAGTGTCTGTCTGATAAGTGGCACAGGATTTGTCTCGCCTTCTAAGCCCCCAGTCCAGGGCGTCGTTCGGGCGGTTTATTCATGCCCACGTACCTTTTGTACACTCACACTTCCTTCCTCCTCCAGACTTTCTCAGTATGATTTCCTGTGAGTTTGTTCTTCGCCTGCCCTCCTGAATCATTCATGGTGCTCCCGCTGACCTTCATTTCACCTTCTATTCGCATAGGACCAATTTTTATCTCAGTCGTGTGTTGGTCTCCATCCCCACCCCAGCTAATTCCAGGGGCTACTCATTCTTGTCTGCTTTACTCAACACCAGCTCAGTGAGCCTGTGATGGGCACTCAGCATATAATTGAACAAGTCAATAGTAAATGGAATTAATGTCGTTTGTAGGAAAAGGGAAAGTGACACAATGTTCTTCAGACTTTTAGGGGCAGTAGATGGTGCCTGTGATCCCGGCCATTAGCCCTCAGGACGGACACCTTCTACAGCTTACTTCAAACCCCACTAGTAAATTTTGTGTGTTAGACGGCAGTCACTTAAATATGCCTCCCTGAGAATATGCGTCATAGACTAAAGAGAAGTGATGGTTCTAGAAAGAGCAGAACTCCCAATTCCACCTCGCAATAAATTAGCTTTCTGTTTAGCTCTGGGTTCACAGTCTGCTGCTTGAACACTGGGTAGCGGTATCTTATCTCTGATAAGACTGAATCATTGAGCATTTCTTTAGAAAAGGGAAAGACTTGTTGTGGAGAGGCAAGGATGAGAGGGCTGTGCTGGAAGTAAAACCACTTATAAGAAAGGCTTGAGACCAGAGAACTGCTTGTGAAGCCAGGCTCTGGGTACGGGTGGGAGTCTGCTCTCCCTGAATCCATGTTGTGGTCATTGACCCCGTCATAACCAGTAGGTGCCAGGAGCTTGGCTGTAAACACTCAAGCTACTCATCACCAGAAATCACCTACCAGTAGGCAAAAGTCACCCATGATCCGCGATGGGTAGTAACACCTGCCTCAGACAGAACACCATCCCCTCCCTTAGCACCAGGGTTCGAGGTTTACTCCTGAGAATCCAAGTACCTCACCCTCGCCCTGCGCTGCTCCTTGAAGTTCAGTCTTAAATGCTGCACTGAAAGGCAGAGAAAGGCTCTAGTCCGTCAGGCATGGTGTGTCGGGCACGGTGTGTTCTATTACATCCTCATTTAGAATAGGAGTTACAGGACGGTGGGATGGGGTGCTGACAGTGAAGCCACAACATTTCCCAGTTCAGAAATACTGTCATTTTCACTCTGACACCACGTCCAGTGTCATGGTGGCAGAGTTGATGGCGGTCATAGGGGCCAGGTCTGCTGGCACCTTTCTTCCCCTAGATTGACACCAATATGAAGACCAAAAAATTAACATGGAGCCCAGATGACTTATCAATAACAGTCTCCGCATTAAAATATAAAAGGCATTCTTTTGGTATAAGTTTGAAAATAAAAGGGCCTTGTTGTATTTGTTTTGTGACATCCGATAACCTCCACCTGGCATTCTGTGCGCCATATTTGTGCCAGAGGTGACAGATCCCCAAACTCTGCCATCCACAGAGCAGTAAGAACAATGACGACAGTCCCTACCATTTCCACGTTCGGGCTAATTGAATATACATGGGAAGTAGGTAAATATAAACAGTCTGTTGGCAGAGTTCAGAAGCAATGACAAGTACTGGTGGCTACTTGTGATGGTCCCAAACCGCGCCTGTAACAGTTAGAGCTGGGCCTTAGGAAGTGACAGGAGGGGATGGGCGGTAAGAACTAAAGCAGAGCGAGAGGCAGGAAAGCACAGGGTGTGTTTAGGTGACACGGAATCTGCCCCATTGGATGGACCCATTTATTCATATAGAGGAGTAGTAAGGGAAATAACTAGGAAGATGGAATCAAATGGGATAATTTCTTCTAGCGAGAAGAAATCACTAGAAAGACTGCAGCAGGCCTCGGTGGGAGACAGGAGAAGCTGGACTTTATCCAGTAGTCAAGGGGGGCCACTGGAAATGGGAAGTAACAAGATGAAAGCCACATGCTGAGACTTTGAGAAGGAATGTGCTGAAAATGTAGCACTTAAACGTGAAATTGAATATGAGGAAAAACTGGAAATAGGGTGATTGGCCATCTGGTCTTATAAATTGCCTTTTATTGTCAGATAAAATTCATTTCAAGCCACAGCTACATTTCTCTGGGATATAAATGTCCCATGATGAACCAAATCAAGAAGCAAAGAGAAGTAGAATAATTACTGTTAAAAGGATGTAAGAGATAGAAAGTAAGATGGCACAACAAACCCTCACAGTGTGTTGGTGTGTCACTTCTGAACCCCAAAATGTATACATTCCCCCAAAGCCTATATAGTTTTCCCATAAAATGCACTGCAGTATGACTTCATTTGAGCATCCACCTCTGCAGCAACAAGTTAAAAGTAACACGTGGAGACGCATCTACAGGGTCATCAGCCGTGCTCACCCCGAGAGGGCCGCCCTCCCGCAGCTGCCCAGTGTAGCACTCACTAGTTTTGTTCCTCCACAGTGTTACAGCTGAATTCTTGTCGCCGACGGGGTCCCACTGAAGTCGGGTTTTGTTTTGTTTTTAACTACCTTTTCTCCAAAATGGGTTTCATATAAGCCTAGTTCTTTCCCATTGAAGTCACACAGTTACACCCAAAGTGCCCCCTCATCACAAGGGAAGAAATCTTTCTTTGGTCTCATGTTAGTATCTTCTCACTGACAACCTCACACACACACACACACACACACACACACACACACACACACACACACACACACACACACACACACACACACACACACACACACACACACACACACACACACACACACACACACACACACACACACACACACACACCCCTTTGTTCTTTAACTCCTTTCAGGAGTCATGTGGCCATTTCAGAAGCTTTCCATATTCCAAATGCCGTTTGGAGTGTAGCTAGAAATGTTCCGGTCAGCCGGGCCCTGTGACCCACAAATGCTTCTTTTCACTGCTGCCTCGCCTGTCCCCTCCTGTCACCGGGAAACCTATGGGGAAGCTGCTTAGGACTGTCCAGTTATGGAAGGAGGGAGCAGAACCAGATGTCAGGAACCTTGAGAGTCTGGGGTTATAAGAAGAGAAGAGAGGACTTCCCAGAGGTCAGAGTCAACTACGAGTGGCTGCTTTTCTGTGTTCCGAGACCTAGGTCAGCTGATGATCCTCAATTAAAATGCACAGTGTAGTCGACAGCTCAGCATATCATAATTGACATCTAGGTAAGTGGTCCCTAATGAAATGTATTTAATGACTAATTCCAAAATTTAGAAATTTCTAAATCAAATTCAGCCTTAACCCTTTTTCCTGATGCTTCTCTCTAACCCCATGTTGAGAAGCGATTGTTTATTTTTAAAGTGGAAAAGTTAACTGACGGACTCCTTATCTTCTTACGTTTTCCGTGATTCCTGTTATTCTAAGCATAGACAGAACCAAGCACATCTATAAAAGCCGCACCCATCCATCCCAGATTCTAAAGACATTCCCCAAGAAAGAAAAACACAGTTGGCTACTATACAATTCGCTGACAAGACAGAAGGAAGATGACACAATATCTTATTATTTTGTAACCAGTATATGCTCCCAAAAGCCAGGGAGTGGAGTGATCCAGCCAGAACTTTTCAGTGTCCTAGTTGGTTCCCAGCTTCTTAAGAAGACCCCAAAGTGAGGCAAGAGTCCCCCTGGGCCAGCTTACAAGCAAGCCTCCCACTTCCTTATCCAAACCTCATTTCCTTCACCACCACCACCTTTTGAAAAGCTCAGAAAGAGAACGCCCGCAGCTGTTGGAGAAGAGAATCTGCTGCTCTCAATATTTTGTTTTAGCCTAAAGGGCTGCTGCAGAAGAAAAACTGTAGCCAGTGGGTCCCAACAACCAGGGTGGTGGGTCCTCTGGGTGGGAGCAGTGATGCCCAGACCCAGGGAGAAATGCAACGGCTGAGACTTTAAATGGCTTCTGTTTTACTTAGAATTCAGGTTTGCCGGATCACCCCGGGGTCACATGACTTTTTTAACATCTGGTTTTCTCCAGCAAGTGAATCAGGCCTCGGAAGCCAGTTAGAGGGCCGGGGTGCAGCGTAAGTGGTAGACGACGCAGTGTAACGTGAGCCCAATTCATTTGGTCTAAAGCAAACTCCAAACCAAAGCTAACAGGAGCTCCGTTTCATTGACTTCATTACCCAGAGCCCCTGGGACAGAGGAATCGAAGGCAAAGGTGAAAAAAAAAATGGGTGGGAACACAGCCTAAAAGCAAGCAAGGGTGGTTTTTTTTTTTTTTTACAAAGTAAGAATTGGCTCTGTTTTTACCTAGGTAGTTAAGGGTAGACTAGCTGAACCATGTATAAACTGCCCCCTGCTGTCTGACACAGAGAAGTACATAAAAATATCTGCCTCATTAAAAAGAACCTTATCCTGAAGGCCGACCGTGAATGGAAAACAAGCGGGGGTGAAGGCAGGCAAGGGATGGCACAGGTCACCTGCCTCCCTCTCCGGTGTGAAGATGAAGGGAGGGTGAGGGAGGTGGTATTTTTCGGATTTGGAGAGCTGCCTCGTTACGCTATCTGCCGCCTTGTTTCTCAGAGTGTATGTAGTCCGTGGTCCAGCAGCGTCCGCATCACCTGGGAGCTTGAGATGCGGAGCCTGAGATGCAGAGTCTCAGGCCCCACCCTTGGTCTACTGAGTCAGAATGTGCATGAAACAAGATCCCCAGGGGATTCATGTGCACAGTTCCCTGTGAGAAGCCCCGACCGTAACCTCAGAAGGAGCCTTTACACTAGACAAGGTCCACTGTTCCCTAAGGTTTGTAGCAAATCGAATTCAGTTTGAACAGTGAAGAAATACAACTCGCTAGGAGAATGGAATCCTTCATTAATATCGTGATCACTTACGCCCTTATTTTCGTCCTGCTCCCGTTTCCTGCGTCCTCACATATCACCGGCTCTTTACCGTGCTGTCCTTCCCATTACTTGCTACATCTCTGCAGCATCTGCCAAACCGTTTCAAAATCGCTCCATCTCTGGCAGCCTCCTGTCTCCCACAGTCCTTGTTTGCTCAGGTCTCCTCTCCCTTTCTTCCACCCCTGCTGGTGTCACGTAAGAAGAGCAGCCACTGGGCCCTCCGGGAGGGAGCTGGCCCCGTGCGTAGTCCGAGTGTCACTAACCCCGCGTGTTCTCTTCTGCGCCAGGTCAGGGAAGAATGCCGGCTCCTGAACGCCCCGCCTGTCCCGCCCCGCAGCGCAAAGCCTCAGTCCACCAGCCCCTCGGTCCCTCCTCGCACAGCCAAGCCGGCGCGGCAGCAGACTCGCTCTCCCAGCCCCACTTTGTCCTACTATTCTTCAGGGCTGCACGACATGTAAGTCCTATGCCAGGGCCCACTTCCACATGGTTCCCTCATCAACCAGGTCCCCGGTCCTTGAGAACCGTGTCAAGGAGCCATCCCCTGGGCAGGGTGGTAGGAGAGGAAGTTTTCTTTTAAAAAAAGAAAAAAAAATTTTTTTTTTTTTAACTGGATGAGCATGATGGGGCCCTGTTGGTTCTGAGCTAGGATGGAAGAGCCAGTGACCTAGGAAGATGCACAGTCTGTGAGGGGTTCAGTGGTTAAGGCTGGCATCTACTTATCTCCGCTTTGATTTCAACACACGCAGACAGCACCCTCGAGGAGGCCCCGGAATGGCAGGGGTCCTGTCGGCTGTCTACTCTGAATTCCAGCCAGTGCTGGAGTCCCTTCCTGACCATCACTGTAAGGCAGTCTTCCACGTCCATCTGGATCCTCCCAGTGATGTGAGCTCATTCTTTTGCACTGCAGCTCATTCCATGGTTGGCACGTGCCAGTAAATTTTTTTAGAGATCTTTCATTATGTGCATTTGAAATCTCTCTCCATGTAACTTTCAACTGTTTCTTAGGTCTAAAGAAACAAATGTAGGTCCACCCCGCCTCTCTTGATCAGGCTGTGAAACCGTGAGGTCAGCCACGATGTAAGTCTCCTCCAAGAGGCAGCCTCAGTCCCACCTGCTGTCCCCCCATCACCCACCTCTGAGCACACTCTGGTTTCACGGTCACTCTTAAGATAGGGCCCCAGAGCTGAGTGTGATCACATGTGACAGGTTAAAGTAGCTCTCCTTGGCAGGTATTTTGTTGTTCCCTGGACATTTAAATCTTTATGGTGATGTTACGCAATTGTGCGGAAACCAAGGCAAGAATAAGCATTTAATTGGAAACATTTCTTCCAGCCTCAGACTCTTGGATGGATATAAGGTCATCGGTGGTGGTGATGTAGTCCTGTCACTGTAGCCCAAGAATGACAAGCATGAGACACTCATTTACTGCTCTCTCACTCCACCCTTGCCCACTGCAGACATCACTAATCAATCACAGCACCTGTTGGTGATAAGCCCAAACAAGGCTGAAGATTTTTCTCATCACAAAGATCCAGGCACCCACTAACAATGATTTTCTTGTTAAAAAAATTATATATTTGCCATCTCTGCTATAGCATATTAAATCAGCATCTTCATATCCATAGTTGTGTTTTAGTAATTTAAAGATTCTTTAAAAAAAAAAAAAAACCCAGTGAAGTTAAGCAGGTACTTTACGATAAGAAATACAATATTTGTTGCCTAACTACATTTTTCTACTCAGAAGTGACATCAATGGGATAAGGATAGGCTGGATATTTTACTTTTCCTTTTTTTCCACTCATCTCTCTCTCTCTCTCTGTTTGGCTTTTAAGCAGCGTTACTAAAAGTGACACGAGTCCTCCTGAAAGCTCTCCCGTTTCCTGCTACCCGTGTAACCGAGTGAAAGCAGATTCCATGGACCCCAAGTCCCCGTTTGGCAGTCCCACTGCTGAAGCTCTGTCCTCCAGGCTCTCGTGGCCTAATCATTACTCGGGAGCGTCAGAGACCCAGACCAGGAGCGACTTCCTGCTGGATCCGAGCAGGAGTTACAGTTACCCCCGACAGAAGACGCCGGGCACACCCAAGAGAAACTGCCCGGCAGCCTTCGACCTCGACGGCCACGAGCTGGCGGCCAGCCCACCCGGGCCCAGGCCCACGGGGCCCGGCGGTAGTGCCCCAGGGTGTCCCAAGTCGGCCAGCTACTCTCTGGAGAGCACGGGCGGGAAGACCCTGACTGCGGGCCCCGCCAAGCAGAGCATCTCATGCCCCGCCTTGCCTCCCAGGGCCCCGAGGCCAGTGGAAGAGAAACCCGCCCTCGACACCCTACCTTTGCCTCTGCAAATTGATGGTGCTGAGGAAGACCCCGAGTCTGGGTCGCCGGACCTCTCCGAGGACCCGTACTTTGTTCAGAAGGGCACGCAGGACATCTTCTCCATGTCTTACCCCTTCTCGTCACCCCTCCACCTCCAGCTGGCCCCCCGCTCCTGTGGTGACGGGTCCCCTTGGCAGCCACCTGCCGACCTGTCGGGACTCTCCATAGAGGAAGTGTCCAAGTCCTTGCGGTTCATAGGGTTGTCCGAAGACGTCATAGCATTCTTTGTGACCGAAAAGATTGACGGAAACTTGCTTGTTCAGCTCACGGAAGAAATCCTCTCCGAGGATTTCAAACTGAGCAAACTGCAGGTGAAGAAAATCCTGCAATTCATTAACGGCTGGAGGCCCAAAATATAGCCAAATAACCCCAGGTAGCATTGAACAAAACAGATAAATGTGTGTTCTAGAAGGGGAGGGCTGGGACACAGTTTCACATTTTTTTGCACTAAAAACTTTCTCTGTAAATAGGGATAAGAGAAAACTCTTACTATGCAGATTATGATTTTGAATGGTGAACAGGCTATTTTGTACATCAATAAAAATGCTGTACAGAACACTTAGAGGTGTGCCTTGTACATCACTCAACACTCAACAGCTGCTAAAAGACAAAAGGCATCTTCAGAGAAATAATTGTTACCCAAGTAGGTTTATGCGAGAAGTTGTGATATTTATTTACAAAATAGCCAAAGCTGAAAGACATAAGAATCTTTAAAGAAAAAAAAAAAAAAACACACCACCTTTGAACAATTCCCTCCTTTGGGAGAATCAACTTTAGACAATTTATTCTGTGCTCTGTCGTTCGGATTGCTCAATGCTAATTGTTTTGCTCTTGTGCCTGAAAATGTTAGTGATATGAAATGACACTGCAGTGTTATGTGCTTGGTGGGGATCTTTTTATCGAAAGGCATTTTACAAAAGTCACGTGCTAGTAGAGAGGATCTATGATGTCCTTAGAAATAATAAATCATGACCACAATAATTTATCTGTAACTGCTGCTAATTTTACTGAGCAGAGATTTAAAAAAGACCAGAATATATACGTATATGTATATCTACACAATACAAATGTATGTTTTAAACATCAGTATGAGTCTGATCTTTTAGATAACATCATCTGTTCACTTTCAAATATCCATTGAAGTTTGGGGCCGTTAATTAAGTCGACTCTCCTAGGAAATGGGTCAGAATGATTCCAAAGGTTCTCAGAGCCCTGTCCCTCGAAGCTCAGTCTTATCAGGCTCCATCACAGAAAACTGGGAACAAATCAGTAGAGAGTCTGTATCGAAGAATTAAGTTTGATTTTAAACCTATTACAGGCTGGGTTTTACATAGAGTACTCCCATGCTGATCAGTGTCTGGGGAAATGACCATTTCTGTCGAGTGATAATTCTTCTCGGGTTTGAGGGTCTTCTCCTGGTGTGTGGTGATGAGGGGTCTAGAGAGCATTTCTCAGAGCGTGTCAGGTGTTCTCAACATGCTTTGTGCTTTAGGAGAGCTCAGAAGTCAGACATACCATCCTCTGCTTTGATACATGCTACATCTGTTGCATCATTTTTTAAAGTATCAATAACAGTACTTGTTTAGTTCAGAAATCTCTTCTTTCCTCTCTTCCAAAGAAAATACATGATTACCGTACTTTCATTCCAACAATCCCAGGACCCAGTCTGACAGTTTTTGTCAAACGTGAATAAATCCTCCAAAATATAATGGCATCAACATAATTCTTGACTTTTTGAAGGAATATAAATCTTAGAGTAAGTTTTTGTTCTCCGAGCAGCATATCGTCCCTAGCCCTGTCTCCCCCAGAGTCTGTCCCCACATTCGAGATGGACAGACAGCCACCCAGGTGTCAGTGTGACTTGCAGGATTGGCTTGTATGTTATTATCCACTCTTCTTGCTCATCAGAATAAATACACAAATGGAAAGACAAGACCCACCAGTCTAGTTTTGCAGACCTGTTCAATATATGGCTTCATTTCTTGGCGTTCAAGATATTTTTAATCCATCTCATTGTTTAGAATTGGGGTGAATTGATACCTTTTCTCATTTTCCATCTTAAATCTCTTTTTTTAAAAAAAAGGCATTTTCCCCCCAACATGTCTCCCAAAATGCAAATACTCTAGGTTAAAAGTGCCCCATAAAAGAGTACCCTGTAGAATCTATCAAACTGTAGCACCTCTTCAAAAGTAACTGACAAGTTTATATAGAAGCTTCTAGTACTGCACTCAGATGACATGCAGCCCCTCCATGAATTTCATGTTGAGAAAGCATCCTTCTGTGTGAGGGGCAACTCCCTAGGTAAAGTTAACCTCTCAGAACTTTCCTTTAAAATAAAAACAAAGGATGATGTTGAAAAGTTGCAAGTTTTCTTTGGCAAAACCTTGCTGAATCAGTTCGTGAATCCTTAGCGCTTGGACGCTGTTCTCAGTTCAAGAGGGAGGAATGAGTGGGTTTGAGTTTACTGTGACAGTTGCCCCACATAAACAACTGATTCCTTTTATCTTTTTTTCTTTTTGTTTTTTTTTTTTCTTTTGCAAAACCTCGACACAAAGTCCTTTTTGTTTTTTGTCTTGGCATATGTACGTTGAGTTTATATCGACGGCAACATAGAGACTCCTTGAGGGCAGGGACTATGGCCTTTCATTCACACACTCAAAATTCACTGAGCATCATCTGTGTGCCGGGCACTATGCTAGTATGACCTGACAGGCTGATAAAAAGACACAGTTCCTGCCTTCTTGGAACTCATAAGGTTTATGTTTAAAACCACAGTTGTTGAGACTGGGTATGTGTAAGAGAGACATGAACTCTCCTGGCAGTTGGATGTATGGAGAGTTAAGTGTGCCCCGTCCCTCAAGAACCCACAGAAGGAAGAAATGGCAGCCTCTATTAACGGGGTATAAAAGAAAAACTACAAGACCATTGAAACTTGGAAAGCATTGGAGGCAGCAAGTATCTCTGACTCCCACTGACTAGTGTTCTTTTCTACTGATGGGAATTTTTTTTTTAATTGGTAGTAAGTATCTTCTGGTATCTGCAAAGCCACATGGCGCCCTTACTAGACAAGGCATGCATAGCCAGAGAGAATCAAGACAAGGAATGCAGAACAGGGGTAGGAAGGAAACAGGCCTTCCCTTCTGAGCTGCGATTTTTGCAGTGAAAAGCAGTGTATAGAGATCCCCGCATACAGAACCTTTTCTAACCAACCAGGTCAAGACTGAGGACATCTTCTGGCAGGTTCCCTGCAATCTGCACTGACCCCTGTGCTTGGGGGAGAGTGTCCAAACGGGACTCTTTCTTGGATTCCTTAAATGCATGGCCAAAACCATCGTGACCCTCCCTTAAGAAATTCAGCAATAAACCAAACCAAGCAGCTAAAATGTAAAATGTGGGCCTGATTCATGTTGGGACGGAGCGCTCAAACACAGATCAATTCTTTCTCAGAATCTCGTAAATGCCTGCACGTTCTCTCTCTTTTAAGTTGAGCTGCTCAACTTTATGAACTGTGAAATTTACATTTAGACCCTTTCAGCCCACATAGAACATTCACATTTATGGAGTTGCAGCAAGCTGCCCATTCGACTAAATTGCACTGTTTATCTTGTTTCACGTAGAAATAAAACAATCTTACAGGGAAATATTATGTCTGTCCATTCCAACTGTTTTCAGATGTGGGTAAATACCCTCTGCCAACATTCCAGAAGCACCTGCACATCGTGCACACAACTCCTCGAGAAGTTCAGGGGGTGGGGGTGGATGAATAGAGGGCTCTTCATTTTCCAAACACACTGTAACACAAGTCACTACTCATCATGCCTAAAGAGTATGAGGTTAACGTTTTGAATAACAAACTGAAAAAAAACACAGTTCTCCAAAGACCACTGTGAACCATTCAAAGAAAATTTCAACTTCAGTCCACCAGAAAAGTGAAATCTGCTGTTGGACACACAAGACTTTCAGAAACTATGACCATTAATCCCAATTCCCACTATTTTTCTAGGAATACAATGGCACCAGGCTGCTAGGGCAAGAAAAGTAAGATGCCCAGAGTGCAAATGATGGAAAGTAGGATTTTTATTCTGTGGGACTGTAATAGTGTGGAATTCTTATGACCACTTCTTGTCCAATCACATCGTTTAGTCTTCAAAACTTGGTGTTTTAAAATTTGTCTCATTGTGAAAGCTAGAAACAAAGGGTAAATGTGATTTCTGTTAAAAGTATATACAAATATCTTCTGTAATTTTGCTGCTCTAATTTTTAGGCTATGAGTTTTGTAATGAGCTTATCAGATGATGAATTTCCTTTGTTTACAATCTCATGTAGTAGGGCTCAGATCATTTCTTAGCTATAAACCTCTTCTCCCATTTTCATATTAAGCTCCATTTAAAATATTGCTTAAGCTAAGCCTAAAAGTTGAATTTAATTAGTCAAAAATTTGGGAGTTTTCCTTGACTTAAATGAAAATGGTATATTCTTTTCAAAGACTTTTGTAACCACCTTTACAGTTTCTTTGCTTGGAAAACTGGGGTTGTTAACTACCAGTTAACAGTTGCATTATTTCCAGAGCATTGTCTATGGGCCCAATGTGTACCTCAAGATAAACATGGTATGTTTTGTCTAAAAAAAATCGTTGTTGATTTAAATGGTTCTGAAATGTCTATAAATAAAGAAATTTTAAAAGTTGCTCTTCTTGCAATCGTTCCTCAGTGAGTTGGACCCCTGTGTGGTTTTCTAGAACCTCTCTTTCCCATCCTCATGGAGGAGAAGAGAACTTGTCTGAAGGGTTTCTGAAGACTGCAAGCTCACTCCATGTTAACAAGAGATTGAAGACTATGGCTCTTGAAAGTGGAAGAAGCTGGGAACCAGGTAACCTGGTGGCAACCAAAGAGAATCTAGTACCTGTGTGGTCAGGAGTTGGGACAAAAGACAAATATAGATGGACTAGTGAGCTTTAAAAAAATAATAATGGGGGAGGGGATAAATGAGGAGGTTGGGATTAACATATACACACTACTGTATATAAAATAACAAGGACCTACAGTACAGCACAGGGAACTACGTTCAATATCTTGTAATAACCTATAACGGAAAAGAATCTGAAAAAATATAGATAGGTAGATAGATAACTGAATCACTTTACTGTATACCTGAAACTAATGCAACATTGTAAATCAACTATACTTCAATTAAAAAATAAAATAATTTTAATAAAAATACATGTTTGTACAGAAAAAAAAGACAATAGAAATTCATATCTCTTTGGCTTATATATAGTTTAATTTCTATAATTACAATTAGCATAACAGTGAGTAGATGTGGTAGAGGGTTTTAGAGAAAGTCATGAGCATGCAGCACGCTGCAGCATCCACCAGTAATTTTTACAGAGAAGTTGGCAAGTGGAGGCTGGTTAAGCTTTTATTGTACTCAAAATAGCATGAAATAGCTTCAAACTATCTTACTGGGCTGTTCAGGGGAGGGTTGAAGGGCAGGGAGGACAATGAGATCTTAAGTCCTTGCCTGGCTAGGATCTCCCCAGCTTCACAATCACCAAAAAATCTTCCTGCCTTCTTTTGCTAGACAAAGCATCCCTAAATCATTCATTCCATGTTATACTTAAACCTTCAACCCTTCTGCCCTATTTCACAGAGATAAAACCTGTGACTATACCCACAGGTGGCCACTTTCCTGATTTCAGGGATGTGCACTGGACAAAACTATAGGGTTGATGTGACTGGGCTAAAACGTCCAAGGACCTACCGCAAGGTTCTAGAAGTACTTACATCAGATATACACTAGGACATATGACTTCCCCAAATTGGATATTGCCAAGTAAATTTGAGTTTAGAAATATATTGAGTTAGAAGACTCACAGACATAGAGAACAGACTTGTGGTTGCCAAGAGTAGGGGGAAGGGGTGGATTGGGAGTTTGGGATTAGTAGATGCAAACGATTATATAGAGAATGGATAAACAACAAGGTCCTGTTGTATAGTACAGGGAACTATATTCAATATCCTGATAAACCATAATGGAAAATATGAAAAAATGTATATATATGTATAACTGAATCATTTTGCTGTACAGAAGAAATAAACAACATTGTAAATCAACTATACTTTCATGAAACTAATTTAAAATAAATAAAAATTTTTAAAAGAAATACATAGAATCAAATATCCTCCAAATCCTACCTATCTGAGGTTAGAAAAAGCCAAATCATTGAAAACAGTGGGTAGGTGCTGGGTAAATTGCACTGAAATGAATTTTCCCTTAAGCAATCCCCTCTCCCACCTCAGGCCCTCCGTGCTTAGGTACTCATATGCTTCCTTCAGGATTTACCAAGTGTCATCCCCCAAGCTGATTTGGTTTCACGTCTCTGTGCTGACAGCTTTCTGGCTACCCTTGTAAGCTATAAGTCTTTGGTATCAGGGCTTATGTCTTTGCTGTCATATCTTCAAAAGTAATGCTACTTAAGATTCTACTGAATGACGGCATGATGCCATCACGTTCCTGATGGCGGCCAGTCTTCGTGCCATCAAGATCAAGACCCTGCAGCTGCATGATAATGAAGTAAAGTCAAAAGAATGACAAGTGAAATCTGTATTCATCATAAAATATCTAAGACTAAAAGAGAGTAAGATATGAACCTGTTTAGAGATTCCAGATCGAGTTTGCAACATTTGCCAATGAATAAATTTTTCTTCTAACAGTTTAATGAAGGCAATGAGTTCAGTTCTTTAATGAATATAAAGTGAACTAGAAAAGATCAGTGTGTTTCGGTAGGTTGACTCAAATATTGGCTCTAAAAGACACAGGCAATTGAAGACTAGTAGATATGGTTGAATGACCTAAGCTAAGAGTGATCTCAGGACCAGAAGCAGTGATGGGTAAAGATAAGAAACAGTTTGCGTGCTCAGAAGCACAGCTGGCAAGGAGATATTGTGCAGGGCATAGGAAATAGCATCCATGGGCAGATCACAGAAGTTTAGAGCCAGAGGGAACCCTGGAAATGATCTGGTCCAATCTCTTAACTTTATTGGAACGAAACCCATGGAGGTTAAATGACCTCACTGGGATCACACAAAGTCCGTGACAGAACCAGAGCTAGAAATAAAATCTCTTGTTTCCCCATTTTGTACTCGTTCCACGACAACCCTGTCTCCCAATTTCCTCAACTTTTAACTTTTAAAATAACATTTAAGGACTTCTTTGGTGGTGCAGTGGTTAAGACTCTGCGCTCCCAATGCAGGGGGCCAGGGTTCAATCCCTGGTCAGGGAACTAGATCCTACATGCGTGCTGCAAGTAAGAGTTCACATGTCACAACTAAGGAGCCCGCCTACCACAACTAAGACCTGGTGCAAATACATAAATAAATAAATATTTTAAAAATAATAAAGAGCAAAAGTTTTTTTAAAAAATAAAATAAATAAAATTTAAAAAAATAAAAATAACATTTAATCAGGAGTTTTTAAGCACATGGAATGCCCTACCCTGGTCCACCAACTTCTCTTTCTTCTAAGCCTAAAAATAGGAGCTGATGTTCCCCAGTCAGTGTTAGCTGGAAAGAAAAGAAACCTCTCCTGTTTGTAAAATGGATGCTCTGTGAATGTCACCTGCTTTTTGATCAAAAACTATGACTCAGTGGAGATACTGAGACAGGTGTAAGATGAAAAAACGTAAAAGAAAAAAAAAATCCAAAACTAAATGTCCATCAACAGATGAATGGATAAAGAAGATGTGGTACAAATATACAATGGTATATTACTCAGCCTTAACAAAGAATGAAATAATGCCATTTGCAGGAACATGATGGATCTGGATCATCATACTAAGTGAAGTCAGTCAGACAGAGAAAGACAAACATCATATATCACTTATATGTGGAACCAAAAAAAAATGACACAAATGAACTTATTTACAAAACACAAACAGACTCACAGATGTAGAAAACGAACAATGGTTACCAAAGGGGAAAGGGGACGGGGGGGAATAAATGAGGAATTTGGGATTAACAGATACACACTACTCTATATAAAATAAATAACACGGACCCACTGTGTAGCACAGAGAATTATATTCGATATCTTGTAATAACCTTTAATGGAAAAGAATCTGAGAAAGAACACACACACACATATATATAACGTATATATATCACTGAATCACTTTGATGTACACATGAAAATTGTAAATCAACTATACTTCAATTTTTAAAAATCCCTCCCAAAAAATCCACGCATAGCATGCACGCCTTTCATCCCACTGTATCCAGAGTAGCCCCTAGGAAGAGTACAAACTGGGGCACCTTGGGAGAGAAGCAGCTGTAGTACTAAACATGGCCACCGGGTGCCAGGCTTTTCCAACCAGCTAATAACTACCCAAGGATTACTCCAGTCGAGGATCAGAGCAGAGTAAAATTTTAAATCCAGCTGTACTGGGGGTCTCTATATTCCCATGAGTCACTTTTCCACTTTCCTTAGTTAGCCAAAGGCATTCAAATCCTGAAGTTATGTAAACAGAAAGAAGTGGCTCAAAAAAAGGTAAGGGATTTGAAAGTGGGGCACTGTACAATCTTTTCAAGCCACATTTCCACTGGAAGAAGGCAAAGGAATTTTCAAAGGGCAAAACTGACCTATCAGAAACCTCGCTCTTTCTTGGCCCTGAGTCTCTGGAATTTTGAAAGTGAATGGTGCAAATCTGAGGCTCTTGCATAAAGAAAGTTGTACTTCGTTTTTTTTTCCATTGATTGGTTTTGAGCAACAAAACACCCTCAACCAAAACCAAAATCTATCAAGTATCACTACACTAAAGTTGACTTTAGTGTAAAGTTGACATTACACTAAAGTTGACTTTTGAGAACGTACATCTCCTTCAAGCCTCCTTCACCTTGACAATCAAACCATGAACCTACCTAATTGATCCTGAAGAACAAAGGAAAGATGAATTCTAACGAAGAGAATATCAGACTTCGGTTTGGGCATGAATATGTTCATGCTTCATTCTCTGTGCTTTTTACTACTTTCGGTGTAGCATGATTATTGACAAAGTAAAGGAAGTCTCTTTTTCAATTCAACTTTTAAGGAGGCGACTGATTTTACAAATCCAGTAAACTACCAGTAATTTCAGTTTTAGTTTAAGTTGCCATCTTGAAACAGTGTAATTGCCAATTAAAGTTTTCCCATAGCCACGCTTACTCGTTTCTGTCACATTTCAGTGATTAGTGAATCCTGTGGAGAAATGGGACTTCTTCACATTGTAAAATGCTTGGCTATCCTGGCTCCATGTTTCTGTCTAGGTTACCCTGTCCTACACACAAAGGCCCTCACTTTTGGTTCCTTGTCTCTGTGAAGACTGTAGAATATGCTGGTCCTGCATGTGCATCCTAGCTGCCCCCCTCTAAAGCTGGAAAAGTCTAGCCATGTAAATTATCATTGAAGCAAAACCTGAAACCAGGATAGACAATCATCTCACGAGGTGCAGAACGCTGTTCGTGCAGCCTGGGGTCCACTCTTTGTACAATACCATTTTTTCACGGGTCTCACTAATCACTGAGATCGGATAAGACCAGGTAGGTATGGTACATTCTGTGTACACCAGTGATCTGGGGCACATTTTGAAGAAGTAAGATTTCTGTATGTTAATCATCCTGGATGATAGAAAGGTGTGGGAGTTATTTGTGTCAGCAGAAGGAAAAGGCAACCTGCAGAGACACCACTACTACAGTAACTCATAAAGTACTGGGATCCATGGATCAGTTAATAATTGATAGTTTATTTGGAAGGTTGAGATGACTTATCTTTCACAGATATTAATTGCAAAAGAATGTTTTGAAATATGGCCTGGGAAAATGAAGTACACATTTCCTTCTTCAGTTAACTATTAGGTACGCTATTATTTAACCCTGGACAACTTCTTTGAGAGAGTTCTTGTTTATTTTTGCTGCTTTTTTGCCTTAACATGTTGCCAGTATTGGCCATTTCTAGAGTATCCATCTTCCTCCCATAGTCTTTGCCCCCTCCTGACTGTCACCCAGTGTCAGGGTGACATTTAGGGGCAGGAAGTTTATAAGGAAATCAGCAGCTGTTGCTAGAGTTGAGGATTTGACACCAGCGTGCCCTCAGCAATCCCAATACTCAAGTTCCAGGCTGTGGATTATCCCACTACCAGACTTGTTTATCCCCTAACTCAGCTACTGTCCTCACCAACCACTGTAGGTCTCAGTATTCCCAGTAGGGACCCTGCCTCCTGTCTCCCCCCAGTCTGGGTTTCTTCTCGCACCTCTTTCCCTGAGACTTCTTAGATCTTAACCCAGACTTAGCCTAAATTTCACATTTCCCTGAACCCTCTTTTTGCTCTATCTCCAGTTAGCTCATTATGATGCCTGAAAACATTCTCTAACCTGAGTTTCATAAATGTGTCCTTGTGAACAGCCAAAGTGACCCAGCAGGCAAACAACACTGGAGAGACTGGACTGATCTCACGGGCAGATGGAAGAAGGCAGGGCGGCTGGTGTGCAGATCTCTGGGTTCATTAATTGAAGTAATTTGGGCAGCATACCTCCCATCATTCCCTAACAGTAAAAATTTGCCTTTCCAATCCTGGCTGTATGAATGCTATAAAGACAGGTTTGAACTTACTTTTAGTGTCAATAAAATATTGATCAGCCAGCGCCTCACCCTCTGGCATGTCCCTAAGTGATATTCCCAGTATGTTTAGAGGAAAGTGTGTCTTATGTGCTCCAAGGTTGACCAACACCCAGTTAGTCTCTGATTCTCAGCCCTGGCACTGCATCCAGCTGGCCATGGCCACAGGGTCACTTCCTGCTTCTCAGCACAACATGAGCTCCTGAACTCTCTGATTATACAGCCAGTCCTGCAAACAGGCTCCTCTGGAGATGTGCGTTTAGGCTTTTCCAGTCCTTCTGTAAAGGTTCTGTGTGCAGCTGCTCCATCAACCTGAGCTACAGATGTGCTTGCTTACAATGCAGGTATCCAGCAGGGTACCAGGCATCCAGGTATGTGTACATCCACATACCCCAATACCTATGCCTTGAACAAACATCCTCTCAAAGACACACAAACTCAACCCATGAGGAAATGAGCCACAGACCTCTTCATAACTGCACCTGAGGCTACACAGACGCCCAGCAGAAGCTTAGAAATGCCACCCATATGGGCATGATTGGCCTCCTACACGTGTGTCCATCCTTTTTTTCAGGATAGAACCTGAGGGAGGGTTTCTTTTTCTGGTGACAAATATTTAACACCTTTGGAGTCAGCCTGTCCTGCATTTGAGTCAGAGTTCTGCTCTTTATTATTGCTGTGGCTATGACATCATTTTCTTACCTATAAAATAAGAATGACAACTACCTCTTAGAGTGGTTACGAAAATTAAATGAGTTGACATATATGAAGCTCTTGACGGACCACTTAGTTCAAAATAAGACTCAATTCTGTTTTGAAATAGAATTAAACCCCTTTAAAAATGAGGGACAAGGCGGCGTGGGAATAACACACATTCCTTCTAACCATTAGCAAGTGCTTTTTGAGCATATGTTACATTTTCTGCACAGACCAGGTACTAAAGCTGTTCTGAATGAAGACACAAGCTGATGGTTTACAGACAGTTAGCACAATAATAAAATCATTCATTGAGTAATTACTGTGTTCCATTCGTTGAAACACAGGAAATCACATGCACTATCTCACTTAGCTTACACGGAAGCAGTAAGAGGTAACTACTACTGTTATTTCCGTTTTTATCTATCTATCTATTTATTTATTTATTTATTTTGGCCATGCCATGCGGCTTGTGGGACCTTAGTTCCCCAACCAGGGATCAAACCTGGGCCCTTGGCAGTGAAAGCACAGAGTCCTAACCACTGGACCACCAGGGAATTCCTTATTCCCGTTTTTATAGAGGAGGAAACTGAGTCTAAAAGGGTAACTCATCCAAGATCACACAGCAAGTAAATGGTCAACCTGGATTCAAATCCAAGTCTTTCTGACTCAGAGGCCATGCTCTGATGCAGGGGCATGTGCTCTGGGAGTTCACAGGGCAGAAGGTCACTGTGACTTGAAGTTCAGAGATGATCTCCTACAGGAAGTGGCTCCTAAACAGGAATCTGGAGGGTGAGTAAGAATTAGGAAACGAAGGGGAGCAGGGAGAAGGGGAAGATGTGAGAGGGAAGGAAGCAGTATTGGCTCCAAGGTCCTGGAGATGCAAGAGAGCACAGCGTCACCGACGTAAATTGTTCAGGGGGACCGCAGTGTAGCGAGTAAAGAACGTCAGTGAGAACTGAAGCGGTAGGAAGAGGCCTTTCCATGAAGGCCATTGCATTGAAGGCAAGGGAGGCTGGTCTTCAAGCAGTGGAGAAACTCCATCATTGGAAGTAGGGAGTGACAGGAGCAGATAGGATCACTGGGAATGCAACGGGGGAAATGGGTTGAAAGGAAGAAATCCTGGGTGAGGGGAGAGCCATTAGAAGCAATGAGGAAGCACATAGATAATTCATGCAAGTGTGGAGGTGTCCTGGGTGGAGTGGCACCAGTGGGGATGTAGAGGAATGGACCAACTAGAACAGAGTGGAGGAGGTAAAACAAAAGGACTTGGTGATCGATCCAACGTGGCAGCTACTACTTGGAAGCAAGCGCCTAAAGCTCCAGGTGCCTATGACCCTCAAACTTCCGCCATTCCCCCTCCTAATACAATATGGGACCTGAAAGTAAAAGACTGATATTATAATAGTGTTTCAGGGGCTCCTAGATATGAGAATAAACAGTAGAGTCTGAATTTAATGATAAATGATGGTGCCTAATCGAGAATCTCCACTGGACCCTATCCTGGTTGGAAGGATGAAACAGGAGTTCAGTCCCAAAGCATCCCTCAGCAGAGCTGGGCGGGGATCTACCAAGGGGGCGATCCCTAACCGGGGTACCCTCCTATCTGTCACCAGCCACACTGGCCTCTGAAACCACGGTGAGCCTGGGACCTCGTCAAAGTCAGAGGCTGCACAACTCGCTCCCCAGGGGCGCTAGAGGCTGTGCTTCCGCTGGGCACGGCTGTGGAGCAGAAAGCTGTACCCAGAGCACCAGTGGAACAGGGCTCACGGCTCCTGGGAGTTGAGGCGAGGAGGGACTGAGGATGGCTTCCAGGTTGTCCACCTGGGCGACTGGATAGAAAAGAAACAGAGAAGCAGGGCGGGAAGGGGATGCTGCTTCAGCTTTGGGTGTGCTGCATGTCAGGCCGTCCACCAGGTGGGGTTCTGTTTGGCTGCACAGAATGAAAACCCAACTACAGCCGCTTAGTCGAAAAGGGGTTTGTTTTCCTCGGTAACAAGAAGCCCAGAGAAGGCATTTAGGGCTTGTGCAGCTGCTCAAGGAGGCCATCCCGGAACCAGGATCGTTCAGGTCTCCTGCTGCACTACCCCGGTGGCTTTCATCCTCGTGATTATAACTTGGATCCTGTAGTCACAAGCATTTTTCCTGACTTCCAAGCAGAAAGCAAGCTTGGAAGTGTAAAGAGCAAAAGACACATGCCGCTGACTCTGCCCTTTTCAAATCCCTATAGATTTCCACTTGGCCAGAACTAGGTCACATGACCACCCCAGGGGCAAATGTCACTTAGGCATTTTCAACGCTGAGCAAATCAGAACTATGAACAAAGAAGAAGAGACACTGGATGAAAAACAACCAGCAGTGTCTTCACGGGCACTTATGCAATATGTATTCATTACCCCAGTGTTGACCATAGGAATGCAGGCCATCCTGCATTAAGCTGTTGGCAGGGTATAAGAAATGTGGGATCTCCATGCCATATAACTGTAAGTACAAGACCAGTTTCCTGGGCAAGCAACTTACGCAGTCACACAACTCTAAGCACTTAATCCCGTTCCCCATCCCAGGGGCTTCTAGGGCCCTACCTGTCCCTCAGGTCCTGACCATGGGCTCCTGTTGACCAATCAGAGGTCTTGGTAGCAGGAACCATTATAGTCCTAAGCTCTGAATGGACCAATCAGAAGGCTAAGTGATAATGACTCATTGATGTTGGGTCCTGAGTGGACCAATTGGGAGCCTAAGTAACAATGACTCTTTGATGTCCAGGAGCCTGAGTAAACCAATCAGAAAACTAAGTGACAATAACCCTTTCGTGGCCTCTGTCCTGGGTGAACCAGGTAACAATGACCCATTGGTCTTTTAGATCTTGAAAAGAACAATCCAGAAGTCTGAGATACAGTGGCCTCTTTTTAATCTGGGTCTGACTGGACCAGCTAGGGGTCCAGATTTCTGTCAATAAATAAGGGTCCAAATACCAAAGACACCCTTTCTCCATGGTCCAGTGGGCCACTCAGTGGCTGCGGGGACTTCTGTAGCCAAGAGCCCCACCACCCTTCACTGATCACAGTACTGGTCCAGGGTTGATGGTGGGCATAGCTTGGGAGGGGGATTGTGTCCCTCCTGGGCTGCCAGTGTTTGCTGCACCACCCTCAGCCTTGCCCATGCCCAGCTATTTTTTTTATTTAGTGTCACATGGTGGTTATGGCTGGGGTAGGGTCTGGGTCTTCCACCTCCACCCCTGCTGTAACCAGTCTCCCCTACTTTATTAAGTACCGGAGGGAATTAAAAAAAAAAAAAAAAAAAAAAAGCCCCAAACTTGGGTTAATGCTATGCTGTTGCCATCTTGAGATTAATTTCCACAAGGGCCTCCAAATTTTCATTTTACACTGAGCCCGGCAAACTATGTAGCCAGTCTCAGGCAAACAGGATAAAGAACAGATAGACGTGATTCATATTTTTAGCTTTTTACTATTTCAGAAGAAGGAGTTGCCTGCTAGTTGAAATACATTTGCCCTTCTTGCTGACATGTATCAACATATATGAAAATATTAAAACATAGAACTGTTCTCTCATTCCTGTTAACACCCTTCCCCTACTCCTTTTTTTTTCTTTCGGGGGCGGGGGATGGATAAGTCAAGTTTGTATTAAACGTAGTGAAAAAAGAAATTAGCCTCACTTTATCATAAATGGATATGAATGGGAATTTAAAACAAACTTTTTTTTAAACTGTAAAACAAAGGCACTAGTCTTTGCATTGGGGAAGGGAGTCATATTTTATCGATTATGTTCAACGTGAAGTACAGTACATGGCCTATAGTGGATGCCCAGCTGGCTGACTGATTGAAATAGAGCTTGATGAGTGAATGGATTTGACAAGGCCCATCCAGAGATTAGAGAAACCCTGTAGACAGCCAGAGCCAAGACTCAGGCACCCCCTGCAGACTCTGGTGAAGGCCAGGATCTGTTTTCTACCTTGAATCAATCCTTTTGTGTAGTTTGTTTGGGGTTCTGGAATTTAAACTTATTAGCAGAGTAGCAGCTATCTCGTGACCATGAAGGGCCCCCCTTCCCCAGTATATAAGAGCCACAACCACAAATCAAACTGGTCCTCCACATTGAAGGAAATACCTAAAAACAGGAACAAAACTGGTATAATTAGAGCTGGATTGGAGTTCCTCTCCATCAGGAATTTCTTTTGAAATCTCTGAATGTTGACAAGAAAGATAAGATGGTAGAAAGAGACTTACCCACAAGTCAACCAAGAAATGATTTTTTTTTTAAAGCTGATTTCTTTATCCTTAGCTCCAGACAAATGTGTATAGTTTTTAAAATTTATTTTTCCCTGTTCTGCCACTTCCAGCCTAAAATGTATTTATACCAACAGCCCCCATCACCACAACCCCCATGAATGGAATGCAACAAGGTGTTACAGGAAAAACGAAGTGTTATCTTCCACAAAGGATGGTTGATGAGTCAGTTTACTGCTCTGTCTAGGATAATCCACATCTAACTTTCTTTGACTTTGCAAAGCTTAAACAGAGTCTTGGGAGCAGTATAGAAGGAATAAAATTGCCTTTAGGAAGCAAGAACCACACTTTCATTTCTTTGAAAGAGGAAAGTTAATCCCAACAGAAAAACAAAGAAAGCAACAAAACTCATATATTAGCAGAAAGAGGGAGATTCTTTGTTATTATTTGTCATGTAAAATGAGAAGATAATAAACCATCAGGGATTGACCTTTTCACTGGAAGAAAGAGTTGACATTTCGATTCCTTTTCTGAGTCAGGAACTGGGTCTCCCCCGTGGCAACCACCATAGCCATTTGTTGGTAGTGGGTGTTCGTACTATCTGTTGGTTATTTGACGGGTGAGTGGGTGAGTGAGTGCATCGGTTGGTTGGTGGATTTTAATTCAGCAAATCCTCTTCTTCTCCGATGTTATAGCAGCCTTTTCCTCATTTTCCTGGTCTTTGTTCTGTGATGCCTTAGGCTGGTTCTATCCCCAACACTGTTTGAACCAGCATGCAAGTCCCCATATGAGGACCATAAGAGCCATTCTCCTCCAGAAGGTGATCTGGGGTCTAAGCTTCTTGTTTTGTCTCTAATACGCTCTCATGTCTTACTTTAGTCCTGGTCCCAAGACTGCCCCACCTGCCCCTCAGCCTGTCCCACCCTAGTCAGGTTCAATAAATATTTCTGTTGTTGGACTGGTGAATATAAACAAGTTAACCATTCCCATTCTGCTTTTGAAAACAAACGCTTCAAGTAGTGAATTTTTAGAAAAGATATGTCTTGAGATAGCCATATTTACCTATTTAAATCTTTTTCTTAAATTTACAACTGAAGCCTACATTGAGTCTTACAATTGAAGCCTACAGTTAGTTTTCAGTCCAGTGAAATAAGGTCCTGGCTTAAAAAAATACAGGGCACACAATTTTCCTAGCTTTTTAGTTTTTCTTTTTCTTTTCTCATTGAAAAAGTCTGCAACTTAATATGTAATTCTTGCTAAATTATAATATGATTTTCTTTCTATGGTTTGAAACATTTGCCTCTGTTAGATTTCCTTCTCTCTCTGTGTGAACAACCGGATGCATTGTGCCAGATTCATCTCAAAGCAGATAGAACATCAGTAGTCACTTGGAGCATCTCCCACAGGCTATTTCAGAGAAGATCTCTTTACCAGTTCCTTCTTTCAAAAGTTTTTAGAGAGCACAAGTCTTAAAAAAAAAAAAAAAAAAGTACACACAGTAGAGTGTTCTGCCTGGGATTTAGAGCAGACAGGCAAAGGTTAACAAAAATAGAAAGAAATTTAACTCATCCCATTTTATTGAAAGCAATTTCCAAGTAGCTTATTTGTTATGATCCCATTTTATTGAAAGCAATTTCCAAGTAGCTTATTTGTTATGAAGATAACTTCATCCAAGCATTTATTTAATAGTTAATTAGCAGCATCTCTTAAAAGATTTCTCCAGCTAGAAAACACGAGGCCAGAATCCCCACTAATAATATCAACTGATGAACAAGGACGCAGCACCTACGTTTTCAGCTGATGATGTGGCAAAGATCATGAAATCCTGCAAAACTCAATCTAAAGTGAGTTATAAATCGTACAAATACCAGCTAATGGATAATGAGATTCTGTTCTAATGTTGATAATGTGCAATGTAAGTGTTTCCTGTTTCTTAAATAGGATATCTTTGACCATTTAAACAAGTCTTTAGCACCAAGCATCCACAGGCAAGAGTATATTAAAAAAGCCATTTTGTGTATGCCACTTGGAGGTAATGAGAAAATGCTTCGCAATGGGACACGCATAAGAGGAGGCATCAATGTCTTATTAATAGGTAAGAGCACGCTGAGTTAATAGTGCATTGATAACGTATTTTTATTGTCCTCTCCTCACCATGCTTGTGTGACTCAGTGATATAATATTAGCAAGAAAACAAAAAGCCAAACTAGCACAATTACTGTCATCATTTTCTTGTATAAAAAATGTGCTTGCCTTTTACTGAAAACATTTTTTATCCTTGAGAACGTCATATGACCTTTTCAGAAATATCCTGTGTCCAATACATCAACCCCCGACCCAAAATTCCCCACATATTTCCATACTACCCCTCCTTTTATCCAGCTCTAAATCCCAAATTTGATCTACTCAAAAATCCAATAAACACCCTAAAAAACCTGACTATTGTCTAAATCTCCCTCTAACCTAGGCTATTCCCCCATCTTTCCATTTTATCCTTTAAGGAAAGTCTCAAAGACCATTTGGAATTTGAGCAAAGACTTCAAGGTGCTTTTATACAAGAACCTGCAATTGGCAAAGCTTTATCCACCACTTTCTCTGTCCCTCTTGATGCCAGGCACTCAGGGGGATACAGAAATACATGTGGTGCAATATCTGCCTCTCTGTCTAGTTGTGGAGATGAGACAAATAAATTTACTGAATTTGCATTTATTAAATACTTACTCCATGCCAAGAATTGCCAGCCACAGACAAAAAAAAAAAAAAAAAGGAAGACACAAAGATTGTCCTTAAGGGGCTTACAGGAAAAAACAAGAGGATAGACATGTAAAGAAATTATCAGTACATCGAAGTGTTTTAGGCTCTATGACAGAAGTATAAGCAGAATGTTAAGAGGGCAATGGTGGAAACGTTTCCAAGAGAAGGATTTCAGCTTTCAACACTTCCCTTGAACTGTCATTTTAAGAACTTATTAGAAAATATTCCTGAAGAATACCTCAGTATCTTCCATGTTCGGTGCTATAAATTACTCCGATTTCCACTTAATTGTCACCTTCAAGAGACATGACCAGACTTCCCAGAATAGCGTAGCCACACAATCACAATCTTGTACTTAAGCTGATTTGTAATCCTTTGCCTAACATTTTTCTTATGGTTTTACTGATTTGCATGTAAAGTCAAAGAGAGCTGGAACTTTGTTCTGTCACCTGCTGTATCCCCAGAGCCTAAAATGGAGTCTGCCACAAGGAAGGTGCTCAGTAGTATTTATGAAGGGATGAATGGTAAACGCACCGGATTTTCTCAAATTGGCCTTGTGGCCAGCCCATTTTCCCTTTCTCAAATCTTCATATTTCACCCACCTTCCCTCCATCCATATCAGCCCTGACTCAATATCCAGTATTGTTCCCCAGGGAAAGGTTTTACAGAATGCTCATCACACCCTCACTGAGACCCTCTCAACAGGCCCTGATGCTTTAGACTGGGTTACAGTTAGAACCAAGGCCTGTGACAATTGCAAAACTATTTGTGCTAAGTCTACACAAATATCCAATTGTAATACAATTTTAAAAATTTTTTATTTTACACAGCTTTACAGTTTACAAAATATTGACTATATTCCCTCTGTTGTATAATACATCCTTGAGCCTGTCTTACACCCAATAGTTGGTGCTGTAATATAATTTTTAAGCAAGGAATAGTATAAACTATGTAAGAAAATAAATTCTGGATAATAAAGGTTTTATCTTTTTGCTATAAGTTTATAGTCTTTTAGATCAAATTTCACAAGGATTTGGAATTTGGGGTGATGGGTTTTGTTCATTGCCTAACGTTATATGTCAAACAGAACGACTGCCATTCTGAGAAGAGGGAGCATGACACAATTATATTTGATAGGCAAGTGAAAAATGTACCCTGAATATTATTTAGGCCTAACCAGCTATTCATAATGATCCAGACAAGATATTGTCTGTTTTAAAGCTTCTTTCTGAAAACTAATTCTTTGAAATGTGTTATTTACCAGGGCTTTGATTATGCTAATCTATTCAATTCAATTCTATGAATATTAACTGAGTACTTTCAAGCATGTGGGGGGGAGGGGTAGAGAGATGAGGGGAAGTCTAGGAATGCTGTAAAGATGAATAGGAACGCCAAGAGTCCTATAACCTAGTATCTTACCATGTGTTACAGAATAGTTTTATATGGACATTCTATATTTTAAAAGAGCATGCTTCTCTTCATTTGTGTTTTCAGTATTCAAAATGGGAAAGAGGTCAGAGAAAACTTCTCCCTGTCCCAGAAGCACCTCTACCGATGCAGGTTCACCCAGCCCCCCAAACTGTCGTGGTTCTAGTTTTCCTGGTCACCTTCTCTATGGGAAGATGAGCAGAGCATCTGTTGCACTGAGCTCAGAAACGAACGTCCTCTGCTGCTCTTGGAGATAACATCCACAGAAGGCTGAAAATTAAAATAAAATAAACAGGGCTGCAGATTGTTCAAATTAGGCTACATGAAAGCCAGAGGAAGAGTCTGTCATAGCTGTTAAATTAGACCACGGCTGCTGCCGATTTGAGAGCAGATGAATGAATGACAAGTGTTAATAAACCCGGGAAAAGGTGCAAAGTAAGCCACAGGGAAGCAAGGAATGCAGAGCAGATGGACAATTGGATTTGAACAGAAGGAGAAAAATGGAATTTTTAGGTTGAGGTTTTTTTTAAAAGATAACAATAACCTATATTTCTACAGATGGACTTCTTTGCTTTCTGAAAGATTTTTAAAGTTCATCTCTTTCCATTTGCTGTCAGAGAAGGAGGGCTAGGGGATGCTAGTAAAAAGATATAGATAAGAAGTCCATGGGTAAGAGTACTGGATGTTTTCCATAAATTTCAGAGAGCATTTATCACTTTGTACACTGAGTTATAATACATCAGCATTTTATAAGACTCTAAACCCAAATACAGGTCAATGAAATTAATCAATTAACTGTCTACCTCCAGTATGTTGAAATACAAAAGAACTATTCATTCGCTGCCATTTGGCAATGAACTGTAGGTGATAAATCTTGCTATTTTAAGAACCAAAACTTTTTCATTTGAAACTATTTGTTGAATGAATGAATGAATGGGTGGATGAAATGGATTGTACAGTTGCATTCAGGAGCACTGAAAAGAATTTCTGAGTGAGCTTGGAAACAGAAGTTACACTGCAATACCATCATACAAGGACACCCTTGGGCGCTGAAATGTGAGTTGGGATCACAGCTTTACTTAGGCGGTCCTCACCTGGAGGGTTGAACATTATGAATCAAGTCTAGAGGGCAGTGGGATTGGCCAACCAAGAGACTGTCATTAATGGTCACTGGGCACCTGCTCTGAGAGGACCCTAAAGGGTAAGTGATCAGACCCCACGACTGGCTTTAAAAAAAGCAGTACCAGGTTTCTAATAGGTAAGGTAGAACTGAGTTCTGCACATCCTTAGTAAGTCCAATATTTTTCCTCTGGGAAGCTCTCATGAACTCACATCAAATTCCTAGGGAACAGGAATAAAGACGCAGACGTAGAGAATGGACTTGAGGACACGGGGAGGGGGAAGGGCAAGCTGGTACAAAGTGAGAGAGTGGCATGGACATATATACACTACCAAATGTAAAATAGATAGCTTGTGTCCACCTAGAGGTGTGGGATAGGGAGGGTGGGAGGGAGACACAAAAGGGAGGAGATATGGGGATATAGGTATATGTATAGCTGATTCACTTTGTTATACAGCAGAAACTAATACACCATTGTAAAGCAATTTTACTCCAATAAAGATGTTAAAAAAAAAAAAAAAGCAAAGTCCTAGGGAAATGGGGAAATGCAAAGGAAAAACCAAAACAATTATCCTTATATAAGATCCTGGGCTTCCCTGGTGGCATAGTGGGTTGAGTGTCCACCTGCCAATGCAGGGGACACAAGTTCGAGCCCTGGTCCAGAAAGACCCCACATGCCACGGAGCAACTAAGCACATGTGCCACAACTACTGAGCCTGCACTCTAGAGGCCCCGAGCCACAACTACTGAGCCCGTGTGCCACAACTACTGAAGCCTGTGCACCTAGAGCCCGTACTCCACAAGAGAAGCCACCGCAATGAGAAGCCCGCCCACCGCAACGAAGAGTAGCTCCCACTCGCCACAACTAGAGAAAGCCCACACACAGCAATGAAGGCCCAACATAGCCAAAAATAAATAATAAAACAATAAAATATAAAAAAGATCCTTATGCAACACAGGTAACACCACCACACTCTAGCATGGTCTCAGAGAGCACAGGGCAGCTCCAGCGCATCAGCAGCAGTAGCAACCTTCCATGAAAGGGCACCTTCAGGACAGCCATGTCCCAGCCTGGCATCACCGCTCAGCCACCGTGACACAGCTGCACCACCACCAGAGTCTATGGGCACTCGCAGTC
Organism: Mesoplodon mirus; assembly: GCF_964341445.2. NCBI lineage: Eukaryota > Metazoa > Chordata > Mammalia > Artiodactyla > Ziphiidae > Mesoplodon > Mesoplodon mirus. The sequence continues at coordinate 47,348,999 of NC_138989.1, read as the reverse complement.
AGTGATATTGTGCATCTTTTCATGCACTTACTGGCAATTTGTATGTCTTATTTGGAAAAACAGCTATTCAGGTCCTCTCCCCATTTTTAAATATGACTGTTTTTTTTGCTATTGGGTTGTATGAGTTCCTTAACCCGTTATCAGATAGATAGTTTGCATATATTTTCCTCCATTCTCTAGGTTGCCTTTCATTTTGTTAATGATTTATTTTGCTATACAGAATCTTTTTAGTTTGATGTTGTCTGATCATTTATTTTTACATTTGTTGGTTGGGCTTTTGGTGTCATATCCAAAAATTCATTGCCAAGGCCAATGTCAATGAGCATTTTTCCTATGTTTTCCACTAGGAGTTTTACAGTTTCAGGTCTTATGTTTAAGCCTTCAGTAGACCCATTTCGAGTTAATTTTTGTGAGTGGTAAAAGATAGGAATCCAGTTTCATTCTTTTGCATGTGAATATCCAGTTTCCCCAATACCATTTATTGAAGGGACTATCCTTTCCCCACTGAGTATTCGTGGCCCTCTATGAGGGTTTATTTCTGGGCTCTCTATTCTGTTCCATTGATCTATGTTTCTGTTTTGATGAAAGTACCATACTCTGTTGATTACTAGAGCTTTGTAGTATAGTTGGAAATCAGGTAGTGTGATGCTTCCAGCTTTGTTCTTCTCAGGATTGCCTTTTATAGGATTAAGTATAAGAAATTCAAATGTTATTTGTGTTACCAAGTCCAAGCCTGTACTGCTTGCTGCATGACAGGCCAACAAATGGAGAGAGAGGTTGTTGGGGCAAGGAGTAGCAACTTTATTCTGAAAGCCAGCAGACCAAGAAGATGGTGGACTTGTGTCCCAAAAAACCATCTTGCCTGAGTTAGAATTCAGGCTTCTTTTATACTAAAGGGGAGGGAGTAAAGCCAAACACTTCCTGATTCTGGTCCGCCTCAGGAGGGGACATGATGATTTCTATCTCCCTGCAGCTACTCACAGGTGGGCCTGGTCAGGATGTTTCTTATAAAGCTGACAAAGGTATTTTAGCTTAATGCTCATTACCTGGGAGGCAAGCTTCCCAGAGATGGGCCATTATGTATAATTTAAACTTATAGGCAACATCCCTTTAGGGATTAACTTGTAATAGAATACAAAGGTTCTTCCCTATTACTACAATTCCCCACTGTCAATGTCTATTCCATAATCTTGTGGGAAAAGGGACAAAGACCACTCTGGCTACTTCCAGAAGCTACAAATATTCCTTAGAATCTTTAGTCAGTCCTTTATCTACAACTATTTGAACGTGATGAACCCCCTTAGCACTTTGTTCATTTGTAATTCAACTTGGGGTTTTGGTTCCAGTTCCCAATACATGTACTAAATTCCTGTGCTGTTTATCTGGACAAAATTACACAAATTGGTTGACGCTTCTCCAGCTACAGTGAAATTACCATCTACTTCAGTTGGATGGGCAGACCTGCTGGAGGCAAATGCGTGAACAGAGGCTGGTATAGAGCCCAAAGTTTTAACAAGTTGGCAACTGCTAGTTCTTTTAGAGCATTTACAGATTCTCTCACCTGGGCAGACACCTGGAATGGCCTATCATACAATATTTCAAAGGGGCTTAATTTAAGCCTGCTTCTGGGAGCCACTGATCCAGAGCAAGGCAACTGGCAAGGCCTTATCCCAAGTTAAGTTGGTATTCATTTTCTCAGTTTTTCCAGTTGATTGTGGTCTCCAGGATGAATGTATTTCCAGTGCCTTAATCCAAATCAGGGGATAATTTCCTTAAGAAGGGCTTTAACCAATTAAAAAGTACCGATTTTAAAAAATAACTTGGAAGACATTGGGATAGCCAAAAGGCACAGGAGAAGACATTCAGCATCACTAATCATCAGGGAAATGCAAATCAAAACTATGAGGTATCACCTCACACCAGTCAGAATGACCATCGTCAGAAGTCTACAAACAATAAATGATGGAGAGGGTGTGGAGAAAAGGGAACCCTCCTATACTGTTGGTAGGAATGTAAATTGGTGCAGCCGTTATGGAAAACAGTATAGAGGTTCCCTAAAAAATTAAAAATAGAGCTACCATATGATCCAGCAATCCCACTCCTGGGAATATATCTGGAGAAAACCATAATTTGAAAATATACATGCACCCCGATGCTCACTGCAGCACTATTTACGATGGCTAAGGCACAGAAGCAACCTAAATGTCCATCAACAGAGGAATGGATAAAGAAGATGTGGTACATACATACAATGGAATATTACTCAGCCATAAAAAAGAATGAAATAATGCCATTTACAGCAACATGGATGGACCTAGAGATTATCACACTAAGTGAAGTAAGCCAAAGACAAATATCATGATATCACTTATATGTGGAATCTAAAAAGATGATACAAATGAACTTATTTACAAAAAAGAAATGGGCCCACAGACATAGGAAAAAACTTATGGTTACCAAAGGGGAAAGGGACAGGGGGAGGGGTAAATTAGGAGTTTGGGATTGCCATATACACACTACTATATATAAAATAGATAAACAAGGACCTCCTGTATGGCACAGGGAACTGTACTCAATATTTTGTAATAACCTATAAGGGAAAAGAATGTAAAGAAAGATATATACATGTATAACTGAATCACTTTGCTGTACACCTGAAACACAACATTGTAAATCAACTATATTTCAATTAAGTTTTTTAATAATTAAAAAAATAAAAATAACTTAAAACTGCTACACACAAAACACATTGTTCACAAAATATTCTCCTTTCCTTCTGAAGGTTTTACGATGCATTGTTATCATTAATCAGTCTTTTACTATTAAACTTAAATGGCCTATTGAGACAATTCTGAGACGATTCTTCCACCACTGATTAAGACTGGCATAATGGCCAGAGAGGCTGGGACAGCTAGCTCAAAGGGAGGGGTTAAGGTTTGAAGCAACATATCCTCACTCTTGTTCCCTTCCTTTTCTTATTTTCCCCGATGTAATAGCACAAATGTTTGCACATATGAATCTCATCATTCTTCCCTGCTCTTCACAAAATAGCTAAAGAGTCATTCAAAAGCCGCTGTAAAACCTTAAAGAGCAATTGATCACCTCTAACCATTAAAAGGTTGCCTTTTTGCTTTGGCATCAACCAACTGGGATTACAATGCAATTGAAAAGAAACTTGGTTACTGCTGTGACATACAACAATTTAAGATAATTACTAAAATTATGACTGATGGGACTTCCCTGGTGGTCCCGTGGTTAAGACTCCGTGCTTCCAATGCAGGGGGCACAGGTCCAATCCTTAGTCAGGGAACTAAGATCTCACATGCTGCGCAGTGCGGCCAAAAGATAAAATAAAAATAAAAATTTTTTTAAAAATTTTAATAAAATAAAATTATGACTGCTATCGTTTACCAGGATATACTAGAACTTAAGGAGTTCCATATGATTTCCAGAATGTGTACATTAACAGCATTTACCCACATGATACAAGAAGTTTTATCACCACTTATTTGATGATGCTGCCCACATAATTTAACATACCAAATAAGCCTAATTAGTTTAATATTTCTCTCTCTGAGATGGAGAGAAAATAATTTGAGTTGTTCCAGGGACCCTTTGGAAAACCTCAAAGTTAGCTAGAGGTCAGGTGAACTTCATTTTGAATTTGATCTTTGGGAAGTTTGTCAAAAATATCAAAAAGTTTTAACCACCGATAATAAAAGAGCTCAAAGGCAAGTACAGATCACTTAAACAAAGAAACTCGCAATCTATTACCAAAAGCAGTTCAATATTTTAAGATAACTTTGTCCTCTTAGAGAACCAAATTCAGGTTTTGTGCCACTTTACCTTTAAAATTCATTTTCTTAAGTTCAACATTAGTAAAAGTTTTTAAATATCGCAAAACCGATTTGGCTGTAAATGGAGAAACAGAACCAAACAAAATGAAACAAAAAACCTAAAGGACAAACAGAAAATCCTAAATAAACCCTCAAGTTCAATCTCCTGTGACACAGGAGAGCATAAACGATGTAATTAACACAGCAAGGGTAGCAGTACATGGTATACAGAGTCCCAAGATAACCCCGCCTAAACCCCTTGTGGAGACCCTCACAGGTACTGCGGCCACACAATGTAACAAGATATCATCCTCTTCTCACCCATGGGTTCATAGCTGTAATCAGATCACTTATCCAAAATGCGCCTCAGAGTACTTTCTTTAAGGATAGTTGAAACATTCCCTACTTTTTTTTTTTTTTTTTTTTTTTTTTTTGCGGTACGCGGGCCTCTCACTGTTGTGGCCTCTCCCGTTGCGGAGCACAGGCTCCGGACGCGCAGGCTCAGCGGCCATGGCTCACGGGCCCAGCCGCTCCGCGGCATGTGGGATCTTCCCAGACCGGGGCACGTACCCGTGTCCCCTGCATCGGCAGGCTGACTCCCAAACACTGCGCCACCAGGGAAGCCCGAAACGTTCCCTATTTTAAAAGACAGAAATTCAAGCCAGAAAAACACAAACGGCACACACAAATGCTAGCGTCCAAAGAAACCAACAAACCGGTTCACAAGTCCAACAGCTCTTTCCTCTCTCCAACAGGGTACCCCACTCAAATACAAAAGAAATTGGTTTATTCCGGACAAAAAGCCCCGGAGAGGAAATAAAGTTCCCGGCTGTTCACACCAGAGCAACTTACCCTATTGTATGAAGCCCCTCGGATCCCAAATGTCGATTCTTCAATCCACTGCCAAGCCCTGGGGGAGCCGGTGCCACTTAGGAAATTTTGAAGAGAAGATCCTTAGGACAAGTGGTTCCAGCAGCTGCTAGGGCCCAACTGGGGTTGGCTAGCCACAAGCAGCAAGGCTCCTGGCTGGCTGGGCCAAAATGTGTTACTGAGTCCAAGCTCGTACTACTTGCCTCACAGCAGGCCAATAAATGCAGTGATGAGTTGTACGGGCAAAGGAATAGCAACTTTATTCAGAAAGCCCGCAGACCGAGAAGATTACAAGCTCGTGTCCCGAAGAACCATCTTGCCTGAGTGAGAATTCAGGCTTCTTTTATACTAAAGGGGAGGGAGTAAAGCCAAACACTTCCTGGTTCTGGTCCGCCTCCGGAGGGGATGTGATGATTTCTATCTCCCTGCAGTTATTCACAGGTGGGCCTGGTCAGAATGTTTCTTGTGAAACTGACAAAGGTATTTTCGCTTAATGCTCATTACCTGGGAAGGCAGGCTTCCCAGAGATGGGCCATTAGGTATAATTTAAGCTTATAGGCAACATCCCTTTAACGATTAATTTGTAACAGAACACACAGTTTTTCCCTACTATATTTGGGGTCTTTTGTGGTTTCATATGAATTTTAGGATTTCCTATTTTTATAAAAAACGGGATTGGAATTTTGATAGGTATTGCATCGAATCTATAGATGGCTTTGGGCAATGTGGACGTTTTAACAATATTAAATCTTCTGATCCATGAATACACGACATCTTTCCATCTGCTTGTGTCTTCCTCAGTTTCTTTTATCAGTCTTATAGTTTTCAGTGTACAAATCTTTCACCTCTTTGGTTAAATTTATTCCCAAATGTTTTATTGTTTGTTTGCTTTGTTTTGTTTTATTGGGGTATAGTTGCTTTACAATGTGTTAGTTTCTGCTGTACAACAAAGTGAATCTATTATAAACGGGGCTGTTTTCTTTGTTTCTCTTTCAGATATTTCACTGTTAGTGCATAGAACTCAACTGATTTCTGTATGTTAATTTTATATCCTGCAACTTTACTGAATTTGTTTATTAGTTCCTTGGTGGTGTCTTTAGGATATTCTTTAAAGAGGATCACATCATCTGCAAACATAGACAATTTTACATCTTCCTTTCCAATTTGAATGCCCTTTATTTCTTTCTCTTGCCTGATTTCTCTGGCTGTGACTTACAGTACTATGTTGAGTAGGAGTGGCTAGAGTGGTCACCCTTGTCTTGTTGCTGATATTAAAGAAAAAGCTTTCGGGGCTTCCCCGGTGGCGCAGTGGTTGAGAGTCCGCCTGCCGATGCAGGGGACATGGGTTCGTGCCCCGGTCCGGGAAGATCCCACCCGCTCCTAGCCGTGGAGTGGCTAGGCCCGTGAGCCATGGCCGCTGAGCCTGCGCGTCCGGAGCCTATGCTCCGCGATGGGAGAGGCAACAGCAGTGAGAGGCCCGCGTAACACACACGAAAAAGAAAAAGCTTTCAACCTTTCACCATTGAGTACGACCTTAGCTGTGGACTTGTCATATATGGCCTTTATTATGTTGACGTTACGGTTAACGATAACTTAATTTTACTGCCCAGGCTAGGGAAATACATGCTATCCTGTTTTTCTCCAGTTTTTCATATACTTTTTAATGTTTAAGCCTCTAAACAGTTTCAAATTCATTGCAGTATATAAACTAAGTATAAATCTAAATTAATTTTCCCTATCCTGCTATCCACTTACCACAATAATCTTAGTAATGACTTAGGAAGAATTTATAGTGAGTTTATATTGTATTATAGTCAGGGAAGCAGGAATTCTCAAGTCCACCTCTGTCAGCCATATCCATCCAAGCCTTCCCTCAGGCTTCCCAAAAATTTGCTATAAGAAATAGCAAAGAAGAAAGTATCACTGTGATAGAACTGAGCTAGTGTCTAATACTCCCAGTGTATCCCTGCGATGAAACTGGGCTGGAGCACGCAACTGGGACCTCTCAACTAACGCCTGCACCAAAAGCCTGAGATGATGCCAGATGCAAGGTACAGCAGCGTAGTGATCTGCACCTGTAGATGTGTATGTAGAGAAGAGAGAGACCTGGCAGGCCCTGAGTCCAGTTAGCCAAGTACATGGAAGATACTCAGCCCTGGAAACAAGGAGGCAGAGAGGCAAGCGGAGGGCAGAACTACCCTCTGGTTGCCATATTGCTCCTGTTCTGTCATATATTAATTTTATAATATATGAGCAATGGAATAGAATCATTTGGGCAATTCTTCTTCTTTTAACTCAGTACTATAATGTTTTGGTTTTCATTACTTTCTAAAATGTTTCAAATATGATCAATTTTATGAAAATATGTACACATTTATACATTCATATTGAGTCCTTTTAGTGCTCTCGGTGACTATCAGATTGTCAAGTTCTATTTTCTATTGTTATAACTTCCCTTGATAATGCATCAATGATGCATAAACCTATGTATTATATTTAGTTAGGATTATTGTCTCCTTTATTTAAAATTCTCAACTGGGAATATTATGTACCTGTCCATTTATTCTTGTCCTCTTTTATTTTTCATGTTAAGCTTTTTATGATTTTCTTAAATGTTGTGTGTCCTGAGTTAATTCTCAGTAATTCAATATTTGCACAAAGAAAAAAAAAGAATCTTTCATTATCATTGTTTATTTTAGCATTATGGCACACACACACAGTAATAAATCTTCAATATTTACGTTATATATACAGTTAGGAGAACTTATTACCTCTGGCAATTTTTTCTAGATTCTTTATTTATTTATTTTTTTTGCGGTACGCAGGCCTCTCACTGTTGTGGCCTCTCCCATTGCGGAGCACAGGCTCCGGACACGCAGGCTCAGCGGCCATGGCTCACGGGCCCAGCCGCTCCGTGGCATGTGGGATCTTCCCGGACCGGGGCACGAACCCGTGTCCCCTGCATCGGCAGGTGGACTCTCAACCACTGCGCCACCAGGGAAGCCCAAAATGTTTATTTCTTTATTCCCATTATTTACAATTAGTGTTTCCTGTTTCATCAGAATTTTTAGATCATAACTAAGGCTTTTTTTTTTTGTCTAATAAGACTATCTCTAGTGCTAAATTAAGCAAATTGTTTTTATTTCTACAAATCTTAACATATGCAATTTTTAAAACCAAATGGAAAGAAAACGTGATTAAGTATAAGAAATTCAAATGCTAAATAGAGTGGCAGTCTTTCATTCCTTTTAATGAATGAGAAAAAGATCTCTAAAGAATAACTATGTGGGATGTATCCCATAATCACCAACTTTGGGGGGTCATTAACTACTTTCTTTTCCCCTGAAGTCTTCCAGAATAATGCAGCCTATGAATGGGGGTGGCGAGCAGGGGAGGAAGGCAGGACGTGGTGGGAAGAGGGTTCTGATACCAGGGTTGATTGTGTCTTGCAGAAGAATATGTAGCAGGAAATCACCCCCCCAACTCCCTCCCGAGTACCTGTGTTTTTTGTCTTTTTTCTTTTTTTTAAGTGTATAATTTGATATATTTTTAAGGGTTTTTTTTAAAGTATAATTGACATATAATGTTATATTAGTGGTTTTTCAAATAGAGAAGAGGATAATTAATGAGTCTAATTGCACGGTCATCTGGTTAAGGAATCAAACCTGGCCTGTAGCATAACTGTATAAAACACAATCTTATCCTTTCTTTAAATTTTTAAAAATTTTTGTTAAATTTTTTGGTCATTCCAACATCAGTTACCTATAGCAGGCACAAAATAGAGTGGGCATCCAATCCACAGTGATTTCCCAGCATCCATTCCATCCCACTCCTTTGCCACAAGTGTGTGCACTGAACCAGACTGGGCTGAACAGGGCACATTACCCTTGGCCGCAAGAAACTGGCACATAAGCTAAGCCATGGCAATCAAAACCCTTCCCCGGGATACTGCAGAATGGGGCTGGAGGCAGAAAGCACCACATCCTGCTGCGGCAGAGCCGTTAGGACCTGAGTCTGGCAGCACCAGCACCCCGTCCCCTACCACAGAGGAGCTGGTTTGGTAGAACAAAACCAGCACACACAAAGAGGTGGAACTGGGACGGCTGAGAACCAGACTTGGTAGCACACACGTTCCTGATTCCGTTCATTCCTGGGGCCAGCTCGAACCCAGCCTTCCCAAGGTCAGAATTTGCAAGCCAATACAGTTCCCATTTGCTTAAGCAAACTTACCACTTCTTCACTTATAAGCCAAGGAGTCCTGAATTATACAACCAAAAGTCAAGTTTCAACTCAGCTGTTTCTAGAATTTATCTTTCGGGCTTCCCTGGTGGCGCAGTGGTTGAGAGTCCGCCTGCCGATGCAGGGGATACGGGTTCGTGCCCCGATCCGGGAAGATCCCACATGCCGCGGAGAGGCTAGGCCCGTGAGCCATGGCCACTGAGCCTGCGCGTCCGGAGCCTGTGCTCCGCAACGGGAGAGGCCACAACAGTGAGAGGCCCGCATACCGCAAAAAAAAAAAAAATAAAATAAAAAATAAATTAAAAAATAGAATTTATCTTTCTTACTTCTCTGGAATTCCACTGGGATGTCTGTGACTAAACAGCAGTTGTGCTTCCTTAAAGACAGCTACACTTTCTCATTTCTCATAGACTCTGCCAGGGAGCACTGGTTAAATGCCTGGACTCTTGAGTCAGAAGGTCCTGGTCAAATTGTTACCCCAAAATTGGGTTCGCCTCTTGGTGGGTGTCGAGCCAAAAGACGTAACCAATTCAAAGAGCAGGAGAAGGAAGGATTTATTTCTTGCAGCAAGTAGGGAGAACACCAGGGATCTTTCCCAGAGCAGTGCCTCCCCAAACAGCAAAACTGGGGAAATTTCAAGCTAAAGGTATATGCATATTCATGAAGGGTTTTGGGTGGTATATGCATATTCATGAAGGGGCTTGAGCAGAAGAGAATTCAGCATAGAATTGGGGCAAAGTTTACCAGTGTCCAAGCTTCAGCTGATTGAAGTCAAGAGGGTCAGAAAAGGTTAAGATCATCATCCCTTAAGTTCCAACCAGTCTGGGGTCTCAGCAGGTCATTACCATCCTCCACCTGGATGGGGGGACCTTAGTTCCTGCAGAACTCGGATATGTATCAGATTGGTATGATATCACTTGAGGAGGAATCAGGACCTTGTTTTACTGCTGAACTACTGTTTCTTGACTGCTTTTCCCTTGTTCCTGAATTCCCTCACTTCCGTTAAGATCATTAATTACTGAGACCTGTTCAAGGGCAGGCGTGCATGCAGCCAGGCTTAGATCACAAAATGCCTTAGGTCAAAAATGGCCTCTCTTATGTCAGGAAAGCCATGCCTGGTTCTCTTTCTCCAGGGACCCCCTACCCTATCTGTTTATAAAATCTCAGCTCGAGGATTTACTAGCTGAGAGATCAAAGCCCAGGGGTGACACCTGCAGGAAGTGGTCTGTTTAAATGGGTTCTATTTAATGGGGAGGTTTTTTTGTGGGCTACTTGTCGATTGGCATATCACATAGTTTATGAATGCCACTAGTCAGTGCACTCTGATAGAATTATCTCGAGAAAACATTCCCATCTGTCACTCAGGGCCATCATTCTTTAGCTTTCCCTTCCTTCCTTGTTCCTTCTTATATTGTTACTATAAATGATCCAAGAAATTATAACCAGAGGCAGCCGCAGCCAAAAGAAGACACAAATTAGAGGCAGATTAAGAGGATTAAGAATAGAAAATAGATGTTTCTTGGGATTGTTAGTGCTTCCAAGGAGAGAAGTGTATTCAGTTCTTTTCTGATATTAACTACCTTTTTTTATAGTTATCTTAATATTAGCTTAGAAGCTTTCAGGCTACGAAAATTAATTCATGAAATACTGCCGAACTATGGAATCGGAGAACACCCTTGTGAGTCAGATGAGGGGTCTGGCTAAGGTTTACAGATAAGCAAGTACATTGATAACAGTGCAGCTGCCTTATAAGTTAGTGCATTATCACACCATCCTGACAACCCCACGTGCTCCTTACATGTGATAGTTTTCCAAGGCTCCATCTAAAAGGAAATGTTGCATAATCCTAGCTGCTTTGGAGGGTATCAAATCACTCTCATTAAGGTTTATGAAGACTGAGTCATTCCCCAGAAAGGGGACACCTTTGATCTAAAGCTACTCATTCAGAAAGGTAGTCCTTAAGGACCTGGGGATGACTTTGTTTTTGCTGGTTATACAATCATCAGAAAATGATGACAAAAACTTAAATCTTTTTATTGTGACCATTAGAGTAAGAACACAAGTCAACTCCAAAAAACATGTAATATTTGAAAATACTTGGAAAAGGAAAACAAAAAACTGGGACTTCCCTGGTGGCACGATGGTTAAGAATCCAACTGCCACCGCCTGGAGGGGTGGGATAGGGAGGGTGGGAGGGAGGGAGACGCAAGAGGGAAGGGATATGGGAACAGATGTATATGTATGACTGATTCACTTTGTTATAAAGCAGAAACTAAAAAAAAAAAAAAAAAAAAAGAATCCACCTGCCAATTCAGTGGACATGGGTTTGAGTCCTGGTCCTGGAAGATCCCACATGCCACGGAGCAACTATGCCCTTGCACCACAACTACTGAGCCTGTGCTCTAGATCCCTCGAGCCACAACTACTGAGCCCACATGCCACAACTACTGAAGCCTGCACACCTAGAGCCCGTGCTCTGCAACAAGAGAAGCCACTGCAATGAGAAGCCCTCACACCGCAACAAAGAGTAGCCCCCGCTCGCCACAACCAGAGAAAGCCCGTGCACAGCAATGAAGACCCAATGCAGACAAAAATAAATAAATAAATAAATTTATTTATTAAAAAAAAAAAACCCAGATAGCTAACTCAACACATTATCTGAGCTATATACGCTTGAGGTAGTTATATGAAAGATGTACAAATAAGATTCCTTTTTTAAAAATTCTCCTCACAGTTTAGATGTCCTAATGTAGTGATTGGGAACATGCAAACAATTTAATCACTTATAAAATTAAAAATATCTAACCTTTTCCCTCTTCCCCCTACGCCTGCCCGTGTATGACTTTTCCAAGCCTCTGGAAGACTTGTTTCTGTGGGGTCCACGTGTGGCTGGACAGGGAGCAGGGAGGGGAACTCAAGATATTCTTGGAACCTGTTCTAGCCATCAGCTCTGGAACAGAAGGGCCTACTGAATGGCAGAAACTGGAATCCAGGCCTCACGTCTTCAGGAGGCCAAGAGCAGTTAAAAGCAGAGATGAGGAGAGCCTTAAGTCTGAGGCTTAGTCCTTGGATTGGCAGGTCAAATAATAAATTCCTTGGTAAAGCAAACTCTTCAGTCTGAGGAACGCCTTTATAGTCTCAGTCACACTGTTAGATTTTTACCTCACGTTCCCATACTGATGATTCTGCTCCCAATTCCGATGTCAGGAGTGGGCGTGCGGGCAGGAGGGGCATGTGTTCCCCACACCACCAAGGAATTCTCCTTCACCAGCTGGCTGTCCTACAATTCAACTCAGTTCTGACACTATCTACCCGGAAATAGCATCAGACTCCACAAATTAAGGACTTAGTCCTACCTCAGATGTCAGTTGCAAATCCAGGTCACCACCCACGCTTCTGATCCAATGACCCCCTCCTTGGGTTGGATTAATTTGCTAGAGGAGCTCACAGAACTCAGAGAAACATTTTTCTTACTAGATTACTGTCTTATTATAAAAGGATATAACTCAGGAATAGCTAGATGAAAGAGATGTGTAGGACAAGGTATGGGGGAAGGGGGCGGAGCTTCCATGCTCCCTAAGCAGCCCACTCTCCCCATCCTGCCATGTGTTCATGTGTTTGGTTGTCCAAACCACAGCCTTTTGGGGTTCAATGGAAGCTTCATTATATAGGCACAATTGATTAAGTCATTGGCCATGGGTGATTGATTCCACCTCCAGTCCCACCTTTCCCTGGAAATCTGGGAGTGGGATGAAAGTTCCAACCTTTTAATCTTGCTCAGTTCCCCTGGCAACCAGCCCCCATCCTTAGGTGAGTTCCAAAAGTCACCTCACTAACATAAGTTCTCATCGCTTAGGAAATTCCAAGATTTTTAGGAGCACTGTGGCAGGAACAGGAAGACCAAATATATATTTCTTACTAGAAATCACATTATCACACATACTTACCAGAACCATTTCTTTTCTGTTTGTTCCACAAGTAGAGGTTTGGTTTAGTTTGGCTTTGCTTGATAATTTTCTCCTTAAAGATTTAACGTATGTTCTGTATAGGTAGTACTTAAAGGGCAGATCAGATGTATCATCTCCCACTCCTGAGGTATGGCTGGCTCCTCAGTGGAGTGTGTTAAAAAAGAGACAGAAGGCCCCAGTTGGAGTCACTTGTGTTAAACTTGCATCAACAAACCAAGACTTAATACCTAACTTAATTGCAGTTTCAACCCCACCGCTCCCCTGCCCGCCCCACCCCGCCAGAAAGGTAACCTTTAACCAGTCAACCTGGAATCACCTGGTTAGCATTGGCGAGGTCATCTGCCCCTCCCGTTCCCTTTAGGAAGGTGACCTTGCCGAAAACAATGCATTCTTTGCTAATAATTTTCTTCTTCTGCCCCTTTCACCTTTAAAACTCTTCCATTTTCTAGAGCTTGGTGGAATTCCTTTCAATTTGCCAGATGGGATGCTGTCCAATTCATGAATCATTTAATAAAGCCAATCTGAGCTTTAAATTTACTCCGTTGAATTTCTGTTGTCGAACAGGTGGCACACCCTGCCTACGGCACCACACGTACATAGCAGAGTTGGAAAAATCACAAGTTCAAGGCCAGATTGACCTAATTCTAAACATAATATTTTTCACCTGCCAAATAAGGATACTACCACAAAGGACTGTTGTGAGAATTAAATATATAAAATGCCTCACAAAGTCTAGAATTGAGTACGGGGCCCTCGGAAAATATCAGTTCCCTTCTTCTGACCAAGAAGAAGGTTAGTTCTCTTCTTCTGATCTTGCTAATCTCCAAAATCCCAAAAGAGATTTATGAACTGTCCACCTCCAGGGGCCTGTTTCCACCTGCTAGGTTGGTTTGAAATGGGCGTTTAACTGGCCAGTGATTGTTTCCATAACAGCGTTTCCCAACCACTGAGAGCTCTGATGAAAATTTCCTATAATCGATAACTCTAATGATGGCAAGCACTTTGTCTCTGATGTAAACTACATCTGAGCACTGGAGTCAATGTTCTAGAAGGCTTCTAGTCTAATGGCTTTAGCAGTCAGACATGACTTCAGTGGTGAACTTTGGATTTATGGTAAAATTCTAGATGCCGAAGTATAATTGTTTGTACCTTCTGCAGTCCATGTTCTTATTTAAATATGATATTAAAGATAAACTCAATAAACGTTTTTAAAATATATATTTTTTAATTTTTAATAATTTTTTAAGAAAGAGAGATTTCCTAGAAGAAAGCAATGCCACAAGCTCATCATGCCAAAGGAGAACATTTGATATAAGTTTATAATTTTCACAGAAATTTCTTGTCCTCAATATAGTCTTTCAGGGGTCAAGGCTGGAGTCTCACTTTTAAAGATCTCAGTTTCTAACTGGTATGTGCCGCAGAGGGCTCTAGAACCCTGATGGGAACGAAGTTTCTATGAGCACAAGCTTGACACATGTGTATGTGTGTGTATATAAGTGTGTGTTGGGTGGAAACATTTAATAGAAATGTTCTAAAACAAATAATAGGACAGTAGAAAAACAAAATAAAAATTTATATACAGATGTATGGGCTTTAAAAACTGAAAAAAAAATTTAATAAATAAAGATAATCTGAATGGAACCATTCTTTCCAGGCCCTAAGCAGTGGTGTCCATAGAAATAGAGGGATTTTAATGTCATTTTGAGCCCTAAGATTAAATGATGTTCACTCTCTCCCAGGTATTTAAAAGAACTGATTAACTCATCAAAATCCCCAGGTACAAAAAGGCCCAAAAGAGTGAATGAAAGAGCAAATGTGAGTGTTTAACAACATGGGCATGATTTTGCCTATGGAATAAGGTGTAATTAAATTCTATGCAAAATGTGAAATTCTTAATTTGAAATAGCACAGTATTAAATGTCTTAATAAAGAATCTCTCAGGACTTCCCTGGTGGTCCAGCGGTTAAGACTCCGGGCTTCCAAGGCAGGGAGCATGGGTTCCATCCCTGGTCGGGGAACTAAGATCCCACATGCCGTGCTGCATAGCTGTAAAAAAAAAAAAAGTCTGTCTCTCTCTCTCTGTGCAAAATTAAAATAATGTGAAACATCTTAAATTTAAAATTCTTTAAGAATCTCATAATTTTAAAGCTAGTGGCCCACGAGAATTGAAAACTGTGATTATGCTCTAACCATAGGGCACTGCCACTTTAGCTGATTTTCAGAAATATCCATCATCCCTTGCCAGTCAAAACTGGTAGAAACAAATGGCATCACAAACTTGCAATCAAAGGCCTCACAAGTCTGACTTGACAACCGTGCTGAATGGTGGGCATGGAACCACAGAATGATGCTTCCACGGGAAAAGGTCTTTAGATGATCAAATCCAATTCCCTCATTTTATAGGATTGCAAAGTTCCATTAAAGGGACCTACTCTCTGCTTTTTTTTTTTTTTTTTTTTTTTTGGCTGCGCCTGGTGGCATGTAGGATCTTAGTTCCTCCACCAGGGATCAAACCTGTGCCCCCTGCAGTGGAAGCATGGAGTCTTAACCACTGGACTGCCAGGGAAGTCCCCCTACTCCCTGCCTTGAAACAATGATGAAAATTCTTGAACTCCCCCCACCGGAGAAGTAGTTAGTTATTTAATACCTCAGACCATGTATCTTAAATAATTACAGGATACAGAGATGATGAAAAAAGTAGTTAAAGAAAAATATCCTGGTATGAGAATCATGGCAGGTACTGGATCACAACAGACTGAGATGGCTCCATTTCCCCTCTTACTTTAAAGAAAACTGGGTGTGGGGTGGGAGTTTTTGTAGAATTGGAAAAGAGGAAACATTTATGTAAACTGTTATATGTTCCAGTTATAACCTTTGGAAACCACTGTAAAAATAAAAATCCATATACTATTGAAAAGCTTAAAGCCTGAGACTAACCAGTAACTCAAATTTGGACCCAATATGGCTACATGATATTAATAAATGGCATTTTGCTAAATTGTATACATACCTACTCACTCCCTTGTCCTCATGATATCTTCATATACTACATATGAGTAATATGACTATATTCATATATAAGAAATTGGAGAGGTTTTCATCTATTGCTCCTAGAATTGATAATACAAACTTCTCAAAAATTTATCTCATTCTCAAGTAGGGAATTCCTGATTATGGAATAGTAACAGCTTGCCCATAACTTGGTAGTGTTAATCATCCAAGAACCAAACAATGGGAGACAAATAACATTTGCAGCACAAATGGTCGTGACCCTGCATAGAAGAAAACAATGATGATATCAACTTTTGAGGGACCGAATTCTCTTATCCAAGGTTTTAATTGTAAACTACCATGAACATGTGTTGTGAGGAGAGGCACACATACAATTATTTTAAAAAACTATTTTTAACTAAAAAAAAAAAATCACTGAGAATAATCCATTATCATCCGAGATTCTCTCTCCTGCTTTCTTACCCTCCCTTTCACCTTCCCTTTGTATTTCCTCTTCTAACAATAGCAGTTCTTACCTACATAGTGGTTGTGATGTGCCAGGTGCTGTTCTAAGCACTTTACGTATATTATGTAGTTTACCCTCACAACAACATTGTGAGCTAAATAATATTACTACTTAGTATAGAGATGAGGAAATTAAGGCATACAGAGATTAAATAACTGTCCCAGGACACACAGAAAGTGTGTAGTGAGATTTTTTCTTTTTATAGCTTTTTTAAAAATTAATTTATTTATTTTTGGCTGCATTGGGTCTTCGCTGCTGCGCGTGGGCTTTCTCTAGTTGCGGCGAGCGGGGGCTACTCTTCATTGCGGTGCGCAGGCTTCTCATCGTGGTGGCTTCTCTTGTTGCGGAGCGTGGGCTCTAGGTGCACGGGCTCAGTAGTTGTGGCGCACAAGCTTAGTTGCTCCGCGGCATGTGCGATCCTTCCCCAACCAGGGCTTGAACCCGTGTCCCCTGCATTGGCAGGCGACTTCTTAACCACTGCGTCACCAGGGAAGCCCCGTGTTGTGAGATTTGAACCTAAGCAGTCTGGCTTCAGAGTGTACACTCTTAACCACCAGCGTGTGGGCAACAATTCCTCTTTTGTCGCTAAAGTGACTACCTACAACTTCCTTTGATTAGTGGTATATTCATACAATGGAATATTATTCATCTGTGAAAAGGAATGATGTACTGATGTATGATACAATGTAGATGAACCTTGAAAATCTTATGCTAAATGAAAGAAACCAGACATAAAAGGTTACATATTATGTGATTCTAGTTATACAAAATGTCCAGAATAGGCGAATCCATAAATACAGAAAGCAAATTAGTGGTTGCCAGGGGCTTCAAGGTGGGGCGAGGAGGAAGGGGAGTAACTGCTTAATGGATACAGAATGTTCTTTAGGCTGATGAAAATAATCTAGCACTGGATAGTGCTGGTGATTATATAACATTTTGATGTACTAAATGCCACTTTAAAATGGTTATTATAGTTTTTAAAATTTTAACACAATAAAAAAATTGGAGAATAAAAAGTAATCATGGATAGAACTGCTGGTATCTTAGCACAAATCAAGGCAGTGGTATCAAACTGAACTAATAGTCATTGTAATCTTCACTGTTACACACTTTCAGTAAATAAATAAAAGAGTAAATAATTTTAAAGCCAATTTTACTTAAGAATATCCTTAATGAAGCAGTCACCGTTATTAACTGTACAAAACCTCAAACCTTGAGCATACATCTTTTTTATATTCTGCGTGATAAAATGGAACGTACTAATAAAGCACTTCTGCCGCATAATGAAGTACAATGATTATCTTAAGGAAAAGCACCTGTAAGATTTTTGAGTTAGATGAATTGGCCACTTTTTTCATAGAATACCATTTTTACTTTAAAAAACACTTAGAGGATAAATAATGGTCATTCAGACTTAGTTATCTGGCAGATTTTTTTTCAAAATTGAATGAAGACTATGATTTTATATACATATATAATCTAATATATATAGTTT
Organism: Mesoplodon mirus; assembly: GCF_964341445.2. NCBI lineage: Eukaryota > Metazoa > Chordata > Mammalia > Artiodactyla > Ziphiidae > Mesoplodon > Mesoplodon mirus. The sequence goes on along the minus strand of NC_138989.1, from coordinate 47,331,074 downwards.
AATACATTATATATGATTTTTAGTGTCCCTTTGCACAGCTTTTATAGTGGTTCTCTAGGTATTACATTAGATATATAATTATAAGTTAAAAATTGTTACATTATATATAAATTATTTATAATTATATATATATAATGTAATACAATTCAATAGAGGAACTATAGCCTTTTCAACAAACAATGCCTAGAGCAATCGAACATCCAAAGCCAAAAAATTAACTCAACCTAAACCTCAAACCTTTTATAAAAATTAACTCAAAATGTATCACTGAGTTAAATATAAAACAAAAAATATATAGAACATCTTTTTAAACAGGAGAAAATATTCAGGATCTAGGGCTAGACAAAGAGTTCTGAGACTTGGGAATACCAAAAACACAATCCACTAAAAGGAAAAACTGATAAATTGGACTTTACCAAAATTAAAAACTTTTGCTCTGCAAAATATCCTTTTAGGAGAATGAAAAGACACGCTGCAGAGTGGGAAAATATGTTTCCAAACCATACATTCAACAAAGGGACAGATCTAGAATATATTAAAAAGTCTCAAAACTCAATGGTATAAGAGCAAAAAATCCATTTAGAGCATGAGTAAAAGATGTAAAGAGATAGTCCACAGAAGATGATATACAGATGGCAAATAAGTACATGAAAAGTTGTTCAGTATCATGTGTCACTAGGGAAGTGCAGAGTAAAACCACAATGAGATATCACTACACACTTAATCAGAATGGCTAAAATAAAAAATAGTGACAGGGGACTTGCCTGGCGGTCCAGTGGTTAAAACTCGGTGCTTTCGCTGCTGAGGCCCGGGTTCAATCCCTGGTCAGGGAATTAAGATCCCACAAGCCATGCAGCACGGCCAAAAAAAAAAAAAAAATTAGTGACAAGTGAAAGACGCCAATCTGAAAAGGTGACTTACTGTATGATTCCAACTAAATGATGTTCTGGAAAAGGCAAAACCATGGAGATAGTAAAGAGATTAGTGGTTGTGGGGAGGGGCGGGTAGGGAGAGGGATGAATAAGTGGAGCACAGAGGATTTTTTAGGGCAGTGAAACTATTCTACAGGACACATGTAGTGGATACATGTCATTATTCACCTGTCAAAACCCATAGAATGTAGAACACCAAGAGTGAATCCTAATGTAAACTATGGACTTTCAGTGATAATAATGTATCAATGTAGATTCATCAATTATAACAAATTTATCTGGTGGGGATATTGATGGTGGGAGAAGCTTGTGTGTATGTGGGCACAAGGGGTATAGGGGATATCTCTCTAAGTTCTGCTCAGTTTTGCTGTGACTCTAAAACTACTCTAAATAATAGAGTCTAACAGGAAAAAAAAAGTGATAACACCCAAGCTGGTAAGGATCAGAGAAACTGCATCACCACTGCTGGTGGGAATGTAAAATGGTATAGGCACAAGGCAAATTAGTAGCAGTTTCTTAAAAATCTAAACATGCAGCTACCATATGACCCAGCAATGCTCTCCTGGGCATGTATCCCAGAAAAATGCAGAGTTACATCTATATGAAAACCAGTACATGAATATTTAGAGCAGCTTTATTTGCAATAACCAAAATCTGGAAACAACCCAAATGTCCTGCAACAAGTGGATGATTAAACAAACTGTGGTGCATCCATAGCCTGAAATTCTATTCAGCCATCAGAAAGGAACAAATTATTGTACACACAACAATCTGGATGAATTAGAGAGAATTATGCTGAGTTAAAAAAAATAAAAATCAATCCCAAAAAGTTCTATACTGTATGGTTGCATTAATATAACATTTTAAAATGACAAAACTATAAAAATAGAGAACAGATTAATGATTGCCAAGGGCTTTTTTTTTTCCCCCGCCACCCCACTCGCTTGGCATGCGGGATCTTAGTTCCCCATCCAGGGATCCAACCTGCGCCCCCTGCAGTGGAAGCTTGGCGTCTTAACCACTGGACCGCCAGGGAAGTCCCAGATTGCCATGGTTTAAACAGGAGGTGGGAACGAGATGGAAAGGGACTTGGTTATATGAAGGCAATTTGATGGATTTTTGTGGTAATGAAACTGTTCTGTAGTTTGTATCAATATCAACATCCTGGTTGTGACACTGCACTAAAGTTTTGCAAGTTGTCACCGTAGAGGGAAACTAAGTGAAGGGTACACAGTTATCTCTGTATTATTTCTAACAACTACATGTAAATCTACAATGATCTCAAAATAAAACTTGAATTTTAAAAATTCAGTGAAGTCATGTACCTGTCATTACAAGGAGGATAGTACTTATTGCCAATGATAAACGTTAAGCTTTCAAGCAAAAATTAGCATTTTGGAAAATTTGTTTCTGACACCATGAGCATCAACTTCCAAGACTTAAAGACTTTTTTAATGAGACGATGGTGACATTAATGTTATGTTTTGATACTGTGTGATGAAATGTACCAAAAGTTGTAAGAGCTACATAAGTCAGTGAACCAATATTTTCTAAATAATCAATGCACGATATGACAAAATCATGCATAGATGAAAGATCCATTCAAAATATGAGATAGACCAATAGATTTACTGGATGGAGTACCAAAATTCATTGATATGTTTTCAGATTCCAATTGTATCTAACCTTTAAGAAATTACCATTTGTCCACTTTTAACAAAGGATATTCAAAAAGAATATCTGCAATGACTTGGAAAGCTATTCAAATATGCCTCCTTTTTCCAACTACATATCTGTGTAAGTTTAGATTTTCTTTATATTCTTCTACAAAAATAATATATTGCTACAGACTGAATGCAGACACTTATGTAAGAATTCAGCTGTTTTCTATTAAGCCAGATATTAGAGATTTGCAAAAAATGTAACACAACACACACTCTTTTTGCTAAATTTTCTTTTGTTTTGGAAAATATAGTTATTTTTCAAGAAAATAGTATTTATGTTAACACATATGGGCTTGTTATTTTTCAAGGATTAATAAAGACATAGTTTTCAATTTTCCTCGTTTGAATGTCTAGTATGGTAAGAACTGATAAATGGAATGTTCATATGCAAAAGCTCTTTGGGGCCCTCAATAATTTCTAAAAGTATAAAGGCTCCTGAAACCCAAAACTTTGAGAACTGTTCTAGGAGTTTAAACTGTTCTTATTGATTGTAGTTGTATGTTCAAACAGATTCTAAACCAGACTCACATACTGTGGGGCTTAAGTCAGAAAACAAGAGAGGAAATTCCCTGGTGGTCCAGTGGTTAGGACTCTGCGCTCTCACTGCTGAGGTCCTGGTTTTGATCCCTGGTCGGGAAACTAAAATCCCACAAGCCACAAACATGGTCAGTAATAATAATAATAATAAAGGAAACAAGAGAGTGGCCAGTTTTAGAGCTGTGGGGGGCACATGTCCCCAGGGAGAAAGGAGCTGCCCGCTGTCCCTCCCTACATCGGGACATGACAGCATGGAAATGCTGAGATTCCACATGGAAGATCATTCCCGTTGGGTGTTTCCAGTGGGTTTCTAGGGAATCACCTGTGAGGCCAACATACTTGGCCCCCAAAGAGAAGGCAGTCATTTGGAAAGCTACCCCCAGTTCTTGCTCTCCGTCTTATAGACAATATTATGCTTCCAGAACAGCCTGAATTTCTTCTCCACCTTTATCTATTTTTATTTTTTATTTTCTTACTCCCCTCTTTTAAAAACAAAAACACAAGCAACATTTCACCAATTAGACCTTTACCAAAATAATGATTTGTAGTATATCCAGCTATGTACAGAGAAGGTCCGTTTATAGAAGGTGAAGTTGTTGTAATATATTGTAGGTGAAACCATCATGAAGAATTTTTCATTTCATTTGCTGGCTGTATTGCTGAGTTAATCTTCAAAGTGCATATTGCTAAAAGGGGGAAGAACAATCGATCACTTAATTTCTAAATTTAAAAACTGTCATTGCAATGAATCCAATGAAACATTGTAATGTTTAAATGAAGTGCCATGAGCAGTCTCCTGGCATCCCTCCCAACTGGCAAGGGGACCCCAGCCTCCATCTCCAGGAACATGCTCTGGCCTATCCCACTTTATTCAGATGCTAAAACATCAGGGTGAGCACACACTTCAGTCTCAGGAAAAAGGTCATTCTGATTTAAGATTTAAACTAGAGCTGGAGTTTCTGCTATCAGTAAATTTACTGTAGAAATGCCTAGACTAAGGAAAATGTAAGTTGACTCCTTGCTCTTGGGCATGTGTTTAAATGACCTAGAGGCAAAACAGTTCTGTTTTTATAATATGGTGGTTGTGTGTGTGTGTGTGTGTTTCCAATTAATGGCCCTACCATGTCCCTGATACTCTAATAGTTCTCTCCTTTATTGAATTAACTTCCTTCTTTCTCTTCTCTTTGTTTTATCATTTTCTTTAATTCCAATTTTAGGTCGATAAATCAGCCTTTATAATAGCACTTACATCTACCAGCTTCCAGAGGAATATCCTGGCAGTCCCATCCACCATCTAACTGGTCCTCTCCTCCCTAACCACTCCCCCACCATTCCTACTCCAGCCCCCAAGTACATCCCTACTAGCCCAGAGGACCATGTCGGTGGGCACAGCTTCCACCAGGTTGACCTACTGGGTCATTGGCTGATCTGTCCCTTTTATTTTGAGACAGAAAGTAAGCTGGAAATACCTGTTTTTAAAAATAAAAAAAAAAACCTATATATATTTTAAGTAGTTTTCTAATAAGCTTGTGAAGTAATTGATCCACTGCCTATGACTAGCTTTAAACATCTTCCTGAGGTTGAGGAAACATGACAGCAGTGTATGAGAATAAAACTATTTGCTTTCTGTTCATTATCATTGTCCATCTTTTGAATAACTTCACAAATTTATTGTCTTTAACAAACAAGTGTCTTTAAACAAATAAGTTTGTCTACTTAAAAAAATTGAAAACTTAAGATACAGCATGTCTTGAATAATCATTTTTTAAAGAAAATATCCTCATGCTTAAGGTAATTGCAGTATTTTCGGTTTCAGAGATGTGTTCATTGGGCGTGTTTTGTCTTCAGTTTTGCTAGTAATTTTCAGAGACTCTGTTTTGAATGAAATAGAACTGGAAGAATTTTTAAGTTTCACTTTTAAATGATGTTCAGATTTTATTCCATTAGAAGTGCTCTTTTGTGAGTGAGAATAGGAATCTGCATATGAAACTGTGCTCTCTATGACTGGGGTATGTTGTGGGTGCTGGGGTTCTCTGTTAGTCCTGCCCTTCAAAATGAAAGCTTTCCTCAGGACATGCCTTACCCCAAAGGGTGCTGCCTTGCTTAATGTTCTGCTCCCTCCCCGGGGACAGCCCCAATCCAATGACTATTGATGTAGGGAGTACAATGGCCTGGCCCCCTTGCCTCAATTCAGGTCACTCTAAGGGCCATCCCAGCTCCAGAGCTCCCTGCAGAGGATGCTGAGGCCTCAGCTGCAACCACAGCACAATCCAACCTCGCCCTCTGCCTGCCACCTTCCCTCACTCCATCACTGGTGTTCCCAAGAGCACGCAGAGTAAATGTCCTGTGTGCAAATATCCATCTCAAATAGTCTGCTTCCCCAGGGTAATTTCAAGAGTGTATTGCCATTCTAGAGACCTTCTGAGGCAAGACTTTAAAACTTCTACTTGAAAATCTTGCCTTAAAGTTAGTTACCACACATGAAGCCAGAATCATTTGGAAACTTCTTTCATGCAAAAGCCCCAAATGTGCTTAGCACCCCCTTCCTACAAGCCTGAGCTCAACCTTTAGAACGATGACACTTACAGGTCACCTCTCCCCTTAACCAGGAAGGTTGAAATGTGTAGGCAAAATCAGTTGTGCCTTTCAGGAGGGTCACAGACTCCCACCCCAGAAAATTGCACAACCATACAAAATTCTGGGTACAGTTCCAGAAGGATAATAAAATCCCCCGTAAAACCCTCCATGGATCCCAATTTAAGACCTGTTGCTTTATAGTGACATAACAAGAACTCATAGTCTCAAAGCTGTTGTCCCCAGCATAGGGAGTAGAGAATTTTTTTTTTTTTAGGATATATAAAAAGTCCTAATTTGTCTTTATATAATTCCATCAATAGGTTTTGAATAACCAAATATGAGAGTCAAACTTACATTTTCCAGAGTCATATTTGTTGTCTTTGAACTTGTCTCTTTATGATACTTCTTCCTGGTATAGTAGACACTGACGAGGGTGATGATCAGCATCAGGGCAAACACAGCAACAGTGGAAGACACGGCAATCACAATGGTGTCTCGAGTTGAGCCTCTCTTTTCACACCTTTCTCCCATGTACCACCAGTCTTCCCCTGACGGACACCTACATGTTCGGAACGTGACTCAGAGTTATGAGTTGATATTTTAATCTGAAAATCTTCACCATTGAAGGTGTGAGTCAACAGTCAGGTCATTGGCAGATGGAACTATTTGTCACCCATTCTGGACTAGAAGGGTTGGTTAGACTAGCACAGGCAGGGCCAACGGAAAGGAACAATGGAATTACTCCTAATCTGGGACTTAACACAGCAGCTCCCAGTTGGGAAAGGAAGGTAGCATAGGTAGTGGAGAAAATTTAGTTCTCAGTGTCCCAGTCCCTCCACATCCCAGCTATGGCCATGGTCAAGCTCTTCTTAGAATTTAGGTATCTCCATCTAGGAAACGGGGACAGTCACAGTAACCACACCAGACCACTGTGAGGACCTAATAAGATATGTAACTCATGAGGACTGTTTCAGGCAATTAGAATAACGTGCTATCTTTGCATAAATAATTCTGTCGTTCTGCTGGCAACCCAAAGTCCCAAATGGAGAGCAAAAGATAAATATCTTATGAACAGTTTTGAGATGAGAATCAACTGATTTCATTCATATGAAATATCATATGAATCCTACATTGTGGGAATGAAAAAATATGTAACAAAAGAATGGGTAGATTGCATCCTTACCTGCACTCAGCTTTGCCATCATGGAGAATGCAAACGCCATCATTCTCACATTTAAAGTTTGTGCAAAGGTCATTGATGCCCAAGGTCGGGATTGGCTCATTTTGTGTAGTATTAAGGTGGGATATGTCTAAGGAGGGTGAGAGGAGAGCATGGAGGGAAATCAATTTGGGGTTTAACAAGCATTTGATCTTTAAGTTTCAAAATAAACTGTTCAGGCTTCAGGTTTGTGAGAAATTCAGGTACTCCTGAAGCACCATTCAGTAACGTTTAGAGGCAGTGAAAAAATAAACAGGCAGGCTGAAATCTAGACACAAAGGGAAGCTGAACCAGCCTGTGGGGCTGCAACTGAACATGTGCTTGCCTGGGCCTTGGCATGGAAACCAATGGTATTCCTGGAAAATGTAATTATTGGCTGCCATGGCTAAGAAATTTTAGAAGACAATAGATTAATGCTATTACTGACAAGATATATGTGTGTGTGCACACATCTCTATATATGTATGTATACATATCTGAAAGAGACAAAAAAGCCAGATCATTTCTACTCTAATTTTATGTGTTTCTGGGATATTTTTACTTCTGGAATCCTAGGGTATAATGACTACACTTCAGCTTATTTCTAAAGAAGTGTTCTGGACTAAAGCTTTCCACTATTGCTCCACGCAGTATTGCTCCTTGCAGTGCAAGTTTATCCTGGAACTGTCCCTGTTTCCATTTAAATTATTTTCATATTGTTAATGATTCATACTAAAAAAAATCTCACTCATGCTCATTTCCTCCCACGTCTCTAATATATCTCAAAACGGAATCCAGAAAAACACAGTAAATAATCAACGACCACAAATAAAAAGCAGCTTAGATAAAACTATTTTTATTGACTTACCTTCCACTGTCAGGAGGATATAAACATCATCTCCTTTTATAAAATCTCTGCTTTTCAGCCTCTGATGAGTCATAAAGACACTGGATCCATAGCCCCTACCTCTTCGAAACTGAGTTCCATTAGGGAAAAAAGCTTGTACTCCCACTTTGGAAGGCCTGTCCCAAAAATAGTTTCCATTACCTGAAAAAGCAATTTATATTAATGGATTGTGTTTAGCATCATCATAGCTTTTGGTGTAGGAAAGCACAGGCAATGTGAAGCACAATTAGGATAGAGCTCAAAATAATTCGGTGATGCTATTGACCTGTAATGTATTCCCTGGCAAGACACTGGAGTTTGTTCATTTATGCTGTCCTAAAGAAATGAGATGACATGGCAGGGAGGACCACATTCTGGAATATGAGTGGAGAGGTATCAAAAGTTTCCTACATGGGGTGTCACACTTCTACTGAATGAGCAGTGTAGAAACTCCGTTGCCCATTAGAATCACTCTTTAGTGGCCTTCTGAGTTACATGTAGTCCTTTTAGCTGAGTTAAATCAATGTGTTACTGAGAGAGTTTTTAATATTAGCAGTGAACAATTCACCTCAGTAACTGAATTATTCACCTAACAGAGTAAAGTCCTTCAGGAGTAGAAGACAGTGAGAAGCACTGCTTCTGGGAAAAGGTGGTGACCCACCCAACCTTGAGCCATTTTCAACATCATTCAGGGAGAAATGTTTTGGAAAAAGGTAAAGAAATTCTGAACATCAAATCCCCACACCTCTTTGTGAATACTATTTTTTTTCCTATCAGATTATTTTTTTTCCCCAAGTCACTCAGGTCATATACAGAATTCAAATTTGGCAATAATATTCACCTCGCCACAATTCCATTTTTCACTTTATTATGTTCCCAGAGGGCAAAGGATTATTACAGTTAGAAATGTGATCATTGCTTTCTGGGTGCTGCTTCCTTTTCAGACTAGAAAGAGGGGGGATGGTGTCACCATTGGCAAGTCCTCCAGAATTCTTTAATAAGTAGTTGCAATCCATTCCCATACCCTTCCCAACACTACGGAGCACCTACTCAACATCTTCGTTCTGATCAAAAACCACCCCCATTACAAAAGCTGAGCTGTTTTTGACAATTCAGAGGCAAGACCAGGACAGCATGGGTAGGGAGAACTCAACATCTGAGAGCCTCTCCATACCAGGCCCTTCCACAAACTTCCCTACTTGATCTGTAGAGATACTTTTAATAAATGTGTGGGGTTTTTATTACTGTCCCAGTTTTACTTCTGAGGACACTGGTGTTTCAAGAGATTATCTGCTCAAGGTTACATAGCTAATAAGAAGCAAACCTTGGATTGAGCCCAGGTGCGTCGGACTCTAAAACTAAAACACTCCTCGTACAACCCTGGGAATTCAGGTATTGTCAGCAGTTTCCAAAAATATAGCCACTATCTTCTCAATTTGTTGGCATCTTTGCTGACATTTCTGACAGTCTCCTGCCTGGGAGACTCTGTCCACAGCTGCTGAAGCCCTTCCCCTAAATATCTTCTGATCCTTAGATTTGGGGCTCAAAATTCCCTAGCTACCTGGTTATGCAGTCTCTCCTTCCCATATCATCTCTCCTAGAGCAGTGATTGTGTATTAGCAATAAAAAAGATGAGTCACAAACCGGTGGTCAAAAATGGGTCTGTAGTTATACTCTTCCTGTTCGACATACGCTGTCGAATGTCAGGATTTTGATCCAAGATGGTCATCGTGACTTGTTGCCAAGGACATGGCCACTCTAATTGATCATCATTGGCTCCAGAGATCAAGTGGAAATACATTCCTACATTAGGCAAACTACTTAGATTCAAGCGAATCTGAAATGCATAGCCTTTAGAAGAATAAAATGAAGGACTGAAGACAGGTCCACTGGGGCTGCCAATGAGCTGTGTGAAATTCCTTATATGCCAGACATGATGAGGGCACTGTGTTTCTGAAAGATTGATGTCATCAATAGACAGGCCACCCCGTGAGGCACCAGCACCTCTGACCCCTCCAAATACCACTCTAAATTTGTTGGTCACTTTCAGTGTTACGTGGTAAAGTTGCCAGCTCCCAATGGGTATATCTGCAAAAGAGACATTATTATTCCAAAGAGGACAAAGGACTATGAATCATGTGCAAATCGACATTAGAGCTCTAACCTTCATGGACAAAGGGTCTTTCTAGACCTACTGCTTCCTGCGGGTATGAGGTATGGCTTTCTTATGCCTCCAGCTCAGGCCCAGTTACTTCAAGACATTTCTGTGGGGATGGCGCAGCTCTCTGGAATATTTGGATGCTTATCTAGCTGATTCTTAGATAGATCACCCTTTCCCAGAGATAGGTGAGCAAACGATAGCATCTAGCTCATGAGAACTCCATGCCCAACTTACAAGTTACCTCCCATTCAGTTAGTTAAACAGACAAGCAAGCCCAATACTCTACACTTGTACCCCAGATTCCTGTGATACTCAGCCAAAGCCTCTTTTAATCTATTTATACTTTGATTGGAATACTTCCTTCACATGCAAAATTTTTAGTCAACTCTTTGGCAGTATTAAGTATGAATTCACCAAACCCTAGAAAGCCCACATCTTACAACTGACTCGATGTTACATATCTAATATTTGGTACCATCTCCTTTCTTCCCAGACTACACGTCCCCTCCACTATTACTCCTACCCCTAGCTAGCAGCACATTGTATGACACCTTGTCTTATTTTCTGATGTCACATACCCAAATAAGAAGCAGTCCATTTAAAAGTTTTCAGAAGCCTCCCAGGTAGAGAATAGCTCAGGAATTCATGGCAAACTAGTAGTTAACTCAATGTCTTCAAACTTAAATATATTGGCACTTAATGAGAAACATGTTGCTTGAAAATAAGTTAGAAAGATCCAAATTACAGAAAATGCTATTCTCCGTGGAAGGACCCCAGATTGAACAAAAAACTTTCATGAGAGCCTCCACTTCATTTTTACCAGTACTTTCAGTTTAAATTCTGGACTCCTAAGCAGGTTTCTTAAGTACATTTTGTGCTATTATCTGTCAATAATAACACCCACAGATTGCTAATGCAAGGGATTATATATGTATAATCAAATATGTGTGTAATAATCTTATTTATAATCTTTTATATATGCATTAGATACATAAAATGTACATGTATAATGTGTGTGTGTGTGTGTATATATATATATATATATATATATATATATATATATATATATATATAATAAGGTTAAGAACCTCAGCTTATAGGTGTTCATGAAGGAAAACATCATCTATGTTTCAGATTGTTTTTCACTGTTAAACAGGGGGAAAATGGCATGACATATGACATAATGTGGATCCATTTTATAATAGGTTTTAGTCAATTCATTCAAACCAAGAGGCCATTGTGTGGAGCAGACAGTAATACAGCCGCCAGGCCACAGCTCCTCCCTTCCTCAGCGGACCTTCTGAACCATCTGCTTTAATATGTGGTCAACGTGACCCACCTCCCAGACACATGATTAGAAGGAAGTGTGGCCACCTAATCAGTGTTGCCCTCTCTCCACTCAGAACTGCTCCAGAAGATGCATTTAACTCAAGTCATAACAATTAGAATCGTTCGCTGGAATTTATTTTTCTAGGCTAGAAATTAGAGGAAGAGTCCCTTCTCTAGTCTGATGGCACATTTGGTAAAATGTAAGCTGGGAAGTGAAACAGCCAAAGCACCAGTTTTACGCACAAAGCCCATCTGAGATAATAGGAAAGGTCCCCAACCATGTTCAGGGACAGGTCCCATCCTGCCTGAGGCCAGTTCCTTTCTTCTCCATTCTACAATATAGTTATGTTGAGCCAGTAACTCTTCACATTTTGCCTAAGCTAGTTTCCATTATATTTTTATTAGTTGCCAAGAACGGACTTCCCCAACGCCAGAGACTCATCTACAGTTTCTTAAGTGTCACATATTCTGTAGCACAGAAAGGACTCTCATTTTAGCTTCCCAACCACCGCATAAAACAAGTAGGATCAAGTTCTACATTGAAAAGTACTAAGTCCATAGCCCCTACCCTGTTGTAAATGGTTTTGCATAAAGTAAAGGGTTAAGACTGACTCATTCTGAACCCAAGAATAAGAATGTTGATAGTGTACCTTTTATTTCTTCCACAAGGGTCAGAGGGCTGTTCACACTGGCTGCAGAATATTCCCTGATATAGATGTTCAGTTGGTCATATTCACTTCCACTGTTATACAAAAAAAATTGCAAGCACTGAAATCCTCGTTTAGGGTATAGTATTCTACTTCCCAGCATTGCTGTGGCCCCCTCATTTACAGAGCTACTGTTGAAATGCATGAAGAAACCAGAACCTGTTAAAGAGGACAAATGCAGAACTGAGAAAACAGATACCGGATACAGGAATGCGTGTCTCGCGGGCACTCTATTTCCACCTAGTTCCCACTGTATGCAGGACACTGTTTTGAGCATTTAAATGCAGTTCTCGGAGCAGGCAGTCTATGAAGAAAAGCAACATTAGATCACTTTTTTCTTACTACACATTAGTTTTCATAAATGGGAAAAAGTGTTACCTGTTTGGTTTAGCCTCTCTCTCTCTCTCTCTCTCTCCCTCTTTCTCTCTCTCTCTCCACCCGTCCCTTCCCTTCCTCCCTCCTACTGATCTATGTAGAACCACTATCCACTATTCAAATCTACATTTAAAAAATATTTTTTAATTGAAATATGTTTGACATGTACCATTGTGTAGATTTAAGGTACACAACATGTTCATTTGACACATTTATATATTGGCATCTGATTGTCATTGTAGCAATAATTAGCACTTCTATCACAATACATAATATCATTTCTTTTTGGTGGTGGGAATAATTAAGTCTAGTCTCAGCAAGTTTGATGATTATAATATAATATTGTTGCCTATATTCACTATGCTGTGCATTAGATCTCTAGGGCTTTTTACTACTCATTACAAGTTTGTACCTTTAAACAACATCTGTCCTGTCCCCACCAATCCCCCAAAAAGGCAAAAGGAAAAGCACCTCCATGCTCTTAGAGATCTCTACCTCTTCCCAGATCATCTGAGCTGTCAAGCAATGGCCCTGGGTTCTGAAGGCTACTTTTACATATTTGCTGCCAGAAATGAGCAAATAAATAAAAATGTGGTGCTTGTAGCCAAATAAATGACTATTTGATTCAAAACAAAATTTCAATGGAAAAGAATACTCATCTGAGTAAAATTAAATAAATTGTACTTTCTACCTTCATTTAAAGTATTTTTGTAACAGGAACGTGTAATCACAACCAGCTGAAATTCTGAAACTGATTAATTCACAGCCTGGTGCTGTTCACTGAAGTTCTCTTGGATTCCTCAGCCTTCAAGAAAACAACCCCACTGCTCCAGAGAAAAGAGTCCTTTCGGGGAGGGGCAGCCCCTCTTGCTGTGGGCACATACTATGGGTAGAGGCTTCACAGAGCCCAGCGCTGACTCATGGGGAAAAAAAGCAAACTCGGACAGTAAAAAGCAAAGAAATTAACCATATCCTTATAAGGCACAGAACCAATTCCTGAGTAGAACAAGTGGGTTATCATTAATAATTCTAATAAAAATAAGAACAGAAATCCCAGTATTTCACAGCAAAGAAAGAGGCTAGAACCACTGAGAGTAAAATCTGGGTAAAATCTGGAAGTATCTCACTCCTGTTACCTTTGCACCGGCCCATGTTGGAGTGATCACTCTCTGGCCCCTCAGGAACCTGGGAGACCCGTTGCCAGTCAGCATTATCTTCTGAACTTTGAATCATACCACACACATTTTCCAGTTCAAAATCGCACGACTCCATAAAGCTCAAGGAAGAGGCTACCAAAGCAAAAAAACAATGATTGACGCTCATATATAACATGATAATCTAAGTAGTAAAAAACTGAGATTATCCAGAAGCACTAGGAATTCTAGGATGACATTAAAGGGGACTCGTCACTGATTCTGGGTGATGGTGGCTTCAAGATCTCTTGATATCTGCAAAACCAAGACAATCGACCAACTGTGTAGTTCTATATAAGCTGCCTGCCCCAAGTCTTGTTTATCAGGCTAACTAATTATAGAAACCTGAGTCTACACTCCCCTAGTTATTCAGAGTAATAAACCACAACCTGGATTATTTGATCCCATTTATATTATGACTGTACACCTCATTTGGGCTGTAAAGAGTTTTGAATATCAAGTTGGTCCACATTTGCATTAGTAACAGCTTCAAAAACTTGAATGCGGCATGCTCATGCTGCTATAGGACTCAGTTTGTTTTTATATCTAAAGCCCAGACTTGTGAGAAGAAAAACGCTGCTTCCATGTTGTAGTCTGGTATCTGGGGGCTATTCTGTTTTGTTTTGTTTTCTTTCTTTCAGAATATCAAACTTCAACTATCAAACTATTATTATCAAACAATTATCTAACTATAATTTCAGAAAACCCAGCAATGCTTGGCAAAATGGCACAGAACAGAATGTTTTCCTACAGAGCAGAGAGGAAGAGAAGTCATTTCAAAGAACCTGTCACATACAGCAGTTATACAGTTGATTCAACTTTAAGAGATCAGAGTCACTGAAATCCATGCGTTGGCCTATCACATCCATGAAGTCTGGGATCTTTGTCACAATTGTTGGTTCTGATCCATTCTGGAATGCAGTTTTACTGTAGTGCATCACTGAGCTGTAATCATAGGGAACATTCAGGAAGTCTGTTTTTCGGTCATCATAGGATTCAAAATTTTCCTTTTTGCCTAAATGATAGACAAAAATCTTTAATTACTTGATGTTCACAAAATTTAGTTTATCTTACTCCAAAGACTGTTAACTTAGAAATAAAGACTACAATAAACAGTGCAACCTTGGCTACAACTGACACTCTATGGTATTTCAAGAGTGTTTCATATATTCCTATCTTAGAATAGACTATTCAAACATAGAATTGTGATACCAGCTGTCATGCTGAACTTATCTAAGGTTTCATTTCAGCTCAGAATTGAACTTTAGCATTTGGCCTAAGGTTCTAAGAACTGCTAATGGAAAGAAGGATTCTAAAAGGTGTTGTTGAAACACTCAGGGTCATTGGCAATGAGGAGAGGTAGAGTATCCTCAGCGGATGGAGATGAAAATAAGAGGACTTTGGGAGGTGTGGTGGGGTAGGACCTGGGAATGATAACGTGGTCATCAGAAAGGACTGACACCGTCAGTGATTTCTTAGTTATCTTAGTTATTCTTAGTTTCTGGAATACGTGTAGATGTATGTAAATAAATACATTTAGAGAAGATTCCTGACCGCTTAGCATCATACCAATGGGCCACTGATTGCATTGTGAAATCAAATGATTTTGCGGACACAACAAGGTAGATTTGATCAACAAAGCATAAAGATGTGTTATCAAATCGAGGCAGAAGTTTCTAACAGAAATAAGACGTTGGAAATCTTAAAGAGTGAGGCCATAGATTAAAGCTCAACACTTCTCTTGTTCTAGAAATCTTTCAGTTGGCTTCAGTGTCTTCCCCCAGACTCTGGGTAGGGGTGAGGCCAGGGGCAGGTAATGTGATGTTAGAATTGTGATGTCAGGGGCTCTCAGCACAGAGCAGCCCTCACTGGCCTCACTTGACAGCGATGCCATCCTTCCCCTCCCCCTCCCCCTCCCCCCTCCACACCCCCGCCATACCCTATGGAGGCAGGACGAATGGGGAAACTAAGTGTCACTGCAGAAACTGTGAGTTCTAGTCGGACAGGGTTATTAAAACCTTTCTGACTTTGAGCACAAAGTCACAAAAAGTTCAGGCTGTTCAACTACTGCAGTGTTTCCCAACATGGGCTCCAAAGAACAATAAATCCGGGAGATCAGCTCGGTGCTTTGTGACCGCCTAGAGGGGTGGGATAGGGAGGGAGGGAGGGAAACGCAGGAGGGAGGAGATATGCAGATATATGTATATGTATAGCTGATTCACTTTGTTATACAGCAGAAACTAACACACCATTGTAAAGCAATTATACTTCAATAAAGATATTTTAAAAATAAAAAATAAAAAAATTTTTTAGAAAAGAACAGTAAATCCAAATACTCCACAAAAAGAAAAAAAAAAAAAAAAACATGATCAAGTCATTTTGGGAAATGCTCCTCTTGGAGATTTACAATTCATGTTAGTCTAGCAAAGACACTGAACAGTACAGCAGTGTAAATAACTCTAAGTTTAATTTCTTTTAACCTAAGATTTCCCACATTAATTTGACCACAGATTCCATTCCACACAACCCCCCTGAACAAATTGTGCAGTGGCACTACATAAAATAATCTTTGGGAAACACTGGTTTCTAAGATCACATCCAGCTCAAACTGGGGTTCTGGTTCCCCCAAAACCTTCAGGCACTTCAACTCCTATTGAATTAGAGCCAAATCAAGTAAGATCAAAACATCAGTGTTTTCCCGTTATTAATAGCACCAATGGCAGAAGAGGGCACATGTTTAGAAATTCAGTATTTAACTTAAAAACAATGTGAGAAAACAAGATAAATGTACCTGAAATAATTCTGTCCCAAATTATGCTGACATAGTCATCCCGATCAGAACGAGACTGTTCATGCCAGAATCCCAGTGCGTGGAGAAACTCATGTTGAACTGTTGCTATGTTGTCACAGCGCTCTCCGATGGAAAGTTCTTGTTTCCCATTGCGCTGATTTCCCACTGAAGACCAGCAGCTTACAGGAAAGTTTACAGAAGGGGGAGAGGGTTTTATATTGATGCAGGTGGAGGTCCTAGGGCAAAATCCCTAATACCTAATGCACTTAGGTACCCACCTAGATCCTTCACTTATGTTTGGACACCATGTATTTCTCTCAAAACCCCAGTGCGGTATGAAAAGCCTTCCAGACCAGATGATCTTTGAACTTGAGCTGACCCAAATGTTTAAAAAGGAGTGAGTCATCCTCCAGGCAGCCTAGTCCTGATCTTTTCTGGAAATTTCAAATTTTTTCAGATGGTCCTTGAATAAGGGTTTTATAGGTATACAACCATTCAGAACTGCTGACCTTGAGTCAAATAACTATCATCTTCTTAACTGAAGTAGTAAGAGTTCTTAGGTTAAAATAAATTTAAATATACGTGTGTGCATGCATACAGATGGGTTTTACTTGAAGGCAGAAATAAGGAGTATAGAAACGACAAAGAGGCTGAAGTTCCCAGAGTCATAGGGTGGATGGCATGCGATCCCACCTTCCTTGTCTTAACATTGGTGGTCTGGTTGCATGTAAGAAAATATTCTTTTATGGCTAGAGAAAACAGATCCAGCAAAGAGCAATGGAAGCCCCTGACCCCCCAAGGTTAGGGTCGAGGGCTACTGCTGTGATGTAATGTCCCAGCCACAACAGTTCTCATCAGAACACTTAGAAGACCAACTCTTCAACTTACCCATTGCCCTTTAACACTGTTATATAGTTGGGTTCTCCAGACCAAGGCTTGAAGTCAATGCATGTTTTTAGGCGATAGCGTTCAAACGCACTGAGGATAACTCCCCTGGCATTCATTTCTGAGGGAAGAAAACAAACAAAAATAAACATATTAAAATTACCACCACTGAACAGTTCACCATGGAAACAGGCCACGCAATATATTGTTTATCATGAGTTAGTTCCTCCATGAATATTTAGTGTTTTATTTTTTAAAAACTTAGTATACAGTACCAATCAAGTATCACATGTAATTAATTGGTTGTTCTTCAGGTAGCTTTTTTTCACCCCATATATATTTCCCTGGAGTCATTAGAGGTGCAAATAGCAAAAAGGGCATTTCCTTACCTCAGAGAACACATACATTGGTTCGCAGGCAACCAAAATGAACAATCACTGTCACATGCTTCATCTAAGAAGATATAATATGTATTTAAAGCCTCACAGCAGAGTTCTTAATCTGAGGACCTTGAGATGAGAGGGACCATGAATATGTTGAAATAGTAGACAAAGAATTATGTCTCTATCTATATATATCTATCTCTGCAAAGTGCATTTTCTGGGGAGAGCATTCATAAGATTTGCAAGTGAGTTCTGGGTCCAAAACACAAATAAGAACCATTACTTTCAAGTTGAGTGATGCTAACAGGTTAGATAGAATGGAGCTCAAAAAAGGCAGAGGTGTGAAAGCAACAAAGACATTCAGGAAAGGAAGCTCAGAGGGCAACCCAGAGGAAGGAGCTGTATCAGGTGCATATGGAGAGACAGTCACAGCTGGGGTCAAGTACAGTGAAGTGAAGGATGGTGTCTGCTGGGGGGTGGGAGACAGTATGGCAGAGAAGATGGTGTGTGGACTTTGGAACCAGTCACAGCTAAGTTCTCCCCTATCCTCACCACTTATTTTTGATGCATAATCTTTGCCAATTTAATTTACCCTTAGAGCTTTGGTATTATCATCAGATCAGCTAAGTGGGGAATTAAAATCAACTTCACAGGGATATTGTGAGGATAGCAGAGAAAGTAGAGGTGAAGTTCCAAGTACAGTAGTCTCCCTTTATCTGTAGTTTTGCTTTCTGCAGTTTCAGTTACCTGCAGTTAACCGAGGTCCAAAAATATTAAATGGAAAACTCCAGAAATAAGCAACTCATAATTTTTAAGTTACACGCCACTCTGAGAGCTTGGCGAAATCTTGTGCCATGCCGCTCCATCCCACCAGGGATTCCCCAACCCTGGACATCCATCATCTGCTCCCAATACCCAATCATCAACATCATCATGGGTCAGTAACCCAGCATCACCCGAAGCAGATGATCCTCCTTCTGATGTGTCATCAGAAGGTCAATAGTAGCCTAACGTTACATCACAATGCCTACATCATTCACCTCATTTCATCTCATGATGCAGGCATTTTATCATCTCACATCATCACAAGAAGAAGGGTTAGTACAGTACAATAAAATATTTTGAGAGAGACCACATTCACTTAACTTTATTACAGTGTATTATAATTGTTCTCTTTTCTTATTACTTACTATCTCTTCCTGTACCTAATTTATCAATTAAACTTTATCATAGGTATGTAGTATAGGAAAAACATGCTATATATAGGGCTTGGTACTACCCACAGCTTCAGGCATCCACTGGGGGTCTTGGAACATATCCCCTGAGCATAAGGGGGCACTACTGTAAAGTGAGCATTTATCAAATGTTTATTTCCTTCCTACCTTCTTACATGTCCATTGCACAAACATTTAAAGACATTATTCAGAATGCCTCTGTCTAGGTGAAAGTAAAGAACAAGATACATGTGGGACCTAAAATCCATGAATCTATAAGAGGCACTCAGAATTCAACCTTTTACAATATCACACAAATAATACATGTTCATTGTAAGTTAGAAAATATAAACAAGAAGAAAGAGATTATAAAATCTTACCTAGAAATAATCAACCACATTTATCATACTTTTTTCTTATGAATACATACATACATAATATACATATTTTTTATAAAAAATAAAGTCACAGCCTACATAATATTTTATAAACTATTTTTTCACTAAATAATATATCTTAAAATCTTCCTTCATCAGTAAGTTTTGTTTTTACCATTTTAATGGCCACATTATATGACGGTAAGATACATAACTAACTTCCTATTGTCAAATATTTAAATTGTTTACAAATTTTCTGTATTGTAAGTATTACATTTGGGTCACTATTTCAGATCTAACACTTCCTTAAAATAAGGCATGATGATACCAACCACCACATGACTGTTTTTGAACTGAACGTAAAAGGAGCTTGCTTGCCTTCGATTTTTATCAAAGCTTAATGAGGATAGTTTCTATCCTGCGTTGAATTGTTTGGAGACCCAAATAAAGGAATAAATGTGAAAGTTTTGTAAAAAGTATAGCTTTCTACCAAGATAAAATCCTTTTTTACCCTGTGCCTTTATTTACCAAGGGCTTTAATTCACTTTGCATCACAGATGCAGAAGAGCTCCACCAGGGATCCTGTTACCTAAATTCCCAGGCTCCGAAGGACAACGCAGGTCCCAGACAAGCCTAGGAGTTAAGCAAGCAGCTGTTTAGAATTATCTTCCCCTTGTTAGCCCCTTCCTGCTCCTAGCACCTTGGTCTTCATTTCTATTCCCACCTTTTACCCCTTTCCTCCTCTCCCTACTTCCCCCTACCACTCACTTCAAATCTGGCACTCAGGCAAGCAACTGTAACTCACTCACAGGAAGCTATACACCCTTGCTTCAAGTTTTACCCCTTTCAGGTGAGTTGCATCTTAACAGCCAGATAATACCTGAGGCTTAAGCTAAAAGACTAAAGCCTTACTGGCAGCATTTCATATGGAAAACAGTTTGGAGTTTTCTCAAAAGCCTAAAAATAGAACTACCATATGACCCAGCAATTCCACTGTTAATTATATATCCAAAAAAAACAAAAACACTAATTTGAAAATATGCATGCACCCCAAATGTTCATAGCAGTACTATTGACAATTGCCAAGATATGGAAGCAACCTAAGTGTCCATCAACAGAGGAATGGATAAAGAAAATGTGGTATATGTATATATACAATGGAGTACCACTCAGCCATAAAAAATAATGAAATTTTGCCTTTTGCAGCAACATGGATGGACTTGGAGGGCATTATGCTAAGTGAAATAAGTCAAAGACAAATACTGTATGATATCACTTATGTGTGGAATCTAAAAAGTAGGACAAACTAGTGAATATAACAAAAAATGAAACAGACTTACAGATATAGAGAACAAACTAGTGGTTACCAGTGGGGAGAGGGAAGGGGGGAGGGGTAATATAGGGGTAGGGAACTAAGAGGCACAAACTATTAGGTATAAAATAAGCTACAAGGATATATTGTACAACATGGGGAATATAGCCAATATTTTATAATAAGCATAAATGTAGTATAACCCGTAAAAATTGTGAATCACTATATTGTACACCTGTAACATATAATATTGTACATCAACTATATTTCAATTTTAAAAAAGCAAAAATTTTGAAAAAAGAAACAGGTACATAAAGCTCATAAGGTTAGGATAACTTTGGTTAAAATACATGGCAAAAATAGCCTAAGAGATACAGTCAAATTAAAGCTCACTGATCTTTCACAGAACACAGGAGAATAAAGTTTTTAAGCTATATATACATACATATATATGTATATATATGTGTATATATGTATGTATATGTATTATACACATACATATATATGATTTTGAAACAAAAGTATTTTTAAATTTTTAATCAAAAGATTAAAATCAAAAATAAATATTTAAATAAGGAGAGGTTGGTAAAAGGGTACAAACTTTCAACTGTAAAATAAATAAGATCTGAGAATCTAATGTAAAACATGGTGACTATAGTTGATAGTACTGTATTGCATAACTGAAATTGCTCAGAGAGAAGAACATAAATGTTCTCACACACAAAAAAAGGAGAAATACATGAGGTGATGGATGTGTTAGTTAACTCGATGTGGGAATCCTTTCACAATGTATACATATGTCCAATCACCACAATTACAATTTAAATATCTTATGTCAATTATACCTCAATAAAGCTGAAATTTTTTTAATTTTAATAAAATGTTTCAGATTTTTCCCCAGTTCCAAAAGCCAATGAACATCATTCTCTCCTGATGCTACACAAGCTCTTTATAGCTTCTAATCCTATTAATTACTGTTGCTTTGGCTTTTTCTACCCTACTCTTGGTTTTTCATCTGTTTAATGGCCAATCTTCCCTTCTCAAAAATCTCTATCAGGTCTCCCATCTATATCAATTCCAAAAAGTTGCTCTCCCAGGCTGAATTCCATTCCTTGCCATCTTCTTACTCAATACAATCTTTCTGGGTCATCCAATAAGATCCATTATCTATGAAGTACTCATTATATGCAAGGCACTATGTGAGAATCTCATCCATATCCATAGCTTCAACCATCTCCTATACCCTTAATAACTCCCTGTTAGATTTCTCTATCTTGAATGACCAGATCAGACACCAAGCCATTATATGATATCTCCACCACAGTGAGCCTGATGCATTTCAAATTCTGCATGCCAAAAACCAATTTCCACCACATTTCTCTATCCTACCCTCTCCAAGACATATTCCCTATTCTTGTTAAAGGTGTTACCATCCACCCAGTTGTCTAAGACATAATCTTGGACCCTAGCACTTCTTTCCCTAGACTCACCTTCTTCTTGATCTCTTGGAGCCAATCACCAAATCTAATTGTCTCCTAAGCCTCTCTTAGAATTATCCACTCTTGTCTATCCTCACTGAGAGAGTCTTGGTTCAGAAACTCTTTAATCTTTCCCTGAATTTCTTCAAGAGTCTAACAGATCTTCCTACTCTCTTTCTGTCCCACTGATAATACATCTTCTGTACTGCAACCAGAGTGATAACAATCTCACTTCTGCATTGAAACCTTTAGCGGCTTCACATTACCACTGGTATACACACCACGTTCTTTAACATGGGGAAGACTCAAGTCCTTCCCAATCTGAAGTCTGCCTACCTGTTCAACTTCATTATCTCTCCTCTGTCAACCTACTTCCCAGCAGGGGTTTTCTTCCTTTCCCCATGCCTTTGCACATAGTGATCCATCTGCCTAGAGCATGCTTCCCTTGCTGTCAGAGGCTGCACTAGCCCCCATAGTTCCCTTCTGTGAATTAGAAAGGGCCACCTCACTGTACACCAGAAACTAACACAATATTGTAAATCAAATATACCTGAAAGGAAGAAAGAAAGGGAGGGGCACCTCATCTGGGCAGATGTTGCAAGTGCTGGCTTGGCAGGGGGATGAATAGTACTTCATGCAAAGAAATGAATGCTCTTGATGAATATAATGCAAACTTAATTTCAGTCCCACTTGTGCCCCCTCCCCAGGCACCTATGTGTGGTGTACAACTTGCACAAGCTTCATGGCAGCCCTACTGCATAGGGTCACCTGCTCCCTAATGCAAATGCCTTTATATCTAGGTTGAGTTAAATGTCCTCCAGTGTGCTCCCATAATATTTTGAACATATCACTAATCATTACATTTACTGCATTCTATTATAATTAGCTTTTGGTTTATCTGAATCTCTACCAAAATGTATGATATGTAAGGAAAAATTTCCCAAATGGCAGTTCCTAAACTGATGCTGGTCAAGGATATCATTTTTACTAAATGGGGACCATGTTTAGAGTTTTCCATTACAATAAATTTCTAATATAGAACAGCTGTCCTTTCTTTTGGATTAGGTTCTTCTGACTTTTTAGTATTAAAACATTATTTATTTTATTTAAAAAATGATGATAAAAGATGATAATGGGTTCTTGTTGTTTAAGTTCCTCAATTGTCCAAATAAAATATTAGTAAAATAATGACAGTTCCTAAAGTCTTGTTTGGTTGGTTGTTTCATGTTTCAAACTCATATGTAAAGTCTGAACATATATGAAACCACTGCTTTAAAATAAAGACTAGTTCCCTAATCTTTATGTCCCAAGCATCCAATACAGAGTAGGCTCTCCATAAATATTGGTTGAATTCATCCCTTTATTGGTCAAAACTCAGTCAATATTTCAGACAAAATCATTTAGGTTCTGTTCATTTTTCATTTTGCTTATTTTTTTTAAAGTGTACTTAGCCACACAAAACAACAAAGAAAAAAACCCTTAAAGGCCATGTGATTCTTCCCTTGGAAATACTGTCATCATATTCTGTCAGGAACATACATTAGTTGTGGGCACTCCAAAGTGCATACTAACCCAAGCTATCGTCTAGAACATATGGAATAATATGAGGCCATCTATATCTTTCTCCAATGATGGAATTTCTTTCTTGTACCTGTCAAAAATAAGTGGGAAAGGATTCATTGAATCTATCAGTCAAAAATTTATGAAACAATCAATAGTTAATCTAGAAATAAAGGAAGTTTTAAGCTTTCCCAGCCAGCCTAAACAAATTGCCAGTGTGTGTGCGTGCATATACACATGTGTGTGTATGCCTACTTTTATCATATTATAACAAAGGTTTTAGGAGGAAATCACTAATTTCTGTTTTTTTTAATAAGGAGAATGACAAGCATTAATATTTCCTTTAATCTTATCATTTCATTTCAATTATTCATATTTTTACATATCCTTGTAATAGCTCAAGTTCATGGGCCTAACGCATAGTGAGGCCAAACAAACCGAAACATCAGAGTTTGGAGGAGAGAAAGGTTTATTGCAGGGCCATGCAAGGAGATGGGTGGCTCAGGCCCCCCAAATCCCCAAGCTCCCCAAAGTGTTTCGGTAAAGCATTTTTAAAGGCCAGGTGAGGGAGGGTGGTTGCAGGGTATGTGATCAGCTTATGCACAATTCTCTGATTGGCTGATGGGAAATCACTAATTTCTATCATTAATTTTGTTGATAAAGTTGAAGAAGGCTCCATGCAAAATCATGTAAATAATGATTGTTGGAAAACTGGACAATAAATATGGTAGATTCATAGACTAGTTTCCTATACTAGAGATTAAAAATATACAAGAAGGAAGTGATAGCAAAACCTCAATCATCTTGATCTCATAATATCAGAAAAAAAAATCACACATGAGCTAGGCCAAAGTTTTCAAACAATTTTAAAGTATTTGAAATTTTTTTTCCTGGTCTATTCATTCTTTATCAAGTATGTTTTTCTAACATCTTTATTGGAGTATAATTGCTTTAAAATAGTGTGTTAGTTTCTGCTTTAACAAAGCAGAATCAGCTATACATATAACAAAGTGAATCAGCTATACATATACATATATCCCCATATCTCCTCCCTCTTGTGTCTCCCTCCCAATTTTTTTTTTTCTTTTTTCGGTACGCGGGCCTCTCACTGTTGTGGCCTCTCCCGTTGCGGAGCACAGGCTCCGGACGCGCAGGCTCAGCGGCCATGGCTCACGGGCCCAGCCGCTCCGCGGCACGTGGGATCTTCCTGGACCAGGGCACGAACCCGTGTCCCCTGCATCGGCAGGCGGACTCTCAACCACTGCGCCACCAGGGAAGCCCCCTCCCAATTTTTATAATAGAAAGCTAATAATGTTTCATTAATGTATTCAACCAGCCACCAAAATGAACACTGTTTAAGAGAACAGATATCCATTGGTAACCAAACTACCAATGTCTCTACCTTCCTAGAGCTCTTATCTAGTAGAGGAGACAAACAGCATGTAAGAAAACAGTCTAGGGACTTCCCTGGTGGCACACTGGATAAGACTGAACACTCTCAATGCAGGGGGACTGGGTTCGATCCCTGGTCAGGGAACTAGATCCCACCTGCATGCTGCAACTAAGAGTTCACATGCCACAACTAAGAGTCCACACGCTGCAACTAACAAGCCAGTGAGCTGCAACTAAGGAGCTGGTGAGCCGCAACTAAGACCCCACGCAAGCAAATAAATAAATAAATATTTTTTAAAAAGTTTAAACAGGATATATTTAATAGTATCAGAGGAAATGAAAAAGGGAGATGTGGACAAGAATAAAGGGATTAGGGGAGTGTATTAGATAAAGAGGTCAGGATAGGACTCTTTGAAAGGATGACATTGAAAGTGAAATAAGAGTGATAAGAAAGAGCCAGTATTGAAAGGGGCTCTGGAAAGATCATTCCAGACAGAGCAAGCAGTAGTTGCTCTGCTCTGAGGTAGGAATATGCTTGGTATATTTTGCATGTTTGAGGCCCGTGGCCTAAGGAGATGAGATCAAAGAAGAGAGGAGATGAGAGGAGAGGTAGGCAGGAGTTAAATCATGCAAAGTCCTAAAGGCTGTGGGTAAATCTGGATATTATTCTAAATATGGTAGGAAGCTGTTGAGTTTCAAGCCAGGAAGTGAAATGGTGGTGTTGCTTATTTAAAAGTTCACTTTGCTGTGGGGGATAGGGGACAGGGACAGGGTGGAAAAGATTCTAAGAGGGCAGCATTTGAAGCTGATAAATTAGGAGAAAAGTGGATTCTTTGGAGTATATATACTTTGGAGATAGAAATGATAGAACTTGCTGATGGAGTGGATGGTGGGGTGAGGGAAACGGAAGAAGCAAAGGTGACTCCTGGGTTTTTTACT
This sequence comes from Mesoplodon mirus, assembly GCF_964341445.2. Lineage (NCBI taxonomy): Eukaryota > Metazoa > Chordata > Mammalia > Artiodactyla > Ziphiidae > Mesoplodon > Mesoplodon mirus. The sequence goes on along the minus strand of NC_138989.1, from coordinate 47,305,124 downwards.
TATTCAGTGGAATGGGGAGAGGGAGTGGTGATGACTTTACTAAGAGGGAAAACTGGGGAGGAACAGCTTGTATGGGAAATCAGAGTTTAGTTGAGGACACATTATGTTTGAGGTATCTCGTAGACATTCCAGTGGAACTGATGGATTAGCATTGGGATAGACAAGTCAGGAGCTCAGGGGAAGGAATGAACCAGAGCTATACATTGGGAGTCATCAGCATAGAGATGACATTTAAAGCCCTGGTACAGGGTAGGATCAAGAAGGAGAGAAGAGCAGACCAAGGACTAAACCTCAGACACTGCAGCTCTGTTTCTTGAGTTGAAGTTCACAGTGGGGGTTGAGGAATGTTTAAGCTCCCTTAAACTACATGTAAGGGCTTCCCTGGTGGCACAGTGGTTGACAGTCCGCCTGCCAATGCAGAGGACACGGGTTCGTGCCCCAGTCCCAGAAGATCCCACATACCACGGAGCGGCTGGGCCCGTGAGCCATGGCTGTTGAGCCTGCGCGTCTGGAGCCTGTGCTCTGCAACGGGAGAGGCCACAGCAGTGAGGGGCCCGCGTACCGCCAAAAAAAAAAAAAAAAAACCTACATGTAAGGTACCTGTGTTCATCTGTGTGTCATGATGGCTAGGTTAAGAACCAGTACTCTTTATGATAGTTTGGGAAGATCTTTATGTGGCAACACTATTCTCAGCTGTCAGAGTAGGAGTCACAAAACCTTTCTCTTATGGTAAAAACCTGATTCATTGAATTTACAAATTCAGTTTAATTTTGCTTCAACTGGCTTTAATCAGTGAGGTTCTATTTAAAAATGAAAATATCATATTGTTCCCATAATGAAAATCAGTCAGATCAATAAGACCAAAGCATACCAGGTGAGTGTTGGTGGTTTTAACCACACAGAAATCTGAGTAATGAATGATGAAGATACTATTATATGAATCCCTTAGAGTATAAAGTATTCATTGACTAAATGTGTCAACTATGATTCTACACCCTTAGAGATAGTTGGGCTTAACAAAGTCCATGCTGTCCCATCATTCTCAGATACTCTATTTTAGCTTGCAGTGGTTAATTGAAGGTCTTTCCTTGCATTGTTTCAACTCACCCCATCAAATCTGATGTCTCCCTCAAAAAGATCCAGTCCCAAATCTAAGAGGGAAGATAAAAATTTGTGTTATCAAATTGGATTCAAACTCCCCACTTAATAAAGTATTTTGAAAAAAATCCACAAACCTTCATTGATATCAAATATATCCTGGTCAATTCCACCATCTACATCTTTAACAAAAAGAACAAAAACACATTGAACATTGTGTTTATGAAAGAAGAAAACCTTTATCAATTACCAATTAGAAGTAAGCAAGGTTCTTTTGCCTCAGATAAGAGAGTACAAGGCTCTGATTCAACATACATTGATTGATTGATTGATTGATTGATTGAGGCCTTCCATGAGCCAGGCTTGAGGCTATGGGGCTTTTGCATATATACTCTGGTTTTACCCATGTCCCTTGTATGCCAAATAACTTCAGGAATAAGAAATTGGTCATTCCATATAATATTAAGCTTAATTTGAAAGACTAGATTAGATGACTAGATTAAATAGGAAGCAAATGTTTAAATTTGGTCAAACCAGTACAATCTATCCATATATTTATATTCCTTGCTAATAGTGTACCTTGGAACTCTCAAGCAAAATTCCTAATTTATATTTGAATTATCATTAAGTTGCAAAGGGGTAGATAATATGGCCAAGTCTCTAAGTGTACAACTGAATAGGACAGACATCAGGTCCATTTGATTTGACACAAAATAACAAAAATAATAATAGTAGGCATTTTATGGGATGCCGATGTGTCAGTCACTGTGTTTGGACTTTCTTATACCACTTTTTTTGTTTTTTGCTGAGTAGGTGGAACCCCGGAGCAGAAACAATAAAACGTTCCTCAATAAGTCAAAAGAAGCAAGCGCTTGATCAAAGTTCAATGCAATTGTGCAATAATGCATATGCAATTATGCACTGTGCTTAGCATTAAATGTGTCCTAAGTTCTTCTGTTCTGTTGTTCTATTATTCACATAACCTTTTTTTACTATAACATAGGGCAAAACTCAAAATAGACTCACCAAAGATTTCTGGGGTTGGCTGGGAAACAAATACATAAAAAAAGATATATTATTATGATGCCCGTGACATAAATGGTCTTATTGACTCCAATTTATATCTAACCATTTGTGGGGTTTTCTTTTTTCCTTAATATTATGGATAACTTTCTGGCATATACCCAAGAGAGCTAAATCAGAGTCTAAGATAACTTTTTGACCCAAGGGTCTTCTCATTTCATACAAAAAATTAAACAGCCTGTTGTATGGATTTGAAGGTGAAAGCAACAAGAAACCAACTTCACAGGTTGAAAAGAAGGCAGAACATAAGTGTCCTGCCCTCAATTAAGTGTTCACTTTAAACATGATTTAAAGTGAACATGATTCTAAAGAATTCATGGAGCTATGCTTGAAAAACCTAATAATTTATTCCCAATATTGAAATATTATTATAATTTTTCACGATCCTTTAAAAAGAAAATTTTATTGAAGACCTCATTAACCATGGTTTACTTTCACATTTCTCTCAAGACTCCACCTTCAAAGTCAATACCAAATACTCCAGAAAAAAAATCTATGGCTATACTTTGCAAGTGGAAGAAAAAAAAAAAAACTTCTGAAAATAGATTCGCTACAGGTGATCAAATGAAACCCAGACCACATACCCAACGGAATAAACTAAGTAAACCTGAGATTTCTTAGTGAAGTCTAGTTTAAAAAGCTCATAGGACTGGTAGACAGTAGGTCTGGGTTTTATTCCTGCTTCCACCAACTAACAGCAAGTCAGTTCACCTTCCTGATACTTAGAATATCTGTATAATACGGTCAGTGCCTGCTTTGCCTGGGTATTATGATGGTTATATGATGTAATGTGAAAGAACTTGGTAAACTTTGTCATACAAATGTAAGGTACAATTTTATTTAAATACTTACCTGTAGATACTAGAATCTAGATACTAGAATCAGTTGGGGTGTTTGGCAAGCATGGGAATAACTGGTTGGATGATGACCATCCTTTTTGATATTAATTAGAGCCTTGATTGCCTCACACTTGGCCACACACAGGCACACACTCACAGAGGAATGCCAACACACCTCCTGAAAAAAGTCAGCGAGTATTTGTTCATAATTACAGTTTTAATAAGTCTTCAATAGTATCTCCTGTTCTCACTGCTGTAGTTCTGTTCACAGACTATCAGCTCAACATAATAATTGTTATTTAAAAATCACAACTAAAGGTTCCCCCCCAGGCACTTGAAACTTCATTTAAAACCTGATTATGAAAACAAACAAACAAAACCTGATTATGGTTACCAGAGGATAAGGTGGGGAGGGACAAATTGGGAGATTGGGATTGACATACACACATATACACAAATCTATATAAGATAGATAACTAATAAGAACCTGCTGTATAGCACAGGGGACTCTACTCAACACTCTGTAATGACCTATATGGGAAAAGAATCTTAAAAAAAAGTAAATAAAGAGTGGCTGTATATATATGTATAACTGATTCACTTTGCTGTACACCTGAAACTAACACAACATTGTAAATCAACTACACTCCAATAAAAATTAAAAATAAATAAATAAAACAAACCTCAAGTCGGTTTGTGGTACCAACTACCTGTCACTGTAGAAAGATAGGTCTAACCTGATGAAGAAGCAGAAAACAAATCCCATGCTACAAAACGTAAGTATTTGCTGTGCCCGTGACATTCATCATTCACTCCATCATGTCTCACATTACTGTAACAGCAATATGTGTCACATTTCACAGTAAAAATGGAATGATTTTCAAATTTCACATTTTACATCTTATGAAAAGAAAACTTGTCACACAACAATGAAACTGAAGATAAAACATAACTTTATGTCAGTGTCCCTGACTTTTCTTCTGGTGGGTCTTCTTCTCACTCCCAGTACCCTGCCTGTCCCTGCTCACCAAAAAGAAACGTTTATTTCACTGACACTTTGAAATTCCTTTAAAAACAAAAAATGAACAAACAGATTGTTCTTTAATAATCGGTATCAACTACCCCCAATTTTTCTAGTTGTTTTCCATACATTGTTTTCTTACCAAGCCAAAAACCTGGAGGAGGGCAGCAAAGAAAAGAAATGAAGGCAGATACCAAGAATCCATGCTGTCACTTCCAGCTGAAAGTTGCAAACTATGAAATTCAGAGTAGCATTTACTTTTTAAAAGGCAAACATCATAACGTATAGCCTTTGATCTTAATGATCCATCTGGCAGGTCAGCCCACTGCAGTAGTAATACCTCCAGTCAAAAAGTTAAAGTCCAGAATCCTTAACACTGTTCTGCAGAGTTCATTGGTTGTTTTTTTGTGTGTGGTTTTTTGTTTTTTTTTTCTCCTGTGTCAACATTCAATAGCCAAGTGCCTGGCTGAGACCTGTTAATAAGTTCTCTAATGTATAATACTGGTCGCCAAGATTATTAAGTGCCATTTGAGGGAAAAAAAATTCAATTAATTTCTAAACTCAATCTTTCAAATGGAAACATTTGTGAAGCTCTTTCTGCCCTTGTAGCCCTGAGCTGCTTTAATATATCCATGTATGTCCATGGCTGTTTATTGTTCATTCATTTAATAAAAATGTATTGAATTACAATACAAAATCCATTAATGTCCTAGAAACTTGGCATATTTGATATTCACATATAAAGTAGCAATAGCAAAACAGCAACATACGTCTCTCCTGAAAATTCCCATCAAGCAAAGTCAAGTGGGAGTTAGAGTAAAAGACTAGGAAAGGTCACTGGTTTTCTGAAAAACTAGTGTCCCCAATCCATCTCTCAATTCTTTCTTTTTCCTCTTGGGGTAATTTCTCTTTAGAGACAACCTACTCTCTCATTTCCCACACTTTCACTCTCAACTTAAGTGTAATGCAGGGTAATATTTTTGAAATACGAATTTTTCCCCTCAGTATGTCCTTCCCCACTCAAGATTGGTCTTTGCTCCATTCCGTGCTAATAAAAAGGATATGAAAAGACATGTAGGGGCTTCCCTGGTGGCTCTGTGGTTAAGAACTCACCTGCCAATGCAGGGGACACAGGTTCGAGCCCTGGTCCGGGAAGATCCCACATGCCACGGAGCAACTAAGCCCGTGTGCCACAACTACTGAAGCCTGCATGCCTAGGGCCCATGCTCCTCAACAAGAGAAGCCACTGCAATGAGAAGCCTGTGCACCACAACGAAGGGTAGCCCTCGCTCACCATAGCTAGAGAAAGCCCACGTGCAGCAACAAAGACCTAACACAGCCAAAAAATAATTAAGTAATTAATTTTTTAAAAAAAGACTAAAAAAGAGATCCAAGGAAACAGCAATACTCTACAAAAGAAAGCATGTCTTCAGCGGAGGAGAATAACTCCTAAGAAGCCAAGAATGGCCCAGAAGTATCAAAGAAAGCTACCAGGTCTGAGGGGCCAAATGGATAGGAATAAGCCCAGAGATTAACCCACGAGCATACAGCCACCTAATTTATGACAAAGGAGGCAAGAACATACAATGGAGAAAAGACAGCCTCTTCAGTAAGTGGTGCTGGAGAAATCTGGACAGCTACATGTAAAAGAACGAAATTAGAACACTATCTAACACCATACACAGAAATAAACTCAAAATGGCTTAAAGACCTAAATGAAAGACGAGACACTATAAAACTCTTAGAGGAAAACATAGGAAAAACACTCTTTGACATAAACCACAGCAAGATCTTTTTTGACCCACCTCCTAGAGTAACAGAAATAAAAACAAAGATAAACAAATGGAATTTAATTAAACTTAAAAGCTTTTGCACAGCAAAGGAAACCATAAACAAGACAAAAAGACAACCCTCAGAATGGGAGAAAGTATTTGCAAATGAAACAACAGACAAAGGATTATCTCCAAAATATACAAACAGCTCATGGGGCTCAATATCAAAAAAACAAACAATCCAATTTAAAAATGGGTGGAAGACCTAAATAGACATTTCACCAAGAAAGATATACAGATGGCCAAGAGGCACATGAAAAGATGCTGAACATCACTAATTATTAGAGAAATGCAAGTCAAAACTACAATGAGATATCACCTCAAACTGGTCAGAATGGCCATTATCGAAAACTCTAGAAACAATAAATGCTGGAAAGGGTGTGGTGAAAAGGGAACCCTCCTGCACTGTTGGTGGGAATGTAAGTTGATACAACCACTATAGAAAACAGTATGGAGGTTCTCTAAAAAACTAAAAACAGAACTACCATATGACCCAGCAATCCCACTTACTGGGCATATACCCTGAGAAAAGCATAATTCAAAAACAAACATGTACCACAGTGTTCATTGCAGCACTATTTACAATAGCCAGGACGTGGAATCAACCTAAATGTCCATCGACAGATGAATGGATAAAGAAGATGTGCCACATATATACAATGGAATATTACACAGCCATAAAAGGAAATGAAATAGAGTTACTTGTAGTGAGGTGGATGGACCTAGAGTCTGTCATAAAGAGTGAAGTAAGTCAGAAAGAGAAAAACAAATACTGTATGCTAACGCATATATATGGAATCTAAAAAAAAATGGTACTGATGAACCTAGTGGCAGGGCAGGAATAAAGACGTAGACATAGAGAATGGATTTGAGGACACAGGTTGGGAGGGGGAAGCTAGGGTGAAGTGAGAGTAGCATCAACATATATACACTACCGAATGTAAAATAGTTAGCCAGTGTGAAGCAGCAGCATAACACAGGGAGACCAGCTCAGTGCTTTGTGATGACCTAGAGGGGTGGGATAGGGAGGGTGGGAGGGAGGCTCAAGAAGGAGGGGATATGGGGATATATGTATGCATATGGCTGATTCGCTTTGTTGTACAACAGAAACTAACACAGTATTGTGAAGCAATTATACTCCAATAAAGATCAAAAAAAAAAAAAAAAAAAGAATGTCTCCACAGCAGAATGCACAGAATGACAACAAGGGACCAGACAGACAGATGGATGTTTCAGAGGATGCTTGTGAGGACACATGACATCAGGAGCAGATGGGACCTCAGCTGTTAAGTTTAGGCACAAGCCTAGGGGTAAAAGATGGAAATCCTGAATTGGCTGCAATTAAATATCTCTCACTTATATGGATAGGGACCCAAAATAATAGTTATGGTTACAAAAAAATAAAGGTATTTATTATATAATTCTCTTTTTGTGAGCTGAGATGTGAAACTGAGACTCCTGACTGCATTCTATGTGTCGGGACAAGCAGCTCACATTCGAAGTTAGCAAATTGGAAGCGGCAGATAAGAAGCAATAGTTCCTACAGGACTGTTGGAGTCTGTTTTGGACCCTAATTACAGCATATGGACAGAGCCTTTTTACAAATCTCACATAGTCATGGAGGCATGGCTGAAATCCAACTATAATGTGTTTTGACTACAGTTAATGGATATCTTTTACATTTCCTTCTTTCTGGGGTTGTCATTGATGCTCTTTAATGCAGAAGCTACACTTGGCTTGTCTAACACACCTCCAGTTTCCCTCACTTGTACCCCACCCCTAGGAAACTTTTTCAAGCTCATCATGGAATCTGAAGTTGGATCCCAGGAAAATGTCTGCCTCTGGATGCTGGTCCTCCTCTGGTCTTCCTTTCTCCCAGGTAATATGGAAGGAACAGGTATCCGTGAACAGGAAACCCAGTGCTTGAGATTCTAGGCCTTATGGATTGCTCTGAAAGCCTCTTAAACTATCAGGAAAGCATATTTCTCTTAGGAATGTGATTCTCAAGATCCCCATGGAATATGAGTACATTCTAGACCTGAGGGTAGCAGACCATGAGTGTAAAAAACTTCTTAACAGGAAATAGTACAGAGAGATTGCAACAAAGATCCAAAAGACTTTGTATCTTTCTTCTTGTAGTGCCTGTTTCCTTCATCTGACTCTTTCCCCCCGCAAAAAAATAGTCTTTCAGGAACAGAGTTATAGATACAGAGAATAAACAGGTGGTTGCCAGAGGAGATGAGGTGGGGGGAAGAAATAAATAGGTGAGAGAGATTAAGAGGTGTGGACTTCCAGCTGCAAAATAAATGAGTCATGGGTATGAAGTGTACAGTTCGGGGAATATAGTCAATAACTATGTAATATGTTTATCTGGTGACAGATGGTAACTAGACGTGTAGTGGTGATCATTTTGAAATGTATAGAAACATTGAATCACTATGTTGTGCAACAGGAACTAACATAGTGCTGTAGGTCAAGTACACTTCAAAAAAACCCAAACAAACTCATAGAAAAAGAGATTGGATTTGTGGTACCCAGAGGCAGAGGGTGGGAGGAGGGGGAATTGGATGAAGGCAGTCAAAAGGCACAAACTTCCAGGTATGAGATAAATAAGATCTGCTTTCACCTTCTGAGAGGGTCCACATTCTGTCCATGGAATGTGTATCTCTCTAAATAAACTTGCTTTCACTTAAAAAAAAAAGATAATTAATACTAGGGAGCTTCCCTGGTGGCACAGTGATTAAGAATCTGCCTGCCAATGCAGGGGACACGGGTTTGAGCCCTGGTCCGGGAAGATACCACATGCCGTGGAGCAACTAAGCCCATGCACCACAACTACTGAGCCTGCGCTCTAGAGCCTGTGAACCACAACTACCGAACCCGTATGCCACAACTACTGAGCCTGTGTGCCACAACTACTGAAGCCCGCACACCTAGAGTCCGTGCTCCGCAACAAGAGAAGCCACTGCAATGAGAAGCCTGCTAGCTGCAACTAGAGAAAGCCCGCACACAGAAATGAAGACCAACCCAGTGCAGCCAAAAATAAAATAAATAAATACATTTATTTTTAAAAAAATAGTAATAATAAATAAATAAGTACTAGGGATGTAATGTACAGCATGGTAAATATAATGAACGTTGCTATGAGTTCTATATGAAAGTTAAGAGAGTAAACTCTAAGAGTTCTCATCACAAGGAAAACTATTTTTTTCTGCTTCTTTAATTTTGTATCTACATGAGATGATGGGTGTTCACCAAACACTGTGATAATTATTTCACAGTGTATGTAACTCAAATCATTATGTATGTAGGCAAATCACCTTAAGCTTACACAGTGCTGTATGTCAATTATATCGCAATAAAACTGGATGAAAAAAAAGTTTTGTAAGTTATTTCATTAATTTCCCAATGCTAAATTTTTATGAAATCTTATAAGCACTTCTATAACATACTGGGGAGGTACATAAATTTAAATTTAATTAAATGGATCTAGGAAAAAGGAAAAGAATGCGGGGGTGGGGCGGTGGTGACTAGAGAAGTCCCTGGGCAGCTAGGGGGGCACAAATTCAATAGGGGTTCAGCCAAGTGAAGGGCAGAAGAGCTCCTAAGACATCTGCACACCCTGGCGCTGAACAGACCAAATCATGTTCTTCACACAGATCTTCTAAGCCCCTCCCCACATTACCGTCTCTTACCCCATTTTTCAAAATTGTGGTAATTTACTGTATTAGTCAGGGTTCTCCAGGGAAACAGAACCGATAGGATGTATATATAGATAGAGAAAGAAATTTATTTTAAGGAATTGGCTCACGTCATTGTGGAGGCTTGCCAGTCCAAACTCTGCAGAGTGGGCCGGCAGGTTGGAGACCAAGAGAACAGTTGATGTTGCAGCTTGAGTTCAAAGGCAGTCTGCTGGCAGGATCTCCTCTTCTTCTGGGGACCTCTGTCTTTTGTCTCTTCAACCCTTCAATTGATTAGATGAGGCTCACCCACAGTACGGAGAGTAATCTGCTACTCAAAGGCTACTGATTTAAATGTTAATATCATCTAAAAATATTTTCACAGGGACATTTAGGCTTATATTTGACCAAATATCTGGACACTGTGGCCTAGCCAGGTTAACACAGGAAATGAACCATCCTGTGATGGTTACCTTTTTGCTGCTCTTCTTTTATTGCCAGACCTGTTTATGGGATGGCTACTGGTCATGCTAGAGGTGACTACTGTTGCCACTTAATACAAGTGGCTTAATTGTCAGCTACACCCCTGACTGAAGACAAAGATGTTATATATCATAGTTCACAAGGACCATGAATGACAATACAGTCACATCTTTGATCAAAGGACTGGGAGTAACCTTTGAGATGTCAAGAAGCCAACTGGCTGAGGGAGTGAGGAACAATTCTATTCCTACACAGAATGATCCTTCTTCAAATCTCTGCACTTGGGGGCTTCCTTGGTGGCACAGTGGTTGAGAGTCCGCCTGCCGATGCAGGGGACACGGGTTCGTTCCCCGGTCCGGGAAGATCCCACATGCCATGGAGTGGCTCGGCCCATGAGCCATGGCCGCTGAGCCTGTGCGTCCGGAGCCTGTGCTCCGCAACGGGAGAGGCCACAACAGTGAGAGGCCCACATACCGAAAAAAAAAAAAAAATCTCTGCACTGGTTTCATAGAGGGAGCTCTTCTGCTAAGAGGCAGCCCACAAAGAAACAGAGGGGGGGAAATCGCTGCAGCATGATGAGATAAACAGTGTCCTGCCATCACTACAAAAGGATCAACAGGTGGCTCAGAAAGTTCTGCAACCCTAATCTAATTCAGCTGGCCTGGTGCCATTAAGAATTCACCCCAAGCTCCAACAGGTCCAGAGTGGGCATCCACTAATACTCGTTCATCTATTTCATGAGATTGTTCAAGAGTTTTAATGCCCTCAAACTCCAGTCCAGTTTACTCCTCCTGTAGCTCAGGCCTGCAAACACCTGGAAGAAGGGATGAATCATTCCTTCTTCATGCTTTGGTTGCACTTATGTATGGCACTCATTACCCAAAAGTATAGTTATTATTTACAAATCTTCCTCTCCCAAGTAACTAACTGAAATCAGTCTCATTGAAATTTGTAACTCCAATACTTGGCACTTAATACATGCTTGGTAAACATTTGTTGGGAGAAATGGGAATGAACTATGGAAAATCAGTATCTAGAAAATGCTCTAATTTCTGTAAGCCTACCCCAATGCCACTAGGCACATAGCACTTTTTTATGGGCACAGAGGCCAACAAAACCACATGTTTTTGTCCTAAGTGTTTTTGTCCAATAAGAACTAACATTTCCCACTGGGAAGAAATGTAAGGCTTTGTTGTGATCTATTGTTATGGGTTTCCTGTGTACACATCAATGTTTCATGGTTTGGTTGAGCCAAATCAGACTTACGTGCAAAATGACATAAGAGTACTTCCCGAGGGTGGGGTTGTGTATGCCCGACACTAACACACTTTAAAAGCCACTCATCAACATGAATGTATTCAGTGTAAGCTCACTCCATTCATTTTCAAGAAAGTTTCAGCCGAATACCCAATAACCATAGTTTGTCAGTTGTTCTTTAAGTAAATATGGTGTTTTTTCATGGAATGAGAAAAGCAGCTAAATCAGTTCACATCTCAAGCAATCACATAAGTGCTTTTCCTCAAAAACATGTAAGTTGAGAGCATGGATCATTGGCTATTTGGGTCAGCTAAGATGACACTGTTATAGGCCCTGAGATACAATCACTAAAGTGCAACTAATCTGGTTTAACAACTAGCAGGTGGCACTTTCCATGTGCCCAACACAACGTGCGTCATCCAGCCTGTTTTCCCCTGCGTTGGCTTTTTGTTTCATTTTGTTTTACAGTGGCCTGCAGAGGTAATCCACCCAGACATGTGCTAAAATGACAACTACTTTACAAAGAATACGTAAATGACACTACCTGCTGTGCAACAACAGAAAGAGAGCATGAAGTAAACAAGGTCCCACACAGTGCGCAAGACCCGACTGGTGCACTGGGGGATGAACTTGACTCTGCTACATTGGGTTGTTCAAGTGTCTGGTGTCAATGGCACTGCTTAAGCCTTTGCTGCTTCTGGTAGGCGAAATCTTGCTGGGCAGCAGCAAAGGAAATTTGAGAGACTAGTCTTCTTTCTTCCTTTCATTTTCTGGGCTCCAGTTTTTAACTCGCAATAACATTAAGCCTGGGTCACTTTAACCGCAAAAATTACTGAGAAAGGAAAGCTTGAGTGTATGATTCACTTCATTGTTGTCGACTGTGAATAGAAGGGATCTCTGAAGCACTCAGCCAGTGTGTCTGGCTCCTGGTCCTTCTTGTCACGTGTGCATTCCTCTGCAGCTGTCCCCTAACTTTTTCTCTTGAAACCCATTTTCATTCTGAAAAATGATTGAGGACCCCCAAAGAAATTTTACTGTTCTGAGCTACCTATCAATATTGACCTTATTAAAAACTAAAACTGGGCTTCCCTGGTGGCGCAGTGGTTGAGAGTCCGCCTGCCGATGCAGGGCACACGGGTTCGTGCCCCGGTCTGGGAAGATCCCACATGCCGTGGAGCGGCTGGACCCGTGAGCCATGGCTGCTGAGCCTGCGCGTCTGGAGCCTGTGCTCCGCAACGGGAGAGGCCACAACAGTGAGAGGCCCGCGTACCGCAAAAAAACAAAAACAAAAACAAACTAGAACTGAGAGAATTCCCCAGTGGTCCAGTGGATAGGAATCCGTGCTGTCATTGCTGAGGGCCCTGGTTCAATACCTGATCAGGGAATTAAAATCCATAAGCGATGTGGCATGACCAAAAAGAAAAAAAAAAAAAAACCGAGAAAAAAATTTAAATGAATGTAATTCATTTTAAAATAGCAATTTAAAACCTAGTGTATGTTAACATAAATAATATACTTTAATGAAAAATAAGTATATATTAAAAGACAAAAATAAATTAGTGAGAAGAGTGGCATCGTTTTCTGTTTCTGAAAATCTCTTAATGTCTGGCTTAATAGAAGACAGTTGGATTCTCAGATGCACTTCTGTGTTCAATTCTTTGCAACATATTGTTATGATTAAAGTATATGAAGAAAATTTGGCCTCAAACAGAAATGTCAGTTGAAAAAGGAAGGAGTGGTTTAATAGCTTTTTTGGGATAATTGTGGCTGTTCTTCTCAAATACTATACCCAAACTTGACAAGCTGTAGTTTCTTAAACCACATCAATGAACTTTTCATACTCTGTTATATTAAAATCCATTGATCCATCTTGCATTTTGAATGGATCCTCTACTTATGCATTGTCACATCATTCACCTTTTAGAAAATCTAGATCTTCCAAACATTAACACATTTAATTGTACCTTATTAGATAAGTCTCTTTGTTAACATCACCATCAATCTCATCAGAAATGTTTATAAGTATTTGGGAAACTGTCAAATTCGTGATGGCAGATACAAGTTTTCCACAATTCTAACTTTCTCTTGAAAGCTCCATTATTATCATTGACAATAAATACTTCTAGTTGGTTTCCTGGACATTTTAGGCTCATTCAATTCATTTGCCAAAAAATTTCTGTCAAATACCTAATAACCATAGTTTTGTCTGTCGGTTGTTCTTTAAGTAAATATGGTGTTCCAGGAAAAAAACAACTAGTTCAGCTCACATCTCAAGCAATCACACCAATAATTTTCCTCAAGACAAAGATCGTATTTTGCAATGTAGCAAAAGTGCTCTGTGTGAACTTTCCACTTTGTCACACATAATGTTAAAAAGATGTCCACTCAAAGGTCTAGATTTAACAAAATTACTTTTTATAGCTTCATCAGGACATTTTAAAGGTAGACTGTTTTGTTGATGTTTTTACTGCAAGTGCCTGACAGTAAAGAATACAATGACTACTGTGCCAGTGCCTTTGCATCAAGGTGCATTGTCAACACAGTCAAAAAAAAAAAAAAAAAGGCCAAAATGTCAGTATTTTATGAAAATAGTTTGACCTGTGGAGCCCTAAAAGGGTCTAAGGGACACTCAGGGGCCTGTGGTCCACACTTTGAGAACCGTTGCCTTATAGTGAGGGGAAAGATAGAATGAGACTCAAAAAGACTGGGGTTTAAACCCTTAGCTAAGAACTTCAGCTACTTATTAGCTACCTGAGCATGGGAAAGAAACTCTCTGAAGTCTCAACTTTCTTACGTGTAAAACAGAAATAATAAAATAAATGGGCATGATTAGCATGTTTTAAAAATTATATGTATAGGGCTTCCCTGGTGGCGCAGTGGTTGACAGTCCGTCTGCCGATGCAGGGGACATGGGTTCGTGCCCTGGTCTGGGAGGATCCCACATGCCGCGGAGCGGCTGGACCCGTGATCCACAGCTGCTGAGCCTGCACGTCCGGAGCCTGTGCTCTGCAACGGGAGAGGCCACAACAGTGAGAGGCCTGCGTACCACACACACACACACACACAAAATTATATGTATAATTATATGTATAAAATTATATGTATAAAGTTAGTGCCTAGAATATAGACCAAACTAGGGTATGAACCAGAGATGTGTGTATAAGGGAGTTCATGAACAAAGGAAAATATGGAAAACTACACTGTTCTTTACTTAACATATTCATACATTCATTCCAGAATATTTACAGAGAGCCACAGCCAGACACTGTGCTAGGTGATGGGGATACAGAAACAAATGACATGAACCCTGCTCTTAAATAGTTTATGGGGGCATTTAAATCATGCAAGATTCAATCTGATGAGTGTTATAAAGAAAGGTATACACCAAGTGCCAGGGTCAAGCAGTAAAATACCTGCTTATAATCTATGGCTGGATTTAGGAAGCCAGTTTAAAAGGAGAGACGGGCTCTTGGGGCAATCTGAGTGGAGAAGAATACAGAAAGCCTGTTTTTGACAGGGTTTACTGGTCACCAAAGTGCCTCGTGGGCTAAGAAGGAGAGGGGGAGCCCCACCATTCTGAAGTACAAACTGTGCCCTCAGATAGGGAGGAGAGTCACAGTGACAGTGCCATGAGCACCGGATCTTCAGGTCCCCACCATGGTGGTGAGAAGCAGCAGCAGCTGATACTCATACATACATCATGGGAATCTTCAGCTATAGATAAATAATGCTCAGCTGTTCTATGACTGAGGACTTTGCTTTGACAGGTGCTGCTGTGGGTTCTGGGCCCTCGAGATGCTGACTTTGTGTGGCCAGAAGGAGAAGACATTCATGGAGGAGGTGATTCATTGCAGGTTTGGGTAAGAATAAAAGGGAAAGAACAACATTTGCTTCAAGTGTCATAATTTAAGCCGTTGGTCACTGTTTCCATGGAGCTGGCTCCCCGGATGAGAGTTCTGAAGAGTTATGTCTGGGCCTGGGACAAAAAAGAATGACACCTCACCTCACAGATGCAGCAGATGAAGTCATCATTGTTTTCAGACAAAGCAGACAGGACATATAGGCTACAGTTCCATCTTCATCTGAGAGAGGAAAAAGAGAGATAATGAATTACCATGGTAATGTGTCATCTTACATGTGGGCTTAAGGAATTTACTACCAGCAGTAGACATTTCAGGGCTGAGGACTATGAGACAAGAGTAACCAGCATATCTCACAAACTGGCCCTAAAACCAGTCCTGCGTAGTGAAGTGACTTGAATTGCTTTAACTACCCTAGAAACTTCTGAGGATGACTCTAATATAGATTATCTTTTGCACTAATGTAGATATTTTCCAGTATGAGTTTATGAACAAGGGAAAGAGAGATAAGTTCACAGTCATACGTTTACATCATGGTATCCTTATTAAATGTATGGTTAAATGTTTGGATGGGCGGTTGTATGGATGGATGGGAAAGTGGGTTAGTGGTGGTTTGGTGTGAAATGTGAACTTGAGAGCTAAAGATGAAAGACATTTTGGAAGAACTTAAAATCTTCTAAGGAAGGGTACTTCAGGAGAGCTGTATGGGGTCATTTGCCCAGAGAATGGAGAGCACAATTCAGAGTCATAGCTCTGGCCTTGATCTGGAGATTGGAAATCACTGTGAACATCTCAAATACTCCAGGGCACTTACTTTCTGTCTAACTGATGTGGTATCAGGAGAGTTAGGGGTAATTCTTCTGGGAGCTTTGAGATCAGAGGCAGCCTCAGAATCTCTCAGGTTTGAGAGTTATTTGGTGTCTGTAATCCTCCCACATAACAATTCATGATCGTGGGGCATCCTTCAACCTCCATTGAGCTTAACTTGAGATCCATAGCCATGGATAGAATTCAGGGGTTCTGTGAATTAAATAGAGGAAATATTATAATTACATCTTAATATCATTCACCTCTATTTAAAATGTATCTTTTTCCTCCATTGCAAAAATAGGCAACAGGGCTTCCCTAGTGGCGCAGTGGTTGAGAGTCCGCCTGCCGATGCAGGGTTCGTGCCCAGGTCTGGGAAGACCCCACGTGCCGCGAAGCGGCTGGGCCCGTGAGTCATGGTCGCTGAGCCTGCACGTCCGGAGCCTGTGCTCTGCAACAGGAGAGGCCACAACAGTGAGAGGCCCGCGTACCGCAAAAAAAAAAAAAAAAAAAAAAAAAAAAAGGCAACAAACCCTAGTGGTACCTGTGACTTTGTCATCAATAAAAATAACAAATATTTTCATATCAGATCACAGTGTGTTGATATCTCAAAATATTCTTTATACTCATTGCTGATTTAAATTACGGTAGTTATTTGGCCCACAGCTAGATCTTGTCATTTAATACATTAGTAGACACATGTATTACTATGTCACAAATGTATTTGTTTTGCTAACTGTATTTTAATATAATTGGTTTCCTTTGTAATTCTATATATTTTATTTGTGCATTTAAAACTTTATTCTGCTCCAAAGGAGACATACAGATGGCCAAGAGACACATGAAAAGGTGCTCAACATCACTAATTATTAGAGAAATGCAAATCAAAACTACAATGAGATATCACCTCACACTGGTCAGAATGGCCATCATCAAAAAGTCTACCAAGTGTAAAATAGATAGCTAGTGGTAAGCAGCCGCATAGCACAGGGAGAGCAGCTTGGTGCTTTGTGACCACCTAGAGGGGTGGGATACGGAGGGTGGGAGGGAGACTCAAGAGGGAAGAGATATGGGGATATATGTATATGTATAGCTGATTCACTTTGTTATAAAGCAGAAACTAACACACCACTGTAAAACAATTATACTCCAATAAAGATGTTAAAGAAAAAACAAGTCTACAAAATATAAATGGGAGAGGGTGTGGAGAAAAGGGACCCCTCCTACACTGTTGGTAAGAATGTAAATTGGTACAGCCACTATGGAGAACAGTATGGAGGTTCCTTAAAACACTAAAAATAGAGGTACTTTGTAATCCAGCAATCCACTCCTGGGCATATATCCAGAGAAAAACATGGTTCAAAAGGATACATGCATCCCAATATTCATTACAGCACTGTTTACAGTAACCAAGACATGGAAGCAACCTAAATGTCCATAGACAGATGAATGGATAAAGAAGATGTGGTACATGTACACAATAGAATACTACTCAGCCATTAAAAAGAATGAAATAATGCCATTTGCAGCAACATGGATGGACCTGGAGATTATCATACTAAGTAAAGTGAGTCAGACAGAGAAAGACAAATATCATATGATATCACTTATATGTGGAATCTTTAAAAAGTGATACAAATGAACTTATTTATGAAACAGAAGTAGACTCACAGACTTAGAAAACAAACTTATGGTTACCAAAGGGGAAAGGTGAGGGGGAGGGATAAACTGGGAGTTTGGAATTGACATACACACTACACTATATTTAAAATAGATAACCAACAAGGACCTACAGTATAGCACAGGGAACTCTGTTCCATATTCTATAATAACCTAAATGGGAAAAGAATTTAAAAAAGAATAGATATATGTATATGTATAACTGAATCACTTTGCTGTACACCTGAAACTAACACAACATTGTAAATCAGCTATAATCCAATATAAAATAAAAAGTTTTTCTAAAAAGGCAATAAAATATTAAAAGTTACAAACAAATATTTTCAAAAGCAGAATTACACCCATTATTTTATGGGGGAAAATTATATTTGCATAATGTGGCATGTTAGTATTTTTAGTACATTTTAGTATATTTGAAGAGACGTGAAATGAGGTCCCAATTAAGAGGGCAGACACACAGCTTCAAAAGTCTCAAAACTGCACTGGACCATACAACCCAGCAATCCCACTGCTGGGCATATACCCTGAGAAAACCATAATTCAAAAAGTGCCATATACCACAATGTTCATTGCAGCTCTATTTACAATAGACAGGACATGGAAGCAACCTAAGTGTCCATCCATCAACAGATGAATGGATAAAGAAGATGTGGTGCATATACACAATGGAATATTACTCAGCCATAAAAAGAAATGAAATTGAGTTATTTGTAGTGAGGTGGTTGGACCTAGAGTCTGTCATACAGAGTGAAGTAAGTCAGAAAGAGAAAAACAAATACTGTATGCTAACACATATATATGGAATCTAAAAAAAAAAAAAGGTTATAAGAACCTAGGGGCAGGACAGGAGTAAAGACACAGATGTAGAGAATGGACTTGAGCACATGGGGACAGGGAAGGGTAAGCTGGGACGAAGTGAGAGAGTGGCATGGACTTATATATGTTACCAAATGTAAAGTAGATAGCTAGTGGGAAGCAGCTGCATAGCACAGGGAGATCAGCTCAGTGCTTTGTGATCACCTAGAGGGGTAGGATAGGGAAGGTGGGAGGGAGACGCAAGAGGGAGGAGATATGGGGATATATGTATATGTATAGCTGATTCACTTTGTTATAAAGCAGAAACTAACACACCATTGTAAAGCAATTATACTCCAATAAAGAAGTTAAAAAAAACAAAACAAAACTGTACCGGCCTGAAGTTGAAACTTATCCTCTTGACTCCCATGAGGTTCAGAGTTTATGCCCTGGGAAGATTCCCAACCATGGCAACCTTTTCCCCTTCCTCTCACCAGCTTCTCCATCCTCTCATCACCTTCCCTCAGCCCTCGCTTTCAGCTTGACCCTTCTGCCCCTGACACTTCACCTTCTGAGTCCCAGTCTTAACATTCACTCAGCGACAAAGGTGGGCTTATCTGGAGGTCTCTGGGGAAACCAGACACAGCATTTCTGGTGGGGAGAGGAAAAGCCAAGAAAAATGACACAGTAGAATTCCAACTCACAGAAGACCAGGTGCCCTCCCTTAGAGATCTGGGCAGAAGAAAGTCTAGCTAACATCCCACCCAAGCAGAATACACATTCTTTTCAATTGCACATGAAACATTCTCCAGGATAGATCACATACTAGGCCACAAAACAAGTCTCAATAATTTAAGAGCCTTTTTCCCATCTTGCAAGATGGTGGGTGATGGTGGGTGAAAAGGCTGAGAAACCAGATACTAAGGAGAAAAAACCTGAAGCCAAGAAGGCTGATGCTGGTGGCAAGGTTAAAAAGGTG
The DNA here is from genome assembly GCF_964341445.2 of Mesoplodon mirus. Classification (NCBI taxonomy): domain Eukaryota; kingdom Metazoa; phylum Chordata; class Mammalia; order Artiodactyla; family Ziphiidae; genus Mesoplodon; species Mesoplodon mirus. The sequence goes on along the minus strand of NC_138989.1, from coordinate 47,285,710 downwards.
AAGCAGGTTAAGAAGGGAAGCCCCACTGCAGCTGAAACCCTGTCCTGGTCAGAGGAATTGGCAGATATTCCCAATCGGCTATGTATTCCAGAAGGGCCTTGTACAAGAGGAAGTATTCAGCAGCCAAATCCAAGGTTGAAAAGAAAAAGAAGGTGAAGGTTCTTGCTACTGTCACAAAACCAGTTGGTGGTGACAAGAATGGTGGTTAACCCGGGTGGTTAAGCTTCACAAAATGCCTAGGTATTATCCTACTGAAGATGTGCCTCAAAAGCTGTTGAGTCATTGCAAAAAAAACCTTCAGTAAGCATGTGAGAAAACTGCGAGCTAGCATCACTCCTGGGACCATTCTGATTATCCTCACTGGGCACCACAGAGGCAAGAGGGTCATTTTCCTGAAGCAGCTGAGCAGTGGCTTGCTACTTGTGACTGGGCCTCTGTCCCTCAATTGAGTTCCTCTGCGGAGAACACCCTAGAAATTTGTCATTGCCACTTCCACCAAAATTGATATCAGTGGTGTGAAAATCCCAGAACATCTCACTGATGCTTACTTCAAGAAGAGGAAACTGTGTAAGCCCAGGCACGAGGAAGGTGAGTTCTTCGACAGAGGGAGAAATACGAGATTACAGAGCAGTGGAAGGTTGATCAGAAAGCTGTGGACTCACAAATTCTGTGAAGAATCAAAGCTGTTCCTCAACTCCAGGGCTACCTCTGCTCTGTGTTTGCTCTTACAAACGGAATTTATCCTCACAAAGTAGTGCTCTAAACTTCTTACAAATAACCTAATTAAATAATTTGGTCCAAAAAAAATAGTTTAAGAGGATTGAAATCATATCAAGTATCTTTCCTGACCACAACAGTATGAGGCTAGAAATTAACAAGAAACAAACTGCAAAATACACAAACATGTGGAGGCTAAACAATATGATACTAAACAACTAATGAGTCACTGGAAAAATCAAAGAGGAAATTAAAAAGTACCTGGACACTGGGACTTCCCTGGTGGCACAGTGGTTAAGAATCTGCCTCCCAATGCAAAGGACATGGGTTCAATGTCTGGTCCGTGAAGATCCCACATGCCGCAGAGCAACTAAGCCCATGCACCACAACTACTGAGCCTGTGCCCTAGAGCCCACGAGCCACAACTACTGAGCCCGTGCTCCCCAACAAGAGAAGCCACTGCAATGAGAAGCCCATGCACTGCAATGAAGAGTAGACCCTGCTCTCTGCAACTAGTGAAAGCCCGTATGCTGCAGCAAAGACCCAGTGCAGCCAAAAATAAATTTTTAAAATAATAATTTAAAAAAATTTTTTTAAAGATATGTGGAGACAAATGAAAATGAAAAGACAATGAACCAAAATCTATGGGACACAGCAAAAGCAGTTCTAAGAGGAAGTTTATAGCAATACAATCCTACCTCAGGAAACAAGAAAAATCTCAAATAGACCATTTAACCTTACACCCAAAGGAACTAGGAAAAGAAGAACAAACAAAACCTAAAGTTATTAGAAGGAAAGAAATAATAAAGATCAGAATGGAAACAAATGAAATAGAAACTAGAAAAAAAAAGAAAAGTAAGAAAGAAGACCCAAATAAGTGAAACCAGAAATGAAAGAGAGGTTACAACTGACAGCACAGAAATACAAAGGATCATAAAAGATTACTACCAGCAATTATACACCAATAAAATAGACAACCTAGAAGAAATGAATAAATTCCTAGAAATGTACAATCTCCTAAGACAGAAACAGGAAGAAATAGAAAATATGAAACAAAATGCCATTAATGAAATCAAATTAGTAATAAAAAAAAAAACTCCCAAGAAACAAAAGTCCAGGACCAGATAGCTTCAAGGGTGAATTCTACCAAATATTTACAGAAGAGTTAACATATAACCCTCTCAAATTATTCCAAAAACTTGAAGAGGAATGAAAGCTTCTGAACTTATTCTACAAGGTCAGCAATGACCCTGATATCAAAATGAAAGACATCACAAAAAAGGAAAATTAAAGGTCAATATCACTGATGAACATGATGCAAAAATCCTCAATATACCAAAACCAAATGCAACAACACATTGGATCATACATCATGGTCAAATCTGAAAATCAATCAATGTGATACACCACATTAACAAACTGAAGAACAAAAATCATATGACCATCTCAATAGACGCAGAAAAAGATTTTGACAAAATTCAACATCCATTTATGATAAAAAAAATATTCTTAACAAAGTGGGTATAAAGGAAACATTTCTCAATATAATAAAGGCCATATATGGCAAGCCGACAGCTAACATCATAATCAATGGTGAAATGCTAAACGCTTTTCCTCTTAAATCAAGAACAAGACAAGGATGCCCACTCTCACCACTTTTATTCAACATAGTATTGGAAGTCACAGCCATGAAAATCAGACAAGAAAAATAAATAAAAGAAATCTAAATTGGAAAGAAGTAAAATTGTCACTGTTTGCAGATGACATCATACTATATATAGAAAATCCTAAAGATGCCACCAAAAAATCACTAGAATAAGTGAATTCAGTAAAGTTGCAGGATATAAAATTAATATTCTGAAATCTGTTGTGTTTCTATGCACTAATAATGAACTATCAGAAAGAGAAATTAAAAAAACAATCCCATTTATAATTGCATCAGAAAGAATAAAATACTTAGGAATAAATCTAACCAAGGCGGTAAAAGATCTGTTCTTGGAAGACTGTAAGATGGTGATAAAAGAAACTGAAGATGACACAAACAAATGCAAAGATATATCATACCACAAATTGGAAGAATTAATATTGTAAAAGTGGCCATACTAACCAAGGCAATATACAGATTCAAAGCAATCCCTGTCAAAATACCAATGGCATTCTTCACAGAACTAGGACAAATAATTCTGAAATTTATATGAAAACACAAAAGTTCCCAAATAGCCAAAGCAAACTTGAGAAAGAACAAAGCTGAAGGTACTATATCCCTGATTTCAAACTATACTACAAAGCTACAGTAATCAAAACAGTATGGTACTGGCACACAAACAGACATATATATCAATGGAACAGAATAGAGAGCCCAGAAATGAATCCACACATATATTGTCAATTAATCTATGATAAAGGAGGTAAGAATATACAATGGGGAAAAGACAGACTCTTCAATAAATGGTGTTGGGAAAACTGGACAACTACATGCAAAAGAATCAAACTGGACTACTTCCTCACACAGTACACAAAAATAAGCTCAAAATGGATTAAAGACTTACATGTAAGACCTAAAGCTATAAAACTCCTAGAAAGAAACATAGGCAGTACACTCTTTGACATTGGTCTTACCAATATTTTTTTGGATATGTCTCCTCAGACAAGGGAAACAAAAGCAAAAATAAACAAATAGGACTACATCGAACTAAAAAGCTTTACACAGCAAAAGGAATTATCAATGAAGTGAAAAGGCAGTCTAATGAATGGGAGAATATATTTGCAAATAATATATCTGATAAGAGGTTAATATCCAAAATATACAAAGAACTTATACAACTCAACATCAAAACAAACAACCTGAATGAAAAATGGGCAGAAGACCTACTGATGGCCAACAGGCACATGAAAAGGTGTTCAACATCACTAATCATCAGGGAAACACAAATCAAAACCACAATGAGATATCACCTCACACTTTTCAGAATGGCAACTGTCAAAAAGACAAGAAATAACAAGTGTTGGCAAGGATGGGGAGAAAAAGGAACCCATGTACACTATTGGTGGAAATGTAAATTGGTGCAGCCACTATGGAAAACAGTAGAGAGCTTCCTCAAAAAACTAAAAATAGAACTACCACATGATCAGCAATTACATTCTTGGGTATTTTTCTGAAGAAAACAAAAACACTAATTCAAAAACACCCCGTATGTTCACTGCAGCATAGTCTACAATAGCCAAGATATGGAAGCAGCCTAAGTGTCCATCAGTAGAGGAATGGATAAAGAAGATGTGGTTTCTATATTTACAATGGAATATTACTCTGCCGTAAAAAATGGAATATTACTCAGCCAAAAGAATATTACTCGGCCATAAAAAATATTACTCAGCAACAACATGGATGGACCTAGAGAGTATTATTCTAAGTGAAAATACTTACATACAGAGTGAACATACAGATAAAGACAAATACTGTTATGATTTCACTTATATGTGAAATCTAAAAAACAAAACAAATGAGCAAACATAAAACAGCAACAGACTCAAAGGTACTGAGAATAGGGCTTCCCTGGTGGCACAGTGGTTGAGAGTCCACCTGCCGATGCAGGGGACACAGGTTCGTGCCCCGGTCTGGGAAGATCCCACATGCCATGAAGCAGCTAGGCTCGTGAGCCATGGCCGCTGAGCCTGTGCATCCGGAGCCTGTGCTCCGCAACAGGAGAGGCCACAACAGTGAGAGGCCCGCGTACCGCAAAAAAAAAAAGAAAAAAAAAAAAGATACTGAGAATAATCAGGTGTTTGTCAGAGGGGAGGAGATGAAATGTACAGTGTGGGGAATATAGTCAATAATACTGTAATAACTTTGTATAGTGACAGATGGTAACTATCTTGTTATGGTGATCATTTTGTCATATATAGAAATATTGAATCACTATATTGTATACCTGGAACTAACATAGTCTTGTAGGTCAATTATACTTCAATAAAAAAGATATTAGTCAACATTTTTATATATTAAAAAAATCCCTACTGAGACTAAATCTTTAAATTAGCCTCCATAAGGCCTTTCCCTTGCCTAAAAGAATGTCATAAAACTTTGACATCTGCTCATGACTAAATTGTCTGAAAGTTTTCTTTAACATTACTATCATTTTTATTTGAAAGTAAGGTATTGGGGACGATGATCTTTCCAGGGTTAAAGAGCTCTAAGCCTGCTGGCTCTGTACAGTTGAATTACTTTATATGCATATATTACTTGTATAGATTGTAGGCAAAGGAATTTTGCTTTAATCACATTTCCCACATAGTCTGATAAGGCACAATACTGGTAACGTATAGTTTTTGAAAAGGTAGAATTATCACTCTCATGCAAATATCAAGTGTACACCTGTCAAAGCTTTTATTTAATTAATTTTAAAAAATCAATGAGACGTAAGAACCAGTTTCAAGAAGAATTTAAAGGACAGTCATATTTAGGCAATCAGGAATGCTGAAATAAATGTACTAATAGTTGCAAAACTGATTAACATTATATAGGAAAATGAAATGTCATATTGAGGTTATCTTTCTATAGGTCAAAAGTCAATTGTACCTCTACTGGACTAGATCATTTGCATTTGTGTTGCCAAAGATCATTTGCATGACTAACAGTGTTCTGCAACTTCAGTTTTGCCCTGGTCAGTAGGAAGACAGTGTTCTCTTGGCAGTACAAAGCACTCCAGTGAAAGATAGCCCAATAATCTCTTTAGCCAATTTCCTAGTCTTGGACAATTTTTCCTGACAATAAGTCATTTTATCAACAATTGTACCATACTAAAAACCAAAGCATAGAATAAACTAATGGTGAGCAGGGACCATGAAAATTACAGTTGAACAGTCGCTGGTTCCTCTACTTTCTTCCTTCTGACCTTATAGTAACAAAGTAATACTTTCTAAAATTCTTTATAATTATACAATTTCAATCCAAATTCTTTCTTTTGAAGAGGGATAAACTTGAAAAAAATCATTCCAGAGCTCACCTAGAAAAACAAACATCTGAAAATAGTCAAGAAAATTTTGAAAAGAATTTAGAGAAGGGGCGGGTGAGAGTGTTTATGTAGGAAGAAAGTGGAGAAACTTGTCTTCCCTGTTAGTAGATACTAAAAGTCATTGGAAATTTATAACAATAAAACCAGTAACAACACATGAATGGACTGATCAATAAAATAATATAAAGCCCCAAACCAGACCCAAATATAAGTATCTGCTATATGCTAGAGCTGATATTTAAAAACAGTAGACAAATGGTGGGTTATCAATTAATGATGTTAAGACAACTAGTTACATGGTTGTTTTTTTAAAAATTAAGGTCTAAGAAAGCATCAGCTGGAATTAGCTGGATGGGGGTGGGGAAGAAGCAGGGACTTTTTTTTTTGGCCACGCTGCTGGGGCCTGCGCTATCTTAGTTCCCCAACCCAGGATGGAACCCTGGCCCTCGGCAATGAAAGCACCAAATTGCAACGACTGGACCACCAGGGAATTCCCAAACCTGGGACATTTTAGACAGAAGGCAGCCAGACCAAAGAAATCACAACAAAGAAAGGAATATGGTGCAAGCAGGGATAAAACAGAGGGTCCGGATGGAAAGCCAAATGCCCATCAAGAATGGTGAGAGCTGAGTGGGGAAGAGCCGGCAGTAACCAGCCACATCGGCCCTGGGATGCCATGCTAAGCAAGCTTGAACTTGATCCTAAAGCCAGTGGAAAGTCAAGGAAGTTTTCAAGCAGGAAATTGTCATGACTGGGTTTTCATTTAGGTAGATTACTCTGATGCTTAGAGGATAGATTCAAGAAGATTAAGAGAGACCATTTAGGATGTAGTTGCATAAAAAGAAGTTTCCAGAAATGTTTAGGAATACAAGCCTAAGGGAGGAATAGATGAGCAAGAGATGGACATTGTCAACATGATCCTCAGGTTTGAGAATCCTCACGTTTGGGTGGTGAGAAAAAGGAGAAAGGTAGGATGGTAACTTAAGGGAGGTTCTAACAGGTTCTAATAAAGAGAGACAGAAAGAGACTTGGGCATGTTGGCAGCAAAGCCAGAACCAGGAAAGATGGGGTAGAAAAGAGTAACGGGGGAAGGCCTGGCAAGAGCTGGAAGGGAAGGGGCAGGGGAGCCGTGGAGGAGCCATCTCTCCATCTGCACAGAAAAGGTGGAGGCAGGTGCTGTGGACCATGCAGTCCTAGTATCAGCTCTCATGACCCACCTTTATCAGTTTCTGGAATCTTTCTAAAAAGAAAATGTGCTTCTTGCAACCAGTAGATAAATAAGTCCTGGAGATCTAATACACAATATAGAGATTGTAGACAACAAAACTGTATTAGAAACATCAAACTTGGGACTTCTCTGGTGGTCCATTGGTTAAGACTCCACCCTCCCAATGCAGGGGGCTCAGGTTTGATTCCTGGTAGGGGATCCCGCATGCTATGTGGTATGGCCAAAGAAAAAAGAAGAGAGAGAAATATCAAACTTGCTAAGAGACTGGATCATAATTACTCCCACCACCACAAAAAATGAAATAATATGTAACATAATAGAGGTGTTAGCTAATCACATTACAACATATAAATGTATCAGATCAACACATTGTACACCTTAATCTTACAAAATATCACATGCCATGCCAATTATGTTTTTAAAAATTTTTTTATTTTTGGCTGTGTTGGGTCTTCGTTGCTGCACACGGGCTTTCTCTAGTTGCAGAGAGCGGGGGCTACTCTTCGTTGTGGTGCACAAGCTTCTCATTGCGGTGGTTTCTCTTGTTGTGGAGCAAGGGCTCTAGGCGCGCGGGCTTCAGTAGTTGTGGCATGTGGGCTCAGTAGTTGTGGCTCTCAGGCTTTAGAGCACAAGCTCAGTAGTTGCGGCGCACGGGCATAGTTGCTCCACGGCATGTCGGGTCCTCCCGGGCCAGGGCTCGAACCCGTGGCCCCTGCATTGGCAGGTGGATTCTCAACCACTGCGCCACTAGGGAAGCCCTTTTTTGGGGGGGCTTTGCTGCGGGGCTTGTGGGATCATAGTTCTCCGACCAGGGATCGAACCTGGGCCCACAGACGGCAGTGAAAGCACCAAGTCTTAAGCACTGGACTTCCGAGGAATTCCCTATGCATCAATTTTTTTAAAAGAACAAATCCACCGATTGCTCTAAATGGCTCATAATGATCCAATCAACAGATTTCCTGCCCTATTTTATGCTGGTGTTATTCTCAGTGCGGGGGATAATGCAGTGAACTGAACAGATGAAGTCCTGCCTTCATGGAGCTTATGTCCTCATGGGAGAGAAGATAGCTCTCAGATCTGTGACCTTAGAGCACCACATAAGGGAGTGATGTGCACCCTGAAGACATACAATTCAAGGCAAGGAGGTCAAGAGTGACTGAGGCATTATTTATATGAGTGGTCGGGGAGAGAAAATCTCTTGTTAGATGACATCTTTCTGAGACCAGAAGGACAGAATTTAGTGAGTGGTGGGTATGAAGTTTCAGGATTAGAGATCCTGTAAAACAACGCCTTTTAAGAAAATGAATAAACAAAAGTGGCCTGATCAGTTATCAGTTATACAAACAGTGGCATTTTCCAATAAAAAATTTGGGCTGCAAATCAACTCTCTATTAATCCCAAATGTGACCTAAAACACTATTTAATATTTATTTGTGATCCCCAAAACAGGGTTAAATTTTGGAGAACTGAAGGATACAATTATTATAATAATCCAATTTCTGTTAAGTTTGCATGGAAACCACTAAGAGAAAATGACTCTTAGGAAAGCCTGAGACAAATAGCTGAGATGTATAAAATATTTTAAAATCTCCTTGTAGTTTAATTATTCATCAAACACATGCTATACACCTACAAGTGCTAAGTACTGGGCTGGGCACCAAGGGTCCAGATTTTGAGCCACAGCCCTGTCATCTGAGATTCCAATGTCAAAAGGGATGGCAGACTGGAAACTAATTACTTATATTGCATGGCTACAACAGAACATGGCCAAGGTGCTTTGGGAATATAACATCCAGAGAAAGGAGAAACCGAGAGGCTTCTCAGCAAAACCCCCTTTACCCTTCCTTATTGCCCTACCACAACTTATTCTTTTTATGTGCCCCAGAAGCTAGCAAAATACCTGGCACACAAGAGGTACTCAACAAATATTTGCTGAACTAAACCAAACCAGGTGACACCTTGACAAAGTTCCTACCCAGGCTCTTCCTCCACCACATCCAGGGTTCTATTCTCATCTTGCCCCAGGCCTCCTCCCACACTACATTCCTTCCTTCCTTCCTTCAATAAACACGTAGGGACTTCCCTAGCGGTCCAGTGGTTAAGACTCCACGCTTCTACTGCAGGGGGTGCAGTTTCGATCCCTGGTTGGGGAACTAAGATCCCTGGTTGGGGAACTAGAATCCACCATGATTAGGAAAGGGAATAAGGAGTATTGGTAGCAATTTTCAATAGGATTTTCAGGGAAGTGAGACAGGAGGGAAGGGGGTAGGGCACAACCTTTAAAAGAATGACATATCCCTTGAGGATATGACAAATCCTAGTTAGAACAGATTAGGCCCAAGATGGCAGAAGATTCGACTTCCAATAGACCTTGAGCCTCATTATATGCTCATTGTAACACATTACCATATGCTAAACGACACACTCACAGGTGCCATGACAGCTCCGAGGCCAACCATAACAGGCCAGAAAGTGGGCCTGGGATTCCTGGAAATCCACACCTCTTCCCCAAAATAGTTGGAATAATCCTCCCACTTATTAACCTATGAAATTACCCAGCCCATAAAAACTAACCACCCCATAATTCAGGGCCACTCTCACCTTCTGAGATGGACCACATTCTGTCTATGGAATGTGTGTCTCTCTCAATAAACCTGCTTTCACTTTACTATGGCTCGCTCTTGAATTCTTTCCTGTGCGAAGCCAAGGACCCTCATTGGCGTCCTGTCCCAGGAACTCGCCCGAGACCTGGGACATAACCATCCTCTTGCACCATATTTTCCTGCAACATCTTTACAAAGGAAAAGGAGGAAGGTGGTCTCTCCCTCCCCACTTTTCCTTTGATTGTAAAAATGTAGCCCACTTAACTCTTGGGGCAGAGCCCTCTTGCCTGCCTACTTGGATCCTTCACAAGCGTCCTATATTAATAAATCTATGTCTTACCTATCACTTTGCTTCTCGCTGAATTCCTTCTGTGCCGAGATATAAAGAACCTGAGCTCCATTAAATCCTGAGATGAGTTGTTTGGTTTCAGTTGGAAGATTGTGGGTTCCAGTCCCATCTCAGGTGCAGTTTCACAAGGACTTACTAAGAAAGTGATATTTGAATAATAATCTGAAGGAAGTGAGGCAGCAAAACTTTGGGGATTTTTATGAGAAAGTTCCAGGCAGAGGGGACACCAAATGAAAGACCCCGAGTTGGAGGCATAACTGACATGTTAAAAGAACTACAGAGATGACAGTGTGGCTAGAGCGTGTATGTGAGGGAGAGAGAATCTATAGGGAAGTCACATGGGTAATGGTCAGATGTCTGTGTGTGTGTGTGGTGGTAGGGAGAGGGCTTGGAGGACTTTGCCAAAAACTTGGCTTCTACTCTGTGTGTGATAAGCATCCACTGGATGATTCTGAGCAGCAGAATAACAAGATCAAAAATGTCTTAGGGAAATTATTCTGGCTGCTATCTTGGGAACAGACTAAAAGGTCAGCAAATGCAGATTGTAAGGTTATTGCAAAAATCTAGAGGAAAGCTGATGACAGCTTAGATCAGGAAAGTAGCCATGGGGATGGTACCAAGAGGTTGGATTCCTAGATATCTTTTGAAGGTAGGATCAAAAGAATTTGGACTGGATATGGGATATGGGAGAAGCGGAGTAATCAAGGATGAGTCCAGGTTTGGGGGCTGAGCAACTAACACAACAGAGTTGCTATTTGCTAAAAGTGGAAAAACTGAAGGACAACCAAGCTTGGATGGGGACGGGGAGAGCGGGAGTTCAGTGTGGACAAATTAAGCTTGAGTTTTCCTTTAGACATCAAATTGAAGATGACAGATCTATGAATAGGAAGTTTAGAGGGCAGGTATAGGTTAAAGGCAGAAATGTGGGGTTAACAGCAAAGAGTATTTAACACCATGAGATTGGATGAGACCACTAAGGTGTAAAGTAGAAAAGAGAAAACCTGCAAGGACTGGACCCTGAGGCCCTACCCACTAAAAGTTCAGGGATACAAGGAGGAATAAGAAAAGAAACTAAGAGGGAGTGACCAGAGAGGGCCACAGAAGAACCAAGAGAGCATGGCAGCCTCCAAAGCAAGCGACAAAAAGATGGAGCGGGTGATCAATTGAGTCAGATGCTGCAGGTAGGTCAAACAGGATGAGAACTGAGGGCTCATCATTGGATTTAGCAAAATGTTATCTTTGGCCACCTTGTTACATACAGTTTTGGGAGACTTGAAGCAATAATAGCCATTCTGGAGTAAGTCAAGTAAGAATGTAATAGAGAACTTAGTGACAACGAATACAGACAACTCTTTTGAGGTGTAAGAAGTAGAACAAAAATGGGACATGAGCTAGAGGCAGAATGGGATCAAGAGAGTTCGGGTTTTGGTTTTATTTGAACCAGAAGTAACAGTGCAATCGTAACACTTTAAGCATGAGCCAGTAGAGAGGGAAAATTTTATGATGGACAGAGAGAGGGGACAATTGCTGGAACGATGTAATTTTAGTAGGTGAGTGAGGATGAGATCTGGTACACAAATGGTGAACTTCATCCACAGCAGACCGAGAATGTGAGGTGAGTAGACTGAGTACCTGAAGCAGGTGGGTAGATGGGGGTGAGGAAGAGGTTGTAGAAATTCTTTTACTATTATTGCTAATCTCTCATTTCTATATAAATGGGATAAAAGTATCAATTGAATAATTTGTTGGGAGAATTAAATAAGTTAATGCATAGGACGTGTGTAATAAATGTTAAATATTAAATATTATTACATGTTAGTCTGGGTGATCTAATATGCATGCTCTCGTGATATTGAAACTATGACCGCCTACCCATTTTTTTTTTTTTTTTTTTTTTTTTTTGCCATACGCCGGCCTCTCACTGTTGTGGCCTCTCCCGTTGCAGAGCACAGGCTCCGGACACACAGGCTCAGCGGCCATAGCTCACGCGCCCAGCCACTCCGCGGCATGTGGGATCTTCCCGGACCGGGGCACGAACCCGTGTCCCCTGCATCGGCCGGCGGACTTTCAACCACTGCGCCACCAGGGAAGCCTGACCTCGTATCCTGATTCACATTTAAAATCCTGCTTCTACTGGACATCTCTCAAAATCAACAGATCTAGAACTCAACTCACTTTGTTCCTCTCAGGGCAACTCCATCTCCTGCAAGCTCATCACAGCGAATGGTTCCTCCTTCTCCCAGGGCACATCAACCAGGATACCAGTTTTCTGGATCTCCTGCTTTCCCTCATGCTCATGCCTGAGCCATTTGGTAAGCAGATAGGGTAGGGGGTTCCCTGGAGAAAGAGAAGCAGGCATGGCTTTCTTGACATAAGAGAGGTCATTTTGGCCTAAGCCATTTTGTGATCTCAGCCTGGCCACAATGCTTACCCTTGAACAGGTCCTTGTAATGACCCTAGGGAACAAAAGAACAAACTGTTATCAGGCAAGAGAAATAACAATAGCAAAGAAAATAAAGCAGTTGTAAAGACTCCCAGTTCTGTTTCAGTGATAAAGATTAGCCTGAAGCACTTTCTTGAGCTGTTTTGCTGAACTGAAACCCCCTTTGGGCCCTCAACCATCACATCAACTGGAACCCAAGGTAACTGACCCTCCTGACGTCAATCAGCTAAAGCTTGGACTCTGTTGATCTTGGCCCCAATACGAATACAAAAATGTATTTTGTCATCCAATTGTAATTGTGTGATAAATCTATTGGCTGTAATGTTTGAACATTTATATATGCATAGTAGCTACGGATTGTATTTTATAGTATCTGGATGATTTTTTTAAAAAACAAAGTAAAACACCATCTAAATCTCTCATTATAACCAAACCAATATTCACTGCGTAATCTTTCAAAAGTTCAGCCTCTACTAGTTATTACCCTCCTCAAAGACCTTGCGTGCCCCTGGGTACACAAGAACAGACCCTTGAAGCCTGGCTCCTCACACTCTGCTCCATCAGAGTCTATCTTATCTCCCACCACACCCTCCATGAACTTCTGCTCTGTCCATCCTGCTCTCCTCACCTTCTCCTAAACACACCTTGCTGAGTGTGCTCCTGGCACTCTGCCCCTCCTATTATTATCTAGGTACGATGCACCTTCTAAAGTCCAAGTCAATGTTAGTCTCCTCTTCCTTGATGTCAGTAAAGTGATTTCTCCCTCCTGTGAGATTCAACAGAATTTATTTTGCCATACATCGTTGGAGATGTTTTTATGGACATATCGTCTTTTCCCTCTAAGTTATAAGTTCCTTGAAGTCAGGATGATATAGTACCCTTTGCCCTATATCCATAGTTTGTAGCCTAGTGTGAGTCTGATTTTGCTACATGTGATTTCCATTTGTTAGATACATAAAAGCTATGTTTAAAGTGGTGTACACATGGTTCACTATAAATAACATTTCCATTACTTCAGTAATCCCCTACATTCACATGGTTCAGTGAATAGTTTTTGGACTTCTTTTCGGGCAGGTTGGAGTATAATCAATTTTTATTAAATACCTACTCTGTGTAAGGAACTGGAAATATGAGAGTTCAAACAGCATGTTTGCCCTCATAAACTTTGCCTTCTATCAATTACCTTCACGATACTCTTATTTTTCCTAAAGAATCACAATTGTATTAGAGGAACTGGTGTTTAAATCATTAGAAAGACATGTGGACATGATGACACTTTGGATCAAAACTAAGGGGTGAACGCTGAGTTTCAAAGATCCCTAGATGCAGCAGGTTTACTCTGAGAAAAGGAAGCAAAGTAGGCACTCTCTTCCCCCCTTGTTGCCTTCTGCCCATCTACACTGTGTCCCTCTAGGACCCTCTGCACTGTGTGGAATAGTGTATGACCCTCTACACTATGACTGTCTACACTGTGTTGGATCTAGCAGCTCTACTTCTAAGTCTGCCCCTTCCTTTTCCTGAACATTTTATCTGTTTCCCTTCAGTTCAGTTCAGCAAACATATATTGAGCACCTACTGTATTCAAGGCATGTTGGAAAGCACTGGTTGCCTGACTTATCAGTATGTTTTTTTTGTTTTTTTGTTTTTTTTTTTTGTGCGGTACGCGGGCCTCTCACTGTCGTGGCCTCTCCCGTTGTGGAGCACAGGCTCCGGACACGCAGGCTCAGCGGCCATGGCTCACGGGCCCAGCCGCTCCGCGGCATGTGGGATCTTCCCGGACCGGGGCATGAACCCTTGTCCCCTGCATTGGCAGGCGGACTCTCAACCACTGCGCCACCAGGGAAGCCCCTATCAGTATGTTTTATGTTTTCATAATATATAAAATATGTTATATAGAACATATATAAATTTATATTTGTGTATATTTTTATAAGCAGAGTAGAGTAAAATTTATTAAGAGGATTAGGTTCAAAAGTAAACATGTCAGGTGAAAACCAAATAAAATAAAATAACCCTCAGGGAGTGCTTGAATAGTCTATAAACCCTACATATGGGGTACAGAGAAAGTGAGACCCCCCCTGAGGAAACAGCCAACTCATGCTTGAAACACCTCAGACTCACTGTGGGGCTTCTTGAGAGTGACACAAGTTAAGTGTGTATGTGATGAGAATTTGCTGTGTGTGAGTGTATACGTGTGTGCCTGTCCTTTTTTTCTAGGAAAAACAAAATTATAAAGATGTGTGCAGTAAGTACTACAAGTCATGGTCTTTCTCCCTTTCTGGTTCAAATTGCCCAATATGCCTGCTTTCTCTTCTCCACTCTGGCCATATTTCAAGCAAACTGGTCTTTCAGTATTCTCTCCATAATGTCATAGTTCCAGGCTGCCACCTAGTGGCTGTTTAGATGTATGTGCTTTTTTGTTTGTTTGTTTTTATAAATTTATTTATTTATTAATTTACCTTTGGCTGCGTTGGGTCTTCGTTGCTGCGTGCAGGCTTCCTCTAGTTGCAGCGAGTGGGGTCTACTCTTCGTTGCGGTGCGTGGGCTTCTCATCGCAGTGGCTTCTCTTGTTGCAGAGCACAGGCTCTAGGCGTGCGGGCTTCAGTAGTTGTGGCACAGCAGGCTTCAGTAGTTGTGGTACGTGGGCTCTAGAGCGCAGGCTCAGTAGTTGTGGCACACAGGCTTAGTTGCTCTGCAGCATGTGGGATCTTCCCAGACCAGGGCTCGAACCCGTGTCCCCTGTATTGATAGACAGATTCTTAACCACTGCACCACCAGGGAAGTCCTGACATATGTGTTTTAACCAGTCTTCCTATTGTGCCTCTTGTGATTTGATGCCATCCCTAACACCTTCTGCATTTTCAACACCACCACTAACTCCACCTGGCATTTAGGAACAACGTGCTCCTTCTGTGACAGATGAAGAGTAGAAATACGTGCTTCCTTTCCCAGAGCTGCCAGTTTTCCTGTCATAGACTCATAAAAATGGATTACGATCCTTTACATCTTTCAGGATAACAAGTGTCCCAAGAACTTAAAATCATGGCAGGGTTGCACATTACTTCACAGTCTAGACATAATTATGGTTTTCTCCCAAATTACCATGTGATCTTTATTTTATTTTTTGCAGTACGCGGGCCTCTCACTGTTGTGGCCTCTTCCGTTGCGGAGCACAGGCTCCGGACACGCAGGCTCAGCGGCCATGGCTCACGGGCCCAGCCGGTCCCCGGCATGTGGGATCTTCCCAGACCAGGGCACGAACCCGTGTGCCCTGCATCGGCAGGCGGACTCTCAACCACTGCGCCACCAGGGAAGCCCCCATGTAATCTTTATTTTAAAACCCCAATATCCCACAAGCAATAACAAATTCCTTTCCCGAGCATTTATTGAGCACCTATTAGCCACTGCCTGGAGGAGACACCACCTTGTGAGGAGACGTGAGGGACAATCGCTGTGATGCAATCTTTTTAAACTGGCACCTTCGTCCATTGGGGGCCTGGGAAAGAG
The DNA here is from genome assembly GCF_964341445.2 of Mesoplodon mirus. Lineage (NCBI taxonomy): Eukaryota > Metazoa > Chordata > Mammalia > Artiodactyla > Ziphiidae > Mesoplodon > Mesoplodon mirus. Next base: position 47,269,851 of record NC_138989.1, on the reverse strand, counting down.
CACTCAGGTCCCCCTGAAGGGGTCAGTGATGTCATCACAGAAGAGGTTGGGCTGAGGCTTAAGCCAGAAGGTCAAGGGGCCAAGGCTAGGGGGGTGGGGAGGTGGGGTTAAACATTGCAGGGAGAGGGAACAGCAGCACTGTTTGGTGGGGCACACACAATGCCATCCTGGGATTTTATTCCTAGTTTCATCAGCCCAAGCAGCACTCCAGAATCTTGCTTTTAACTGACTGTTTAAACGTTCTTAGGAGAACTGAAACCGAGCGGGACCCTGTGGGTCCCTCCTGGGTACAAAGCCTTTCCACGTCCCCTGTTTCTAGTTTGTAGGAAAAAGGCTTCAGCCTCTGAGACCTTCCCTGTGTTCCAAAGGGCAGATTCAGTTACTAATTAGGGGAGTGAGGGAATGCAGAAACAAAGGAAAGGCAGTCAAGAAACAATAGTGCAGGGCTTCCCTGGTGGCGCAGTGGTTGGGAGTCTGCCTGCCGGTGCAGGGGACGCGGGTTCGTGCGTGCCCCGGTCCGGGGGGATCCCGCGTGCCACGGAGCGGCTGGGCCCGTGGGCCGTGGCCGCTGGGCCTGTGTGTCCGGAGGCCACGGCAGTGAGAGGCCCGCGTACCGCAAAAAAGAAAGAAAGAAAGAAACAATAGTGCAGCTATTAAAGCAGGATCCTGGTTCCTCCTCATGGGATATACATAACAATATCTTAAGTTCTTCTGTATGGCCCCCAACCAGTTGCAGGATGGTGACTTCAGGCAGAGCGCAAGATCCCTGGAGCACCGCCCTGTTACCTCACCACCAGCCAATCAGAAGAGAGTCACACAACCTGCAGCCCTCACCCCAAGTTTTGCCTATAAAAACTCCACCTTGGGGACTTCCCTGGTGGCGCAGTGGTTAAGAATCTGCCTGCCAATGCAGGGGACATGGGTTTAAGCCCTGATCCAGGAAGAGCCCACATGCCTCAGAACAACTAAGCCCATGAGCCACGACTACTGAGCCCGCGCGCCCAGAGCCCATGCTCCGCAACAAAGAGGAGCCACCGCAATGAGAAGCTGGTGCTCACCACAACTAGAGAAAGCCCGCACACAGCAATGAAGACCCAACACAGACAAAAAATTTTAAAAAATAAAAAATAAATTTAAAAACTGCCTCAAAAACCATCGAGGAGGTACATGTAAAAGTATGAAATTAGAACACTCCCTAACACCATACACAAAAATAAACTCAAAATGGATTAAAGACCTAAATATAAGGCCAGACACTATCAAACTCTTAGAGGAAAACATAGGCAGAATGCTCTATGACATAAATCACAGCAAGATCCTTTTTGACCCACCTCCTAGAGAAATGGAAATAAAAACAAAAATAAACAAATGGGACCTAATGAAACTTCAAAGCTTTTGCACAGCAAAGGAAACCATAAACAAGACCAAAAGACAACCCTCAGAATGGGACAAAATATTTGCAAATGAAGCAACTGACAAAGGATTAATCTCCAAAATTTACAAGCAGCTCATGCAGCTCAATATCAAAAAAACAAATAACCCAATCCAAAAATGGGCACAAGACCTAAATAGACATTTCTCCAAAGAAGATATACAGATTGCCAACAAACACATGAAAGAATGCTCAACATCATTAATCATTAGAGAAATGCAAATCAAAACTACAATGAGATATCATCTCACACCAGTCAGAATGGCCATCATCAAAAAAACGACAAACAGTAAATGCTGGAGAGGGTGTGGAGAAAAGGGAACCCTCTTGCACTGTTGGTGGGAATGTAAATTGATACAGCCACTATGGAGAACAGTATGGAGGCTCCTTAAAAAGCTAAAAATAGAACTACCATAGAATCCAGCAATCCCATTACTGGGCATATACTCTGAGAAAACCATAATTCAAAACCAGTCATGTACCAAAATGTTCACTGCAGCTCTATTTACAATAGCCAGGACATGGAAGCAATCTAAGTGTCCATCGACAGATGAATGGATAAAGATGTGGCACATATATACTATGGAATATTACTCAGCCATAAAAAGAAACGAAATTGAGTTATTTGTAGTGAGGTGGATGGACCTAGAGTGTCATACAGTGAAGTCAGAAAGAGAAAAACAAATACCGTATGCTAACACATACATATGGAATCTAAAAAACAACAACAAAAAATGGTCATGAAGAACCTAGGGGCAAGACGGGAATAAAGACGAGACCTACGAGAGAATGTACTTGAGGATACGGGGAGGGGGAAGGGTAAGCTGGCACAAGGTGCAAGAGTGGCATGGACATATGTACACTACCAAATGTAAAACAGATAGGTAGTGGGAAGCAACTGCATAGCACAGGGAGATCAGCTCGGTGCTTTGTGAACACCTAGAGGGGTGGGATAGGGATGGTGGGAGGGAGGGAGAAGCAAGAGGGAAGAAATATGGGGATATATGTGTATGTATAACTGATTCACTTTGTTATACAGAAGAAACTAACACACCGTTGTAAAGCAATTATACTCCAATGAAGATGTTTTAAAAAAACAGGCAGAGGATCTGAATATATATTTTTTTCAAAGAAGACATCCAGACAGCCAAGGGGTACATTAAAAGATGCTCAACATCACTATCAGGGAAATGAAAATAAAAAGACATATGAATTATCACCTCAAAACTGTTAGAATGGCTATGATCAAAAAGACAAGAAGTAACAAGTGTTGGAGAGGATGTGGAGAAAAGGAAATACTTGTTCAGTGTTGGTGGGAATTTTAAATTGGTGCAGCCAATCTGGAAGACAGTATGGAGCTTCCTCAAAAAATTAAGAATAACACTGCCAGACTTCTCTGGTGGCGCAATGGTTAAGAATCCGCCTGCCAATGCAGGGGACATGGGTTCGAGCCCTGGTCTGGGAAGATTCCACATGTCGTGGAGCAACTAAGCCCGTGCACCACAACTACTGAGCCTGCGCTTCTAGAGCCCGTGAGCCACAACTACTGAGCCCGTGTGCCACAACTACTGAAGCCCACGTGTCTAGAGCCCATGGCTCAGCAACAAGAGAAGCCACCGCAATGAGAAGCCCATGCACCACAATGAAGAGTAGCCCCCACTCGATGCAACTAGAGAAAGCTCACACGCAGTAACGAAGACCAAATGCAGCCAAAAAGAGGGGGGGGGGGATGAGGGAGAGGGAGAGGGAATGAGAGAGAGATGGGGGGGGAGAAAGAAAGAAAGAAGGAAGGAAGGAAGGAAGGAAGGAAGGAAGGAAGAAAGAATGTCATATGATCCCAACTATTAAACTTCTGGGTATTTATCTGAAGAATATGAAAACAAATTTAAAAGATATATGCAATCCTAGCTGCAAATTCTCTTTCTCGGAATTATATTAGCAGTTTGTTTCACCATTATGATATTTATTTGTGTTATAGCTATTTAAATACATATTTTATTGTCCTTAAGAGGTTCTAGTTCCTTGAATAAAGTGACATGCCTTATTCAAAAAAAAGATATATGCACCTCTATGTTCATTTCAGTAAATATTCATCATTATTTACTATAGCCAAGATATCGAAACAACCTAAGTGTCCATCAATAAGTGAATAAAGAAGATGTGTTACATATATGCAATGGAATACTGGCCATAAAAGACATGGCATCTAAGACATGGTTGGACCTTGAGGGTATTTTGTTAAGTGAAAGACAAATACCTTGTGTTTTCACTTATATGTGGAATCTAAAAAAACAAACCAAGCAAAACAAAAACTCATACAGAGAACAGATTAGTGCTTAACAGAAGACAACGGGATGGGGGGGGAGGGCAAAATGGGTGAAGGGGATCAACTGTATGGTGATGAACGGTAATTAGACTTATGGTGGTGATTACTTTTGTAGTGTATACAAATATCAATTTACACCGTTGTACAACTGAGATTTATATGGTGTTATATACCAATCTTACCTCAATAAATAAAAAAGTACCATACTTTTTGCAGAAGCTGATGAGTAGATCCTAAAATCTACATGGAAATGCAAAAGACCTATAACAACCAAAACAGTTTTGACAAAGAACAAAGTTGAAGGACTTTCTTATGGATTCCAGTACTCACCATAAAGTTATAATTATCAAGACAGTGTAGTATTGGCATAAGGACAGATATAGATGAACAGAACAGAATTCAGTCTTAAAATAAATCCTTTTACTATGGTCAACAGATTGTTATCAAAGGTGCCAATGCAATTATTTGGGGAAAGGCAAACCAGGTGCTGGATATCTACATGCAAGCACTACACTTCATAACATACACAAATTAACCTTAAACAGATCATAGACTTAAACGGAAGAGAAAAAACAATAAAACTTAAAATATAGAAAATACGACACCTTAGGTTAGGCAAAGATTTCTTAGATAAGACACCAAAAGCACAGTCCCATGAAAGGAAAAAAAAAAAAAGATAAAATGGACCTCATCAAAATTCAAAACTTTTGTACTTTACATGACACCATTAAGAAAATGCAAAGAATGTGCTAAAACAAAACATATTCTCTACGAAAAGGATGGTATATGAACCCTGGGGAAGGGGAAATGGTTTCTGAATGTGAACACCTCCAAGGGTCTGTGAGGTCAAAAATATTTTCATAAAAATACTAAGACATTTTTACTTACCTTACCATGTTATTTGCAGTGTTGGTGTCTTAGCATGAATCAAGGCAGTGGCACCAAACATACCAGTATTTATATCATGCACTCAAGTGCCAGAGGGGAGAAAACAGCTTTACCCATTGATCAGTGAAATCTTTAATTGTATTAAAATTTAATCCTTAAGTACAAGTCTTTTTGATATTCTGTATAATGATATGGGAAATAACGCACAAGGCACTTATAAGGTGCAATGACTGTCTCAAGGAAATGTACTTGTGCAACTGTAAGTTTTGAGCTCAATCAGCTGTTTGCTTTTTATCGCACTGCCATTTTTGCTTGAAAGAACTGATGAACCATGTTTATTCAGACTTACTTCAAGGAAACAACCAACTATTTGTTGCAACGATAAAATCTGAGGTCTTAAGCAAAAATTAGAATTTTGAAAAAGCTGTGATCTTCTCAATCAATGGTCATATTCACAAATATGACTGATATATTTTTTAAATGTGTCAACATTTGGAACATCTACATAACTCATGCTACCATTTTCCAACTGACCATTAAACAACGTTACAAAATCATGCATGGGTAAAAGATCCATTCAAAGTGGAAGACAGACAAATGGGATTTTACTGTTACAGTGCACAAAAAGTCTGACATGGTTTCAGACTGCAGATTACCATTTGCCGAGTTTGGTGTATTATCAAAGAATATTCACAAATATCTTTTTTTTTGAGATTACTAATATTCCCTTTTCCAACTACACTATGTGAAACTAGATTGCCTTCATATCCTTTAACCAAAACACCTATCACAACAGATTGAATGCAGATGCAGTTTTAAGAACCCAGCTGTCAACCATTAAGCCAGATATTAAAGAGATCTGTAAAGATGCCAAACAGTGCCACTAACCTCGCTGAAACATTTATTTTCCACTAAAAATATTATTAATGGAATGAGTTTAATATTCTATCTGGAAACATAAAAAGTTGGTATAGAGTAATACTAAACAAACATTCATCAACTTTTCAAAAAGGTCAGAAAAACGATTTAAAACCTTAAAGGTCTGAAAGACTACCAAATAACCTAGGTAATCATATACAAGTTATTGAAGTGATTTACGAATATTACAAATATTGTAAGTTTTCTTCTAAACAGAAGGATGAGCATCAGCTGATTATTCTTTATAAGGATTATTTATTTTTTTGCGGTACGCGGGCCTCTGACTGTTGTGGCCTCTCCCGTTGCGGAGCACAGGCTCCGGACGCGCAGGCCCAGCGGCCATGGCTCACGGACCCAGCCGCTCCGCGGCATGTGGGATCTTCCCGGACCGGGGCATGAACCCGTGTCCCCTGCATCGGCAGGCGGACTCTCAACCACTGCGCCACCAGGGGAGCCCCTAGGATTATTTTAAAAGGTATTTTTGATTTAGAATTTCTCACTGTCTGTAGTATTTGTACTTCTTGGAGACAAACACAATGTCTCAGATGTTCCTACAAAAGTTGAGGCTAGCGAAGACATAATAACCCTTTAGGTTCTATATTCTAAAAGGAGGGGAGAAAATTATTCCAGATTTTCCCGACAAAATTTCACACAGACTGAAGAGACCTGCCAGATGTAAACATATTTGGTAAGTTTGTACTGAATACACAGTAATAGTAAAGGTAACAGGCTCTGTCCCCAGCACTTTGTGTATTAACGCTTAATCTTCACAATCCATAGATGAGAGGCTACATAATTTGTCCAAAACCATGTAAGTATCAAACTGCAGAATCATCAAAACGCCAAAGAAACTAGGCTTGGTTGTTTTAAATGCTTTTAGTATCCTAGGAAAGATGCATTTACCCCCTTCTTCTGTATCTACTGCAGCAGCCCTTTAAGTTTCTACTGGTAGCATTACACAATACTGCCAGAAAATATGGTCCTTACATACTTATTAAAATCTTGTTCCTAGAAAAATGTCCTGAAAACAGAACATCCTATACCTAGTTTATTAGAAAGGTCAGATTCTTACCTGGTTTCAGTGGAAAACCATTTGGTTACACTCTTTACCTGTTTTTCCTCAGTTATTACGAGGGGAAGACCAGTCAGTTCTCAGGTTTTATCTAGACATGGAACCACTAGGTGTCAACACGCATGGAGAAAGAACCACTTGCAATACACTTAACTTCCACACACAAATATTTAAAAGAAGGTTTAGAAGCTACTTTTTAGCTTTTCTGTCCTGGACAGAAAAGACAATTTACAAAACTGACCTAGATATTTCAAAACAATACTGAGCAAAAGCAGCCAGATATAATTTTTACTGAGTGCTTCCCTTGGTAAGAGTATAAAAAGACAAAACAATCTGTGGTATTAGAAGTTGGTGGTGGGACTTCCCTGGTGGTCCAGTGGTTAAGACTTTGTGCTTCCAATGCAGGGGGCACGGGTTCAATCCCTGGTGGGGGAACTAAGATTCCACATGCTGCGTGGCATGGCCAGAAAAAAAAAAAAAGTTGGTAGTAGTGGCAAGTAGGAACAAGGGGACTTATGGGAATCTAGCAACTTTTCTTGATCTGTGCTCTGATTACTTAGGCTATTGTTCACAATTTCAGTATCATGTACCGTTATTTTGCCCATTTAGACAGACATGCCATTTTCTCCCTCACATCTTGTGTATTTTCTTCCTCTCCATAACCTCCTTAGAATGGCTATAATTCATTAATGTCTCCTCCGTATTCACTCCCCTGCCTGTTCACCTTATGTTCTGCAATGGTATATCCTTCACCAATCTATTAAGAATTCTTATTACACAGGAAATTGCATGGTATAGTGTAATGCAAGTTTGCCAGTCAAGTACCTAATACACACATTTATCTTCCTCATTTCGGGGTGAGAGTGCAGTCACTCCCATTTCTCAGCCTCAGGATTGGACAATCTCTGTTGGGGTGATGCAGGCTGTAACACACATTTTCAGGTCTCTGTATCTTCTTTTAATCTCTTGATATAACTCATTTCGATTCCCCATCTTTTTTCAGAACTGTACTGCCTAATTAGAAAATTATATTCCATATTAAGTGGTATCATGGAATGAGTACTTTATTCATACTTCTATTATGTTTTACAGTACATGTATTTACATGTATTCTGGGCCACACCTTTTCTACAAATATCACAACCTCCAGAGAGGGTTTATTCTTTGAGTGGCAGCCCTAAAGGGTTCCTATAAAGTTATGATTCACTGAAGATTGTAATTAATACTTGCGAAGCATGCAACAAGTATGTGACATGATATTTGGCAATATATTCTTAGAACCCTGATACCTTATTTAAGGTAACTTTTCCATTTAAAAATGTCTGTTAACCAGTTAACTAGCTTTCTGTCTGGTTGCTAGCATGGTCTGAAAATCCTGCTGTGTGAACACTTGATAAAATAGCTTTATAAGTTGATTAACATTTGAAATAAAGATAAAATAGGTTTGTAAAGTTAAACCCAACATATAGGAGCATCAGCATGTGGTATCTTTCTCCTATCCACTTTTTTAAGTGCAAAATAATGGGTTATCTCCTACATGTCTTCCAGGGTGAGTTATGAGTTAAATGTTATCATGTCTGCCTCTAGACAAAATTTTAGACACACAAGTAGGAGAAAACCACGTTTAATTGAAAAATAAAGCAATACATCTCAAATAAGACTGTTTAACAACATAAACTGTAATTTGTTGAGGCCTGTAAGTGGTATTCTGAAATTTAGGTAGAGTATCCATACAGTTTCCTCCCTTATCCTGACTCAGCTATATGCACATTAAAAACAAGGACTGTCTTATGAATTTAAACTGTGTCTCTGTAAAGCCAATCCCTATTCCTAATCCACTGACAAAAGGATGGGAGGTTTTAAACAAACATTTCCATACTGAGGAGCTCCCAGGTAAAAGCAAATAAAGTCAATATTTTCCTTACGAAAAAAACTTATATGAAAGACACACCAGACTATAAATGATATTTAACTAACCCACAAACTTCAAAACACAATTTCACCAAGATGATCTCTACAATTTTCCTTTAAAGAAGTTCTCAAATCTCAGAATGGTTTAACTTGACATACTGGAAGTACTAAATTTTGAAAGAAAGTACTAAAGTTATTGCTTAAACTGGACAAACCTATGGTCAAAAGTCTTTTTAAAAAAGATTTCGTTAAACAGCTATTCTTACAATTACACTCATGTACCCGCAGAGAAATGTTCAAGCACATAGTAAACATCACTCTTTCGAATGACACAACCAAGGCATATGTTAAGATGTATGGCTTTTTTGGTGATTGTTATTACTACCCATAAATTACTGTTTGACTGAAAAAGGTTTTTACAAAACTCCACTTCCAAAATTAACATTTTTATTAAATCAAGTTAAAAAAATGTTCACTGTAGAAAAGTCAACAAGGATTTTAACAAAACCAAAATATACCTTTTTATACAATATATGTATATATTAGCAGCAAACTACTTCTGAGATTTTCTTTTATATTCTTTTGAGTTATTTATTTTAAAGAAAGCATCAACAATGTATTAGTATGGAATGTCAGCTAATCCACTCTTCATCTTTTATTCTGTGATTTGGGCCTTCTAGTACAAGTTATTTTATGATTCTCATTAATGAATACTAAGAACAAACCCAGTTTTTGACTAAAATGTAGTGAAACAGAGTGGTTGGTAGAATCCATCTCACTACTATAGTCCCACATTACCTTAAGATAACAAATGAGCACCATATAAACAGGTAATTGTGTAGGTGTGTAAACTCATTTTTAAGGTGTAATAGTAGCCAAGTAGATGACTTAGCATTTGACTGTTACTTTAAAAATTTGGTGACATACAAAATTTTAATCAAATCAGATAAATACTTTGATCTCATATTGCTTGTGCATTTTTAAAATCTTAATAGAAATTCTGTATATAACCTGACAAAACTGCATGCATATATGTGTATATACACATACAAAAGTGTATGTATATATGCATATACATCTTTAGATTTGAACAAATTTCTAAACTGAGATGAAGTCAAACCTCTCATTTAAATATATATATAGAATGTAATATCACCAACTGGAAGTTTCTAATAAAAGTTTCGTCTTAGCTTTAGCAATTCTGCTATTGAAAATTCTGAGGCCAAAGAGCTGTAATTCAGCTTACTGTACTTTAGGCTTACAAATTAGTCAGCCAAACAAACAAGATATGAAATTACCAACTACCCATCAAAGAAATAAATTTTTCTCTTGATATTTCCTTCTAACAGCAAAAAGGAAATATCTATACAATGAGCTTTCACTTTTTAAAGAGTCAAAATTAGTAAAGAAATCTCACTAGTCTTCAAAAATACTAAACATTATATAAATACAATTTTCTTATAATAGTTGAATTCTTCTGCTAGAATCTGTATTCAAAAGTTTCCTTTGGATTGTTTCATTTAGCACTTCAAGTCTCCATTCTGCAACTCAAATAACTGGCTCAGATTTGTTAGGTTTATATCAATCACATCTTTCACAATTTGGTACTGTGTTACCTGTGTACAACAATGTCAATGGGAGGAACTGCACCAAATTTCAAAAGCAAGGAAAAATTCAATATGTAATATAAAAATATAAGTACAACAGGGATTCCCTTTTCACCATTACATTAATGAAATATAATCCTTTTAATGCTTTTAAAGGTAATGTCATAACTTTTATCTTTTAACTTATCAAGAGAATGAAGTTTTTAGATGGCCCACCTTTATTTTTCAATTAAAAACTAAAACAATAGACTGAATTTTTATTAATATACACATCAAGTTATTGAAACGGTGACTTCATGTAGTTTTCTCCTTAAAGATGGCACTTGCAGGTACAAAGATGCAGAGACGTCTACAGCCTTCAGATGTTTACCTGAAAAGATTCTTCAACAGCAGTTTGATATTGGGTTTCCTCATCTAGCTGAAGATTCTAAAAACAGTAACATTAACATGTCAATAGGAAAAACATACTCAGTACTTAGTCCAATACATTACACATCTTGATACACATTACACATACTTGAAACAGTTTATGTTACACCATATACTTCTTTAAAATATAAGCGCTAAATACCTGAACTTTTAATTTAAAAAATTCAGTTATAATTATTTAGGAACAATTGATAAACAACAGAGATCAGCAGAGAATGAAATTTGAGAGTTACAGTGCTTTATGATAACTTATTAATTGAAAGTAGTATAGTTAAGGGTAACCCACAATCATAAATTTTCTGTCATCTCTAGAAAAGAATGCCAATGTCGGGGGCTTCCCTGGTGGCGCAGTGGTTGAGAGTCCGCCTGCCGATGCAGGGGACACGGGTTCGTGCCCCGGTCCAGGAAGATCCCACATGCGCGGAGTGGCTAGGCCCATGAGCCATGGCCACTGAGCCTGAGCGTCCAGAGCCTGTGCTCCACAACGGGAGAGGCCACAACAGTGAGAGGCCCACGTACCACAAAAAAAAAAAAAAAAAAAAAAAAAAAAAGAATGGCAATGTCGGAAGGTATATTCATTTAAAAAAAATAAGCACTTATTACATTTAGTTGAATTAACATCATCTTAATCATAACATAAAGGTAAAAACTACAGTTCACTCCATCTGATTATACTACTACTCCTTAACTTAAAAAATTCTATTTCCTTTCAATTATGGTCCATGGATTTGCTTTAAAACAGGCCTCCATTTGACAATCTCAAATCATTAAAATTACATGTTCTTCTGTGGCAAGGTAAAACAATCTGACAATTAGATCAAAAGCAGTTCACAAAATAAATTTTTGTTTTTCCAAACACATAGTTCTCTAGATGCAGTAACCTTTCTTACATTGAGAATTTAAGAATAACCTATAATTACTCCATAAAACTGCTAAAATTTATCAGAGTACACTTGAATTTTCCATATATTTGAAATATTATTACATATATATTTTTATACAGTATGACTTAAAAATGCAAATTACACAAAATAAAAAAATATATATATCAAGAATGACATAATTTCAACACTGGAGGGCAGAAGAAATGGAAATTCTGTTCATGCCATTCTCAGAATTGCACATGTCTGTGCTTATTACATAAACTGGAAAACAAGTATGAACCATTCTTTGTCAGGCTGAACCTTGAATTAGGTAAGGTTTTAATTCATTGAAGATGAATAAAATGCAATTTCACAATTAATAAAATGAAAGTCATCTAAATTTTTTTTGTAACTATCAAGACACATTTGGGAAGTAGAAATTAACCTCATGCTTTGCTCTGGGGATCCATTTTTATATTATATAACTTCCCTCATGCACTCTGTTAAAGCACTGAACTAAGGTCAGAATCTGCCATTCAACCTGGCTTTACATAAATAAGCTCCCTCATTTTTAAAAAGAATGTGTCTCACATGCAGATATAAGAAATCTATTATGAGTTTAACAAGCTACTTACACTACACGAGAAATACATCCTCCATCTGTCATACCAATTTTACTTTCCTAGCAGGTATAATTTTCCTTAAATCTAGACAGTTTTCATATATATCATCATTTTGTTAATCTGGGGGTTTGCTCTTCCTCTATTTTATATCTCTAATATAGAAGGTGGACAGTAAATTCAACTTTCACCACTTCTACAAACCAAAATTCACCTATATTATCATAAAAACAACAGAACTTGCTCTATAACCGTCCAGTATGATGATACATCTTGCCTCAAAACTCAAGTCTAGATTGAAAAAGTTAATTTAACTTCAATATTTAAATGGTATTTTCTTAATCTTGAAAAACTCACTTACCACAAATTCTCCATAATCAAACTGATGTCTTTGATTTAGATGACTAACGAAATTTCTAGTAATCTGGCTAGGATCTCCCCAAGGAAGAGACACACAAATAGGACATGTCTATAAGAAACACAGTATTTCAAATAAAAAATAATGAAAATAACCAAACATCATTATTGAAAGTATTAAAACATATTACAAAAAAATCTACATGAAAAGCATTTCCAAGGGCCAAATTTCATGACTAGATTATTTCTAGACCAAATTACCTTAGATAAATTACACTAATCCAACACAACACAATAAAAAGAGAGATCTAACATATTCTATTACTTAAATCTGATTATTCTACTGTTTTAACAGAAACACCATATCCAGCCTTAACCAACTGTAATAATAGTTACCAGTAACCAGTATGTAATCTCATTAGAGCCACACAATAACTGTGATATAATTATTATTATTAGCTTAATTTCATTTATAAGTAAGATGAAAGTAAAGGAAGCTTTAAATTGTATCCTTAAGGTTTCAAATGAAGTAAGTACATCTTAAAAAGTGAATGGATTACAGACTGAAATGAAACAAAACAGAACTTTAGTAACTGGACTATAGCCAAAGTTTGTGCTATGTTGAATGTAATGCAGAAACAAAAATTCACTAATGCAATATAAAACAAATGAAATCTCTTAAATATGAGATTTTCCCCTGGAGATGTCTTTGGCACTGTATCTGTTTACTTAACAGTAACAGACCCTCTCCTAATGAGCAAAGTAGGGGTGGTATCTCCCTTAGCGCTACCCAAGACTTTAAGGGCATACTGGGGAATACTCTTCCACAACTTTCTGTAAAATTGCTAAGATGTATCCACAATCCTTATTTTATCTATTGATACATTTTCCTTCTAATTTCTGAAGAAAATATTTACATATCAAAATGGGAAGTATCTCTTCCAGCTCAGTTTCTCTTGTTTGATATACAGTTGAAATTGAAACTCATGTTCCAAATGTGGAGTTGTAGAACCATTAACACAATGTCGGAATCCTGCACTCTGCTCTATTCTCCTTCAGTCATCAAAAAAGGTCTCACCACTCTCATACACACCCTCAAAATGGCATCAAAAAGATATGTATGCATCAAAAAGAAAGTATGATTCTTTTCCTTCCTTGTTTTATGCATTCATATACTACATTCTGCAAGGATACAATTTACAATGCTACTCCTTGGTAATGAGTCATCAGTTCACCTTTTCTTATTTTGCTCTTTTCCAGGCTATTCTCATACTTTACCCTCACAATTAAGCATACACCTTTTTATAAGTTAGTTACTGGGATTTTAAATATCTCATTTTGCTTCACAGTCATCAATCCTTTGTTGACAAAATATACCTTACTGACAATGCCCCACCAAGTTTAAAGTAACCACTTTCCCTTGTACACATGAAGTGAAATAAATGGGACAGCATACCTTAAACAGAAGACTGTCTTAAACATACATACTCACCACAGGAACTATCTGAAATAGGTGATTACTATTACAGTGATCCAGTAAACGCTGTCTGGTAAAATTTGATTCTTGACACAAGGGACACTTAAAGGTGGGATGCCCAGAAGAACTATAAAACAATTTTAAAGGCAGCATACTGAATTTGAAATCATAACGTAAAAATGATGAGCTCCTATTTTTTGACCAATTATTATTTCTTTCTTTAAGTTATAATTATAGACTAATCAAAGATTGTCTCATTTTTAAAAAACTATGTTTTCAATAAATAATCTACAATAGATATTCCTCAACAATCTCAGTTTACAGTACCCTTAGTGTCTAGGAAATTTTTTCACGGTGCCTCTACAAGAGGCCTAAACAAAAATAATAACAAACCTAGCTGTCTCATTTATTAAAGTAGTTAGATTCAAACAACTTAATTTAGTCATTCCTGTAACCAATAGATGTCACTGTATGCCCCTTGAAAATTCTAAATATCCCATGGTGTCCCAGTATGGAAACACCGTTATCTAGGAAATTAAAACTTTTAAAAGACTTACATCCATATGGTATATCTTTAATTTATCCTAGTTCTAAGACTCTAACATACAAAATTCATAGGAAAAGTGAAAAACAAAAGCATCAGCCATCAGAATGATCAGCATTTCAAAATATTTTGAGGATCAGGCATCACTGGGTTTTAATATCTCAATTTCAGCAAGGGACAGTTCAATATTGACAACTCTGCCTAAATTATGCATGGAAGAAATCTGACCACAGTGAAAGAGGAGAGCTACACGCTTCTAATTTAATGTGACCTGTAAAAGCAACTGCATCATTTATTTCTAAACTGCTAACTTATGCATTATGTCTGATGATTTAACTGAATTTAAATTTTTTAATTTAAAAATCCATTATTACAAAGTGATAGGTATTATTTACTAAAATAATAGAAATTCAAAAGCTTACCTTGTATTCTCTTGATACGTTTCTGTGTTATCAGATGTGGATGTTTCACTCCTATTACTTAAGAGGCATGGGGGGGAGTGGGAGAAGTTAATACTTCAAGTAATAAAGCACAACACAGATTCATTAACTGCTAATGAAGACAACCAGTCTGAATTTGTTTGAAAAGCCTGAACTTCAAATAGTTCTGAACTATGATATAATTATGGCATTAATTACTTTTCAAATAAATTCTGCTAAGAACACTGCTTATGAGGTCCTTTAAAAATTAATTTAGGCATAGTTACAAAAGTATAGAGAATATAGTATTTTGCAGAATTGTCTTAAATCCATAGCATGAACATTTCCCCAGGTCCCTTAGACTTTCAAATTAAGAGACTCTTCTACCTCTACCTGGACTAGTAAGTTTTTGAATGCTGGGGTAGAATCAAGAATTTGTGAACTTCTTGACTTGTAACTAGGATATAGTTTAAGGTTGTAGCATCCAAAATGGAGTAGGTTAAGAAAAAATATTTGAGTGTTCATTATGTTTATATTTTCCAAAAAGGAACTAGGCTTTCCAATATTTAATATACAGAATAACTTGATGTCCTCACTGGGACCCCATGCCAGAGTCATGTGTCATATGCAGTATAGAGAAATCCTGAGAGAAAATTGGGCATTCCATATGAGGACTGTCAGTCATGCATTACAGAATTTCATCAGTGTAGTAAATTTTATAAAAAGAAGGCCTTTCAATAGCAGAAACATTTAAATAAAAATGAGATAGGCAGTGGACAAAAAAACTGTTGTGAAACTTAGAAAACTGACTTTTCATTTTTCTTTTACAAAAGGACAAGCAATACTATATCATCTACCTAACAGATGTTCTCCAATGACATTATTTCCCTTCTGTGAAAATACTGTTGTGTCTCCACACACATTCTCTGCAAGAAAGCTTCCCTGCCCAAATAGGAGACTATTAAACCACTATTTTGCATCTTTTTAGCAGTTATTAATCTGTCTCTGCAGGTA
The DNA here is from genome assembly GCF_964341445.2 of Mesoplodon mirus. Classification (NCBI taxonomy): domain Eukaryota; kingdom Metazoa; phylum Chordata; class Mammalia; order Artiodactyla; family Ziphiidae; genus Mesoplodon; species Mesoplodon mirus. The sequence continues at coordinate 47,253,974 of NC_138989.1, read as the reverse complement.
AAGGTGGTATTTTCACAATGTGGAGACTAAAAACTGCTTTTCAAAATAAATTCAAACTACGGAGAGTGCATTTGTTAAAGGGATGTTATGACTTCACCAAAAATAGTATGTCACCTATTTTTTAAAAATCTCATATCTATACATTTAAACTTGGTAACAGATTTTTCTAAACTGTTTTTAAATCTTCCAAATAAAGATAATCATTGGGTTTTGAACATGCCCTAATAAAATATAAAAACTTCCGATTCGTTTGTAAGAACAACTATAACATCATCAGAGACTATGGAAAATTTCAACAAAAGCCCTTTTAATATTTACTAAATGGGATTGAAAAATATAGGTATCTCAACCTATGACATACTCTTCCATTTGGATCTGTATTGTGTGTTGTAGGTATCTTTTCAGCCATGATAGTCATCAAGACCAAGTATCAAAGTAAAGTGAATTTAATTCAAATCTTTAAATTACTGTCACTGTATTAAACCAAGATTTTAAGAATTTTAGAAATCATAGTCAACCATATTGCTTCAATAAAAAGAGTAACAAAACTTTAAGAATGAAAATATTTTATACCATTAAATAAAGCAAACTTATTTTTAAAGTAACTTTTTCATCTTTATCTCACTTAAATTTTGCATGTGTTATGCGTAAAGTATCAGTACTATAAAACACATGCATGGTTTTAAAAGAAACACACAGGGGCTTCCCTGGTGGCGCAGTAGTTGAGAGTCCGCCTGCCGATGCAGGGGATGCGGGTTCGTGCCCCGGTCCGGGAAGATCCCACGTGCCACAGAGCGGCTGGGCCCGTGAGCCATGGCCGCTGGGCCTGCGCGTCCGGAGCCTGTGCTCCGCAACGGGAGAGGCCACAACAGTGAGAAGCCGCATACCGCAAAAAAAAAAATAATAATAATAATAAAATAAAATAAACACACACATACTCAGAATACATGCTCAGTTTTTTTCATTGGTGGGCTATGCAATCACAAAACTCCTGATTTAAAGCATTTTAATATCAAAGTTAATGCCCTTTTTAAATGTTTTCTCCTTTCCACCTATTTTTACAATTCTCTATTTTCCATTATTATTGTTATCATCATTCTAGTCCTTCCTGATCATCCTGTATCATGCCCTGGGCTATTACTGGGAGCCTACTCATTTATTCTAGAAATGTATGAAAGAGTTCAACAACAGAAAATCTATTACTGACAACCATACTATCAATTTAAAAAACATATGATCATTTATTTCATCTGATGTAGAACCATTCACTAAAATTCAACCTCCAGAATGGAAACAAAAACAAAAAAACCTCTGATCACCCACAATGCTTTTAAAAGTACAAATCCCTAAACTCTAGATAGCAGAGTATCTGGGAATGAAGTCAGATGTATACATTTTTTTAACTGCATACAAGATTCTGATTTGAGTAAGAACCATTCAATGGAGAAATCTTAAGTTCAGGATGATAGCATCATAGAACAGATAAAGAATATGTTAAAAAATGGTAGTGAACACCATCCATGATAATAAAATTTTAGATGCATCCCCACTAAAATCAAGAAAAAAAAGGTGCCTTCTATTTAATACTGGATAGAGGCCCTAGTTAATGCAATAAATCAAAATGAAGCAGTAAGAGACAAAAATTGCATTGACAAACCAAATAATTTTCTACGTAATAAATCCAAAAGAATCTACAGGTAAATTATTTAGAACTATTAGAACTAATAAATCAGCAAAGCTGCTAAATGAAAGATTAACATAAAAATCCTTAATATTCCTACTCACTAGTAATAACCACTTAGATTATAAAACAGGAAAAAAGATTCATTTGTACAGCAACAAAAACTATAAGGTTTTACTAGGAAAAGATATACTAGAACATATTTATGTGTGCTCTAAATGGACTTCTTTTACTGCATTTTTTTTTTTATGGAAGAGATAAACAGTTGGGAAACTGGGTGGGAAAAATGAGTATCATATGATGTCAATTCTCTCCAAATTAATCTATGATCTCAATAAATTCAACCTTTATAATGCTTTCGATCAAAATCTCTAGAGGAATTTTTAGGAAACTCAAAAGTCTGATCCTAAAATTCATATGGAATAGTAAAGGGCCAAGAATAACAGAAACAATTTTCTAGGTAAAACAAGAGGGAGAACTTTCCCTACATGATATTAAGACCTATTGTTAAAGCCACAGTAGTTAAGATAGCATGGTATTAGAGGAATAAACGAAGCAACAGAACAGAATACAGATGTGTAGGACCAAAATGGCATTATAAATCAGTGGGGAAAGAATGGACTCCTCAATGAATGGTACTGGAACAAACGGTTATCACTTGGGGAAAATTTTTCCTACCTCACATTATACATCCAAAATAAATGTGAAAAGCACAGCTTTAAAATGTTAAAGAAGAAGGGGCCTCCCTGGTGGCGCAGTGGTTGAGAGTCCGCCTGCGGATGCAGGGGATACGGGTTCGTGCCCCGGTCTGGGAGGATCCCACATGCCGCGGAGCGGCTGGGCCCGTGAGCCATGGCCGCTGGGCCTGCGCATCCGGAGCCTGTGCTCCGCAACGGGAGAGGCCACAACAGTGAGAGGCCCGCATACCGCAAAAAAAAAAAAAAAAAAATGTTAAAGAAGAAAATATCTTCTATAACTTTATGATGTGGGAAAGAATTTCTCAAGCATGTCACAAAAAGCAAAAAAATAAAGAAAATAAATATAATATATATAAAAGTATAAATATAATACTTATGTATGTCAAAAGACACAATAAGACTAGCCAAAGACTGATCAAAAATATTTGCAATCAGGCAATGAAAGCCAAAACAGACAAGCGGGACTGCATTAAACTAAAAAGCTTCTGCATAGCAAAGGAAACAATAGAGTGAAAGGCAACACATGTAATGGGAGAAAGTATCTGGAAACCACCTATCTGACAGAGGGTTAATCTCCAAAATACATAAGGAACTCCTACAACTCAACAGCAAAGAAACTAATGACCCAATTACAGAATGGGCTAAAAATATGAATAGACATTTCTCCAAAGATGACATACAAATGGCCAACACGTATATGAAAAGATTCTCAATGCCACTAATCATCAGGGAAATACAAATCAAAACCACAATGAAATATCACCTCAGCTGTTATGATAGCTATTATCAAAAAAACAGAAGATAACAAGTGTTGGTGAGGATGTGGAGAAACTGGAACCTTTGTACACTGTTGGTGAGAATGCAAAATGGTGCAGCTGCTATGGAAAACAGTTACAGTGAAGTTCCTCAAAAAAATAAAAAGTAGAACTACCATTTGATCCAGCAATCCCACTTCTGAGTATTTATCAAAAAGAACTGGAATAAAAAGGATATGAATGGATAAAGAAAATGCGGCATATACATGCAATGGAATATTATTCAATTTTAAAAGAAAAGAAAGTCCTGCAACTGTGACAACATAAATAAACCTTGAGGCTATTATGCTAAGTTAAACAAGCCAGTCACAGGACAAATACTGCATGATTCCACGTATATGAGGTATCTAAAATACTCAAACTCAAAGAAGCCAAGAATAGAATGGTGGCTAACAGGAGCTACAGGACGGGGATATAAGAGTTTCTAATCAACATGTACAAATTTCAGTTATGCAAGGTAAGTTCTAGAGATCTGCTGTACAACACTGTGCCTATACTGTATATAACAATACTATACTGTACACTTAAAAATCTGTTAAGAGAGTAGACCTCATGTAAAATATTCTTATCACAATAAAAAAAGGGGTGAGAAAAAAACCCAAAAAACCTATGCATGACTATGCCATTTTATGCTAAATTAAATTGTGGTATTACCTAAGGCAGTTTTCAAAATACTAGAGTACCTCATTTCCAGTCTTTAAAATGCGAAGAAAAATCTCAAGTTCTATGCTTACACGCTTCAGAAAACAGCAAAAAAAATTTTTTTTAATTCTCTGGAAAAAATGTAAATATATTTGTATTGCATGTAATAAAGAATTATTATCCAGAACATATATCATGAATGCCTATAAATAAGGAAAAGGACATTTTATCTAATACTTGTACCAGATTCCTTAATAGTTACTTAGCTACTGAAAATGTTCAACACCTTGGAGAGAAATCTGTTAGAAACATAAGATTGTTTACAAATTTCATTCTTTCAGTCTTTGTGAAGAGTTGTATTTGGACTAAACTGTTATAGGTTTACTGACATCCAGTTATTAATGTTTACAAAGAGTTAAGATTAGTTGGAAAAGCCTGCAAACAGACCAAATAATTTCCAAGGAAGATAAAATAGAAATGTGTGCTGGTATCTAATGATTACATGCATCCTCCCTCTCTCCTTTCTAGTAGCTAAAGAAAACAGAAAGATACAGTCCTCCATGTTAAAAGCAGAATTTTATGTTATGAACTAGAAATGGCGTTAGTAAAATAACTAGCACTGCTACATAATTATTGTAAGAAACTACCCCATACGAATGCAATAATTTTGTTAAACATTCACCAACACTTATTACTTTATGGTAAATAGTTTTACCCTGACTGATCTGACTGAAACTTGTGTTGGTTTATTTTGGATGACTCGACTGGAAGTTATACTGCTTACACAGATGGAAAGGCAGATTATGTCTGTTTTATCCATCCCTGCATATTCAATAACATGTAGTGTGCCCAGTAGTTCAGAAGGTACAATAAATGTATGCTGAATTGATTAAATTATCTAAGGGTTTATTTTGAATTTTCTTTAAACTATGTTAGTTTCTTCTTTTGAGGACCTATGGGCAAAGCACTTCAGTATAATCTCTTTTATTATCAGGAAAAGCTGTCTTTCTCATTAAGAACTATTTGGTTTACAATATCATAGACTTATTTTTTTAATGAAATCTTTATTTTTTAATTTATTTTTTATACAGCAGGTTCTTATTAGTCATCCATTTTATACACATCAGTGTACAAGTGTCAATCCCAATCACCCAATTCATCACACCACCCCCACCACCACCCCCCACCACTTTCAGCCCTTGGTGTCGATACATTTGTTCTCTACATCTGTGTCTCAATTTCTGTGATATCAGTGACGTTGGTCTGTAATTTTCTTTCTTTGTAGTATCTTTGTCTGGTTTTGGTATCAGGGTGATGGTGGTCTCATACAATGAGTTTGGGAGTGTTCCTTCCTCTGCAATTTTTTGGAAGAGTTTGAGAAGGATGAGTGTTAGCTCTTCTCTAAATGTTTATGATAGAATTCACCTGTGAAGCCATCTGGTCCTGGACTTTTGTTTGTTGGAAGATTTTTAATCACAGTTTCAATTTCATTACTTGTGATTGGTCTGTTCATATTTTCTATTTCATCCTGGTTCAGTCTTGGAAGGTTATACCTTTCTAAGAATTTGTCCATTTCTTCCAAGTTGTCCATTTTATTGGCATAGAGTTGCTTGTAGTAGTCTCTTAGGATGCTTTGTATTTCTGTGGTGTCTGTTGTAACTACTCCTCTTTCATTTGTATTTTATTGATTGAGTCCTCTCCCTCTTTTTCTTGATGAGACTGGCTAATGGTTTATCAATTTTGTTTATCTTCTCAAAGAACCAGCTTTTAGTTTTATTGATCTTTGCTACTGTTTTCTTTGTTTCTATTTCATTTATTTCTGCTCCGATCTTTATGATTTCTTTCCTTCTGCTAACTTTGGGTTTTGTTTGTTCTTCTTTCTCTAGTTCCTTTAGGTGTAAGGTTAGATTGTTTGAGATTTTTCTTGTTTCTTGAGGTAGGCCTGTATAGCTATAAACTTCCCTCTTAGAACTGCTTTTACTGCATCCCATAGGTTTTGGATCGTCGTGTTTTCACTGTCATTTGTCTCTAGGTATTTTTTTATTTCTTTAGTGATCTCTTGGTTATTCAGTAACGTATTGTTTAGCCTCCATGTGTTTTGTGTTTTTTACATTTTTTCCTTGTAATTCATTTCTAATCTCACAGCGTTGTCAGAAAAGATGCTTGATATGATTTCAATCTTCTTAAATTTACTGAGGCTTGATTTGTGACCCAAAATGTGATCTATCTTGCAGAATGTTCCGTGCGCACTTGAGAAGAAAGTGTAATCTGCTATTTTTGTATGGAATGTCCAATAAATATCAATTAAATCTATCTGGTTGATTGTGTCCTTTAAAGCTTGTGTTTCCTTATTAATTTTCATTTTGGATGATCTGTCCATTGGTGTAAGTGACGTGTTAAAGTCCCCCACTATTATTGTCTTACTGTCGATTTCCTCTTTTAGAGCTGTTAGCAGTTCCCTTATATATTGAGATGCTCCTATGTTGGGTGCAAATATAATTGTTATACCTTCCTCTTGGATTGAACCCTTGATCGTTATGTAGTGTCCTTCCTTGTCTCTTGTAACATTATTTTAAAGTCTATTTTATCTGATATGAGTATTGCTACTCCAGCTTTCTTTGATTTCCCTTTGCATGGAATATCTTTTTCCATGCCCTCACTCTCAGTCTGCATGTGTCCCTAGGTCTGAAGTGGGTCTCTTGTAGACAGCATATATATGGGTCTTTTGTATCCATTCAGCAAGCCCGTGTCTTTTGGTTGGAGCATTTAATCCATTCACATTTAAGGTAATTATCGATATGTATGTTCTTATGACCATTTTTCTTAATTGTTTTGGGTTTGTTTTTGTAGGTCCTTTTCTTCTCTTGTGTTTCCCACTTACAGAAGTTCCTTTAGCATTTGTTGTAGAGCTGGTTTGGTGGTGCTGAATTTTCTTAGCTTTTGCTTGTCTGTAAAGCTTCTGATTTCTCCATTGGATCTGAATGAGATCCTTGCAGGGTAGAGTAATCTTGGTTGTAGGTTCTTCCCTTTCATCACTTTAAGTATATCATGCCACTCCCTTCTGGCTTGTAGAGTTTTTGTTGAGAAATCAGCCGTTAACCTTATGGGAGTTCCCTTGTATGTTATTTGTCATTTTTCCCTTACTGCTTTCAATAATTTTTCTTTGTCTTTAATTTTTGCCAATTTGATTACTATGTGTCTCGGCGTGTTTCTCCTTGGGTTTATCCTGTATGAGACTCTCTGCGCTTCCTGGTCTTGGGTGGCTGTTTCCTTTCCCATGTTAGGGAAGTTTGTGACTATAATCTCTTCAAATATTTTCTCAGGTCCTTTCACTCTTCTCCTTCTGGGACCCCTATAATGCGAATGTTGTTGCGTTTAATGTTGTCCCAGAGGTCTCTGAGGCTGTCTTCATTTCTTTTCATTCTTTTTTCTTTATTCTGTTCTGCAGCAGTGAATTCCACCATTCTGTCCTCCAGGTCACTTATCTGTTCTTCTGCCTCAGTTATTCTGCTGTTGATTCCTTCTAGTGTATTTTTCATTTCAGTTATTGTACTGTTCATCTCTGTTTATTCTTTAATTCTTCTAGATCTTTGTTAAACATTTCTTTCATCTTCTCGATCTTTGCCTCAATTGTTTTTCCGAGGTCCTGGATCATCTTCACTATGATTATTCTTAATTCTTTATCTGGAAGATTGCCTATCTCCTCTTCATTTAGTTGTTTTTCTGGGGTTTTATCTTGTTCCTTCATAGCCCTCTTGCCTTTTCATCTTGTCTATCTTTCTGTGAATGTCTACAATATCACAGACACTATTAATAACATAGTGGATGTTTTCTTCTTTGTACTACTTGGAAGCTGTGAAGCACAGTGTACAGAGTATTACAATATGTTCGACTACTAACTGAAATCCTATGGGCTGGGTATATTTTTTGCCCCTCTAGATCTTCTCTCCTCCATTTTTCACCATGCTCTTTGTACTGAGAAACTAACCTGCATTAACAGGTTCCCTTCTCTGCTTCCCAAATGGGTTCAGCCCAGCAGATTTGGAGGAAGAAACAAGAGGAAGGTTAGGATACCTATTTCCCAGACTCCTTCCCAGCAAAACTGCCTTGACTGGTTGCATCCCTCTCCAACTGCCCTCTCCACATAGCTTTCTTTCTCCAATTCTGGTGTCTACTTTCTCCCCTCCCCTGCTTTCAGCAGACCCAGAGTACATGACTATTCCTTGTGACTTTCTATACCCTGCTTACATAGTGCACCCAATACTCTACTCCTTAAAAACAGTCCCTTCACACACACACAAAAAATAAAATTAAAAAATAGTCCTTCACTAAATTCCCCTCAAATTATCTAATTTGAGTATAATTATCTGTTTCCTCCCAGTACCCTGACTATACATTCTGGTTTCTTATATTTCCTACCATTTTTAAAAAAATCTTTTCCTTCCTTCAACAATTTCCTTACTAGAAATTCATATACAAACTGAATTTTTCCACTGCAACTAGAATTTTACATAGGATATAATAAACATGAATAAGACTAGGAAGCCAATTCTACTAGATAAAAAAACAGACAAGTAAACAAGAAAGACTTCAGAGTATCTAACACTTGGTCTAAGTCTTCGAAGAGAAGAAAAAGTCCACTGGCTGGCAAAGTGTGGGTTAGAATGGTGGGGAAAGTATGGAGGGAAGGGAGTGATGGTGATGATGATGATAATTAAAAACTAACGTTTAGGAAATTCCCTGGCGGTCCAGCGGTTAGGACTCCGTGCTTTCACTGCCGAGGGCACGGGTTCAGTCCCTGGTCAGGCAACTAAGATTCCGCAAGATGCGCTGCACAGCCGAAAAAAAGAAAACCAACAAAGCAAACAAAAAACCCCCAAACATTCACCAAGTAAGGTACTATTCAATATGTTTTACTTGTATTAACCTACTTATTGACTCCCACCAATGAGGAGTTTAATAGTATCACCACTACCTTTTTAAACAGATGAGAAAACTGAGGTACAGTTTCTTGCCAAAGTCATACAATTAGTAAATGACAGAGCCTGGTACCCAGGCAGTCTGGCTCCAAGCCTTCATGTTTAATGACTAAGTTATACTGCTTCTCAAGGATGGCCAGGATACAGTGGGAATAATTCAACATGGCTAAGGCATATTATGCAATAAGGGTAGCCAAGAAAGACAAAGGCTAAACGGAAAGGTAAGTGCCAGATCAGAAAGGGCTTTAGAATAGGGATTTTGTCTTATTAAGCTAGTTGTTTAATTAGATCATGGAACCCCTTGAGAATCTTGACATTCTCTCTCCAGAAAAATGCACACATAGTACACACAAAAAATTGGCAGTTTAAGCAGTTCACAGAGCCCTTACTGGCCCGTGGAACCCAGGAGGAGAAACACAGCTATGGGGCCACAGGAAGTCACTGACAAGGTACAGAAGGGAAGATACAAGGACAAGGAGAAAGAGGTCAGAGTTGCACTTCTAAAATATCACCGTGGCAATCGTATACAGGACAGATTAAAGGAGGACCACCAACTAAAAGAATACTGAAACAGTTCAAGTGAGAGATGATGGGGACTTGAGCTATGGAAGTGACAAAAGGGGCAGAAGGAATGCACAGATGAGGAATACTGCTATTAGAAATCAATAGTACCTATGACCAATTAGATCTAGGGGTAAGAGGGAAGAAGGCATGTCTCATGAGAAGAAAACTGAGTCATTTAACAAGCAGTGACTGCGCAAATCATATATACTAGGAACTTTGCTAAGAACTAGAGACACATTGTTGAACAAGACAAACACCATCCCTGCACTTAAGAATAATTTACTGGGTTAATAACAAATTGTTGAGTAATTTCAATACAGCAGAAGTACAGAAATAAAAAAACCAAAAGGGATGAACCTAAGGGGATTTTTTTAAAAAATCACAAAATAAGAGTGACCAATTTCATCCAATGACACTGAGTCAAGTAAAACGAGAACCTAAAAGAGCAGGAAATCAGAAAATTACTAAAGACCTTTACCAGGACAGTTTCAACTAAGGAGATGAGAAGAAGCCTTACTACAGTATGAGTGCTTCTAAGAGTGGTTAAATTACTGAAAATTAGCAACATGTGAAATGAAATGCTACTAAAATAAAACCTTAAAGACTCTGCTTAACATATCGCCTCCTGGGAGCCTTTCTATAATGCTGCCAATACTGCCTTTCTTTACAGAATGGTGTGTGCTTGCTACTGAGTTTTTAAAAATTAAGCACTTCATTGTTTAGAGATACATGCGTGGGTAGTAATATTATAAAGAAAAGCAAAAGAATGAACAACCCAAAAAAGAGGACAGTGGTTACCTCTGGGCGTATGGGGTTCAAATTGGCATGGGCTCACAAGGAGACTCTAAGGTCCTGAAAGGGGCTTCCATGGTGGCACAGTGGTTGAGAATCCGCCTGACAATGCAGGGGACATGGGTTCGATCCCTGGTCTGGGAAGATTCCATAGGCTGCAGAGCAACTAAGTCTGTGCACCACAACTACTGAGCCTGTGCGCCACAACTACTGAGCCCGCGTGCTGCAGCTACTAAAGCCCATGCGCCTAGAGCCCGTGCTCCACAATGAGAGAAGCCACCGCAATGAGAAGCTGGCGCACTGCAACAAAGAGTAGCCCCCACTCCCGGTAACTGGAAAGCCTGCGTGCAGCAACGAAGACCCAACGCAGCCAAAAATAAATAAATAAATAAATAAATAAATAAATAAAATTTATTTTAAAAAAAATAAGGTCCTGAAAAATGTTATAATTTTTGACCTGGCTTAGTGGGCAACTGGGTATTTGTTTTGTCACTATTTTTTAAACCACACATGTGCATTCTGGCCATTCATATGCATAAAATACATTTCATAAAAATGTTTAATGTACATAAACCTGAGACAATAAGATACAAATCAAGCCAAAACCTAGCTTTAAAAGAATTGAGACTAAAATAGAACTATAAATTTAATCGTAGCAAATCTCACTTTTACATGACATTTTATCAAAATAAAAATTTCAAACAATTCTATTCTTAGAGAGTAAAAGGATTCTAGTTTGCAAATACATTACTGAAAGGGATTTTCTCTAGCTTTCAAGTAATTTCAGTTGTGAAAGAAAATACATTCAATTCACAGATCTACTTTTTATTCAGACATGTAAAGTTTCTTAGAATGATTTTTTACATAAGCTTAAGTCTAGCATAAAGTCAATCTCCCAGATGTCATTTTACATGCGTCAAACAAACTTATGAGGACAAAGGCAATTTACTTTAAAAACACAAACACCCACACACACACAAAAACACTTTATATAGTCTCTGCAAAATTTCCATTTTAACTATAAAAATAAAAACTATAAGAATAAATATTGCTTACCTGTTCCCTACTGAATCTTGAGAGATCTGAAAGTTTGGAATGACAGAAGAAACACCATATTCATCTTGGTACTTCTTACAAGATTTGTAATGATGTCTCATGCGATAGAATTTAATCTGTAAATTATTGATTAAATGTAATGTGACTTTCAAAAGAACAAATATAACATGATTCCATTTATATGAGGTAGAACAGAATTCAGAGATAAAGTAGAATACAGGTTATTAGAGGGGTCGGGGCGGGGGAACAGCAAGTTACAATTTAACAGGTACAGAGCTTTTGTTTGGGATGATGAAAAAATTCTGGAAATAGTGGTGATTGTTATACAATGTTATGAATGTACTTAATACCACTGTATTGTACACTTAAAAATGGTACGCTTTCTACCTTACCATCCATAATACTGCACTCTAATTGTTCATTTGATGCCTCATACAGATTGTGTGTATGTATATACATACCATGTTTTCTTACCAAATGGACATTTATTGTATAAAAAAAGTTTACCACAATCTTTCACTTATAAAAAAAAATAAAATAAAACTAAAAAAAGGTACGTTTTACGTAATGGATATTTTACCATAATAAAAAATTCAAAAAAAATTTTAATATAATGTGACTTTTAATATAAAAAGGAACTCATAAGACTTGAGATATTGCCAACAAGAAGGAAAAAAACAAGGCAGAAATAGATAACTAAATACTCTATTTAAACAAGAGGTCTTGGGCTTCCCTGGTGGCGCAGTGGTTGGGAGTCCACCTGCCAATGCAGGGGACACGGGTTCGTGCCCCGGTCCGGGAAGATCCCACATGCCGCAGAGTGGCTGGGCCCGTGAGCCATGGTCGCTGAGCCCGTGCGCCCGGAGCCTGTGCTCCGCAACGGAGAGGCCACAACAGTGAGAGGCCCGCGTACCGCAAAAAATAAATAAATAAATAAACAAGAGGTCTTTTTTTTTTTTTTTTAAGTAAATGACTTAATTCTTAAGTAGGAGCTGAAAATAAGCAGTAAGTCTCTGTCCATTAGATGCAGAGACAATGGAGATGAGTCCAACTGTCTGTAAACTCACCATAAAAATTAACAAATAATTTTACACCTGAAAAAAAAATACCATTAATAGACAAAAAATAATATTAAAAGTATTAAGAGGTTGCCTCATAGCACTGGGCATCTTTTTATTTCTTTAACTACTGCAACCTGGCAGAGTTAGAAAGTGCTTTAAAAAACTAAGTTCCCAAGTTAACACTTGGAACATTTTTCAGTTTCTCTCTGAGGAGTAGAGCCAGAAATCTCTCAAGTGTATTTTCCAGCTTCACTTCATTGCCCTGTCAGTTAACACCTCCCTCAAAGAGACGGAAAAGCAGATATGTCTTGTGTGAATGCATGAAACAGCAACTGGTTTTTTTGCTCACTGACTTTATTAGCTGTTTGAAAAAGTGGTTGTGATAAATCCATAATAAACGAATATACTCAAAGCCTAACTACCTCTCACCATTTCAATCCCTTTCCAAACGATAGAGTAAAATCCAGAATGGATAATTAATGCCAGTTATTTGCCAATACCTGATTTTGCACAACTGTTCCTCAAAAAGCAAAGTCTTCTGCCAAGTATTTTGTGATTTCTTAGATAAATACATAAACATCCAAGTACAGCGGGCAGCTAGGGCATTCCCCCTTGACTACATAAATCCATTTGGCCCATTTATACCTGCAAAATTGCAATAATGATACTACCACCAGAAAAACTATTCAAGGACTGAATCTGTACCAGAATGGGGCTTCAGTGAGTTAAATGCCAGTTTGTTCGTTCAGTTAATTTAGCAGGTAATTGACGAGTGATTATTTTGAAGAAAATGCCACGCTAAAAATTACGGCAAATTCAGAGACTGTCTTTCGGTCTCTGTTCTCAGTAAGTTTATAATCTAGTAATATCTATAGCCACAGCTTTTCTGGCCTTTTCTACCCAATTCCCAACCTAAATAATTTCTCTTCAAAACAGTACCCACCAAGACAAGTCAAACAGAAATTTCAGAGTAGAAACTTGACTTTCAAAGAACTATGTCACATTTACTCTACCTGTTTTGCACAGCATCTGCAGCTACCAGAAAATCTCCTCATGATATTTTCAAGGTCTAAGGCCCGTTCAGGACATGCTCTCTCTCTTCTAGTCACATTTCCACGACACAGGGGACAATGTATTCCGCTTTCTCTCATTGCAGTCAGGAAACATTTTCTACAGAAACTAAACCAAACATTTGTGACACGTTAACTACAGAAAAAAGTACTCTTTTCATTTCGATGATTAAACACAGCAGTTATGGGTATGTAATCATGCTAGGCTATTTGTATGTACATAAATCTAGAATTTTTAAAAACTGTACATGAATTTCTCAGTGTAAGACTATGTCTGGACTAGATGGGAATACTAAAGAAACTACTTTTAACATAATACAGGAAAAATAAATATTATATAACATTATCAGGGGAAGCATGGTACAAAGGAATGACTGGATCTTATCCTGTGTTGTTTAGCAGCTGATTGATTAACCACAATGGATCTCCATTTCCTCCCCTTACAAAATGAGAGAATGGACCACACATCAACTTTGTCTCAAACTGATGTACTTCAAGATGTTGTTCTATAAGATATGAATAGGCCTCCTACAGAAAGTGATTTTGGAAATTCAAGGATTATTCAAAGTTATTAAGGTTTCTCTGCTAAGGAAACCAAGTGTTGCCCAAACTTCTGTGGTCAGGATATATGAAAATTCCCACAACAGTGTGCAATGGAACATAATTTGAGAAATACTTAAGAACATAATTTGAGAAATACTTAAGAATCCTGGGCTTCCCTGGTGGCATAGTGGTTGAGAGTCCGCCTGCTGATGCAGGGGACACGGGTTCGTGCCCCGGTCTGGGAAGATCCCACATGCCGCGGAGCGGCTGGGCCCGTGAGCCATGGGCGCTGAGCCTGCGCGTCCGGAGCCTGTGCTCCACAACGGGAGAGGCCACAACACTGAGAGGCCCTCGTACCGCAAAAAAAAAAAAACAAAAAAAACCACAAGACTAACTGGAACACCAGTCTAGATCATGATACGGTCTACATTAAGGCAGGAGTAGGAAGGAGGGACAGAGGATCTCTATTTTAGAGACATAGTTCTCAATGTCTATGATTGTGTATGAAGGGGGGCGTCCTAGGTTAAAAAATAAAATATAATTTTTTGACAATTACTTGTGAGAGAATGAGAAAGAAAAGCATTTCTAATTTAGAAGACTCAGTAAAAGGTGACTGTATTAACCAAATTGAGAAATACTGGAAGAGTTGGTTTGACAGAAAAACGCAAGTTTAAAGTACCTACAGGGCTTCCCTGGTGGCGCAGTGGTTAAGAATCCGTCTACCAATGCAGGGGACACAGGTTCAAGCCCTGGTCCGGGAGGATCCCACACGCCGAGGAGCAGCTAGGCCCATGTGCCACAACTACTAAAGCCCGCGCGCCTGGAGCCTGTGCTCCGCAACGGGAGAGGCCGCCGCAATGAGAAGGTTGCGCACCGCAACAAGGAGTGGCCCCCGCTCACCACAACTAGGGAAAGCCCAAGCGCAGCAACGATGACCCAACCCAGCCATCAATCAATCAATCAATAAATGTATTAAAAAAATAAAGTACCTACAAAAAGCTCAATGCGTGTTATCCAGTAAACAAGTGGAAAATGGATCTGAAAATTGGGGGGAAGAATATGGAGAGCAGATAAGGTAAGAAGAACACTAAAGAAACAATCTAGAAAGATATAAACATTAAAGGAAGGTTCAAAGAAACAGAAGAACCAAGAGTAAGTAATGTTATAGAAGCCAAGTCTAATAAACTACCAAAGAGAAAACAGTAATTAAAGAGATAAAGGTAAAACTATCACCAAACTATTAAGCTAAACCTTCCTCTTTAAATAAAAACTGAAACTGTCAACAAAGTTCACACCAACAAAATTCATTACAGAGATAACCATGCATAAAATTGATAGAGCTTGAGTGAATGAAATGAAGCAGGTTAGTAACTATTAGCAGGTAAATTAGTCAATATGCTGGCTAATTTAACAATTACAAGTAAAATATAAACACAGAATATTAAAAGATTTTTTGAAACCTGGGTGTACAAACATAAGCTGTATTTAGAGGGAGTGGATAAAATAAACCAAAATTTCAAAGCCCACTTATTCAATACCTAAAATAGTATATGATAACACTGCATACCCACCAGAATGACCAAAATGAAAAAGGTGGAAAATACCAAGTGTTGAGGAGGATGTGAAACCAACCTAAACTTGCATTCAATGCTATAAAAGTGTAAACTGATACAACCATTTTGAAAATTAATACAACCATTTGGCAGTAGCTAATTAATTCCACTCCAAAGTATATACCCAACTGACGTGCATACCTCATCAGAAGAAATTTCCTAGAAAGTTCATTGCCACACTATTTGTAATAGCCAAAAGCTGAAAACCATACAAATGTCCATCAACAGAAAAATGCATAAACAATGACAGCATATCTGCAAAATTAAAACCATAGTATACCGTAATAAGAGTGAATTTGGATGTATAATGTTAAGCTTTGGAAGCCAAATGCAAAAGACTACAAGCTGCATGATTCTATTTTTATAAAGATCAAAGAGCAGGTAAAACTATATTGTTAAAAGTCAAAATTGTGGTGTCCTGGAAGAAGTGGGATACACTCCTTGGAGAAGTGAGGAATTTCTGAAATGCTGGTAATGGAGTTCTGGAGTTCTATTGCTTGATATGGGTGTTGAACATATAGGTGTGCTCAGTCTGAAAAACATTCACTGAGCTGACTTTTATGATGGGGCACTTTTCTGTTATGAATACTATACTTAATTTTTTTCAATTAGGAGTAAAAACAAGGGTAAATATGTTTAAACTGTTATAAAAATAGCTAAATTAATCTTCTAACTGGGCTTAAAAACAAACCAAAAAAAAAAATTGCTAGAAAATTTCCAGAGCTAAAAAAATACGTCTGCAAAATAAGAAACAACCAAATGACCAGTACAATGAATTTCTGAAAGATCTTCAACTGGATCACTAGAAAATCTTAAATAATTATTTTTTTCAACTTCTAATAGCTTCCAGAGAGGAAATAAAAAAAATATCTCATACTAAGGTAAGAGAATCAGATTAGCATCAAACTCATCAGCAATAACAAACAGATGACAAAACAATAGAATGATATGTTCAAAGTTCCGAGGGAAAGTGACTTATAATCTAAAATTTCATCTTCTGGATACTAAACTATTTGCTTTTTGAACCCTAGGCATTTCTGATAATGCAATAAATACTGAGAAACGACGCATTCTGCAAAACTGCACCCTAAAACTTACAGGGCTTGTGGGGAAAAAATGGTTGGGGTAAACTAACTACCTGTAGAACACTGTCACCAGAGGACTAACAAAAACCCAAACAGGGCTTCCCTGGTTGGCACAGCGGTTGAGAGTCCGCCTGCCGATGCAGGGGACACAGGTTCGTGCCCCGGGTCCGGGAAGAAGATCCCACATGCCATGGAGCGGCTGGGCCCGTGAGCCATGGCTGCTGAGCCTGCGCGTCTGGAGCCTGTGCTCTGCAGTGGGAGAGGCCACAACGATAAGAGGCCCGCGTACAGCAAAAAAACCAAAAAAACCCAAACAATACTAATAAAAATACTAACACATTTTAAAAGACATTTAAGTTCTTAATAAACATTTTACTCTAAAGCTTAAAAAAAAGAGGTGAGGGGTTAGAAAGGAGGGATTAAAGCTGATAAATTCCAGAGAGATCTCATGGCCAAACCCAACCAAGAAAAAAATGCAGGTTGTGCGTTTCGTACAGTAGTGTACAATTCTGTGGCTTGTTATATTCAACTGAGTTTTAGTGTACTTCTCTTCAGCAAATGTAACCATTTGCTAATGACTCAAAACATCAATGTGCAGGGGAAAAAAACACATATAAACCAATCCGTTCTGATATAATCTTGTATAACAACAGAATGTTATCACTGTTGAGTCTGTTATCACTTGTCTCTAACCTTGTTTGTGGTCTTTTGATATGGAAAATTTTTAATTTTTAAAATAGTCTAAATTCATCTCCTTTTCCTAAAATTACGGTTTGTGCTCATAGTCTTAAGCCTTCCCCTTCTCAAGATCAGGGATATTTCCCTACATTGCCTTCTACGAAGTTTAAGTTTTGCTCATCACATTTAAGTTTTTAACTCACCTAAAAATACCTTTATGTATAGTAAACAACAGAGATTTCATATGCAAAGCCATTATCCAAATACCATTCTACTGAATAAGCCATCTTTTCCCCATTGATTTGCCATGTCATATCTATCAAAGTTCTAATACCTGTATGGAACTATTTCTGGGCTCTCTAGTATATGTCCTACTGATCATTTATCTACTGCTGAATTAATACCATACCATTTTAATTACTGTAACTTCATAATACTACGTCATGGTATCTAGCAGGGTTGGTTCTATCTCTATGTTCTACTTTTTCCAAATTTTCTCATTTATTCATGGTCATTAACACATCATTATGACTTTTTAATCAGTTTTTCAAGTTCTACCAAAACAATGATGTTGAGACTTCATTGGAATTGCATTAGCTTTTTTAGAATCATCTGAGGGAGAAATGGCATCTTAATTTTATTGAATGGTTCTACCCATAAACATGTCATGTCTCTCCACCTATTTAGATTTCTTATGCTTTTCAGTAGTTTTTCAACTTTCCCTACAGAAGTCTTGACATTTTTACTAGATTAAATAATCTAATTATTTATAAACTATTTATAGTTTTTGTTGCATTATAAATAGGATTCTTTCTATTAATTTTTTATCTGATTACTGTTGGTATAAAAAAATGTTATTGATTTTTGTCTGTTGTTCTTATATCCAGAAACCTCTCTGTACATTCTTATTAGTTCTAATCATTTGTTAGTTGTTTCTCTTAGGTTTTTTTGTTTTTTTTTTTTGCGGTATGCGGGCCTCTCACTGTGGAGCCAGGCTCCAGACATGCAGGCTCAGCGGCCATGGCTCACAGGCCTAGCTGCTCCGCGGCATGTGGGATCTTCTCGGACCGGGGCACGAACCCGTATCCCCTGCATCGGCAGGCAGACTCTCAACCACTGCGCCACCAGGGAAGCCCTCTCTTAGGTTTTAGATGTAGTTTTATCATCTACAAATTATGACAATTTTATCTCTTTTTTCCCCATCTTTGTATACCTTATTTCTTCTTTTCTCACTGAATTGCCTAAAGCCTGAAATACAATGTTAAATGGTAGGGGGGATATAAATATCCTTGTCTAGTTCTTGACTAGAAAAGCACATAGGGTCTACTATTCAGTACATTTACTATAGATTTTAGGGAAGCTACCCTTAATTAGAATAAAAGTAAGTTCCATACTATTCCTAATTTGCTATGACATTTTATAATGAAATGCTGAACTCTATTAAATGCTTTTAGCATCTACTGAAATGATCATATGCTTTCAACATCAAAATTCTCTTCCTATTTTGAAGGTGTTCTTCATTATGTGATTTTCAGTGAAAATCAGTTCCTTCTGAAAGGACGAAAAACTGTGGGTCTGTCAATTCCTCCCAACAATTCTGTCAGTTTTCATCTAAAGTTATGTTGGTAGCTACAAAAAAGTTCAAGATTATTCCTTTTATCCACGTGAAATGACTTTCTTTCTTGTAATGCTATCTGAATTAAATGGTCTGATATTAATATTTCTATACCAGCTTTCTTTTAGCTGACATAGAAATATAAAGACTCAGAAAAGTTCCCTGAAAGACTCAGTTCTGCTGTAAAGTATCACACACATTCCTGGAAGTCACTGCAGTATGCAAAATCATCCAATAAAAACCACAGAGCTCATGGGAAAAACAGGGTTGGGGCACAACACACAAATGTACACATCCAAAAGAATACTCTATATAGGTTACAGATGCATTCACGTTTAAAAGTTTTAACTCAGCCTGGAAAAAATACGCACTACTCATTACAATAACTGTTAAAAATATTTTAGCTTTATGTTTTACATTCCCTAAGGGAAATACTTTAAGCAAATATGAATACAATTTATATGTATACTATGCTACTATTTGTGTTAAAAAAAAAAAGGCAGAGGGGGCTTCCCTGGTGTCGCAGTGGTTGAGAGTCCGCCTGCCGATGCAGGGGACACGGGTTCGTGCCCTGGTCCGGGAGGGTCCCACATGCCGCAGAGTGGCTGGGCCCGTGGGCCATGCCCACTGAGCCTGCGCGTCCAGAGCCTGTGCTCCGCAACGGGAGAGGCCACAGCAGTGAGGGGCCCGCGTACCGCAAAAAAAAAAAAAAAAGTCAGAGGAACGAATGTTATGTTCGTATCTACGTATGTATACATAATATGTCTGAAAGGATACCAAAGAAATCAATAGCGATATATACCGGGGAATTATGGGGCAGAGGATGATGCAAGGAGTGACAACAGGAATAAGAAAATTTGAGAGGGCTTCCCTGGTGGTGCAGTGGTTGAGAGTCCCCCTGCCGATGCAGGGGACACGGGTTCGTGCCCCGGTCCGGGAAGATCCCACATGCCGCGGAGTGGCTGGGCCCGTGAGCCATGGCCGCTGGGCCTGTGCGTCCGGAGCCTGTGCTCCACACGGGAGAGGCCACAACAGTAAGAGGCCTGCGTACAGAAAAAAAAAAAAAAAAAAAAAAAGAAAAGAAAATTTGAGGGAGTTCCCTGGCGGCCTAATGGTTAGGATTCCAGGCTTTCACTACTGTGGCCTGCATTCAATCCCTGGTTGGGGAACTGAGATCCCACAAACCATGTGGCACGGTCAAAAAAAGAAAAAAAAAAATCCCAAGTCAAATCTTAGTAACTAAGCACAGCTATCCCTTAAATAGATACTAAAACTACTTCTTGAAGTCTGGCAAAAATATATCTTAGAAAGCAAAAATGATTTACAAAGGTGCAAAAGCAATTTAATGGAGGAAGGATAAAATTTATTTAATAAATGATGCTGGAGCAACTGGAAATCCATAGGCCAAAAAAATGAAACCCATTGAAGTCTGCCCCTTTATATAAAAATTAACTCAGGGCTTCCCTGGTGGCGTAGTGGTTGAGAGTCCGCCTGCCGATGCAGGGGACACAGGTTCGTGTCCCGGTCCAGGAAGATCCCACATGCCATGGAGCGGCTAGGCCCGTGAGCCATGGCCGCTGAGCCTGCGCGTCCGGAGCCTGTGCTCCGCAACGGGAGAGGCCACAGCAGTAAGAGGACCGCATACCGTAAAAAAAAAAAAGAAAAGAAAAGAAAAAGAAAAAAAAGAAAATTAACTCAAAACAGATCATAGACTATAGTAAACTGGGTAATGGCCATCCAAAGATACATTCACTTCCTAATTCCCAGAACAAGTTAATATCACCTTATATCGTAACAGATCTGATTATCGTTAAAGATTTGGGGATGAGGAAATTAGCTGGAATTATCCAGGTGGGTCCTAAATGTCACCACAAGTGTCTTTATAAGAGAGGCAAAGGGAGATCTGACACAAACACACAGGAGAAGCCATATTGAGATGGAGGCAAAGACTGGAGTGATGTGCCCCCAGCTACTCGAGGCCCTGCCAACACCTTGATTTTGGCCCACTGAAATTGATTTCAAACTTCTAGCCTCTAGAACTGTGAAAAAATTAATTTATGTTGTTTTAAGCCACCAAGTTTGTGGTAATTTGTTACAGTGGCCCTCAGAAACCAATATGCAGAGTTAAATGTGAAACATTAAACTATAAAACTTTAAGAAAAAAATAGAAAATATTCACAACACAGAGCTACACAGAGTTCTTAGACTTAAATGTTAAAAACACATTCCATAAAAGGAAAAACTGACAAAGTGGACTTCATAAAAATTTAAAATGTTATTAACAATCTTAAAAAAGATAGTTAAGTAGATAAAAAGACAATCCAAAGACTAGAAAAAAATATTTGTAAATCATATACCTAACAAAGGAGTAGTATCTAGAATACATAAAGAAGTCTCAAAGCTCAAAAGTTAGAAAGCAAATGATCCAATTAAAACATAGGCAAAAGACACTGAAGAGACATGATTTTAACCTAAGATATACAGGTAGTAAACATGCACATGAAAAGATGTTTAACATCATTAGCCATTAGTAAAATACAAATTAAAATCATGAGGTATCACTACACAGATTGAAATGGCTTAAAATTTAAAACAATGACAGGGACTTCCCTGGTGGCACAGTGGTTAAGAATCTGCCTGCCAATGCAGGGGACATGGGTTTGAGCCCTGGTCTGGGAAGATCCCACATGCTGTGGAGCAACTAAGCCCATGTGCCACAGCTACTGAGCCTGTGCTCTAGAGACCGCGAGCCACAACTACTGAGCCCACACGTCACAATTACTGAAGCCCATGCGCCTAGAGTCCATGCTCCACAACAAGAGAAGCCACCACAATGAGAACCCCATGCACCCCAACGAAGAGTAGCCCCCGCTCGCCGCAACTAGAGAAAGCCCACGCACAGCAATGAAAACCAACGCAGCCAAAATAAATAAATAAATTTATTAAAAAATAGTAAAAAATAAAACAATGACAACATGAAATGCTGGCGAGGATGCAAAGAAACTGGATCACTCATACACTGCTCGTGGGAATATAAAATGGTATAGATACTGTGGAAAATAGCTTGGCATTTTCTTAAAAGACAAAACATGCAACCACCATATGACCCAATAATTGCATTCATTGCATTCTTGGGCATTTATCCTAGAGGAATGAAGGCTTATGTTCACACAAAAACCTGTACATGAATATTTATAGCAGCTCTATTTGTAATAGTCAAAAACTGGCTATTCCAGATTTCCTTCAGTGAATGAATGTTTAACCAAAATCCATACCACGTATGGATTCATATTCACCAATAAAAGGAACTAATGATAACACACAACCTGAATCTCCAGAAAATTATGCTGAGTGAAAAAAGAAATTCCAAAAAGTTACATATTGTTTGATTCCGTTTATATAACATTACTTAACATTCTTTTTTTGCTAACAGCTCTATTGAGATTTAAGTCACATACCATATCCCATTCACCCATTTAAAGTGTACATTTCAGTGGGTTTTTTACTGTTATTTACAGAATTGTGCAATATTTAAGATTCTTAAAATGTCAAAATTATGGAAATAGATAACATGGGACTTCCTCGGAGGTCCAGTGGTAACAAATCTGCCTTCCAATGCAGGGGACACAGGTTTGATCCCTGGTCGGGGAACTAAGATCCCACTTGCTGTGAGGCAACTAAGCCCGTGCGACACAACTACTGAGCCCACGCACCTCAACTAGAGAGCCCTCATGCCGCAAACTACAAAGCCCACACCCCACAAGTAGAGAGAGAAAACCCACACATCATAATGAGAGATCCTGCATGCCGCAACGAAGATCCTATGTGTTGCAATGAAGACCCAATGCAGCCAAAAATAAAAAATAAAAAGTAAATAAAATTAAATTAAAATTAAAAAAAAAAGAAATAGAGAACGTGTGAACATTAGTGCTTGCCAAGGGTTAAGGAGGCACAGGGTGGGATCAAGAGGAAAGTGGGTGTGGCTATAAATGAGCTATGTGAAGGATCTTTGTGATGATGGAAACGTTCTTTATCTTTACTCTATTAAGAAGGAAGATATCCTGGTTTTATTTACAAAATATTACCATTAGGGGAAACTGGGCCAGGGTACACAATTTCTGTATTACTTTACAACTACATGTGAATCTACAGTGGTCTCAAAATAAACAGTTTAACTTATCCGTATATTATAATGCATATTCACTTAATAAATACATATTAAATACTTACTACATAACAGAACTAGGGACATATCAGGGAACAAAAGTCATGAAAATCCCTACCCTGATGGGACTTACAGCATTGTGTGCATGCAGGTACTTGTGGCAAGTTTGTGTATATATACTATATCCAAAAACATTTTAACAAGTCATATTATACTGTGCTAAAAATAGTAAAAGTAATTAATGAAAGTGAAGAATCCCAAAGAATCAAATTATTTTAAGAATTCAAATATACTAAAAAGATTTTTAAAAGAATGGAAAAGGAATGCCCTCTAAGAAATACTGAGGTCAACTAAATAAGATAGGCAAATTAATAAAGATTCAAAAGCACACATCATATATCTTAGTAGATTCCAGGTAAGTCCAAAAATGGACAATTTTTTTTAAAAGATTCAAGAAACAGAAAAAATGGAATAGCATTGTAACTTTAGATAAAGAGAATCAAGTATTTCAAACCTGAATGTATAAGAAAATGTAATAATATACCAAAAACAAAGCAACTGACAGGAAAATAATGTAAAATAATAAATTACAATAATTATTAAATCAGTCATAGAAATGATCACAAATGTACCTACACATTCTAAACAGTAAAATTATAAATTAGTATATAAAAATTTAATATGGAAAAATGCACATAGCCATATGTTGCTAGCAACTGAAGAAACAAATTTTAAGGCGACTTCTAGACACCATGAACTGTATTAAACTAACAAAATATTGCTTTAAAAAAATGCTCAACGGGGCTTCCCTGGTGGCGCAGTAGTTGAAAGTCCGCCTGCCGATGCAGGGGACAGGGGTTTGTGCCCCGGTCCGGGAGGATCCCACATGCCGCGGAGCGCCTGGGCCGTTGGGCCTGCGCGTCCGGAGCCTGTGCTCCGCAGCGGGAGAGGCCACAACAGTGAGAGGCCTGCGTTATCACACACACACACAAAAAATGCTCAACGTAGCGAATATCCTGCTCGGGCTGCGCGCTAGGCCACGGCACAAGCACCGGAAGATGGGGCCGCCCGCCCGGCGCCCCGGGTCCCTGCCCGCCGGCCGCCCCGGCGTCCCCCACGAGGCCCCGGCGTCCCCCACGAGGCCCCA
Source organism: Mesoplodon mirus (assembly GCF_964341445.2). Lineage (NCBI taxonomy): Eukaryota > Metazoa > Chordata > Mammalia > Artiodactyla > Ziphiidae > Mesoplodon > Mesoplodon mirus. The sequence continues at coordinate 47,229,770 of NC_138989.1, read as the reverse complement.
GAGCCAAGGGCCAAGCGGCCGCGGACGGCAGCGTAGAAGGCGCGAGGTAGTGATGATCTTCAAAATGAAGTCTCTGGAAAATGTTCAGTTCTCTGCAGGAACTACAAAAATGGAAGGAAAGAACATTTTCAAAACGAAATTGTTGCCACCGCAATGAAGAGTAGCCCCCGCTCGCCGCAACTAGAGAAAGCCCGTGCACAGCACTGAGCCCGTGCACAGCAACGAAGACCCAACGCAGCCAAAATAAATAAATAAAATAAAATAAATTAATTTTTTTAAAAAAGCTCTTTCAAAAAAAAAAACGGAATTGTTGTGAAAGTGTGTTTACAACTAACTGATACTATTGACAGTTTTTTTTTTCTTTTTCGCTAATGAAACACTTTAAGAAGATTGTATTTATGGTCAAAGGAAACTGGACTAACCATGCGGCCGAAGACTTTTCCCGCCACGACCTACTCTGGGAACAGCCCGCAGCGGCTGCAGGAGATCCGCGAGGGGCTTGAAGCAGCCGCCCAAGACCCCCGCCCCGGGGCCTCCAGCAGGGCCGAGCAGTGACGCTGTGCTGAACGCCAAGGCCCTGGGGGGCCAGGCAGCAGCAGCAGCAGCAGAGGAGGACAGACCCAAAGTTCGGGCCTTACCAGAAAGCCCTGAGAGAAATCAGGTACTCCTTGCTGCCCTCTGCTAATGAATTGAGTGAGCCCTTCAGCCGCCGCAGAAGTAAACCGACAAATGCTGCAGTAACTGGTGGACGTGGGCTGTGACCAGATGGGTGGATGCTCCCAGGAGGCTGCCCATCTGGGGTGCAAAGGAGACCAGTAGAGGTCCCTGGAGAGGGGTTTCTAGGCTACAAACCCAAGGCCCTTTCTGTGTCCCATTGCACTGTTTTCCACCTCCTCTCCAAAACCATCTTGTTAGCTGCTTTCCTTTTCAGGCAAGATCCAAAGATTTCTCAACTCTCCTGAAATTGTGTCACGTGCACTTTCTGTCCTCTGTGATGATGGGAAGGCTTTCCCACGTAGCCCTTTCCTTGGGGTTTATTTGGCTTATTCTGAGCTGTCATGGGGAAGAGACTGGCTTCCTTGAACCTGTGTTTGGTCTGTGCATTTTTTAACTCAGCTACGGGTAAGGTTGGTTAACATGAGTTGGCTCTTTGCCTCTGTTTTCTCCTGTTTTAAAAGATAGCCATCTATGCTGTTAGAGGAGACGTAACTATATTAAGGGAACGAGAAAGGCTAGAAAATAAAAAGCTTGAGAAATTTTTTTTTTAAATGCTGGCAAAGATGATGGAATACAGATATACTTTAATAGTCTAAATGGCATTATGTAAATTAGCCCAATTTTGTGGAAAGCAACATGACATCTATACAAACAGCAGTAACTATTTATTGAGCACTTAGGCAGGGTTTCAGAAACTTTAATCTTGAATTCTTAAGAATAAATAAATGTTTTAAAAGTTCCTTTATTTGGGCTTCCCTGGTGGCGCAGTGGTTGAGAGTATGCCTGCCGATGCAGGGGACGCGGGTTCGTGCCCCGGTGCGGCTGGGCCCGTGAGCCATGGCCGCTGGGCCTGAGCGTCCGGAGCTGTGCTCCTCAATGGGAGAGGCCACGGCAGTGAGAGGCCCGCATACCGCAAAAAAAAAAAAAAAAAAAAAGTTCCTTTATTTTACAAACGAGGAAACTAAGACTTTCAAAATAAATAAACCTATATGAGACTGAAGGCAAGATGATACTTCATTGAAAACAAGGCCCTGCACGTTCCTTCTACCTCAGGGTCTTTGCCCAGAATGTTCCCTCACCCCAAAATACTCTATACACAAACACAGCCCTCCACAAATTAACACCTACACATCACAAATCTCAGCAACAATTTCACTTCCTCAAGAAAGGTCTTTATTACGAACCCATCCACCCACCAACCCACCTAGATCTGGTCCCCTTCTTATATTCTCTCCTTAAACCTATGAGTTTGTAACTGCACATGTATCTGAGTGTTTATTTGAATTAAAATGTGTCTCACCAATGCCAGTTCTGAAGACAGGGATCATATCTAACCGTACACCACTGTAGGTATAACACAGAGCTGGGCACCTAGTAGGAATTCATTAATATTTGTTAAAGCAATGAATGCTAATTTACCTTAATCTAATCCAAAATTTTACTTAACCCAAGACCAAGATATAATCCACAGTCCTCAAATCAAAACCATAAGCAGCTTCCATGTACAAAACACTTCAACAGAGCTATAATCATCCTTGTGTGACACAGCTGACAAATTCCCTTGTATTTACCCTCTGACCCAGCAATTCCACTTGTGAAAATTTATCTTACAGGAAAAACTCTCACATGTGAAATGGTATTCATACAAGTTTAATCAATGTGCCATTATTCGTAACAGCAAAAGATTGGAAACAACCTAAGTGTCCACAGATAAGAGACTGGATAAATAAATAAATAATTTAATAATTAAAAAAAATAATCAAACAATGGAACACTAGAACACTAAATATGTTCCATGGGGTCAGGAATTTTTGTCTGGTTTGTTGAACCCTAGAATCTACATTAGTATTATTGGCACATAATGGACACTCAGTGTTGGCTTACTGAATGAATGAAAACTCTACAATCTCCCCCCACCCCCCCTAAAAAAGAGTAAGAAGGCCCTTTATGTACTGATATAGAATGACCTCCAATACAGTAAAACATGAAAGTAGCAAGGTACAAAAGAATGCATACAGTATGCTGTTCTCTGGAAGAATAGATAAAGTAACAGTGATTGCGAGAGACAATCATATAATTTCCTTTTGTACCTTTAAAGCTGTGAATTACAATATTCTCCATTCACAATAATATCTTCGATATTAAATATCTGGACCAAAAAACTTGAAACAGCCTCCTTTCTGTTTACAATAATAATCTAGCTTTTTGTGTTAGATGCTATAGTTATTAAACTAAACATAATTTTATATTTTTATGGGTTTTGAAAACTATAAAACACACATACAAGATTATTAGCATTCACAAACATTATCTCATTTGGCCCTTGCAACAACCCTGTGAAACAGGTTGTTTCTACCCCTGTTTTATGGAGAAGAAAACAGGCTGAAAGGAGTTAAATGACTTGACCAAGTGATACAGCTAGTAAGCTGTGGTCTACCAACACAAACCCACCATTCATACATTTATTCAATACCAAATACATACAGTAGGCTCAGGTAAGTACAAGTAAACCTGGGTTGCTGCCTTTTAAGAGCTTACAGTCTAGTAGGAGTCTGCCTTCCAATGCAGGGGACGTGGGTTCGATCCCTGATCGGGGAACTAAGATCCCACATGCCGCAGGGCAACTAAAGCCTGTGCGCCGCAACTACTAAGCCCGTGCCACAACTAGAGAGAAGCCCGCGTGCAGCAATGTAGAGCCCGCGCGCTGCAATGAAAGATCCCATGTGCCGCAGCTAAGACCTGATGCAGCCAAAAATAAATAGATAAATATTTTTAAAACTTGTTAAAAAGAGCTTCCAGTCTAACTGGTGAGAATGGCATCAGTCAAATCGTCTGATCCCCAAAATATTATGATTATGAACTGTGATAAGAAATACAAAGAGGGATTTCCCTAGTGGCGCAGAGGTTAAGAATCCACCTGCCGGGGCTTCCCTGGTGGCGCAGTGGTTGAGAATCTGCCTGCTAATGCAGGGGACACGGGTTCGAGCCCTGGTCTGGGAAGATCCCACATGCCACGGAGCAACTAGGCCCGTGAGCCACAGCTACTGAGCCTGCGCGTCTGGAGCCTGTGCTCCGCAACGAGAGGCCGCGATAGTGAGAGGCCCGCACACCGCGATGAAGAGTGGCCCCCGCTTGCCACAACTAGAGAAAGCCCTCGCACAGCAACGAAGACCCAACACAGCAAAAATAAATAAATTACTAAACTCCTACCCCCAACATCTTCTTTAAAAAAAAAAAAAAAAAGAATCCACCTGCCAATGCAGGGGACATGGGTTCGATCCCTGGTCCGGGAAGATCCCACATGCCTCGGAGCAACTAAACCCGTGCACCACAACTACTGAGTCTGCACTCTAGAGCCCACGAGCCACAATTACTGAGCCTGTGTGCCACAACTACTGAAGCCCGCATGCCTAGAGTCTGTGCTTCGCAACAAGAAAAGCCACCGCAATGAGAAGCCCACGCACTGCAAGGAAGAGAAGCCCCCGCTCGCCACAACTAGAGAAAGCCCACACGCAGCAACAAAGACCCAACACAGCCAAAAATAAATAAATAAATTTATTTTAAAAAAAGATGGCCTAGAGCAGCAATTATTATATCAGCAAGAAACCACGTAAGCCTGGCTTTCAGATTTATAACAAGTACGTAGGAAAGAAGGTATTTTGAAAATATGTATATATGTATGTATGTATGTATGTATGTATGTATGTATTTATTTTTTGCGGTACGCGGGCCTCTCACTGTTGTGGCCTCTCCCGTTGCAGAGCACAGGCTCAGCGGTCATGGTTCACGGGCCCAGCCGCTCAGCGGCATGTGGGATCTTCCCAGACCGGAGCACGAACCCGCGTCCCCTGCATCTGCAGGCGGACTCTCAATGACTGCGCCACCAGGGAAGCCCTGAAAATATGTATTTAGAGCATGACTGCCCAAACAGGATACCAATAAAGGTGTTCAAATTGTAAGAAATATTAAGTGAAAATTCAGGGACTGGATAATCCAAAGCAGGTCAATAAAGAATCATACAAATCTGTGCTTAATGAGAAGTGGAGGGTGATTTATATTACTTCATTTTAAAAGATGCTTCCTGGGACTTCCCTGGTGGTCCAGTGGTTAAGACCCTGCGCTGCCAATGCAGGGAGCACAGGTCCCATCCCTGGTTGGGGAACTAAGATCCTGCACGCTACCTGGCGTGGCCAAAAAATAAAATAAAAATAAAATAGGCCCCGAAGCAAACAGATTAGATTTCCATTTTTAAGAATCTGGCAAGGCATCAACTTGTTATTATATGTAATTTTCACTGTGATAGAGCTTACTTCTAACTGTACAGAGTTATTTATTTAACCATTCAAAATAGAGAAGGGAGGTTTGGTTTAAAGAGTCTTTGAAGATTACAAAGGGAAAAAAAACAAGAGATAAATACCCTACCACTATGCCAGTCTGTACCTTCTGAAACATACCTGCTCAACTTTCATATTCTTAATTCATCTTTACATGTTTTTCAAAACATCTGACCACTCTAAGGCATCTGACACTGCTGACTACCTTTCCTTAAAATTCTTCTCGGTTTCCTGTCACACTCTATCTTGGTTTTCTTCCTGTTCTTATCCATTCCTTCTCAGGCTGTTCTTTTCTCCGCTCTACATTTAAATATATATTCTCCAGCACTTTGTTCTATCTAGATCTCTGTTATCTTTCAATTTATACACCTCCTCCAGGGGCTACATTCATACTCACAGCTTTAGTTCCATGTATTCCAGATCTACGTACATACACTTAACTATTGGACATACAATCATCAAATCTTACACAGTCTCCTTAAAATGTCAGGAATCTCTTCTCTCCATTCCCTCTATCATTACCTTGGTTCAGGTTCTAATCATTTCTCTCTGACAGAGCAATGAATGACCTCTTCACTAGTCTCACCAGTACCAAGCTAGACAAGGCTAGTAATTAGTAAGCATTCTAAAATTTAAATGTGACCATGCTGCTCCCCTGCCAAAATTATTCAGTAGGTCTCTATGGCTTTCAGGAAGAAGTTCAAATTGGCTTACACAGTAAATTCCTGCCACTGTCGCTAAGCTCCATCTCTACCACACTCATCTTTTGGCCAAACTTTGTAATCGGGATACAGTCATCCTCTGTAACCCCTCCTCACCTCTGCATATGCTGTAAACCTAATCAGGGTATTCCCCAACAATCCCTGAATACCAATTCTGACCTAAAGTATAACTTCATCCAGGAAATCTCTCCTATACTCATAGGCTAATTTAGATACCTGCTCTCAAGGCTCACATAAATTCTCCTCCTCAGTTTCTTCCATACCAATCACATTCATGTATAGGTCTTCTCCATTAGACTATTAACATTCTCCAGAGAAAGAGCACTTTGTTTTGTTTTGGCCTCACAACACGTGCGACCTTAGTTCCCCGACCAGGGATCGAACCAGTGTGGAGTCTTAACCACTGGACAGCCAGGGAAGTCCCAGAGAAAGAGCACTTTGTATTCCCTGTACCTGACACACAGAAGGCATCTGACAATTGCTGTTTGAAGGAATGAATGAGGATTAAATGGGAATTTATATTTTGGTAAAGTTTTTCCAGTGATAATGAACTTGCTCCTTTTACTAGAATGGGCAAATCCTTCACTACAGTTGAAATGGCACAGGGGCTGAAAGCTCTTATCACCACATCTCTCACTACTGATGAACAAAAAATTAATTTTGTAGCTAAATATAAATTTGTTTAAAGGCACAGGTTTGTCCTCTGTAAAAAGGGAAAAGCAAATGACATTCTAAACTAGGTTATTTAAAACAGAATTCTATTTCCCCACCAAACTCCTCCCAATCAATACCCTGTTCCACCATTACCACCCTTTCCAAAGAAAACTTTTTCTCCGTCCACCTTAATTTACTGTTTAGCCAGAACCTTAGAGCAACTGTGTGTGCATCTGAGAGGGGACAATGCTGGTAAATGAGGGGATGGAGGAAGGTGAGTAGTAGGTGTCCAGTTCTCTTAACAAAACCTACTCCATTATTTTCTTTCCACATCCCAGCCCAGGGAGGTGATTTAAGAAAAGCCCTCAACAATCATCTTCACTCGCTTTTCCACAGCCTTGAGGTCAAGCCAAAACTACAGCTTGATTTAATAAAATGTCTCACGAGGGAAGTGAACTAGAGCAAACTGCACGGAATTTTGAGGGGAACTAGAGATTACAATGAGTTCTATGAGGTCAAACACCCAACAGGTAATTGAAATGATTCTGTCCGGAAAAGACCTACTGCCTCACTGTGCCCTCCTCCCCTCCCTGTCTTCCACCCACTGCCAGCCCAAGCACAGAAAAGGCATCAAGTTATAATAAACACTAACAGATTAAAGACTAAAAAGTATACACTGCTCCCTAAACATCTCAAGATATTTTTCTAACAATCTGCATTTGTTGCACCAAATGATAAAGGAATAAGATTGTCATTCATCTCTCATAAGCGGCAAAAATATAACTGGCGTAACTTCTATGGTGAAAAGTCACATACTCTTGGGCTCACACAACCACTACCACTAGGAATAAGGTAGACAACAGTGCAGGTAAGACTGGGGATCGGAGTGACAAGAGTGGGTCTCAAGAAACAACTGTAAGGAAGTTTGTGATTAAGAACCCCAAGTTCGGGCTTCCCTGGTGGTGCAGTGGTTGAGAGTCCGCCTGTCGATGCAGGGGACACGGGTTCGTGCCCCGGTCCGGGAAGATCCCACATGCCACGGAGCGGCTGGGCCCGTGAGCCACGGCCGCTGAGCCTGCGCGTCCGGAGCCTGTGCTCTGCAGTGGGAGAGGCCACAACAGTGAGAGGCCCGCGTACCGCAAAAAAAAAAAAAAAAAAAAAAAAAAAAAGAACCCCAAATTCAACAACCCATTCTTTACAAAATTATAGAACCGCCCCTCCCCCAAAAAAAGGTCGAAGGAGAAATCGATTTAGAAACTTGTTCGACTCTTTTCAGCTATTTGTAAGCACACAGAACTTTCAAGCCTGGGTGTACTTTTTCAAATAGAGATTTCCAAGCCTCAGCTGCCAGAAATTCTTTATAAGTTTGTAATGGAGCCTGGGAACTGGCATGTTTACTTAAAAAGCTCCCCAGGGACTCTGGTCAGCAGCCAGGTGTGTCAGAAATGCTATACACCTTTACCAGAAAGGCTCCTTCTAACCCTTACGGACACCCTACGAGTCTATACTAATTATCGAAGTTCTTCCTAACAGCACCAGGCCACCTCACCGAATCCCTCTGTGTTCTCCATCACCCCTAGGATTACTGCCTTAATTTCAGTTCATTCCTCACAACAGCGGTCTATCTTTCTCATCTCCACCCTTGTAGTATTCAAGTAATAAGCAGACGGGTAAAACAAAGGGAAACTATCACTTCAATACCCGGAAATCCTGTCAGTTCTAACATATGAGGGAAGCAAACCCATTCTAGGTCATTCCAACCTGCATGAATTTTGAACGCATCGAAACACTTTCAAGCGTGGTCTGTGAAGCGGGTCTGAAAGGTTAAGTTAGAAGAGAGCTCCTCGATCTGGAAAGGATGGGCCAAGGTTCTGAAAGGATGAGGGAGACTTGAAAGCGGGGCGGGTCGCGGAGCCGGGCGAGCGGGCCTTGCGGGCACCTCTGGCCAGTTCTGACACCCGACACCCCAGCCTTCACTCAGGTTGCTAGGAAACAAAAAGGCTCCACATTCCCTGCAATTCCTCCCGGGCCTGCAGGAGAAGACAGGGGCCTCGGGGCCCGAGGACGCCACGGGGACGGGCCTGGGCACTGCCCCGGGGACGCGGCAACGAGGCAGCTCCGGGGCCCGGGAGCTCCGGCTGAGGGGCCAGGCGCAGGGAGCGGGCCGGGAGTTCGGGGGGAGGGCGGCCTGGCCTCCGACCGGCCGCGAACGGGCCCTCGGCGCCGAGCAGCGCCCGGGGAGGCCGTGGCGGGCTCCGCTCCCGCCAGGCCGCAGCCCAGGGTCCGGGGCGGGGTGAGGGGCCTAAATGACCACCCGGCTCCGCGCGGGGGAGGGGGCGTCTACTCACACGTGCTGACAAGCCGCGGTCCGTACGGGCGTTTTGAGCACCTCCTGACAGACGGGGCAGTAGAAATCATCTTCGGTGTAGGACGTGGCCGCGGAGAGCTCCTCCGCCATGGCGGGAGATGGGGGACGAGGTTATGGCGGCGGCAGCGGCCCAGGTGGCAGCGTCGACCCGTGGCCCGACTCCCTGTGTGAACCAGGAGGGGGCGGGGAATCGCGTCAGGAAGCGGCTCGCGCCAGGAAGGAGGCGGGGCCCTGGAGGGGCGGGACAGAACGCCGAGACGCTACGGCCGCACGCGCCGGGCGAGGGTAAATCCCCGGGTTGCTGCTCTTGCCGGGGCAGGACGGGGAGGCGGCGCTGGGCGGGAGGCGGCGGCCGAAAGCCCGGCGATTGGCCTCACTGACGTTTCCACGAGCGCCCGCGAAGGGCGACCCCGCCTGAGGCCACTCCCTTACCTGGCTCCGCAAGGCAGCCGCGACTCAGCCCTCTTCTGCGCCTCCGGCGTCCTTTTCCCAGGCCTTTCGGCTCCTTTTCCCCACCTCCTCCCCGAGCCCCCCACCCGCGCAGCCGGCTTTCGGCCGCAACCTACGCTTTTCCGCGGCTCCCCGCCCCGCCCCTACACTCCGCTTGCGTAGACGCTCACTTAGGTGAGCCAGCTTCACGGGCTAGCGTTGGTAGAGAAGCCGGGCGCCGTCCTCCGGCTTCTTGTCCAGCCGCTGCCCCCTTCGCAGCTGAGGCCGGGGACGGAGTGGCGGGTGGAGTGTGCTGGGCCCATCGACCTTAAACAGGGCCGGGCCCGAGGCTCATGGTGCACGTGGATCCCACCGCGGCATCGCGCTGCCTGCAGCCTGCCCGGCAGGTCACCGAACATAAGGCGGCGAGCGCGGGCCCGATGAGGGGGTGGAGGGCGGCCTCCATAGCAAACGGCTTGTGACGTATGCAGCAGCTTGTGACGTCAACAGCTGGGTGTTCGCTGTACCCCCAGCTTCCCTAGAGCAGGGATCCCCCTTCGAGCCACTCCTATCAAATATATTGGGGTTTTCAGGAATTTTCCCTCAAAAAATAGCATTACATGGTATTAAATATTTGGTCCTTGTTGTTGCCCTTGTCAGAATGTTTGGTTCATGTCAAGGTGTGTTAATGTAATAATCCGTTATGGGATTTTAATCCTTCGGAGAGGAAAAATTAAAGCCCTCTTGAGAGGGTTTCAGCTTTAGACCTTAACACAGTGTGAGTGACGAGTTACAGTCGCAGATGCGGTTTTCCACCAACACCTTTGTTTTGTTGATAGCTTTGAAGAAGAATGAGGTGGAAGCGTGAACCTAGGCATTTCACCGTTATTCAGTAATTTAAATGCTTTTTTGTTTGTTTGGTTTGGTTTGGTTTTGGCCATGGTGCATGTGGGAATCTTAGTTCCGGACCAGGGATTGAACCTGTGCCCCCTGCAGTGGAAGTGAGTAGTCTTAACCACTGGACTGCCAGGGAAGTCCCAAATGTTTCTTTCTTTTTCTTTTTTTTTTAAATGGGCCCTTAATTCCGAGATATATCCACACAATTGATAGATCTATAAGGTGAGGTCACAACCACATGAATGGAGCTAAAGAAATCTAGAACATTATAAAGCATCCTCAGTTTGCTTCAGAAAAGAAAAAGGTTTCATTAGCATGCTTTGTTAAAGCTTTCCGCTGTGAACAAAATAAATCATAGAAGCCACTGAAAGGCCTAGTTAATTCAATTCTGTCATTTATTGTCTACGGTGTCCTTGGCACTGTGTTAGATGTTATGCAGGTGTCATGAACTTTGCTCTCAATTCATTTATACTCTTGGATATCTATCAAAATGAAAGGACAAAAAATGGTATTTGCCGAAGTATTAAATTTTTCATTAACAGTGACTATAATGAGTCTAGGAAGAAGAACGATTGGATTTGTATGGACTTAGAGAAAACCTCATGGAGGAAATGGGTCTTAATGTTCATCTTTAAATGACAATTCCTAGAGTAATACTCACTGAATTATTTGTCCAATGAACAGCGAATTCCCTCCACCACCAAACTACATTTTGTATTTTTTTTCTCCCTTTCCTCCGTAACAAGGCAGAGCAAGAAGGCCAATTTTAGCTTCAGATTTCTTGGGAGGAGGAAGAGTGCTTGATGGGGGGGGGTACTTAATCGCAGTAGTCCAGGTGCTTTTCAAATTCTCTTATAAAATGGTTCTTGGATTCCAAATTTCACATTTTCAATAATATATTCCCAATCATATTTTACTTATTTTGACCACTTTAGGAAGTGGTATTTTCTGCTTACTAGAATGTTTCCCTTTACTCATTAAGAATCCTTAACCAGAACATTAATTTTGTGACTTATAATTTTACTTGCTTCATTCTTTCTCTAATGGCAGCCTTACTCATGCCCTAATCCAAACATGTTTGTATTACTTCTCATATACTCTGAGACTCAAATAAGCAGTTGACATACATGTAAGCATATAGTTGGCCATATGTGGAAATACATCAAAAATGTGGGTATAAGGAAAATGTAGTTACCCACTGAGAGTTAAGCTTAGAAAAATAAACCATAAATGCCAAAAGACACAATCTTCTGTCTTGGCAGCATTTCATACAAAAAACTACTTGATATTTTTAGGGCAGCATCACAGTTTTACTCCAATTACGTTCAGCTGTGTAAATAAAACCTCCTCAGGTTTGGGGCATAGGGGGAAAACCCTAAATGTTAGACCAGCTTTATAAACTTAGTCTGTTGAAATAATTTAAACATTTCCTTTAAGTTTAGGTTAAAACACTCAATCTGTTAACAGTCCATTTCCCTCAGTTGGCTCCCCTCAAAATGGCATCTGGAATAAGAGGAAGGACAAAGGGTAGCCGACATGAATTTGAGACACTACTGGGGAATCTTGGTCCTGCAGGTCTCCTTTGAATTCTTGCTGGACTTTTCTGCAGAGAAGATAATTTTGGCTGCTCTCTAAAATGCAGTGAGTCTTGGGCATTGTGCTGCTGGTACCTGCTGGTGAGGGCTACTCTGGCCTGTCTTGCCCGGGTCAAGGCCTTGTCCCCAGCGCTCATCTCTCCTCTCAACCTCCTCTCCTCAACACACCTTTCTTCAACTTTTTGTTCCAACCATAATCCTGTTGATGAAAATTAATCAGTCGATCTAAGAAAGAAATGGAAAATTTTATTCGAGCCAAATTTGAGGATTATGACCTGGGAAGAGTATCTCAAAAAGCTCTGAGAACTGTTCTGCCTATTAGAAGTCAAGGCACAGTTTTATAAGTTTTTTGAGACAGAGGACAATACATCAAATGACATTACTGACAGTTTACATAATCCAGATCTAAGTGTCATGTCATCATGGTGGGTCACGTGACCCCTTACAAGCTCAAGGAGGATCGTTATCTTTTAAGGAGTTGTCTTGTTGATGCTAAGGAGAACATTATTCCTTATGGTTCAACAGGTATTCCTGCTGATGGGGGAGGTTTGGTCGATGCATAATGCAGATACATGATGCACAGTGGTGGGAGAGAGGAAGCCAAAGGGCAGAGAAGAATTTTTTATGTTTACATTTTTGTCTTGCCATAAAATATGAATTTTATTTCACAATCCCTTAGACTGGAAAGAATGGACCTTTCCCCTTGCTGTTTATGGCTGATTGGGCTGATTGGGTGCTCCCATATGTAAAACTCTTCAGTCAAGTCTACCTAGCCAGGTAATTAACATACTAAAGGGGGAGATAAGTGAATTTAGAAAATTAATTACTTTCTTGACAAAGCCTGGCTTTGTCTTGTTACAAAACCTTCAAAGTTTTGCTGGTAAAATTGACTGCCTTTGAAGAAGTGAACGGGGAAGCTGGGAGATGGAATAGAAGAGAGGCTCATCTTTCACTGTCTACCCTTCTGTATCTTTTTAAATTAGTACCATGTGCGGTGCTGACCTTCAGCTGCTTGGCAGCCGTGCAGCTCTACTAGTCCTTTTCAGCCTGGCCCCTGATTGGTCAATAGTCTGTTCTGAATGGCCAGTGCCCATTTGGTTCCAGTTGTTAAATATTTTTTTTAATTTTTTTTAAAAATTTTATTTATTTATTCATTTTTGGCTGTGTTGGGTCTTTGTTGCTGCGTGCGGGCTTTCTCTAGTTGCGGCGAATGGGGGCTTCTCACTGCGGTGGCTTCTCTTGTGGAGCACAGGCTCTAGACGCGCAGGATTCAGTAGTTGTGGTACATGGACTTCAGTAGTTGTGGCTCGCAGGCTCTAGAGTGCAGTCTCAGTAGTTGTGGCTAGTGGGCTCAATTGTTGTGGTGCACAGGCTTAGTTGCTCCGCGGCATGTGGGATCTTCCTGGACCAGGGCTCAAACCCATGTCCCCTGCACTGGCAGGCAGATTCTTAACCACTGAGCCACCAGGGAGGTCCAAATATTTTCAATATTACTCCTGATCATGTACATAAATAACCTATTCACTGAATGCATATAATTTAATTGTTTAAGCTTGTTTTGGAAATGTTCTTTTTTTTCCAAAAAAAAAGCAAAGTTCTTTACATTCCTGTTAAATTAATACTAATTTCTTCTTTTCCCCTCTTCACCCCAGCACGCGTGCACGCGCGCGTGCACACACACACAGACAGATGGATGCCTCAGGCTAAGTAAGAAGGAGTTCAAGTGAATAAAAATGTGAAAGGGAAACCATAAACCATAATAGGCACCAACAAGCATTCTTTTTTTTTTTGGCCACACTGCACAGCTTGCAGGATCTTAGTTCCCCGAACAGGGATTGAACCCACACCCTCAGCAGTGAAAGCACAGAGTCCCAACCACTGGACCACCAGGGAATTCCCAACAAGCATTCATAAATCCTACTTCCAACCCCCACTCTAACAAATCATGATTTTTGTTTAGGTAGCTTCTATTTTTCTTCCAGCTCTATCTTTTAGGAGGTAACCCTTATTCTCAGCTCAAGGGGGAAACCCATGATTGAGATGAGCCAATCTGGATGGATTATTTCTTCTTACACATTTAGGCCTGGGCCTGTGACCCAATTATGATCAAGGAGGTGTGACAGGAATTCTTCTGAGGGGCTTCAGCAAGTGCTTTTCTTTGCTGATCAAAAAACAAATAGGGGGCTTCCCTGGTGGTGCAGTGGTTGGGAGTCTGCCTGCCGGTGCAGGGGACACGGGTTCGAGCCCTGGTCTGGGAAGATCCCACATGCCGTGGAAGCGGCTGAGCCCGTGAGCCACAACTGCTGAGCTTGCGCGTCTGGAGCCTGTGCTCCGCGGCAGGAGAGGCCGCGACAGTGAGAGGCCCGCGCACCGCGATGAAGAGTGGCCCCCGCTCGCCACAACTGGAGAAAGCCCTCGCACAGAAACAAGGACCCAACACAGCCAAAAATAAATAAATAAATTACAAAAAAAAAAACAAATAGGAATAAATAATTCCATGCTACTTCTGGATGTTCTTCTGTCCATCTGCGCTGCCTGAAACTCTGCAACCATCATGAAACCATGAAAAGAACAAGCCAGAGGATAAGCCAAAGGACTGAAGATGTCAGAGCTGAAAGATTGAAGTACGGAGGTCCTTGATATAATTGAGCATTAATCTCAACAACCTGAAACCGCCCTACAGTGAAGTCCTAACCACTGGACTGCTGGGGAATTCCCTACCCTACCTCCTGTTAAACCTTTCTAATAGTTTAAGCCATTCTCAGTTGGCTCTTTTGTTATTTGTATCTGAGCTAGGTATTTGCTTAATGACTACCAGATCTGTTCCCCCCGCCTTGCTCCCCCAGTCCTCTATTCTGCTCTGTATTGCTGGAGTTAACCCTTGCAAACTGTATCGCATTTTCCCTTACCAACTGACTTCTTGCTATATTCAACCAGTGGGGGTCATTGAAGAGAAACTGGAAGGAAAAAGGAAGGAAGAAGTCAAGGTATTTCTCCCTCTGTGATATTGTGATTTCTAATAAGAAATATGTATTTGGTCTTTGTTCCTGTTTTGGGCACAGAGCTCTCCTAAAAACCTTTTGAATTTCCTACTTGATAAGAACAGTAAAGGTATCTTTTTTTATGTTACTAAGGTGACTTTGGGAAAGCCCCAGAGGTTGGAGGCTGGTCTCCAGAGGAACCAACCAAGTGCTTAAAGGGTTGGAACTTTTAGTACCACACCCAGACCTCCAGGGAGGGAGGGGCTGGAGTTTGAGTTCCCTCACCAATGGTTAATGATTTACTCAATGATGCCTCTGTAATGAAGCCTACATAACAGCCCCAAAGGACAGGGTTTAGAGAGCTTCTGACTTGGTGAACACATGGAAACTGAGGAAAGTGGCCTGGTTAGAGAGCATGGAAGCTCCGCATCCTTTCCCCCATCCTTTGCCCTACACATCGCTTCATCTGGTTGTTCCTGAGTTGTATATATCCTTTTATAATAAACCAGTAATCTAGTGAGTAAACTGCTTTCCTGAGTTCTGTAAACCACTCTAGCAAATTAATCAAACCCAAGTAAGGAGTAGTGGGAACCTCTGATTTATAGCTAATGGGTCAGAAGCACAAGTGACAACCTGGACTTTTGATTTGGTGTCTGAAGTGGGCAGGGGGATGGGCAGTCTTGTAGGACTGAGCCCTTAACCTGTGGTATCTGGCACTATATTCAGGTAGGTATCAGAATTGAGTTGAATTGTAGGACTTGCAGCTGATATCTGAGAATTGTTTAGCATATGGGAAACACCCCCCTAAACACACGCATTGCAATTGGGTGACAGAATTTTACCCTCTCTTTGCTTCTGGCAGTGACCTCATTTCTTCCATGTTTCTGAAACTGTGGACCTCAGATTGGGACTTGAACCCACCATCTTTTTTTTTTTTTTTTTTTTGCATTACACGGGCCTCTCACTGTTGTGGCCTCTCCCGTTGCGGAGCACAGGCTCCGGACACGCAGGCCCAGCGGCCATGGCTCACGGGCCCAGCCACTCCGCAGCATGTGGGATCCTCCCGGACAGGGGCACGAACCCGCGTCCCCTGCATCGGCAGGCGGACTCTCAACCACTGTGCCACCAGGGAAGCCCCCCCACCATCTTTTAATTGAGATCACACACGTGGTCTCAGGACTTAATGAAGCTCAGGTTCTTTTTTGTTTTTAATTAATTAATTAATTAGGCTGCTCTGGGTCTTAGTTGCAGCATCCGGGGTCCTTGTTGCAGCATGGGGACTTCTTAGTTGCGGCATGCAGGCTTCTTAGTTGTGGCATTCATGCGGGATCTAGTTCCCCGACCAGGGATGAATCTGGACCCCATGCATTGGGAGTGAGGAGTCTTAACCATGGGACGGCTAGGGAAGTCCGAAGCTCAGGTTCTTGATGTCTCATCACAGAAAGAATTCAGTGAGAGACAAAGTGATAGGTAAGAAGTGGATTTATTTAGAGAGAAACATGCTCCACACACAGAGTGTAGGCCATCTCAGAAGGCGAGAGGCACAGAAATATGGCATGGTTAGTTTTTATGGGCTGGATAATTTCATAGGCTAATGAAGGGGAGGATTATTCCAACTATTTTGGGGAAAGGGTGGAGATTTCCAGGAACTGGGCCACCTCCCACTTTTTGATCTTTGATGGTTGGCCTCAGAACTGTCTTGGTGCTGGTGTGTGTGTCACTTAGCTTATGCTAATGTATTACAATGAACGTATAATGAGGCTCAAAGTCCAATGGAAGTCAGATCTTCTGCCATCTTGGATCTAGTTAGTTCTAACCAGTTTTTGTCATGTCCTATGGCTATATCATTCTTTTAAAGGTTGTGCCCTGCCTCCTTCCCTCCTGTTTCAGTTCCAGCTTCTGGGAGACCACCCTTCCCTCTATGGTCCCAGTTGCTGCTGGACAGTCCCTGCCTTTTCTCAGTGGCTTCTGTGCTTGCCTTGCTATCACACTTGGTCTTTCAGCAATTTTGACATCTTTGTAATTAATTTTCTGTATTAAACATTTTCTTTTGAACTACTTATTGAGAGCTTTCTTTCCTGATTGGACCCTGACCCATTTTCCTAACTGAATCAACACTTTAGAAGGACAAGGGGAAGGTAAAGGAGAAAAAAACACTGCAAAAGTGGTTCTACTTCTCAGAAGAGAAGGAACTGAGTTACTTTCCATTGCAAGTTTAAATTCCCTCCTCACATCTCTGCAAATTAGCACAAGTGGAAACTCAAAAGTGAGGTCTAATTAAACATAGAAAATAAAGGAATTCACCTTTTTAGTCTACCCTGGTTTGGGACAGTTAAATTTCAACTCCTTCATAAGTGTCATTATAAATATGCATTTTCATACTATTTACCTTACATTTAATTCCATATCAGCAGCATTTTTATATACTATTATACAGCTGTCGTTTTAAATAATATTCCTATTAGTAACCCCATTGGGCCTATGTATCCTGTGAAGTAAAACCTCCATGTTACAAATCGATTAGCATAGAGGTGTGTATAGTCCCAACTTGAGACTGTCACAGTTTCAAGAATATGGAATTGAGATCCCTATATTCTAATCAGTCTCCATTAAGTGCATTAATGTTGCCAGAAAACTGGGTTCGCCTCTTGGTGTGTATCTAGCCAATAGACACAACCAAGCCAAAGGTTGGGAGAAGGAAGGACTTATTACTTGCAACAAGTAAGGAGAACACCAGGGATTTCTCCTAAAGCACTGTCTACCTGAACAGCAAAACTGGGGAAGTTTTAAGCTAAGGGTACATGCATATTCGTGAAGGGGCTTGAGCAGAGGAGAATTCAGCATACAATTGGGGCAAAGGTTGACAGAGTCCAACATTTAGTTGATTGAAGTCAGGAGGGTCAACATCACATTTCTTCCATCCTGCACCTGGTCAGGGCGGGGCGGGGGTTGGGGGGGTGCTTAGTTCCTGCAGCACTGAAAGATATATTATTATGTATATCCCTTGAGGAGGAACTAGGACTCTGCTTTATCACTGCGCTTTTCTCTTTTCCGGAATTCCCTTGTTCCCTTATGATCATTAATACTGAGACCTGTTCAAGGGCAAGCATTGTGGCCAGGCTCAGATCACAAAACGTCTGAGACCAAAATGGCTTCTCTTATGTCAAGAAAGCAGTTTCTGGTTCTCTTTCTCTGGAGACCCCCTTATTTATCTGCTTACACTAACTTGGAAGGTATGTTAACAGGAGCTGTGGGGCAACCACCTCCTTCCTTCACCAAGCATAGAAAGCCAATCTGTAGAGAGCAAACCAGCAGTGAAAAACATATTCTGAATGCAGCTAAAGTTGTTTCACTGGATAAACTATGCTGTCCTCAGAGGCAGAGCTATAGATTAGACCAGAAATGGCAAGAGATTTCAACAAATCAACTCACATTCCAAATTTTCTTTGATGATGTTTGAAAGTTATAGAAGAAAAAGATCCCTCTCCCCGTCCTTTGTCCTACCCACCTTCTCCCTTCCTCCTCCTCCCTTTTTCTTTTTCCTTTTTTTCTTTCATTTACTTCACACATTTATTGACATCTTCTGGGCATTGTTCGGTTCTGGGCTCACAGCCAGGATGAAGCCAGCTATTACAAGATTAGTTCCAGTATAACAGTGGAGGCAAAAGCTTCACACCAGTTTTTAAAAGCAAACAAAGTCTAATTTTTAAGGAAATAGAAGAACAGTCCAGAACATAAACACTCTTCTTTCTGTTCTTAAAGTTAATTATTCCAGCCATTTCCCACTCAATACATATGCATTTGTATTTCCTCAAAAGGAGACAATCCAAAGCCCCTTCCAGCTGTGCTTCTAGAGGCAATGTCACAAGACTACTATTTTTTCCAGTGCAATATCTCTTACTTCTTCCTTTAGTTGAGTCTTAATCTAGTCCAGTTTTGTTTGTTTGCTTTTGTTTGTTTGTTTTGGCCGTGCCCCACGGCTTGTGGGATTTTAGTTCCTCCACCAGGGATTGAACTCATGCCCTTGGCAGTGAAAGCACGGAGTCCCAACCACTGGATGGCCACGGAATTCCCCTGGTCCAGTTTTAATATCTCATCATCCTGCAGTGTTTTTTTTTAAATTAATATTTTGCCACATTTGCTTTCTCACTCTCTGCATATGGTAATGACTTTTAAAAAATATTTATTTATTTAGGTTGTGCCAGGTCTTAGTTGAGGCACGCACGTGGGATCTAGTTCGCCAACCAGGGATCGAACCTGGGTCCCCTGCATTGGGAGTTTGGAGTCTTACCCACTGGACCACCAGGGAAGTCCCATCCTGCAGTCTTAGGCTAAATCATAAATGTAATCCCTATCAACCACCTCTCATGTGCCACAATGCAAAACAAATACAACTACAATAAGAATTTCCATTTAGAATGTGGAGAAAGGAGAAGGAACCATGGAATATGTACTGTCTGCTGTTGGACAGAGTTAATGAAGCAAAGCAGAGAACCACTGAGTCTCATGGTTGACTTGAGAGTGGTGAGAATCCCATTGTCAATGAATCTGGCTCTCTGATATTACTTGCTGGGATAATTACTGTTGCCAGGGGAACACCTAAAAGGACATTAGCATAGACTAGCCTGTCTAAGGAGAAGGAAGGGGTCTGTCTCATTTGCAATTCATTTTTTGTTAAAGGTATTGGGGTACCAAAATGAGACTCTTCTTGAGACTCTAAGGAATTAGGACATTCTGCCTTATTGATTTTATTTTTACTTTTTATTTATTTTTAAAAATCAACTTTATTGAAGTATTATTTATGTATGATAAAATGCACCTACTTTGATCATCTAGTTTGATGAATTTTGGTAAATGCTGCCCCGTTGATTTTTTGTGTGTGTGTGGTACGCGGGCCTCTCACTGTTGTGGCCTCTCCCGTTGCGGAGCACAGGCTCCGGACGCGCAGGCTCAGCATCCATGGTTCACGGGCCTAACCGCTCCGCGGCATGTGGGATCTTCCCAGACCGGGGCTCGAACTCGTGTCCCCTGCACTGGCAGGCGGACTCTCAACCACTGCGCCACCAGGGAAGCCCCTGCCCCGTTGATTTTAATGAATCACAGGCCTGTCACAGGTTGGGTTTCTGCTGGTGCTACATTTCTGATAAAACTGTAGTCATCTGTTTATCAGTTTCATTTTAGGGGAACTTCCTTACAGTAAACACCAAAAAATGTGTCAGGTCATGGGGCTGCTAAATTGAAGAGACAAGACTGGGCGACCCTCAGATTTTCTATTTGTTAGCAGCAACTCTGGAGATAACACATATCCAGGGCACTCCTTTTGACAAACTTTGTCTTAGGACAGTGTAGATGAAGAAACTGGCTGGGCTGGCAGAGAACTCTTGCTCTCTATCTTCTAGAATATCATTCTATCCCCCAGACTGAACTCCAGTCCAATGTACTTTGCCATGGCATTGCCAGCCTGTTTGTCAGGAGGGGAGCCAGTGTGTGGCACTGTGGTACAGCTCAGCGAGGCAGGGTACCCCAAATTCTCCATTCATTCCTCCCCAGTGGCCAGGATCTCACCCTTTCTCAGTCAACGCTGTAATCTTAAGCACAGAAAGGGAAGTGAATCAGGGAACTTGAGCTCTTCACTTCGGTCCAGCAGATGATTACTTTCTTGATCTGGACCTCAGCATTCTCACTTTCCAATTCTTCTTTTTCTCTACCTGCATCCAGGAAAATCTCAATGAGAGCATGCAAATTTCTTGTTGTACTTTATTGAAGGTACTCAGGAAAATTTAAGAGTATCTGACTTTCAGTCTGGGTCCAATCAGGAAAGGGATTTGAACCGACAATTATTTGAACAGAGAAAGTTTAATATGAAGAATTTTTAACTCTACTAGGGGATTAACATGAGAAGTAAAGGGGGAGGGGATAAATTGGGAGATCAGGATTGACATATACACACTACTATAGGTAAAATAGAAAACTAATAAGGACCAGTAGGTCCTTATTATAGCACAGGGAACTCTACTCAGTACTCTGTAATGGTCTATATGGGAAAAGAAGCTGAAAAAGAGTGGACATATGTATATGTATAACTGATTCACTTTACTGTACACCTGAAACTAACACCACATGCTAAATCAACTATACTCCAACAAAAATTAAAGTAAAAAAAGAGAACTCTAAAGAATATAGAGTAGAGTGCTTGCTTCAGCAGCACATGTACTAAAATCAGAACAATACAGAGAAGATTAGCATGGCCCCTGTGCAAGGATGACACTCGAATTCATGATGCATTCCATATTTAAAAGAAAAATAATAATAACACAGGGTTGAGATAGGGTACCCAAAGAAGGATTCTACCCCCACTTCCAGACCTTTGTCGAGACCTTGCTGGAGAGGGCCCAGCTGTGGCTCACAGGATGGCAGAGAAGTCACTGTGGTGCCATGCTGTTGGAACTTGCTGGAAGTTTGTCCTCTAGTTTGTTTCAGGCAAACTCTTCCCTCCTGGTGGTCTCCAAATGCGAAATTATTTAAGCTCAGGATATTTAGTGTGAAAAACAACAACAACAGTGTTGTCAAACCCAAATTCCTGTGCCTGGTGCACAGTGAGACCAAACAAGCAAAAACATCAGAGTTTGGAGCAGAGAAAGGTTTATTGAAGAGCCAAGCAAGGAGACGGACAGCTCGTGCTCAAAAAGCCCAAACTCCCTTATGGTTTTTGGGGAAGAGTTTTTATTGGCAAAATTTGGGGGGAGGGCTGCAGGGTGTGTGACTTTCTTCTGATTGGTTGGTGGTAAGGTAACAGGGTGGCGTTCCAGGAATCCCAATTATAAGCCTTCTGGCTCCAATCATTCTGGTGTCCACATGCTTGTGCCCAGCCTGAAGTTACCATCCTCCACACTGAATGGGGGCCTTAGTTTCTGTAGAAGAACTCAGAGATATATACCAGATTGCCTTGCATATTTCTCCCTAGGAGGAACCAGAACTCTGCCCCATTGCTGCACTATTGTTTCTTGACTGCCTTTCCTTTGTTTCTGCATTCCCTCATTTCCCTGATTAGTAACAGTTTGAATCTGTCCTTTGGAACTCAAAGAAGGTCTAAGAGGCTGAAGTCTTTTTCCTACAAACAAGAAATGGGGAGACACAGAAAGGCTATTGTACCTGGGAGGGTCCCACAGGATCCTGCTCGGTTTCAACAGTACCCATAACAAAAACAAGAACTGCCTTCTCGTCCTAAGAGTTCCATCAAAAATCCTATAAAGAAGTGATGCTAACTCAAACTGGCAACTCAAATCAGTAAATATCTAAGAGAATGTACAACTGCAAATGGGGGAAAAAGCAAGCAAACAAAGCTGTGTGCTCTAAGTTTATCAGAAGTCTGGAGAGAGACCTGGGGGTGGGGAAAAAAAAGCAACAGGGAGAAGCATTGTTCAGTCTCTATATTTAAGTACGTTATTTTTGAAACCTCAAGGGCTTCACCAGTGACATGATACTTCTTTCCTAAATTTCACCAACAATTGTAATTTCCCAAACTGAGAGGCATGAAACTATATATTCGGCATATAAATTGGTATTTGGTTTACCCACATACCAATTTTGTTTGTTTGTTTGTTTACTGTGGTTAAAAAAAAAGCATAAAAGTTTCCACTTTGGGCTTCCCTGGTGACACAGTGGTTAAGAATCCGCCTGCTAATGCAGGAGACATGGGTTTGAGACCTGCTCCAGGAAGATCCCACCTGCCATGGAGCAACTAAGCCCGTGCACCACAGCTACTGAGCCCGTGTGCTACAACTACTGAAACCCACGCACCTAGAGCCCATGCTCTGCAACAAGAGAAGCCACCGCAATGAGAAGACTGTGCAATGCAACGAAGAGTAGCCCCCACTTGCCGCAACTAGAGAAAGCCCGCGTGCAGAAACAGAGACCCTATGTAGCCAAAAATAAATAAATAAAATAATTTAAAAAATAAATAAATTTTTAAAAATTTCCATTTTAACCATTTTTAACTGTATGGTTCAATAATGTTAACTATATGTACCTTGCTATGCAACAGGTCTCTAGAACTTTTTCATCTTGCAAAACTGAAACTCTATATCCATTGAATAACTCCTCTTTTCACCCTCCCTCTGCCCCCTGGCAACAACCATTCTATTTTCTGTTTCTAAGAGTTTGACTACTTTAGGAAAAAAATTTCGTTACAAATTTTTGGCCATGCCACATGGCTTGCAGTTTCTTAGTTCCTCAACCAGGGATTGAACCTGTGCCCCCTGCAATGGAAGTGCAGAGTCTTAACCACTGAACTGCTAGGGAATCCCCCTAAAGTAGTTTTAAAATCAAAAAGCCTTGAGACTGAAATTTCTGGAGAACACGCTCTTGAAATACTGTCAAAGCATAGTATGATTTTATATATAAGACTTTGACCTTCTTGCATGTATTAAGGATGTGTCAAGGGGACAAAGTGAAATACATTTAGAGGCATATCAAAATATAGTAGATATAAGAACTAAACATTTCCTTCATTTTATCTGATTACCTGGGTTTTATTTAGTTGTCTACAGTGACTCTGCAGCAAATTACTACACTGTATAATCTGGAGCAAGTTAAACTCAGCAACTGTAAAATACAACGTACAGTTGTCCTTCAGAATTAGTGCAATACCTCTAATATCACCAAATGAAGGTGAAATAATACTGCTTGTCCCGTAGGAGCTATGTTACTGGACTGCTCACTGCTTTAAAACTCTGTCTAGAAGAGAAGATGCCTAGTAGTTTGGCTCACTTGACAAGTCTATCTCTAAAAAGAAGAGCTGCATCTGGCTTGAAGACTTTATTCATTAAGAACATCTTGCCTATGCTTCTCAAACTACAATTTATTCACTAATTTATTCATCAGATATTTATTGAGTGCCCATAGATGCACTGTGCTAAGTTCTGGGGAAATAGTAATGAGCAAATTCAGACATAAAGTTGCGCTTTTTACTATAATTTTGCTCCCCATATAGACTTTATTAGTGAGGAAAGGATATACTGAGGAGCTAACATGAGTATTCTGATCCACTTGTCAACCACTCATTTTTCCGTTCAACAAACATATTGTTTTGTTTTGTTTGTTTTTTTTATTTTTTTCGGTACATGGGCCTCTCACTGTTGTGGCCTCTCCCGTTGCGGAGCACAGGCTCCGGACGCGCAGGCTCAGCAACCATGGCTCACGGGCCCAGTTGCTCCGCGGCATGCGGGATCTTCCCGGACAAGGCACAAACCCGTGTCCCCTGCATCGGCAGGCGGACTCCCAAAACTGCACCACCAGGGAAGCCCCTAAACATATTGTTATGGCCTGATTTTCTGTCCCCCTCAAATGCATATGTTGAAACCCTAATCCCCAATGTAATGGTATTTGTAGACAGGACATTTGGGAGGTAATGAGGGTTAGATGAGGTCATGAGGGTGGTGCGCTCATGATGGGATTGGTGCTTTTATAAGAAGAGACACTAGAATGCTTGATCTCTCTCTCTCTGCCATGTGAGGACACAGTGAGAGTGTGACTGTCTGTAAGCCAGGGAGAGAGCCCTCACCAGAAACTGAACCCTGAAGGTCCTTGATGGCAGACTTTCCAGCCTCCAGAACTGTGAGAAAACAAATTTCTGTCTAAGCCACCCAGTGTATGGTGTTATGTTATGACAGCCCTAGCAAACTAAGACACATGTACTGAGTTTCTAGTAAGGCCCTGTGAATGTAACCCTCGCCCTTAAGGAATGCCCAATCTCATGAGTATCAGTCATATAAACAAAGAAATATAATATGGTATCTATAGCAATGGAGGTGTGGTCCAGAGATAGTGTGGTCTAGTGATATAAAGAATGGTGTGATTGACTCTGCTTGGATAGCTCAAAGGAGTCTTCTCAGAGAAATTATGAAATTTATTATAAGGAGAGATAAGATGCCACTACCAAATTGCTTTGTAATGTGTAAATTCTACCACTAACACCATCCCAGTGTGCCAGTTCCTCCACATCTTCTTTGCATGGGGGACCATCAGTTGAGAAATTTGCTAATAGACTGATTCAAAAAATATTTACTGAGAGCTTACACTATGTCAGACATTGTGTTAAGATAAAAAATAATACATCACTATAGAGTTCAAATTAATATCTATAATTACTGTATTTGCATGTTTTATATGTATGTTTTACTAGCTATTTCTCTCTATTCTTATTTATATTTATATTATTACATACTTATTGTTATGGGCTGAATGTTTGTGTCCCCAAAAATTCATGTTGAAGCCCTAACCCCTTATGTGATGGTATTTGGAGGTGGATCTTTGAGGGTAATTAGGTTTAGATGGGGTCCTGAGCAGATTAGTACTCGTATAAGAAGAGGAAGAGACCAGAGGTCACTGTCTCTGCTATGTGAGGATTCAGCAAGAAGGTGGCCATCAAGAAGCCAGAAAGAGGGCCCTCACCAATAACAAAATCTGCTGACACCTAGATCTTGGACTTCCCAGCCTCCAGAACTGTGAAAAATAAATGTCTATTGTTTAAGCCACCCAGCCTATGCTATTTTTTTTTTTCTTTTCTTTTTTGGCCACATCCTGCGGCTTGTGGGATCTTAGATCCCTGAGCAGGGATTGAACCCACACCCTCAGCAGTGAAAGCTTGGAGTCCTAGCCACTGGACCACCAGAAAATTCCCATACGGTATTTTTTTTTAAATTGAAGTATAGTTGATTTACAGTGTTGTTAGTTTCTGGTGTACAGCAAACTGATTCAGCTATACATATGTATATATTCTTTTCCATTATGGCTTATTATAGGATATTGAATGTATTTCCCTGTGCTATACAGTAGGACCTTGTTGTTTTTCTATTTTATATATAATAGTTTGTATCTGCTAATGCTGAACTCCAAATTTATCCCTCCTCCACCCCCTCTCCCCTTTGGCAACTTTAAGTTTGTTTTCTATGTCTGTGAATCTGTTTCTGTTTTGTAAATAAGTTCATTTGTACCATATTTTAGATTCCACATATAAGTGATATCATATGGTATTTGTCTTTCTCTGTCTGACTTCACTTAGCATGATAATCTCTAGGTCCATCCATGTTGCTGCAAATGGCATTATTTCAATCTTTTTTATCAGCCTATCATATTTTTTATAGTCTGCTAAGCTGACAAAGACACTTATCTATTGAGGTATTCTTACTAACGAATTAATTTACACTTCTGCTTGGTTTCATGAAGACTTTGAGCTAGATTACTAGGGTTTTAATATTTTTTATCACTCTTGTGAACTCCATGTGATAAAAACATTATGTTTTCACATGTTTTTATATCATCAATAACTATAATGATAGATTAGCAGAAATATTTACTAAGTACTTACCATGTGCCACTGTTTTTGATTTTGTCTTAAGATGCACATTAAGATATTGGGTAGATTAGTGGTGTATACCTGCACTCAAAGAATTTATATTCTAGAGAGGGGAGACACTCAATAAAAATGTAAGCTAATTTCAAAGTCTAATAGCAGTTAAGAAGAAACTATAATAGGATAATAGACAAAAGGGGGAAATGACTTTGGCTAGAATTATGATAAAAATCCTTTATGAGAAGATGACATTTGATCTGGGAGTTAAAGATTAGAAGGCAGCCATGTCAAACTCTGGGAAAGGGCTTTTCAAACAGAAGGAATAGAAAGTGCAAAGGTGCAGGAACCACTAATCTTGGTGTGCTTAACCTAAAGACCAGTGTGGCTGACTTGTAGGGATTAAAGGAGAGAGTAGAGATGAAATTGGAAAAGTAGGCAGAGGCCAGATCATGAGGAACTTTGGAAGGGAATGGAAAGGCATTTAGATTTTATTCACGTAACAATGGAAAGCCCTTGGTGCATTTTAAGCAGTGGGAAGGGGGTGGGAGCATGATCAGATTTATGCTTTTGAAGATCTCTCTGACTGCTCTATGGATAATGGTCCATACTGCCATAAGTGGAGGGAGGCCAATTAGATGTTTACTACAGGGATCCAGGAAACAGATGATGATGGTTTAGATTAAAATTGTAATCGTGGAGATAGTGAGAAATTGATAGATCTGAATGTATTTTGATGACTTGCTGATGAATCCATCAGAATTTCAGACATTCTAATTCTGTACATCTGGGGAGGGCTGAGAAAAATGCAGTTATACCAAGTAACCCAAGTGGTTCTGATGAAGGTACACAAGTATACTGAGAAAATACAGTAGTAAAGACTGAGAATGCACTTGGTGTTTCTTTTAATAAATAAGAAAAATGATTCAAAAAAAGAAATTATTGTCTTATGTTTGAGAAACGGACAGGTTTCTCATTTGGTAAACTGATCCCAAATTGTGAAATAAAATTAATGAAAAAATTACCATGGCAAAAAAGAATATTATTTCCTGTTTTTAAAAACCCACTCTCATTTTGACTTTCACCCTTCCATTTCAAAGATGTTTTTAAGACCTTTCCCCTATGGACCTCTGCTTCTCTGTCAGCTTTTCTTGGCTTGTACCTCCATGGTTGACGTTAATATTATATCCCAATATCCAGAATCTCTGTGTTTCACCTTCACTGAGCCCTTTTTTTTTTTTTGGCCATACCACATGGCATGCAGGATCTTAGTTCCCCGACCAGGGATCGAACCCGTGCCCCCTGCAGTGGAAGCGTGGAGTCTTAACCACTGGACAACCAGGGAAGTCCCCATTGGGCCTTTTATTTTTATTTATTTATTTAAACATTTTATTTATTTATTGGCTGTGCTGTGTGTTAGTTGCAGTAGCACATGGGATCTTCATTGAGGCATGCAGGATCTTTCATTGCGGCGAGTGGGCTCTTCGTTGTCTCGCGCGGGCTTCTCTCTAGTTGTGGCATGCGGGTTTTCTCTCTCTAGTTGCAGCGCTGGGCTCCAGAGCGCATGGGCTCTATAGTTGCAGCACGTGGGCTCTCTTGCTGAGGCTCACGAGCTCAGTAGTTTTGGCGCACGGGCTTTGATGCCCCACAGCATGGGGGATCTTGGTTTCCTGATGAGGGATGGAACGGATGTCCCCTGCATTGGAAGGCAGATTCTTTACCACTGGACCACCGGGGAAGTTCCATGGGCCTTTTAAATGGCTGCTTTGGGGCAATGATTAGCCCTAATCAAGACCCTTGTATGGTCTTCTCTGAAGCCTGCAGGATTAAAATACCAGATGAGGGCTTCCCTGGTGGTGCAGTGGTTGAGAGTCCACCTGCCGCTGCAGGGAACATGGGTTCATGCCCTGGTCCGGGAAGATCCCACATGCCGTGGAGGGGCTGGGCCCATGAGCCATAGCCGCTGAGCCTGCGCATCCGGAGCCTGTGCTCCACAACGGGAGAGGCCACAACAGTGAGAGGCCCGCATACCGCAACAACAACAACAAAAATTAAAATAGGCTAAAATACTAGATGATTTTTCTAGACATAAGGTAAAAACTTAAATATTTCTTAGCCTCAAGGATCTCAGACATACGTGTCCCTCTGTTATATATTTACCTTATTTATTTTTATTTGTTTGCGCGAGGTCTTAGTTGTGGCTTGCTGGCTCCTTAGTTGCAGCACTAGGGCTCCTTAGTTGTGGCATGCAAACTCTTTAGTTGTGGCATGCGTGTGAGATCTAGTTCCCTGACCAGGGATCAAACCTGGGTCCCCTGCATTGGGAGCACGGAGTCTTATCCACTGTGCCACCAGGGAAGTCCCATTTTACCTTATTTACTTCAATAACTCTAACCTAAGTGATGAAAGTAAGTCTTCCCAAACCATTCTGGGTTCCCGGTATCTTTTAGGATGTCACTCAGCAAACAGTCATCAGAGGTCATGCCATTAAGACCTGTGCTCTGGCCTGTTCCTCTCCTTGTGAAAAAATCCAAAAAAACCTTTCCTGTTTTAGTATATTCTGAACTGGGGTACATATGACAGCTATAGCCACCCCAAACTTAGTATGTATTTAGCAGGGAGTAAGAGATACAAAATTCATCTTCATCTTGCCTTTTAAATTTCAGTGGAGTCCCTTGGAAGCAGAGCCAATAATAACTTCATGATGCTCAGCTTTACCTTGACTCAAACCAGGGTTTCTAAACCTCATCACTATTGACAGAAAGGGTAATCCTTTGCTGTGAGGGGCTGTCCTGTGCATTGTAGAATGTTGAGTAGCATCCCTGGCTTTGATCCACGTCCTGGGCAATAGCACATCACAGTTATGACAACCCCAAATATTTTGACATTGTTAAGTGTCCCCTAGGAGGCAAAATTGCTCGCAATTGAGAACTACTGGCCTAAATGAAAGTATATTTTCATGATAGATATTGCTGAATGATGACAATTTAAAAAACATATGAGGTTTAAAAGCATAAAAGGGTATTAGATGTAAAAAATTATCAAGATCCATGTTTAAGAACAGACACAGTAGATATTTTAATGAAAGCAATGGTCCTGCCATTCTTTATTTCTCACAATAACACATATTTACAGAAGAAAAGGAATTGTACATTTTAATTTCTGATCATTATACAGATTTATTTTTTGCAGTTGAATAATAAAAGGATGAATCTCTTAGTGACTTTTTAAAATAATTTCAATGTTACTTGAAGGTACTAATTATATGTTAAATGTGTTCAGTAACTGTTGTAAGCTCACTTGAAAACAAAGGACACTTAGCACCCAGTAAAAGTAATAAAGTAACATCATTAGAGCCAGGATCTTTTAGAAGATCTGACCTGGAACTATCTTCACTGTAGATTCCCAATCCAATTTCTCAATATGTTTTAGAAACTTGGGTGTAAAAAATATGTAAAAGGAAAATCTCCATAGGTTTTTGTAGGATTAGAAGAATTTAGCTTTTAAAGAATAACATGTGAATCAGTTTTTCCCTCATAAGGCCTTGAAAAATTGGCACCTTGAGGTGCTATTTAAAAAAAAGGAGATTTTTTGCTTAGTCAACAGCTTCAAATATTGGTTTTCATTTTTTAAGACAACAATGAATTATAAATTCCTTTTAATAAAAGGTTAAAGGCACAGTGAAACAATGAATGATAGTTGCACTTCACTATTTTAGAACTCAAAATAATTCAAAAGGCAAAATAATTCAGGTGGCCAGCACCTGGTTTGTCCCGTAGGGGGCAAAATTATCATAAGAGATATCCAGGGACAGGATGTAGAATTGCTGCACTGAGGTTTAACAGTGGCAGGTGACTTAAAGCTTTACTCAAAATACAGTTTTTAAGTTTTGAAGTTTTTTTCAAGTTTTACAGATTTAAAGATGCCTTTTGTATTGCTTGGAATTAACAAAAATTTATTTTCTGGATAGTGAGTACTAATACTCAGAAATATATTCTTTTATTTTTCCAGGACTATATTTTCAATCTAATGATTACCTCTTAAAAGTTCCTCTCCTTTTGCCCTTGTTGTCCAATAAGTTTTGCTTTACTGGTTGAGCCATCCAAACTGTAGGAAGAGAGGTGGTGAAACTAAAAATCTGTTGTTACTTGTTAGCAGCTGTGAAAAGCAAGCTTGAAACTAGTATCTAAAAGGGAGGAAATATGGCCCTCTAGATTTCACCCAGCTTTACGTTTCTCTAATTACCTTGCAGTGGATGGCAGAATGGTAAGCAAGGCTTTTAAGAAGTAATGGATAATTTACTATAGAAAATTTTGGGGAACATGACTATGACTACATTTACGTGTAAGGAACAAAGAAGTTTATAGACGATTACAGTTAAGAAGCTAACCACAACCAAGTAACATTTTATCCTCAGGAGTTGAAATCATGCATCTTCGTAGCTTCTTTGCTTGCCTTCAAGATGGAAATATTATTCTATGTGCTAGATTTGTCATTAGAGAGCCAAATATGAAAAATAGAGCCATCAAATAAGGAGTGGTAGCAAGCACTGAATATACAGGTACTTGAAGAACTAAGCTAAATGGGGTATAGAAGAGAGTATTGTATGTTACACCAATAGGTTCTCAAAAAACGTTTTTTTTTGGTCTTCCCTGCTGGCGCAGGGGTTGAGAGTCCGCCTGCCGATGCAGGGGACACGGGTTCGTGCCCCGGTCTGGGAAGATCCCACATGCCGCGGAGCGGCTGGGCCCGTGAGCCATGGCCGCTGAGCCTGCGCGTCCAGAGCCTGTGCTCCGCAATGGGAGAGGCCACAACAGTGAGAGCCCCGCGTACCGCAAAAAAAAAAAAACAAACAAAAAAAAAACAGAAAACGTTTTTTTTTTTGTTCTGGCTGCACCGTGCGGCTTGCAGAATCTTAGTTCCCCCCATTCAGGGGTCAGACCCGGGCCCTGGGCAGTGAGAACACAGAGTCCTAACCACTGGACCGCCAGGGAATTCCTTGAAAATGTTGATATACTACAACTTTAAACAATAGGAGATTAGGGAGAACAAATGAAAAACATTTTTAATTGTACCAGCTATCATACTGGTGATGGTTTATTAGTATTATTATTCTGAGACTGTTGCATGCATAAAGTAGATTAAGGAAACGAATAATTGTGGGATATTCCTGTGTCCTTGAAGGCCAGGATTCTCAGTAGAGAAAAACAAAAGACACAAATGTAATAGAAAAGACTAGGCAAAAACCCTGTAGTACTTAATTTGATTTGCAAGTATCAAAATAAACTCAAGAATAAGTGTTTTATCTTAAAAAAAAAGGATATTTCCTAGCTCTCTCCTAGAAACAAAGACCAATATAGCCGCTATGAACTTAACAGTCACAATTACAGTTCTGAAGCACTATTTCTCACTGAAAGTAACCAGGCTCATTAAGAGAAATGGCTGATACCAGGTCTGGGGCAGGAAACATCCAAGTTGAGCCTGGAATAGCCTGTCATAAGAGACTGCAAGGAAGCCAGTAAAGACTGCTAGAGTAGTGTCAAAAGGACTCAGAGTGAACTTGATAAGGCTCCCAATGACCAAAGATAGGACAATTTGAGCTTTAATAAGGCAATATGTGAAATGGATTAAAGCCTATCAAATATGTTTGAATCCATGAGTTCACAACACTTAAAAAAAGTGATCTACAGAGGATGATAGAAAACAAATTTATTATCTTGAAATTTGGTAAATAAAGGGGAAAATTCAAGTTTATTTTCCCTTTCCTAAATGAACTTGACCACTGGTTAACCAAATAGTAGATATGGGGAAACACCTCTTTAAAAAAATGTTCCAACTAATAAATGAAAGAGAAATGATAGAATATTCTCCAACCCACAACAAATCAATGGATCTAGGCATTGAGTATCAATTTCAGCTGACATCACAAAAGAGAGAACCAGACATTCTGTGCCCTCTGTTGAAAGAATACACCATGATCTATGGTCTGGCCAAAAGTTTGAACCTGAGTCTGCTCAGATCTCTGGATCCATGTGTCAGTATCCAGGGGATAGAAGAACATGCTGAATTGTGCCATGAGTATGCAATTAACAAAATATAGACAGTGGGAAATGTATAAAACCAGGTTCTTCAGTAGGTAAATTTTAAGGAAAAGAAAGAAGGAGAAACCCAGAAATTAAAAACAGACATTAAGAGATATATCTAATAAAGCAATTTTAAATGGGTAAGATTAAAAGCTAGTGTGTAGAGACACACACTTGGGGGATAAACTAAGAAAGAAATGCAAGGAAGTGAGTACTATTAAAATCAATGTAGTGTTTACTTTTGTGGGGTTGAGGAAGAGGTTTGTTAACTGTGACAGGACACATAGAAGACATCCAAGGTGACTGGCAGAGTTCTAAAAGAATGTTTCTTTATGAGAATGTAATAAGCTATATATTTTCTGTTTGGTTTTCAGTTTTTCTGTTTATTTTATAATTTTCCTAAAAGATAAAATTAAAAAAAAAATAAAAGCCCTTAGGATTTTCCACTAAAAATTATGGATGTGAATACTTCTACTGTAAATATCAGCTGATGGTTCTTAAGAAGTTGCCTGTATTATAGAAATATTTCTAAATAATAAGCTACAAATATTTGAAAAATATAATATTAAATTCTTATGTGTGCATAGTTATAAAAAGTCAAAGCATTAAGTATACATTCCTAACATGAAATTTATTTTATTACAGTATTATGTTATACAATTTGGTTAAATGGATGTTGTCAACTGCCAAAATTTTCCTTTCCTACTCCATACAAGGTTATTCCTTTTATTCTATTAGCGGTTAGAACATGAACTCTAGAAGAGATTTCACATTTCCTTGAATGACCACACTTTGTTTCACTCTCCATAGAACAAAGATTAGTTAATTTGACCAACCATGAGGGAAGTTATCAATATGTAGCACTACACACAATGTCATCCGATTTGCAAATAAAGATCCTTCACCCACATACTCAGCCTTATGTTCTCTTCCATATATTAATGGCTGATGGAGACTTTTTTTGCTGTTAAGTGTCTGAGAAACTCAAGAATGTAAAACAGACCTAAACCACTAAAATGAAAGCAGTTTTAAAATGCAGTATAACAATAAACGTGGACAAACATATAACTGTGTTGTACACTTTTTTGCCCATCAAACATTGACAGTTTCCCTCCAATCCTTCAAGCAGCATCTTGAAAAAAATGGTGCAATTGTACGATCTCCTTCCCTTTTCTTTTAATACAATTATGTGGTGTTCGAGTGATTCACATATTCCAGAAGTGACCGGTCTAAAACCCTTTGAATAAGAGCTTCCTCAATTATATTAAAATCCTACAATAAAGAAAAATAATTAGAAACATACAGTCAGAGATGACAGTTTTCAGAAATTGGAGGATGGGAGTTAAGACAATGCCTCATTTTGCAAAGTGAAGCCCTGAATTTAGTCCAAGTTTCCACAAAAACTCATAGAACCCAGGACTTCTGCTTTGGGGCTTGTGTATTTTCTATGTCATTTTTACCGCCTATCAACTAACTAGGTACAGTCATAGTAAAATAGTTTTGATCTGGAATTTAAAGTTTTTATCTGATCTAACTAGTAGTTTTTAGTCAACAGTACAAATCCTGTCAGAGTGCTATGCTCCACATAAACATGTAATAGTTAAGACATTCCCATAGATGAGACATGTAATAGTTAAGACACGTAAAGTTAAGACATTCCCACAGGACTCATCGATCCCGGCAGTACTACTGAATATCTAGTTTTGAAAAAAGAAAGGCTGAAAACAAAACGCTCTTTCTCCTTGCTACCCTATGGTCAAAATGGAATTCAAAACTTTAGGTCAGCACATTCTATAAATAAAGCAAAAAGTATTAAGAGCCCCATCCTCTGCAATCCATCTCCTCTTCGCCAATAAACTAAAAAAATAAAATAAAATCTTTATTGGAAGTCCACTCTAAAACATAAAAGCAAATAAATGAAATCCAAAGGAAAGCTATAAAGCACAGCAGAGCACAAGATTTGGACTCAGTGCCAGGTTGTTCTGAGGCAATTTATTAACCTTTGAGCATCAGATATTTCATAGCTAAGTAAGGATAATGATATAGTACTTACTTCACAGAAGCTGCTGCAAGGAATAAAATGAGATAATTTGCGTAAAATGCCTAGCATAGTACTTGGTAGTTTAGGAAACAAAAAATCAAAACAAAGAACACTTTTTCAACCTCACTTCCACATCCAAAAATATGGTTTTGAGTGGGTGGAAAGTATTCTCATCAAAGTGGCTTCTTCCTGACCAGCCCTGGGTCATACTTTGAATGATCTTGAGAAGAATGGACTGAACATGAACAGCCAAGACAGGCATGGAATCAACCTGGTTTTTAGAACATCTTATGGAGCTAAGATAAAGAGGAACCCCTATGTGTTATGAAAAATGAGAACACATGGCTCTGTTGAGGGCTTGTGTGCCTTGGTGGCCAGAAAAGACATTATTTGAGAGACGGAGGAAAGAATATGAAGCCTCTGTAGTGTGGTTTGTTTGATTCTTCAAGTGGTCCTGATATTCCCATTTAGCCTCTCCCCATCTCCAGTTTGCCCTAACTGTGCCCTAACTGTGCAAATCACTCTACAGGAATTATCTCATTTAATTCCCACAAGAGCTTCTGGAAGCAGTGTGTACTTTGCTCTCCTCACTTAACAAATGAACAGAGGCTCCAATGTTAAATACCTTGCCTAAGGTCACACAGCTGTGACAGGGCTGTTACTGAAACCCAGGTCAGAACCCAGGTTTCCCTGTGTTGAATCTGGATAATCATAGTGGGCAGATCAGAAGGCATGGAGAAAAATTTCCAATGACAATCTTCAACAATTATTAAATTCCATCTTGAAATTGCATAAAAATAGTCAAAATCATGTGAAAATTATATGCAAATTCAAATTTAACCCTTCACATTTCATGTATTTAGATAAACGTAACAATAAAATGTGCTATTTCAGAACATGGCTATGAATGATTTTCCTGCTCATGATAGGCAATACCCCTTTGCCGAAAGGGACTCAGGGGACAAAGCATTACTCTCACGTGACAATGCATAGAAAAAAGGCTATGTTAACCTTTTGCTTGTTATTACCATTTTTGATAACAGAAACTACGGTCATAAGTATTAGAACTATTCATACTATACCGGATTTTTCTTTCATCTTAAAAAAATCCTTAATATAATGAGATTGGCCATGAGTTGGTAGTTATTGATGGGTAGCTGATGGGTATACAGGGGTTCATTATATTATCCTACTTCTGTATATGTTTAAAAATTTTTCATGATAAATTTTTTTTAAGTTGAAAAAAGTTCAATAAACATGAGAGTTGTGGTTTTTTTGTTTTTTTGGGGTTTTTTTGCGGTACGCTGGCCTCTCACTGTTGTGGCCTCTCCCGTTGCGGAGCACAGGCTCCGGACGCGCAGGCTCAGCGGCCATGACTCAGGGGCCCAGCCGCTCTGCGGCACGTGGGATCTTCCTGGACCGGGGCACGAATCCATGTCCCCTGCATCGGCAGGCGGACTCGCAACCACTGCGCCACCAGGGAAGCCCGAGAGTTGCGTTTTACAGAATTTAAATTAAAAATAGAGCCCGTGTGTCTCGCTACACTGATAATGTCATGTCTGTTACTAGCCATTCAGTATATTATAAAATGAACGCAAATTCTCTGAGCCATTTCCTTACGGATATGATTTCCTCTCAGCTATATAAGTTTTTTACTTCATAAAAATTATAACTATTAACGTATATTGGGAGGCACTAGAGTAGAAATTAAAATAATGTGAAAGTGAAATATAGGTCTTTACACGATGGCTAATTATTTACATCACAAAGAAAATGATTTTGTCTAAGGGAGGTAACTACTTTACTATTAACAGTTTATAAAACAGCATGTTTTTATGATTTCCTACTTAATGCTAATACTTAACATTTTAGCTATACATACATTTTTTCCTCTACAATCTTACTCACTTGGATTAAGAAAGCTAAGCTAAACACAGCATAAAAACAATGTAAAAGTAAGAAAATATACTTACTATGAAATCATCATAAAACAAAGTGTGACTGACTTGCAAATGTCTTATTAAGCTGCCATTGAAGCTGCTTGGATTCTCATTAGGTACTAAACGGCAAAGTGGACAGAACTGGAAATAAACAAGATCAAGAGTTCAAGAAAGAATTTTAAATAATCATTACTGTCAGAATTAAAAAATTAAATAACCATTCAACAAAATAAATTTTAATTTTATGAATATATTGGCCATACCTTGGTATTGTCTTAGAATTGTATAAATATTAAAGCAACATAAAGAAATAAAATTGCACTTATTTCTTCATATGCATTTCTTTTATATAAAAGTATATGTTTATCACTTAAAAAAATAATTAATTTATTTTTGGCTGCATTGTGTCTTTGTTGCTGCGCGCGGGGCTTTCTCTAGTTGTGGCGAGCGGGGGCTACTATTTGTTGCGATGTGCAGCCTTCTCATTGCGGTGGCTTCTCTTGTTGCAGAGCACGGGCTCTAGGCACATGGGCTTCAGTAGTTGTGGCACGCGGCCTCAGTAGTTGTGGCTCACAGGCTCTAGAGCGCAGGCTCAGTAGTTGTGGCGCACGGGCTTAGTTGCTACGCGGCATGTGGGATCTTCCCGGACCAGGGCTTGAACACGTGTCCCCTGCATTGGCAGTCGGATTCTTAACCACTGTACCATCAGGGAAGTCCCTATCACTTTATCATTTAAACAATATTACAGTCAGTAGGTGTGCCATAATTTAATTAGTTACCTACCTCTTGGAATACTGACGTTTTCTTGGTATGTGGATATTCTATTATTACCAATTATAGTATCTATATTGTTTACTTTTGGGGGGATTATTTTCTTAGGATACATGACCATAAATGGAGATTAGAAGGTCAAAGTTATGAACTTCACAGTTCATAATATATATTACTCTATAGTTTTATACTGCCACCAGCAATATAGATTATAATACACCAGCATCAGATACTAATACCAGCATCAGGTGTTAGTATTTATACATATTTTCCTAATTTAATAGACATTAATGGCTCTCTAATAAAACTTTTTCATTTTGAAATATTTATAAGCTCACAAGAAACTGCAAAAATAACACAGAGAGGTACCATGTCACAATCACCCAGCTTCCCCTAATGGTAACTTCTTACATAACTGTGGTACATTACCAAAACCAGGAAACTGGCAATTAACTAGACAACATCTGACTTAGATTTCACCATTTTTTGCATGAACTCATTTTTTTGGGTGTGTATGTATAGTTCTATGAAATTTTATCACACATATAGAAATGCATGTAACTACCGACACAATCAAGATACAGAACTGTTCTCTCACTACAAAGAACTCCCTTGTGCTGCTCCTTAACTTCCTCTTCTCTCCCAGACCCTGGCAACCACCGATCTCTTCTCCAGAACTTTTGAGACTGGCTTTTTTTTTTTTTTTTTTTGCTGTACGCAGGCCTCTCACTGCTGTGGCCTCTCCTCTTGTGGAGAACAGGCTCCCGACGCGCAGGCTCAGCGACCATGGCCCACGGGCCCAGTCGCTCCGCGGCATGCGGGATCCTCCCGGACCGGGGCACGAACTCGCGTCCTCTGCACCGGCAGGCAGACTCCCAACCACTGCGCCACCAGGGAAGCCCGAGACTGGCTTTTTTCACTAAGCATAATGGCCTTGGAATTCATCCTAATCGTTGAGTGCATCAATATAGTTCCTTCCTTTTTACTGCTGAGTAGTATTCCATGGTATGGAGGTACCACAGTTATCCATTTACCTTTGAAGGACATTTGTTGCTTTGGGCTGCTACAAATAGAGCTGCAATGAACATTTGTGCATAGATGTTTTATGTAAACATATTTTCATTTTTCTAGGATTAATTTCTAGGAGTGTGATTGCTGGGTTAGTGTTACAGTTAACTTTGTAAAAAACTGCCAAACTATTTTGTTTGTAAATGGCTAGACCATTTTACATTCCCACAAGCAATGAGTGAATTATCTAGTTTTTCCTCATTCTCATCAGCATTAGTTACTGTCAACATTTTTCTATTTTAGTTGTTTTCATAGGCATGTAGTGGTATCTCATCATGGTTTTAATTTGTAATTCTCAAATGGCTAATATAAATGACTCTTTCTTTTAATATATACCACTTTATCACATCTTAACATAGGTTTTTTTTAAAATTGTATTTCTTCGTGTATTCATTTTGAAAAATGAGATGCAGAATCATTACTGAGTGCCAAGTATATGTTAGGCAATAAATGAGGTGGTATTCTCATTTGATTCTCACAGAAACCCAGTGAATTATCATCTTTATTTTGTTGATGAAACCAATTTCAGAGAGGAAAAAGATTAGCTTAAATCTACACCACTTCAAGTATCAGAGCTGGAATCTAGGCCTCTACTAGACAATCCAATGTCCTTTTCATATTATAACAGTGTCTAATTTATCAGCTTGGATGATGTTTTTCTCTAAATTTAAATGAGATCTTTACATATTTCTTTTCATTCTTATTATTTTATGGGGGGGGTCCCAGTTTCAATATGCTCAACTTCTATAAATAAGGTCCATTTTAAAATTTTGCTCTACTCAATTAATCTTAATGTCTTATTTTAAATAAAATTACATCATTTAAATTATTATTGCTTTATAATAATTAATGATTTCCTTACATTCTAGCTATCTTGGTTAATTGACAACATGGCTATCCCAAAATAGCACTCAATCTACCCTGAGACCCCTACATAGTGAGAACAGAGCTGAGACCAAGAAATATTTTAATAATAGAAACAACCTAAGTGTCCAGCAACAGATGAATGGATAAATAAGACATGGTATACACACACACACACACACACACTCACACAGTGGAATACTATTCAGCCATAAAAAAAGGAAATATTGCCATTTGCAGCAACATGGATGGACTTGGAGGGTATTATGCTAAGTGAAATAAGTCAGTCAGAGAAGGGCAAATTCTGTATGATATCACTTATATGTGAATCTAAAAAAATTACAACAAACTAGTGAATATAACAAAAAAGAAGCACACTCACAGATACAGAGAACAAACTAGTGGTTACCAGTAGGGGAAGGGGAGGGGTAACATAGGGGTAGAGGATTAAGAGGTAGGGGATTAAGGGGTACAAACTATTATATATAAAATAAGCTACAAGGATACATTTTACAACATATATCCCATATATTGGGATTATGGACAATATTTTATAATAATTATAAATGGAGTATAACCTTTAAAAATTGTGAATCACTATATTGTATACCCATACCTGTAACTTATATAATATTGTACATCATCTGTACTTCAATTGAAAAAAAAGGATGTTGGCCTCACCTCTATGACAGTGAACGCAATGGGTAAATAACAGTCACCATATTAGAAGCTACCACTAACCTCAATCCTTTGGAGCATCTATTACAATGGACACCCAGCTCTATCTGTGGTTTCGATTAACTCCCACAGCAACTCAGCCAATTACAGGACACTTTCTATATAATGGTAAATACCATTTGGGGAAGAAATTAAAGACAACGGAATCCATTGCCAAAAGAGACACGCACTGAAAATAATTATAGACAAATATGCAACCAAACTTAAGGTACCAGATGGCACATCTAATTTAATAGGAGTTTGGAAGCATATCTAATGAAGATTTTCTCCTTCTAACACGTTTATGCATATATGCTCCCACTGCCCAGTCCAGCCACAGACATTCTGAATACCCATGGAAATAAACTGCTGTGGGAATGAGGGCTCAAGCTCTTGTCACTACAGCTTTTAATTCCAAACCAACTGAAGTCCTGTCCCTTCCCATAAGGAATGAACCTCAGGATCAAGGCAGAAAGTAAGACTACCTTTGAACCTGTGTGAATGGAAATACGATTTTTAAAATATCCTGTTTTTCACATCACTACATCCTACTATGTGCTAGGTTCTCTGCCAAGAGCTGGGCATGCAGTGCTGAACAAAGAATTAAGTTCTATGGCTTCATGAACCTAATAATTTGGAGGGAGAGACAGACACAAATACACAGTTAACGATTTGTGATAAATGAGAAAAAAGGGGAGAAATGCAAGAGCTGAAATTAATTTGGGTGTCAGATAAGTGAAATTTAAGTTGAGTTCTAA
Organism: Mesoplodon mirus; assembly: GCF_964341445.2. NCBI lineage: Eukaryota > Metazoa > Chordata > Mammalia > Artiodactyla > Ziphiidae > Mesoplodon > Mesoplodon mirus. The sequence continues at coordinate 47,189,481 of NC_138989.1, read as the reverse complement.
AGGATAAATAAGAACCAACCAGTGGGGACTTCCTTAGCAGTCCAGTGGTTAAGACTCCATGCTTCCACTGCAGGGGGCGCAGGTTCAACCCCAGGTTGGGTAACTAAGATCCCACATGCCGGGCAGAGCGGGGTTGGGGTAGGGGGGCAGGAAGCACACACAAAAAAGAACCAACCAGTGAAAGAAAACACTGGAAAGAGAGAAGAGCCAGAAAGTGTGGTTCTTGCTGAAACGTCTTCCTTTTATAAGATAAAATATTAAATTTCTCTCGAGTGGTCTCATAATTCAATCTGAAGCATGCTGTGTGTGTCATTTGCCTCTTTTTTTTTTTTTTTGTGGTACGCGGGCCTCTCACTGTTGTGGTCTCTCCCGTTGCGGAGCACAGGCTCCGGACGCGCAGGCTCAGCGGCCATGGCTCATGGGCCCAGCCGCTCTGCGGCATGTGGGATCTTCCCGAACCGGGTCACGAACCCGTGTCCCCTGCATCGGCAGGCGGACTCTCAACCACTGCGCCACCAGGGAAGCCCCCATTTGCCTTTTTTGAGTCCAATATTCCATAGATACAATTTTTCAAAAAGAAAAAAACATGGCAGAATATAATTACTGTGTGACAAAAAGGAGCTGTTCTGAAGGTTGCACATCAGAACAGTCAAAATTCCTTGATGTTCATAACTTTAGTTGCTTGTGGTTTGATCTCTGAATTATCTAATTCTATCTGGAAGGCAGAATCATTTGCCCAAATCTCTAACCGCCCTGAAACGTCTTATATCTGGTAAGTCAGATGATGTCACTGATCTTATCTGAAGGCAAACCCAGCAATTCAGTCCTTCAGAGCAATAATTCCTTGTTAACTTCCACACCAATCCAGAAGCAGCCTTGGACTCAGCCCTCCTCATCCAAGGATTCCACCAGGTGTTTTCACCTACGTGCCCCCAGAGGGTCCCTAAGCACGTGACCCCAGCCCTGCCACAGTATCTGCATCCAGCCTTTTCCTAACCACAGGGTTGTTCCGGACTTCTAGTGGCACTAGATGCTTCAGAGCGCATGTGTCTTAAGCTTCTACACTTAAGCACGAAACACTAACCCAGGAAACCTGAAGGTGTTTGGTTCCAGAGACCACTTTTACACAGCCGTGGTGTATTACAGAACCATGGCTTTTCTGAGCAATCTGTTCCTGCCTGAAGGCCTTGATAGCATCCTGGTCTTGTGGTAAAATTTACTTCACCTCCTCCACCTCTCCCAGTTTGGGTTCCCCAACTGTGAGAGTACATGGCTTCCTCTGAGAAATCTGCTCTAGCCTTGATTTGATATAGCTGCAAAAATGGTAGTAACCCGGCATCATCACCTGACTCACTTACTACTACCCTGTGAAAAAGGCATCATCATTACCGTCATCTCCATTTTACAAATGATGAAACAGAGGCAAAGAGGTTAATGGGATTTTCTGCGATTTGCACCAAAGCTTATCTCCTCCAAAGCCTAGGCTTTCCTCCCCCGGCCCCAGGGCACTGCTGTTCAATAGAAATGCAACAGAAGCCACACACATAATTTTATTTTTTGAGTAGCCACATTACAAAAACTAAAAGGAAACAGGTGGGATTAATTTTAATAATATGTTGTATATAACTCCAGATATACAAGTTATTATTATTTTTAATAGAAATTTATTGAAGTATAAACGCTTCACAATACCGTGTTAGTTTCTGTTGCACAACAAAGTGAATCGGCCATATGCATACACGTGTCCCCATATCCCCTCCCTCTTGAGCCTCCCTCCACCCCCCCCATCCCACCCCTCTAGGTCATGGCAAAGCACCAAGCAGATCTCCCTGTGCTATGCTGCTGCTTCCCACCGGCCAGCTATTTTACATTCGGTAGTGTATATATGTCGATGCTACTCTCACTTTGCCCCAGCGAAGCCTAGGCATTTTAACTACTAAGTTCCACGATTCCTGGTTTATCTCTGTCCTTATGTCGGCTTTCTTCAGTGACCTCTATGACCTCTAAATCATAGAAGACCCAGCTTCCATGGACCACCTTCAATCTGATGGCCAAACTGAGTGGCACGTGGACTGGACTTCTGCGGAGCAGGTACACAGTACCAATGGATGGACAAATATGGGGCCTGCCCTGGAGGGATGCTATAATGCGGCCCATGGCCCAGAGTGCCTAGTGTTCCTCCAGCCAGAGCAGCACCCCGGGCACTACTGGTCAGGGCTCAGACTGTGTCGATAATATCTCCTTCATAGGGTTGCTAGGAGAAGGCAAAGAGGCACTCAGAACTCAGTAAATGGTAGTCACTATTATGCCATCCTAATGTTTTCTTCAAGCTTCCTCTAGGACGGTTCCCCAGGGACATATCATAAAACACCTCCTTAGCCCAGTTCCTCCCACAGAGCAACCTGAGCAGGAAAAGCCCCTGACAACCTCCTCTGCTGCCCCAACACATATCAAGCTCTTAGATAGCCATTCCAAGACCCAAACCTCTGGGCCATTAGGATGAATAACAAATTCCTTTGACTGTGCTGTAGGAGGACTTTTGTCTTGAACTTGCTAGTGGAGCACAGTGTCTATGCCCTGGAGCTAGACTACTGGGTTCAAACCGTAGCTCTGATTATTTACCAGCTATGAGATTTACCTCGTAAGACTTAACCTCTCTGAGCCTCAGTTTATCATTTGTAAAATGGGGATAAGAATCATATCTATCTCATAGGATTGTCGTAAGGGCTATCTAGCTATCTCTCCATCAATCACCTATCTAATATACTTACATTTCAACTTCACCCACTTTCTGAAAGGATTTTATGGAAAAAAAAACAAACCTTAAAACAAATTTTAAAAAACCCAAACTCATATATATGAAAAACACATATACATATATATACATGTACACATATACAACATAAAACTAAAATAAAATTCAAAAAGCTCTTCAAGGTATCATTTTACATCTGTTAAGCCTGGATAATTTAAAAATAAGTGTACGTATAATTTATCCCTTATAAGTACAACATTCAAAAGTCCATACATTTGTGTTCATACCATCATTTTATAATTTCTTTCCATATAAGAATAGTCTCTACTCTGATTTTGTTGATCATATTTTGTCCTTTTTCTCTGAGTTAGAAATATGCTACAGGGTATTACTGTGTAAAGAACTCTCTTATTGGGTAATTCAAGACACTCTCCTAAGTCAAAAAAAATTTTTTTAAAATAAATAAATAAATGTACCCAATCTTGGCCAGGTTAAGGTGAAAGTGGTTTACTCATAAATTGCTGACACAAATATAAATTGACTCAAACTATTTAGAACACATTTCAAGAGTTAATAAAAACTTGCACTCTTGGTCCCAGAAATATCAATCTAAGGAATTTCCTCTCAGGAAAAAAGTGCTTTAGAAGGAAAAGTTTAAATGTACAAGAATGTGAATTCGAATCCTAAAAATTGTTACCAATCCAAATGTTTTAAAATAGTAAAATGGCTAAGTAAATGATGACGTATCCATCATCACCCGGCCTTACCTCTCAACTATACAAAAATGAAAATTATAAGGGGAACTCCCTGGTGGTCCAGTGGTTAGGACTCCACGTTTTCTAATGTGTATCAAATTTAGACACTGCAGAAATGTATAATAACACAAATCCTCACCACAGGTCTCCTTTCTGATCTGTGATGAGTAATGCAATGATCCAGCAAGCTGTCTTCATCCAATTCCTTCTGACAAAATGGACATACACACCTGGAAATTACATAGAATACAAACGTTACTGAAATTGTTGATCATTAGACAGTAGTCACTTAACTAGAGGTAAAAAATAGAATGTAAGGGGATCTAGTTTCTAGTCCTCATTCTTTCTGAGTTGATGTTCTTTTTCCAATCCTGATAATAATCTTGGTGCCTAAATTTTTTCTCATGAGAAATGTAAATGTGTAACCTCACAGGGGCAGGATAGAGAATCAGTTATAGTGCACTTGAAGCACTTGATTTTCTTTGGAAGACAAGTACAATCTGAGCACCCCATTAACTGAGAAACAGAGGAACAAACCACCCAGCTGTGCCTAGGTTACTTCTTCTGTCCCTTTTACTTCCTCCCTTTCCTAAATCAGGTAACATCTGAATGGGGTGTTACTTTGTTCTCCAACTAGCATATCTAACAACGCTGGCATATATAACTAAAGGTGTCAACTCACAGTATTAGCATCCAGTGAAGAATGGAAAATGGCCTGCAACTACCTTGTTACATCCTTATGCACACCTAGGAGTATCTGTCCCTCACATCTGTGCTGTCCAACGGACTAGCCATTCGGTATGTGTCTACTGGGCTAGTCCAAACTGAGATATGCTGGAAGTATAAAACACACACTCAATTCTGAAGGCTTTATATATACATAAAAAAGTAAAATATCTCAATAATTTATATATTGATTACATGTTCAAAGGATAAGACTTTGGCTATATTCAGTTAAATAAAATATATTACAAATTAATTTCACTTGTTTCTTTTTACTTTTTTGAGTATGGCTATTAGAGAATTTAAAATTACATATGTGCTCTGCATTATATTTCCATTGCACAGTGCTGCCTTAAATTCTTAGGGACAATATGGAGGCTTGGAATTTTTTGCTCACTTTCCATTGTAGATATAACTTCCTGTTCCCCAAGAGTTGTATTCTGGACAAGCTCCCTGCATAAGAATTTTAAAAATTTGAATTATGTAGTAAGTTCTTCCATAAAGCAAAGATTTCTATCTTAAATGCAAATATTAATCTATCCTGTAATACTGGTTAATCAACAACACTTCTCATTTTCTGTTATTTCAATTCTTTATTATTTCATTCTAACCAGCAGGAGAAATTAGTATTTAAATTAGGTTTCATATATTTCAAAATTTTCATAAAGCCTATCAACCTTACAATCAAACCACACAGAATTCATACTCTGCCTAGAGCTAAAATACTCACTTACAATTTAACAGAATGGTATAATCCTATAATAAAAGGTATATTTGCAAAGTAATCTCTAGTAAAATGAGAGGAATGGGGTGATCATTTAGACTTTTGGGTTAGGAAATTTAAGTTATATTTTGAGTAGTATATTTTCTTTTTTTAAACATTTTTATTTAAGTACAGTTGATTTACAATGTTGTGTTAGTTTCAGGTGCACAGCACAGTGATTCAGTTATAAATCAATCAATCAATCAATCAATCATACATATATATTCTTTTTCAGATTCTTTTCCCTTATAGGTTATTACAAAATATTGGGTATCTATCCCTGGGCTATACATGCGTTTTCTTTTTTTTTTTTTTTTTTTTTGCGGTATGCGGGCCTCTCACTGTTGTGGCCTCCCCCGTTGCGGAGCACAGGCTCCGGACGCGCAGGCCCAGCGGCCATGGCTCACGGGCCCAGCCGCTCCGCGGCATATGGGATCCTCCCAGACCGGGGCACGAACCCATGCGTTTTCTTAAAATAAGCAGAACTAACATTTATCTTCAGGAGAAAAGAAGAAATTATACTGAATACCTCTTTGGATAGCTGCATTCATAAGCAGATTTAATGGTTTCAAAACCATCATCCCTATGCAGGAGAACACAAATCATTTCTTTATTTCTTTAGCAGAGGCAGATGCCAAACTTTCTAATTCCTCTGCCTATCAGGAGAGTAATAACCCAGATTTCTTTCTTTCTTTTTTTTTAAGAAAAAATAATTAATGATCAATATCCTCCATTACACCTACTAGCCACCTCCATCCTTCCTCCAGCCCCATATAAGATTACCCAGAAAACAGGTATAGGATTCCAGAATGCCTGCCCCACGCCTGTTCTTTCTTGTTAGAATACATACTGAGATGTCACTTCGTCCCTTCTAAAGAGAAACCAGCAAAAGGAGAGAGAATGAGCTGGGGAACTGAGAGGAGGTGATGGAAGAGTAAAGACAACAACCTCTAAACCATCATCTACTTCAGGACTCTTGTTAGTCACAAAATAAACCCTAGCAGAAATTGAACAGTTCTGCTTTCTATTTTTGTATCTTCCTGCATATAAACTTGTCTGAGGAAGTTTCCACAATCTCTCCAGTGTTCAGTTGGTTCTCCCCATACAAAGTTTTTAAAGCAGAGAGAACAAAATTCTTTTGTAATTATTCCCATTAACAAATGATTACCAGTAATAGGTATTATGGTCAGAAGCCAAAACATAACTACATACATATTTTCAGGACAAAAATGTTAAGCTTTCTGGCTCATTAAGTTCTGTATAAGCGTATCAAATTTAGCATTAAACTAAATTGTACTGAACAAACCTTGTTGCTGTCTCTCCAAGTTCTTGTAGTGGTCCATACTTATCTATGTACTTCTGACATGTTCTTATGTGTACCCTCATTTCACTGAGGCAAACCTATATAAAAGCAGATTAAAATAAGCTCACTGTTGAAAGGGGGTTCATTTCAGTCAATGAAGTCTTTTGTGACCCAGCTTTATTGCTTTCCTTATTTCAAATAAGGTCATAGTGCGCGGTCAGTTGATTAAAAGGATGCAGTCATGATAACAGTACAACCAATTTAAGGCATTATCAAGCATAACACTATTTTAAGTAGTTTTTTTGGGGGGCCGCGTCCCGTGGTATGTGGGATCTTTGTTCCCCGACCAGGGATTGAACCCCCAGCCCCTGCATTGGGAGCGTGGAGTTTTAACCACTGGACTGGCAGGGAAGTCCCAAGAAAAACACTATTTTAAATTTTTCTTACAACTAGAAGACCCAAAAGCTGAGTTCTTAAATTTGGTTCTTCTACAAAGTATATGTTTTTTAAAGTGCAAAGATGTATATTAAATCAAATTTACTTTTTTTGGATACGATTACCTAAATCGGTGATGGAAAGAGGGAAGTAAGGAAGAAAAAGGGGAGGAAAAAAAAGCAAAAGGAACTAAAGGAAAGAAAGGAAAAAGAGAGATAGAAAGAAAGAAAAACAAAGAGAGGTAAAAAGAATAAATAGATGGATTTTAGAGATGTCCAGAGTAAGTACAAAGAAACCCTGTGCTTCAGGGAAAGATATAAATACCATGGCTTTATAATACATCCAATAGTATTACATGAATTCACAGTATACAGTATACTTAATGGCCCCATTAAGAGCAAACATAAAGGACAGCTACTGCAGTCCATTTTTATCAAGGCAGAATAAAGAGCCCTTGTCCTTCCAGATATACATTCAGATTTCCTAACCATGAGGGATCTGTTGCTAAATAACACATACTCTACTAAATGTGTCATGAGAAACTCTGATAAGATCTTGTGCTAAAGGAAGCTCTGTACAGCTGTAAGGTGGCCCACCCACCCTGCTTCATTTTGCCCAAGCTACGGAAGTTAAACCTCAGACATGAAATCTACCATGTCAAGAAAACAGTTATAACTGTCACAAAAGACAAAAATAAAAGCAAATGGGGGGCTTCCCTGGTGGAACAGTGGTTAAGAGTCCACCTGCCAATTCAGGGGACACGGTTTCAATCCCTGGTCCGGGAAGATCCCACATGCCGCGGAGCAACTAAGCCCATGTGCCACAAGTACTGAGCCTGCACTCTAGAGCCCGCAAGCCACAACAAAGAGTAGCCCCCGCTCGCCGCAACTAGAGAAAGCCTGCACACAGCAATGAACACCCAACGCAGCCAAAAATAAATAAATTAAAAATTTTTAAAAAGCAAATGGAAAAGTAAGAACAAATCCTTGCTTTATAACTATCCATCTAAAAAGATGTAAAAGCTAGGACCGATCTAGGCATCTGTCTTAAAACAGACTGTTTGGGACTTCCCTGGTGGTGCAATGGTTAAGAATCCACCTGTCAATGCAGGGGACACGGGTCTGGGAAGATCCCGCATGCCACGGAGCATCTAAGCCCTTGCGCCACAACTGCTGAGCCTGCACCCTAGAGCCCATGTGCCACAACTACTGAAGCCCGCGTGCCTAGAGCCCTTGTCCCACAACAAGAGAAGCCACCGCAATGAGAAGCCCACGCACCGCAACGAAGAGTAGCCCCCGCTACGCAACTAGAGAAAGCCCGCGCACAGCAACGAAGACCCAACGCAGCCAAAAATAAATAAATAAATAAATAAAACAAACAACAAACAAGCTGTTTTACAACTTTTAACATCCAACTTTGCACATCAGTGCTCTCTCATCTCCTTATGACTTCTGTTAAAAGTTTCTTTCTTCTTCTTTATATTCCTTGATCAACAAAGAGACACATTCCTTATATAAATTAGCAATCTGGGGACTACGTCCTGACAGATGAATTGATAAATTCATAGAGCGTCTACCCCAGACACAAAACTGTGAAAGCCATTGTCAGAGGTGGCAGAAGGAGCACAAGCCACTGAGCTTGCGCTAAAGGTGCTTATCATCTAATGGAGGAAAAACAAACAAACAAAAGATGTGAAGACAAGCAGACACTGGGGACTGGAATACTAAAGCCAGGCTCATGGAAGGGAGGTAAGGAGGACTCTGAAGAGTAAGAAGAGTTGAAAATGGCTATAGGAGGAATGGCAGTATTCCTGATGAGAGGAAGAGACAGATACAATAAATACCTCAAAGCAAAGATCAAAATACTTGTGAATAATCGGAAATGCAGGGGGGTGAAAAAGGAAGGGGATCTCCACCCAGGATAACTGAGAGAATGCTCTTGTTTCTGACAGGTACCAAAGATGGGATAAAGAACTGGAAGACAAAATAATACGCTGAGTTTGATTCTGTGCATGTTGAACTTTAAATGATGGCAAAATATCAACGTAAAAATAATCAGTAATGATATTAAGAGTGTGAAAGCTATTGATTTTAAGCATTTACTATGTTTCACAGTGCTAAAAGCCACTTACATTTTGTTGTTTACCTTTACAACCACTCTGTGACACAAGCATTACCTTTTCCCTCAATTTAAAAGAGTCAAACAAAAACTTAGATTAATAACTTGCCCCAAATCACAAAGAGTAAGGGAGAGAATTAGTGTTTAATCCCAGGATGTCTGACTCCAAAGACCATGCATGGATTTCGTAATCAGGCAGCCACAAATAGATTTCTGAGTCTTACAAAAATATTCAAAAATGCATTGAGCATTTATTATGTGCCAGTCACTCTTCAAAGTGCTGGGTATACAGCTGTCAATAAAACAGTCATGGTCCTTACCCTCGTGGAATCTTGTGGAGATAATGGACATTAAATTTAAAAATTCACAAAAGCATAATTAAAAATGGTGATAAGTGCTATGAAGAGAAAGCACAGACTGCTAAGAGAAAGTGTAACAGGCTATATTTTAGATGAACAATCAAGAAAGGTTCTCTAGAGAAATGTAGATCTTCAGCACATGATCTCTCTTTTGATCTCTAGACTGGTAATACCTAAATACCCTTCCGTTAGCAGTTCAAATTTAATGTATCTAAGACTTAACTGTGGATTCTTCTCTAAATTTGCTCGCCATATTAGCACCTTCACTCATCTCAGAAACTTGGGGAGCATTTTGATACCTCACTGTCACTCACCTCCACATCCAGTTAATTATCAATTTCCTTCAATCCCTCTCAGAATACACCTTGAAACAACTTCTTATTCCATACCTAATGCTAGACCCTAACCCAGCTTCCTTAACACCTATCCTAAAATCCACTAAACTGGCTTCACCAATCCTGCTTTTGCCCCCTCCAAACCATTTTCCACTCACATGCTAGAGTGACATCTTAAAAATATAAACCTGATCAAAAGCTTATACTTTTTCTATGACTCACTATTGCGTTTAAGATAAAATCTAGAATCTTTGTCACAGCTTCTAAGACCTCACATGATCTAACCAGGCTAGCATAATAACAACGGAGGAAAACTGCAGCAAGGAGGAAGTGGTCAACAGAGACAAATACTGCAAAGCCCAGAGCAGTACAGGTGGAATTATGCGACTGGAATTGAAAATAAAGCTATTCATTGGGTGGGCTGCAACCGCATAGCAGGAATGGAGGCCACATAATAGGGGGTCATGGGAGTAATGGGAAGAGAGGAAATGGAGGTGGTCAATGAAAGCATTTGTTTGAAAAATGAGGTGACGGTGGGCATCAGGTGACTGCTGTCCAGCAGCCCATACATAGGAAACCAGAGGAAAGGAAGAGGAGAGGCTGAGACAATAAACTTTGGAAAGTCGGGGTAGGATGAGGTCAAAGGCATAGGTGAAACAACTGGCTGCAAAACAATTTTCTCAGAGTTCTAAGCCGGTAACTATGAGCAAAGGCAGGGTCACATACCAGGGTGTCACACTCAGTGCAATTCTGGAACTCGGATTTCATTTTCTTGGCTACATCAGTTGCTGGAACTCCTTCAGAAGGAAGATATGCCCGGCAGTAAGGACAGGTCCACTTATTGTTCTTGAGACTGGTAGCAATGCAAGAACGGCAGAATCTACAGGACACAAACCAAGAACACATCACTTTCCTTAACAGTATAAAGGAGCCACCACTAGGTGTTCATTTATGGGAAGCGTATTTTAATGACACCTTGTACACTAAGAGCTGTTCTGCCAAACGAAAGCTCTATCTGCATCCTACAGCTGCTGGGGAGTCTCTTACCTTCCCTGCAAGACCTCCCTGGGGCCACACATTCTCACCACGTGTGCTGCACGCATTTAAACAGAAGGTGACAGACAAAGTGGTGAAACAGCCTTCCTACAAACAGAATGAAAACTATAACTCAAATATTGCCAGCCATAAAAAAGAATGAAATAATGCCATTTCAGCAACATGGATGGACCCAGAGATGATCATACTAAATGAAGTAAGTCAGAGAAAGACAAATATCACATGGTATCATTTATATGTAGAATCTAAAAAAATGATACAGATAAATTATTTACAAAACAGAAACAGATTCACAGACATAGAAAATAAACTTACCAAAGGGGAAAGGGGGAGGGAGGGACAAATTAGGAGCTTGGGATTAGCAGATACATACTACTATATATAAAATACATAAACAACAAGGGCCAACTGTATAACATAGGGAACTATATTCAATATCTTAATAACCTATAATGAAAAAGAATCTGAAAAAGAATATATCTATATCTATATCTATGTGTGTGTATGAATGAATCACTTTCCTGGATACCTGAAACTAACAAAACATTGTATATCAACTATATTTCAAAAAAAACCCCTCTAACTCAAAGGATATCTAATGTGTTCTTTCTTTTCTTTAATCCTATTTTACCTTAAAATCTGTGGGGCTGGGGGGAATAGGTCTTTGCTCTGTGAGATTCTGTGTGTTAGATTAGAAAATAGCAGCAAGTTGAGGAGGTAAAAATACGAAACACGTTAAAGTCTTCATAAAATGATTTTAAACTCATCCTCAGATGCAGGAAATTATCTAATCAAAAGTACCACTTTAGGAATGTCCTCCACATCAGTAAATACATTCTCTGTTTACTTAAAGATGATCATGATAAAATCTTAACACAGTCAACAGAATTCACAGAAAATCTTGACCTATCTATGGGAGCTGCTGAAGGCTACATGTGCACAGAAGTAAAAGTGAGCATTTCAATAGGTTATACACATTAGCATGAGCTGACAGCTCTTAACTCAGCATGTAATATATATTTGCGAATATTTATACATGGCAAAAGTTAAGCTGTTTAAGTAAATTATACATACTGAAAAGTTCATATATCATAGGTATACATACAGCTGAATGAAGTTTCACAAACAAAATTCCTAGTATATTAGCCATTTCTGATTCTTTTTTAAAAAAATTTATTTGTTTTCATTTTTAGCTGCGTTGGGTCTTCGTTGCTGTGCACGGACTTTTCTCTAGTTGCGGTGAGCAGGGGCTACTCTTCGTTGTGGTGCGTGGGCTTCTCATTGCGTGGCTTCTCTTGTTGCAGAGCACGGGCTCTAAGCACACGGGCTTCAGTAGTTGTGGCACGCGGGCTCAGTAGTTGTGGCTTGCGGGCTCTAGAGCGCAGGCTCAGTAGTTGTGGCACACGGGCTTAGTTGCTCCGTGGCATGAGGGATCTCCCCGGACCAGGGCTCGAACCCGTGTCCCCTGTATTGGCAGGTGGATTCTTAACCACTGCGCCACCAGGGAAGTCCAGCCATTACTGATTCTTAAAAGTATTCTCTTCCACCTCTGTTATAAAAGTCTTATATGCACACAGAGGATGCTTACTTCTGCACTGTTCTTGAGGCATCTGCTTGATGTTGATGCCTGCCCAGCACCCATTTCCCCCTTTTTCTTGCCATAGCATCCTGATTTTGCTCTGCAGGAACTACACCTCTTATATGAGATACAATTTGGTGGGACCTCAATCCAGGTGCCCATAATCCCCTGCTGAAGGCAGAGCGCCTAATGTCGGCCACGCTAAGTAAACCCTCTCTCTGGGAGATGAATACTAAACAGAGTGACATAAAGACTGATTCAGCAACAACTTGATAGGACTATCCTGCTCTTTATTTAGAACCCCAGATCTGCCTGGGTTCCTACCCTTTTCTTCCTGGGTGTTTTTGTTATTAATGTTGTTTGGTGACTTTATATTTTGATATAATTTCAAATTTGATACACTGTTTTTATTTACAAAATTTTAAAACACTTCCACATACCTTAATTCATTTAACCTTAATAAACCCCTAAGAAAGATCATTATTTCCTTTATAGATGAGGAAACTGAGGTACGTAGAGGTTAAGTTACTTCAGCAAGGTCACAGCTACAGAAAGTGCCTGAACTTTGTTGACCTTAAGCTGGGGTTTCCTGACTCAGAATTCAGTGACCTATCTTTCCACAACTGCAGCTACCCCAGTTGGAAAGAGCAATACTTTCAGAATCAAAAGACCTAAGTCCCCTGCTGTATTTTACTTCTATCTGCCTCAGGTGATTAATTGTAAGTTCTAAGGCACATTTGCCCTTGCATTTCTTTTAGTCCCTAAGAATTGGTTCTCAAAGTGTAAGCTTTGAAGGGTATTTATTACAAATGGTCCAAATGCTCAACTCATAATTAACATTTCTAATACAACACCTGTGGTTCTGACAGGAATTCTTTGTTTACATAATTTAGGAGCAAGCAGATAACACTGTGTTTCTTGTCAACTAAAAGTCTTCCCCCCTTTCTCACAGTTTGAGTTTTATGCTAATACAAACAGAAGATGCATATTGGTGCAAAGGGACTTCCCTGGTGGCACAGTGGTTAAGAATCTGCCTGCCAATGCAGGGGACATGCAAAACAAACAAACAAAATATACTGGTGCCAAGCCCCGTGGTAGGCACTGATACACATCTGCTCATTTCACCTCATTTCGCTCTCACAGGAATCCTAAATGCTGCTCTTTCTCCTTACCCTGACTGATAGCAAACTGAAGTTCAAAGAGGTGTAACAACTTGCCGAAGTCACAGAGCAAGAAGATAGTAGTATTTTTTTTTTTTTTTTTTTTTTTTTTGCGGCACGTGGGCCTCTCACTGTCACGGCCTCTCCCGTTGCGGAGCACAGGCTCCGGACACGCAGGCTCAGCGGCCATGGCTCACGGGCCCAGCCGCTCTGCAGCATGTGGGATCTTCCCGGACTCAGGCACGAACCTGCGTCCCCTGCATCGGCAGGCGGACTCTCAACCACTGCGCCACCAGGGAAGCCCCTCTTCTGTTATTTTATAAATACTTCATACATGTTTTTGTAACTATGATTGATAACCACAATGGAAATTCCTAGTAGATATTCATGAAAAGTAGCACAGTTGAGGCATTAAAAATTTTTTTTTTATTGGCGTATAGTTGCTTTACACTGTTGTGTTAGTTTCTTCTCTACAGCAAAGTGTATCAGTCACATGTATACACATATCCCCTCTTCCTTGGACTCCTTCCCATTTAGGTCACCACAGAGCATTGAATAGAGTTCCCTGTGCTATACAGTCTGTTCTCATTAGTTATCTATTTTATATGTAGTAGTGAATATATGTCAGTCCCAATCTCCCAATCCATCCCACCCCACCCTTACCCCCTTGGTATCCATACGTTTGTTCCCTACGTCTGTGTCTCTATTTCTGCTTTGCAAATAAGTTCATCTATACCGTTTTTCTAGATTCCACATATATGGCTTAATATACGATATTTGTTTTTCTCTTTCTGACTTACTTTACTCTGTATGACAGTCTCTAGGTCCATCCAAGTCTCTGTAAATGGCACAATTTTGTTCTTTTTTATGGCTGAGTAATAATCCATTGTATATATGTACCACATCTTCTTTATCCATTCATCTGTCTACGGACATTTCGGTTGCTTCCATGTCCTGGCTATTGTAAATAGTGCTGCAATGAACACTGGGGTACATGTATCTTTTTGAATTATGGTTTTCTCTGGGTATATGCCCAGTAGTGGGATTGCTGGGTCATATGGTAGTTCTATTTTTAGTTTTTTAAGGAACCTCCATACTGTTCCCCATAGTGGCTATATCAATTTATTGAGCATTTAAAAAATCAAGTCCCTCCCTATAACCCCCCCAACTAAGTCTGTACAGTGGTATTATCTGTGGCATGAAACTCACAAATAAGCATTATATAGATGTCATTGCATTATGTGAGAATATTAGTTGCAAATCCGGTAGATTAGTCAATTAACTGTACTTTTGATAGAAGTGATTATGAACTGGAGAAAACACATCAAGATCAAGGTGTTTTGGAACAGATTGAACTTACTGATTATGAGTATATGAAAACCACAGCTTTTAGAAGTGTTACCATGGAAAGGTACTGGATGCTGCTGCACCTCAAGTCTCACTTTCTGGGGTGCAGAAGCAAGACTGAAGAACTGCTTAGTTCAAAAGATCTGAGGAGAACATTCTCTCCTTAAAGGTACAGTTATCAAATTCAAGTCATGAGAGCTGAAGCATCTACCATCCTTACCCTAGCACCTTGGCATGAAAAGTATACAAGTGATCATTTTCTGAATTGTCTAATCAGAATCCTCACAGGGCTATTCAGCTTTAGGTAATATATATTATATAACAGGGCACAGAGAAAAGATAACTCTAAATTAAAACCTCTGAGAAAGCAAAGTGTAGAAGTGTATACAGAGTGTGAGCTTCTTACAGGTTTGTAGATATGTAAAAACACCTAGGGTAAAGAAAATAAGAATATTTACCTACCTGTTGGAGAAATGGGAACTGGAAAGAAAGGGGTATATGGTAGAAGAAGGGTATTTTCACTGTCGAATTTTAAGTGTGAACCATATAACCTTATTACCTACACAATAAACAATTCTTTTAAGAAGTTAATTACCTACAACCACTTGGGATAAATGGTCTGGTAGTGTCTGATAAAACAAAATTACAAGCACCCCTTGACCCTGCAGTACCAAGCCCGTGTTTTACTCGAGAAGTTAAAAAATATATCCATTTGTATTCAGAAGGGATGTTTTCACAGTAGACCCAACCTGGAAATAACCCAGATATTTATCAACAAGAAAATGAATAAAGAACCCATGGCACATTCCTACAATGGAATACTACACAGCAATGAAAAAGAACAAATTACTGATACACGCCATAACATGGATGACTCTCAGAGACATACTAAGAAGCCAGACACATGAACTTATCTACGAAACAGAAACAGACTCACAGACATAGAGAACAGACTTGTGGTTGCCAAGGGGGATGGGATGTGGGGAGGGATGGATTGGGAGTTTGGGATTAGCAGATGCAAACTATTATATATAGAATGGATAAGCAACAAGGTCCTACTGTATAGCACAGGGAACTGTATTCAATATCCTGTAATAAACCATAATGGAAAAGAATATGAAAAAGAATATATATAAATATAAATATATGTAACTGAATCACTCTGCTGTACACCAGAAACTAACACAACATTGTAAATCAACTATACTTCAATAAAATAAATTTTAAAAAAAGAAGCTAGACACAAGAAAGTACATCTTGTGTAATTCCACTTATTTGAAATTTTTGAATAGGCAAAACTGATCTATGACGGGAAAAAAATAACTCAACAGTGATTGCTTATGGGGGTACACAGACGGGGATGGCTGGGAAGGGGCATAAGGGAACCATATGGGGGGTAATGAGACTATTCTATATATATATTTTTTTTTTTTGCAGTATGAGGGCCTCTCACTGTCGTGGCCTCTCCCGTTGCGGAGCACAGGCTCGGGACGCGCAGGCTCAGCGGCCATGGCTCACGGGCCTAGCCACTCTGCGGCATGTGGGATCTTCCCGGACCGGGACACGAACCCGTGTCCCCTGCATCGGCAGGGGGACTCTCAACCACTGCACCACCAGGGAAGCCCGAGACTATTCTATATCTTGATAGGGGTTTGGGCTAA
Organism: Mesoplodon mirus; assembly: GCF_964341445.2. Classification (NCBI taxonomy): domain Eukaryota; kingdom Metazoa; phylum Chordata; class Mammalia; order Artiodactyla; family Ziphiidae; genus Mesoplodon; species Mesoplodon mirus. The sequence continues at coordinate 47,173,132 of NC_138989.1, read as the reverse complement.
ACATTGGTCAAAGCTCTGCAAGTGTTATACCTAGGATGTATGCATTTCACTCTATGTGTAATTTACCTTTAGAAAATCCCATAGACAAGTTGTGAACTCTGGTTAATATTACGCATGCTGATATGAGAAGGGGTAGAGTGTGCTGATGTTTGTAACCTACTCTAAAACGCATCCAAAAAATAAGATGGATTGATGGATGGATAGGTATGTGATAAACTGAGAGGTAAAAGCAAATACGGTAAAACTAACAATGGTAGAAATAGGTATGTATATATGGTTGTTCACTGTACAATTCTTTCAACTTAGCTGTATGTTTGACATTTTTCATAATAAAATGTTAGGGAAAATGAACCACCTTACTATGACTTAAATTTTCTTTACTTTTCAGAAAAATTTGGTTGGGAAACCGGGAAGGGAAATGCTTGGAGGATGAGAGACCTGAAATATTTAACAGAATGTGATTTGAAGAGAAAAACATTTTTAAAAATGATATTTTTAAGAGCATCCAAATTCAGTGTGAGGAAAAGATTATTTTGCATTTATGATTATTTAAATAAATTTAAAGAGCACAGAACAATTTGAAAGATAATATAAGGCTGAAGTTTTGTTTTACGTTTAAGTTTTTTTTTTTTTTTTTGCGGTACATGGGCCTCTCACTGTTGTGGCCTCTCCCGTTGTGGAGCACAGGCTCCGGATGCGCAGGCTCAGTGGCCATGGCTCACGGGCCCAGCCGCTCCGCAGCATGTGGGATCTTCCCGGATCGGGGCACGAACCCGTGTCCCCTGCATCGGCAGGCGGACTCTCAACCACTGCGCCACCAGGGAAGCCCTATGTTTAAGTTTTGTTTTATAAGGTTTGTTTTCCCTCGAAAACAAAACTGTAAAAAAAATGAATTCGTGTGGCTTTTAGCAAGAACAGTTATTGCATGGTTATAATGAAGATTTATAAAACATGCACAAGTCTCCCCAGACCCAACCATATAAGCATGCATTCACTAATGAAATTTTCACTAATAGCTTATGACTGCCAATGTTTGACATGCCAGAGATGAAACCATGGCAGTGCCCGAGGTCCCTGCTCTCAAGAGTTCTAGAAGGAGGAGAGAGGAAATGAGAAGGTAAACAAAAAGACTGGCAAACAATAAATGCTCTGAGAAGAATAAAACAGTTGACAACACACACTGAGTGGGTGGGGCAGAGGGAGCAGTGAGATGGGTGGTCCCTCAGATGACATTTGAAGGCATCAGTCTTGGGAAGGTCTGGGAATGGTTTTCCCAGCTGAAAACAGGGACCATTTTGCTGAGGTACAGAAAGCCAGCGTGGTTGAAATGCAGGGGGCCCAGGGGAGGGTGATTGGCAGTATGTGGGACAGTAAGGTAGGTAGGAGACCAACCATAAAGCCAGAGCTAAGCATGATGGGAAGGCACTGGAGGGTTTTAAGTGGGAGAGTGATACGACTTGATTTACATTATATAGATCACTGGCTCCGGTGTGAAGAATGGATTACAGAGGTACGAGAGTCACGGCTCAGAGTCCAGTGTTAATTCCATTGTAAGTGTTGGTTCAAGAGAGTATGGTGGCTTAGCCCAGCAAAGGAGCAGTAGACAGTGTAAATGGACAGACAGATTTAGGATTGATTTGGGAAGCAGAGGCAAAAGGGCTTACAATATACCAAATGACAACAAATATATGCCCCATTATGCCAAGGGAAAGAAGTCAAATACAAGACTATTTACTGTATGACTCCAAAGCTCAGTGACAGAAAGCTGATGGGGTTGCCTGGGGCCCAGGAGTTTGGGGAGTGGATTGATTGTAAAGGATTCCAGGGAACTTCTTAGGGTAATGGAACTAACTCTTCTAGATCTTGTTTATGGTGGTGGTTATAGGATTGTATACAATTACGTACTGTATCACCTCAATAAAACTGAAAAACGCAACCCAACTAAACAAAAAATGCCCCAGTGACAACAGGTCAGTAACAACAACACGGCATGAGCATCACAGAAATACACACAGCACAGAACCATTCAGAATCCTGTAGGGGTCCCTCCCACACAGCCCCAGGTACAGAGTAGCTACTCAGTAAATGGTCAGTAGATTGAAATAACCAAATCAGTTATGAGGAATGGGCCCAAGGGGAATTTTCTGGGCAGGGCCCAATGTTCCCATTAATAAATAAGTGTTGTGTCCTTCTGGAAGAACCCAAGGGGTAAAAATGAACACAAACCCCAGAGATAAGAAATTCCTATTTGTCTGTCCCCCTCTCCCCCTCCATAAGGTGGCTGAGAATGACGAATCACAACAGACATGATCAGAATTAGGAGAATGTAGGGGAAAGATAGAAGTCAACTGCATTGTTTTTAAAGACCGATTTAATGTTTTCAAAAATTCTGAATGAGTTGTTGTTGCCTTTTTTTTTTTTTTTTTTGGCCGTGCCTTGTGGCATGTGGGATTTTAGTTCCCTGACCAGGGACAGAACCCGTGCCCCCTGCAGTGGAAGCACAAGATGTCATAGCTTTAAAATCAGATTTCACACACAAATTCAAATTTCTGGCTTCTCTTGAAAAGCTAAGTCTCCTGCAACTCTGGACTCATTTCCCATGTGGCCACATGGGTCGGTGTCCCTTCCTGTAGATACCCATCCTCCTCGCTCACTCACACACCTTGCCTCCCCCCTGCTGAGTTTGCAGCTCCTGATGACATCAGTCAGGAACCAGATAATGACTCTAAGAACTTTAAAACCAGCTGGGAACTTAATTATCCCACCCCCATTGTTTACTTTATTAACCCCTTTCTGTTTCTCTAATTAAGTGGTTAGCAATAAAACTCATATAAGGAAAGGGTGGCAAGGTATTGGAGGAAAATGGGGAAAGGGTTGCTGAGGACACTGGGTAAAGTTATGCACACAGTCTTAAGGGGGAAAACTGCACCCTAAGTATAGGAGAATTAAAGAGGAAAGGGCTGTATTAGGGACTCCATGGGGCCTAGGGCTAGACAGGTAAAATAAGTAGCCAGAGGTGGCCCCTAAATGTAGTTCTGGAAGAAGCCCTTGGCAACATGTGGTTGGTCTAACATTTTCGTTATGTTCTCAACACTGGGCTGCTTCACTGTGGGTAGGCCAACATGAAGCTGAATGAAAATCTTGGGCTCCCTTGGGGAGCTGGAACATATAAATAGAATAAGGGGAGCTGCAATTGTTATTCAAAGGGAGGATGAGAGTCTCGGGCTAAAATACTCCAATATAGGACAGTACACACACACACACACACACACACACACACACACAACCAGTCTCCCTCTTCAGTGATCCAATGATGGATCGATCAGCCTGGACAGCCCCAAGCACAGCTATTCTTAGAGCACAGGCCTTTAGCCACTGTCCCTCAAGATTTCCTTGGAGGTGTTTATGTATTCAATTAGGTTATGCTCAAAGTCCATCCTGGGAATCATTCAGCCTCCAAAAATTGACTCTGCATATCTCTACACTCCTTTACATGTTGATTTTTATATTTAGCCCCCTAAGGAAAATTTTATTTCCTTTAATCTACAGTCTTAGAGGGGTGCCTCTCTATAACCCTTAAACACTGTCCTCAACTTGCAGTATCTTACTGTCAATTAAATAGGGTTATCTGAGGCTGTACTTCTCAAATCTTAAAATGCATATAAATCACATGGGCATCTTGTGAAAATGCAGATTGCGATTCAGCAGATTTGAGTTGGGGGCTGAGATTCTGCAATGCTGCTGGTCCTAGGACTAGTAGTCAGGTGCTAAAGAGAATCCTGGTGTAAAACTCAGTCTGCTACATTATTTAGGTTCTGTTTGTTGGAGAATACGTAATTTAATAGATCACTAATATTTAATGTGCCTACGACAACACCAATGTTGCTAAGTAACACAGAGCAGTCCAACCACCAGATGAGGCAAACTTCAGGCCAGCTTATTACATCTTTCTAAAATTCTCAGTGATACAGGCAGAGATGAGTAACCCTATAAAAGGAAGGGAGTTCAAAAACTATCATGGGACTTCTATCTATGACTCAAACTCCATAGCACCAGCTGGCTGGCACTATGAAATGGTTGTCCAAAGTTGTGCTCACCAAAGTATCCAAATTTTGTCTTTTTTTAAAAAAAAAAAATTTATTTTTTATTTATTTTTGGCTGCGTTGGGTCTTCGTTGCTGCACGTGGGCTTTCTCTAGTTGTGGCGAGCAGGGGCTGCTCTTTGTTTTGGTGCATGGGTTTCTCATTGCAGTGGCTTCTCTTGTTGTGGAGCATGGGCTCTAGGCACACAGGCTTCAGTAGTTGTGGCATGCGGGCTCAGTAGTTGTGGCTTGTGGGCTCTAGAGCGCAGGCTCAGTAGTTGTGGTGCACAGGCTTAGTTGCTGCACGGCATGTGGGATCTTCCCAGACCAGGGCTTGAACCCGTCCATGTCCCCTGCATTGTCAGGCGGATTCTTAACCACTGCGCCACCAGGGAAGCCCCAAATTTTGTCTTATTATTTTTAAATTAATTAATTAATTAATTTTTGGCTGCATCGGGTCTTAGTTGAGGCACAAATCTTTCATTGCAGTGCACAGGCTCTTGGTTGCAGCACTTGGGCTTCCCTCCAGTAGTGGCACCCGGGCTCCAGAGCACGTGGCTTCTGTAGTTGCGGTGCGCAGGCTCAGTAGTTGCGGCATGCATGTGGGATCTTAGTTCCCTGACCAGGGATCAAACCCGCGTCCCGTGCATTGGAAGGTGGATTCTTAACCACTGGACCACCAGGGGAGTCCTCCAAATTTTGTCTTAGAGTCATTCATTAATTAAAAATACTTAACACCTACTAAGTGCCAGACCTTAAAGGAGTGGCAATGCAGAAAGTAGCATTCCTTTATTAGAGCAAAGGCTCTCAAGAGTTTTGGGTCTTGATGGTACAAAAGACTCCAATCATCCTATTTTAAGTGATGCTTATCCAAGTACATTAGAAGAAGGAAGCATTCTATTTAGCATCAGGGGCCTGGATGATTTCATCTTAAAATCAAATCACAGGTCAACAGGCACATGAAAGGATGCTCAAGATTGCTAATCATGAGGGAAATGCGAATCAAAACCACAATGAGATATCACCTCACACCTGTCAGAATGGCTATCATCAAAAAGAACACAAATAACAAATGTTGGAGAGGATGTGGAGAAAAGGGAACCCTCGTACACTGTTGGTGAGAATGTAGATTGGTGCAGCCACTGTAAGAAAATGGTACGAAAGTTTCTCAAAAAACTAAAAATAGAACTACCCTATGACTCTGCAATTCCACTCCTGGGTATATATCTGAAAAAAAATGAAAACACTAATTTGAAAAGATACACACACCCCAACATTCATAACAGCATTATTTACAATAGCTAAGATATGGAAGCAACCTAAGTGTCCATCAACAGACGAATGGATGAAGAAAAGGAATGGACTACTACTGAGCCATAGAAAAGGAACGAAATTTTGCCATTTGCAGCAACATGGATGGACTTGGAGAGCATTATGCTAAGTGAAATAAGTCAGACAGAAAAAGACAGATACTGTATGATATCACATGCGGAATCTAAAAAATACAACAAACTAGAGAATATAACAAAAAAGAAACAGACTCACAGAGAACAAACTAGTGGTTATCAGTGGGGAGAGGGAAGGGGGAGGGGCACTTTAGAGGTAGGGGATTAAGAGGTACAAAATATTAGGTATATTGGGCCTCCCTGGTGGCGCAGTGGTTGAGAGTCCGCCTGCCGATGCAGGGGACACGGGTTCGTGCCCCGGTCTGGGAGGATCCCATATGCCGCGGAGCGGCTGGGCCCGTGAGCCATGGCCGCTGAGCCTGCGCGTCCGGAGCCTGTGCTCCGCAGGGGGAGAGGCCACAACAGTGAGAGGCCCGCATACCGCAAAAAAAAAAAAAAAAAAAAAAAAAAAAAATATTAGGTATAAAATAAGCTACAAGGATATATTGTACAAAACGGGGAATATAGCCAATATTTTATAACTAAATGGAGTATAACCTTTAATAATTATGAATTACTATATTATACACCTGTAACATATAATATTGTGCAGCAACTACACTTCAAAAAAAAATCAAATCACAGGTCAAATATTATGTCAACATAAGTTGCAATCAGATGGGAACCTTCCACCAACTCCCACTACTTCAACTACTTGCATCTGTGCCCATTTAATATTCTACATCCTCTTATATGGATGAACTGTCCATTCTCCTGCCTAAGGCCAAGCCTCCCACTGTAAATCCTAGCCCTGCAATTCTCTCTTCTCTCCTGTGCATCAAAGTTTCCCTCACTATTGGTTCATTTCCATCAGCATACAAAATATTCCATTCTTCTTTTAAAAGAAAATTCTCTTGATCCCACTTCTTTTTCCAGCTATTGCCCAATTTCTCTCTACCCTTTGCCTCTAAACTTCATGAAAGGGCTTTCTCTACCCCCCATCTCTATCACGTACTCGACCTTTAAAGCAGCACTGGATTCAGCGGGTCGCTCTTCCCTGGAAAATACTTCTTGCACTCACTCAGCCTCCAGGACACCTGGGGGTTTCCTTCCTCTCCTTTGGCTGCTGCTTTTCTGGCTTCCATGTCCCAGCTTCTTCTTCTTCTTCTTTTAAAAAATAATTAATTAATTATTTATTTGGTTGCGCCAGGTCTTAGTTGTGGCAGGCAGGTTCCTTAGTTGCGGCCTGCGAACTCTTAGTTGCAGCCTGCGAACTCTTAGTTGCGGCATGCATGTGGGATCTAGTTCCCTGACCAGGGATCGAACCCGGGCCCCCTGCATTGGGAGTGTGGAGTCAACCACTGCGCCACCGGGGAAGTCCCCATGTCCCAGCTTCTAAATATCGGTGGGCACCGCTGCTCAGTCCTTGGACCTCTATTCTTTTCTAACTATACTTAACTCCTTGATGAGCTCATCCAGTCCCATGGATTTATATCGAGTATATGTTTATGATTCCCAAGTTTATTACCTACAGCCCAGTTCCTCCTCTGAACTTCAGGCTCACATATCCAATTGTCCACTCAACAGCTCCACTCAGTTGTCTGAAACTTGGCTTGTCAGTAACTGAACTCTTGACTTAAACGTGATCTTCATCCCATCCTCTTAGTCTCTCCCATCTCAGTCAGAGCAGCTCCAGCCTTCGCTCAGGCCAAGCACTTTGCAGCCATCCTTGATTCTTCACTTTCTTCCACACTCCGCATCAAATCCATCGTGTTACTGGTACCTTCAATGACATCTCTATAGTCCTACTAGTCTCACCACCTCCATGGTCCCCATGCTGGTCCCGTCCTCTCCCATCTGGATTACTATGGTGGTCTCTGAACTCAATCTCCTTAGCTTGCTCCTCCCTCTACAGACTATTCTCAGCAGCCCGGCAAATGCTTTTAAATCAGCTCAAGCCATGAATCTGCTCAAAATCCTCACTCAGAGGAAAAGGCAAACTTCTTATAAATGTCCCCACACCAGTCAAACTAGCTTCCTCACCTCCTGCTTCCCTCTGGACCAACACTGTACAAAATCAGGCCCTGTTTATTAAGAGTCCATGCTTATTAAGAATAGAAATTGAGAGAAGTAATATTTAGAAAATTGTATAGGAATCTGACAGAGTAATATTATGCTGTTGAATCTAATAACAATTTTTCAAATGACGGCTTGTATTTGATATATATATATATATTTTTTTAATTGGCCGCACTTCATGGCTTGTGGGATCTTAGTTCCCCAACCAGGGATGGAACCCGGGCCACGGCACTGAGCCCTAACCACTGGACTGCCAGGGAACTCCCTATCTTTGGTATTTTTAAATTTCATTGTTCCACAATACATTTTTTATTTTATAAAATTATTGGTCTGGAAATTAAAACAAAACACTTCAGAGGTTCTTTACAACAGATAATTTAAGATGCACTGCTCTAAATATCCTAATATTGCAACTCCCACATACTTCCTATCTCACTTCTTTGTCTTATTTTTTTTAATCCTTAACACTATATAACAAACTATATACTTAACACCTGTATCTTGTTTATTGTCCATCTTCCTCATAAGAATGCAAACTCCAAAAGGATAAGCCTTTGTGTCTGTGTGCTCAGCACAGAGCAGGCCACGCTGGCTGGATCAAAAAACGAATGCACCCCATGCAATAGTAGGTCTAACCAAACAACCCACAGCAAACTAAAATGATAATGATGAAGCTAAATGAACAATGATTGTAATTTTAAGAGAACTGTGGACTCCTACTGTCTGCTTGAGCAACATGTAGGTGTGCGCATGGCTGCCTGATAGTCAGGCTTCTTAAGAGAATTCTGAAGTGTCTTCTAGTAAAGCCTGAATAATGATCTAATTTTTGGTTTTGATCACCTGATTTTAATAACCCTTAAAAGCCTGTTGAAAAGATGTGATGGTTAGTCTTATGTATCAACTTAGCCAGCCTATAGTACTCAGTTTAATTCAACACTTAAGCAAATGTTGCTGTGAAGGTATTTTGTAGATGTGGTTAACATCTATAATCAGTTGACTTCAAGTAGAGCGATTATCCTCAAAAATGTAAATCAATTCCTTAAAATCAATCTCTCTTTCTCTCTCTCTCCATATATTTATATACAACCTATTGGTTGTTTCTCTGGAGAATCCTCACTGATAGAAAATATGTATTAATATCTATAATAAATAATAGGATAAGTAGCTTTAATCTTAGGTTAAAAAGAAGTCTTTGGGATTGTGTACCTCCTGTAAGAATGAAAGCACTGTGGGCTTTGGAAGTGAAAAGGGTAAAGGGAGTCAAAAGGCACAAACTTTGAGTTATAAAATAAGTAAGTCATGGGATGTAATATATAGCATGGTGACTATAGTTAATTAATACTGTATTGCTTATTTGAAAGATGCTAAGAGAATAGATCTTGGGACTTCCCTGGTGGCACAATGGTTAAGAATCCGCCTGTCAATGCAGGGGACACCGGTTCCATCCCTGGTCTGGGAAGATCCCACATGCCGTGGAGCAACTAAGCCCATGCACCACAACTACTGAGCCCGTGTGCCACAACTACTGAAGCCCGCGTGCCTAGAGCCTGTGCTCTGCAACAAGAGAAGTCACTGCAGTGAGAAGGCTGCGCACTGCAACGAGGAGTAGCCCCCGATCACCCCAACTACAGAAAGCCCGCGTGTAGCAACAAAGACCCAACACAGCCCCCAAATAAATAAATAAATAAATTAGGAAAAAAAGAGAGTAGATCTTAAAAGTTATCATCACAAGAAAGAAAAATTTTGTAACCATGTATTCTGACAGATGTTAACTAGACTTTTGGTGGTGATCATTTTGCAATATTTACAAAAATTGAATCATTACGCCATACACCTGAAACGAATATAATGTTATATGTCAATTTTACCTCAATAAAAATTTTAATATAAAATAAAATATACTAAAATTAAAAAAAAAGAATGAAAGCACTGATGTCTATTTCTGGGTCAGTTTAAAACACATCAGGAAACCCTCAGACTCTACTTAGAGAACCATGAATTTGATGCTCATACTTGACCACAAATGGAATGTTTTAATCCATTTACCAGAAAGCACTTCAGAATTATCTTCAACAGTTTCATTTAAAAAAATTAGGCAAATTCTGTGACTTGGAGCAACTCAACCCAACTCAGGTCTATGGCGATGTGGCTATTTGTACTGTATGGTCTGCTCTGGTTTGTATTTAGCTCTCTTAGGCCTATTCTCAACCTCTTGACCCTTTCTGGTGACTCCCTCAGCTCCAGCCTTGAGCTCTGTCCATAAACCCACGTTCCCAGTGCCTTTGGGACATTTCCATTTAGATGTCTCCCTATCAGACTACTGTACATTCAACAGGCTTAATTGTGAGTTCATTAACTTCCTCCTGAGCTAAACTCTGTCCCCCTATATCTCTATCTTCGACTTCTGTCTCCCTCGGTATATACCATACCAAATTTCTTGAATATTTCTTTTAAATGTAAATCAGATTCCGTTTTAGTTTCCCTTATGCAGTTTCAACTTAGCTACTCCCTCTTTTCCCAGCTCACTGTTAATAGAAAAAAGGCAGAGGTACGAAGTCTTTTCCCCCAAATCTACTTTTACAACTGATACTGATACTGAGATATGAATAACGTCAGTTTGAAATGACAGACATTAAAATGGAACTTCTTAAATTAAAGTCCACCAAATGAAAAAAGAATTAAGCTAAAAGTAAGGCTATCTGGGACATCTTGGAAATGTCAGACTTATCTTTTGTGGCCCAGTTTTATTCCAAAAGAAACATAGAGATAAGAAATAAAACATGGGGGCTTCCCTGGTGGCGCAGTGGTTAAGAATCCATCTGCCAACTCAAGGGACACGGGTTCGAGCCCTGGTCCAGGAAGATCCTACATGCTGCAGAGCAACTAAGCCCGTGCGCCACAACTACTGAGCCTGCGCTCTAGAGCCCGAGAGCCCGAGAGCCACAACTACCTAACTCCGAGCACCTAGAGCCTGTGCTCCGCAATGAAAACAGAATAAGAAGCCCCCGCACCACAACAAAGAGTAGCCCCCGCTCGCCGCAACTAGGGAAAGCCCGTGCACAGCAATGAAGACCCAGCACAGCCAAAAATAAATAAATAAATAAATAAATAATTTTTAAAAAAGAAATAAAACCTGTTCATGGGTTTTTGCTTGCTTTACGGAATGACTTCGATGGAAATAGAAACTGTTTTGACACCTGAAACTAAGACAACATTGTAAATCAACTATACTCCAATAAAAGTTAAACAACAACAAAAAAAGAAACGTTTTGAGCCTATATTATGGGCTACTTTTACACTTTAAATACTCATAAAAATTCCATTACTCACCTTATTTTACAAATGAAGAAGCTGAGATCAAAAAGATTAACCAAAGTGGTGATTACACAGCTGGTTAGTGGCTATGAAGCTCTCACTGTTTTACTGCATCACAATACATATATACATATTCATTCAAGGTATTGTTGCCGTATTATACTTGCTTGACTTGAAACTAGTTTATAAACAGAAATTAGCATAAACAACCTAGTTCAGCAAGTTTGGAAATTAGCTTAGTATGGGATAATATAGAGGTTTCATATGCATTTCCTCATTTTCCAATTTAAGTTCAATGGAAGAGAGTAATTCATTTAGGAAGTACAAACGGTGTTAGGAAGGCTCACCATCCCCAGAGCAGAAGGGACTCTAGTTAACATTTACAAAGTGGAAGAGGCCCAAGTAAATTTGCCAAAAGTAGGAATATGGAAATTCTGCCCCCGGCCAGAACAATGGACATAGATTTGTCAAAACAAAGAATAGTAAAGTGAGGGAAGGCAATTTGTCCAGCCCTTATTGTGCTACCTCATGACTATTTTTCCAGTTGCTGGTTTCCTATTCACTCTAACAAAGAAAAAGATTAAACAAAGGATTCAACATTTTGCAAATTTATATTACTCTAGCAGAAGCAAAACACTGCAGACACTAAGTTATAGCATTCAAAATCCAAACCAGCGAAAACAATCAGATAACAATCTCCAATAGCAAAGCTGCCCAGTTCAGTTCTACAAAAGAAAATCTTCCAAGACTTGAGCCCCACTGTGTGTCTTTGGTGCAACCTAAAAGTTTTAATGCTAATACAGACTAAATTTAAATGTAGGCTAGGTATCCTGCGGTTATTACTGCTCTGAACTAATCAATGTATTTCATATAATGCAATAACATCTTGGCTTCCATCTTGGCCTTGGGGAATTACGTCAATGAGCTACATCTGGACAGCTGGGAAACAATGTCAGTAATCAGACAGGAGCTAAATTAGCTTTGAGTTTAAAGTACAGAGCTGAAACAACAGGCCCTGAAAATATGGCCACAAAAGAATGCCCAGGGACACTTTTTCTTTAAACATTGTGTGGGCTGCAGATTTTTCTCCCTGGCTCTCTGCTTTTCAGTATTGAAAACTGCTTCTCAGATACTAGGCTATAGGTGTCAAGGACCACCTAAGCCCTTTTAAAGACGGTTTGTGCACTTGCATTCATGATTTATGATACTTCTTTTTCCCTGGTAAGCCAGAAAGCACTTACTGCTTCGGGGCTTCATCAAACTAGTTAGTCGGCGGTCCAGAGAAGACATTAAGTGGGTTTCCACTCATGCTCTATGCAATCCCCTCCCCCGCCCGCCCCCCACCAATCTCACCCACACAGTCACACACCCACGCACCCACGGGAAGAAAGCTTTTAAGCAAATAGAACACAAACTCACAGATCCAACCCCTACTACTAGTTGCTCAGGCACACGTTAAGGACGTGCCAATTTTATAAAGGGATTTTGTTTTTAAACTCTTCCTAGAAACTACCACGGATGTGCGCTAACAGCGAGTTTTAGTTGGTGTGTACGTGGTTTCTAAGACAGTTATTTTTATCTCTACTTCCTACCGCGGTGGGGAGGCTGTGCGTAAGGCAGGTAGTCTGCAACCTCCTTCACTCGGTTGGCTGTGTTTTTAACTGCTGCATTCACGGGCTTAGGGGTAACGTTCAAGCCGCAGACCCAGCCCTGGCGGCTTGTTCAACTCTAACGACTACAGAAAGTCACTTGGACGTTCCCGTTTGATTGATCTTTGAGGGGTTTGGGCGTCTGTGTTGGGAAAGGGAGGTGGGGATGGAAGGACAGTTTGCACAGATCCTTGTTTGCTCAAGAGACCAGCCTCGCGGGCGTTCTAGAACACGTGCACAGAGCCAGCAAAACAAAACCGACCCGGGTTCCGGGCGGAGAAGGAAGCACCGCCCGATTAACCGAGTGGAGCGGGAACTGCGCTCGGCGGGAGCCCCTGCCTTGGGCCCAGGCGGGTGCTGCTTCTCCAGCCAAGCGCACCCTCCTCAGCCGGCAAGCCCTTGCTCCCCGCGGCTCTCGCGCCCGGAATTCCCGTCCCTGGGACTCCGCACTTGGGCTGCGGGAGGAGGCGGCTCTACGGCGGCTGCAGGGCCCGCTTGTTGCTGTTTTCTCCTCCTGAAATCCTGTGTCACGTTCCGACTGGGCACTTTCCCCGTGGTCCGCACTCGACGGGTCCAGGTCTCTCCCTGCAGCAGTTTCCTTCAAGCGCCGGCTTCTGAACCCCCCGATCCCCAACGGCTCCGCTAACATCGCCCTCCCCAGGGGGTGGGCGCGCAAACCCAGCTTCCCTGGCACTTACACGTGGCCACAGCGGGTCCGGACGGGGTGGTGCAACACCTCGAGGCAGACGGAGCAGTCGAAGGACGTGACGGGCAGCTCGGGGTCCGCCCTGCGCTCCAGGGCCCGCGGGGTGGCCGAGGCGGGTGCGGATTTTCCGCTATCGCTGCTCAGCACGGAGCCCATCGCTGCGCCTCCGGCCCAGACCGTTGCCAAGAGCCCGGTGCCTGCAGCCGGCTTGTTTTGTTGTCCTGCGGTGGAGGAAGTAAGTCCCGGCCCAGCCGCGATCGCCGCCTCCCAGAGCGCGCAGCTAGCGCAGCCCCGAAGCAGCCTCCGCGGCGGGGCCCAGCCTCGGTCTGCGGCAGGCCGAGTGCGCGGCCGCGCGTCTGAAGTGAGCCTTCGCTCGCTGCCTAAGTCTAGGCTTGGAGGCGGAGGCGGCCGCCGCACCGGGCACGCCGCGACGTCCAGTGGCCCTGGGAGAATTGAAACCTGACACCTCAACTGCAGAGCAGAGGACCTGGGCGGGCAGTGAGCCTTCCAAGCAATCGCCCGCCTCCTCCTTGCGAACCACTGTAGCAAGTGAATGAAAGTGCGGGCGTGGTCCTGTTTGAAGGCAATCAGAGAACACCCACTTGTAAGGTGGTGGTCCTACGGGTCCTGCACTGTTGTAATCATAATAGGCCACAAAGATTATCTACGAGCGTCTCCTAAGAAAGTGCTAATCACCACTTCCGTCTTGTAATCAACACTGCATGAATGGAGAGGTAGCATGCAGTAGTGGAAAGAGTTCTGGGACCTGGATTCGAATCCTAACGCTAGGACAGGGATTCTAGTGCTAAACCCTAGGACCCTCCCGACCCCCACCCCGTCCAGTTTCGTCGCCTTAGAATCTCCTGCTGTAGTTTGTATTCCCCTCTCCATCCTCTTTTGAATATTTATGACCAAATATAGCATTTATTAATTCACGCATTTAATAAGGCTTTAATGCCCACTGCATGCCAGACTCCTTTCTGGTGATGGGGACACAGTCCCCAACAAGCAAACAAAATCCCAGTTCTCACCGAACTTACTTAAAAAACATTTTTCTGGAGATATAAATTCACGCTCTTTTTATTTAAAAAAATCCATGGTAATACATAATATGCATATGCAATACACACAAACGATAATACATAATAATCCTATAAACTTCACCCAGTTTTCCCCAGACTTTACTTTTAATGAGAAGATATAAGTAATCAACACTAAATAAATAAATGAACAAGTTCATTTCAGCTGATAAGAGCCAAAAAGAAGATAAAACAGGGAGTGAGGATGGGGGCGGGGAGGGTAAGAAGGTCAGGGAAGACTTCTTGGATGCGGTGACATTTGAGCAGAGTCATGAATAATGAAAAGGAGTCAGCCACTCAGAGATTTAGGAAGAAGCTTGCTAAGCTCTGGGAACAGTGAGCAAGGCAAGAACAACAACAACAAAAACCAGGGTGTGGAGCTGGAGCATGAGGGACCAGAGGTGTAAATGGCATGAGATGAGGTAGGAGACGGTCCTGATCATACCCAGTCTTACAGGGCAAGACCAAGAGCTTGGGTTTTATTCCAGGTGCCATGTTTGATTTAATTCCACTGCTGTGTGGTTTGGAAAAGACAGGAACAAAATAAGAATGGAAGCAGAGAAACCAGTTAGGAGGTTACTGAATGAATCCAAGTGAGGATAATAATGGCCCGAACCAGGGAGTCACCTGGGTAGTAGGTGAGAGATGGACAGGTTTGTGATATATTTTAGACAAAGACCTAAATGGGCTTGCTAATGAATTGGGTATAGGAGTGAAGGGAAGATAGCTATTGCTACCTGTAAAAGATAAACAAAAACCTTCCCTTGATCCCACATTTCCCTCAGCTCCTACACTATGTCTTCTTTAAGGCCAAATTTCTTGACCTGATTCTCTACTTTTTAGGTCTTCATTTCTTAATTACTCCATCCTTATGCCATCTAACCTGGGTTCTGAACTGACCACTTTATCTGTCCAAAAACTGCTTTGTCATCAGTGTCAGTGGTGGGTGGCTTTTATGTGGATAAATCTAATAGACTCCTTTTAGTCCTTTTCTTGCTTCACCTCTCAGCTGCATTTGTCAGTGTTGACTGCTCCCTCCTTGTAGAAACATGCTTTGGCTTTCCTTCTTTCTTTCTGGCTGTTCTTTCTCAGTCTCCTTCACTGGACTCCCCTGCTCCATGGAAAAGCTAAGTGCTACGGATCGTAGGATTCTGTCTTGGGACCTTTTCCCTTCTGATCACTCATTCCCTACCTAAGAATCTCAAAAATCACATAGATTCTGTTACCATCTAGATTCCAAACTCTTTATC
Source organism: Mesoplodon mirus (assembly GCF_964341445.2). Lineage (NCBI taxonomy): Eukaryota > Metazoa > Chordata > Mammalia > Artiodactyla > Ziphiidae > Mesoplodon > Mesoplodon mirus. Next base: position 47,157,588 of record NC_138989.1, on the reverse strand, counting down.
TTTCCTCTAGGCTCTCAAATGCCCAACTGCTTTCTTGATATAATCACCTGGTTGCTTCAGGCACCTTCAACTCAACACTGCCAACAATGAACTCATTATTGTGACTTCCCACCTGTTCTACCTCTAGTTGTTTATTCCTCTCTTAGTAAATGGCATCAAAATCTACCTAGTAGCTCAGTCCAGACACCTGGGCGCCATCTTTGATTTCTTCCTCGTCTTCACTCACATTGAATCAATCCCAATCACAGTTCTGCCTCCAATATATCTCTCAACAGTTCTTGAATTGTTTCATTTTTCTCTATTCCCATGGCCAGCCACCACTTACTTTAAACCACTGTGTTCTCTTGTGTGACCTGTTGCAATAGTTCCTATCTGCTCCACCTGCATCCACAATAGCCACTGTCCAATCTATTATCCACATCGCAACTAAAGTGACCTTTTGAAAAGATATCCTATCTTGTATCACTCCATGCTCAAAAGACTTAAATGGCTCTCCATAACCCTTAGCATTACATTTCAAATACTTAGCATGATCTACGAAGTTCTCCATGATCTTACTCCTTCCATAACTATAATCAGTAGAATACCTTCAGCAGCAGGGAATAGAAATTCAACTGAACACGCCTTAATCAATAAGGATATTTATTATCTAATAGGTAAATTAGTCCAGAGCGAAGCAGTTCCAGAGTTGGCTCAGCAGTTAAAGATGTCCTTAAGGTCTCAGCCCTTTGCCATCCCCAGTGTATCAGTAGTGTCTTCCTCATGACAGAAGGATGGCAGGAAGTGCTCCAATAATCACATCTACACACAACCATCTCCAAAAGCAGAAAGGAAAGATAGAGTTTCCTTCTATTAGCTCCTTCTCCTTTTAAAGTGGGAGGAAAACACTTCCTAGGGGCCTTCTTCTGCAGACTTCCCCTTATATCCTATTTGTCTAAACTGGGCCCCATGATGGTACTCTAACTGGCTTAAACTCATAATATACTCCACCAGGCTTGGCACTTCAGTTGTCTGAGCAATACAATTAGGGGTTCTTTACTGGGAAAGAAGAAGATAAGGAAATTGGATAGGCCAACAATAGGGCCTCCCAAAATACCACTGTGGGCCCTATCTGCTATCACTCTCTCCCTTATTCTGCATGGTCCTAAATTTCTCTACTTCTTATAATTTCTTGACTGTACCAAGCTCCTTCTGACCTCAGCGCCTTTATACATGCTTTTTTGCTCTGTTTGAACACTTCCTACCAACACCCACAACTCTCAGCTCCTCTAATTCAAATCTCAGGTCTTAGTTTGGTGACTTTCTACACCACATCCATCTCATACTATCATCTCCTTGATTTTCTCATAGTCTGCTGTATTGGCCTTCCTATTTCTCCTGTGGCGGCTACTCTTAAGAGTAGACATAATGAATGTGAAGTGTAGGAGCAGCCTTGCGTGTAGGAGCTGATACATGTATTTATCTTTATATATGTAATTCGATACTAAATTCACAAGATAGATATTATGTGTTCCCATTTTATAGGCTCAGAGAATGTAACTTAGCAAAGGTCACATAGCAAATATGTGGCAGATCCATAATTTAATACCAGATCTTTTGTTTTAAAATCCATGTGTTTTTCACTAAGGCACTTGTGTAGAGATGAGAAGTACTAAGAATCTTAGAAAAGAATAAGACAAAAATTAGATAAATTAAGGCAGGAAACTGGGACCTGGGAGGATAGATGAAAATTAAACATCTGATATTATTTATAAGGCTCTTAATAAACTTATAAAATTGACAGTAATGATGATAATGATGATGATGATGATAATGATGATGATGATGATGATGATGATGATGGAGGAATCAGCCAGAGAATAAATTTATAATCCAGACTCTAGGCCCAGAAAGGCATCAGAAGTATAGGTTAGTACAAAAGAAATTTGAAAGCCCTATAATCAACATCTCTGGTATCAAGAAGGCTGATGAATATCTCACTAAATCAAAAGGAGAATAAAATTGTCAGAAAAAATACATACTTTCCTTACTTAGTTCCTTCCAGTTGTAATGAAAAGAAATGAATTTACAATTTTAAGTAGTGCTGAAGATATGAGAAAGACGTCTCTATATTCTTTGAAGTTTATTGTTCATACCAGAAACTTAGAGGAAATCTAAATGTCCATAATAGGAAAATGTTTTTGTAAAGTATGGTAAATTTACTTAACAAACAGATAAAGCTCCATTAAAAAATGTGCAGCTTGGACTTCCCTGGTGGTGCAGTGGTTACAAATCTGCCTGCCAGTGCAGGGGACAGGGGCTCGAGCCCTGGTCCGGGAAGTTCCCACATGCCACGGAGCAACTAGCCTGCGCTCTAGAGCCCTCAAGCCACGACTACTGAAGCCCGCACGCCTGGAGCCCGTGCTCCGCAACAAGAGAAGCCACCGCAATGAGAAGTTTGCGCGCCGCAAGCAAGAGTAGTCCCCTGTTCGCCGCAACTGGAGAAAGCCCGCGCACAGCAACAAAGACCCAACGCAGCCATCTCCCCCCCACCCCCAAAAAATGTGCAGCTTGCCATTTTTAGGCCTGTTTGTAGTGTTTCATTTTAAAAATGCACGTGGGTGAAAAGACAGGGATGTTTATCATGGTATTGTTTGTAATAGCAAAATATTAGAAATACTTTGAATGTCTACCAATACAAGAGTGATTAAATACATTATGGTACATCTTTACAATGGAATACTATGCAGTCTTTAAAAAAGAAGAGCAACTCTGTAACTCTCCTCAAAGGAAGCTCTCCAACATATACTGTTGTGAAAAGGGCTTTAGGAGCACAACTGTATGTATTGAATACTATCATTTATATTTTTTAAAGCCCATATGCATGTATCCACACATCCACACACACACACATATTTGTACTGGCATATGCATATTAATATCCTTAAAAATATACACAAGGAATGTGTATATAAGTGTGATTGCCTCAAGGGAGGGGAACTAATTGGTTGCTGGGGAGCAAGAATGGGAAGAAGTAATTTTATTGCATGATCTTTTGCATATTTTGATATTTGTGCTGTGTATGCACTGTAATAGATAAAAATTAATTTTAACATACATATACCCTTCAATGCAATAATTCTAATCCTTGAACTAATGTGTAGACAAACATATAACAAGGAGATATAAACAGAAATGTTCTTTGAAGCATTGTCTATAATATCAAAAATATGCAGCTAACAAAATTTCCATGGGGAATGATTAAATATATTATGGTACACACATTCTGTGGAAGGCAATGCAGTAATAAAAAGAACAAGCAAAATTTTATAGCACTTAACTATATATCAGGTATTAAGCTAAATGCTTTATATATAGTAACTAATTTAATCCTTGTGGTAACCCTATGACATAGGTAACTAATTTTGTCCTCCTGATTTTCCAGAGAAACAGAGGTGCAGATAGGTTAAAAACTTCCCTCAGATCACATTCATGGTAAAAAGCAGCGCTGGGAGTCCAACCCAGGAAATCTCTCTCAATACCTACGAATTTAACCACTGTGCAATATTGGCCTTCCCTGGGATAACATGGGAGGTATCTCTAAGACACTGTTAACTAAACAGGGATATTGTTGAAAAAAGAGATGTTATACTTCTTATGAAGAAAAAGCATTATATATTTCTCACTGGGGGAAGGCAGTGCAGTACATGTTCAAGATCCTAGCTCTTTCTCTTGCTGAGTGACCTTGGCAAGTTACTTCTTTGGTTTCGTTTCCTCATTTTCAAAACACAGATAATGTTTACTTGTAGAACTGTTGTGAGAGGTCAAATGCAATAATGTTGAAACCCTTGCTCATTGCCTGGCAGGTAGTATTAAATAAATGTTAGTTAGCTCTGGCTTTGTTTATTCAGCAAACATCCAAGGAGAGCCTACCGGGTGTCACGCTCCTCACTAGACTCTGGGGACACAAGCAGGAGCAAGACTCAATGGAAGGACTTCCCGGGTGGTGCAGTGGTTAAGAATCTGCCTGCCAATGCAGGGGGCATGGGTTCATCCCTGGTCCAGGAAGATCCCACATACCGTGGAGCAACTAAGCCCGTGCGTCACAACTACTAAGCCTGTGCTCTAGAGCCCACGAGCCACAACTACTGAGCCCACGTGCCACAACTACTGAAGCCCATGCGCCTAGAGCCTGTGCTCCGCAACAAGAGTAGCCACCCCAATGAGAAGCCTGCGCACCACAACGAAGAGTAGCCCCCACTCGCCTCAACTAGAGAAAAGCCCATGCGCAGCAACAAAGACCCAACACAGCCAAAAATAAATAAATAAATAAATTTATTTATTAAAAAAAAAAAAAAAAAAAAGACTCAGTGGAGTGGAAGCTGTTGTTTTTGTCTGCCCAGTATCTCCTAACCTTTTTCAGTAACAGCACCACATCCTCTTCCTTTGGAGGAACTAACTTTTCGTCATCTCACATGACCTCACTGGGGCCACCAATCATGTGTCTGCTTTGTAGCCCTCGTTGCCCTCCCCTGTCCTGAGTAGGAGTTCCTGTTGCTGGGATCTGCAGCTTCCCTGGTGTCTGTCCTTCCTAAGTACAGTTGACACACTTCCTGTTTATCTCCTAGCTATGCAGTATCTTACCAGTGCTTCCTCTTTTTTCTTGATTAATTTATTGAGTTGAGTTCTGTTGCTTGCCACCAAACTCACTTACATATTTATTCTGCGTTCTCAAGGCCTTTCATGGCCAAGTAGGTAAGATGGACAGAAAAATAGCATTACTTTTGTTATTCAATATGATAAGACCAATCTATACAGAGAAAGATCATTATTGGTGCTGACTTAGCCCAGGTGGAATGTAATGAAGGGGAGGAGGAAGAAAGAGCATTCCAAATAGAGGGAATCTGGAATGAAAGACAGAAGGGCAGAGCATTCCAGATAGAGGACCTGGTGAGCACAGATAAGGAGGCAAGCAGCAGCATGCTCTGTTCAAGTCTACAAGCAGTTCTGTTGCTGCAATTTTAAGCACACAGCAGGCGGTAAGGAGAGAAAAAAACCAGAGACCTAGGCAGAGGTTATATCATGAAAGGTATATTTGACAGGTGAAAAAATTTCAACTTGCTTCTGTGGCTTAGCAGAGCCAGTTAGGAGGTTAGGTAGAAGAGTGAAATGGCCATACTGCGATTTTGACAAGTCACTCTGTTCATGTCAAGGGTTCTCAAACATTATGTAGCATCAGAATCACCTGAGGAGTTTATTAAAATGGCCTCATTCCAAGATATTTCAATTCAGGAGTGAGCTATGGAAGCTGCATTTTTAACAGTCCCCCAGCTGGTTCTGATGCAGGGGGTCAATGGACCATTCCTTGAGAAATGTGGTTCCACATGATGGGCAAGCAGCAGATCCTTTGGGTTACTCTGACAACAGCAGAGATGTCAGTTTCCAGGAGAGAGTTACTTACATGCATTGCTAATGTAATCTGTCCACCACCTTGACCCTGCCTCCTCAATACTGGATGAGATTACACTGGTAAATACCATGGCACCGAAACATACATATCTCTGTATTTACAAAGACAATTAAAAAATTCCTACCTATAAACCTATCGAGAGTAATAAAGATTCATAGTATTCATCAGAAATACGGGCATCCGACATGTGAATCTGAATGGTGTGAGCACACCTCCACAATCTGAAGTGTCATTTGATGGTACAGTGAGGCACGATTCTCTTCTCAAAGGGAGAAGAACATCATTACAAATGAAGTTTTGCTGAATGAAAGACCTATGAGTTCCCCCCCAGGTAAGGTCCTAAATCTTTGCCTCCGGCTTCAGCATAATTGGTTTTTCATACTTGAATACTGTCCTCAGTTTTCCTGCTAAGCAATCTCACTGCTGTTTGTTGCTAGGTTTCCCAGGTAGCGTGTTAGGGGCAGCTGTCCCTGTGCCTTTCCGACCATTGCCATTTTCTGCAGCCATGGACAGTCACATTACAGCATATTCTCAAAACATGCTGTCTGACTCCAGGAATAACTCGGTGGAATATTTCTGTAACTTTCAGTGGACAGCACAACTGAGGAATGTTGGAACCAAATCCACATTTGGGGTGTTCTACTTCAATGAACATGAAATCGTGGCGTGCCTAGAATGGGAAAGGACCACAGAGGGTTTCTGACCCAGTTCTCTCATTTTGCAGATTAGTAAGCTGATTTCCAGTGAAGTGAAAGCAGTTACATTGCATCCTTCAACATTTCAAATGGACACATTTGAAAGAAAAATTAAGGCATTAAGTACTCGGAAAGCATTGGCATATTTATAAGCGACGTAGTCTATTTGGGGAGGCAAGATCACAAATGATGAAAAGATAAGTAACAATAAATGATTTAAACAGTAGTTTAAAACAAAATTAGAAGCAATATTAACAAAGTAGTCCATGATTAATTGCTTACAAATATAAGATCTCTTTGTGATTTTGCACAACACCAACAATTTGCCATTGAATATTCTTCTATTACCTACACAACTATCCACCTTTTATCACAGAATAATGTCAATGCTTCAGGCTTTAATTCCAAAAAAATGTGATTGCTTTCTGTGCTGCCATTATAAGCAAATAATATAGATATATTATGTCTTTTCACCTGGGGAAGGCAAAAATATACTTTATTGGTACACATGAGTGTATATAAATATGCTCCCATTACGGAAGTCTTCTTTAAGCTAGAAGATAGTAAAGATAACAACAAATACTATATTGATTGATTACTACAAATTATGCACAATGTTTAATGCCAAGTACATATATGGATGTATGTATTATAACAACTAAGCCATGTATACATTCATATACACACATGTGCTTTTATATACATATGTGTGTGTATAGTTGAATGTTTCAATGACACATTTCTTTCTGATCCCCTTTTCAAAATTTAGGCTAAGAGAGTAACTTGTCCAAAGTCGAACAATCGCCATGTGACAGAGCCAGAGTCTGGCACCACATAGCTCAGCCTCCTAAGTCTATGTTTTTGGTCACTACACAAGGTTACAGGTGTCAGGTTTTTCCCATTATAGCACCAGATATATAGGTAGGACTGAATCTGTTTTATTTATGCTGTTTGTTTCCTTAGGTTGACACTCTGAGTTCCCAAATCCAGAAAATAATATAGGATATGGTGAAAACAGACTTGATTTTTTTAAGGCATAACATAGGTAACTGAAAATATCTTACAGCATTAAAGATGTCCCTAGAATAAAGCAGCTGTAAACTTTGTTATTCCCACTTTACAAATGGACAACTCAAGCATACAAATAGGCCTAACACACCATTTATTTCTAGCCTATGCCCTCACAATTTGAAAGGTACGTCAGTTGAAAAAGAGACACAGAAATTATGGTAGAAGTTAAATTCCAATGATCTGGAGTGGCAACAACAGCTACTGTATGAATTTTATGAAGAAATTTCTGGGAAAATTAATGGTAAGAGCTCTTTTTCTGTGCCTCAAACTGAAGAACAACTTCTCCTCTTAAAAAATAGCATAGCAGTAAAGGTTGTGGGTGTCATTTTTTTGACATTATATCCAAATCCATATCAGTTGCACCATGTGAAAGACCAGTGGTGTCCTCAGATGTTGAAGTAAACAACTACTGTCTATAAGAAAGTGCTAGGGGCTTCCCTGGTGGCGCAGTGGTTGGGAGTCTGCCTGCCGATGCAGGGGACGCGGGTTCGCGCCCCGGTCCAGGAGGATCCCACATGCCGCGGAGCAGCTGGGCCCGTGAGCCATGGCCGCTGAGCCTGCGCATCTGCAGCCTGTGCTCCGCAACGGGAGAGGCCACAGCAGTGAGAGGCCAGCGTATCACAAAAAAAAAAAAAAAAAAAAAAGAAAGTGCTAGAATAAATATGTTTTATGCAGTGCTTGTGTTCCTCTTTTCCCTCCTCTGTTTGTATTTGGTCTTCTGATCTTTTGCACAAGCAATAGGAAAAGTGGGACAGGGTGGAGAGACACGGCCCACCTGGGAATTAGATGCATACCCCTGGGCCAGGATAAGGACATGCTGTGAAGCAACCCTCCAGGTGCTGTGCTAGATACACAGAGCCTTTTTCCAGATGGTGCCCGGACAGGTTAGGTGAGGTGCTGGCTGGGTGGGGTCACTTTGTGTCCCTTTACAGTTAGCAGCACATGTTGAAAGAAGAGGTGTTGTGGACCAATGGACACTGGAGTAAGTTTATTAATTTTAAGACTTCAACTGGGATTATTAAAAGTGTAGCAGTTCTCCAACTTCAGCTGGAGTACACCAAAATAACATAGCATCACTGTAAATTTATTAAAAGCACAATATCCAAGATTTATATAAAAGATCATACAAAGAGAATTAACTTAAATCCATAAGTCCTTCTTCAGAGCACCAGGCAATTCGATCCAGCATGTTAAGAATGTGCCACAAAAAAAAAAAAAAAAAAAAAAGAATGTGCCACAATTGTTTTGTAGTGTATGTATATACCTCTAATGAATTGTATTGGCCTATTTTCTTCTTTTATTGGTCCCAGTATAAAACTGGCTTCCCTTCCAATATGTAAAACCAGTCACTATTAAAATGCCAATGAGGGTCCAGTGAGCATTTTTTTTTTTTAGCAAGCAATTTTGTGATCAGAAACATATCAATCATATGATATCACTTATATGTGGAATCTTAAAAAACGGTACAAGTGAACCTATTTACAAAACAGAAATAGAGTCACAGATGTAGAAAACAAACTTATGGAGGGAAATGGGGGAGGAGAGATAAATTGGGGGACTGGGATTGACACATATACACTACTATATATAAAATAGATAATAACGGACTTCCTTGGTGGCACAGTTGTTGAGAGTCCACCTGCCGATGCAGGGGACACGGGTTCGTGCCCTGGTCCGGGAAGATCCCACATGCAGCAGAGCGGCTAGGCCCGTGAGCCATGGCCGCTGAGCCTGCACAGCCTTGTTCCACAACGGGAGAGGCCACAATAGTGAGAGGCCCGCGTACCACAAAAAAAAAAAAAAAAAGATAATAAGGACCTACTGTATAGCACAGGGAACTCTACTCAATACTCTGTAATGACCTATATGGGAATAGAATCTAAAAAAGAGTGGATATATGTATATGTATCACTGATTCACTTTGCTGTACAGCAGAAACTAATACAACATTGTAAATTAACTATACTCCAATAAAAATTAATTTAAAAAGAAACACATCAATAGTTTGTCAATTTTTAAAATAAATTTTAAAATTTACATGAGTCTAATCAAACATGATTCCACTCAAAAAAAGAGAAATAAGCAGCTCTATATTCGCCTTATATTTAACCTTTGTATTTACAACTGCTAACTGCAATACATAAACTAACACACTCAAAAGATTTAATGGAAATACTGCTTTATTAGATTTGCTTCAGAGAATCATCTGGAACTCCACTGCCAGATAAGAATGAGTAGCCAAAAGGTTGGTCAAAAACTGAAGTTATCAATAGGGATGGTAGAGTAGCAGTAATGCAAAGGACAAGCAAAATTTAAATGGAAAATTTTTATGTTAGAATAATATAAAATTAACATTAATTATGAGTTAATCCTATCCTAAACATAAAACTTACAAGAATAAAAACTAAACACGAATTGTAAACTGAACCACTGTGCCCCTGGCCTAACTCAGAAATAATGGCCTTTTCTATGGCATAGCGGTGGCCTCCTTCTAGCTTGTCTCCGTGTCAAAGAGAATACAGAAAAATCAGGGGATTCTAGGTCAGCAGTTGCAGAGGTAAGAGAAGGATCAGTGTTTCCTTCACTTTCAGGCTCTGGAGAGTACTCCTTCAGGCAACAGTGGAAAAATCAATGCCAGATGGCTCTCAAGGAGATTTTGCTAATGGTTCTGTTATTGTCAAATCCCCTGTGGAAAAATTCCGATACAGCAGGGCGGGGCTGCAGACTTCATATCTCGTGAACCGCTGACCTCCAAGGTAGAGGAAGCCGCCGGCGCGGTCTCACCCACAGGCCCTAGCAAAGACTGTTTTTCCCAGTACCAATGAGTTATGACTTGGTTTTCAGACGAACAGCAGAAATTTCCTCCCTTTTCCACTTTTGATTTGTGTTGAAGTGGTATTTTATTTTATTTTATTTTATTTTTTATTTTTTTCGGTACGTGGGCCTCTCACTGTTGTGGCCTCTCCCGTTGCGGAGCACAGGCTCCGGATGCGCAGGCTCAGCGGCCATGGCTCACGGGCCCAGCCGCTCCGCGGCATGTGGGATCCTCCCGGACCGGGGTACGAACCCGCGTCCCCTGCATCGGCAGGCGGACTCTCAACCACCGCGCCGCCATGGAAGCCCCGAAGTGGTATTTTAATCAGTTAAAGAAAATTCATCCCTGGTGGCGCAGTGGTTGAGAGTCCGCCTGCCGATGCAGGGGACGCGGGTTCGTGCCCCGGTCTGGGAAGATCCCACATGCCGCTGAGCCTGCGCGTCCGGAGCCTGTGCTCCGCAACGGGAGAGGCCACAACAGTGAGAGGCCCGCGTACCACTAAAAAAAAAAACAAAAAAAAAAAAAGAAAGAAAATTCATAAATAACGTTAGCTACTACGTATAAGGCACTTACCATGTGCCGTTAAAGTGCGAAGTACATTACATAGCTTAGCTCATTTCATCCTTCACTCTTAAACCGGTATTACTACCTCCATGTGGACTTAAATAACTGGCATAAGACCATGCAGCTTGTAAGTGGTGGAGCTGGAAGGTAGACACGGGTCTGTATGACAATGAAGTTTCAGTTTAATTGCTGCTCTATGTTTTCTGTTCTAAAATACAGAATTTAAGAGAATAACTTCGTAAATAATCCCATAGCCCTGGTAAAACTGCTTTCATTTTCTTGCATTCCCTTTAATTATTCATAGGAATATCGCTGGCAACTTCTTTTCCATTTATTGTTCTCTCCACCTACTCTATCCTTTCGGTTTAGCAAGAGCGACCACTTTCCTAGAAGTGACCTTGCACTCAACACCCCGCCCCCAGCCACCCTCCACTGTTTTTGTTTTGTTTTTTACTTTATTTTTATTTTTTTTATTTATTTGGCTGCGTTGAGTCTTTGTTGCTGTGTGTGGGCTTTCTCTAATTGTGGCGAGCGGGGGCTACCCTTTGTTGCAATGAGCGGGCTTCTCATTGCGGTGCCTTCTCTTGTTGCAGAGCACCAGCTCTAGGTGCAAGAGCTTCAGTAGTTGTGGCGCGTGGGCTCAGTAGTTGTGGCTCACAGGCTCTAGAGAGCAGGCTCAGTAGCTGTGGCGCACGGACTTAGTTGCTCCGCAGCATGTGGGATCTTCCCGGACCAGGGCTCGAACCCGTGTCCCCTGCATTGGCAGGCGGATTCTTAACCACTGCGCCACCAGGGAAACCCCCAGCCACTGTTTATTAGTTCAGGGATGGCTACCTGACCGAAGCTGGGCTGAGAATTCTGTTCCATAGGCATTTCAAAATTCGGGCAGAGAGATTTCAAAACATAGAGAAGGGAGGGAGGGAGGGAGGGTGGAAGGGAGAGAAAATGAATCAGTTCCTCTCTGCATTGGCCGTAACTTGTAAAATTCTGAAGCTTTGTGTCATTATGTTCTTCATCGTGGACTGCAGAATAGAGAAAGCCTTTGGCAGTAAGAAAAATGCAGAAGCACTGGAGAGACATGGAAAATGAGGAAGACCTTGGATTCTCTACAGTGCTTCAGGCTTTAGTTTATTCCTGATGCCCACTGGGGGCTCAGTCCTTGCATTCTGTGATGTGTCCTGATTTTCCAGAAAGTTCTTTCTTTTGTGTAAGATAGCTAAAATTCACTCTTGTCACTTGCAACCAAAAGAGTCTGAACTAATATTCTATAAAAAAAAATAAATGCATTAAGTAGTTTCCCAGTTGTCTGTCTCATAAGAACATCGAAAAGTCTGGAGGAGTGGTGGTGTGAGTGAAGTCTGGAGATGCCCCTTCTATCATATCACCTGCAGGCAAAGACAGTCCAACTCACACCGACTTAACCAGCAAGGAAGACTTACTGGCTTCTGCAGCTACAAGTGTGGAGGAAACGCAAGCTTCTGGGCTGACTTAACCCGGGGACATCAGCACCATTTCCTTTTATCTTGTCACCTCCATGCCCACATCCTTCTTAGGCAAGTGGTGAGATAACCGACTATGAGTTCAAGGAAACTTTCCTAATGTCCCTAACACAGTTCACATTAATTCTTGCTACAATCCTTGTGGCCAGGGCAATGTCATGTGCTAAGGTGAGGCCCAAGTTCCTGAACTAACATCTGGAAAGCAGGATGGAGATTCAACAAGGTTATCTTCCTGAAGAACATGGTTGCATATGACCCTGCAATCCCACTCCTGGGCATATATCCGGAGAAAACCATGGTTCGAAAGGATACATGCACCCCCATGTTCATTGCAGCGCTGTTTACAATAGCCAGGACATGGAAGCAACCTAAATGTCCATCGACAGATGAATGGATACAGAAGATGTGGTAAATATATACAATGGAATATTACCCAGCCATGAAAAAGAATGAAATAATGCCATTTGCAGCAATGTGGATGGACCTGGAGATTATCATACTAAGTGAAGTAAGTCAGACAAAGAAAGACAAATATCATATGATATGGCTTATATGTGGAGTCTAAAAAATGATACAAATGCACTTATTTTCAAAACAGAAACACAGACTCAGAGAATGAATTTATGGTTACCAGGGGGAAAGGGTGGGGTGGGCAGGGATAGACTGGGAGTTTGGGATTGACATGTACCCACTACTATATTTGAAATAGATAACCAACATGGACCTACAGTATAGCAGTGAGAACTAGGCTCAATATTCTGTAATAACCTAAATGGGAAAAGAATTTGAAAAAGAATGGATACTTGTATGGGTGTAACTGAATCACTTTGCTGTACACCTGTAACTAACACATCATTGTTAATCAACTATACTCCAATAAAAAAAAAAGAATATGGTTGCTACTGTAGGGCGGGGGTAGAACAGATATTGGAGTCCACTCTAGCCCCCCTTTGGGCTCGCTAGCATCCTTCCAGGTGCCCCTTCTTCCTCCGTGCTGAGAAACAATGGGTATAGTATGAACAGCAGTGGCTGTGGAGCCAGACTGCCTGAGATTCTTCAGAATCTTGGCTTCCCTCTGAGTCTTCTTCTTGTCCTCAGCGGCCACTGGCCCTGTCATATTCTTTGCTTAAAGAAGGCACGAGAGTCTTTAATCTGCACTGAGGAGCCTTTGCTCTCTGGTGCCCTCAGTATGGCTGATGACTGCTCCTTCTGAGACAGCCCAGGAGGCCAGGGATGATCGAGGGATCTCTGAGAGTGGTGAGCTCACCACCAAACTTTATCTGGACTGTGGTTGCTTCTTGTGGCAACGTGATATTTTTCTTGGCCCTGAATGTCTCAGCAGTGGTACTGGATGTGGAAGTGGTCATCACATAGTAAGTACTATCCCAATTGTTTAAGAGGCAGCACAGTTAAGAGCACAGAAATCTCAAAACAGAGTGCCTAGGCTGGGACTTCCCTAGTGGCGCAGTGGTCCTACTGCTAACACAGGGGACGTGGTTTCAATCCCTGGTTTGTGAAGATCCCACATGCCACAGAGCAACTAAGCCCGTGTGCCACAAGTACTGAGCCTGCGTGCCACAGCTACTGAAGTCTGTGCACCTAGAGCCCATGCTCTGCGACAAGAGAAGCCACTGCGATGAGGAGCCCACACACCGCAACGAAGAGTAGCCCCTGCTCGCCGCAACTAGAGAAAGCCCACGCAACCCAGCCTTCATTGCTAGAGAAAGCAATGAAGACCCAACTCAGCCAAAAATAAATACATAAATAAATAAATTTAAAAAATACATATGTATTAAAAAAAAGAATGCCTAGGCTTAGATCCCAGCTTTGGCACTTAAGAGCTGGCCATGTGACCTTGGAGAGCTTGCTTAACCTCTCTGTGCTTCATTTTGCTTCATCAATAAAATAAGGTTAGTAATAGCACCTATGACACGGGCTTGTGAGAATTAAGTGAGTTGATACATGTGAAACACTTTGAAGAGTGGCTGGTACATGATAAGTCCTCGTTAAGTATTCCCCAAAGTTATTATCATTATCATTTATTATCTTAGTTTGAATTTCCAGGAAATAGACTCTGAGATAGGAATTGTGGTGTAGGAAAGTTCTTGGGTAGTACTCTTGAGGTCAACCACTGTGAGGGAGGTTAGGATTGGGCAGAGGGAGAAGTTGACTTGGGATGCTGTTGTAACAGAGCCTGTGGGGCGAGGTGGGCAGGGAGCTGTCCTTCCTTGAGGCCTTTGTTCCACTCCTCATTCCACACCCCCGCCCTGCTGTGAGTAATGTTGGATGCAGGCTTCGCCTGAGGATAGGTCTAATTCAGAGATAGGACAATTTCTAGGGTGGGACTTGGTGGTGAGGTACTAGCAGACATCACTCACGGAAGCTGGTGGGGGAAGAGTGGCTTGGTCATGGAGGGGAGGTCTGGGTGGTGCACTGTGACATCCAGTACATACACCTTCCTGCACCCACTTACATGAGATGCATTCACTCAGGAGTCAACCCAAAGACGTCCAACTGTGGTCTTAGCACCAACTTCAGCAATCTGGGTGTTATGTCATTATCTTTACCAATTCTAGCCATATCTCCTCAGGGGGCCTATGTCTGAATAATAAATAACCCCAGTAATCAAAGAACAAGATAACTGATTAAAGAGTTGGAAAATGGGAGGCTGGGCAACAACATACAGTTCCAAACACATATCATATCCTGTTAGACAAGAATAGCAAGCCCTCTATGCCATGCAGAGGCGTGAGGTCTTTGGTTAACCACACTGGTAGTCAGAGTTGTGTCCCTGAGAGGATCACCCTTTCTCTTGCCCTTACTGAGCCCTAGTTCTGTCCTCTGGGATGATGTCTTTTATCCAATGTCCTCTTCGGCCATATCTGGGGTGAGCATCAGCACAGAATCCTCTCCTAAGGGCTACATCTATTATGCAACCTATTTCCTTTTATTTTTAATTAATTAATTAATTAATTTTGGCTGTGTTGGGTCTTCGTTGCTGCAAACAGACTTTCTCTAGTTGCTTCGAGCGGGGGGCTACTCTTCGTTGCAGTGCGCGGGCTTCTCATTGCAATGGCTTCTCTTGTTGCAGAGCACGGGCTCTAGGTGCGTGGGCTTCAGGAGTTGTGGTGCACGGGCTTAGCTGCTCTGCAGCATGTGGGATCTCCTGGACCAGGACTCAAATCCGTGTCCCCTGCATTGGCAGGCGGATTCTTAACCACTGTACCACCAGGGAGGTCCTACGCAACCTATTTCCTGATGGTAGGCTTTGCAGCTCATGGGGATTATGTAGGGATTGAATGGTCATCAGATGTTCAAAGTGAGGGCATTTCCAAAAAGTCCTTCAGAAACTTCCCTTATTGGCCTGAATTAAGTCATAATCATTCTCAAAATAAGAATGGTTTCAATAACTTAGGCCTGGGATCCTGCAGTAATAATTGGGGAAGGGGGTGATTTTATCAGGTTGGGGAATACCCCTATAGCTGTCATCAGTTTCTCAACCATTTGGAGGCTACACAATGGGAAGTGAAGTAATTGATGATGGGAGGTGATCCATATATTGCCCTGTCAGTCAGTAATTCAACTGGATCAACTGGTTGAGTAGGTAGGATATATAAAGCACTAATGAATATTGATAATTTTGCAAGCTAATCTTCTCCAATCACACTCAAGAATCCCAAACTATACTTTCAGCCAAATGAATTGCCTAAGAAAGATAATCTATTCTAGAATATAACTGAGGTAAAAACTTAACAGAGGGCCTCTCACCTTCTGAGATGGCCCACACTCTGTGGAGTGTGTTTCTCTGAATAAATTCACTTCATTTTTTTTTTTTTTTTTGCAGTACGCGGGCCTCTCACTGTCGTGGCCTCTCCCGTTGCGGAGCACAGGCTCTGGACGCACAGGCCCAGCGGCCATGGCTCACAGGCCCAGCCGCTCTGCAGCATGTGGGATCCTCCCGGACCGGGGCACGAAGCCGCATTCCCTGCATCGGCAGGCGGACTCTCAACTACTGTGCCACCAGGGAAGCCCTAAATCCACTTCTTAACTATCACTTTGTCTCTCACCGAATTCTTTCTGCTATGAGACATCAAGAACCTGAGCTTCATTAAGTCCTGAGGCCAGGTTTGTGATCTCAGTTAAAAGACCATGGGTTCAAGTCCCAATCTGGGTTTTGGCTGGGTTTGAGTCCCGGCACCTGGGTTCAAGTCCATCAGAGGTGCACAGTTTCAGCTGGCGAGTGAACTAAGGGACAGTGATAAGCTAGACCAACTCCCGCTCATCGTCAACACCATGGGGGACACCTTCTGTACCATTCCTTGGCGACAACTTTTCAGGCACTAACACCTGGTTGGGAGACTACCTTGGAAGGGATAACATTTAAAATCGTTTACTGAAGTTCAAGTTTATGTTATTCTTGTGACAGAGTTTGTCAGCAGGAAGAGAAATACTAAATTAACTAGGATTATTTGGCTCTAATGGGACGCTTGTCCAGATGTGAGTCCCTTGGGATATACATGTTTCGTGCTCACAGTTTTGTGCTACATCCTTAGAAGGCTTGGGGGATGGTGAGGAGAGAACGGCTGGCTCTGTGGAGTGTGCGAAGGCGTCCACACCTTGTCCGCAGGTCATTTCAGTCACATCTTCTTAATCAGAATATATAATCTTACTACTTTACTCAATTTCATAGAGAAATCAAAAGAAGCATACAATACTATGAGCTTTTTTGCATGGTCTTCTCAAGATAATTCAGCAGCTACTATTTTTGACTGAGTATTGGTGTCTTTGGGGAAACAAAAAAACGTTGGATGGATTTAGAAGTACTTGCCTGTCTCATCCCAGATGTTTGTGATCCAGGCTCCAGGTGTACATTTTGTGTCCTCGTCTCCATCATGACCAAACTCTTTTTGGCATGTCGTGCAGTATGCTCTGCTTTGGTTAGTTATTCCCTAATTCAGTGGTATGCATCCTTCTGTCTTTCATTAAAATAACATGGCTGTCAAAAACAAAACAAAACAAAACAAAACAAAACTCAACAGGGGATTATGTCAGCAACAGAGAAGAACAATGAGCAACTTAATTTATTTGACCTTACTTGTATTGCTATTATGATGGTGGCTCATTGTTCATTTTACATTAGATGTTCTGGTTTTGAAATTATTAATGTCAAGGGTTATCTAAAAATGCAGTAATCAGTTGTTTTGTCTGCCTCCCCAGATAGGAATCTCATTCAACCTTATGGACCTAATATCTAGCATAAGGTCTTAAACATGGTAGGAACATGATGAAAGTTTGCTAAATGCCAAGTGAAATTCCTTGTAACTAGCCACTCACAGTCACTCCACATTTACTGATAATTTTAAAATGAGCTCTTCCTGGAAACTTTTACTTCTCTCATCTATCTACATGCTTAGCGTAAAATATAGGAATATAGGGAGTTCTTGAAAAATTGAATTGTTAATGTTAACATCAACATAACTTTATAAGCAAACCAAGTCTTCTAAATTATTTGAAAGTAGTTGAAAACCATTTGCTTAAGGTGTATAAATATGTCATTTATATATATGTAGTGAAAACTATTCTTCATGGGAAAAAAGATGAGCCAGTTTACCAAGGCTTTATCCGTTTGTAGAACACATGGAAGTATATTAACAATCATCATTTAAATGTCAGTGATTCTCAGCCCCACAATCACTGAAGCAGGACCTCTACTTTTTTTCAGTTTGACCACAAGTATTTCTGGGGCTTATCAAGAGGTATCTCACATATGCTTGCAAAAGAGTCCTTTCCCATTGGGCGTTGTCACTGCTCTATGGTAACTACTTCATCAGATTCCATCACCCTTTGCTGGGTGCTGCTGCAGACCCTTGCAGGGCTGCCCTGATTCTCTGCCTAACACAGGGTTGTTTGCCTGCTCCCCTACAATTTTGATAGGCACCACTGTCTCTGTTGGTTACTACCACTGATAGGAGTACCTTTCCATATTAATAGATATAATTATATGAAGCATTTTTGTTGACTCATATTGTTATTTATTTGTACACATCAGAATTTATCATACATTTTAATGGCATTTTATGCACTGTACCATAATTGATTTAACCAATCCCCAATTATTGGACATTTGGTTATTTTGTTTTTTACTATTATAAATAATGCTGCAATGAACATCCCTGCAGTCAAAACTTGCACATTTCCTTAATCTTTGCTTTAGGATCATAATAGCTAATTGGATGTTTTACATGCTTCTTAAAAGCAAGGAAATTATTTCATAGGTAGTTCAAGAACTGAAGAGTTTGCAGGATTTAGAAGAGCAACTGATAAAAACAGAAAACTCTAACAATTATACCATGTATACCAGCTTAATTACCAGCTACAACAATTCAAGGAAGAGCTGTTCACTGGCCTAGAGCAACTATCTTCCTGGCTACGTTGGTTTTGTTTAGAAACTGCTCACCATCAAGTAAACATGTGGTTTTGGAATAATTTTGCAGACATTTTTATTGTTTTTCTTTAAATATGTAATTAAGTTATTTGAATCCAAAGAAGAGTCTAGCAAAATGAGAACTAAATGAGCTCATTTAATTTTACTATTTTTTACCTGTTTAAGTAGTATAAGCATTTAAACAGAAGTAGAGTTTATGTAAGAGCACATTCCAGAGAAATTAATAATGGGAGCGCAAATGAAGGCAAGGAAAGGACTTAAGGAAGTCTCTAAAGCAGAGCTGGCTGGCTGATAAGCTAGGACCATAGGAAAATTCCTAGCTGAAAAATGGAAATTAGGAAGGAGACTGCAGTTCTCAACATTTAGATCAGTTCTGTTTTATTTCTTCTGCTGGTTTCTTCACTGTCAACCAGAATATAAATCTGGTCTGCCAGGGGCAAATACCAGGTCAATTCTGTACATCTTATTCTAGTCTTTCTTTCTCAGAGACTGGTTCTGCTCATCATAACCCTTACTCACGGACAGGAAATTTCTCTATATCCAGATAGATCAACCAGTCATGATCACCGCACTGAGTGACTTACAAATCAGTTGCCTGCCTGAAATAATAATAGCTATTATTTATATGCACCACAAACTGGAGTAAGGTCATTACTTTCATTATTTGATTTTATCCTCCAATAACCCTAGGTTGCTGCAATCTGCAGGGAACAGAAACTGGACTCAAGACTGCTTAAACAGTAAGAACTTGTACTGGCTTACAGAACAGGAAGAGCAAACATAGTGTTGGCTTCAGGCAAGGTTTCTCCAGGATTCTGGCTCTATTTTCTTACAATTCTGTTCAATTCTATATGTCAGCTGTGTTCTGAAGCTGATTTCCCTGGTGGTGTGGAATGGGTGCTGGTAGCATTGGGGGCTACTTGTGTTCTTTTTGATGTATGGAATGAGAAAGAGATTTCCTGTCCTTCCACTAGCAGAGCAAGGAAAACCTTTCCCAGAAGCCTCCATTAATTCCTTTGTATTAGTCAGAGTGGGCTGCCATAACTAAATATTATAGACTGAGTGGCTTCAAGAGAAGAAATTTATTTTCTCACAGTCTGGAGGCTGGAAGTCTAAGATCAGAGGGCCACCATAGTCAGGTTCTGGTGAGTACTTTCTTTCTGGCTTGTAGACTGCTACCTTCTCTCTGTGCCCTCACATGGCAGTGAGAGAAAGAGAGAGAAAATGAGAAAGAGAGAGAGAGAGTGTGCAAGAGTGCTAGCTGTCTGGTGTTTCTTCTAATAAAAGCACTAATTCCATCTTGAGGTCCAACCCTCATGGACCTCATCTAACCCTAATTACCTTCCAAAGGCCCCACCTCCAAATACAAATACAAACACCATAGCATTGAGGGCTTCAACATATGAATTTTGTGGGAACACAATTCAGTCCATAGTGTCCTCCTTCATATCTCCTTAGCCATCCTGGTGCAATCATTTGCACTGAGAATGAGATTCTTGTGATTGGCTTAGATGGATCAGCTGAGGTGAAAAGAATGTGGGGGCATCAACCACAGAGCCTATGGTTAAGTAGGTACATTTCACAAATCAGAAGACTGTATCTGAAAGATGTTAAGTGAGCAGCCAAGGTCATGCACATAATGAGTGGGAGAGCCAAGATTCAAACAGCTATTTACAGGTATAATTTACATACCATAGAATTCACCATTTTAAAGTATAAAATTCAGGGACTTCCCTGGTGGTCCATTGGTAAAGAATCCACCTTCCAACGCAGGGGATGAGTGTTCGATCCCTGGTTGGGGGACTAAGATCCCACATGCCATGGGGCAACTAAGCCTGCGCGCCGCAACTACTAAGCTTGAGGGCCTCAAAGAGAGAGCCCACGTGCTGCAAACTACAGAGCCCACAGGCTCTGGACCCTGCGCCACATGTGCCGCAAACTACAGAGCCCACATGCCCTGGAGCCCATGTGCCACCACTAGAGAGAAGCCCAAGCGCCACAACGAAGAGCCTGAGCTGCAACGAAAAGATCCCGCGTGCCTCAACTAAGTCACGTGCCCCACGTGCTGCAACTAAGACCAGACGCAGCCGAAATAAATAAATAAATTTATTATAATTAATTAAAGAAAAAAAGACAATCTATTAAAAAAAATATACAGTTCAATGGGTTTTTTAGCAAATTTATACAGTTGTGCAACCGTTACCAGAACATTTCCATCACTGCAAAAAGTTCCCTTAAGCTCACGTGCAGTCAATCCTCACTCCCACCTCCAGTCCTAGGCAACCACTGATTTGCTTTTGGTCTCTACAAGCTTACAATTTCTGAAAATTTCATATAAATGGAATCATGTATTATGTGGTCTTTTGCATCTGGAGAGCCAAGATTTAAACTCAGCTGATGCCAAAGCCCTTGTGCTTTACACTACATGATGTGTCACTTGTTTGCTTTTCTAGTTTGCAGCTTATCTGTCCCTTATGGTTTTAGAGTGTTTTCTCTTTTGATAGCAGATACCTTGCCCTGGCCCTTGCAGCCTGCGTGGACAATCCAGGACCCCGAGTGCCGTGCCCCATCTTGGCTTCCAGGCATGGAGGGCCAGGCCCCAAATTAAATAGCTTCCCACTGCTCTTTGGACTTCGACTTAAGGTCTTTTTACAAAGTCCTTACTTTTAAAAGGTCTTTAAGAAGCCTTACTTTACTCCTTACTTCTTTGGTAGAATGCCACCCTTCCACTTCCTGAAATCTCCCCTCCTGTCAAATCCAGCTGCTTGCAGAACTCCAAACAGACCTTCCATTATTAGATCTCCCTGCATTTGTTCACGCTGTTCAAACTGACTGGAGGCCTCTGATTGGATTTCGTGACCCTCCTGGTGGAAAAAATAGAAACTTTGAAGTAAAACACTGTGATTTATAATAAGAAATATATATTTGGTCTGTATCCCTGTTTCTGTTTCACAGAGCTCCAAACACTCTCGGAATTTCCTAAGGGATAAGAACACTAGGAGCATCTTCTGTTATAGAATCTGTTCTTTTATCTTTGGTTCCTGAAATAGCTCCAGCGCCATAAAGGTGAAAGGAATGTCTTATTATTCATAACTAGTCCCTTTCAACCACACCTGAACTTATTACTTTTGGAAAGCCTCTCAGGATGAGGGCTGGTTGCCAGGGGAACCAACCATGATTAGAGGGTTGGAACTTTCAGTCTCATTCCCCCAACCTTTAGGAAGGGGAGAGGGGCTGGAGGCTGAGTCAACCAACAACTGGAAATGATTTAATCAACCGTGTCTACTTAATGAAGTCTCCACAAAACCCCAAGATGATGGGGTTCAGAGAGCCTCCGGGTTAGTCAACATGTGGAGTTGCTGGGAGAGTGACACACCCAAAATGGGCATGGAAACATGGAGCCCCTTCCCACATACCTTGCCTTATGCATCTCTTCCATCTGGCTGTTCCTGAGTTATATCCTTTTATGATAAACTGGTAATTTAATAGGTAAAGGGTTTTCCTGAGTTCTATAAGACACTCTGGCAAATTAATCAAACCTGAGGAGAGGGTTGTGGGAACCTCCAATTTATAGCTGGTCAGTTAGCAGCACAGATGACAACCTGGACTCTCCATTGGTGCATGCAGCGGTGGGGGGGGGGTTGCGGTGGGGCAGTCTTGTGGGACTCAGTCTGAGCCCTGTTGAAATAAATTTCTAGGACCAAGATGGAGCCGCTCCTGCCCAAGGTACCACATCAGCAGAAGTTAGATAACTTTCATGTCCCTGTAAATGTTCCGCTTGATCAGGATTGCAGTATATCCAGCCAGCCAATCTCCAACTGCCAAGAATCCGTAATGATTTCATTGTTCTAAATAAAGTCAGATATGCAATCTCAGCCAATCAGTTTAAGCCAAATACTTTTTCCTTATTCCCTGATTGACCTGCTAGCCTTAAAAGGAAATCCCCAAGTTCCTAGCCAATCATGCCCTGTTTCCATGTTGCCTCTTCTAACATTCTATAAAGCTCAATCTTGCACATACACCCCTTGGGAAGAGTGCTCCACTTGTGAGGCACTGTTCTCTCATCCATGAATTGTTTTCCCTTGAATAAAGGACATCCTATTCGTTACTAAATTGTTTCGTCATTTGACAGTGCTTAACTTGTGGGATCTGGTGCTATCTCCAGGTAGATAGTGTCAGAATTGGGTTAAACTGTAGGACACCCAGCGGGTGTCCCAGAATCCATTGGTGTGCAGAAAACCCACCCATCTGGTGTCAGAAGTGAGGTAGTATTGTCATAGAGTATTGAGAGGAGGGGAGACACAAAAAGGGAGTATGTTTTTTCCTTTACAGAACCATTTGGTTTTAAGCCCTTTTGCTATTTCCTGGCTGAGTGACTTAAAACAAGTTGCTAAAACCTTCTGAACCCGTCTCCTCCTTAGAGGACCATGGATACTAATAATTATTTCATAGGTTTATTCTGAGAGATCAGAATCTGCATGTGCAAATGCCTGACAAGTAACGCATACTTAATAAATGTGAAGTCCTTCAGGACCAGAAGTCCTACTTCCTTCATGAATTTTCTTTCATCTTCCCAACCTAAACTGGTTACTCTTTCTCTGAACTGTCATAAAAATCACAGCTAACACAATTGGTTTCATGATTAACCAGGCCTATGTTGTGATAACTCTTCTGGTGCTGTCTTGGATTACTATTTAAAACTCATAACTATTTAACTTTCCAATTAGATTATAAGCAACTTGCAGTCTCTGCATTACATAGCACAGTGTCTTTCCCAAGTATTTGGAAAGAATACCCAGTACAGAACCATCTCTTCTTCAGGCATACTTCACACCACTTTAGTATGCTCAGTAAATAGCAGTCATTCTCAACTAGGAAGCTGACAACAGAAACAGGACAGAGGAAGACTATATCCCCCTGCATTTGAAAGGACTGCAGGAGTCACTGTGACTAAGGACACAGACCTTTATTGACATTCTGATGTGGATGTGGCTGTGCTCACTCTGAGATTCCCAGTAACTGCAGGGGCAGCTTGCTTACCGTCCTCCTCCCGCAAGTGGTCCTGGGTCACAGTTCCTATTTCAAGCCCCTGTTGCCCCCATTTATAAAGACGGCTTCTGCCTCGGTTCCTAGATCAAAAGTTGCTTTTCTGGTATTCCAAGCATCCCATACCAAGAATGACATGATCGTTAGTCCTAAGCAGGACCTTGCTGAGGATGCAAGGGGATGCTATTTATACTTATGTCAAGACAACAGGCATCACTCAGCACTGTCCAGGCCAGTTATCCACACTTCCCCTGGTACCGGATCTCTACCCTGCATTTCCCCATCCTCTCCTTGAGGACCAAGAGCCTGTCCCTGAAACCCAGCAACAGATCTCCCAGACACAGATTGCCTTAACCTGAGGACACTGTCCTTTGCCCTCCTGGGCTGGACTTCCGTTGTTAGCTGAGTCAGACCCTCCCACCCTCTTCCTAGGGGAGTGAGTTTGGCCAAGTCCCAAGATTAATGCCTGTTTTACTCTGAGAAGAGAGCTGTGCTTCCTGTGATTAGGCAAGTGCTGCTGTTAATCCAGTTATCTGGTTAAAGTACAAACAGTCCTCAAATAAGGGACAGGGAGCTTTGCACTGACAGGCCGCTGCCAATTCCACTTGTGCTGGAATCTACAGCACTCCCAGCCCTCCTAAAGTAGGTCACTGGGTCAGAATGCTTTGGGGAGTTCCAGCAGACCACAGTGTCACCTTGGCTATGACTCTCAAGCAGATTCCCTCCACCCCAGCTTTTCTCCTGGGGGTCCATCTCTCTGCCAAGTCACAGACTTGGGTTTCTCTAACTCCTAGTTTTAGGCACCACTTGATACTAAAATACTTCCTAAGACACCTCTGTCTATCACTGTAATTTCTCCTTTAATTAGAATCATTTTCCTTGGAAAGCCATGTTAAAATGCACATTGACTTGAGTGGAAAGAATGCCAAATATGACACACTGCTTTGGGGTTATTAGAATACTGATACTTCAACATACAGATGGCCAACAAACACATGAAAAGACGCTCAACATCACTAATTATTATAGAAATGTAAATCAAAACTACAGTGAGGTATCACCTCACGGTGGTTAGAATGGCCTTCATCAAAATATCTACAAACAATAAATGCTGGAGAGGGTGTGGAGAAAAGGGAACCCTCGTACACTGTTGGTGGGAATGTAAACTGGTACAGCCACTATGGAGAACAGGATGGAGGTTCCTTAAAAAACTAAAAATAGAGCTACCATATGACCCAGGAATTCTACTCCTAGGCATGTATCTGGAGAAAACCAGAATTCGAAATAATGCATGAACCCCGATGTTCATTGCAGCTCTATTTACAATAACCAGGACATGGAAGCAACCTAAATGTCCATCGACAGAGGAATAGATAAAGAAGATGTGGTACATATATACAATGGAATATTACTCAGTCATAAAAAGGAACGAAATTGTGCCATTTGCAGAGACGCGGATGGACCTAGAGATTGTCATACAGAGTGAAGTAAGTCAGAAAGAGAAAAACAAATATCATATAATATCGCTTATATGTGGAATCTAGAAAAATGGTACAGATGAACTTATTTGCAAAGCAGAAATAGAGTCACAGATGTAGAGAACAAACTTATGGTTACCAAGGGGAGGGGGTGGGATGAACTGGGAGGTTGGGATTGACATATATACACTACTATGTATAAAATAGATAATTAATGAGAACTTACTGTATAGCACAGGGAACACTACTCAATGCTCTGTGGTGACCTAAATGGGAAGGAAATCTAAAAAAGAGTGGATACATGTATACGTATATCTGATTCACTTTGCTGCACAGCAGAAATGAACACAGCATTGTAAAGTAATTATACTCCAATAAAAATAAAAATAAAAAAAGAGAGGGGACTTCCCTGGTGGTGCAATGGGTAAGACTCTGTGCTCCCAATGCAGGGGGTTCGATCCCTGGTCAGGGAACTAGATCCCACATGCACGCTGCAACTAGGAGTTCTCATGTCACAACTAAGAAGTCCACCTGACACAACTAAAAGATCCCGCGTGCCGCAACTAAGACCTGGTGCAGCCAAAATAAATTAATTAATAAATATTAAAAAATAAAAAAGCATACTGATACTTCAAAAGACAAAGCTTTTAAGGTGGAGAGGGGGTCTCTACACACAATTTGCCAAAGAGTTATCAGTATAATTTCATCTCCTTGAGGGTGTTTTTGGGAGTAAAAGGACAAGATTATAAAAGTCCAGTTAAAAAAATCTTCCTTGAAGTAATTTCAGTCCCCTTTTACTGGTCTGTTTCTCTCTTTGGTGATCTCTCCACTTCTGGAAATTCAGGTAAATTCAATTCAACAAGTATTTATTGAGGTCAACTTTGTGCATGCTATTATACTAGGCACTGGTGATATCAAGAAGAGGAAGAGAGTCCTGGCCTTCAAGAAACTCGGGAAAGAATTCCGCATTCCCTATTCACAGAAGGTGTTATCTACTCCCGCGCATTCAAAATTTCAGCCCCTACATGTTTTAATTTCATTTCAAAGTTATATAACTTATATTCACACACATTGTTAGAAAAGCAAAAGAATCACACTAAAGATGATCCACCACCCAAGCGTACCTACTGAAAAAGAATAAACTATACATGCCTCTTTCAGGGAGAATTTCCTGCTAGGTTGCAAGTGCATTCTAATCCCTATGTCTTCTAGAGATTTTTTTGGTTGTTGAGTATCTATGTATAAAGTAAGCTTAAATACAACTAGATTCACATTTATAGTAAATCCAAATGCATAATTCCCTCCCACCTCTTTCAGGAGCCAGAGAAAAGACAAAGAGAGCAGGAGAGACTATCACAGATGTTTTGATAAAGCCGAAAGCCACCACTTGCATGACAGATGAAGTCATTCCACTTTTTTTCAAAGGGCACATGAATTTGGGTAAACACCAGTGGGCATATTTAGAAGGAACAGAAGCAAAAGCCTTCTAATTATCAAGTTTCTTAAAAATAGAATGGGCTGCCTTGACAGATGGTGAGTTCTTTACAAGCTTTAAACAAAGCCAAAGCTAGACAACCTCTAGAAAGTAGTGCTGTAAAGATAAAGATGTCTATATGTTTTCACAAGGCATCTATGGCCCAGATTCAAGAAAAGGAGGGACCCTTGAAAGATTCTGGGCCAGTTGAATGGCACTGAATGTTTTAAAGGTCTCCTTTTTTGCTGGTCTCTAAAATACCAAGTATGGAATATTTATTGAATGAACCTCATTCTCTTGGGAGTGGAGGGAACTTGGTAAGACATGATGTTATCTATGTGATTACCCAGGTTTGGAAACTCCCAAGGAGGTGTTAACACTGGGATTGCAGATCAGGTTAACGGGCTCTGCTAACAGGAAAACTCACGTCTGGAGGAGTGACTCACGTTAGGCTGAAAGGCTGTTGCTTTAAAAAAGGAGACAGAATCTGGGACATTATTCAAGCATTTAGAACAAAGTTTAAACCCACACTGGGACCAGTGCTTGGGTATTCATCAACTTTGCAAAGGAAAACAAAATAAAATTGAAAACAATCTGGTGAGATGAAGTAAGGAAAAGAGTCAAAGGTATATTTACATGTTTGTGAAGTTGTACTTTTTTTTTTTTTTTTTGCGGTATGCGGGCCTCTCACTGTTGTGGCCTCTCCCGTTGCGGAGCACAGGCTCCGGACGCACAAGCTCAGCGGCCAGGGCTCACGGGCCCAGCCGCTCCACGGCATGTGGGATCTTCCCGGACCGGGGCACGAACCCATGTCCCCTGAATCAGCAGGCGGACTCTCAACCACTGCGCCACCAGGGAAAAGAGGCTAAATTTTTCATGAGCGTCCCTAGTGATTCTTGTGGATGTTAAAGTTTGAAAACCACTGCTGCTAGCCCTCTTGAATTACCCTGAGTACTGGTAGCCCCCTTTAGCTTTCTCCTCTTGGAGCCCTGCCCCTCTCAGGACATTCCTCTTGTTCAGTTTCTTCTTTTTTTTCTTCTGCCTCTGGCGCTTCTACCCCTCTGCAGGTAAAGCAAAAGAACCTGCATCATCCTGAGAAAACATACTTGGACCCCTTTTCCTGTATTTAAAAAAACCCTGTATATTGGGGAAAAGCTGGAATAAAGTACACACACCCTAAACAGAGATCGTTCTTATTAATAAGGTCAAGAGTACAGTGAATGAAGCGGAATGTCTAACAGTCACTATAGTACATACATACGTCTTCAAGACTTGGACCTAGAGCTTTCCTTTCATTTCTCAGAGATATCATTGCCAGCAGTGACTTACAAAAGCAAACAATGGAAGTCCTTTCATTTTTCAGATTTTCCCAGCTCTCATGAAATATGCTTATTTATCCACCTAATAATATATTATTATTTTTGCAAAAGTAATACACATTAAAACAACATAAAGGAAACGCAATGAAAAAAAAAAGTCCCTCCTACAGTAACCCCAGCAAATGACACACCACTGTGGCCAGTTTATCCTCCAGAGATACTCTATACATGCCAACCATATAAATACATAACCCCCCTTTTTTACACAAATAAAAGCGTATTGTATACAACATTGTACACCTTGCTTAATTCATTGAACAAAACATCTTATTGATTGTTGCAAATCAGTACCTCATTCTTGTCAACAGCATATCCACTATGTTAAAATATAATGTAGTTGTGGTTCCCCTTCTTTCACTACATGGGTGAAAAAGTGTCTTGCAAAGATACTGAGATCTCTTTGATGACTGTAATCAGTCTGTTTCCAGGCTTTTCCCACTATGCTTCCTTCAAGGTATGCTCCAATATAACTTCAGTGAAATAACTGAGGATTATTTAACCCCTATTATTTGGATTCATCCTAGGTAGATCATAGGTTCAGTCAATAATATTGCACAGCTCACAGGTAAAAGGAAGACTACAGGGTACAGAGGAGGGGAAATTGCTAAATCATACCCCGGTGTTTGCTAAAGCAATGCTTCTTTCAACTTCAGGTTGTGACCCATGGATAGATTGTGAAATCACTTTAGTGAGTTTAAAAATCCAGCATACATTAGAAAGAAAAGTAGAATAGAAAAGATGTGCAGCCCATATAAAAAAGGTAGGTATTATTTTATGAAACATTTCAGGTTTACATTTACAAGCATGTGTGTAGTGGTTTCTGATATGAAATATATCCCTAGCTGAAGTCACAGTAAAAATAAATTTGAAAACCTTTGTCCTCAAGCATACTCCTTGGAAAAATAAATCCTTTAAATCTGAAGAAAATGTAAGAGGTTTGTGGTGTTAAAAGATAAACTCAAGCATGTTAAAAATTTGAAGAGTTTATTTGAGCAAAAATTGATTGGGACAGGGCAGCCCCAAACGGGAAATGGTTAAGAGTGCACAGCCAACAGGAGCCAGGGAAAGACTTATATAGCGAAAGTGCAGAAGCAAAGAAAGGAAATTATTTGATTGTCTATAGCTTAAAGCCTAGGTGGCTGTTTGTAAATGGTTGTCCTTAAGTTTCAATTTCCTAACTTTGAGGCATTTACAGGTTTAGATTTCAGTTTGCTTAGTAGGCAGACAGGGCATAGAGCCACCTGTCTAAGGGCCTCCATGTTTAATTAATTTAACAATGGTCAAATAAGTTTGGCAAAGACTGAGAACCAATTTGCCTTTTGGAGATTCAAAACTCATATTAGCATATTACAAGCCCTGTAAGTCTTTCAGTGAAGAAATGTTTAACTAAACATTTTCTAAAGATTGGCTGCAGAACTTTTTTTTTTTTTGTATTTCAGGGATAACATCTATTAACATCTTTCGGCCCTGGTGTTGGGAGAAGCAAGCTTTCATCTGTGCTGTCATGGTCTCTGATTTCTACTGGCAAGTTGTCATCTCTGAGAGTGCTAACTCCTGTCCAAGTTTGATCTACTTCAGTCTAACCCAAGTTATCACAAAGAGGGGACTGTGGTGTGTGCGTGGAGAGAAGTGTAGGCCACTGGCAGTAAGGAAATAACAGCGTATGTCGATTTGCTCATTCTGGTACTCAGAATCAAACTGCTCTACCATGTCTTGCTTTTCACTACTCATTTAAATCCCAGGGTTTCTTCCAGGTCTGTGGCTAAGACCTCTTCCTAAGCTTCCTCCAATCCAGGCATGTTTAGGGAACTAATCTGGAGCCAGAGTGGGAGATCCCAGGGCCTTCCCTTGATAATTCCTTCTGCAGCTCTACTGCTATTACATAAGGAGATCTGAATTAAGACTTACAAGTGACTCAGTAACTAACTGGACTGAGATATTGTAAACTTGGGCAAGTTATTTAACTCTTCTGTGTCTCCAGTTGCCATATATAATATAAGGAGGTTGGACACTGATCTCAGAGATCTCATCCTGAACCAATATTTGGGGTTTAATCTGGTGGTTTTGACCTTTACAGTAATCCTGAAACTTCTTCCCTCCAGCATTTTCCTCCCTTCCTCTTTTTTTGACTTAATTTCCAGGTGTTTTGGAGTCTGCCTTTCGCTAAACATTGTATCAATGGCTGGAGATAGGATGGTTAACATGATGGTGAGTAATTTTTATATCCTGTTCCCAGCAATCACCTGCTTGGACAAAATGGTGATTCCTAACTCTGTCTGGTCACTATCATTACTGCAGAAAACATTTTGTTCATTTCACAGAAACATCTACTCTGCTAAAACAAATAAATACATGACTCATATTTACATTAGAAAATAGATCATGCCAGTTTCCTGTTTGGGAGGCTTCCTCAAAGAACACCCTGCTTTGTTCCCTTGGAGAAGAACAATGATATCAGTAAGTGCTGCCACCTTATAGCAACAGCTGGCCAAGTACTATATTCATGATCTAAGTCCTAGCCAGTGGAATTCTGTTCAGGCAAGACTCACTTCTGAGAGGCTGATAGACTGATTTAAAATTGAGTTAGGGACTTCCCTGGTGGTCCAGTGGTTAAGACTCCGAGCTTCCACTGCAGGGGGCACAGGTTTGATCCTTGGTCGGGGGAACTAAGATCCCAAATGCTGTGGGGCGTGGCCAAAAAAAAAAAAAGTTAAAATTGAGTTAAATGAAAGTTGTTACTGATGCTAATACAACTATTCCTTTAAAGGGGTAGAATATCTATGTTACACCTAACTATCAAATATACTGAGAAGGTGGATACAAAATTAAATGTCTCATAAACCTCCAAGTCTATTCTGCAAGTTTTCCTAAAAACACACACGAAACAACAAGCAAAGAAGGGAATACCCTGGTGGTCCAGTGGTTAGGATTCCATGCTTTCACTGCCAAGGGAGGGCCCAGGTTCGATCCCTGGTCAGGGAACTAATGGGGAACTAAGAGCCCGCAAGCTGTGTGGCGTGGCCAAAAAAGCCAAACCAAACCAAAACAAAGAAAAAACCAAACAAGCAAAACATGCTGGCTTTTCGTTAAGAACATTCAGACATACTTTTGGAATGCCGCTACATACACGGTAGTCACTGTAAAACTTTCTTTTTTTAAATTCCTAATTGTTATATGACCTTAAAAAAAGTATACTCTCAATGATGGAAGATAATAGTTGCATTGTACTCTGTACTGGTCAGATCACATGTGGGACACTGCGTTCAACTCTAAGCACTGCATTTTTAGAGAAACAGACAAATGAAAATATTCTCAGAGACGTGAGGGAACTTAAAATCATTGGTAAATGGAATTGCTAAAGAGGGTGTGTATTTTGGGACCAGAGAAGAGCAGATGATAAGGGCACAGAATAGCTAGCTAGCTGTCTTCAAATATGTAAAAGGAGGTAGCATTCTTATACATTGCTCTGGAAAGCAAAACACAGACAAAGGGTAGCCGTCAGAGGAGGCATATGTTAGCTTAACCTAAGCTGTAGATTAGATTTTTGCTTTGGTATTTGATCATTAGAGGTAACCAAACAGAGGCCAGACTATCACCTGGCTGGAATATTGTAGCTTTTAATTCTTTTTTGAATATTAGATTTTATGTTCCTTCTTTCCCTTTGGTCAGTGTGAAACCCAGAATCTGATGAAGGAATTAGGCCACATAGTACAATTCTATATTACATTTGAAAAGGTTACCTGGTACAATTTGATACAGAACCTAGGTTTTCTTTGGAGCCATGTTTCTCATAGCTCTACACTAATTGCAAAGTTGTGCCTGATCTTATTCATATTCCTGATGTATATTTCCAAGCATAAGTAGTATAAAATATCTCATATTATGACCTCAAGGACATAGTTTTGAAGATATGTATAACTTGCAGTGCCAGAAATGTAACCTTCCAGCTTTTTAAAAATTGAAACTTCAAGGGCATTTTCTTGAAATAGATTGAGCTCAACTTGCCCTGCAATTTTCTAGAAGAAAACCTGTTATCAATTTTCAGAGAATCATCCCAGGAAGTGCTCTCTGACTTTCAGAAGTAGGATGAAAATCACATCCTGCGGGCATCACATCCTGCGTGTGGGCAGAGTGCCTCTATAAATCATCAGTCATGGATGCACTGCTCTGAGTGAGGGCTGGGGGCGTGAGTGACAGGACAAAGTCAATGAATACAAGTGGGGTGAGGAGGGGGTGTGGAGAGGGACATGATGGGAGGGTGGAGCTCCGCAGAAGGGGAGAAGGACTAGCAGTGCCTCCGCAAGCAGCGGTTACCGCCTGAAGCAGAGCAGCTGAGATTATGCACAGATACCTGCAAGGAGGCTGTGGAAAGATTGAGTTGCCTTTCCTTTCCAGAAGAGCATTTAGATGGATGAAAGCAGAATTGTATACTCTCAGATTTTAATCCATTGGTGTTGGAGAATAGAGAAGCCTACAGATTCTGATGATGGTAAAAATACTACTTTATATTTGAATATTATCTTATATTTTTCAGTTCTTTCACATTTTATGGGACCAAATAAAACACTGTAGAGACTTAAAATATTCTTGCAATTTTTGGACTCCCAAACCTGTGTAATGGCTGCCAAATTTTGCATATCCAATGTCTTTGTAGGGCCAGTGAATTTAGTGGGTATCAGGGATGATCTCAGCATTTTATTTTTTCAGTAACTAATACAAAGACCATGTGTCCAGCTTCATATTCTGGCCCATTGTGTAGTTTGGAAGTTAGAGCTAGTTTTGTGGTGCAGAATATTGTCCAGAAGTAAATTTGGC
The DNA here is from genome assembly GCF_964341445.2 of Mesoplodon mirus. NCBI lineage: Eukaryota > Metazoa > Chordata > Mammalia > Artiodactyla > Ziphiidae > Mesoplodon > Mesoplodon mirus. The sequence continues at coordinate 47,124,858 of NC_138989.1, read as the reverse complement.
CAGGACATTGACTTGATTGCTTAAAAACATGTGCAGGAGGTCCAGGATGCATTTTATAAGTTTGTTCTGGTTTACTCTGATAAACCTTATGGTCATATGGTTTTAAGACTGGTACCAGTGATTCCTCAAACTAAAGCTGAAATGTTGGGCTTCCCTGGTGGCGCAGTGGTTGAGAGTCCGCCTGCCGATGCAGGGGACATGGGTTCATGCCCCGGTCCGGGAAGATCCCACATGCCGCGGAGCGGCTGGGCCCGTGAGCCATGGCCGCTGAGCCCGTGCGTCCGGAGCCTGTGCTCCGCAAAGGGAGTGGCCACAACAGTGAGAGGCCTGCGTATCACACACGCACACACACACACAAAAAGCAGAAATGTTAAGTATTATTTTTCAAATCAATATTCTTCATACCTTGTGGTTATTCTCAGAAAACACAACTCTATTATTTCTCAAATACAATATTAAGGATTATATTCAGATTCATGTATCAAGTATTTATTGAGGAGAAAGTCAAAATACAAGTTATGTACGATTTATGTCATTATAAAGAGTCATGGCAACAGAAGGGGTATAGCATATAATAGATAAGAGTATGGAGTCACAGTCTGACTGTCAGAGTTTAAATTTTAACTCTACCACTTACTACATGAGATTTCTTGGGTGAGTCAATTAATTTCTCTGTGCTTTGTTTCCCTCAGTTGTGCACTGGGCATAATAATAAGACCTACTTCTTAGAATTGTGAATTTTCAACGAATTAATACATGTAGAACAGTCTGAAGAGGACCTACCCTTGGTAAATGCTCTGTAAGTTGTAGCTATCATCATGCAAAGATTTCTACTTGGATTATAAGAATTCAAGCAAAAGTTTCCTTAACTTTTCCATATGTTTTGAAGCATAGTGAAAGAATTTTATACCTTAGATCTTTGTAGAAATTACACTTCTTGCTGTTTCAGAATTTCCAATCAGTGGACAAGTGTAAATATAATAATGTTTAGATATGTAAAGTGAAATAATTTCATTTAAAAAAGTGAGAGAACTTAAGTATGTGTAAAAATGAGAGAATTTAGGTATATGTATTAGATTAAGGGACTTGCCCAAGATGTGAAATACGAAGCCTGTATCAGGGATTCTGTCTTCCGATAATCTCTAGAGCGTTGTGTAAGTATGTAAACCATAATCTGCAAGCAAAAGTAAATAAATACCCAGAACCAACATTGGATCACAGATGTTTTTAGCACTTTTGTACCTACTGGTATTTTTATAAACGTGGCTTTAAATGCAAGATGAGTTAAAGTCCAATGTGACTTTAAGTGAGTTGAGTCATCTTAGCTTCTGCAGAATGTACTCAATTGCTTTTCCATGACAGCAACCTTAAGAGAGTATCTATACATAGGCAACGTAGAATGATTATCTGGGGAAAGCAAACCATATAATTCAAACCAAATGACACCCTTTGGTCTGAACTTTCTGATATAACTATGACTAAATTGGTTGTTCTTTGTTTTATTTTGTTTGTTTTATTTTGGAAACTGGGGAATCAGCAGGAAAAGTGGATGAAGGAAGAACTAACTTATCCAAACAATTGTCTCAATTTTCTACCCAGGGACAGTCAGTGTTGCCCCTTAAAACAGATAACAGAAAATGCTGTGGAAGTGTTTTGCCCCAAAAAAGGAACCCTAGCTTCTGTCATTTCACTGTTGTAGCATAACTTCTATTTAAATTTTGTTTTAAAGTATTGTCATTATTAGGATGTTGATTTTAAGCTGCTATCAGCCAAAACCTATACTTGCAGTGTCACTACCTTGTCAGCAGACAGCAAGGCTAGCACACTGATTTCTTTTTTTTTTTGGATTCCTGTTTTTTTTTATACAGCAGGTTCTTATTAGTCATCAATTTTATACACATCAGTGTATACATGTCAATCCCAATCTCCCAATTCATCACACCACCACCACCACCACCCCCGCGGCTTTCCCCCCTTGGTGTCCATACGTTTGTTCTCTACATCTGTGTCTCAATTTCTGCCTTGCAAACCGGTTCATCTGTACCATTTTTCTAGGTTCCACATACATGTGCTAATATACGATATTTGTTTTTCTCTTTCTGACTTATTTCACTCTGTATGACAGTCTCTAGATCCATCCACGACTCAAAAAATGACCCAATTTCGTTCCTTTTTATGGCTGAGTAATATTCCATTGTATATATGTACCACATTTTCTTTATCCATTTGTCTGTTGATGGGCATTTAGGTTACTTCCATGACCTGGCTATTGTAAATAGTGTTGCAATGAACATTGGGGTGCACGTGTCTTTTTGAATTGCGGTTTTCTCTGGGTATATGCCCAGTACTGGTATTGCTGGATCATATGGTAATTACATTTTTAGATTTTTAAGGAGCCTCCATACGGTCCTCCATAGTAGCTGTATCAGTTTCCATTCCCACCAACAGTGCAAGAGGGTTCCCTTTTCTACACACCCTCTCCAGCATTTGTTGTTTGTAGATTTTCTGATGAAGCCCATTCTAACTGGTGTGAGGTGATACCTCATTGTAGTTTTGATTTGCATTTCTCTAATAATTAGTGATGTTGAGCAGCTTTTCATATGCTGCTTGGCCATCTGTATGTCTTCTTTGTAGAAATGTCTATTTAGGTCTTCTGCCCATTTTTGGATTGGGTTGCTTGTTCTTTTTTTTTTTTTTTTTTTTTTGCGGTACGCGGGCCTCTCACTGTTGTGGCCTCTCCCATTGTGGAGCACAGGCTCTGGACGTGCAGGCTCAGCGGCCATGGCTCACGGGCCCAGCTGCTCCGCAGCATGTGGGATCTTCCCAGACCGGGGCACGAACCTGTGTCCCCTGCATCGGCAGGTGGATTCTCAACCACTGCGCCAACAGGGAAGCCCCGTTTGTTCTTTTAATATTGAGCGGTATGAGCTGTTTATATATTTTGGAGATTAATCCTTTGTCTGTTGATTCATTTGCAAGTATTTTCTCCCATTCTGAGGACTGTCTTTTCGTCTTGTTTATGGTTTCCTTTGCAGTGCAAAAGCTTTTAAGTTTCATTATGTCCCATTTGTTTATTTTTGTTTTTATTTCCATTACTCTAAGAGATGGATCAAAAAGGATCTTGCTGTGATTTATGTCAAAGTGTTCTTCCTATGTTTTCCTCTAAGACTTTTATAGTGTCTCGTCTTACATTTAGGTCTCTAATCCATTTTGAGTTTATTTTTGTGTATGGTGTTAGGGAGTATACTAATTTCATTCTTTTACATGTAGCTGTCCAGTTTTCCCAGCACCACTTATTGAAGAGGCTGTCTTTTCTCCACTGTATATCCTTGCCTCCTTTGTCATAGATTAGTTGACCATAGGTGCATGGGTTTACCTCTGGGCTTTCTATGTTGTTCCATAGATCTATGTTCCTGTTTTTGTGCCAGTACCATACTGTCTTGATTACTGTAGATTTGTAGTATAGTCTGAAGTCAGGGAGTCTCATTCCTCCAGCTCCGTTTTTCTTTTTCTTTTTTTTTTTTGTGGTATGCGGGCCTCTCACTGTTGTGGCCTCTCCTGTTGCAGAGCACAGGCTCCGGACGCGCAGGCTCAGCGGCCATGCCTCACGGGCCCAGCCGCTCCGCGGCATGTGGGATCCTCCCAGACCGGGGCACGAACCCGTGTCCCCTGCATCAGCAGGCAGACTCTTAACCACTGTGCCACCAGGGAAGCCCCAAGTCCTCTCCCTCTTTTTCTTGATGAGTCTGGCTAATGGTTTATCAATTTTGCTTATCTTCTCAATGAACCAGCTTTTAGTTTCATTGATCTTTGCAATTGTTTTCTTTGTTTCTATTTCATTTATTTCTGCTCTGATCTTTATGGTTTCTTTCCTTCTGCTAACTTTGGGTTTTGTTTGTTCTTCTTTCTCTAGTTCCTTTAGGTGTAAGGTTAGATTATTTATTTGAGATTTTTCTTATTTCTTGATGTAGTCTTGTATCGCTATAAACTTCCTTCTTAGAACTGCTTTTGCTGCATCCCATAGGTTTTGGATTGTCATGTTTTCATTGTTATTTGTCTCTAGGTATTTTTTGATTTCCTCTTTCATTTCTTCAGTGATCTCTTGGTTAGTTAGTAATGTAGTATTTAGGCTCTACGTGTTTGTGTTTTATACGTTTTTTCCCCTGTAATTCATTTCTAATCTCACAGCGTTGTGGTCAGAAAAGATGCTTGATGTGATTTCAATTTTCTTAAATTTACTGAGGCTTGATTTGTGACCCAAGATGTGATCTATCCTGGAGAATGTTCTGTGCGCACTTGAGAAGAAAGTGTAATCTGCTGTTTTTGGATGGAATGTCCTATAAATATCAATGAAATCTACCTGGTCTATTGTGTCATTTAAAGCTTCTGTTTCCTTATTTATTTTCATTTTGGATGATCTGTCCATTGGTGTAAGTGAGGTGTTAAAAGTCCCCCACTATTATTGTCTTACTGTTGACTTCCTCTTTTACATCTGTTAGCAGTTGCCTTATGTATTAAGGTTCTCCTTTGTTGGGTGCATATATATTTATAATTGTTATATCTTCTTCTTGGATTGATCCCTTGTTCATTATGTAGTGTCCTTCCTTGTCTCTTGTAACTTTCTTCTTTTTAAAGTCTATTTTATCTGGTATGAGTATTGCTACTCCAGCTTTCTTCTGATTTCCATTTGCATGGAATGTCTTTTTCCATCCCCTCACTTTCAGACTGTATGTGTCCCTAGGTCTGAAGTGGGTCTCTTGAAGACAGCATATATATGGGTCTTGTTTTTTTTTTTTGTTTTGTTTTTTTTTTTCTTTTTGCGGTATGCGGGCCTCTCACTGTTGTGGCCTCTCCCGTTGCGGAGCACAGGCTCCGGATGCGCAGGCCCAGCGGCCATGGCTCACGGGCCCAGCCGCCCCGCGGCATATGGGATCCTCCCAGACCGGGGCACGAACCCGTATCCCCTGCATCGGCAGGCGGACTCTCAACCACTGCGCCACCAGGGAGGCCCTGGGTCTTGTTTTTGTATCCATTCAGCAAGCCTGTGTCTTTTGGTTGGAGCATTTAATCCATTCACATTTAAGGTAATTATTGATATGTATGTTCCTATGACAATTTTCTTAATTTCTTTGGGTTTGTTTTTGTAGGTCCTTTTCTTCTCTTGTGTCTCCCACTTAGAGAAGTTCCTTTAGCATTTGTTGTAGAGCTGGTTTGGTGGTGAATTCTCTTAGCTTTTGCTTGTCTGTAAAGCTTTTGATTTCTCCATTGAATCTGGATGAGATCCTTGCTGGGTAGAGTAATCTTTGTTGTAGGTGCCTCCCTTTTATCACTTTAAGTATATCATGCAACTCCCTTCTGGCTTTTAGAGTTTCTGCTGAGAAATCAGCTGTTAGCCTTATGGGAATTCCCTTGTATGTTATTTGTCGTTTTTCCCTTGCTGCTTTCAATAATTTTTCTTTGTCTTTAATTTTTGCCAATTTGATTACTATGTGTCTCGGCGTGTTTCTCCTTGGGTTTATCCTGTATGGGACTCTCTGCGCTTCCTGGACTTGGGTGGCTATTTCCTTTCCCATGTTAGGGAAGTTTTTGATTATAATCTCTTCAAATATTTTCTCGGGTCCTTTCTCTCTCTCTTCTCCTTCTGCGACCCCTGTAAAGTGAATGTTGTTGTGTTTAATGTTGTCCCAGAGGTCTCTTAGGCTGTCTTCATTTCTTTTCATTCTCTTTTCTTTATTCTGTTCTGCAGCAGTGAATTCCAACTTTCTGTCTTCCAGGTCACTTACCCATTCTTCTGCCTCAGTTATTCTGCTATTGATTCCTTCTAGTGTAGTTTTCATTTCAGTTATTGTATTGCTCATCTCTGTTTGTTTGTTCTTTAATTCTTCTAGGTCTTTGTTAAACATTTCTTGCATCTTCTTGATCTTTGCCTCAATTGTTTTTCCAAGGTCCTGGATCATCTTCACTCTCGTTATTCTGAATTCTTTTTCTGGAAGGTTGCCTATCTCCACCTCATTTAGTTATTTTTCTGGGGTTTTATCTTGTTCCTTCATCTGGTACAAAGCCCTCTGCCTTTTCATCTTGTCTATCTTTCTGTGAATGTGGTTTTTGTTCCACAGGCTTCAGGACTGTAGTTCTTCTTGCTTCTGCTGTCTGCCCTCTGGTGGATGAGGCTAAGAGGCTTGTGCAGCTTTCCTGATGGGAGCGACTGGTGGTGGGTAGAGGTGGGTGTTGCTCTGGTGGGCAGAGCTCAGTAAAACTTTAGTCTGCTTGACTGCTGACGGGTGGGGCTGGGTTCCCTCCCTGTTGGTTGTTTGGCCTGAGGCAACCCAACACTGGAGCCTACCTCAGCTCTTTGGTGGGGCTCATGGCAGACTCTGGGAGGGCTCACGTCGAGGAGTACCTCCCAGAACTTCCATTGCCATGTTCCCATCCCCACGGTAAGCCACAGCCACCCCCCGCCTCTGCAGGAGACCCTCCAACACTAGCAGGTAGGTCTGGTTCAGTCTCCTATGGGGTCACTGCTCCTTCCCCTGGGTCCCAACACTCACACTACTTTGTAAGTGCCCTCCAAGAGTGGAGTCTCTGTTTCCCCCAGTCCTGTCGAAGTCCTGCAATCAAATCCCACTAGGCTTCAAAGTCTGATTCTCGAGGAATTCCTCCTCCCATTGCCAGACCCCCAGGTTGGGAAGTGTGACATGGGGCTGAGAACCTTCACTCCAGTAGGTGGACTTTTGTGGTATAAGTGTTCTCCAGTCTGTGAGTCATGCACCCAGCAGTTATGGGATTTGATTTTACTGTGATTGCACCCCTCCTACCGTCTCTTTGTGGCTTCTCCTTTGTCTTTGGATGTGGGGTATCTTTTTTGGTGAGTTCCAGTGTCTTCCTGTCGATGACTGTCCAGCAGCTAGTTGTGATTCTGGTGTTCTCACAAGAGGGAGTGAGAGCACGTCCTTCTACTCCGCCATCTTGGTTCCAATCCACATTGATTTCTAAATGCTTGTTGAGGAAGAGAAGAAGTGCTCAGACATGAGATGCGAGAGGACTCAATTTTCCAACGCACGACTTGGATTCAGTCTAAAATGTCAACCTAAGAATCGGCAGTCAATATGAAACTGAGTTCTTATACATACACATGAAATAACTAGAGCAAAATCAATTATTTTTTGTCACTATCTAAAATATTAGAAACTTCTTAAAAGCATTTGTCACCATAGTTGATGTGAACTAAACCATCAACTATCTTAACTGATATTGACAGAACATGACACCTAATAGATTTGTTCTCTTCGATTGTACTTTAAAAATTTTCAAATTTCTTTTCAAATTCATGTTGATTAATGAATAGTGACTCAAAGATGTTGACTAATTTTTTAAAAAATCTAATGAAAAATGATAATCATGTAGAATATGTTATTTGACTACAACAGGATTAAATTAGGAACCACGAAACAGGCATCTTGATATATCAGGCTGCTCAGGCTGCTACAACAAAATACCACAGCCTATATATTCAAAGTGCTGAAGGGGAAAATAACTATCAATCTAAAATCCTATATCTGGCAAAACTGTCCTTCAAAAATGAGGGAAAAATTGATATAGTCTTAGAAAACCAAAAGCTAAGGGAGTTAATTACCACTGTACCTGTCATGCAAGAAATCTTTCAAGTTGAAATGAAAGGAAACTAAACAGTAACTTAAAGCTGTATGAAGAAATAAAGATATTTGGTAAAGGAAAGTATAAGAACAATCATAAAAATTAGCATTATTGTAAGTTAAAAAAAAAAAACACCACAGCATAGGTAGCCTGAAGAACATAAGTTAATTTTCTCACAGTTCTGGAGTCTGGATGTCTAAGATCAAGGCACCCAAATTTGGTTTCTGGTGAGTGAGTTCTTCCTTTCTTGCTATGCTTTCACATGGTCTTTCCTTGGTGGGTGTATGAGTAGGGGAAGAGAGAGGGAGAGGGAGAGAAAGAGAGAGAGAGAGAGAGAGAACTCTGATGTTTCCTGTTATAAGGACACTAATCCCCATAAGACCCTTATGATCTTATTTAACCTTAATTACTACCTTAGAGGCTCCATCTTCAAATACAACTACACTGGCATGTTAGGTCTTCATCATATGAATTTTGGGGGGATACAAACGTTCAGTTCATAACACTTGGAAAACCTCAAATATTTAGAAGTTAAACAAAAAACTTCTAAGTAATCCACAGGTCTTACTATGGATTAAGTAAGAAATTGGAAAATATTTCAAACTGAATGACAATGAAAATACAAGATATCCATTTTAGGACGGGTGCAACTATGGTAGTGTTCAGATAAAAAATTTATAGCTTTAAATTCTTATATTAAATAGAAGAAAGTTTTAAGATCAATTATCTGAGATTCCACCTTAATAAGCTTTAAAAAAGAGCAAAGTAAACCCCCAAAGTGGAGATGCCAGGAAATAAAGCTAAGAGCAGAAATCAATGTAATAGAAAACACCAAACACTAGAGAAAATTAATAAATGTAAAAGCTGATTTTTACATTATTTACTAATCATGCTGAAAAGATTAGGACAATTAGTCAAACCTTAGAAGGACTAATCAATGGAAAGAAATAACGTTATTACCAATAACAAAAATGATACAGGAGTTACCACCACAGATCCTATGAACATTAAAATAATAATATGCAGAAAGTAGGCATAGAGGGAACTTTCCTCAACATAATAAAGGCCATATATGACAAACCCACAGCCAGCATCGTCCTCAATGGTGAAAAACTGAAACCATTTCCACTAAGATCAGGAACAAGACAAGGTTGCCCACTTTCACCACTCTTATTCAACCTAGTTTTGGAAGTTTTAGCCACAGCAATCAGAGAAGAAAAGGAAATAAAAGGAATCCAAATTGGAAAAGAAGAAGTAAAGCTGTCACTGTTTGCAGATGACATGATACTATACATAGAGAATCCTAAAGATGCTACCAGAAAACTACTAGAGTTAATCAATGAATTTGGTAAAGTTGCAGGATACAAAATTAATGCACAGAAATCTCTGGCATTCCTATATACTGATGATGAAAAATCTGAAAGTGAAATCAAGGAAACACTCCCATTTACCATTGCAACAAAAAGAATAAAATATCTAGGAATAAACCTACCTAAGGAGACAAAAGACCTGTATGCAGAAAATTATAAGACACTGATGAAAGAAATTAAAGATGATACAAATAGATGGAGAGATGTACCACGTTCTTGGATTGGAAGAATCAACATTGTGAAAATGACTCTACTACCCAAAGCAATCTACAGGTTCAATGCAATCCCTATCAAACTACCACTGGCATTTTTCACAGAACTAGAACAAAAAATTTCACAATTTGTATGGAAACACAAAAGACCCCGAATAGCCAAAGCAATCTTGAGAACGAAAAATGGAGCTGGAGGAATCAGGCTCCCTGACTTCAGACTATACTACAAAGCTACAGTAATCAAGACAGTATGGTACTGGCACAAAAACAGAAAGATAGATCAATGGAACAGGATAGAAAGCCCAGAGTTAAACCCACGGACATATGGTCACCTTATCTTTGATAAAGGAGGCAGGAATGTACAGTGGAGAAAGGACAGTCTCTTCAATAAGTGGTGCTGGGAAAACTGGATAGGGACATGTAAAAGTATGAGATTAGATCACTCCCTAACACCATACACAAAAATAAGCTCAAAATGGATTAAAGACCTAAATGTAAGGCCAGACACTATCAAACTCTTGGAGGAAAACATAGGCAGAACACTCTATGACATAAATCACAGCAAGATCCTTTTTGACCCACCTCCTAGAGAAATGGAAATAAAGACAAAAATAAACACATGGGACCTAATGAAACTTAAAAGCTTTTGCACAGCAAAGGAAACTATAAACAAGACCAAAAGACAACCCTCAGAATGGGAGAAAATATTTGCAAATGAAGCAACTGACAAAGGATTAATCTCCAAAATTTATAAGCAGCTCATGCAGCTCAATAACAAAAAAACAAACAACCCAATCCAAAAATGGGCAGAAGACCTAAATAGACATTTCTCCACAGAAGATATACAGACTGCCAACAAACATATGAAAGGATGCTCAACATCTTTACTCATTAGAGAAATGCAAATCAAAACTATAATGAGATATCATCTCACACCAGTCAGAATGGCCATCATCAAAAAATCTAGAAACAATAAATGCTGGAGAGGGTGTGGAAAAAAGGGAACACTCTTGCACTGCTGGTGGGAATGTGAATTGGTACAGCCGCTATGGAGAACGGTATGGAGGTTCCTTAAAAAACTACAAATAGAACTACCATATGACCCAGCAATCCCACTACTGGGCATATACCCTGAGAAAACCATAATTCAAAAAGAGACATGTACCAAAATGTTCATAGCAGCCCTATTTACAATAGCCAGTAGATGGAAACAACCTAAGTGTCCATCATCGGATGAATGGATAAAGAAGATGTGGCACATATATACAATGGAATATTACTCAGCCATAAAAAGAAATGAAATTGAGCTATTTGTAATGAGGTGGATAGACCTAGAGTCTGTCATACAGAGTGAAGTAAGTCAGAAAGAGAAAGACAAATACTGTATGCTAACACATATATATGGAATTTAAGAAAAAAAAATGTCATGAAGAACATAGGGGTAAGACAGGAATAAAGACACAGACCTACTAGAGAATGGACTTGAGGATATGGGGAGGGGGAAGGGTAAGCTGTGACAAAGTGAAAGAGCGGCATGGACATATATACACTACCAAACGTGAGGTAGATAGCTAGTGGGAAGCAGCCGCATAGCACAGGGAGATCAGCTCGGTGCTTTGTGACCGCCTGGAGGGGTGGGATAGGGAGGGTGGGAGGGAGACGCAAAAGGGAGGGGGGATATGGAAACATATGTATATGTATAACTGATTAAATTTGTTATAAAGCAAAAAAAAAAAAAAAAAGAAAAAAAATGCAGTAGCAGAATAATGTAAAACACTTTGTAATACAACTTATGCCTTATATATTTATATATTTGTACATTTAATATAAATGTAAAAATATGATGGTAAGATACACATCAAAATTGTTTACTCAGGGGAAGGATGGAAAAGTGAGGGGAACAGAAGAGTGAGGGGACATTACTACCTTTCCATTTGTTTCTGTATCATTTGACTGAACAAAAGAAGCATGTGTCCCATTTATGATTTAAATATATCTAATCAAGTTTTAAAAATTAATACTTATAAGTGAAATAGGTGAGGGAATTTAAGAGGTACAAACTTCCAGTTACAAAATAAATGAGTCACAGGGATGAAGTGTACAGCGTGGGGAATATAGTCAATAATAATGTAATATCTTTGTATGGTGATGAAGGTGGTCAAAAGGTACAACCTTCTGCAATAACAAGATGACTAAATTCTAGGAATGTAATGAACAACATGACTAATATAAGTAAAACTGCTGTATGTTATATACATGAAAGTTGTTAAGAGCTAATCCTACCAGTTCTCATCACAAGGAAAAAAAATTTTTTTCTTTTATTTTTCATCTATATGAAATGATGGATGTTCACTAAACTTATTGTGGTGATCATTTCATGATGTGTGTAAGTTAAATCATTATGCTGTACACCTTAAACTTAAAAAAATAATAATAATAATAATAATAAAAGATATTATTAAAACATTTTGCCAGTAAATTCGATAAATTATATGAAATGGAAAAAAGTTCCTGGAAAAATATAACACTAAAATTGGCAAAGATGAGACAATATCTGAATAGCCCTGTATCTATTAAAGAAATTGATTTTTAAATCAGAAACATTCTGATGAAGAAAACCCCAGTTTCAATGGTAAATTATCAAGTATTTTAGGAAGAAATAATGCCAATCTTGCATAAATTCTTTCAGAAATAGAGGAGAAAAGGAAATTACCAGTTTGTTTTATGTGACCAACATAACCACAAACCAGAAAAATGTATTATAAAAAATAAATAAAAGTATAGACTAGTATACTTCATGAGCATAGACTCAAAAATTCTTAATAAAATATTAGTAAATCAAATCCAACAATATGTAAAAAGGATAATATATCATGATAAAGTAGGGTTTTACCCTGGAATGCAAAGTTGATGTAACATTTGAAAATCAATCAGTATTCACCATAGTAATGGAATAGAAAATAAAAATAACATGTCATTTTAATAGATGCAGAAAAAGTGTTAGACAAATCTAAATACCAATTCATGATTCAGTTAACATCTGAATCATGAACATAATCGATGTGAAATGTTAAATGTTTTCCTTCTAAAGTTCAGGATCAAGTAAAATATACCTTTCAAAAACTTTTTGAAGTATAGTTGATTTACAATGTTGTGTTATTTTCAGGAGTACAGCAGTGATTCAGTTATACATATATATATATATTTTTTTTCAGGTTCTTTTCCACAATAAGTTACTAGAAGATATTGAATATAGTTTCCTGTGCTATACAGTAGGTCCTTGTTGTGTAAGGACACCCTATTCAACCTTGAAATGGAGGTCTTGGTCATTGCAATAAAAAAAGAGAAATAAATGCAAAGCATAAAAATCAGAAAGGAGTAATGCATCTCTATTTGCAGATGATGTATAAAAATGCTAGAAATGATTATAAAATGCTAGAAAACAACTCCTAGAAATAATGAATTTAGCACGATCAAGAGGTACAAGGTCAATATACAAAAGTCAATTATATTTTTATGTGCTGGTAGCAAACAGTTGGAAATCAAAAAAAAAAGATTCCATTTACAATATTACTACAAAATGTGAAATACCTAGGAATAAATTTAACAAAATATATACAGACCTCTTTTCTGAAAAGTGCAGAACATTTCTGAGAGAAATGAAAGGCCTAAATAAATGGTGAAATAAACTGTGTTCATGAATTAGAACATTCAATATTATTAATATCTCAATTCTCCTCTAATTGATCTATAGATGCAACATAATCCCAATCATCATTCTAGTGGGGTTATTTTTGTAGAAGTTGATGAGCTGATTCTAAAGTTTATTTTAAAATGTGACCTAGATTAGCTAAGCAATATTTTTAAAATAAATTTATTTATTTATTTATTTTTGGCTGCATTGGGTCTTCGTTGCTGCATGTGGGCTTTCTCTAGTTGTGGCGAGCGGGGACTACTCTTCCTTGCAGTGTATGGGTTTCTCATTGCGGTGGCTTCCCTTGTTGTGGAGCATGGGTGCTAGGCATGAGGGCTTCAGTAGCACACATGCTTAGTAGCTGTGGCTCGCGGGCTCTAGAGCACAGACTCAGTAGTTGTAGCACACGGGTTTAGTTGCTCCACAACATGTGGGGTCTTCCTGGAGCAGGGCTTGAACCCGTGTCCCCTGCATTGGCAGGCAGATTCTTAACCACTGTGCCACCAGGGAAGCCCAGCCAACCAATTTTTAAAAAGTTGTTCACTCAAGAAGTATTTATTGGTAGGTGATATAAGACAAAGTAATTTTAAAACAAGAAAAACAAACTTGGAGGATTTGACCTGATTTCAAGACTTACTACTATAAAGCTATAGTAATCAAGATGGTATGGTACTGGCACAAGGATAGACATAGATCAATGGAACAGAGTAAAGAATTCAGAAATAGACCTTCAGGTATATGGTAGATTGATTTTCTACAAAGGTGCCAAGGCAATTCAATGGGAATTAAAGTCCTTTTAACAAATGATGCTATAATAACTTGATATCTGTATGAAAAAAATAAATGTCACTCTGTCTCAAACCACTTACAAAATTAACTTCAAATGGATAAGTCTAAATATTAAAGCTAAAACTATAAAACTTCTAGAGAAAAACATAGGGAAAAAGTCTATGTCACCTTGAGGTTCTTTTGGGAGGTAAATTTAACCTATTAAAGTATAAAATATCAAGGAAAGAGTACAAATTTGAATTTACAGATCATTGAACTTTTATAAATGAATACATCTATGCAACCACTCCCAAGATCTAGAGCATTACCAACACGACAGAAGCCTATCTCATGCTCCTTTCCAGTCAATATTCCTCCACCAAAGTTAACCATTATTCTGACACGTCATTATAGCTTAGTTTTGCTTGTTTTATTTTGTTACATGGAATCGTATAGTATATCTTTGCACATGTAGCATTTGTTTATTCTTTTTGCATAGTTTCTATTATACAAATACACCCTAATTTATCCATTCTATTGTCAAGAGATATTTTGAGTTTTTCCAGTTTAGAGCTATTGTCAATAAACTGCTATGAACTTTCTTGTACAAATCTTTTAGGGCATATTTATGCATATGTGTTAAATATGTATTTGAGTGGAATTGCTGGGTCCATAAAAGTATGTTTGGCTTCATTATATAACTGAGATGTGACTTATTTGTGTTTCTGAGAGGGTCCTGGTGTAGGTAAGCAAGCCAGTAATGGATTTATTTAGTTCCCAGGATTCTAAGTGTGAAGAGCAGCTGAAGCCAATGGGACTGAATCAACTTAAACTCCCACCAGCAGAATATGACAGTTCCAATTGCTCCACATTTTTGCCAACACTGAGTATCAGCAATGGCATAAATTTAGCCATTATGGTGGGGGACAAACGATGTGGAGCATGCTTTCATATGCTTATTGGGCATTTGGACGTCCCCTTTTGTGAAGTAGGAATACACATCATTTGCCTATTTAAAAATTGCAGTCTGTCTTTTTCTTATTGATTTGTAGAAGTTACAAATATATTCTGGATACAATTTTTTGGTCATATATGTATATTGCAAATATCTCCGATTCTGTGACTTGCTTTTCCATTTGTTAAACAGAAATTTAAACTTTAATCAAATCCAATTCAGCAGTCTCTTTCCTTATGTGTCTTGTGTTATGTTTAGAAAATCTTTGCATATCCTAAAGTCTTGGGCATATTCTCCTATGTTATATTTTTAAAGTTTTTTTTTTTTTTATTTCACACTGAAGTCTATGACACCTGGCATAGAATTTTGGTGTCTGTTTTTGAAATTTGTATTCTGTTCCACTGATCCATTTGTCTGCACTTGAAACAATAATACACTTTTTTTTTTTTTTTTTTTTTTTTTTTGCGGTATGCGGGCCTCTCACTGTTGTGGCCTCCCCCGTTGCGGAGCACAGGCTCCGGACGCGCAGGCCCAGCGGCCATGGCTCACGGGCCCAGCCGCTCCGCGGCATGTGGGATCCTCCCAGACCGGGGCACGAACCCGTATCCCCTGCATCGGCAGGCGGACTCTCAACCACTGCGCCACCAGGGAGGCCCAATAATACACTTTTTATACCTTATTTAGAAATGTTTTGGAATCTGATAGTGTAAATTTGTCCTTTTTCTTCAATACTGAATTTATTTTTATTCCTTTACATTTTGACATAAATTTTAGAATCAGTTTCACTAAATTCTCAACTTCCACAAAAAGTTTCAATATGGGAAGAATCATCATCTTTAAAACACTGAATCCTCAAATCCATGAAGATGGCATACACCTTGATTTACTTGGGTCTTCTCTAGTTATTTTCAATGACGTATTTTTGCTTTCTGAATATAGGTCTTGCATATCTTTCATTAATTTTTTCCTTAGGTATTAGATGTCTTTTAAAAGTTATATTGTTTTAACATTTTATTATCTATTTTTTCTAGTATATGGAAACAAGTGATTTTTAATATACTGATTTTATTTTATTTTTGGATTATTTTTTTAACCTTTTATTTTATATTGGGGTAGAGTTGATTAACAATGTTGTGATAGTTTCAGGTATACTGCAAAGTGATTCAGTTATACATATACATGTATCTATTCTTTTTCAAATTCTTTTCCCATGTAGGTTGTTACATAATATTGAGCAGAATTCCCTGTGCTTAACAGTAGGTCCTTTTTGGTTGTCCATTTTAAATATAGCAGTGTGTACATGTGAATCCCAAACTCCCTAACTATCCCTTCCCTCCCTCCTTCCCCCCTGGTAATCATAAATTTGTTCTCTAAGTCTGTGAGTCTGTTTCTGTTTTGTGAGTTCATTTGTATCATTTCTTTTTAGATTCTGCTTATAAGCAATATCATACAATATTTCTCCTTCTCTCTGAGACTTACTTCACTCAGTATGACAATCTTTAGGTCCATCCATGTTGCTGCAAATGGTATTATTTCATTCTTTTCAATGGCTGAGTAATATTCCATTGTATATTATGTGCCACATCTTCTTTATTCATTCTTCTGTCGATGGATATTTTGGTTGCTTCCATGTCTTGGCTATTGTAAACAGTGCTGCAATGAATATTGGGGTGTATGTACCCTTTAGGACCATGTTTTTCTCCAGATATATGCCCAGGAGTGGGATTTCAGGGTCATATGGTAGCTCTATTTTTAGTTTAAGGAACCTCCATACTGTTCTACATAGTGGCTGTACCAATTTACATTCCCACCAACAGGGTAGGAGGGTTCCCTTCTCTCTACACCCTCTCCAGCATTTATTGTTTGTGGATTTTTTTGATGATAGCCATTTTGACTGGTGTTAGGTGATACCTCATTGTAGTTTTGATTTGCATTTCTCTAATAATTAGTGATGCTGAGCATCTTTTCATGTGCCTCTTGGCCATCTGTATGTCTTCTTTGGAGAAATGTCTATTTAGGTCTTCTGCCCATGTTTTGATTGGGTTGTTTGTTTTGATGATATTAAGCCTCATGGGCTGTTTGTAAAATTTGGAGACTAATCCCTTGTCGGTCACATCATTTGCAAATATTTTCTCCCAGTCTGGGGGTTGTCTTTTCATTTTGCTTATGGTTTCCTTTTCTGTACAAAAGATCTTGAGTTTAATTAGGTCCCATTTGTTTATCTTTGTTTTTCTTTCTATTACACTGGGAGACAGATTAAAAAAAATATTGCTGTGATTTATGTCAGAAAGTGTTCTGCCTATGTTTTCCTCTAAGAGTCTTATAGTGTCCCATCTCACATTTGGGTCTTTAATCCATTTTGAGCTTATTTTTGTGTAAAGTGTTAGAGAATGTTCTAATTTCATTTTTTTACACATAGCTGTCCAGTTTTCCCAGCACCACTTGTTGGAGACACTCTCTTTCCACCATTATATAGTCTTGCCTTCTTTGTCATAGACTAATTGACCATAGGTGCATGGGTTTATTTCTGGGTTTTTTTATCCTGTTCTATTGACTTATATGTCTGTTTTTGTGCCAGCACCATATTGTTTTGATGACTGTAGCTTTGTAGTATAGTCTAAAGTCAGGGAGCCTGATTCCCCCAGCTTCATTTTTCTTTCTCAAGATTGCTTTGGCTATTTGGGGTCTTTTCTGTCTCCATACAAATTTTAAGTTTTTTTGTTCTAGCTCTGTGAAAAATGCCATTGGTAATTTGGTAGGGATTGCATTGAATCTGTAGACTGTCTTGGGTAGTATAGTCATTTTGACAATATTGATTCTTCCAATCCAAAAACATGGTATATCTTTCCATCTGTTTGTGTCATCTTCAATTACTTTCATCAGCATCTTACAGTTTTTGGAATACAGGTTTTTGTCTCCTTAGGTAGGTTTGTTCCAAAGTATTTTATTCTTTTTGATATGATGGTAAATGGGGTTGTTTCTTGAATTTCTTTCTGATCTTTCATTGTTAGAAATGCAACAGATTTCTGTGTATTGATTATGTAACCTGCAACTTTACCAAATTCATTGATGAGCTAAGTAGTTTTATGGTAGTGTCTTTAGGATTTTCTATGTGTATCATGTCATTTGCGAACAGTGACTGTTTTATTTCTTCTCTTCCAATTTGTATTCCTTTTATTTCTTTTTCTTGTCTGATTGCCATAGCTATGACTTCCAAAACTATGTTGAATAAAAGTGGTGAGAGTGGACATCCTTGTCTTGTTCCCGATCTTAGAGGAAATGCTTTCAGCTTTTCACCATTGAGTATGATGTTAGCTATAAGTTTGTTGTATATGGCCTTTATTATGTTGAGGTATGTTCCCTCTATGCCCACTTTCTGGACAGTTTTTTTTTTTTTTTTTTTTTGTGTGTGTGTGTGTGGTACGCGGGCCTCTCACTGCTGTGGCCTCTCCCGTTGCGGAGCACAGGCTCTGGACGTGCAGGCTCAGCGGCCATGGCTCACGGGCCCAGCCGCTCCGCAGCATGTGGGATCTTCCCAGACCGGGGCACGAACCTGTGTCCCCTGCATCGGCAGGCGGACTCTCAACCACTGCGCCACCAGGGAAGCCCTGGACAGTTTTTATCATAAATGGGTGTTGAATTTTGTCAAAAGCTTTTTCTACATCTATTGAGATGATCATATGGCTCTTATTCTTCAATTTGTTGGTGTGGTGTATCACACTGTTTGATTTGTGGATATTGAAAAATCCTTGCAACCCTGGGATAAATCCCACTTGATCAAGGTGTATGATCCTTTTAGTGTGTTGTTGGATTTGGATTGCTAGTATGTTGTTGAGGATTTATGCACCTATTTTCATTAGTGATATTGGCCTGTAATATTTTATTTTTGTGGTATCTTTGTCTGGTTTTGGTATCAGGGTGATGGTGGCCTCATAGAATGAGTTTGGGTGTTTTCCTTCCTCTGCTATTTTTTGGAACAGTTTCAGGAGGACAGGTGTTAGCTCTTCTCTAAACGTTTGATAGAATTTGCCTGTGAAGCCATCAGGTTCTGGACTTTTTGGTTGGAAGGTTTTTAATCACAGTTTTAATTTCAGTGCTTGTGATTGGTCTGTTCATATTTTCTATTTCTTCCTGGTTCAGTCTTGGGAAATTGTGCCTTCCTAAGAATTTGTCCACTTCTTCCAGGTTGTCCATTTTATTGGCATACAGTTGTTTGTAGTAGTCTCTTATGAGCCTTTGTATGTCTGTGGTTTCAGTTGTAACTTCTCCTTTTTCACTTCCAATTTTATTGCTTTGAGTCCTCTCCCTTTCTTTCTTGATGAGTCTGGCTAAAGGTTTATCAATTTTGTTTATCTTTTCAAAGAACCAGATCTTAGTTCCATTGATCTTTGCTATTGTTTTCTTAGTCTCTATTTCATTTGTTTCTGCTCTGGTCTTTATGATTTCTGTCCTTCTGTTAACTTTAGGTTTTATTTGTTCTTCCTTCTCTAGTTGCTTTAGGTGTAAGGTTACGTTGTTTA
The DNA here is from genome assembly GCF_964341445.2 of Mesoplodon mirus. Classification (NCBI taxonomy): domain Eukaryota; kingdom Metazoa; phylum Chordata; class Mammalia; order Artiodactyla; family Ziphiidae; genus Mesoplodon; species Mesoplodon mirus. The sequence goes on along the minus strand of NC_138989.1, from coordinate 47,105,686 downwards.
TTTGAAACTTTTCTTGTTTCCTGAGGTAAGGTTGTATTGCTATATACGTCCCTCTTAGAACTGCTTTTGCTGCATCCCATAGGTTTTGGATTGTTGTGTTTTCATTTTCATTTGTCTCTAGGTATTTTTTGATTTCCTCTTTGATTTCTTCAGTGATCCATTTGTTGTTTCATAGCATACTGTTTAGCCTCCATGTGTTTGTGTGTTTTACAGTTTTTTTTTCCCCTGTAGTTTATTTCTAATCTCATAGCATTGTGGTCAGAAAAGATGTTTGATATGATTTCAGTTTTCTTAAATTTACCGAGGCTTGCTTTGTGGCCCAGCATGTGGTCAATCCTGGAGAATGTTCCATGTGCACTTGAGAAGAATGTGTATTCTGCTGCTTTTGGATGGAATGCTCTGTAAATATCAATTAAATCCATCTGAGCTAATTTGTCATTTAAGGCCTGTGTTTCCTTATTGATTTTCTTTCTGGATGATCTGTCCATTGATGAATGAGGGGTGTTAAAGTCCTCCACTATTATTGTGTTACTGTTGATTTCTCTCTTTATGGCTGTTAGTATTTGCCTTATATGTTGAGGTGCTCCTGTGTTGGATGTATATATATTTACAATTGATATATATTCTTCTTGGTTTGATCCCTTGATCATTATGTAGTGTCTTTCTTTGTCTCTTATAACAGTCTTTATTTTAAAGTCTATTTTGTCTGATATGAGTACTGCTACTCCAGCTTTCCTCTGTTTTCCATTTGCATGGAACACTTTCTTCCATCCCCTCACTTTCAGTCTGTATGTGTCCCTAGGTCTAATGTGGGTTCCTTGTAGACAGCATATATACGGGTGTTGTTTTTGTATCCATTCAGCCGGTCTATGTCTTTTCGTTGGAGATTTTAAGCTGCTTACATTTAAGGTAATTATCAATATGTATGTTCCTATTACCCTTTCTTAATTGGTTTGGGTTTGTTTTTGTAGGTCTTTTTTCTTCTCTTCCTCTTTGTTCGCTTCTCTTGTGGTTTGATGACCATCTTTAGTGTTGTGTTTGGGTTGCTTTTTCTTTTTTGTGTGTGTATCTACTGTAGTTTTTGGGTTTCTTGTTCCCATGAGGTTTTGATATAGCAGTCTATATATGTACAAGGTTGTTTTAAGTTGCTTGTCTCTTCCTCTTCTAGAGGAGTTCCTTTAGCATTTGTTGAAAAGCTGATCTGGTGGTGCTGAATTCTCTTAGCTTTCACTTGTCTGTAAAGCTTTTCATTTCTCTGTCAAATCTGAATGACAGCCTTGTTGGGTAGAGTATTCTTGGTTGTAGGTTCTTCCCTTCTATCACTTTAAATATAACATGTCACTCCCTTCTGGCCTGCAGAGTTTCTGCTAAGAAATCAGCTGATAACCTTATGGGGGTTCCATTGTATGTTATTTGTCATTTTTCCCTTGTTGCTTTTAATATTTTTTGTCTTCAATTTTTTTCAGTTTGATTAGTATGTGTCTTGGCATGCTCCTCGGGTTTACCCTGCCTGGGACTATCTGTGCTTCTTGGTCTTGGGTGACTGTTTCCTCTCCCATGTTAGGGAAGTTTCAACTGTTATCTCTTCAAATATTTTCTTAGGTCCTTTCTCTATCTCTTCTCCTTCTGGGGCCCCTATACAGTGAATGTTGGTTTATTTAATGTTGTCCCAGAGGTCTCTTAGACTGTCTTCATTTCTTTTCATTCTTTTTTCTTTATTCTGTTCCATGGCAGTGATTTCCACCATTCTGCCTTCCAGGTCACTTAACTGTTCTTCTGCCTCAGTTATTCTGCTATTTATTCCTTCTAGTGTATTTTTCATTTTAGTTATTGTTTTGTTCATCTCTGTTTGTTCTTTAGTTCTTCTAGGTCTTTGTTGAACATTTCTTGCATCATCCCAATCCTTGCCTCCATTCTTTCTCCAATATCCTGGATCATCTTCATTATTATCATTCTGAATTCTTTTTCTGGACTATCTCCACTTCGCTCAGTTGTTTTTCTGGGGTTTTATCTTGTTCCTTCATCTGGGACATAATCCTCTGCTGTTTTATTTTGTCTAACTTTCTGTGATTGTGGTTTTCATCCCACAGGCTGCAGGATAGTAGTTCTTGCTTCTGCTGTCTGTCCTCTGGTGGATGAGGCTATCTAAGAGGCTTGTGCAAGCTTCCTGATGGGAGAGACTGATGGTGGGTAGAGCTGGTTCTTGTCCCTCTGGTGGTCAGGGCCATGCTCAGCAAAACTTTAATCCACTTGTCTGCTGATGGGTGAGGCTCTGTTCCCTCCCTGTTGTTTGGTCACCTGAGGCAACCCAGTCCTGGAGCCTACAGGCTCTTTGGTGGGGCTAATGGTGGCCTCTGGGAGGGCTCATGCCAATGAGTACTTCCCCGAACTGCTGCTGCCAGTGTCTCTGTCCCTGTAGTGAGCCACAGCTTCCCCCACCTCTGCAGGAAACCCTTCAATTCTAGCAGGTAGGTCTGGCCCAGTCTCTTATGGTGTCACTGAGTTTTTCCCCTGGGTCCTTTTGTACCCAAGGCTTTGCATGTGCCCTCCAAGAGTGGAGTCTCTGCTTCCCCCGGTCCTGTGGAAGTCCTGCAATCAAATCCCACTGGCCTTCAAAGCCAGACTCTCTGGGTACTCCTCCTGTTGCCAGACCCCCAGGCTGGGAAGCATGACGTGGCACTCAGAACCTTCAATCCAGCCGGAGAACTTCTGTGGTATAACTGTTTTCCAACTTGTGGGTCACCCCCCTGGCGGGTATGGGATTTGATTCTATCGTGATTGCACCACTCCTACTGTCTCCCTGTGGCCTCTCTTTTGTCTTTTTGTGTAGGGTATCCTTTTTGGTAGGTTCCAGCTTTTTTCCATTGATGGCTGCTCAGCAGTTAGTTGTAATTCCTGTGCTCTCACAAGAAGGGGTGAGTGCACGTCCTCTACTCTGCTATCTTGAGCTAATCTCCCCATCTAAATATACTTATTTTATATCCAGTGACTTTACTAAATTCACTTATTTATCCTAATGGTTGATCAAGACTCTCTAAGTGGCTATGCCTTTGTAATGATCTCTCTTCCTCTGTCTTCTACATTTTTCTCTTATTATTCTCTCTTCCCCACTCTGCTTCACAACTCTGGTGTAAGATTACACAGGAGATATTAGTGAACTAGACTTGTGTCCTGAATGGCAAGTACTGTTCAGAACCATGGAGAGCAGTGTTCATGGTTCAAACTTCTAATGGTCATGATATGATTATGGCAGGTCTTTGTTGGCCTTGTTCTAAATCATAGTTTACAGCAGTGTGTAATCTATAAAAAGTAGTCAATAAGTATTTATTGAATGAAATGAAATGAATTCTCCATAGTGAAATCAAATTTGTGCAGGACTATAAACAGTTTCATAGTTCTTGATACTCTTCAAATTGCTTTTCAAAAGTGGGATGTCAGGGCCTCCCTGGTGGCGCAGTGGTTGAGAGTCCGCCTGCCGATGCAGGGGATACGGGTTCGTGCCCCGGTCTGGGAGGATCCCATATGCCGCGGAGCGGCTGGGCCCGTGAGCCATGGCCGCTGGGCCTGCGCGTCCGGAGCCTGTGCTCCGCAACGGGAGAGGCCACAACAGTGAGAGGCCCGCATACCGCAAAAAGAAAAAAAAAAAAAAAAAAGTGGGATGTCAATTTACAAAGCCACCAAGTAAAACTTCTAAGATTTCTCTCTTTATAACTTTCACTCATTTATCTTATGTGGGTGATGAAATGAGTGCCTAATGTGTACTTGCTTGCTAAAAGCTCAAAATTTAAATAAGAGAACAGATGAGAAAACAAATGGTTATTTTACGAGATACAGTCTATATTAAGGTATGCTATGAGACACATAGAGGGACAGCTTATGGTTAGATCTGAAGGTCAGAGAATTCTATCTCATGAGAATGTGAAATTTGAGCTTAATGTTGAAAGAATAAGAATTAATCACATTAAAAGAGAATGATGAAGAAGTGGTAGTAGGATTAAAGGGAAGTTTTCATTGTCTGCCCTTCTCATAACACTTTTTATAATACATGACTGCTTGTCACTGACCATGGCTAATTAAAGCAAGGATGAACACCTAAAAACAACTAACCATTTTATCTGTTTTAATAAACTGAACAGGGAAGCAGAGGGAATACTTTATTACATCATATAGAATTGGGATTTGGACAACTATATTAAGTATCGTATAAAATGAGTAAAGAGAAAAAGGTGTGTTTCTCTGTGTGTGTGTGTTTGTGTGTGTGTGTGTAAGAGACAGAGGGAAGAGGAAAAGGAGGAGGAGCAGGAGGAGGAGGAGGAATGAAAAGAAATGAAAAGGGGAGGAAGAGGAAGAGGTGGAGGAGGAGAACAAGGGGGAGGAAGAGGATGAGAAAGAGGAGGAGGGAAAGAAGAAAAGGAAGAAGAGAAAGAAGAAGAGGAAAGAGAGGGGCTTAGAAAAAGCATAGACTCCATAAGAGAAAAGAGGCTGAGATGAAAAGAACATTAAGAACTCTGACTGAGGAAGGAGCTTTAGCTCTAGAATTTCTATTTCTGTTGCATCAAGCCCTGTTATATTTCAGTTCTTGCCCTTGGATTTGATGAAAAGTCTATATTGTAACAATTTACTTTACTTTGCATTGTATGTGAGTTATTTTGAGTGAGTCTCAGTTTTTCTGTAATTAAAGGCTTAGGGAACTTCTATTAAAATTCTATTATAATTAAAGAGAGTTGATAGATTTAAGAAAATTTAAGGGTTTTTTTGTTTGTTTTCTTTTGGCCTCACAGCATGCAGGATCTCAGTTCCCGACCAGGGATTGAACCCATGACCCCTGCAGTGGAAATACAGTCTTAACCACTGGACCACCAGGAAAGTCCCATCAAGTGTTTCAAATATTGTTAAAATTTTGCATTTGAGGAGCAAAAGACTGGGGGGAAGACAAGGACCATGTCAAGATATATCCTAATATATGCCAGGGATTTGGGCTATGGGGAGTCACTGAAAATTTTTATGGAAGTGAGTAACATGTTTACATATGCATTTTTGGAGAGTTCACTTTGGTGAATAAAACTGGAACTGGGCAAGACTGGAAATTGAAAGAGCAATTAATTGGCCATTGAAAAATTGAGGTGAGGTATAATGAAGCGCTAAAGTGAGACAATAACTGAGGATGGAAAGAAGAAATGGGACTGATTTGAGAGATGTATAAGAACAAAAACATAGAACGAAAGATTTATCATAAATATAACAAAAAGAAAACGTTTCTCATAAAAAGGCTTTATTAGAAACCCTTTATATGAAAAACATATTTGCTTTTTGTTACATGTATGATAAATTTTTCCTCCTGTGTTTTTGTTTTCCCAAATTTTATTACTTTTTTTGATCAAATAATAGTTTTAGGGACTTCCCTGTTGGTCCAGTGGCTAAGACGCCACGCTTCCACTGCAAGGGGGCACAGGTTCTATCCCTGGCTAGGGAACTAAGATCCCACATGCCATGCAGCATGGCCAAAAAAAAAAAATAGCTTTAAGTTGTTTTTTTTTTTTTTGCGGTGCACGGGCCTCTCACTGTTGTGGCCTCTCCCGTTGTGGAGCACAGGCTCCGGACGTGCAGGATTAGCGGCCATGGCTCACGGGCCCAGCCACTCCATGGCATGTGGGATCTTCCCAGACCGGGGCACGAACCCGTGTCCCCTGCATCAGCAGGCGGACTCTCAACCACTGCGCCACCAGGGAAGCCCTAGTTTTAATACCCATTTCTTCTATTGTGATTTTAATATTCTTAACCTTAGAATTGAAGTCATATATTAATTGGGGAAGATCTGCCATCTTTATTGTACTGAGCTCATGAACAAAGTATATCTCTATCTATTTAAGCATTCTTTTAAATTCCTGAGTTTTTCAATAAAGTTTTGTAGTTTTCTTCACAAAATACCTCCAAGTTTAAAAAATAATTATATGTATTACTATGTATAAATATTTTGTCAGTAGTCTCAAATATTTGTTATTGAAAAATGTACCTCTTAAAACATCTATTTTCAAATTTCTAATTGTGCTGATATGTAATAGCACAATTGATTTTTTTGTATATTGATCTTTTATCTAGCAAACTTGCAGAATTCTTTTTCTGTTATAAATAATTTTTCTATAATACTAAAATAAATTTTCTATGTAGAACATATTATTCTGCCAAATAATGAGAGATTTGTTTACTTTTCTTTCTGATCCATAAACCATATATTTCTTTTTTTTTGCCTTATTATGCTAGCTAGGGCCTCCAGTATGATGCTGAATAGGAGTAGTAATAGACATTGTTAAATAAGGGAATTAATTCATGAAGAGAAGTTAGCACTACTAAATGTTAATGTACATAATAAAGAACCTCAAATTACATGAAGCAAAAACTGATAAGAACTGAAATGAGAAATAAGACAAATCCACAATTATAACCAGATATTTCTATACTTCTCTCTCAATAATTAATAGTAGTACACCAAAACTCTTAGTCAAAATTTTAGTCTAAAGATATAGAAGGATATATCCTTCTATGAGGATAAATATAAGGATATAAGACTAGATGCAAGAATAGTATTGTAGGGGAGTTCCCTGGTGGCTTAATGGTTAGGATTCTGGGCTTTCACTGCTGTGGCCCGGGTTCAATCCCTGGTCAGAGAACTGAGATCCCGCAAGCCACGAGACACAGACAAAAAAAAAAAAAAAAAAGAATAGTATTGTAGGTTGAATTGCATCCCTCAAAAAGATATGTTGAATTCCTAATCCCTATGCCTATGAATGTGACCTTATTTGAAAATAGGGTCTTTGCAGATGTAATCAAGTTAAGATGAGGTCATACTGGATTGTAGTGGGCCCTAAGTTCAAGGATTGGCCCTTATAAGGAGAGAGAGGTTTGAAGATACAGAGACATAGGGAAGCAGGCCAAGTGACAGCAAGCAGAGACTGGAGCTGCCACAAGCCACGGAATGCCAAGAATTGTCAGTATCCATCACAGGCTCTAAGAGGGAAGAGGATTCTTCCTTAGAGCCTTCTAAGGGAGCATGGCCCTGCTGACATTTTGATTTTGGGCTTCTAGAATTCAAAACTATGAGAAAAGAAATTTCTCTTGTTTTAGGCTTCTCAGTCTGCGGCAATTTGTTAGAGCAGCCCTAAGAAACTAGTACAGATAAACATAAAAATACAAGACAAAGATATAGAAGACTTGAAGAACACAATATTACATAATTAACATTTAGAGAACATCCTTCTAACAATTATAGAATCCATCTTTTTTTTCAAATGTGCAAAGAACATTTATCAAGATAGACCATATTCTGAACCTTAAACAAACTCTCAATAAATTTAAAATAATTTAATCATACCAAGTACCTTCTGATAACAATGGAATTAAATTATAAATCAATAACAGAAACATTTGAAAAATCCCAAATATTTGAGAAATAAATAACATACTCTTAAATAATCCATGGGTACAAAAATAAATAGCAAAGGGAATTTGGAAAGTATTTTGAACCAAATGAAAATGAAAAACAAACATATCAAATTTTGTGGAATGCATCTAAAGTAGCGCTTATTTGTAATTTAACTGACCATTAACTGTGATCTTATCTGTTACTGTAGCATTTTTACAGGAACATTTAAGTTTTGTTTGTTTTGTTTTGTTTTTGTCATATATGGTGTTGAAATATTCATTGGTTGAGATAACATTCTAATTTAGGAGTATGGATTTGAATGTGGTATCTTTTAAAAAAATTTTTTTTCTAATTGAATTATTCTTATTCATTGCTATTGACTTTATGAATTTAGAATTCTTTATTGAGTACTTTTATTAATTCTCACGATTTTTTTCAGCAAATTTATCTGAGCTGTCTGAGTATATAATGATTTGCTTTTCTTTTCCAATATTTATACTTATTTTTATTTCATTAACCCAAATTTTCAGAACAATATTAAATACTAATAGTAACTAATACTGCCTTGTTTCTGATTTTCACCAGAATGCTTCTGATGTTTATCAACTTCTCAAAGAGATCTGTGATTCTAAACATTAAGAGAACCATTGCTTAGGGCTTCCCTGGTGGCACAGTGGTTGAGAGTCCGCCTGCCGATGCAGGGGACATGGGTTCGTGCCCCGGTTCGGGAAGATCCCACATGCCATGGAGCGGCTGGGCCCGTGAGCCGTGGCCGCTGAGCCTGCACGTCCGGAGCCTGTGCTCCGCAACGGGAGAGGCCACAACAGTGAGAGGCCCGCATACTGCAAAAAAAAAAAAAAAAAAAAAGAACCATTGCTTAGAATCATGAGTCATTAGCAATCATACAATCTTTAGTCTACAGGTGATGATTCTTGAGATCAGAAAGGTTAAGTGACTAGTTCCAAGGTCTTAAAAGTGGGCAATGGAAGAACCATGACTAGAATTTCTTTTCATTTATGGTTTTGTTGTTACCAAAACTTACAACAAAAATTGTAATAGTTTTCCTCATCTCTGATTTTTAAAAAATTGCAAAATACTGCATTTGTACCTTTTTTGGTAACAGCTTTATTGAGATATAACTCTCATACCATACAATTCACCCATTTAAATGATAGTTCAATGGCTTTTAGCACATACACTGAGTTATGCATCATCATCACAATCATTACTAGAATATTTTCACTACTTCAAAAAAAAACCTGGCACCCCTTAGCCGTAACCTCCAAACTCTCCTACTCTTCCCATCTCCATCTTTACCACCAGGCTTAGGCAAGCACTAATCTATTTTCTATCTCTATAGATGTACATATTCTAAATGTTTTGTATAAATGGATTCATATGTGGTCCTTTGTAACTGGCTTGTTTCACTTAGCCTGTTTACAAGGTTCATCCATGTTGTAGCATGTATCAGTACTTCATTTCTTTTTTAAATATTTATTTGGCTATGCCGGGTCTTAGTTGCAGCACGCGGGATCTCCGTTGCCACGTGTGGGATCTTCGTTGCGGCACGTGGGATCCTTTAGCTGTGGCATGCGGAATCTTTAGTTGCAGCACGTGAACTCTTAGTTGTGGCATGTGGGATCTAGTTCCCTGACCAGGGATTGAACCCGGGCTCCCTGCATTGGGAGTGCACAGTTTTAGCTGCTGGACCACGAGGGAAGTCTCAGTACTTCATTTATTATTATTGCTAAATAATATTCTATTGCATGGCTATAACACATTTTACTTATACATTTATCAGTTAATGAACATTTGGATTGTTTCTACTTTTTGGCTGTTACTAATATACTGTTATGAACATTCAGGTACAAGTTTTTGTGTTGACATATGTTTTTATTTCTCTTAGGAGGCAAACTGCTGGATCATATGGTAACTCTATGTGTAACAGTTTGGAAAACAGCTTGTCTTCCAAACCAGCTGCACCACTTTACTTTCCCACCAGCAGTATATGAAGGTTCAAATTTCTCCACATTTTTGTCACACTTGTTATTGTCTTTTGGATTATAGCGATCCTGTGGGTGTGAAGTGGTATTTTATTATGGTTTTGGTTTTCATTTCCATGATGGTTAATTATGGTGAACTCCTTTTCATGTGTGTATTGCCTATTTGTATATCTTTTTTCGGAGAACTGTCTATATCCTTTGCTCATTTTTTAAAACTTTGAGAATACTTAAATATATATTGGTCATTCAGATTTCCTCTTTTGTGACTTTCTGTCACTTGTATCATATTGTGTTGTGTTCTGGTACTTATACAGTATCAATTGTATATAGATTGCCTTTTTTCTTATTAATTATAGGAGTTCTTTATGGTAGATATATATCTTTGCACATTTGTAGCTTGAATTTTCACTACTTTGTGATCTTCTGATAAAAAGATCTTAAATTTAATGTAGTTCGATTATCAATCTTTTCTGTTACGGTTTGCACTTTTTGAATCTTGTTTAAGAAATCTGTCCGTTTCCTTCATGAAAGGGAGGCAGGGGCCTCCCTGGTGGCGCAGTGGTTGAGAGTCCGCCTGCCGATGCAGGGGATACGGGTTCGTGCCCCGGTCTGGGAGGATCCCATATGCCGTGGAGCGGCTGGGCCCGTGAGCCATGGCCGCTGGGCCTGCGCATCCGGAGCCTGTGCTCCGCAACGGGGGAGGCCACAACAGTGAGAGGCCTGCATACCGCCAAAAGAAAAAAAAAAAAAAAAAAAAAAAAAAAAAGGGAGGCAGTGTTAGTGTAGTGGTTTAAAATGGGTACTCAAGAGGCAGATTACCTGAGTACAAATCACAGCTGTTTTACTTTGTGGTACTGTGGCCTGGGACAATTTAGTTAATCTCTTTTGCCTCAGTTTCCTCATCTATAAAATGGGAATGATATTAATAGTACCTACTCACAGGGTTGTTATGAGGACTAAATGAATCGGGATATATAAAATGCTTAAAACTGTACTGGGCACAAAAGAAGCAACAAGTAAGTGTTATTACTGTTTGCATCTTTATTCTACCTGACCTGATTTTTTTTGTATGCTGTGACATAGAAAACTAATTGGGTTTTTGTTCCATAGAGATAACCAATTATTGAAGCACTGTTTATTGAATAATCTGCTCTACATCACTTTGTTTAGGTTTCAAGCTGGTCTGTCCCACAGCTCTCTACTCTATTCCATTGGCCTATTTGTCTACTCCTGTCTCTTGATAACCATATTATAACTTTAATATATCTTGCTTGCTGGTCGGGCAAATTCCTCTACCTTTTTATTTAACTTCAAAATTATCTTTTTAAAAAAAATTATTTATTTTATTTATTTATTTGGCTGCACTGGGTATTAATTGCGGCATGTGGGATCTTTAGTTGGGGCATGTGGGATCTTTAGTTGAGGCATGTGGGACCCAGTTCCCTAACCAGGGATCGAACCCAGGCCCCCTGCATTGGGAGTGTGGAGCCTTAGCCACTGGACCACCAGGGAAGTCCCCCAAATTATCTTAACTATTCTTAGATCTTTGCTCTTAAGTATGAATTTTAGGATTACTTTGTCAAATTCCATAAAATCTCTGTGGGTATTTTGATTGGAATTGCACTGAACCTCTGGATTAATTTTAGTGGAACTGACAGCTTTATGGTATCTCTCATTACCAATGAGAGCATAAATGAAAGCTCTCCAAAAATATGTTTCCTCATATAATTCACTTTCAGACAGGATTCTTGCACATATATGTCTAGCTGACAAAACTCAAGTCAAATGATAATGTCTTAGCTATAAGAGAAGCTGAAAATATGAGTCCTGCCTCCTACTTTTGGGAGGAGAGGAGATGGACAGCTACATAAATATGATGAAGGTGTGCTATATATTTATTCCACTATATAATTTCTTTTTTAAATAAATTTATTACTTGTTTATTTATTTTTGGCTGCATTGGGTCTTCATTGCTGCACGTGGGCTTTCTCTAGTTGCAGGCGGGTGGGGGCTACTCTTCCCTGTGGCGCGTGGGCTTCTCATTGCGGTGGCTTCTCTTTCTTGCAGAGCACAGGCTCTAGGCACTTGGGCTTCAGTAGTTGTGGCTCGCGGGCTCTAGAGCGCAGGCTCAGTAGTTGTGGTGCACGGGCTTAGTTGCTCCGAGGCATGTGGGACCTTCTGCGAACCTGTGCTCCCTGCATTGGAAGGCAGATTCTTAACCACTGTGCCACCAGGGAAGTCCCTCATTCTGATTTTAAAGGAAATAATTCTTTCTTACATTTAACCATTAGGTATAATATTATGAATCTTTGCTACATAACCTTTATCTGTTTGGGAGTTTCCTTTCATTTTTATTAAGCTATAATTGACATAACAGTATACTACTTCCAGGTGTATAAGGTAATGATTCAGTATTTGTATATATTGTGAAATAGTCACCAAAAAGTTGCTAAGAGAGTAGGTCTGAAAAGTTCTCATCACAAGAAAAAACAATTTTTGTAACTATTTATGGTGATGGATGTTAACTAAATGTTGCACATTTTTGATTGGATAATTTATCTTTCTGATTATTGAGTTATAGTAGTTCTTTACATATACTAGATTTTTTTCCTTGTACTTCTGCACTTTTGGTATCCAAAACCAGTTTTTGGCAGTATTTAAATTTATCAGATTTTCATAAAATCATATTAGATATGTGATTTGCAAAAAAATATCTCCCATTCTGTGGGCTGTCTTTTCACTTTCTTAACAGTGTCTTTTAAAGCACAGGTTTTAAAATTTGGTGGTGTTCAGTTTCTTTTTGTTGTTGTTGTTGCTTCTGCTTTTGCTGTTGTATCTAAGAAACCATTGCCTAATTCCAGGTTATCAATATGCATGCCTATGTTTTTCTCTAAGAGTTTTATAGTTTTAGATCTTACATTTAGGTCTTTAAATGTGAGTTAATTTTTGTGTATATGGTGTGAGGTAGGGGTCCAACTTCACTTGTTTGCGTGTAGATAACCAGTTGACCTAGCACCGTTTGTTGAAAAGACTATTTTATTTTCCTCTAATTGTCTTGGTACCCTTTAAAAAATTCAATTGCCCTTAAATGCGAGGGTTTATTCTGCCTGTATCACACTGTCTTGGTTACTGTAGCTTTGTAATAAGTTTGTAATTAGCTGGTTTGAGTCCTCCAACTTTGTTTTTTGTGTTTTTTTGTTTTTGATTTTTTTAAAGATTGTTTTGGCTATTCTGGATCCCTTGAATTTTGACATATACTTTACTATCAGCTTGCCGATTTCTACAAAGAAGCCAGTTGGTAATTTGATATCAATCTGTAGAACAATTTGGGGAGTGTTGACATCTTATTAAGTCTTCCGATCCATGAACATGAGACGTCATTTCATGTGTTCAGGTCTTTAATTTCTTTCAAACTGCAAATATTTTTTTAAGTTGCATAGCAAATTAGCTAAAAAAGTACATGACTTTTGGGGACTGCTTGGCAGCTGTAACTATTCCTTTTATTTTTGTAGAGATAAAATCATTATTAATGTGTTGACATTAAAAGCATTTATAAAGAAGTATGTATTAAAACAATATCCATTGCATTAAATAATTTCTGAAATAAGGGGGGACAAATAAGTAAAAACATTTCAGTTAATATATAAACTGAGGAAGTATAATGAAAAGTGCTTGAAACTAAAAGTCAGGAAACTGGGAAGCGTTTTCTAGCTCTGCACCTAACTAGGTATATAACCTTGGGGAAATTACTTTATCTCTCTAGGACTGTTCCTCACATTTAAAATGATATTGTAATTTTTCCTAAATGGAAAGTCATGGGTTTATGCAACCAATCTAAATATGGCACGCAAATGTGTATTTATTTTTAGCCTAAATCTTGAGGATTAATGTTTAGAGAATTGTTTAGAGTTTAGATCTTCAACATTCTCACCCACCATTCCCCCATCTACATTTTTCTTATCCAAATCCAGTTGTTTTTGGAAGTATTTACATATGATTTTAAACCAAGCACTAATATTATTCCCTATCTTAGAAGCATAAAGGAGAAGATATGTATAAAAGATTTTTACTTGCTGCAGATTAAATTAGAGGAGGATTTATATGGGGCTTAAATACCTATAATAAGTATAAAATAGAATTATGAGCAAAATTGTGGCTATGATTCATCCTTAAAATAACCAGGAAATGGATGCCATCTGTTTTAGTCAGAATTTTAATGATAATAAGTACACTCAAAACATCCAGTACAGGGGCTTCCCTGGTGGCGTAGTGGTTAAGAATCCTCCTGCCACTGCAGGGGACACGGGTTCGAGCCCTGGTCCGGGAAGATCCCATATGCCGCGGAGCAATTAAGCCCATGCACCACAACTACTGAGCCTGCGAGCCACAACTACTGAGCCCACGTGCCACAACTACTGAAGCCTGAGTGCCTAGAGCCCGTGCTCTGCAACAAGAGAAGCCACTGCAATGAGAAGCCTGCGCACCACAAGGAAGAGTAGCCCCTGCTCACTGCAACTAGAGAAAGACCGCCTGCAGCAGCAATGAAGACCCAACGCAGCCAAAAAAAGAAAAAAAAAAAAGAAAAAAAAATCCAGTACAGTAAGTAGAATAAAAAGTGTGGGCCAATATGTGTATGATATATTTAAACCATTCTTTTTTTAGTGTTTTAAAGTAGCATAGCATAAAAATCTTTGAGCTTACAAAACTTTTTAAAAAAGTGAAGTATAGTTGATTTATGATAATGTATTAGTTTCAGGTGTACAGCATACCAGTTCAGGATTTTTGCAGATTATATTCCATTATCGGTTGTTACAAGATATTGGGTATAACTCCCTATGCTATACAGTAAATCCTTGTTGCTTATCTGTTTTACGCATAGTAGTTTGTACCTGTTAGTCCCATACCCTAATTTGTCCTGCCCTCTCTCTGATAGCCGTAAGTTTGTTTTCTATGTCTGTGAGTCTGTTTCTGTTTTGTATATACATTCACATTTTTTAGATTCCACAGAAGCTTAAGAAACTTTTAATGTACAAATTTTCTCAGCATCCCCTGACCTCCAATGCTCTGATGTACAGGTAGGTATCTCCTATGTGAGATCCATGTACTCAGGAATCAGAACCGGTTTTTTATTGGCTTTTGAAGCTAATACTCAATAGTACCATCTACTGTTAACACAGTGAAATTTAATAATAGTGGAAAGAATAATAGATTCTCATATCTTCATACTGGAATGAATACAAGAAATCTTCTAGTCCCAACTTCATAAGCTTACAGATAAAGAATGTGAGGTTCACAAGACGAGTAACTTGTTAAAAGTCACAGATTTCTTGCTAAAACTGTATTGCAAGCTAAAATTTCTGTAGATGCTTTCAAAGCGAGGAAACACATGGAAAAACAACTTATCCTAGTGATCAAGTCTCTAGGATTAAGAACCGAGCTGGTGCTGCTCCAGTGCTATCTTTGGCCAAATTAATTAATCGCTCTGTGCTTCAGGCGCTACATCTGAAAACCGGCAACACATGTGCTTCTCAGGGTTTGTGTGAGAAGCAGAATATGTATGTAGTAGACATATATGTAAAGTGCCATGCTTGATATATGGTGAACAATAATGGTGATATTATTTTTATTCACAAGTGGTGGAGTGGTTTTGAATTCAGGCTTCTTTGACTTCAGCGTCCGTATTCTTGACCACACCAGACATCAGAAGAGACTAGCAGTATCAAACATGCAAAATAAAATAATCCATGAATGTTTGATAACACAGTATTTCAAAATTGGCATAGCATACGTTTTATGGGATTCTTTGATTTGGGGGAGAGTAGGAAGCTGGGTCTCATCTTCAATACTTGGAAAAGAGGTCCTTAGTTGCTTGTGTTATTACTATTTTGTCCAGCAAGCTTCCTCTCTTTTAGTGATAGACCCTGTCTGCTTGGCCTTGAGGGTGGGCACATGGCCAAGGCCTGGCCAACCATAACACTTCATGTTTCCTGGACAGAGTAAATGGTTCAGAGGACAAGTGATGCAAAAAGGGTCATTGTCCAGAGGAGTCAGAGAAATGAGAGACGTGATATCTTAGACCTCAGGCAAATATTGATACATCCTGCAAGGTACCTCATTCCTAATAAAGCGGGGTGGAGACCGTTGACTGTCATCCCTGACTGTCATCCCATATTCATTCTCCTCTTCATCTAGCAACAGAACCCTCAAGCCTACATTTTCCAGTCTCCTTTGGACACACTGGGGCCAGTCTACAATTTGATCTGAAACCATCAGTCATGTACGTTTCCATTCTCTTTTCCCCATTCATGTAGGCTGAAAAGCAAATGTGACTCAGCTTTAATCTTTAGGGGAAGACAATACCTTAGAAGTTGAACATGTTAGATAGTTTAGGATAAACTAGGAGAGAAATAGTTTTTTACAGTGCTGTCACTCACTGGAAACAGTGCATGCACGTGGTGTTAGATTGTAAAGGCAATGCATAAGACGAAAATCCATTTAGGCATAGTCATAAAAAGGAAGGACGTACTGATTCATGCTACGATATAGATGAACCTTGAAAGTTATGCTAAGTGAAAGAAATCAGACACAGAAGGCCATATGTTGTATGATTCCATTTACATGAAATGTCCAGAATTAGTAAATCCATAGAGACAGAAGGTAGATTAGTGATTGCCAGGGGCTAGAGGGGGTGTTGCGGTGCAGAGTGACTGCTAGGGGGCACCAGGCTTCTTTTTGGGGTGATGAAAATGTTCTGGAATTAGCAGTAATGACTATGCAACTTTCTGAAAGCAGTAAAACCCACTGAACTGTACACTTTAAAGGAGTGAATTTTATGGTATGTGAATTATATCTCCAAAAATCCATTTAGGCTAAATTACCCTTGAAAGTCCTTCTCACAGAGCCTAATACAGCTAGTTTTACCTTCAATGTAAAAAATAAATTGCCTTTTTAACTTTGAGTTGAGTACTAAAGTAGTATGCTTGCATTAAGGAGCCCTGTTACCAAAAAATGTATCTTATAACTTGAGTCACACTCTGTTGTGTGAGATTCTTACATTATAAAGGGTAAGGGATATATTAGAGGTATTCATAAGGGAATATGTATACCCCTGGGGATAAAAGAAGACTTTCCAAGAGGTCCTCAGGCACAGATAGTTTTAAGGAAATGAATTTCCAGGTCCTCAACTCCCACGTGTTATCTTTTCTAGATTGATCTGTGGCTAAGTTGTCATGTCATTATGTCCTATTGTCCTTTCCTACCTCCCATTTTTCAATTTATAAGAGAAAGGCATACTCAACCTGTAATAAATTCTTACCAGGGTAGAAACTTCAGGGTGCCAACCTGACAATTTGAGATACTCTTGTTTGGGGAAGCCTCCTTTAAATCAAGGACCATAAAGCCATGATGTTGGCTTTATGGGTGTTGCATTTTTCCTTGTCTTATATTTTTGGCATTTAATTCAGAAGGAGTCCAATCAGCCGAATAAGATTATAGTAAAATTCCTGTCATTCACTTCTACATATTTAGAGGAAAAGTCTATAAAAATGAAAGCTAGGAATAGAAGTTCAGGTCTCTATTCGGCACATAATTACTGGATTCCCACACCTCCATCACTATAAAGTAGATACTCTAGCAGAGTGTAAAAAGAAGGCGGCAGCGGATGAACGGGTCGGAGGTTGGAGGGCACATCCTTTCCCTGAGACCAACAAAAACGCAGTAGTTTCTTACACTCGGGCTAACTGCAGCGCCCACAACGGCACACATTTCTGCTCACTGGTTGAGTCCACAAGCCTGGCAGTCCTTTCTAAAAGCATGGTTGGGTTTAAATGATACGTGGCCTGTTTAGGCCGGCTCCAGCGAAACATCCAAACACCCGGCGGGAAGCACGCTCTCTCCGCTGAGCGGGTGCCCCCAGTCGCTCCACCAGGAGCGTGGGAAGGGCGGGGCGAGCGGGCAGCAAGCAGCTCGAACAGCCACATGGTTTGCCTACCGTTTCCCAGGAGGGCCGAGAGGGCGTGGAAGACGAACGGGTGCCTCCACCACTGTGACAGCACCGACCACAAGCGTCGGCCTACCGAACCCCTACGTCACACCTTGCTGGGCTTCGCCAAGGACGTGCGCGAGAACCAGGACAAGCCTCCGCGCCTGGCTCCGCCCACCGCGCTCGTAGCCCCGCCCAGCCCCGCCCAGTAATGGGGGCCCACCCGTCGCACTTCCGGCGTCAGCCTCCGGACCGGCCTCGGTCGCTTTTTACTTCCCTCTCCCAGGCTTTCTTCCCCCGCCCCCATCTTCTTTAACACTGTCACGTGAGGGGCGAGCGCGGGGGCTGCTGGGATAAGTACGCCGGTGGGTCAGGGTTCGGCCTCAACATGGCGGTTCCTGTCGGGCGGCGATCAACGCTTTGCCGTCGGGAGGATTAACTGGCGATTGTTGGCGTCTCCACCTATCAGGGTGGAATGCAAGGACGCCGGGGCGAGCGCTGAGGAGCGGCGGTGACGGAGAGGGGTCGGTGGCGGGTGCCCCGGGAGCCGAGGCGGCGGCGTCTGTTCTGTTGGTCTCAAGACTTCAGTGTCGGGCCCCGCCCGGCCGAGCCGGGCCGGGCCAGGCCGGCGGGCGGCGGCAGTAGCTGCTGCAGCCGCAGGATCAGCCTCTGAGAGTGGGCAGGAGGGCGGGCGCCGCTGCTGCCTCTGCCGCGGTGATGGCCCAGTGTGTACAATCAGTGCAGGAGCTCATCCCGGACTCCTTCGTCCCCTGTGTCGCCGCGCTGTGTAGCGACGAAGCCGAGCGGCTCACTCGTCTCAATCACCTTAGCTTCGCGGAGTTGCTTAAGCCCTTCTCTCGCCTCACTTCTGAGGGTATGTGGTCTCCCCTTTTCACTGAGCTCCCGCAAATCTGGAGCCGGGAGAGGGAAGTTGGGGGCGGGCAGGGAAGAGAAGGGCGGTGTTTACATTCCGGAGCCGGTAGAGTGGCGTTGGGCTGGGGCCCCGCGGTGTCTCCGGTGGCCGCAGGAGGAGGGGCCGTGAGGTGGTCAGGACATCATGGTCCTAACCTCCAGTTTTTCTAGGCACTTCCCCGACAAGCCAGACTGTTAGGTAATTAAAAATGTGAGCCCCAGAGAAGGGCATTGAGACTGTTCTCAGCTGCCACAGGGAGGGAATTAGGAAGTTGCAAAGCAGAGCAGGGTAAGAAGATGCTCCCTGTTAGACCGATTAGGTCTTAGGGGAAGACGACGAATCATTTTTCCCTGGGAGTTAAACCGGGCTTTCAAAGTTGTCTTGAGTATTATATTCTATGCAGTGAGGTGCATCCCCTTCAAGAGTTCTGTTAAGTTATTTTACTTTTTTCTTTTGAGAATTCAAACATTTCCTTAGGTATCCAGTATTTTACTTAATCTCTCAAGAAAATAAAAAGAATTATAAAATTAATGAAACTTGCAGCAGCCTTTTTTTGCCTAATAGACGGGGAAGTAAGGACAAGTTGTAGTTAATTTAATCGAGATAGTTGGAGTTATGATTTATAGGGATGGAAAAGTCCTGAATTTTTTTTTCAGTTAAAAGTTTAATCAACGGGAGAAATATCTTTTATAGAAGACTTGCCTGTTTTCTCCAGCTTTAGATTCTTTATTAGGGAAAAGTAAGTGTAATAATAGTCAAGTGTGGTTTAACCAATATCTTTACCTGTACTTTGCAAACAGAACATAGCAAAGTATAGGTAAAGTTCTGTGTTAAGAACTTAAAAATAAAAAGGTTCTATAATAAAGCTGTGTCAAGGCAACGACCATGTTTATTTGATTATGACTTCACACAAAAAAATGCTGCGCCATAAATTTATTTATTTACATGCCACACGTGTGTATTCTTGGGGAGAATATCTCCATTATAAGTTTGCTTTTGTATTTATTATTTTTTAAAAATAAATTTATTTATTTATTTATTTTTGGCTGTGTTGGGTCTTCGTTGCTGTGCGCGGGCTTTCTCTGGTTGCGGCGAGCAGGGCCTACTCTTTGTTGCGGTGCGCGGGCTTCTCATTGCGGTGGCTTCTCTTGTAGAGCATGGGCTCTAGGCGTGCGGGCTTTAGTAGTTGTGGCTCGTGGGTTCAGTAGTTGTGGCTCACGGGCTCTAGAGCGCAGGCTCAGTGGTTGTGGCCCACGCACTTAGTTGTTCCGCGGCATATGGGATCTAACCGAGCCAGGGCTTGAACCCGTGTCCCTTGCATTGGCAGGCGGATTCTTAACCACTGCGCCACCAGGGAAGCCCTCACTTTTGTATTTAAAGGAGAGAGAGAGAGAGAGAGAGAGAGAGCGAGCGCGAGCGAGCGAGCTATCCAAAAAAGCAAAGATTGGGAACTCTTGGATTTTCTTCAGAATGTACTTTAGCCATCCATCTCATCTCCTCCAGTATTGTCCTAAAGTCAATAAAAACAACAAAGCGTGCTACATTCTTAAATTCTTAAAAGACAAAGCAGTGCGTTTGATTTTGAGCTGTGTGCTCTTTCCTGCTTTGTTAATAAAGAATAATAATGCTAACACCTATACCTACTTACGTAGCATTTGTCTTTGAGTTCTCCTTGAGTCCTAGGAAGTAGATACCGTTAATACCATTTTAAATTTGAGGACGTTGAGGCCCAGAGATGTTAACTTGTCCAGTCTTACAGGTGGGAAAGATTTAAAAACAGGCAATTTGATTCAAGACAAGGTGTCCTTAATCAAGTCATCTTATCTGCTGGTAATATTTAGAATCACCTATTCACACAAGGGAGCAGTGCTGTCCAGTAGTAACATAATGTGCATCACATGTATAACTTTTATTTAGTAGTCACATTTAAAAAGGTGAAGAGAAATGAGTGAAAGCAGTTTAAGTAATATCTTTTTTAACGCAGTATTTCCAAAATGTTGCCATTTCAACATGTAGTAAATATACAAAAATCTTAATGAGATATTTTTCATTTTTTTATTGCTAAGTCTTTGAAACTTGGTGTGCATTTTACACTTATATTACATCTCAGTTTGGACTAGATATGTTTCAAGTACTCAGTAGACACATGTAGATGGTGCCTCCTGTATTGGACAGTGCAGTGAATAGAGGCTGAAATCAGTACTCTGCTTTCCTTGTGTAGACTGCAAAAGATTTAGGGAAGGGGTATAATGAGTTGGACTTTAATAGGTAGACAGTTGGTGGAAAAGAAGAGGGTGGGCATTCCCTGTCGAGGACAGGGATGAGGTTAGAATGGTATGGGCAAAGGTATAAATTATGATTGAGTGGTTGGGGGGGAACAGTGGGAAAAGTCCCTATTGCGTACAGGATAGTAAGGGAAAATGCCTAGATAAGGAAGGATCTTGAATTCTAGGAAAGGAATTTTTGATTTCATATCTAATGGTAAATATGTGGCACTCACAGATTTCTTAAGCAAGGGTATGGAGTTTTCGGGGAGTTGGTGTGGTTTATAGGCAATTGAGTTTTTTTTTTTTAATAAAGTTTTGTGTGCTACGTAAAAACAAAAGATATCATTATTTTATTTTTCAAAATATTTTCTGTAGTACACCAGTTGTATGTTTCCTGGAAAAATTTTGTGGTCAAAGAAGTTTGCTTAATATAGCACGTGTTTGGGAGAATTAGTGTCCTTCAGCATATGGAGAGTTCTGGGAACACCTGCTGTAAAGAGACCTTTTAAAAACTTAATCCAGTATTTCCCAAATTTATTTGAACATGGAGTTGATTTTTCAGATAACTATCTTGAGCAACCAGTACTCCATGGGCAGCACATACTGGGGAATGTTGCTTCATAGTACAGTATTCAAGAAACTATATTTATATGGTAGTCTATAAAAGTAAGGTAATGGTAGAGCTGAATTTCACCCCGAAATTGAGATGTTATATGATACATAACATCACCTTTTGTGACATTATAATCTTAATGAAGCCTTAATATAATTATTTAATTCTGAACCTTTGGATTTTTTGTGTGTGATTTAAGAGCATTTCTCAGTCATTCTTAGTTTTTGCCTTTCTCTTTATTAAGTTGGTTTTGTGCTACTCCAGTGTATTACTTAACTATTGTTGTGTAACAAACAATTTGTGTAACAAATTATTCCAAAACTTAGCACCTTAAAACAAAAGCATTTATTATCTCTCAGTTTCTCAGGAATCTGGGAGTGGCTTAGCTGGACAGTTCTCTCTTGAGGTTACAGTGGAGCTGTTAGCAGGGGCTGTGGTCATCTAGGGCTGGAGGATCCGCTTCCAAGCTCACTCATATGGTTGTTGGCAAGTCTCACTTCCTCACTGGATGCTGGCCTGAGACCTCAATTCTCTGCCATGTGGGCTTCTCCATAGGTTCCCTGAATATCCCCATGACATAGCAGTTAGCTTATCCCGGAGGGAATGATCAGAACCCAAGATGGAGGCTGAACCCTTTTTTTTAAAAAAATTATTTATTTATTTATTTATTTATTTATGGCTGCGTTGGTTCTTTGTTGCTGCATGCGGGCTTTCTTTAGTTGGGTCGAGGGGGGGCTACTCTTCGTTGCGGTGCACGGGCTTCTCATTGCGGTGGCTTCTCTTGTTGTGGAGCACGGGCTCTAGGCATGTGGTCTTCAGTAGTTGTGGCACGCGGGCTCAGTAGTTGTGGCTTGCAGGCTCTAGAGCGCAGGCTCTGTAGTTGTGGCGCATGGGCTTAGTTGCTCTGCGGCATGTGGGATCCTCCCGGACCAAGGCTCGAACCCGTGTCCCCTGCACTGGTAGGCGGATTCTTAACCACCGTGCCACCAGGGGAGCCCTGAACTCTTACAACCGTATCTCAGAAGTAGTATACCATTGTTTTTGCTGTGTTCCATTGGTCACACATACCAGTCCTGGGATGTGGGAGGGGACTCCACCAGAGTATATACCAGGAAATAACCGGGATCATTGGGTGCCATTTCAGAGTCTGGCTGCCACACATAATAACTCATTTCTGGATTATTAGTAAGATTACCCAGTAACTAATAACGTAATAACTGGTTAACCCGTTCTGAATATAGGGCTCAACTAGGATAACCTTTTTGTGTTAACTCTTACGGATACTAGAGTCAATTTAAAATTTCAAAAGAGGTTTAATACACACATGGCTACTTATGTTGTTTGACAATTACGGATCAACCCTTCAAGGAAACTACTTGTATAGTACGTACTAAAAATATCAGAAATGTACCATAGTATTTTTGTGTTTTTTGGTCTCTGTTTCATAGTTAGACCAGCTGAGAAGTTTCATTAGGGAGAGAGGCCTGCATGTTTATTTAAATAATTTAGAAAACAAACAATTACAGATGGATGCAGAGAATACAAGAAACATCCAGGTCCTCATTACCTAGAGCCAATGAATCTTGTCATATTTGCTTTGTATCTTTTCCTTTCCTTTAAAAAGAAACATTATAGATAGAGTTGAATTCACCTTTTTACCCTTCCTCAGTCCCATTTCTTTCCTTCTTTCATCATAGGTAATCATTATAATGGCATTTGCCTGTATACTTTATGTACATATATTTAGTTTTGCAATACAAGTACACATATTCATGCCACGTGTATTTTAAAAAGATTTTTGTCTTATGTTTTTTAATTAAAGATTTAGAAGTCAACAGAACACACAGGAAATTTAGGAAGACAGTTTTTTGTTTTTGTTTTTTTTTTGTGGTACGCAGGCCTCTCACTGTTGTGGTCTCTCCCGTTGCGGAGCACAGGCTCCGGATGCGCAGGCTCAGCGGCCATGGCTCACCGGGCCTAGCCTCTCTGCAGCATGTGGGATCTTCCCGGACCGGGGCACGCACCCGTGTCCCCTGCACAGGCAGGCGGACTCTCAACCACTGCGCCACCAGGGAAGCCCAGGGAGACAGTTTTTAACAGATGTAACTTTATTTAAAATGTAGGCGGGCTTGAGCTTAAAAGTTTGGTATAAAGAATTTTCCATTGGCGAAAATAATGTCAGTTTTTACTGGGTAGGTACCCAGAGTCAGTTTTCCAAAAAGTGCCTCGTTTTTGTATATGATCCATGATGTACTTGAAATAGAGTATGTTGTACATGCTGCCTCCATCTTAACTATACAGTCATGTGTCAGGCTTGTGCTGAGTGCTTTACACTTACTATGTCTTCTAAGAATATCTCACCTAAATCCTTCAAATAACCTTGTGAAGTACGTTACTTTCTTTATATGTTATAGATGAAGAAATTGAGCATGGGAAAGTTTAAAAGCTGTTTAGGGTAACCCAGTTAATAAGTGGTGGGTTGGAATTTCAAATAAAGTCTGACTCCAAAAGTTGGGTCCTTAATACAGTGGACTGCTTTTTTTAAATTTTTATTTATTTTTATTTATTTATTTTTTTTGCGGTACGCGGGCCTCTCACCGTTGTGGCCTCTCCCGTTGCGGAGCACAGGCTTCGGACGCGCTGGCTCAGCGGCCATGGCTCACAAGCCCAGCCGCTCTGCGGCATGTGGGATCTTCCCGGACCGGGGCACGAACCCGTGTTCCCTGCATCGGCAGGCGGACTCCCAACCACTGCACCACCAGGGAAGCCCAATACAGTGGACTGCTTCTTATAGTACCATGGCAACTAATCATCTTGTCTTATATTTATGAGAAAAAAAATGCTCACATTTCCTTCTGTGCACCGTGGACACTGTCTTGCTACCGTCGCCTGAGAACCTGTTCCTTGACCTTGAAGCCCTGAACCAGTGGTTATAAATCCCATAGACTGAGCCAAGGCAGAGAGGAGGCAGGAGGTATTGGGTTAGGAGAAGGGATCTGGGCATTGTTTTTTTCTTTCTTTCTTTCTTTCTTTTTCATAGACTTTATTTGTTAGAGCAGTTTTAGGTTCACAGCAAGACTGAACAGAAAATACAGAGAGTTCTCATATACCTCCTTTTCCAACACACGCACAGCCTCCCCCCACTGTCAACATCCCGCACCAGAGCGGCATTGATTTTTATGATACTAGAATAGGGGCTGAGAATGCAGGCATCGCTATCGGAGGAGCAGAGAAAGCCTGCATGCAGTATTTAATTCCCTTTCTTCCCTTTTACTATTTTCAATGTTGATACCATAGACCTCACACTGCCGTGGACCAGCCTTAGGGTGAGGTGAGAATTAGACACTTGGTATGGATCGTAGTTGGTCCCTGGCAACTCCAACATAAGAGGAAGGAAGGACCTAGAGTAGAGTAGTTGTGAGCAGTAGCATTGCGGGAGAGGAAGGTTAGACTGTTTAGCTAGCCCTTTTGGTGTATAATGGAATGTTGTAAGTCAGTTGTATTCTCGAAGACTGTTCCACTTGGAATTTCTGGTTTCCAAATTGAGCATCCTCTATAAACCATTAACCCATTTTTTTATTGTTGTAATAGTTGGCCTGTTACGCTTTGTATAGAAATAATTTCAAGTTTTTTTCTTTTTTCTTTTTAAGTTCATATGAGAGATCCCAATAATCAGCTTCACGTAATCAAAAACTTGAAGATAGCAGTAAGCAACATTATCACCCAACCACCTCAGCCTGGAGCGATTCGGAAGCTTTTGAATGATGTTGTTTCTGGCAGTCAGCCTGCAGAAGGATTAGTAGCTAATGTGATTACGGCAGGAGATTACGACCTCAACATCAGTGGTATGTAATAAGGTTTATTATTATTTTTAAAATGATGTTTTCTTTTTATTAGAAAAGGTAATTCTATAACTTGGAAATCATTCAACACTTAAGTGATTGCTGAGTGCTAGAGCCTGGAAATACAATGTTGAAAAAAAAAGTCCTTGCTTTTAAGGAGGTTACAGTCAAGTAAGCAGGCAGCCATTCAAATAACTATGAATTATGTGATTTCACTTTACTTTTTCATAATGAAAAATTTTTTTTGTAGTTCTAATTGTAAAGTTAGTACAGGCTCCTTGAGGGCAGGAACTATGGCTCTTTATTTTATTCCTAGTATCTAAAGTAATGCCTAGATCATAAGCATAATAAATATTTCTTGAATGAAACAACTGACGGTAGATAAAACTATTCTTTTGTGACATTAAGTAATACTATGATTACATAAAAAGCATTAAGTTTATTATATTTTTTATCTTAGCGCTAAGTGGAGGAAATGTTTATGATATATAAATAAATATTTGATCTTAATCTGATTTGAATGGTAAATGTTTTCATAATAGGATAGGTAGGTAAAATTATGTAATACTATGTAAAGTGAGTTAGCAGTGGTTGGTGTGACTCTTTTCCAGTATGAAAAATACTTAATGGGGAGACATGGGATAGATTTTTAGAGGGGAAAGATTAAAAGTACATCATCTGGGAGTTCCCTGGCAGTCCAGTGGTTAGGGCAGTGCGCTTCCATTGCGGGGGAGCACGGGTTCGATCTAAGATCCCGCATGCTGCGTAGTGCGGCCAAAAAAAAAAAGAAGTACATCATCTAATTAGGATATTTTAGCAGCCTAATAAAATAATCTTCTTAGATCAGTATAGCTCATAATCTATTACTTTAACACCTCCTAATTGCATATTTAAAGATTTTCCCAAACATACAAAGAGAAGTTAAGTGGCATGTTTTAAATGCTGAAGTTAGTTGGTTGCACTTGTATGGTTAGAAATATCTGTAGATTTATTTTGTTTAAATGTTTATAATTTTTCTTCTTTCTTTGACATTTTAATTCCAGCAAGGCAAGTTAACTAAGACTAAGTTTAGAAGATTATGGTTATCTTTGTAAATCAAAAGAATCCATTTTCAGGATACATATTTTAAGCAGTTCCTGGCATAACATGTTTTCAACATGAGGCAAAATTTGCAGATTTCTGGGAGAAAGCGGTGGAATTTGAACTATTTCTGTCATCAATGGAAAATTCATGTTGAGATGTGAAGGGCAATGAATCAAGGGCCAGAGTTATCCAGTAGTTAATTGGATAACTTGAATAAGTCACTTATTCAGAATCCGTTTTATTCTCTGAAAACAAGAGGAATTGGCTGGATTACGTCTTAAGGCCTCTTCTAGACTGTTAATCTTGTGATTCTATTTTATAGGGACTTTAACATTTTTATTATACATGCAACAAATATTTATTGATTTCCTACTGTATGCTTTGCATTGAGATCAGAGATGAATGAGATGCTATATATAACTTCATATATTAGTCATATATCTGGTCAATAATTATAATACATTCGAATTTATAGTATCTTAAAATGACAATACGTTGTAATAGAGATATGGTATATCCAATATGCCAAAGTGCTGAGGGGCACAGAGAGAAGGATTAACTTTAAAAAAAAATTATCTTTTTCTATACTGAAAATATTTTCCTAACCTCCAAAGCTTATATACCTTTTACTTAAAAAATTTTTTTAATTTATCAGAATGATATATACATAGAGACATAATGCTAAAAAGACTTGTGAGGAACAAGCAACAGTTGATCTGCTCTCTGCACCCCTGCCCCACCAACTCTTTTCTCTGGTATTCATTTCGTGTTTCTAAGTAATATTTTTATATGACTATTTATGGCCTAATTAAAATTTTTATTTATTGATTTCTCATTATAATTGATGAAGATTTAGCTTAATTACTCCCCTTCCTCCATCTCCCTAATGCACTCTTCATAATTTTTTATTAATACTCACTGTTTACAGTACTGTGACTGAGTATTCACTTCTTCATTGCTGAGCCGAATGTTGGACTTTCAGTTCATTCTTACACAGCTCTTGTTTTTTTTTTTTTTTTCAGTATTTAGTAATTGCCTTTTTAAAAACAATTTGCCCAGAGTTCTTTGTATTTTTTACTAGTCCCTCAAACTTCTAATAGCCTCTCACTCAGTAAGATTTTCCCCTTGACAGATTAATTTATGAGATAATCCATTTATTAAGATCTCCTTCCTGAAGTCTTCTCTCTTTCTACTCCAGGCATTCTCAATGGGGAATGATACCATCCGTCAGGGGGGGTGAAAATTTGGTACCTGGGGAGCAAAAATATTAGATATTATAATGGTTTGTGGCTCTCCAAAGGACCACAGTCTGTAAATGGATACACAGTATATATATATCTAAGTATGTAAGAATATTTTTAAGTATTCTTTGGGGAGAATGATCAATCAGAAAAATGTCTAAAAAGGCTCATGGGGGGAGATAATGAAATAAAAGTTTCAAAACACTGTTCTACTCAGTTGTGGTCTAGTTGCTTTCCAAGGCCTGCTCCACTGCTGCCTTTCTGGAGATTTCTTTCCCTTTTCTGTAGCCTCTCATTCATATCTTTTTTGGTGTATTTTGTTGATTTGGTGTAGGACATCTCCAGCAGCTTCCTGAGAAAAGTTGTGTGGAAGGTAAAAAAATTTTTTTTGGGGGGGGGAGGTAAAATTTTTGAGGAATGAATGTCTGAAAAGGTTATTAGTAAATTGTTGTTGGCTTCTTTTAAGTCTTTAAGTTTTCTTCTATCCTATGCTTTTTCTTTCATTTGTATTATTTTTGAGTTTGTTTTGTTCTCTTTTTCATGTTGGAAACTTTCCTTAAATGTCTGGTGAGCCTTTGGCATTATTTTCTATTTCAAATTGAGGTATTATAACCCTGATCGGGCATAAAAAAGTTTGTCGTCTTGTGGACTTCTTTATTGGGTGGTAAGGCTGTGAATAGGCGTGAGAGTTGCCCAGTTTTTATTACTCACAGTTCCTTTTTTTTTTTTGGCCGCACTGCGCAGCCTGCGAGATCCCAGTTCCGCGAACAGGGATTGAACCCGCTCCCCCTGCATTGGAAGCTCGAAGTCTTAACCACTGGACCACCAAGGAAGTCCCTTCTCACTATGAATTATTTGGGGCCATTTAATTATCTTTAGAGAAAGATTCTCAAATCCAATGTCTGGTTGCCTGTATATTAGGGATTGGCGTATTTATTTTTTGATAGTCTGTTAAAGTGGTTTGGTATAGATAGTTTATAGGAACAATGTGGTCATGATTTGGTTGTGAGAAATTTTATCTAATTATATTACATTCTCAGGTCCCTGCCAACATCTCCACATAAGGAAAGATTCAGTGCCATTTGCTTTTAAAAGTGGTTGGAGGCATTACTATAGCTGAACTCCTTAGGCAGATTTTAAAAAAGAATTCCAAGTGGTTAGGACAAATTACAGAAGAAAACAATTTCTTCAGGTTCTTTCCCTGCTACTTAAGGCACCTCCCTTTAGCTTTATTTTTATGTTGGTCTTGAAGACTGGGAATGTGATATGAAGGACTGAATTCATTTTAATAAGATTCTGTTATAACAGAATACTTCTCTTTGGAGATATGAGAGTGGTTTTATCCATTGTAAATAAGATTAATTCTCTGTTTGTCTAGAAATACGCTTCTAGTTTTTACAATTAATGTGAGTCATCATACTTTTCATGCATTCTATTTATGAAATACATGTTAGATATTTACCTCATAAGCTTGGCTTAACAGTGCCATGTTTTCTTCATCAGATTGGTCAATTAAAGCTAGTGTTCCTGGGGCTTCCCTAGTGGCGCAGTGGTTGAGAGTCCGCCTGCCGATGCAGGGGACGCGGGTTCGTGCCCCGGTCTGGGAAGATCCCACATGCCACGGAGTGGCTAGGCCCGTGAGCCATGGCCGCTGAGCCTGCGCGTCCGGAGCCTGTGCTCCACAGCAGGAGAGGGCACAACAGTGAGAGGCCCGCGTACCGCAAAATAATAATAATAATAAATAAATAAAAAAAAAAAAAAAAAAAAAAGCTAGTGTTCCTTAGTACAGTAATTGGAAAGACACAATGATGGAATTGAAAGAATCTTCATTATATACAGTTATTTCCAGTGGTGGTCTGTTCCAGATTGTTTACACTCCACTCCTTGCCTATTATCTTTTTTTCCATTTAGCTACTACTATTATTAGCATTTCTGTCTAATTTTTCTAAAACGGAGTTAACTTTTATCTATCCTATCATCTACTATCTATTGTGTTTACTTTTTTTTTTTAAGGCAATTAAAAATTTTTTTTCAAATTTTATTATTTGGCTGCGTTGGGTCTTAGTTGCAGCACATGAGATCTTTGTTGCAGCACGCGGGATCTTTTGTTGTGGTGTGCAGGCTCAGTAGTTGTGCTGTGTGTGCTTAGTTGCCCCGCGACACGTGGTATCTTAGTTCCACAACCAGGGATGGAACCCGCATCCCCTGCATTGGAAGGCGGATTCTTACCCACTGGACCACCAGGGAAGTCCCTATTGTGTTTACTCTTCTTTTGTTTTTAATATAAATTTGCTTATTTATTTATTTATATTTGGCTGTGTTGAGTCTTCGTTGCTGCGTTCGGGCTTTCTCTAGTTGCGGCGAGTGGGGGTCACTCTTCGTTGTGGTGTGTGGGCTTCTTATTGCGGTGGCTTCTTTTGTTGCGGAGCATGGGCTCTAGGTGCGCGGGCTTCAGTAGTTGTGGTGCGCTGGCTCAGTAGTTGTGGTTCGCAGGCTCTAGAGTGCAGGCTTAGTAGTTGTGGCGCACGGACTTAGTTACTCCGCAGCATGTGGGATCTTCCCGGACCAGGTTCGAACCCATGTCCCCTGCATTGTCAGGTGGATTCTTAACCACTGTGCCAT
Source organism: Mesoplodon mirus (assembly GCF_964341445.2). Taxonomy (NCBI): domain Eukaryota; kingdom Metazoa; phylum Chordata; class Mammalia; order Artiodactyla; family Ziphiidae; genus Mesoplodon; species Mesoplodon mirus. The sequence goes on along the minus strand of NC_138989.1, from coordinate 47,075,701 downwards.
CAGGGAAGCCAGACATATAGCATTTTAGACTAACACTGTCTAATAGAAATATGTAAGCCATTTACATTATTTTCAGTGTTCTGTAGCTACAATAAAGAATGTAAAAATAGGGCATTCCCTAGTGGTCCAGTGGTTAGGACTCTGCGCTTTCACTGCCGAGCACCCAGGTTCAATCCCTGTAGGCGAACTAGATCCCACAAGCTGTGCATTGTGGCCAAAAAAAAAACCCCACAATGTAAAAAGAAACCGGTGAAATTAATTTTAATAATATATTTAATTTAATTCCAGTTTATATATATATATATACACACACAAAAATATTATCATTTCAAATGTAATAAATGGAAAATTTTATCCTTTTTTTGTATTGTCTTAGAAATCTTACGTGTATTTTACGCCTATAGCACACCTCAGTCAGACAAGCTACATTTCAGGTGCCCACTAGCCACATGTGGCTAGTGGCTACCTACTTTATTAGACTCTGATGACAATGGTGAAATTTATCATATACAGAAATCCCAGTCTGTGAGTCTTCAGATGACAGTATCCAGGACAATTTTTCTCAAGCTCAAGAACTGATGAGTGAACAATGTATTTCTAAGAACAAAAAGAAAATATAGTATTTTCATCCAGCTAATCACTAATTTAACAGGAAAGACTTCACACAATATTTTGAGATGATAACCTAGACCCTCCCATTTTGTTAAAGGACATGTGACTGTATTCTTTCATCTTTTATGATGTTTGTGTAACAAAATTTACTTGATACAGTTTGTAAGTGGACAAATGCTGAAAGCAGGTATGTGTATGAAGGTAATCTGAAAGAATTAGATGATGTAGAATAAAAAATTTATTAGCTTGATCGTTCTGTTTGCTGTTTAGAAGTCTAAAGAATGAAAACGTTTTGCAGTGATGGAGCAAATAGAGTGACCTTTTTCTTTTCAGTGAATATGAGCCATCACATTTTTCCAAAATATTGCACCTTGACTATGCAAGTGCAAGAAGAACCAGAAGTAATGATAAACTAGAAGTTGTTAGAGATGTGTTTGAATCTGGAATTGGTATTTACATGATGAATGTGTTCTAGGTTTGTGCATGATAGTTGATGAACAGTTAGTTGCATTTAAAAAACGTTGCCCAACTGAGGCATGTATCTTTAAAACGGGGAATATATGGAATACAATTTGAGTTTGCTTTACTAAAATTTATTAAAAAGTTTGGTATGGTTTTAGTCTTAATTCTGTAAATAATTTGTAAAATGAATTAAAAAATACAATAAAGTATCAAGGGTCAGTTAGATACAGATAGTAAATGCAGTGACTATTTTTCCTGATATACTGAGGGTTAAAAGGAATATAGTTTCAATAAAGGACAACCTGTTTTAAAAAGTCTTCTCCTGTGGTATGTGAGAAATTTAATAATTGGGCATAAGTAATCATGACTCTCATCTCTTTAGAATACTTTGATTTTTGCTGATTTTTCTGAAAATACTTGATTAGAAATATTCTCTTCAAGGATAGTTCTCAAGGTTGTTGTTAAAATACAAGGTTAGTATTCCTTAGCTCTTCATATTATTTAAGATTTGATTTGCAAAATGCTCATAAATGTTATATGAGTTCTGGTTTTAGTTTGTTGGTGCTTTTGTAGTCTAAGATACTCTGAATTAAACCATATATTCTGATAATCACTGTGTTGTCAAGTATTTTTGACCTTGAAACTGTATTTTAAAGAATTAAATAATTATACAGCATCTAATTACCTGATTTCTTTTCCTTACTTGAATATTTTCATTCTGAAATATACAAAGCTTTGGTACTACTGTTTATCTAAAGTTATAATCAAGTGACAACATTGTGTGGAATTTGTAATATTTCTTAGTGCTTTTTTGTTTAGTGTGAATGGTGGTTCTCAGGTACTTTCAACTTTTGTGAATGATTAGAAAGGGAAAATATGTGATTTACAGGTGACATTTATGTTTAGGGTAGTCAGTCTTTTTCACTGGCAGATTTGGGATTTCTAATGATAGTATTTGGTTTCAGTGGAAGGAGGACCAGAGTTGCTCTAGGTCTTGCTCACTGCCGGCAGCCCTTGTTAGATATGTATTGGAACACTAGTAACTCTGTGTCCGAAGCTACTGGCACTAAGAAGGGAACAAAGAAGAAATGGGGAGAGAGAGAGGGCTGCATTTTGTGAGTGTGAGTGGAGGATGTAGAGCATTATGTTGTTTTTCAGCTCTTAGCTGCCTTCCTTACCCTTCTTACCAAGGGAAAAGTACATTCTGCATAGGGAAACTTGAACTGGTAGGATAACATGGTTGCTGTTTCAATTCCAACCAAAGAACATGTAGAGATGGAAAGGAGTATGAGCAAAATACCGATTTCATCCCAAAATAAGTACAAGAGAATTTTTAAGGGAAGAGAATTGTCACTAAATGTTAGTCTTTTGTTAATATTAAAAAAATAATAAACTTTTTTTTTCTACTTTCTTCAAAAATGTCACTAGAAACAGCAAAAAAGAAAGATGCCCTAGACTTATTGACATGTAAGAAAAATAAAGGGAGACTTCTAGCCCTTCAAGGAAACATGTGGCCGAGGGAAAAACTTAACTCATCAACCTGAATGTGACCCACCTGAAGGATAAAACCCACTTCTGCCATATACATTTAGAAGATTTTCCTGTGCTCCTTATATTCTTTGTTGAGTACCGAGTGTTTTCTTGCACCAGTATTTAGAAAGTATTATTTCCGTTTAAGAACTCCTACATGTGTGTACTTGCTTTTTTTCTTTTTAATTTTAGTTATGTAGACATTTATATTGTTCCAAAGTCAAAACTGTGAAACAAGGTACATTTACAGAGGTCTAGCTTCTGTTCAGTCCCTTACCCTTTCTCATCTGTTCTTTCTTCTTTCTCTTACACATGATGGCATTTGTTGGTGGCATTTATCCTTCTGTTATTTCTCTTTGACAGTATAAGCTAATACATGTGTGGCTTTCTGTATCTTCTTCCCTTTCACAAAAATGTATACTTTTCTGCTGTTGCCTTTTTTCACTTAATGTATCCTGGGAGCACTTCATAGTAATATATATAGATTTTCCCCTTTCTCTTAAAGCTGCCTCCATTTAATGTCCCCCCCGATGGACATGTAGGTTTTCTAGTCTTTTATTCCAGATAGTGTTGCAATGGATTTGGAAGACCTAATTTGTTTATTCAGAACTCCCCAGCCCACCGTGAAACAAACCCCTTTTCATATGTCTACATTTTATATGTCTACGTATGTCTTCATGTGTCTACATATGTCTACAACTTACTGTTATTTGTTAATTTGTTAATAATTTGTTAATGTTGCATCATTGAAGCAACAAACAGAAAAATAATCAAAGCTGATAAAGTCATTTCCCCCATCTGTGGAGATTGCTTCTTCTTTAAAAATTTCATTATCTAATCTTTATATTTTCTTGGCATTGGTATTAAATGAAAATTAATACTAATTTTCAAGATAGAGACTAATTTTGATTCATTTGGGGGGGGAGATATATTTACTGGTTGGTAAGAAAATTGCTTTCCTGTTTTAACAGACTAATCCTTGTCATTCATTCTCCAATTTTTGCCACTTTTCATATATATTGTACTGTTTCTGGGAATGTTTTTCCTCTTTTATAGCAATGAACATGAGATTTTTGTAATAGCCCTCCTAAACAATATGTGGGTTATTCTCATAGGCATTTCTTGCAACTAAAGTTTTTCTGTATATATGGCACCAGGTTGGATATGCTATTCGGTCAAAATGAATAGCTTTTTTTCTTCAACCTTCCCAGTCGTTTAATGTAGTATTATAATGTAAACAAAAAATATACTTGCTGTGTTTTCAGTGATTCTAAGAATAAGACAAAAAAGTACACAAGGTTTTATAGTCAGCATAAGTAAATAGGAATGGTGTATCCTTTTAGTAAAACTGATTTAGATAATCTGCTTAAACCTAATGAAATGACTAAGTTTAACTAAATTTAAATTTTTAACATTAGAATAGTTTTGTTTTTTTTTTTGTGGTACTCGGGCCTCTCACTGTTGTGGCCTCTCCCGTTGCGGAGCACAGGCTCCGGATGCGCAGGCTCAGCGGCCATGGCTCATGGGCCCAGCTGCTCCGCGGCATGCGAGACCTTCCCGGATCGGGGCACGAACCCGTGTCCCCTGCATCGGCAGGCAGACTCTCAACCACTGCGCCACCAGGGCAGCCCTAGAATAGTTTTAATGTAAAATGCTTAGCATGGAGCAAGAGAGATTTGAAATTTTAAGAATCACATCATATACATGTATACAAAAAGTGAAAACACACGTCTTTGTATTTGATTATAAGGTAAGTATGCTTTGAAATTCCATTTGAAGAGGTTTAGTTGCTATCATACGCAAGTAATCAAATTATAAAGTAGGGTTTGTCAGCCTCACCACTGTTGACATTTTGAACAAATAGTTCTTTGCTGGGGTCGGGGGGTGCTGTCTTGTTCTCCCCATTGTAGGCTGTACTGCATCATTCCATCATTCCTGACCTATTTCCCTAGATGCCAGTAGCACCCCCTCCCTATCCCTGGTTGTGACAGCTCAGAGTATCTCCTGACATTGCCAAATGTTTACTGGGGGTCACGATCACTCTTGGTTGAGAACCACTGTTGGGAAATAATACCATTTATATAAAGGAGCTACTTACGACAACATGACTAGTGGCAGGGATATAAAACTTTAGTTCTAAAATCTGTTTATTCATGTAGCTAACATTGAAAGCATTAATAAGTAAGCTGTGGGATCATTGGGTAGGTTTAGGAATAGGTCAGTTTTATTTTTGCAAATATATATACTGCCATTTATGAATATATTTGTGTGTGTGGCTTATACGCATACATTACATATGTATCTTAAAGCAAAAGTGAAAAATGCTTGTGTATTGCTAGAAATGATGTTTCATACCTTTTAGGAAAATGGACTTGAAATTTTGTCTGTTGTAAACGGATTCTACTGAGGAATTTTAACTGGTTTATTTATTGTTAATTTTAGCTACTACTCCATGGTTTGAGTCTTACAGAGAGACCTTTCTTCAATCGATGCCAGCATCAGATCATGAATTTCTGAACCACTATTTAGCATGTATCCTTTGACTTTTATGTTCTTTTAAAATCAAATGTTTTGGAAGTTATTAATCTCAGAAAGAGTTATATGAAGGCAAAATTGTTGAGAGGATATAGAGATGGAGAAATTATTGATGATGCTACAAGTTTTATTGCTGTCTTTGTTAAATGGCATCCTAGATACAAGACTGGTGTAACTAATTTTTGATTAAAAAATAAGAATACTAAGGACTTGCTTATTTTTCTTTATCACCCAACTTGATTATTTCATGCTTAATATGTTTTTAAGCTATTTTAGAAAGAAAAAAAGTAAACTGTCAGTGTTAACTGCTTTTGATGATTGCCTCAAAATTAATTGCTTATGCAAAAGCTCATATTTAAAAACAGTTATCCATTTTTTTAGTAATCTGTTTTATAGCTATTAACCTACTTTGACAGTTATGACTTTCATTTTCTTAATGCAGTTACAGTGAAAAGTTGAGATGGGATAGAATATGAGATCACAGTGAGATGGAATGGAGAGATGCAAGATTCAGCAGAATTTTTCATTATGTTGATAGTTGCACAATTTTCATATTGTCCATTTTCATTTTCATGGATTTCCTTATTACATATATAAATGATCTAAAAAACTACCAACAAAATAGCTTTACTATTTAGAACCTTGAATTACTTAGAAATGTTGAAGAAATTATCAATGTTTTATGCTTGCAGGAAAACCTGTAAAATCAGATTTTTATAGCTCAAAAAATATCTCCCTAAAGTTTATATTAATAGGATAATATTTATTATTGTGATAAGTGATAATTACCTTAATATGATTTACAAGGTATGTTGGTGACGTCGTCTAGTGAAGCTGAACCTATGGAACAGTTTTCAAAGTTGTCACATGAACAGCATCGAATTCAGCACAACAATGATTATTCCTACCCCAAGTGGTTTATACCAAATACACTTAAATATTATGTACTTTTGCATGATGTAAGTGCAGGAGATGAACAGAGGTAAGCTTTTTTATTTTTTAAATTTTAAATAACTTCCTGTTAAATGAGTTAATGTTAATTTGGACATGGCTTAAGTTTTTGATATGTTTTTCATCCAAGAAAGTAAAAATTCATTAATAAAACATTTAACTATATCTCTTATTTGAGTTATATTCAACAGCTACATCATTTTATGTTAGATTTCATATGCTTACCCTAAATTTTCTTTCAATGTATATCTCTATTGTAATCTTTGTTCACAAGTGCTTGCCATTTTATACCTATAGATCTTCACTGTTATTTCTTACTTTGTATAATATTATTTCTCATTTTTTTCTCTTTTCTCTTTCCCAGTTTTTCTCTGATTTTTCACTTCCTGGCTTATAGGCACTGCTTTTTTCACTCTTCACTTTCTCATCACTTTATATTTTTAGCCTTAATGTTTTTCACAGTCTGAGAAACATCCAAGCACTTCTTTCTTATGTTCCCTTTAATGTTCATTATTAGTGATTTGCCATAGTCCTTTTATCTTTGGGATAAGAGAATAAATATCTTTAAAGATGAGTTCTTGAAAAATAAGATAATATTAAAACAATTTTACTTTTGTAGCTTTGCAGTTTATTTTGAATTTTGGTTCAGGATGTGGATCAAATTAATCTGTTGTTTCAAACTGTTATTCTGATATCTCAATGCTGTTTAGGATATGCAATTAAATAATTATTTCTTGCCCTTGTTATGAGCACAATCCATCATTTTAAAATAAATTTTCCTCTGTAAGACCACAGAATTGTTCTGAGGGTTACTAATCTTTAGGATTTTTTTGACATCATAAACAATCTGTAGCCTATTGGATAAAGTGTACTATATAAATAGAAATAATTTGAACTGGCTATTAAAATTAGTTTCTATCATTTGAATATGGTATATATCTTCCATATTGGATGGTTATAACTTGGATATTTAAGTGATAATTGCAGTATTAGATCAGTGGTTCTTATGCTTAGCAGTGTCATTGGTAAAGCAAGTAGACATTTAGTTTATTGTACTTGAGTGTATATACATACATGTATACTTATATCTGTGTTTATACAAATTTATAACTATTTTATTTATCCAGCCTTCATTTTATAGTGTGTAATATGATTTAATTATTTGTTAGGCTTGTTATTTGTATAGTATTAGCTTCTGCATTTGAATGTGATATAGGATTATCCATGTGCTTTTTGGCACCAGATGGCTGATTGGTTAAAAAAAAAAAGCTATTTAAATTAGGTTAGCTCTATGTACCAAAATTTCATTTTCCATCAGAATGTACTCTTTGATTCTTAGGCTGACTTATCATTTGAATTATCTTCTCTCCCACTAACTAGCAAGTCTAGTTAACTAAAAGTAAGGAAATCAACTGCTTTTTGTTGTATCTGAGATTAGCTCATGGATCCAGCTATTATAAATTTTGCAAGAGAAAGGGTGGATTTTTATATAATAAATATTTTGGCCGCTTTTCTTGCGTTTTCCCTTTTTACTTCCTCTGAACTGTGTCCCTTTGGAAACTCTAGCAGTGAAAGCTGATTTTTTGGGGGGTGCCCTACTCTTTTTTGTTAGCACTTACATTTTTTTGATAAATGTCTGTTCTCTAAGACAGACGTTCGCAAAGTTGTATTTCCTGAAGACTAGTTCCCATAGTTGAAAGAGTTTCTGATCTATAAGTTTGAAGCCACTCTTTGGAAAATCACAGTACATGTTAGCAAATGGAAGGCTCTGAGGTGGTCTGCTGCAAAAGAGACTGGTTGGCTTGCTTACTGTAGTTCCCCAAACTAGTTTGACCACCAAAACTTTCTGTTTGACTAACATAAGAGTATCTTGCAAAATTTTATTCCATGACGCATACTTTGGTAACTGTGCTTTAAGGTGATAACCAAGCTAGCTGAATTTCAGTTAGGATCATGAACTTTTTGTTTTTAAATTATTCTACCTCTAACGTTTTGTTCTGTCTTTTTTGGGGACTATTTTTTCATGGTTTTTGTATTATTTTAATATTTATTATTGCCTAAGGTCCGCTCCCCATTGGCTACAAACTTTTCCATTTTTTATTTTAGAGCTGAATCAATTTATGAAGAAATGAAACAGAAATATGGAACTCAGGGTTGCTATTTACTTAAAATTAATTCTCGAACACCTAATCGAGCATCAGATGAACAGATACCAGATCCTTGGAGTCAGTATCTCCAGAAAAATAGTATTCAAAACCAGGTATATGTAAAAAACAACAATGAAGCAAACTACAAAAGCTGTATTTCAGTTTTATGGCTAATGGTATCACTGTAGAATTTGTAGAATTACTAATAGTTATTTTGTGGAATCTGGCTAGTTTTGATCCATCAGTATGTGAGCTCTTAAGTCAGTAGTTCGGAAGCTGTTTTTAACTAACTGCAGTAATCCCTTATGTGTATACCTTTCAGATATATAATATCAGTGTTAATTGATTGTTTTCTTAAAAGATGAAAAGTGGGGACTTCTCTGGCAGTCCAGTGGTTAAAACTCCACGCTTCCACTGCAGGGGGCGTGGGTTTGATCCCTGCTCCGGGAACTAAGATCCCATCCTGCATGACGTGCGGCGCAGCCAAAAGAAAAAAAAATGATGAAAAGTGAATTATACATTAAGAATTGAATTAGATTGACTAAACATGTAGAGAATAGAATTTTTGGCTTGTACATTTAATTCATTATGAATGCTTACAGTCAATTCTTTATTATCCGCATGCTCTGGGGTTGCCTTCCTTCCATTTTCAACATGCTGTTCTTATGGCCACCTTTTGGAGCTTATACTTTTTAGGTGGGTGGGCTTTTTTCCCTAACTTTCCTCTGATTTTCTTTTCTTTTGAATTTCCAGGAAGTTTTGTTTCTTCCTAATCAACTCTTCTAATATAGAGTTCTAGACTAATGTTAATTGTTGTCTGTTGGCTAATGAGTGTGGGTGTAAGGTTTCACATCCTGTCCAACTTTTAAGGTAGAATTTTATGCCACTTGGTAGTGGTCAAATGCCAAGTTCCTATGCTTAGTTCAGATAATCAAGAGTTGACTGTTTTTTGTTTACAAAGAGGATTTCTTAAGTAAATGGAAAATATATTTATATTTTGTACAGTTACACTACATTATGTGCTTGATGTGATATTATTTTAAGAAATATGAATTAGAAAGTTCATGTAGTTTTTGATGTTCTAATATAAATATTGTTTAATAATCTGTTTATTTGCCTTACTTTTCTTTCTTATATATGGAATTTTTAATCCAGTTTTACTCACTTTAATATTGAGATGATTGTTGACCTTCTTTAAGATAACGCTGAGGAAAGTTGTCTGAGAGAAAAGAACCAGTTGGATGTGGAGGAACTTTAAATGGTGTTTCAGGGCCACACTCTGAATAGGAATAGTGTTGAAATATTCAATTTAGAATCCAGCCATCTTAGGTTGGGAAAGGGAACATAATAAGTCAGATTGTCTGGTTGGAGAACTTCTAATAGAAGACAGAGCTATAGAAATTCTACAGCTTAGAATCCTAGAAGCCCAGGATTGAAGGATAGTTTAAAGGCTGTCAAATCCAACCCCTGTTCTAATGCTTTAATTTCCTTTAAACCTATAAATGACCTCATCTAGTAAAAGTACTCATTGTCTTCTCAGGTGACCTGTTCCATGTCTGAGCAGCTTGAGGATCAACCAGAATTTTTCTCCCTTTGCTTGTACTCAATCTTATAGGGACCATATCAGTTTTCCATTAAGACAACTTTCAAATTATAAAAGATAGCTCTCATGTCTTTTAAAATATTTTTCTAGGCTAAATATACTGTTTTTTCAACTCTTTCTTAAATGTTGTTTTTAGACTGTTTCTTGTTCTGACCACGTTCTTCTTATTAAGTTCTAGTTTATATATTTTTCTCAAAGTCTGGCACTCAGAATAATACCTCATAGTATTGGTCTCATGGAGTAGTCTGGGTATTTTTATTTTTATTATTTTTATTTTTATTTATTTATTTTTTTTTTTCTGTACACGGGCCTCTCACTGTTGTGGCCTCTCCCGTTGCGGAGCATAGGCTCCGGACGTGCCGGCTCAGCGGCCATGGCTCACGGGCCCAGCTGCTCCGCGGCATGTGGGATCTTCCCGGACTGGGGCATGAACCCGTGTCCCCTGCATCGGCAGGCGGACCCTCAACCGCTGCACCACCAGGGAAGCCCCATATTTTTAAAGTTTTTTTTTGTTGGCTGAAATCAGTGCCCTTTTTACAAGTAAACGTTGCATTGGATATTTTTCCAGAACACTTCTGTGTATTCAGAATGCACTCCAACCTATTAACGCTGCATCTGTGATCCAGCAGATTCCATACCATCCTTATTTTTTTACCCCTGCTTGACTCTAGTAGTCCATCTGTCTTGCCATTATTCCTTACATAGATACATATACAGGTATTCATATAAGCACGTGCATATCACATATAAACAGAAAAACTGAGATAGAAGTAACTTGAATTCAGAAGAGTGAGGATAGTAGGTTGCATGTGAAACAGAATTTAAGAGTATAGTAGGTGTGGATTGAAGTGATAGAGTATGATACATGGAAGAAGTTAAGAATTTGGAGGATTGGAAGAAAAGAGTTGCTGTAGCAAAAAAAAAAAAGAGATTTACCATAGTTGTTGATGAATTTGATGGTATCTTAAACATGATTAAATATAACCATTAATGTTGTTTAAATTTTATTTTGATAGGAATCATATGAAGATGGCCCTTGTACTATAACTTCAAATAAGAATTCTGATAGTAACTTGCTTTCATTGGATGGATTAGATAACGAAGTCAAAGGTCTTGATATACTTTCTCTAAGTTTCTCTTTTGATTGAAAATATGCACTGTTGTTAAATCTTTATACGTAAAAGATGGGGGAATTTTCATGATGAAAAAAGATAATGGACAGGTTAGCTTTTCCTCTGAAGATTTTATTGAGTTATTTGAGTTTGATGTTTTTTGACATTTAAAAATTTGTTTTTTAAGAGTAATATATCAGGCTTCATAAAAATTTTTTTTGGTAGAAAGCAAGGGAAGATATTATGTGTAGCATTAATTATTCCCCCAATTCACATGATCTTGAGAGCTTTATTTTTGTATTTTAAATTACAGTTTAGACAGTGATAGCTTTAAAATTTTTTCGTTATAATTTTTCTTATTGTGCTATTTAAAAGTAATTCTTTATGTTTTAACATTATATTTCTTCATTTCCTTACATGAATTAAAAAATTTATATTACATGTAATAGTATTAACCCAAGTCCTAAAATTTTAGGGGGAAAACTTTAATGTTATTGTTTTAGATTTCTTAAGACACAGAAAGATAAACGGTTCCAACATTCTTTCTTTTCTTTAGTAATATGGTAGTAATATCACAATTTTCTGTTGTTTTCTGAGAGTAAAAGAAAGATTTGTTTTTCAGTAGATGGCTTACCAAACAACTTTAGAACTCACCCGCTTCAATTGGACCCATCTGGTGACTCTTCTAACAGCATTGATGGCCCAGATCATGTAAAATCTGCTTCATCATTACATGAAACAAAGAAAGCAAATGCTGGAATTATTCATGGTGCATGTTTAACCCTTACTGATCATGATAGAATTCGACAGTTTATACAGGAGTTCACATTTCGGGGCCTCTTGCCACATATAGAGAAAACAATTCGGCAATTAAATGATCAGGTAAGATTTAATTATTTGCACTAGTATTTTAAAAAATTTCAGTAAATAGTAAACTTGAGAATATAGTAGTATAAGTTATTTAAAGAACTTAAGTTTTTGTTTTAAAAATAGACCAATATTAAGGTTTATTAACATTACTATCGGTGATGAAATTCTGTTAAATCCTAGAAGAGGCTTATTTATTTTCACTAGGGATTTTGTCAGCATTTTGGACAGTTTTCTTTAAATCAATGTTAAAATGCACATTTGCTCACTCTTAAAACTTTAGTTATTTAGAATTTTTTCTTTTGTATGTAAGAGAAAAATATTAAATTCTGATATTTGTCAATATGTTTAATCTTTTTTCTTAGCTAATATCAAGAAAAGGTTTGAGTCGATCTCTATTTTCTGCAACTAAAAAATGGTTTAGTGGCAGTAAAGTTCCAGAAAAGAGCATTAATGAGCTAAAAAATACATCTGGATTGCTGTGAGTAAAATATTATTGTTTTTAGTTTTCCTGTATTTGACTCTGATTAGTGTTTGACTGTATGATGTTCTGCAAAAAATTGACTGTCTCTTTAGTTTCTTAGTTTCATATTGGTCAAAGCTGGGGTAGATAAGAATAGTGACCATAAGTAAATTATATTAAATTAAAAAACTATAATTGGATATCTAAAAATAAACAATAAGGAGGGTCACTTTATTTTAGGTCGTTTTTCCTATTTGTAAAAAGATGGAGTTAGATTAAGTATTCATTATAACTACATTAAAGTATCGAGGTCTAATAATTCTAAGACATGGCATATATTTAGAAATTTTGTTTAATATAAAATCTGTTTTTAGATTTTCTTTTTTTTTTCTGCTGTACATAAAGGTGAGTCACATGGAATTGATCATTTATTTACTTCATAATTTGACAATAGAGAAAATGCTTGCCTCCTGTTGAGAAGTTCTCAGTATAGGGATATAAATTATATAAATAAGGATGTAACATTCTGTTTCTGAATATCTTTGAGAAATGACACTCTCTCCTTGGAGGTAGAATGCTTTTCAAACAGGATCAGTTTTTCTTATGTTTTGGACAGTTGGGCATCTTTTTAGACATTTTATAATATTTAATGGTTTAAAGGTCATAAATTATAAATTCCTTTCTTAACTTAATTTGTATTTACAGGTATCCACCAGAAGCTCCAGAGCTTCAAATCAGGAAAATGGCTGACTTATGTTTTTTGGTGCAGCATTATGATTTGGCTTACAGTTGCTATCATACTGCAAAGAAAGATTTTCTTAATGATCAAGCAATGCTTTATGCAGCTGGTGCCTTGGTTGGTATTCTGTAGTATTGTAATTTCTTGCTTCTGCTACCATAAATGACTTAGAAATTTTTATTTATGAAATGGCAAGCAAAATACCTAGGGATAAGTTGTACTCAAATAGCATACAATGCTTTATAGGTTTTGAATTCATTTATGATATCTTGATGAATTTTTCTTAAACTAGTGCATTGAAACATGGTCATATGTGAGGGTTGGTTTCTTAGATTTGATTAGTACTTTCTATTTAATTTGAATTACAGTTTTCACTGTATTCACAGTATAAAAACTTTTTTTTGGAAGATGCTTTTTGATCTCTTAAAATGATTTAAAATTGTTTGAAATGTATTTTTCTGATCTAAGACTATATATTGGTTAAGAACATGTACTTTGGTGTGAGATAGACTTTCATACATTGGGGAAAAACTTGTTAAATCCACTTTTAGGATGACTAAACATTTTTCTGCAAGTTTTTAAAATAGAAAATAAAATACAGAAATAATTTAATTGTCTAAAAAAAAGAATTAATTATCTAAAAACTGAGATAAGATTAAAGGCTTTAACCTGACAGACTATATAAGTTCCATGACAGTATGAACCATATCTGTTTCAGAATACCTCTGTATCCTCAGCATCCAGCAGTGTCTGCTCAAAAATTTATTGAAGAAACTGGATGAAAATACGTGATTTTCACGTGAAAATAATTTCTACAGCTCTGAAACGTCATGTTTTCTTAACTAGTTTATATTTTAACTAATATACATAATGATATACATAGGGGTCTATATTATACAAAAAAATCTAATATATATTATATATGGTATATTATATAAAATACATTATATTTGCTATATATGAACTATATATACTGCATATATATACATCAGTAAAAGTGTACTAAGAAAAAATCCTGTAAGAAAAATAGGCCCCAATTCTAAGTTATTTTCTAATTTCATTCTACAAGAAATTACAAATCAATATACACACAAACTGACAATTTCTAAGGATACAGTGAGAACATTCAGAATGATCACCCCAAGTTACTGCACAATCTTCAATAATCAACCATTAAATCATTTCTTATAGTCTACAGTAATGGATTAATACATTTTACAGAGACTTTCATCAAGAACTGGAGTGATCTACTTAAGCTTCAGCTAGTTATGACTAATTTAACTACAGAAAAACCATATTTCTCCAAGAATTCCTATTATTGGTTTCACCGTGATATATCTTTTAACTTTATAGTTAAAATAACTAAGTATCTTCTTAACTGTCATCGAAAAACCCAGGCAATATAGTCTGTTATCAGTTAGCTACTATGTTACTGGTAAATAGGAAAGAGATATCAGTACAAATAAAATTCATCTTAGGCAAGTTATTGAACATCTCTAAGCCTTAGTTTTCTCATCTGTATAATGGGAATCCTAATGACATAGGGTTAGATAAGGTATAAGGTTTGTAAGGTGCCTAGCACACTATCTTATATATATAATAAGCTGTCAGTAAGCATTGGCTATGTTAGTTTTTGTAATCAGTATAAAACCTGGGTGTTTCAGAAAGAATTTTCTATGTTTGTTGTCTTATAACCTTTTAATGTAATTGAAAAGTTGTCATAAATATATTTATAATCTGCTTTCTGTGCTTAGAAAAGAGTAAACTAGCACTGTTACTTTCTACATACTCTAAATTTATTTAAACAAGAAGTTTACTTAAACAAGATGCTTAAGTTGAAGGAAAAACTATAGGATTCATTTCTTTTAGAGTAAGTTATCCCTATTTAAAGACAGATTCCCCTACATATAATAGCTATGTACAAAAAAGCTATAAAATTGTCCTTGGTTTTACAATGATAAATGAAAAACATTAAAATTCTCCTTGCAACAAGGTATGCAAGGATATTTATGTTTTTTTTGTTGTTGTTCAACAGTGAGAGCAAAATAACTTGCTGAGTATACTATCCCATATCCATTTGATGTCGATCAAAACATACCATTGGCCATTTAGTTAAAAAAAATGCAATATGCTTTTGCACATACACCAGTTACTTTATGTACAGTAAAGGAATGGGGAAGGGGAAAATGAAAGAGTAGAGAAGCTATATTGTAGTAGTCAGGATGTGGTGGAACCAAGTTGCAGTTTTCTAATTGAGAAAGTCTTCTTCGTCTGGAGGAACAGAATTCTGAAGTAAAGTAGCAGGTTCCCTTTTTAGTAGATACCTCCTGTCTGCTGCTGAAACACATCAACTGTATCTTCAGCCTCCATTTCCAACTGTGCAGGTGTGTCTGTTTTATTGATTGGCTGCCCATCAAATCAGAATCTGATCTGCCTCATTGACAACCCCTGTTGTTCATAATAGGCTTTCCTTAGTTTACTAAGTGGTGTATGCCTCTTAAACTGCACCTTAGAACCATCCTGCCCCACTACCCTCAAATTTATATGATCGTTGTTCTTAGTCCTGACTCCTTCCTTCTGCTTTCGTTGGCCATGGCGGGAGCTAGAGTCTCCTCAGCTGACTTTTCACAAACGAGGTCTGCCCCTTACGGACACACAAGCAGCGCAGAAGGAGGAGCTGCAGCCCTGGAGGAGGGAGAGGGCCTGCGCCCCTCACGAGCTTCCTCCCCCGCACCCTGCGTGCCTACGTAATTTTTTTTTTTTTTTCGGTACGCGGGCTTCTCACTGTTGTGGCCTCTCCCATTGCGGAGCACAGGCTCCGGACGTGCAGGCTCAGCGGCCATGGCTCACAGGCCTAGCCACTCCGCGGCATGTGGGATCCTCCCGGACCAGGGCACGAACCCGGGTCTCCTGCATTGGTAGGCGGACTCTCAACCACTGCGCCACCAGGGAAGCCCCCCTACGTAATCTTTTTAAAGACACACAAGCTATAAACAAAAGTGGAAAGAATGAAAATTCATAAGAACTCTACTTCATTGATAATTATCGTGTAGATACTTGTTTAATAACTGCCATCTCTTTTGCATTTATTTTAATACTATGTCTATAAAAATAAAATAGGTGATTTTAAAATGTAAAACTAAAATAGCAAAATTACTATTCTTTTTTATTTCTTAGTATTTTTAATTTTAAAAAGTCAGCTAACTTTTAAAAAACCTTCAGGAACTGAAAATATGTTACCTTTATGAATAAGAGTGTTTGAAAAATTATGTGAATTGTCCTTGGCTAGACAGTCTCTGGTCTTGTAGTCATCTAATATGAGCTAATATAAAATCACAAACACTTAAATGTTATTTCATCATTTATAAGTTTATAATTTCAAAATTGTACACAATGCATCTGCAAATTGAAAGTTTGCTAAAATCTTGGAAAAGTATGACAAAAACTTTCTATGATTTTATGGTACTTAAGCTTTTTCATTTCTATCTGCAGTCTGATAAATACTGTATTTAAATCATTTAGATGGAGGCATATTAGTAGCAGCTATATGAGAGAAAGTAGTTTAACACTGGAAAATAAAGGCATAGCTGCTGTAGCATAATATATGCATACCTAAAAATCTTTGTAGTCTAGAATAGCTGCCCTAAAAATAATAGGCCTTAGAGAAAAATAGGGCTGGGAGAGTCTCATAAAACCTATGTATGTTTGTAACCAGAGCATAAAGTGTTTGTGTGAGGCAGGTTAGCATGGCAGGAGGTTATCTCAAGGAATAAAAAAGTACGCAAAAACAATACGTGAACATTGGGGTGGGGAAGAGGAACTTGTAATCAGTGTAATTGCCATGAAGGTGAGCATGGAAGGAAGCGCAGCCTGCCTTAAACCAAGAACTGTGCAAGGCTGGGAGCATAAGTCTCTAGAGAGGCCCCCTCCAGCCCCCCAGCCACACACAGATACGAAGTGTAGGCATTCATTTTATATTTTCTTAAAATACAGATTTAAAAAGCTCCTGCTTGAGCAACAGCTAAGCTCAGAGCTTTTTCCTTTCCTGCTGAAGGTTATAATTCTATATTTGCTATATTTGATCCCGTTGCCTAAGAAAAACTATTTTTGAATGAATAAAAATTTCATTTGAACTGATATCTCTTTCCTATTTACCAGTCACATAGTAGCTAATTGATAACAGACTATATTGCCCGGCTTTTTCGATGATAGTTAAGAAGATACTCAGTTATTTTAACTGTAAAGTTAAAAGATATATCACAGTGAAACCAATAATAGGAATTCTTGGAGAAATATGGTTTTTCTGTAGTTAAATTAGTCATAACTAGCTGAAGCTTAAGTAGATCTCTCCAGTTCTTGATGAAAGTCTTCGTGAAATGTATTAATCCATTACTGTAGACTATAAGAAATGATTTAATGGTTGATTATTGAAGATTGTGCAGTAACTTGGGGTGATCATTCTGAATGTTCTCACTGTATCCTTAGAAATTGTCAGTTTGTGTGTATATTGATTTGTAATTTCTTATAGAATGAAATTAGAAAATAACTTAGAATTGGGGCCTATTTTTCTTACAGGATTTTTTCTTAGTACACTTTTACTGATGTATATATATGCAGTATATATAGTTCATATATAGCAAATATAATGTATTTTTATATAATATACCATATATAATATATATTAGATTTTTTTGTATAATATAGACCCCTATGCATATCATTATGTATATTTTTTTTTTCTTTTTTTTTTTTTTTTTGCGGTACACGGGCCTCTCACTGTTGAGGCCTCTCCCATTGCAGAGTACAGGCTCCGGACGCACAGGCTCAGCGGCCATGGCTCACGGGCCTAGCCGCTCTGCGGCATGTGGGATCTTCCCGAACCGGGGCACGAACCCGTGTCCCCTGCATCGGCAGGCGGACTCTCAACCACTGCGCCACCAGGGAATCCCGCCCCCTATCATTATGTATATTAGTTAAAATTTAAACTAGTTAAGAAAACATGATGTTTCAGAGCTGTAGAAAATTTTTTCACGTGAAAATCACGTATTTTCATCCAGTTTCCTCAATAAATTTTTGAGCAGACGCTGCTGGGTGCTGAAGATACAGAGGTATTCTGAAACATATGTTTCATACTGTCATGGAACTTATATAGTCTGTCAGGTTAAAAGCTTTAATCATATCTCATTTTTTAGATAATTCCTTTGTTTTAGATAATTAAATTATTTCTGTATTTTTTTTTCTATTTTAAAAACTGTTGCAGAAAAATGTTTATTCATCCTAAAAGTGGATTGGCATTAACAAGTTTTTCCCCAGTGTATGAAAGTTTCATTTATTTCTAATTAAATTTTTATTAAAACTTGGTCTATATGAGACCACGAGTATGGACATAATAGAATATTTTACTAAGAAGCCAAAACCTTCATTCTCATCTTCATTTCAAAATTCTTCAGCACTATTGTATATTATTTGAATTATTAACAATGGAATGGGTTTTTAAAATGAAATAAGAAGTCCTGGAAAATTGACAGTAGTATAGGTCTCAGAAATGGTGTCTGTGCCTTCTGTATGATATAGGATATAAACTATAGAGTGTGTAAGTAGCTGAAAAGATACATACTGCAAGCTGTTGTGAGCTCTGTTTTCAAATTTTGAAGCCAGTGCATTGGAAAGAGACGCAGTTTATTTTGTTTCTCTCTATATGGTTCTGTCATTGGTCTGTTCTTTAGTCATTAAGGAAGAGGGAATAACGAGGAGGAGGTGGTAGCAGAAATCTTAAGCTAGGCTCACTTGGTAGTTATATATACCATGACTGAAAGTGTAGTTATGTATATACCATGACTGAAAGTGTTTACTAGGTCTTCTTGGAAAAACTCATTTAAATACTGAATGACAGACTTTGGAATTTGACTAGAGAATTTTGAAACTAAAAGCATATAAATATATTTTCTAAGTCTGCGTTAGGCTCTCAGATTTATGTATGTAGATACATAAAAAAACTCAGCAAACTTCATTCCAATTTTTAGACTGCCTGAATGCTAAACTACAAGAATATTCTCCTTTTGAAATACTATAAATAATGTCTTTTTCTCTAGGAAATGGCAGCAGTGTCAGCGTTCCTTCAGCCAGGAGCACCCAGGCCATACCCTGCACATTATATGGATACTGCAATCCAGACATACAGGGATATCTGCAAGTAGGTGACTAGAATATTTATGTTCTATCCATTTAGAGGTAAATTTGACATTTATATGGTTATTAGATATAAATGGTTCTTTGTTTTTTATGCTTTAAACTTAAATAAGCTCCCAAATCAAGTTAATATAGATAAGATGAGATGATCTTTTAAAACTAGGGTTTTACTACATTTTCCTTTCCTTTCCAATTTTGTTTGGATATGTGGTTAGGAATTTGTTATATGTAATGTTGAGGTTATTTGTTCTATTGAGGGTGATTTATATTTTGGGGACATCTCTAACTTTAGCTACTGTTAAGCCAGGAGTTAGCTAGTTTGAACTTTCCTTGTTAAATAGGCAAACACAGAGTTAAATAATGGTCCAGGGAAGAAAATGAGAAATGTTTTGTACACATAGTGAGTTCTGTTGAAACTCTATGGGAGTTAGAACTCATCACCTGTAAAGGAGATTATGAACTGGTCCAGAGAAGGTGTCATGGTATGTTTGAGGAATAGACCTTGAAAGAAAGGTTGGTTGGTAGTTGATAGCCATAAAGACATTTTAGTAATTGTGATTGCCAGGAACAATGTTTTGGTTACAGCATAACTGCTGAAAAGGAATAGAGCCCTGGCTAGGTTAGAGGGTTTGTATATATGGAAAGGTGTTTAGAGAGAAATCAGCGTGGGGAAGCATTAATTCTCATTTATTATTATTTTTAAGCTGTAGTTAAGATTTATGTAGTAGTAAATGGGGGAGTTACTGAATATTTGAGTAGAGCCTTGATATAATAAAAGTTATTTTTCAGAAAGATTAATATGACTTTTCTATGTAGAATGGATGGGTTAGAGTCAGAGACACAAAGGCAGTTTTGTGTCCTATAATGTTGAAGTAGAAGTAGTAGTCATAGCAATGTGTTTACAACACAACACTAGTAATAATGATGAACATTTATTTAGTGCTAAGCATTTACCACTATGCCAAGGTAATTTACATGCTCATTTAATCTTTACAACAAGCGTATGAAATGGTGGATACTATTATTCTTCCATTTGATAGACAAGGAGATTGAAACTTAAAGAGTTTAACTTGCCCAAGGGTATGCAGTTAATAAATGGTGGAGCCAGTATCAAATCCTGCCCTTTGTATAGAATACTTTGTATAATCTGTTTGAGAATATATTTGGAGCTTCTGGCAGGAGAAACAGCCTTCTGTGAAAGAGGAACCTTTGAAGGATTCCGAAAAAGTGAGATTCAAAAGGTAGAAGAACTATGAGAATGAGGCATTAAGGAAGCCAGAGCAGTAAAGTCCTTTCTCTGAAAAGATTTTCCTTGTCTTCATGAAGCACAGAGCCTTTGGAGAGATGCACGTGGAGTGGTGCAAAAGAAAAGTGAAAATACCAATTGACCCAGATAGCCAAATAAGCCATGGCAATCCAGTTTTGTCCTCCTGTTCATAGCAGACTATATGCTTTTTCTAAATACATACTTAACTGACATGAGTTTACCTTATAATCTTTTTTCTAAGTTACCATAATTGGTAAGGTTTATCAATAATTTAATAGATATTTTGGGATAAATTAGAAAACACTACATTAGTTATACATATCAATTTTAAGAAGCTCCCTGGTCTCAGAAATATTAAAATGTAAGTAAATTTTCTTAAGTACAGGAAATACAATATTACTTTTGCAATGCCCTTATAATGCCAGGCTCCACTTTTTTTTTTTTTTTTTTTTTTTTTTTTTGCTGTACGCGGGCCTCTCTGTTGTGGCCTCTCCCGTTGCGGAGCACAGGCTCCGGACGCGCAGGCTCAATGGCCATGGCTCATGGGCCCAGCCACTCCGCGGCATGTGGGATCTTCCCGGACCGGGGCATGAAGCCGCGTCCCCTGCATCGGCAGGCGGACTCTCAACCACTGCGCCACCAGGGAAGCCCCCTGCCAGGCTCCACTTTTTAACTGATGCAATCCTATTTAGCTTTATACATTTCTTTTTTCAAGCTTTCATTTCCCTCCTTTATCTCCCCAAATCATAATAAAAATCAATGGTACCCTGTTCATTATCTGTTTTATGTCAGTTTCTGCTTTTAGATAGGGATTGTGTCATAGAAACACTTGAATCTTTAGTAATTCCACTGCCTGACACAAATGACTTTTTAAAATCTTGCTTTAATAAACAAATTAATATAAAGTCCTGAACTTGGTAGCCTTGTGACTTCATAGCTGATCACAAGGGGAAATAGCTGAGGATAAAAATAAAACAGTTGTGTTAAGATTTGTAAAGTTGGGCTTCCCTGGTGGCGCAGTGGTTGAGAGTCCGCCTGCCGATGCAGGGGATGCGGGTTCATGCCCCGGTCCGGGAAGATCCCACATGCCGCGGAGCGGCTGGGCCCGTGAGCCATGGCTGCCGAGCCTGCACGTATGGAGCCTGTGCTCTGCAATGGGAGAGGACACAGCAGTGAGAGGCCCGCGTACTGGAAAAAAAAAAAAAAAAAAAAAAAAAAAGATTTGTAAAGTTTACTTAAGAAGAAGATTTAAGAACTGAGCATATTGTAGTACGTGAGTAGGTACTGGCAAGGAGGAGTTAGTCTTTTGTGTTCATTAAAACATTCTCAGATATTCATAAATACCAACTCTCTAAAAAAATCATGATTTGTAGAAAGTTTATGGCAGATCACTACAGTAATTTTGAAAGTAGTGAATTGTATTTTTAAAATATCACTGTTCAGAATGACCTTCAAGTTAGTAGTCTTTGGTTGTAATTTTAAGGTCAAGTGGTATATTTTTGTATAAGAATTAGAAAGTAAAATGAGAAAAACTTTGCTGCTGCAGTTGACCCTTGAACAGGATAGGTTTAAACTGTGTGGGTCCATTTTTTTGGGGGGGCATGATGTGCGGCATGTGGAATCTTAGTTCCCCAACCAGGGATTGAACCTCTTCCCCCTGCAGTGGAAACGTGGAGTCGTAACCACTGGACGGACCGCCAGGGAAGTCCTGTGGGTCCACTTAATACATGAATTTTTTTCAAGAAATATATACTACAGTACTACACAATCCACGGTTGGTTGAATCCATGGATGTGGAACTGTGGATACTAAGGGCCAACTCCATATTTTTGACTGCACTGTTCAGTGGTCAACTGTATTTCTCAACAGAAGGATTCCATCTTGTAATTTCACAGTAAAAAGTATTTTCATTTATTTTTATTATTTTCAAGAATAAATAATCTAACTCTAGATTTTTGATGGTAGTTGTCCACAAGAAAAATCAACTGATTTTGTGTTTTTACAAAGAAGATTTTGCTCAGTAACAGGCAACACTGGCTCCATGCTACCTCCAAGTGAAACATTTCAGTAGTACTAACCAGAGAGAAAATGCCTAACTATTCCTAAAAGTAGTCAGTAAAATGAAACACACATAACCAGAGTTTGCAGTAAGGAAGGAAAAAGAAATCTGGGTAAAATGTTTTTATTCCTTTATGTCTGAAAGCAAGTTTTGTTAACTAACTGCTGATTCAGAGATACAAGTTGGGTTCTAGCTTTTTTCATACTGGAAATGTGACTTTGTATTGTAGTCTTACTACAAAATTATACAATGCTAAAAAGTTTTGATGAGTTATGAGAGTTCTTTGAAGGTTTTTTTTTTTTAACCTTTTTTGGTAAGTAGAGAACAAGGACATGGATTTCTTTTTACTTAAAAACTAGAATTGGAAACTTTTGTTGAATACATGGTTACTGTGATGTACTAAAATATTATTGTAGTGCTAATTATATTTTTCTTGTCTTTTTTCCTCTAGGAATATGGTATTGGCTGAAAGATGTGTATTGCTTAGTGCTGAAATCTTAAAAAGCCAAAGCAAATATTCAGAGGCTGCAGCTCTCCTAATACGGTTGACCAGTGAGGTACTAAAACTGTGTAGTATTTGTTCTAATTAGTATTGTTTCATATTTTTTTAAAGTGTTTCTTTTTTCTTGAGAGGGTATGCAAAACAAAATTAGAGGGGTATCTCTCTTTGGGAATTTATAACCTGGCTACTTTAGTAATTTGTTGAATTAATTTTAAGTGCAGTATTTTGTAAACTGAATTTATTTTATTTACAGATTTTAAGCCTGCATGATTATTAACCACAAACATGCACTGTATTTCTTCTATGAATTAGGTTTTGACTTATGGATAACAATATTTAAGGCAACATGCATATACATGTTTCCTAATATAAAATTGATACTTTAAAAAGTAATTACTCAGGAATTTTTAATTTTGTTTTCATTCATATGAACTTGTTAAAAAATCATGTTATGCATTTTTTAAATCTATATTATGAATATTTCAAAAGGGAGAAAAAGAAATTGACTTAAATAGTTGCTGTTGAAGGTTTCCAACAGACATTAAGTTGTATTGACTATAGGCTTGTAAAGAATGGCAGTAATTCTTTGTAAGTATGGTTGAAGACATGTTTTTTTTTTTTTCTTTTTTTTTTTTTTTTTTGCTGTACGCGGGCCTCTCACTGTTGTGGCCTCTCCCGTTGCGGAGCACAGGCTCCGGACGCACAGGCCCAGCGGCCATGGCTCATGGGCCCAGCCGCTCCGCGGCATATGGGATCCTCCCAGACCGGGGCACGAACCCGTATCCCCTGCATCGGCAGGCGGACTCTCAACCACTGCGCCACCAGGGAGGCCCTGAAGACATGTTTTTTAGATGAATGCTCAAGAACAGAAAAAACAAACACCTTTGTGTTTATATTAATGTTCCCTAGGGTTTTAATCCTTGGACCATTGTACTTTTTTACTTCATACATGTTTTAGGTAATCTATTTACAGTTATGATTTTCACTCTCAAATCTGTCTCCAGCCCTGACGTCTCCTTGAGCTTTAGATTTGAATGGCCAACTGCCTTTTAGACTTAACCTATTTGAGTGTTCCCAGTGCACCTTTGAGTCAACATAGCAATAACTAAACTTCTACTTTCTTACCTTATAGATCTTGATCTTAAATTATAACCAGCCAGCTCCTTATTTGCTCAAGGCAGAAACTACTTGAGATGTTCCTATATTCTTCTATATTGTCAGTGACACAATTAGGGGATTTTTAATCAGTTAATTAATTAGGCTGCATCGGGTCTTAGTTGTGGCATGCAGGATCTTTGTTGTGGCATGCAGGATCTTTGTTGTGGCATGTGGATCTTTTGTTGCGGTGTGCAAGCCTCTCTCGTTGTGGTGTACGGGCTCTAGAGTGCACAGGCTCAGTAGTTGGGGCACGTGGGCTTAGTTGCCCCACGGCATGTGAGATCTTAGTTCCCTGACCAGGGATCGAACCCATGTCCCCTGCATTGGAAGGCGGATTCTTAACCACTGGACCACCAGGGAAGTCCCAGGGGATTTTTTTTTTTTAACTTCTTAAACATGTTTTTATATCTTCACATATTTTACTTATCTCTCTTTCTCTTTTTAAAATCCCTCCTATTACTGTCCTGGTTCATGTCCTTAATGTCCTTCTCTTGGACTTCGGCCCTTTTCCTCTTTCTTCACCTTAATTTAGTAGTCCTGATATCAGTCATATCCTTCAGATATTTGTATGTAGTACCCAGGTTGTTCTTAGTGTCTCTGTCCTGTCCTCTCATATATGCTGTGAGACCTGACTTCTCATATTATATTGGGAATTATATTTAAGCTGTTAACTCCTTGAGGATAGGGAACTGGGTTGCTTTCTACATTTTTATCCCTAGTGCCTAACACTGGGCTTGACACATGGTATATGATTTACAGGTGTTTGTTGAACTGAACCATTAATTCTAAAAAGGTTTCTGTCAGTTATAACTAAGTAGGCTAAGGGATGATTTTAAAAATATTTAATAATTGATACTGCATGGACACTGACTGGTATGAACAGTTGTCAGAAACTATTTGTTAGAGCTGAATATAGGTTCTTGAGTGTGTTGATGTTCTGTATTACAATAAATAATCTTAACTTGGGTTTGAATATGTTGCTGAGTTTTTCAGCCTAGGGGTTATCAGTGAATGTAAAAGGAATTTATGGTTTAGGAGCTTGGAGTAAAATTTCTTTAGACCAAATTCTTCCATCTGCATTGTAACATTATTATTTTCTTTCATTATTCTTTTTCTTTCCAACTCTTTGTTTTTACCTTTCTTTTTCAAGCCTGGATGATTTATTTTGTCATGAAATTCTAGGAAATTTATCATTGTCATTTACTGCTTTGGGGTGACAGATGGGGGTGAATGCGATATATTTCCCCAGAAATTGTGATTTTCAATGGCCTTTTCTACTATACTTGTCAGATATTTCTTTGAGATAACTTGAAAGTAAAGACTGCTAGGCATAATATGTCTAAGATTATTAAATTTTAACTAATAATTTGTATTTATTGTAATTTTGTTAACTAGAAAGGCTGTATAAAATGAAAAATGTACTCATCCTGAGGGTAGGGAACTGAGTTACATAGTCTTGACATTCATGAATTGTTTTTCCTAGATTTTTATTAATACCATTATAGCAAAAGATAGCTGTGATGAAAAGAGTTGTGCTTTGACTTTATTTTTTGCACTGTAAGTTGATGGGCAAGTGGGTCTTATTCTTGTGTTATGCCCTGGGATTTTCAGTATGGCAGAGCAAACCCAGTTTAATGATGAAACATGTCACATTTAGTAGCACATAGGTAGTGTGTCTAAATTTGGTGCTTAAAACATGGTGCTTTCCCCCTCCTTGTGTCTGTGTTTCTGTGTTGAACATTTATTCTGGTCATATAACCCTTTTTGTCTGTTACTCCATTTAAATACAATAAATCACCTTATCAAGGATATAGTATAGCACCAGTTTTTTATAAGTTTCTCCAGTTTGGGAGGAACTGTTCCTGTGGTAAGTTGTTCAGCTGCTAGCACCTTTCCTGTTAAATTCACAATTATGTAAAGAAAAAAAATCTTAGTGCCATGCCATCCTTGAGATTTAATTCAGTTAAGTTTGTGCAGCGGGTGCCTTTTTTTTTTTTTTTTTATTTAAAGAAGGTGTTGGGGGTAGGAGTTTATTCATTTATTTTTGCTGCGTTGGGTCTTTGTTTCTGTGCGAGGGCTTTCTCTAGCTGTGGCAAGCGGGGGCCACTCTTCATCGCGGTGCGCAGACCTCTCAGTATCACGGCCTCTCTTTTTGCGGAGCACAGGCTCCAGACGCGCAGGCTCAGTAGTTGTGGCTCACGGGCCTAATTGCTCCGCGGCATGTGGGATCTTCCCAGACCGGGACACGAACCCGTGTCCCCTGCATTAGCAGGCAGACTCTCAACCACTGCGCCACCAGGGAAGCCCCCGGGTGCCTTTTTTTAATGGAAGTGTTTATGGAAACCTCTACCTCAAATGATTTTTTCCCTTATATTTATCTTCATATTTTAAGTTAGTGTTGCCTTTTCAGCTTTTGTTAAAATTATATCTTGGCTGTGGGCAAAGTTCACAGGTTGGAGTTCTTGTTGAAGTGGTATCATGGGGTTTTTTCCTTAGTTCTTTATAGACCATATATGATAGACTTGTCATAGCGTGGATGTGAACTAACACAAAAATAAAATTTTATTCTTCAGCTCATTCAAAGAAAGCCTCTGCTTTCTGGATAAAACGATCACTTTGTGAAATTCTTCCATTTTTCTTCCATCAACACAGATGGCAGTTGCCATTCTTTTCAGGGCCATTTTTTGGTTTCAAAGCAGTGTTTTTTTTCTACTTTAGGTGTCACTGTAAGACAGGACCTAAACGAAGAACAAAGACTGCAGTGAGATATGAGTGCAGGGTGTTTAGCTCTGCAAATCTATTCTTTCTCAGCAAACAGTTTTACTGGATGCACGAGGCAAATTTTGCTTCAGCTAAATTAATATATGCTGTGGACTTCCGGGTCTCTCTTGAATTGGTCAGTCAAATTAAAGTTCAGAATGCTGAGGGTTTACTGTGCTGGTTCTCAATTGAATTGTACATTAGAATCATTTACACACCATCAAAGATATCTAGGGTATATTCCTTATTTTATTCAGAATGTCCAGGATTGCAGCCCATCTGGGTTTTGCAGGTTAATGAAGCTTTGTAGACAATTAAAAAAATGTTTTTATGCTGTGTGTGTGCATGCATGTGTGTGTGTGTGGGTGCATGTGCATGCTAAGAATAAACTTAAGAAATTTGTAGGACTTAAACTGACTATTGAGAAACCTAAATAAAATTCCAAAATAGAAGAAGTAATTAGAGGGAATCTACCTGTTCTAGATATTAAAATGTATTATAAGGCTTTAGAAGTTAAAACTGTTTACAATGATTAAGAATAGACAGAGTAATGGAATAGAATGAGAATTTAAATACTACATATAATTAGCTGTCATTTTGTCATATCAGTGGGAAATGTTAGGTTATTCACTGAATGGTATTGTGACATCAAACTAGCTGATTCTTATCTTATTCATTACATGATAATATAATTATAGCTTGATTAAGTTATAATATGAAAAAATGAACAACCTGGAAGAATATATGGGAGAACATTTTTTAAAATCTAACATTTTGGATAACATTCTTTCTTAGTTTGATACAGTATTTTGAAGCCATAGAAGCAAAGATATAGTATGTTTGACTACTAAAGAATAGTCTCTTTCATGTCAAAACTGCGAAATACTATTTGCAAATGTATGAGAGGCCTAATATTAATTAAGTGTACAAAGGGCTCTTACAAACCAGATAATCACAAAAACCCATTCACAAATGGGCATAAACAGGCAATTCACAGAAAAAGTACAAAGACACTTAAACATATGGAAGATGAACAGCCTTACTATTAAAGAAATGTATGTTGAGGAACAAAGTGTTATTTTTCTTTTATGAAAGTGATAAAATTTTAAAAAATGATTTTTGGCTGAGTGGAAAATGAACTCTTATTCCCTTATGGGAATTTTTACTGGTATGGCTTTTTTTATAAAGTATATGCATAGCTTTCATTAACTCAGCACTTCTACGTCCAAAAACTTGTTTAATAAAAATATTTGTATAGTTACTCAAAAATCTTTTTGTAAAGATGTTTATTGAAGCATTTTTTGTAGTAATTAATGTGGCAGTATTAATCAATTGGAGACTATTAATAAATTGTGGTACATTTATATAATGGAATACAATGTGGCTTTAAAAGAAATGAGAGATTTAGATGTTTTGGAAAGAAGTCCATGATATTAAGTTAAAACGCAAGATAATATACTCTGTATAATACCATTTATGTATAAGGAAGTATGAGTATTAAAAAAAACTGTTGTATTTAACATATAAGTAAGTACAGGGAGGGAGAGAGAGAAATGACACAAACCAGCACCATGTTGGTAATAGTAGTTACCTCTGGCAAATTGGATGAGGAATGAGGTGGGAAAGAAAGATACTCACTTTTTTTCTTCAAACATTTATTCTTTAAGGAAAAAAAGAGGCTGTATTTAATAATTTTTTAAGAAGAAAACATTTTCCTAAAAAAATAAAGAAGTAAGCTCCCTAGCTTCCCCAGGTAATTACGATGCAAACCCTTGGTTAAGAACTGCTTGTTAATTGTATATTCCTATTTTTTCCACTCATTAGCTTTTGGATTTAGTTAACTGAGAAAATCATCTGATCATTTAGTTTTTGTTATGAAGGGGTTGAAATAGATTAACAATATCTACCATGTACTGAATGCTTTCTGGAGTGTCTCCTCAGATCTTTTTCCGCTCTAATATAATTTTATGATTGCTACAGAGATAGTTACAGTAATCAATGGTCTGTGAACACTTTTTGATGTAACTATAATTTGTTGAAATTATTGCATTTAAAGTCAATGTTTTCTGTTTTCAACTTTCCCTGGGGAAAATAATGGCAGCAGAACACATGGAAGGGCATGGTAAGTTCAGCTTGAGAATAGCTGAAAAACTAGAGAAAGTTTGGTGAAAATGTTGTTGATGCTTGATCAGCAACCTTCAGTACTTTCTCAGTTATTTGTAAAGTGATAATGGCTCTGTCATTTGAAAGGTTGTCCTTACGGTTGAGGCTATAAATGTAATATGTGGTTTTTGTAGACTCTGTTGTAAGTCAGTTGAAGTGGAAACTAATTTGAGTTATACCATTTACTAACTAATATGCTAACAGTAGGTGATAGTCTTTGAAGGGGAAGCCTTCTGAACTTTTTAATGCAAATCAGTCATTTTGACCCTCTTGAACTAGAGCAAAAACTGAGAATTCCTTTTAAGTACAGTAAAGCTTGATAGAGGACAGAGTAGTAGATTAGATTATATCATGATCTACACACATTCTGTCTTTCCTTTTTTCTTGGATGGATGGAAGTATGCTATTGTATGTCACAGATCAGTTTCCAGAAGAAATTAGATTGGTGTGAATATATTTTTTTCTGTACTCCATTTTCTGGTTTATCTTTAAATCAGTATACCTGTATTAAATTCCCAGTTTGTATTCTTTTTTTGCCATTTGAAAAGGGATTGCATTTCTTCACAGATTTATTACATGGGGCATATCATAACCAGACATTTGGCTCTATGAAAAGCAAAAGAAAATATTTCATGATAGAGACTTTTTTGAATGTTTTTAAAATTTGGCTTATTGGAAGAAAGAATCATCAAGACTGGATTGTCTCTTGATCTCTGCCCTCAGATACTCCTAAGTTAAATATTGTGTATGCTATATATTATTTTAAGAAGGTAAATATTTTTTTCACTAATTACCTCTTTACTTTTAATTTTGTGAAGTTAACCTTCTTTTTCTTTAACATTCAATAGGATTCTGATCTTCGAAGTGCACTTCTTTTGGAGCAGGCGGCACATTGCTTTATAAACATGAAGAGTCCCATGGTTAGAAAATATGCATTTCATATGATACTGGCAGGCCACCGGTTTAGTAAAGCAGGGCAAGTGAGTGCATTTGCTTTAAAAAGACAATAATTTATTTATTTTAATTTTTATTTGTTATAATTTGTTTAGTTTATAGATGTATGTTATTTGTCAATTTTTGATTTAAAGTTCTAAAGATGGAATTAAATTTTGTTCTGAGGTAATGTGTTATATTGGTAAGGACATGAGATTTGGATTTAGACAAATCTGAGTTTAAATCTTGATCTACTCACAACTTGACTATTTAAAGTTATGTCTTTGAGCCTCCGTTTTTTTTTTTTATAAAATTTGGAATTTTGCCCCAATTTTTGTGAGGTTAAACTAAATCATATATGTGAAGGCCAGATATACTGCACTGAAGTAATTTTAATTCTTCTTAAAGGTGATTAAACCCTCCCTACTTCAACTCTGGTCTTCTATTATCTCTCAGAATGTCTCTTAATAGTATTTACTAAATATTTAATGGGTAGAAATCTTCTGTCTCTTGTCCCTGGGAGCAGTTGGGTTGGAAAAGATCTTTATTAATTTAGAGAGATTCTCTGGCCCCAGTTTCCCTTTTAAGCGTTAGCTGGAGGGACCTTTCTAGAGGCAGTTACCACTTTCTAGAGTGGTAACAGCAGTTGAGATATGGTGGTTTACTGTAAATATAGATAGAAGTGTGGGTTGAGTAATCATCTCTATATTCCAGGGACTTTGGCTAGGAGCTGAGCTTACACCCGTAAAACTAACATGTCTTGTCTCTTAAGGAATTTTTTAATCTAGTCAGGGAGTGTGAGGATTTTTTTGAATTTAGTTAATAAGAATTTTTATGAACATACATTTTTCAAAGTCTGCAATAACCAGAACATGCCAGTGTTGTAAGTTATATGTTATTTCAAAGATACAAAGAAATAAAGGTGTTCTAAAATTATTCTCAATTTCATGTAAGAATGCCATGATTTTTAAAAACCAACTTTTCAAGATTTGGGTTCTTCCCTCTATTTTTGGAAACTGACAAGTTAGAAAATATGTGACCTTGCTTTATATTAAATACAAAACTAAAAATATTTATAAAATTAAAAGTCTTTATAATAATTTGATGTACTTTATGTATTAGAATTTCTCAGGCTCTGAAGTGGGGGAAAAAAATAAAAAGGCTCTGATTTTTCACAGCTCTTTTTCCATAGTAAGTATAAAATGCATCTGAAACATACTATTCCATTGTTTATCTTTGCTTAAAAAGTGTTATTCAGAAATCTACAAAATGTGTTAAGCATGTGGTTTCCTTTCCTTGGAAGAATAATTATATGCCCCATTAGGAATGATTGTGTCTCTTATTAAAAATAAGTTATCCTTTTTCCACATCTTTGTCCACTTTTGTGAATGGTTTCATTTGTGGTTATGAGGTCATTGGATCTTGTATTTACCTTCTAAAAGTACAGGGCATATTGTTTCTAGGAAATGCATAGCACGTTAAAAATGGCTACATTGTGGTAGGTTGACATACATTTGCTATCTGGCCTAATAATTATCTTTAACTGTAGTTATCTCATGGAGTTAATGATTTCAAGGTAGGTTGCTGTTTTGTGACCACTCTGTATACCTTGAACCCAGGGAATCGCTTTCTCAAGTAGTAGAAACTTGAAAATATAACTGGTAATGAAGACCTATTGGAAAAGCAAATATATGTCCCATTGAAGTTTGTCAAGAACAGTTATCTTCCTTGGAAGATAGGGCACGCATAGGGCACGTAATTCTGACTGAGGCCAGGTTGTTTCTGAGAAGCACCAACTTTTTATAACATTTCCATTAAAAACAGGTGTGTGTATTGGGAGGGATGAGTGAGGAGCATAGAGGAGATTATATATATAGTAATGTCATTTCTCAGTCCTCTCTGTGAGTTCATGTTGAATTACTTGTCCCCAGAAATTTTTTATAATTCAATTTTTTCATTAAGAATATGAACACATATAAGGAATTTAAAGTTAGAGAACCGACATTATAAGAGACTTTTACAGTTAAAAAAAAAATTAAGAAAGTGCTGGAGAAGGTGTTTGTGCCCAGAATACCCTGGACAGTCTTTCCATTTTTTATTTCAAAAGGCAGGCTTTAAATCCTTGTTACCTCTTAAATCTCTTTGACGCTTTTTCAAGAGATCCTAAAAAATGCATTTGAACACGACACTTCTAGACACGTTTGTTTCTCTGTATCTCTCAGTTTTTAAGATTCAGTAACTGTGTTCCTTTACTAAATGAAGTACGAAGATTGGGTTTTTTGTTTTTTAAAGAAACATCACTTAAAAATTATTTTGAAATAATCTCAAACTTATAAAAAAGTTACAAGCACAGTTCAGAAGCTTTTGTTTACTTGAGCCATTTGAGAGTTGTGTACCTGGTGCCCCAGTACCCCCAGTACTTTAGGACATATTTCCTGTTTCTTAGAAACAAAATTTTTTCTCCTGTATTACCATAAAACAACAGTGAAAATCAAGAACTTAGTACTAATACAGTACTACTGTCTAATCCTTAGACGCCATTCAGGTGTTGATAGTTGCCCCCTAAATGTCCTTTATAGTGAAGGATCCTGTTCAGAAGGATACTTTGACTTTTATTATATTGACACTTTTGACGATTATAGGCCAATTATTTTATAGAATGTCCCTCAGTTTAGGCTTATCTGATGTTTCCTCATCCTGAGATTCAAATCGGGTATCTTTGTAAGAATATCACAAAAGAGAGACTGTTCTTATTGCATGCTCTCAAGTGGCAGATGATTTTGATTTGCTTTCTTTATCTCTTTTCAAGAAAACATTTCCTTAAAAAATGAACAATTCTGGTTAAACATGGTACAGAATTTGTAAATCTGCCCTGGAGAGGGGAGTGGTTACAAGAATTTAGTCTGAAGCAGAAGGTTAGATGGAGAGAAGCCTTTTTCTTGGTACCAAATCCCATTTTTAGAATGGAAGTTGTCTGAGTTCAGAGGGTGGCAGTGATATGTAATTAAAGCCAAATATCTGCTCATGGGTGTGGCAGGATGCAGCGGTGGGCAGAAGAAACGGATGCCAAACTTTATCACTACACTGCCAAACAAACAAGAGCAATAAACATATGTACATACTTACACCATATACTCATATATGCAGTATTAGTGTGCACATTACTGTTCAGCCCAGTGTGGTGGTATAGAGAGCTAACCATAAAAAAATTTAGACTTTACAAGATAGCTCTCACCTGCAAGCTAATGGCAAGTCTCTAACTGATCCATGACTCCATGTGCTACTGCTCTGGAAACTCCCAGGTGGTTTTTCATGAAGTCATTATTAGCCCTGACTTCTTAGACTTCTTGCCCTTGGACAGAGCAGCTACTTGTTTGCTTCAGGACCTCTTGGTTTTTAGCAGTAATTGCAAAGGGGTTTTCATAAATGTTAGTTTCATTTTCCTCATCATCCCAGTGTTTGTTAGAGGAAGAACTAATTACCAGTTACTTGATTTCGTGTGTGTGTGTGTGTGTGTGTGTGTGTGTGTGTTTTCCAGTCCAAGAGAAATTTGGATTGTAATACTTTGTATATTTTCTTACAGAAGAAACATGCTTTACGCTGCTATTGTCAAGCCATGCAAGTTTACAAAGGAAAAGGCTGGTCTCTTGCAGAGGATCACATTAACTTCACCATTGGACGTCAGTCCTATACTCTTAGGCAACTGGACAATGCTGTGTCTGCTTTTAGGCATATTTTAATCAATGAAAGTAAACAATCTGCTGCTCAACAAGGGGCTTTCCTCAGAGAATATCTTTATGTTTACAAGGTGAACACTTATTTTCAGGAGTGGATATTAAAATTATATTTGTCATTATTTTCAGCAAAAAGCACATTCAGTACTAGCTAGTAGGAGTCTTATAAGTGTTTTTATTAGAATATATGCAATTATCTGTCTTAATATGGCAGGCTAGGCTTTTTGGTCATAGATCTGAGTTGTGCTACCTTTCCACAGTTTTCATAAAAGAGAATTTTAATATTCCAGTAAACATTTGTATCTGTACTTGGAATCTTAAAAAAAGAAAAGATTCCATGAGCTTTCTGGACTGTTTCTTCATTACGTATTTTTGAATTATAACTGGTTTTACAGTATATTGGGTTATCTCCCCATTTGGAAAGTACATTCCTCTCTTTTTCCTATGAAAGATAAGGAGATACAGATCTGTGGGAGGTAGATAGATAAATTTGATATAATGCAGAAGAATTAATCGGAAGAAAAAGTATTTCACTGAGACAGGAGGATAGTAACTTTAAAGCATTGTTTTGTGGAGAAATGGAAAGTTGTAATTTTTTCCTCAGGGTCCATGAATAGTAAATATTTTATCTGTCCTGCAAAATATAATTACCCTTTTATACTTTATTAATTTGAAATCATATGGGTAAGAATTTTGGCAGATAGGATGCTATAATGAGTCCAGGTAAAAAACATACAAAAATAAAGATGTGGTACATATATACAATGGAATATTACTCATCCATAAAAAGGAATGAAATTGGGGCATTTGTAGAGACGTGGGTGGATCTAGAGACTGTCATACAGAGTGAAGTTAAGTCAGAAAGAGAAAAATACTGTATATTAGTGCATATATGTGGAACCTAGAAAAATGGTACAGATGAACCAATTTGCAGGGCAGAAATAGAGACACAGATGTAGAGAACAAATGTATGGACATCAAGGGGGGAAAGCGGCGGGGTGGTGGTGTGATTAAAAATAATAATAATAATAATAATATTTGGAGGTATAACATCTAGAGGGAACTAACTAGCGGAGTAACCTTAGGGAGATTCTCCTGGACCACAATCAATGATATCTAAAGTTCTTCCCAGTTATAAAATTTTATGACTCAAATATTAAGTAAAACTAGTAATTAATATTCTTGTTTAACATGTTTTTAATATCTTGTGTATTAAAAAATGAGGAAGTACATTTTGAAGATAACTAAGTTTTCTCAAAAATTGTTCTTTTCTTTGGTATTTTTCCTAGAATGTAAGTCAGCTATCACCAGATGGTCCTTTACCGCAGCTTCCTTTACCATATATTAACAGTTCAGCAACACGGGTTTTCTTTGGCCACGACAGACGACCAGCAGATGGTTAGTAAAGTTTAATTTGGCTTTGTTACCGCTTGACTTTTTTTTTTTTTAAGTTTTTTCATCTTTTTCCATTTAAAAAATAATGTGTAGTTGTTAAAGAATATTTGAAAATAAACAGCAATACCATATCATCTATTATCCTGCTACCTGAGCTACTACTTCGGGGTTTTCCTTCCAGCTTTAAAAACTAAAAACAATAACAACAAAATAGCTGTACTCATAATGACTTTTCTTATATAATATAAAGAATTCTCATGTTTTTACATAATCTTGATAAACATCTTTAATGGCTGTAAAATATTCCATTCAGTGCATATAAAGTATTGTAACATTTGCTTGTTATATTCCATCTTTTTGCTTATATAAAATCTAAGTTACAATAGACATTTTTGTGAATAAAACTTGCCTTAACATTTTATTATGGAAAATTTCAAATGTATACAGATGCAGTGAACAGTTGCCAATATTATGCTGTTCTTGTTGTAAGACTTCTTTAAAACATAGGATTGGGCTTCCCTGGTGGCACAGTGGTTGAGAGTCCGCCTGCTGATGCAGGGGACGCGGGTTCGTGCCCCAGTCCTGGAAGATCCCACATGCCGCGGAGCGGCTGGGCCCGTGAGCCATGGCTGCTGGGCCTGCGCGTCTGGAGCCTGTGCTCCGCAACGGGAGAGGCCATAACAGTGAGAGGCCTGCGTACTGCAAAAAAACCAAAAAACCCATAGGATTATTTCCTTAGCATTGAGCCATAGAATGGCAGTCCTGGGCCAAAAGTATAAATACATCAAGGGTCTTCATGCATGTTGAAGTAAACTTTGTAATTTTAAGCCTTCTTAATTGGAGCTTAATATGTTTCTTTTTAAGAGCTAATTTAGTAATTTATTTAAAAATATTTATCAGGATGCTTATAGCAGCATTGTTTTTAGTAGCAAGAAAAGTAAAACAGCAGGGAATGAATTGATAAATTTTGGTACATTCATATAATGGTTTCATGGACAATACCCACAACATAAAGCTGAGTGGAAAAGTTGCAGAATGATGGCTGAAATGTAATTCCATGTATATAAATTTCAAAAATATAAACCAACTCTATGAACTGTTTATGTATACACTCATTTGGTAAGGTAAAACAAATAAAAAATATGAGTGTGAATGCTATACTTCAGCTTCAGAGTAACTCTGGGAAGAAGTGGTACCAGTGGAGGAGATGAAGGAGAGTGACAGGATTGGGGAGGGTGACATAGAGGACATCAACTCTATCTGTAACATTTATTTTATTTTTAAATAAAATTTGGGATCATATAACAAAGTTGACATTTGTTAAATTTTGATATACAAGTATTTGTTATATTATTCTCCATGCTTTGTGCGTATGTTTGAAATATTTCATATAAAATTGTAGACGACTAGGAAGATGTATTCTTTCAGAGTCAGAAGGAAAAAAGCATCAATAGTATAAGTTAAGTTCCAATCAGGCTAGAATTAGTAAGAGGATGTTTTTCTCTCAGATAATTGGAAATAGGCAAGAATGGTATATGTGTTTATTTGGATACCTTAGACCTTTATTTTAAATATATTTCATTTGAGGGCAGGTGTTAATAAATATGTGTATTTAATAGTGACATTTTTCTTTTTTTTTAAGGTGAAAAGCAAGCAGCTACTCATGTAAGTCTTGATCAAGAATATGACTCTGAATCCTCTCAGCAGTGGCGAGAACTTGAGGAACACGTTGTGGCTGTGGTCAACAGAGGAGTACTTCCATCCAACTTCCATCCCACAGAGTACTGCTTGAACAGTTACTCAGATAACTCAAGATTTCCGCTTGCAGTTGTAGAAGGTGATATACTTGAATTTCTTTTCAAAAAAATATTTATTTATTTATATTTATTTATTTTGGCTGTGCTGGGTCTTAGTTGTGGCACACAGGATCTTTAGTTGCAGCATGCGGGATCTTCTTAGTTGTAGCATGCGGACTTCTTAGTTGTGGCACGCATGCGGGATCTAGTTCCCTGACCAGGGATCCAACCTAGACCCCCTGCATTGGGAGCGTGGAGTCTTACCCACTGGACAGCGAGGGAAGTCCCTTGAATTTCTATTCATGGTGTTTTTTGTTTTTTGTTTTTTCCCACATCTTTATTGGAGTATAAATGCTTTACAATGTTGTGTTAGTTTCTACTGTACAACAACGTGAATCAGCTTTTATTTGTTTTGTTTACAGTGTATTCAGGATAATGTGGGGGGTTTTGTTTTTTCTTTTAATTAAATTAATTAATTCATTTATTTGGGCTGCGTCGGGTCTTTGTTGCCGCGCGTGGGCTTTCTCTAATTGTGGCGAGCAGGAGCTACTCTTCATTGCCGTGCGCAAGCTTCTCATTGCGGTGTGCGGGCTTCTGATTGCGGTGGCTTCTCTTGTTGCGGAGCACGGGCTCTAGGCACACGGGCTTCAGTAGCTGTGGCGCGTGGGCTCAGTAGTTGTGGGTCGCGGGCTCTAGAGTGCAGGCTCAGTGGTTGTGGCGCTCGGGCTTAGTTGCTCCGTGGCATGTGGGATCTTCCCGGACCAGGGCTCGAACCCGTGTCACCTGCATTGGCAGGCAGATTCTTAACCACTGCACCACCAGGGAAGCCCTCAAGATAATGTTCTGCGTGCCAAATATGACTAGAAGTTGGGGATGCAAAAGTAAATTGAGTACTCATAATATAGTGAGCTGCATTTATAAAACCATGCAGTGGGGGCTTTAATACAGGAATATGCAATGTGCTTTTGAAATATAGAAGACAGAATGACATTCTTTGGTACAGAGAAATTGGGGAAATCTTCTTGAGAAGGTAATTTAAACTGGATCCTGAATAAATGGACGTTTACAAGGTGATAGGCAGAAATGCAGAGCTGTGAAAGCAAGGTGTGTTCAGAGAATTGAAGCATAGGGTGATGTATGGGGTTTATTCAAGTTATTAATTTAGGCCTTTCTTTTATAGAGCCAGTAACAGTGGAAGTGGCTTTTAGAAACCCTTTGAAAGTTCCACTTTTGTTGACTGATTTGTCATTGCTCTGGAAGTTTCAACCTAAAGATGTCAGTGGAAAGGAAAATGAAGTTAAAGAACTAGTAAGTTGTTAAAAGGTATTTGTAATAAGCATGTTTCAGTAACAGTCTAACAGATGCTGTAATAGCATTTCAACTTCTTCTGTTCAGTGAGCTGAAGTTACTCTTTTTTTATGCTTATTTTCTCTAGTTACAAAAAATATGAGATATGCTTATTGAAAATTGAGAGTACAGAAGGAGATGAGGATAGAAGTAAAACTGTTTTGTCTTCTCAGCATTTATTTCTTCGTTTTATTGAGATATAACTGACATACAGCGTTGTATAAGTTTAAGGTGTACAGCATAATGATTTGACTTAACATACCTCAAGAAATGGTTATCATAGTAAGTTTACTAGCATCCATCATCTTATATAGATACAAAATTAAAGAAATAGAAGAAAATATTTTTCCTTGTGATGAGAATGCTTAGGATTTTCTCTTAACTTTCTTATATAACGTACAACAGTGTTAATTGTACTTATTATGCTGTACATTATGTTTCTGGTATCTTACCTTACAACTGGAATTTTGTATCTTTTGACTTCTTTCATCCAGTTCCCCATCTCCCCACTTCCTGCCTCTGATAACCACAAATCAGATCTCTTTTTCTATGAGTTTGTTCATTTGTTTATTTTGTTTTTGAGGTATAATTGACCTACAATGCTATGTTAGTTCCTGATACACAACATAGTGATTTGCTATTTCTGTACATTTTTAAATGATCATCATAATAAGTCTAGTTGTCATCTGTCACCATACAAAGATGTTACAGGGTTATTGCCCATATTCCCCACATTGTACATTTCTTGTGACTCATTGACTTTGCAACTGGAAGTTTGTACCTCTTAATCTCCCTCACCTATTTCCTCCCACCCTGCCCCCTGGCAATTACCTGTTTGTTCTCTGTATCTATGACTGTTTCTGTTTTGTTATGTTTGTTCATTTGTTTTGCTTCTTAGATTTCACTGTCTTCTCAGTATTTAGAAATAACTACTTTAACACTTTTGTATGCCTTTCTAATCATTTGCATTTGTATGTTTTTTCCTCATATGTGGGATTCTCATTATGTATGTTGCTTTTTTCATTCTGTATTTATATGCATATTTTGGTATTAAAAATATTAATATTTCATTTTTGTATAATATTCCATAACACGAATGGTCTGTAAGCTGTTCTACTCTCTCCATTGGTAGTAGTTTTGGAAGTTTTCATTTGTTTACTATTATAATAATTCATTGGTGAAAATTTGGGTACATAGTTTCATATCCTGATTACTTCTGTAGGAAAAATTCCTAGCCATGAAGTTAGAATATTTTAGGGAATAAATATTTTAATACTCTTGGTTTCCCAAAAGGTCATACCAGCAAGCTTTGCACCAGCAGTATATGGGGTTGGGTATCTCATCTTTGCAAGATTAAGTATTCTTATTTATTTAAAAAAGTCTCGATTTTATAGGTTAAGAAAAATGCTGTCATACTATTTTATTTTCCATTTCATTGATTTCTAGTGAAGTTGAAGTTCTTGTTTTTATATTTTTTCTTTTGTGAATTGTCATAACTTTCATTTATATTTATCTTTTTTCTTATGTATGTCTGTAATAATTTCTTTATATATTTAAGATAGTTATTTTTGAGGCAGGAAATTTTGTTACGCAGCTGATTGTAATAGAAATAACTTGGGCAAATACATTTTTTTACTTAGTTATTTATTAGTTTATTCACCAATATCTATTATGTTACTTATACTTCTTTATACTACCTTGCTATATGCTTTAATAAAGTGGTAAAATTTATTTTTAAATTGGGAAATATCCCAATATTTTGGTGCTGATTTATGAAGGGAGAACTTGAAAGAAGATGTCTGTTATACTAACTTTAAACTATTTAAACTATTTCTCTTGAAGCATTTTCATTTTTTTAAAGATTGCCTTATTAAGTCTTAAGTCTTGCTGCTTAAATTCATTGAAGACATTTTGTGATTATTTATACTTATTGTGAATAGTTTTGAAAGATTGAGGTTTCCCAGGCTCTATTCTGACTTGAATTTTAGCAACCTCAGTAATTTTTCTAATGTTTTTTGGATGCCTGGAATACAAATTAGAAGAGTATAAATTGTTCACTCTTGGAAAAGTTTTTTCAAAGTTCTGTTAATTTTTGATGTATGTTAGTCTGTTCAAGATGTTAGGTTTTAAAGGAGGTTTATTAAAGTTAAGTGAAAATTGTCATTGTGTATAATGAAGTTGCACTTTTTTCTGTAAATTTCACACTCTGGGTTTCTTCATGAGCTTCTACTGGTGATGGACTAAGATGCTGAACTGGAATTTAGGGAAATGTAATTTTTATTTCTTGTGTCAGTTAACTAATTTCATGGTAAAAGTTAAACAGGGTTTATGAGGATTAAGTTTACCCCAGTGTGAGCCAACTTTAGCTCTGCTTTTGGAAGAGACAGGACTTTTTTGCTCTCCCGCACTGCCGTTATTGTCCACCAATCTTATGTATCCTACTTAAGCTGTTATTACTTTTTCCATGTGTAATTAGCCAATTTGGAAAAAGAGGCTGGTCGGAGTAAAAGAAGAAAAAATTTGCTCTTATTGCAAGATTAAATTAAATGGCCATTTTGGCCATTTTTTTACGATGAGCAACTGAACTTGTATCTCTTGAGGTTTTATCTTCTTGGTGGCTGTGACTTTGAGTAGATCACTTATCTTCTGCAGTTGAATTGGACTGAATGAAATGAAAATAAAATAAATCAAGTACCTACTACTGCATGACTGTACTGCCGGTGTGAAATCAAAGCACTTTGCATATTGCTTAGCACATGGTGAAAAGCTAATAAATGCTAACTATAACTATTGTTATTGTTCTTAAATATTGATACATAGAAATGTTAATAATCTGATACTTTATTCATTAGAATGTATATTTTACATAATTTACTTTTCAGGTAAAAGGTGAACCTGAAATGATTGGAACTGAAGTTGTTTCAGAATTCTTAATTAATAGTGAAGAATCTAAAGTGGTAATTGTTTCATTATTTTTCTGTCAAGTCTTTAAAAGTAAGATGAAAACAAAATTTAAAAATCCATTTATTCAGTTTGTTTTATATTCCAGTTTTCTTAAAAAAAACTAAAATTTGGAATATTAGGAAAGTGGAATTGCACGGGGGGAGATTGATTGGGAAAGTAGGTTTGCAGTGGTCTTTAGTTTGTTAATTTCCTAAGAAGCCTGGTGAAAAAAGTTTTTGCTTTCTTCTTGGGATGAGTGTTGTAATTTCATATGATATTTGCTTGACCAGAATATTTTGGTTTTTATTAAAAGTATTGATGAGGATCCAGGCCTATAACTTTTGAATTTAGAAAATTTCTTTTGAAGAAAATGCTTTCTAGTAAGAGAAATCAATTGATAGTTAAGTTTAGGTCATGAGTTTATATTGATATTAAATTATTGATATTAAATTATATTGATATTAAATATAAATTCTGCAGTATTACAGAATTTAGGTATTGCACTATTTAAGAGACTATGAAAACAGATAATAAGAGTGACTTAAATATCTCCACAGGCAAGGCTAAAGCTCTTTCCCCATCACATAGGGGAGCTGCATATTCTGGGAGTTGTTTATAATTTTGGCACTATTCAGGGCTCCATGGCAGTAGATGGCATTGGTGCTCTTCCTGGATGTCACACAGGTAAAGCTATAGAAACCAATAATTAAATCTCCATAGAATAAAATGAAAAATGAGGTATTTTAAAAATAAGTTTAATGTACATTTAGTAAGGCATTTAATCAAATGAAAGAATGAATATTTTGGATTATTTTTAACTCTGCCATTGCTTCAAAAATAAAACAACTTTATTCCCTTCTGATGTATTTTTGATGATTCTGTGGTTCTACCCTATGTATTTTTCTTTTTTGTTATTGATCCAAATTTAGTAAATTCTAACTAAATATATTCTAACCATTGGTTGAGATGTCTGCTGCCAGTACAAAAATTGTCTTAATATATTCTATTTTTTGAACATGAAAACTAAAGACCAGTGTTTTCATATCATTGGATGTGAAACACCTTAAATTCTGTCATCTGTTTTGTAAAAAGAGTAGGATTTAGAGTTAAGCTGATATTCTTGGTGCCCCAGATGATTTTGAAGTTTTACAAAGTTTTGAAGAGTAAAACTACCAGATACATGTTTAACATGGTTTGCCTTTTTTTTGCCCTTTAATTTCAGGGAACCCATCTAATATTACCTTGTAATTGTTATTTGAGTTTAAGTTGACAAGATGCTAGAGAGAGAGTTTACTATAAAATCCATCACTTCTATCTCTTAATTTTAGTAGCTAAGTCTTATTTTTTTTTTTTTTTTTTTAACAAATTGTGGTCATTGGCAGACTTGAATTTAGCATTTACAAAAGCTGATTATATTGGGAAATCTTTTGGGAACACTTGGAAAATTTGTTGGTCCTTTTAACCTTCAGTTGGGTATTTCTACTTTCCTGCACATCTAGGATAATTCAATAAAACATTTTTTAAAAAGTATACAGAAGTGGAATGAATCCATAAGAATTCAAAAATTATAAACAAAAAATTGTTACTAAAGTTGAGTATGGTGTTTCTGCATTTTAGTACTATATGTGTAATTCTTGGTTGAAAAGCACCAGACAAGATTCTTTTATAAATAATCTTGCTAATTTTTGAATATTTTAAGTAAGTAAACTGAGTGTTAAAAACTTTTTGAAGCTTCTTTCCTTTCCCACTGTGCCTACCTAGGATTTTAATCGAGTACCACAAAGTTACGGTTGTCAATAAATTATAGCTAATTGCTTCATTTAAGGTACCAAATATATGCATTAATAAATATTTTATGACATTAGTGGGAGGAGAACCTGAATTAACTATTAAATTGCATCTTATAGCAGAATTTTTATGAAGTTTTAGTGTAGTTCTATTTACTATGTAAAATGCTAATAGGGATCTGGGTCAGATGAGGTATGGGAAATGCTACATTGTGTGTCTGGTCTGGGAGTATCACGGTGATCTTCAGCACATTAAAGGCTCTAAGTATTCCTGCAGGAAATACAGTTGTACACCCTGGCTTTTTTCACACCTACATGCAATGTGTGGAAGCTTTTGAGGAAAATCTCACATGATTATTAAGTGAGTTTAATTTTGAGAAAGCTACCTATACTATCTTTAATTTTCTTTGTGCAGTCCATTAAGAAGATGTAGTTATTTAAAAATCCAGAAATAATTCAAATTAGTATATATATTGAATATGAGTAGCTGTTCTGTCAGATAGATCTTTTTGGTTAATAGCCATTATGGTTAAATATAGGTTTCAAAAGCTTCCTATTTAGTAGTCCTTCTGCAAAGTAAGTAAATCCTAACAAAATGAGAAATTAAGCAGCATACAATATGTGTTGTTAAGCATGGAAATAAAATATGCTTAATTCTTTGATTAACAATGCTAAATAGTAATTGTCTAGAATTTTTCTAGAAATAATCTGAAACATACAGTATTCATATATTCAAGCTAAATTGATGTCAGTTAACATACCAAATTATTTCAGGGCATTGATTGTTTTTTATTTCAGGAAAGCATTCCTTGAGTATGTCAGTCCGAGGGAGACAGGATTTAGAAATTCAAGGTCCTCGACTTAACAACACAAAAGAAGAGAAAACATCTATTAAATATGGTCCTGATCGACGTCTAGATCCCATAATCACTGAGGAAATGCCACTGTTGGAGGTATTTCACTTTTTAAAATTTCATGCACTTAATAATTTATCTGTAAGGATGATATTTTGGGTAGATTAATTTTAGACTTTGGTATTATTGATAGATTGAAATGCACTTTTAAATTCTTGGGGGCTTCCCTGGTGGTCCAGTGGTTGAGACTCCGCACTTCCACTGTGGGGTTGTGGGGGATGCGGGTTCGATCCCTGGTCGGGGAGCTGGGATCCCGTGTGCTCTTTGGTGCGGCCAAAAAAAAAAGCTGATGCTGAACAGATGTAATTCACAAAGATAAGATAATCATGCAAATTAGCATTAAGTCACAGTCAGGTTGTAAGATATAATCCTCAAAATACTAATGGAAGTTGAGAAAAACCTTCTGAAAGAACACTTTGGCTGTTATTAAAATCAATGGCTCTTTCTGGGTAGGATATAAAAATAACAGGAGTTAATTCTTGTAAAAAATTTAAGCAATATAGATAATTTTTATATGAATAAAACCAATATTCCCTTCACTTTCTTTGTATCCCACCCTGTCATACTTTCGTGCCATCTTTTAGTTGCAAAAGATAGAAACTGATGCTGGGTAGCATAACCCGC
This sequence comes from Mesoplodon mirus, assembly GCF_964341445.2. Taxonomy (NCBI): domain Eukaryota; kingdom Metazoa; phylum Chordata; class Mammalia; order Artiodactyla; family Ziphiidae; genus Mesoplodon; species Mesoplodon mirus. The sequence continues at coordinate 47,031,109 of NC_138989.1, read as the reverse complement.
CTCCCCCCACCAATATTATTTAGTTTGAAGGATTTTGGAATATCTCATGGAAACTAAAGTATCACAGAACAGTAGGTCTCAAGGAAGAATAAGGACTCAGCAGCTCCAGGGAATTCGTAAAGCCTTTAGAAAGCATTACTTTTGATATGACTTCAGTCTTACAACTTCTGGTCTTTGTGCCACTTCATTACAAATCTAGGAAAGAACTATGGCCCACCTTGAATCAGGTGTTTACCTGAGAGGCAGGCCAGTGGCACAGCCATGAAGTATAAGTGTGAACACTGGAAGGAGGGTCTTCCTCCTGCATCCTCATGTTTCCCTAGTAGGGGAGTTGGAAGCTTAGTCATTCACCTTCAGAAAGCGCCAGTGATTCCAAACTGATGTTTCTCTTTACAGACCTTTCATTGTACACTTATATATATTTTTAATAATCATACTGCACATTTTATCCTGTGACTTGCTTTTTGTCTTTAACAACAAAACTTGGTTTTTGTTTTCAATCAGTAAAATTCTTTTTTAACAGCTAGATAAGGTGTTCCTTTATTCAGATACATTATAATGTATTTTAATCATTTACGTATTGATGGGTGTGGTTCTGGTTTTTCATCATTACTGACAGTTCTGCAGTAAACATTATTTACATATTTTGTTCATGTTCTAGTTTAGACTAGGCTTCTAGAAATGGAATTGTTGGGTCAATCATGCAATATACTATAAAATTACCTTCAGCAAGGCTGTAGGAATTGACACTTTTCCTTCAGAATGAGAGTGCCCATTGCTTCATATCTGTGCCATAATGGATACTATCAGGTTTTTTTTTTTAACTTCTGCAAATCAAAATGGCATTTCTTTGATAACTGATAGGTTAGTCAATCTTCATTTTTTTCGTCCGTATGATTTTTTTCTTCTGTAAGTCCATATGATACCCTTTAATTGGGTTACTTCCTTTTTCTCATTGGATGATTTTATGGGTACTAATCCTATAGTGGTGGGGTAGGTAACATGCTCATGAAAATGGTGATGTGTGTGTGTTAAGGGAAAGGTATTGTTGAGCTGCATGTATTCTGCCCAGATTTTACACTTGCTTAATTATGTTGCATTTAAAGAGTTGTGTAGGGCAAATAAAAGACTCATTAAAGACTGATGGCAGTGCCACTTTCTGGTTGATAAATATTTGCACATACTTTAACTTTGATTTGGTGTCTTTCACCACTTAAAGATTTTTAACTTATATTAAATCATTCTTAACTGATAGTCCTTTACTTGGTTGCTTCTAAGTTTTATATTTACTTACAGAGACTTCCCTAGTCAAAACTTTTATAGTTTTATTGTTTAGTATCTTTGCTTTGAAATCCAAGGGAATATACTCTATGAATGTCAGGGGGTAGGGATCAAACTTTGTTTTTAGTCCCAATTACCATTAATTGAATATTGGCAACTTATTATGGCATCTTTCTAATATACTAATATCCTGAAAGTATATTATGCAGATGATACCTATTCTCCTTGACATTTCTTCTTCTGTTTTTGTGTCAGTTCCGTACTCTTGCTTTATCATCTTTTTTTAATTTGGCAAGCCGAGGCCTGCTCATAATAATTTTTTTCTTACACTTGTGCCACTTTTGTCCAAGTTTGTCAAGTTCCCACAATAATACAATAATGAAAATTGGCATTTTTATTACAATTGCATTGCTATAGCTAGGAGTTTTGAGACTGAAGATGAAATGAGTTGGGATCCAAATGTTACTTTAGGGCTATTCAATACCATTGTAGTTTAGAAGTCACTAACTAATAAACATTTTGCTTAAGATTGTATATGTAAGAATTTGCTAGATATTACTTGCAAAAGGGGAGATTCTGACCTCTCTGGTTAAAGTTTTGAGATAAATCAGTAGAGAATACAAAAATACTCAGTTTTTATAGATTCTCCTAGCTTATGGTTTTTATTATACCATATCAGTTAAATGTTCTTCAGTTATTAAGACTGTTAAATGTGCCAATGGTTTTTAAGTACAATGCTTCTCAGGCACACATTGTTAAGGATAGAGCTTAGCTTTTCAGCTTCTGTCTAAGCCCATCTCTATATGATCTTGGAAAGTTTCTTCACTTATAAAATGAGGGAAGTTGAACTAGTTGATGTTTGACTTTAAGTTCTGTTTAACTCAACAGTCTTTAAATTTACATTCATCTTGTTTTCGATATTGCTGGTTCTGTACTTAACTTGGCCTCTTGCATACCATAGTGTTTTTTTTGTTTTGTTTTGTTTTTGTGGTACGCGGGCCTCTCACTGTTGTGGCCTCTCCCGTTGCGGAGCACAGGCTCCGGACACGCAGGCTCAGCAGCCATGGCTCACGGACCCAGCCGCTCCGCGGCATGTGGGATCTTCCCAGACCGGGGCACGAACCCGTGTCACCTGCATCGGCAGGCGGACTCTCAACCACTGCACCACCAGGGAAGCCCTGTTTTGTTTTTTTAATTTTATTGTTATAGATGCAGTTCTCCCTGAAGAGGGTGTTCTAGAGCAGAGGACCTCTTGTTCTACATAATACAGCAACTGGTGTTTGGTTGATTAAACAAAAAAGCTTGTAAAGTGAATAATCAAAAAAACCATAATAGATCCATACCCTAAACATTTTACCTTAATTGAAAACATACGAATATCCATTTATTTACTATTTTGGGGGTGTGGGTTTAGGTTAGAGGCCTTTTCTATGAGTTCTTTGTGTTGGTATGGGTTTCCTAATAGGAGTTTCATTTCATCTTTCATGCTTTCTTCCACATCCATAAGTTGACATTTTAAGTTTCCAGTTTTGGTTTCTTCAGAGTGAGAAGCTAAAGGAAATTGTCAAGTAATCTAAGTACAGTATATGTCTAGATTTTATCTACAGATAAAAGTTGTACTTTAAGGTATAAAAGAGGGTGGGTTTAGTAGAAAGCCAAAAGCTACTACTAATGTTCAGTTCCATAAACATCACTTAGTATTTTCTACTGAAATACTAGAGAACGTGGTTAATCCAACAGACATGGTATGATGGAGGTTAGTTAAGAGACCTTATATTATACTTGGATGAACAGTAGTATACATTAATATTAGTAAAAACAAATCATAGAATATTCCCATTCCTAATATCTTATGTCAGAAATACTTTATAGAGTTTGAAGTGTTTAAGGAAGTAGTGAAAGACGTAATCAATCTACAACATCTGATGAAATAGTCTCTAACAGTATATATTTATCAAAACAAGATTGAGGATGAAAATTAGGGGAACTCATTGAGAAAAGATAAAGTGTCATGTGTTAACTCTAATGTGTATAGCATACTGAAAGCAAACAGTGAGCTATGAGCTGTATCTACTTAGAAATATTTTGTATTTAAGTTCTGTTGGAGAAAAAATGGTGTCATTCCAAAACTTTTTCTTCACTTATTAATTTTTAACATTTTGTTAGGATAAATTTTAACAGAGAATAGCAGAAAGAAGAGCAGGCCCCTTCAGGTTCTCACTGCATAGGCAATAAGTTGTGTATATGTAGTTTATTCAACCAGACTTGTCTGTCACTTGTGTCCAGTCACTTGCTGTTACAGATAAAACCACAATGAATAACCTTATGCATATCAGTTTATATATTATGTATATGCATATCACACATATATCTTTAGGATAAATTAGTAGAAGTCACATTCCTGATTGTTGGTCTTATTTTCCATTAAAATTTGAAGCTGTCCAAAACACCACCTGTTTAAAAGGACTTTTAAGGACTTCCCTGGTGGTGCAGTGGTTAAGAATCCACCTTCCAGTGCAGGGGACGCAGGTTCAATCCCTGGTCAGGGAACTAAGATCCCACACGCCATGGGGCAGCTAAGCCCGCGCACCCCAACTACTGAGCCTGTGCGCTGCAGCCAAGAGCCCACATGCTGCAATGAAAAGATCCTGCGTGCCACAATTAAGACCCAGTGTAGCTGCCCCCGCCCAAAAAATAAATAAAGGACTTTCAGCAACAGTGCATTTGAAGTAAAGGCTAGATACACTGGTTCTCCTTAGAGTCAACATAGTGTATTTAGTAAAACCTTTATTCTAAAGGTATATTACACAGTATCCTACAAGTGGTGTATCACTGGTCTTATTCTATCACCCTTCCCATTCTACCAGTGCTGTAGCCTTATTGATGGTATCTGGGTATCGGTGTGTGTTTTAGTGTGTGTTTACAGTACTCTCTTTCACTTGTTACTTACTCATGCAGTTGTTTTTGATATAGCAACTCAAAGTTGATATTCCCTCACAAATTTTAGCTTATTTGATTAAGCTTATTTGATACTAGCTAGTTAGTACATCATCAGTGTCTTCAGTATAATGCTATACTTGGTTTATTTTTTCCCATCTTCTTAATCTGTGTTTTGGATTTCTGCCTTAATCCCTTATTTTCTCATGTTAATTTTTAAAGTTTCTGATTTCCCCAAATTTTATCTGATTCCTTAAGAATATGGCCATAATGAAGTCCTATTCAAACTTAGATTAAAAGACACAGATATTTCCACTGGACTTTCTTTTTTTTTGCGGTACGCAGGCCTCTCACTGTTGTGGCCTCTTCCATCGCGGAGCACAGGCTCCACGCGCAGGCTCAGCAGCCATGGCTCATGGGCCTAGCCGCTCCGCGGCATATGGGATCTTCCCGGACCGGGGCACAAACCCATGTCCCCTGCATCGGCAGGCGGACTCTCAACCACTGCGCCACCAGGGAAGCCTCCACTGGCCTCTCATAACTCCTTTGGGACAGCCAGCTGTAACTTTATTCCTCATACTGTTACCTTTATATTCTTCCTTTCTTAGATGCTGTCAGAGTACTTCTGACATTTATTCTTCTGGATCTTTTAAATGCAGATGACTTACTGGATGATTTTGTTAGCCCGTATTTCCATCTCTTATCTGAAATCCTGAGGCCAGGCATGTGTTGGAAGTCAAATTTTTTTTTTTTAATTTTTAGAAATTGTGCATGTACATGTGTGTTTTTATCTAAAGTGTTATGTGACCCCTGTTGGGTTTGTGGCAGCACCTGGTAATCAAGCACATTAACGTGGCTTGAGTGAACCACATGAATATCACACTAAATGGAAAAGGCTATAAAGAGCCTCCATTTGTCAGATCAGGTTTTGCTTCCACACAGGTTACTGAAAGCCTGAGGATGTTCGAAGATAACGGCTTTTTAAATTATACATATGGAATCATGCATCTGTATGCTTTTCCCTTTTAAGACCTGTTGTGCATCTTTTCATTTTAATGATGTATAAATAGATAGTTGAGCTACTTTTTAAGTTGACAATGTCAAGGGTTTTTCAGCTGATAATTGTTCATGTAACCATGCTAAATTACTTACAGCTTCTCTTGTCCGTAATCTACACAGTTGTGAAAGTTTTGCCGGTGGCCCTCTAGTTATTGACACTGTACCTTTAATTCATAACTCTGAAATCTGCTACTGAGTAACACTGGTCTCTGTCTCATCCTCTTTTTTAAAATGGAGTTCTTAATACCACATACCCAGGGAGATATCAAAGAGAATTAATAAAATACTTGTAAACCTGTAGTAAAGAAATACAGCATCTTAAAGTGTTATTAATTAGAAGTTCAGAATTTTTAACAGACAATATAATAATATTTTTTCCCTCCAATGCAGGTGTTCTTTATACATTTTCCTACAGGGCTTCTCTGTGGAGAAATCCGAAAAGCATATGTAGAATTTGCCAATGTCAGCAAATGTCCTCTTACTGGATTGAAGGTTGTTTCTAAACGTCCAGAGTTCTTTACTTTTGGTGGTAACACAGCTGTTCTAACACCACTAAGTCCCTCAGCTTCTGAGAACTGTAGTGCTTACAAGACTGTTGTGACAGATTCTACCTCTGTGTGTTCAGCACTCATATCATCAGCTTCTTCTGTAGACTTTGGCATTGGCATAGGAAGTCAGCCAGAGGTGATTCCTGTTCCCCTTCCTGACACTGTTCTTCTACCTGGAGCTTCAGTTCAGCTACCAATGTGGTTACGTGGGCCAGATGAAGAAGGTGTCCATGAAATTAACTTTTTGTTTTACTATGAAAGTGTTAAAAAGCAGCCTAAAATACGGTGAGTATTATAAAACTTTTTAGGTTTAACCTCTGCACCTAATATATATAGATAAATATACACCCATTCAAATAAACATTTTGTTATTTGTTAACATATGTCATAATTTACTAAGAAATTACTCCCTTCCAAATTATGCATGAAGTTTATATCTGAGGTTGTCCCTAATCTAACTGTAAGTTCTAAGCAGCCAAAAGTGGAAAAAATTAAGCTACATTAATCTTTTTCATGCTTCTTTTTATAAACTTCATGATTCTTTGATACAGCTAAGTACTATGGCCAAAGTTCTCACATAATAATGAAATTCACAGGTATCATGTATTAAAACAGGGTGCCATTTGTATATGAAGACAACTTGCCTACAGTCATCCTTTTTAAAGAAAATTATTCTGTTTTACTTTTCCTTTTCCCTAGTGCCCTCCCCTGCTTCCCAAAATGTATGTATTTGTAGAGCACATGATTTAGGTGGTGTTACGGGCATCACTGAAGAAATCAAACCTAACTGACTTATACAAGGATCTGTAGCCTGTAGCGCAATAGAGTATTTTATGATAATGCCATTGTCATTTTTACAAAATTAACCGGGAATAATTGTGCTACATTTTAAAATTTAATAAAATATCTTGTAAGGCTTACTGTGAGAACAAGAAGATATAATATTTGTAAGGACAGGTACATTTTAGGTCCTCGGTAGATGTTAATTCCCCTTAAGAAGATGATAGAGAGTTCTCTGGCCAAAGCAATCCATTAAGGCTTTGTAGAATGTAGTAGTGGTAAAATGAGCTTCCAAAGAAAGTAAAGATTTCAGAATTTGGATCAAAGGGGATAGGCAAGAGAGTAGTCGGTATTCCAGGAAGTAACTGTATATATGAATGAAAATTTCCAAGTTGGGAAATATGAACTGCATATAGTTAGTTTGGCTATAGTATAAAATGTATAAAGGGGGAATAAAGGTTGAATTGTAAAGCTCTATTGTGGAGAACCTTAAATGCCAGGTGAAAGTTCGGCATTTACTTGGTAGGCATTCAGTCATTAACTTTGGAACTACTATCAGAAGAGGTATAATCAAGACATGACTATATGATGATTATTTTCATGTACTATACTGTAGCTGAGTTTGATGAGCAGGGAAAAAGGGAGACTAATAGTTTTCTTCCAAACTGAGAGTAAAGAATTGAACTAATGTTAGGCTAACTAGATAATTTTACCTTATTGTATTATCTGTCTTGGTTTTTTTAGAGTATAAATTGTCCTGAGGGTGAATAGGTTTTAAAAAGCTTTATTTGGAATTAGAGAATCATAACACTGGGAGAGGGTCTTAGATTAAATTTGTAATTTTTACTTCTTTAGTCACAGAATATTAAGACACACGGCAGTCATTTGTACCAGTCGATCTTTGAATGTGCGAGCCACTGTCTGCAGAAGTAATTCTCTTGAAGATGAGGAGGGCAGAGGAGGCAGTATGCTAGTCTTTGTGGATGTGGAAAATACCAATACCGTAAGCTGGTTTAAAACTAAATTTTGTCTTTAATTATATTTTAAGTGTATCCTTTGTTTTTCGTAATGATTTTTTTTTCCTTCACAAGACAGCATAAGCTAGGAATTTAGGAATGTTCATATAGAATAGAATGTAAAAACATGTTAATTCTCAACTTGCTTTGTAATTTTATCCCTCAGTACTTCAAATAAAAGGATCTAGTGGTATTGGGCTTCCCTGGCGGTGCAGTGGTTGAGAGTCCGCCTGCCGATGCAGGGGAGATGGGTTTGTGCCCCGGTCCAGGAGGATCCCACATGTGCGGCTGGGCCCGTGAGCCATGGCCGCTGAGCCTGTGTGTCCAGAGCCTGTGCTCCGCAACGGGAGAGGCCACAACAGTGAGAGGCCCGCATAACGCAAAAAAAAAGGGGGGGGGGATCTAGTGGTATTAGTGGTATTAATATGGTACATAATCATATGGTATATGGCCATATACCAGTAATTCAACCCAAAAAAGATCTCATAAAGTGCTTTCTAGTCTCACCATTGAGGATGTGTTGTTGTTGTTTTTTTAATGGGTAATTTTTTTATTTATTGGTACTTAGAAACGAACCAGCCAACTGGTAGTATTATGATGTGGACAAATCAAAACATCTTTCTACAAATACTAGACTGGTGGAAAAAATTAGGGGTTGTAGTAAAATAGCAAAAAGGGGTAGAGGAAATCAGTGAAGCACATTGTAGCTTAACCCTTCACCTTAACAACTGAGGTTCTTAACAAGTAAAGCCTCCCCATCCCAGAAAATGTGAATAATCCTTCATTACACATCTTTGTACTTTTGCTCCCTATTCTTGAGGTTAGGTTCTAGATCCTAAAGATATCCAAAAAATAGTATTATAACCTAGTTATCTATAGCCGCCAGTCATCTTTTATCATGTTGTCCATAGAAGCCAATGCTTCTGAAACCTCTTTGATTAGACACCAATCATACACCCCCAAATTGACACAAAAGGCACAGTGAAAAGCAGCTTATCAAGGCAGAGAGATACGTAATTGTAAAAGAAAAATTCTAGGGAAGTAATACAGTCATGGCTCAAATTGAGATTGAATAATACAGCCATCGTTACAGATCTTCAGGCTGTATGTTCAGAGAGTAATTTGGGGATAAATCCATGATTTGCTGTTGGGAATTGAAATACTTAGCAGTTTGCTGTATTATGTTATAGCTTTCCCCGGCAGTTCCCAAGGTGGCCTCCAAATCACTAACAGGAGAGTTTTGCTGGAACTGGATCTGGGGCTATATGAATTCCTCAACATAGTTGTTGAATTGATTGTTCCAGGTCTGGTTATTCCAGACTTGGGGGCACCAGGTCTGACTGTTCCAGCTCTGGTTGCTCCAGGACTGACTATTCCAGCTCTGGTTGCTCCAAATTGGGTTATTCCAGGTCTGGTTACCCCACATGGGCAGGTTTCCGGAAGAGTTCACCAGGCATCCTTGATGGTAGGAATAGAAGAAGCCCAGGTATTCTGTAGTTGCTGGGCCCTGAGTCACAATGTTGCTATTCCTCAGCCAGTTGTTTTTCTGCCAGCTCTTATATTTCATTCTCTGGTTCTGGAACCAGGTCTTAACCTGTTTGTAGCTAAGGTTCAGGATGTTGGGAAGTCCTTGCATTTGCTGGAGGCTGAGGTATTTCTGCCTCTGAAATCTGTCATTGAGCACACACAGCTGCGTCTGAGAGAACACGGTTCTGGTCTTCTGCTTCTTGACCAGGACCTTCTCTTCCTTCTTCTCTGTGCTCTTGTCTGCAGCCGTGGCCAGTAGTTTTACTCTGGGGCTTGTGGAAGAATCAGGACTGTCCTGAATAAGCAGATCCATGGAGAAGGAAGGAAGAGGAGAGACAGTCTCCATGTCGTGGGTCTCAGCAGATGACATTTGCAAGGACACATAATTTTCTTCAGGCCCATAAATCTCAGGCATTGGTGAAGATTCCCTAGAATTGGATGCTTCGGGGCCACGCAGGCTTTGGGGACAAGCTGGGTCCACACTCATGTTGTTGAATTGAAGGAGAGGGAGAAAACCAAAGAGCTAGATAGACGGTAGGAAAAGTCCAGGCTTAAGAATCTAGGTAGAAGAGCTTAGAGAAAGGTGAAGATCTCCAGGTGTAGAAGTATTAAAAACATGGGATGAAGGGAAGTCACCTGTATGATAACAGAAGCCTACCAGCCCAATGTAGGAAAATGATGAGGGTGTGTTTTGATGTGCTTAAATTTACAAAGTTCTGTTAGGATTTCACATTCAGTATTAACTTGATAACCCCTTACTTATACATTTCCAGCAGTACCATTTCCTTTATATAAAGCATTTCAAACATTTTATCATTCCTGTTTATGTACTCTAAATATCAAAATGAATATTCTTGAAGAAGGAAATGTGATCTTATTAAAGTAGAATCGTAGCTTCATACTGATTCAGTTTAGATACCTGTTTGAAATGTTACTTATTATTTCTGTAATGTCTTTTTTCTTTTAGCTTCATAAATTTGTATGGTCACTTCATTTTAGGACATTTAAGGTCAATGTGCTGATACTTCGGTGATCTTCCCCAAAAATCAATATTTGTAAGAGTAAGAACCTTTGAATAATTTCAAATTAGCTCCTATTCAGGAGAATAAAAAATATATGCAATTTAAATAATTTTATGTACATTGACTGTATATTGGGATTCTGTTCTTTGTTGCTTCTGGCCTTAACAGGAATGTGAGGGAAAGATCAGAAGAAATAAAAGTGCTATGGTTTTGATTAAAAATTGGCAGCAAATAATTTTTGATATATTAAATAACTCATTATAATAGATTCTAATAACTGAATGCCTTTCAGTATTTAAAAATTTGCCACTGGGAGTATATTTTAATTAAATCTATTTCGTGAATAAGATGATGACTTATGTGTTTTAAGAATGTTTATAGAGGGATTTAAATAATTTACATTTCTGAAATGTACTGTTAATTTATTTCAAAATAAAAATTTCGTCTTATGTTAATTGATACTGACTTTGGTAGCAGTGTCATTCTCATTAGAATATTCTACGTTAGTGCTCCTAAATCCTGAATGACTCTTTTATTTCTTTTTGTTAGAGTGAAGCAGGTGTTAAGGAATTCCATATAGTACAAGTATCAAGTAGTAGCAAACACTGGAAATTACAGAAATCTGTAAATCTCTCTGAAAACCAAGGTTTGTGCCTTTTTCCCTCTTCATAATAAATTCTGCTATCTTCCTTGGTTGATTTTATTTTTTTCAGAACAGTACCAGAATGTCATAAGATTATTGGTGCCTTTCTTTTTACTCATTTAAATATCTCTATATACTTTGCTATAATTATATCATATATTACATCATATCAAAGTCCTTTTTTAACATCTTTATTGGAGTATAATTGCTTTACAACGGTGTGTTAGTTTCTGCTGTATAACAAAGTGAATCAGCTATACATATACATATATCACCATATCGCCTCCCTCTTGCGTCTCCCTGCCAACCTCCTTATCCCACCCCTCTAGGTGGTCACAAAGCACCGAGCTGATCTCCCTGTGCTATGCAGCTGCTTCCCACTAGCTATCTGTTTTACATTTGGTAGTGTATATATGTCCATGCCACTCTCTCACTTCATCCCAGCTTACCCTTCCCCATCCCCGTGTCCTCAAGTCCATTATCTATGTCTGCATCTTTAATTCTGTCCTGCCCCTAGGTTCTTCACAACCATTTATTTTATTTTATTTTTTAGATTCCATATATATGTATTAACATATGATATTTGTTTTTCTTTTTCTGATTTACTTCGCTCTGTATGACAGTCGCTAGGTCAATCCACCTCACTACAAATAACTCAATTTCATTTCTCTTTATGGCTGAGTAATATTCCATTGTATATATTGCCACACCTTCCTTATCCATTCATCTGTCAGTGGACACTTAGGTTGATTCCATGTCCTGGCTGTTGTAAATAGAGCTGCAGTGAACATTGTGGTACATGGCTCTTTTTGAATTGTGGTTTTCTCAGGGTATATGCCCAGTAGTGGGATTGCTGGGTCATATGGTAGTTCTATTTTTAGTTTTTTAAGGAAGCTCCATACTGTTCTCCATAGTGGCTGTATCAATTTACATTCCCACCAACAGTGCAAGAGGGTTCCCTTTTCTCCACACCCTCTCCAGCATTTATTGTTTGTAGATATTTTGATGATGGCCATGCTGACTGGTGTGAGGTGATACCTCATTGTAGTTTTGATTTGCATTTCTCTAATGATTAGTGATGTTGAGCATCCTTTCATGTGTTTGTTGGCAATCTGTGTATCTTCTTTGGAGAAATGTCTATTTAGGTCTTCTGGCCATTTTTGGATTGGGTGGTTTCTTTTTTTGATATTGAGCTACATGAGCTGCATGTATATTTTGGAGACTAATCCTTTGTCAGTTGGCTTCGTTTGCAAATATTTTCTCCCATTCTGAAGGTTGTCTTTTCATCTTGTTTATGGTTTCCTTTGCTGTGCAAAAGCTTTTAAGTTTCATTAGGTCCCATTTGTTTATTTTTATTTTTATTTCCATTTCTCTAGGAGGTGGGTCAAAAAGGATCTTGCTGTGATTTATCTCATGGAGTGTTCTGCCTTTGTTTTCCTCTAAGACTTTTATAGTGTCTGGCCTTACATATAGGTCTTTAATCTATTTTCAGTTTATTTTTGTGTATGGTGTTGGGGAGTGCTCTAATTTCATTCTTTTACATGTAGCTGTCCAGTTTTCCCAGCACCATTTATTGAAGAGGCTGTCTTTTCTCCATTGTATATTCTTGCCTCCTTTATCAAAGACAATGTGACCATATGTGCGTGGGTTTATCTCTGGGCTTTCTATCCTGTTCCGTTGATCTATATTTCTGTTTTTGTGCCAGTACCATACTGTCTTGATTACTGTAGCTTTGTAGTATAGTCTGAAGTCCGGGAGCCAGATTCCTCCTGCTCCGTTTTTCTTTCTCAAGATTGCTTCGACTATTGGGGGTCTTTTGTGTTTCCATACAAATTGCGAAACTTTTTGTTCTAGTTCTGTAAAAAATGCCATTGGTAGTTTGATAGGGATTGCATTGAATCTGTAGATTGCTTTGGGTAGTATAGTCATTTTCACAATGTTGATTCTTCCAATCCAAGAACATGGTATATCTCTCCATCTGTTTGTATCATCTTTAATTTCTTTCATCAGTGTCTTACAGTTTTCTGCATACAGGTCTTTTGTCTCCTTAGGTAGATTTATTCCAAGGTATTTTATTCTTTTTGTTGCAATGGTAAATGGGAGTGTTTCCTAATTTCTCTTTCAGATTTTTCATCATTAGTGTATAGGAATGCAAGAGATTTCTGTGCATTAATTTTGTATCCTGCTACTTTACCAAGTTCATTGATTAGCTCTAGTAGTTTTCTGGTAGTATCTTTAGGATCCTGTATGTATAGTATTGTGTCATCTTCAAACAGTGACAGTTTTACTTCTTTTCCAATTTGGATTCCTTTTATTTCTTTTTCTTCTCTGATTGCTACGGCTAAAACTTCCAAAACTATGTTGAATAATAGTGGTGAGGGTGGGCAACCTTGTCTTGTTCCTGATCTTAGTGGAAATGGTTTCACTTTTTCAGCATTGAGAACGATGTTGGCTGTGGGCTTGTCATATATGGCCTTTATTATGTTGAAGTAAGTTCCCTCTACGCCTACTTTCTGGAGGGTTTTTATCATAAATGGATGTTGAATTTTGTCAGAAGCTTGTTTTGCATCTGTTGAAATGATCATGTTTTCCTTCCTTCAGTCTGTTAATATGGTTTATCACATTGATTGATTAGTGTATATTGAAGAATCCTTGCATTCCTGAGATAAACCCCACTTGATCATGGTGTATGATGTTTTTAATGTGCTGTTGGATTCTGTTTGCTAGTATTTTGGTTGAGGATTTTTGCATCTATGTTCATCAGTGATATTGGCCTCTAGTGTTCTTTTTTTGTGACATCCTTGTCTGGTTTTGGTATCAGAGTGATGGTGGACTTGTAGAATGAGTTTGGGAGTGTTCCTCCCTCTGCTATAGTTTGGAAGAGTTTGAGAAGGATAGGTTTTAGCTCTTCTCTAAATGTTTGATAGAATTTACCTGTGAAGCCATCTGGTCCTGGGCTTTTGTTTGTTGGAAGATTTTAAATCACAGTTTCAATTTCAGTGCTTGTGATTGGCCTGTTTATATTTTTTATTTCTTCCTGGTTCAGTCTCGGAAGATTGTGCTTTTCTAAGAAGTTGTCCATTTCTTCCAGGTTGTCCATATTTTTGGCATAGAGTTGCTTGTAGTAATCTCTCATGATCCTTTGTATTTCTGCAGTGTCAGTTGTTACTTCTCCTTTTTTATTTCTAATTCTTTTTTCTTGATGAGTCTGGCTAATGGTTTATCAATTTTGTTTATCTTCTCAAAGAACCAGCTTTTAGTTTTATTGATCTTTGCTATTGTTTCCTTCATTTCTTTTTCATTTATTTCTGATCTGAGCTTAATGATTTCCTTCCTTCTGCTAAGTTTGGGGTTTTTTTGTTCTTCTTTCTGTAATTGCTTTAGGTATAAGGTTAAGTTATTTATTTGAGGTGTTTCTGGAGGTAGGCTTGTATTGCTATAAACTTCCCTCTTAGAACTGCTTTTGCTGCATCCCATAGGTTTTGGGTCATCATGTTTTCATTGTCATTTGTTTCTAGGTATTTTTTTTTTTTTTTGCTGTACGCGGGCCTCTCACTGTTGTGGCCTCTCCCGCTGCGGAGCACAGGCTCCGGACGCGCAGGCTCAGCGTCCATGGCTCACGGGCCCAGCCGCTCCACGGCATGTGGGATCCTCCCAGACCGGGGCACGAACCCATGTCCCCTGCATCGGCAGGCGGACTCTCAACCACTGCGCCACCAGGGAAGCCCTGTTTCTAGGTATTTTTTGATATCCAATTTGATTTCTTCAGTGTTCCCTTGGTTGTTTAATAGTGTATTGTTTACCCTCTATGTGTTTGTATTTTTTCCAGATTTTTTTTCCTGTAATTGATATCTGGTCTCATAGTGTTGTGGTTGGAAAAGATACTGGATACAATTTCAGTTTTCTTAAATTTACCAAGGCTTGATTTGTGACCCAAAGTATGATCTATCCTGGAGAATATTCCATGAGCACTTGAGAGGAATGTGTAATCTGCTGTTTTTGGATGGAATGTCCTATAAATGTCAATTAAGTCCATCTTGTTTAATGTATCATTTAAAGCTTTTGCCTCCTTATTTATTTTCATTTTGGATGATCTGTCCATTGGTGAAAGAAGGGTTTTAAAGTCCCCTACTATGATTGTTTTACTGTGAAATTCCCCTTTTATGGCTGTTAGCATTTGCCTTATGTATTGAGGTGCTCCTATGTTGGGTGCATAAATATTTACAATTGTTATATCTTCTTCTTGGATTGATCCGTTGATCATTATGTAGTGTCCTTCTTTGTCTCTTGTAATAGTCTTTATTTTAAAGTCTATTTTGTCTCATACGAGAATTGCTACTCCAGCTTTCTTTTGATTTCCATTTACATGGAACTTCTTTTTCCATCCCCTCACTTTCAGTCTGTATGTGTCCCTGGGTCTGTAGTGTGTCTCTTGTAGACACCATATGTATGGGTCTTGTTTTTTATCCATTCAGCCAGTCTTTGTCTTTTGGTTGGAGCATTTAATCCATCTACATATAGGGTAGTTATCGATATGTATGTTCCTTTTACCATTTTCTTAAGTGTTTTGCGTTTGTTTGTCTTTTCCTTCTCTGTGTTTCCTGCCTAGAGAAGTTCCTTTAGCATCTGTTGTAAAGCTGGTTTGGTGGTGCTGAATTCTCTTAGCTTTTGCTTATCTGTAAAGGTTTTAATTTCTCCATCGAATCTGAATGAGATCCTTGCTGGGTAGAGTAATCTTTGTTGTAAGTTTTTCCCTTTCATCACTTTAAATATGTCCTGCTACTCCCTTCTGGCTTGTAGAGTTTCTGCTGGAAGATCAGCTGTTAACCTTATGGGGATTCCCTTGTATGTTAATTGTTGCTTTTCCCTTGCTGCTTTGAATATTTTTTCTTTGTATTTAACTTTTGAGAGTTTGATTAATATGTGTCTCGGCATGTTTCTCCTTGGATTTATCCTGTGTGGGACTCTCTGCGTTTCCTGGACTTGATTGACTGTTTTCTTCCCCATATTAGGGAAGTTTTCAACTGTAATCTCATCAAATATTTTCTCAGTCCCTTTTTTATTCTCCTCTTCTTCTGGGACCCCTATAATTTGAATGTTGGTGCGTTTAATGTTGTCCCAGAGGTCTCTGAGATTGTCCTTAATTCTTTTCATTCGTTTTTTCTGTATTCTGGTCTGCGGTTGTTATTTCCACTATTTTATTTTCCAGGTCACTTCTCTGTTCTTCTGCCTATGTTATTCTGCTGTTGATTCTTTCTAGAGAATTTTTTATTTCATGTATTGTATTGCTCATCACTGTTTGTTTGCTCTTTAGTTCTTCTAGGTCCTTGTTAAACGTTTCTTGTATTTTCCCCATTCTATTTCCAAGATTTTGAATCATCTTTACTTTGATTATTCTGAATTCTTTTTCAGGTAGACTGCCTATTTCCTCTTCATTTGTTTGGTCTGTGGGTTGTTACCTTGCTTCTTCATCTTCTGTGTATTTCTCTGTCTTCTCATTTTGCTTAACTTACTGTGTCTGGGGTATACGTTTTGCAGGCTGAAGGTTCGTAGTTCCCGTTGTTTTTGGTGTCTGCTCCCAGTGGGTAAGGTTCGTTCAGTGGGTTGTGCAGGCTTCCTGGTAGAGGGGACTGGTACCTGTGTTCTTGTGGATGAGGCTGGATGTTGTCTTTCTGGTGGGCAGGATCATGTCTGGTGGTGTGTTTTGGGGTGTCGGTGAACTTACTATGATTTTAGGCAGCCTCTCTGCTGATGGGTGGATTTGTGTTCCTGTCTTGCTAGTTGTTTGGCATTCAGTGTCCAACACTGTAGCTTGCTGGTCGTTGAGTGGAGCTGGGTCTTAGCGTTGAGATGGAGATCTACGCGAGAGCTTTCGTCGTTTGATATTATGTGGGGCCAGGAGGTCTCTGGTGGACCAGTTTCCTGAACTTGGCTCTCCCACCTCAGAGACACAGCCCTGACGCCTGGCTGGAGCACCAAGAGCCTTTCATCCACACGGCTCAGAAGAAAAGGGAGAGAAAGAAAAGAAAGAAAGAGAAAAAATGAATCAATAAAATAGTTATTAACATAGAAAAAAAATTATTAAAAATAAAAAGCGAGAAAGTAATTAAAAAGAGAGAGAAAGAAAGAAGAGAGCATCCAAACAAAAAAGCAAATCCCCCATTGATAAGAAGTGCTAAAAAGTATACCCCCCAAAAAAAAGGACAATCAGAACCCTGGGACAAATGGCAAAAGCAAAGCTATATAGACAAAATCACACAAAGAAGCATACACATAACACACACAAAAAGAGAAAAAGGAAAAAAAAAACATATATATATATATATATATATATATACAATAAAAAAAGGAAGAGAGCAACCAAATCAACCAATGATAATAAGCTCTAAAAAATAAACTACGATAAACATAAAACCAGAAACAAATTAGACACAGAAAGCAAACACAGTTGCTCCCAAAGTCCATCGCCACAATTTTGGGATGATTCGTTGTCTATTCAGGTATTCCACAGATGCAGGGTACATCAAGTTGATTGTGGAGATTTAATCCTCTGCTCCTGAGGCTGCTGGGAGAGATTTCCCTTTCTCTTCTTTGTTCGCACATGTCCTGGGGTTCAGCTTTGGATTTGGCTCCACCTGTGTGTGTACGTCGCCTGAGGGCGTCTGTTTGCCAGACAGGATGGGGTTAAAGTAGCAGCTGATTAGGGGGCTCTGACTCACTCAGGCCGGGGAGAGAGAGGGGTATGGAATGTGGGGCGAGCCTGCAGCGGCAGAGGATGGCATGACGTGCAACAGCCTGAGGCACACCATGTGTTCTCCCAGGGAAGTTGTCCCTGGATCATGGGACCCTGGCAGTGGCGAGCTGCACAGGCTTCTAGCAGGGGTGGTGTGGATAGTGACCTGTGCTTGCACACAGGCTTCTTGGTGGCTGCAGTAGCAGCCTTAGCATTTTATGCCCCTCTCAGGGGTCTGCACTGATAGCCACGGCTTGCGCCCGTCTTCGGAGCTTGTTTAGGTGGTTGATGACTTTCTTATAATTAACTTTTGTAAGCATTAAATTGTGCTTTCACTACTTTACATGACGGTAAGTGAAATTACTGTGTTAATCGATTCTTTCCCATCTTTTTATTCCACATCTTTTCTATTTGTATATTTTTTTCTTTTTTAAAAAATTCAATTGTAAAATCAGTGCCTGAATACATGGTCACTGTCAAAATTTCAAACAGTACAGAAACATACAGACTAGAATTGAAAGTTTCTCTTTGTTTCCTTTACTATTGGAAAACTGGTTTTTCTGTGTGTAACCAAACTTGTGTGTTGACTGGCTTTTCTGTGTATTTGCGTACCCATATAACTTTAAATAAAAGAATATGCACACCTGCGATATATACTGTCAAATTGTTTTCCAAAATATTTCCATCATTTTATCATCCTGCTAGTTTGAAAGTGCTTAGTGCTTGTAGGAGTA
Source organism: Mesoplodon mirus (assembly GCF_964341445.2). Lineage (NCBI taxonomy): Eukaryota > Metazoa > Chordata > Mammalia > Artiodactyla > Ziphiidae > Mesoplodon > Mesoplodon mirus. The sequence goes on along the minus strand of NC_138989.1, from coordinate 47,012,829 downwards.
GATTGAAGTTGGCAAAATATTTACTGTTTCTGGAAAGAATTGTACAGTGTATTTTAAAAGATTTAAAAAAATGTTTAAACCCTTACCTAGCCTCATAGTAATTCTTATTTTTGGAATTTATACAGAGGAATTAATTCAAAATATAAGAAGATCCATATATTCAGAGCAGTTTATTGTAAGATTATGTTTAATAGGGAAAAATCAAATGGAGCTTTAATGTGAATTAAGCTACAACTCAGATTATTTTGTGGTCATTAAAATATATAAGCTTTTAAAATGTGTCACAATAGTGGGAAAATGCATCATAGCAAAGTATGTGCATATAGTAATATTGGTATAAATCATCCATATGAAAAAAATATTGATAGGAAATGCAGAAATGATAGAGTGGTGGAATTGTGGACTCCCTGGCTCCCAAGTTCTAATTTTTCAAATTTTCTATTTATCTATAATGTCACACATATCTGAATATATATGTGCATATGAACATGCATTTCAAGAAAATTTAATCTTATCTTTTTAAAGAGCTGAATGAGATTTGCTTTATTGAGAGGAAAGCAAAGATGCTTTTCATTAAACACATTTATAATTATGAAATATTTTCCAGTTTGACTCAAGAAGTCTGAGTAATGAATTAGGTTTTACCATGTTATAAACTGAGAAAGATATTTGAAATTTTCTCTTTTCTCTTCCTAGATGCCAGACTTGCAAATAGGGAGAAGGGAAAGTTTTGCTTCAAGGCAATACGATGTAAGGAGGAAGAAGGTAAATTCATTTTACTGTCGCACTTTCTTAAATGGTTATTTTATATTTCATGCCAATGATATGATTAGTTTGTTCTCCCCTGTTTTTTAGTTGCTACACAGTCCTCAGAAAAATACACCTTTGCAGATATCATCTTTGGAAATGAACAGGTATGTGAATAAGCACAATAACGTTTGATATTAAAAGTCGCAGTCTGGAGTATCTTGACTGTTTTGGTAAAACTATTGCTTTAGTAATCCCCAAATTCTTTGGTGGATGAACATGTCAGCTTTGTTGGGTTTTGCAACTTGTCTTCATGCCCCAAAGCAAACAAAAATGCTATATGGAATATAGCATTTTAATTAGTTATTTAAATTTAACTTTCTTTTAGAGTGTAAGATACTCATGAAATAAGTTTAGTCCTTGGGATTAAAGAAAAAAACAGGATTATATGAAGGAGCCTGTTTATTTGGGAACGTGGTCACAGTGGAACATACAGATGATAACCCTCTGGATTTGGGAATATCATATGGTTCTGTTACCCAAATAATAAGCTGTTTTGTAATTTTAAATGTATTATTGACTAGGGCACTGATACTCCCAATAATTATATGTTAGAACCACCTTGAGAGTGGTTTTCAAACTTTGAAATAATGTCATGTGAGTCACCTGGGGATCTTGTTAAAATGCAGATTCTCAGTCAGTGGGACTGGATGAGACCTGGGGTTCTGAATTGCTAAAGCTCTGAGGTGATCTTGAGGTTATCAGTCTGCACCCTCTATTTTTTTTTAATTAACTTATTTTATTTTTGGCTGCGTTGGGTCTTTGTTACTGCCCATGGGCTTTCTCTAGTTGCGGCGAGTGGGGGCTACTCTTCGTTGTGGTGCATGGGGCTTCTCATTGCAGTGGCTTCTCTTGTTGCGGAGCATGGGCTCTAGGTGCGTGGGCTCTAGAGCGCAGGCTCAGTAGTTGTGGCGCGTAGGCTTAGTTGCTCCGCAGCAGGTGGGATCTTCCTGGACCAGGGCTCCAACCCATATCCCTTACATTGGCAGGCGGATTCTTAACCACTGACCCACCAGGGAAGCCCTGCACACTCTATTTTTTATCTAGAGAATTTTTATAAAAATGAAAACTTTGCCGTCCCACCTCTAAAGCTCCGGCTCATACTTTGGGTAGAGTTTGGGAATACACATTTTCATCCAGCTCTGCAGATACTCTGAAGAGGTGATTTGGGGACCTGCTTTGAAAAATACGGACCAAATTCCCTGTCGTTTTGTGCTGTTACTAGTAGTATTTCTTTGTGTTCTTCTCCTTGATAATTCCAAACATACTTAGACTTTTGTATTGTGCTTATCATTTGCCTTCATCTGACCCACTCTTTGTACTATCTTTTGGCCATTTGAGGAAGCAGCTATTTAGAAATATCCCAGAGCACCAAAAGTCCAGTAATTCCAGAATGAGTATGACTTTTGGACACTGTGCTTCCTTGCTTCCTGAATGGTTGAATTTTAGCTTTTAGGACTTCAGTTGTTTGTTTTGTTCGTGTCTTTTTAAAAACATTCCCTAGAAACATCATCAGGACCCTTAAATTATATTAAGGTTGTAATTTTTATTGTATTTATTGTTAATAATTTTGTATAGGAGCACTGTGGATGGCATAAACAAAGACATTTTCCCTTTTGATGAATCTGAGTAAATAGAACTTACTAGGCACTACACGTTGATGAGATAACTATGTGGACAATGGTTTACCAGAAGAAGTTCATGTCTAAGGGGGAAAATATATGTATTTATTAATATTTAATAATTAACTTGAAGCTTAACAGCTATATAATATAGTTTATAATGCAGGAAATTGTTAAATGTAGAGATTTTACTATGAAATACAGTAGTCATTAATTAAGGGAAATTCTGTAGTTCTGAGTCTGTTTAAAAATCTTTTCTCTTGTTCTCTCCCTTCAAGTATAAAAGCCAGGTTAATGCCAGTGGCTTCATTCGTTGTGTTTCATTGGATATCACTTAGTCTTCCAAGTATTTGAATGGGAAATATTTGTTAGTTTTAATAGTTAAAAAAATCATAATTTGCTTTTAACAATTTACTTTTAAAAAAATTGAAGTATAGTTAATTTACGATGTTGTATTGGTTTCAAGTGTACAGTAAAATGATTCAGTTATACATATATATGTTGTTTGCCAGATTCTCAACAATTCACTTTTTATTCATTTTCTTAGAGATACCCATTTGCCCTCCCTGGATACTTAGAAGGTTAAAGCCAGTGTCATGGAAGTGTAGATTTATGAATTTGAGCTTCGAACTTTAAGATTCAGGGTAATTTGTGCCAAATATTTTAGGTATTCAAGTCTTAGGGTGGCCTCCTTGTATTCAACCAAATTGATAAGAAATTACTGAATAAGCCTTTTGGGTATATGTAAGTTGTAGAAATATAAATTTTGGCAGGGTATATCTAATTGAAAACACATACAGACAAACGATTTTCTTTTAACAGATAATAAGTTCAGCAAGCCCATGTGCAGACTTCTTTTATCGAAGTTTAGCCTCTGAATTGAAGAAGCCACAAGCCCAGTCTTCTCTGCATACAGAAAAACAGTCAACAGAGGACACTATGAGATTAATTCAGAAGTGCAATGAGGTGGATTTGAATATTGTTGTATTGTGGAAGGTATGTGTTGTTAAATTATTTCAGCAAGCCTCACTTATACTTGATTCTTAAGGTGAAGAGTAAATGTAAGCTGCTCTTTATATTTTCTCTGCTTAAAATTTCCAATTTGAATATTGAAGTAGTTTTATAAGTTTTTCAACAGTTCCGAAATAACTTTTTTTTTTTGCCTAAAGGGAAGAATTCATTCAAATTAGGTGACTTTATTCTGTGTTACTTATTACTTGTAAGGGGTACTGAGAATATTGTAGACATGATAAGCTCCATGAAAGCAAAAATGCTGTTATTAAACTCTTTATTGTGAGCATTTTCAAACTCTGATAAAGGAAAAATAGCACTATGAGCCTCTAAGTCCCCATTACTTAGGCTCCAACAGCCACTAATTTGCTGCTGTTCATTTTCACCTATTCCTTACTTTGTTTTCTTTTCTTTTTACCTTCCTTTATTTTTTAGCTGTAGTATATGTTTTTTAATGACATATTTCATCTGCTTTTATGTGTACTTCTAGCAGATGAGGACTTTCTCGTTTAATATAACCCCACCATATTACTATCTCACCCAAATTAACAGTAATTCTTTACAATTATCTAATTGTTGGTCTGTGTTGAAATTTTTCAGATTATTTGAAAATATTTTAATTTAAAAAAAAGTCAGATTCAACTAAGATTTGCACATACACATGGCAGACCAGAATGAGGTTGTTTAGGCATTGGTCTTCCCTAAAGTTAACCATAATGCAGAAGAGGTTTATTTTTTACAGTACACCCTTTTGTATCTTAAGTATGTATCTTTTTTTTCCACTGTAGAAATGATTCTACAGTGAAATTTAGGATCTTGCCCAGGGATATTCACCTGAACTATGTGAGGAGGTTTGATTTTGTATTGTCTGATATAAGGCCTAACATGGAGACATGCTCATAGTAGATGATTAGAACATGTTATTTTAAATTGATTCAGATGTTCTAAAGTGTTCTTTTTACTAAACTGCACACTTTTAAGTAAACTTTCTTGAAACCAAGCTGGCTTTACATGAATTCCAATAAAAACTGCTTAAGCAAATTGAACTTCTGTTGACTATAGAAGGTGAAGGTGTTTAATGTTAAAAAGATGAGTTACACGTTATTAGTTTGAAATCAAGTGTTCTTGAAGCTTAGAATCAAAAGAATCCTGTTTTCAGGCTCAGTAACATTGCCCCTTACTGTAAACCAACCATCCATTAAATGTATAGTAGACCTTTAGCATTTGCAGCTGTCACTTCACAGATTCCTGCCATGTAACAATTTGTAATATTCGTGAGACGAGATTTTGAGTTATGTGTGCTGTATTCTGTACTCATCGTTGAGCCCACAGTAACCTTGGTGGGGGCGGGGCGGCCAGGGGTTATCTTTCAAAAAATCACCCTGAATAAAAACCAGTTTCTGGTATTGCTGATCTTCATTGAAGAAGAAGAAAACTGCCCAAGATTATAATACTCCTTAGTTAGAAAATGGAAGTTTGAATAGATTACAGGATGGGATATTAAGTTTGGTAGGGGCTAGTTACTATGATAAGTTTATTATTCAACTCGTTTGAGGAAGTGACTAGTAGATTTTCTTTAGTGAAGGCTCTAGATAGTGCACAAAGGACCCCCTTGAATGAAAGAAAACTTGACAAGTCATTTAAGTTGTGGAGTTGATGCATAGGGAACATAGTACTCTAAAAAAATACGATTCAGGAGAAAACTAAGACCTTGGACAACATTTTTGTAAAAAAAATTAGTTGGTAAGGGGGTATAGTATAACTTATAACCAATCTTAACCAAAAATAAAGGTTTGTTTTGAAAAACTAAGACTTTGTGCCGGAAAGAGAATGCATTATAGGGTTATGCATGGCTATGGGTGACTTTTGTTTGGTCCCTGAGACCATTGGAAAAGATGTGTGACCTGTCTCAGATTGTTATCTATCAGTTGTCATCCTCTCTTGATTAAAGGTCACCCCATCAAGTATTTAACTCCTCCTGTATTTCTGGGTTGTGCATGGATGGGTGCTGAGCAGGTCCTGGGCCTGCCTCTGCCTTAGTGCAGCAGTTCTCCAAGTGTGACCCATGGATGGCAAATTGTCACTCATGATAAGTATAGAAATTGAAAATAAACATTTAGGAATGTTTATAGCATTCTGACTGAGTAATTTTGAATCTGTTGAATCTAATATTAAAAGAAATCAGGCTTATCAAAAAAAAAAGCATCTGTATTTGCATAATGTGACAGTACCAGTATATCAGAGACATTTACAGATTTTATTTTCCCCAACACAGAAGAAGTTCAAGAAGAAAAGTTACGTGCTGGAGTAAGTGTCTTAATTTAGATGAGATCAGTTCATTGTATATGAAGAAAAAAAGCCTTTTTTTTTTCTTTTAAGCATATGTATCAATACTTAAATTTAAGATCTCCAAGGACATGGCATTTCCACTTCTAGGATTTATGATTGTACTCACTGATTTTGCTCCACTATATGATAAACCCTGGTGCATTTCAGAAGCAAGACTGTAAGAAAAAGCCTTGGGACTTCCCTGGTGGCTCAGTGGTTGAGAATCCACCTGCTAATGTAGGGGACATGGGTTCGAGCCATGGTCCAGGAAGATCCCACATGCCGCGGAGCAACTAAGCCCGTGCGCCACAACTGCTGAAGCCTGTGAGCCACAACTACTGAAGCCCACGCGCCTAGAGCCTGTGCTCCGCAACAAGAGAAGCCACTGCGATGAGAAGCCCATGCACCGCAACGAAGAGTAGGCCCCACTCGCCACAACTAGAGACAGCCTGCACGTAGCAACGAAGACCCAACGTAGCCAAAAATAAATAAATAAATTTAAAAAAAAAAGAAAAAGCCTTTTGCCTGTATATTGGCAGTCCAGTAAAGAAAAAAACTTGTGTTATGGTATAGCACTGTTCTTTTGGACTAGTTTCTTAAGCGCTCTAGAGAAAATTGGAAAAGATTTCAAGAAGTGCCTCTCACGTATCTAGGCCAACTGTTTTATATTGAGGCAGAGCAGATTTTGACAGATACTTAATTGACTGAATGAATGAACAAAAGGAGAAATGCTGACACAGTCATGAGTGTTGGTAATTGATAGATATTAGCCATAATACCTCTGCTTTCCATCAGATATTGCATTGGTTACTTTTGAGGTTACTGCCAAGCAGGCTAACATTTCTGTGCTTTGTACTTCTTAGGCATACGTAGTGGAAGACAGTAAGCAGCTTATTTTGGAAGGTCAGCACCATGTTGTTCTTCGCACTATAGGAAAAGAAGCTTTTTCTTATCCTCAGAAACAGGTAATGACAGAGTTTGCTTTGGGGCCTTCCTGTGAACTTGTGGGGTTTTTTGTTTGGTTGTTTTTTGTGTTTTTGAAGGTGTCTGGTTTGTGTAAGCTTTTATATTGGAATTTGAGTTGTGGCTTGGTGGCAGAAAGCTGATTAAAATTAGAAATGAACATAAATTGATTTTAAAATTCACTAGCACTTCATAAGAGTATTGAGATGCATTTGTGATCTTGGGGTTTCCTAAGATATATTCTTTATTGAATCTAGAACTCACAGTTAGCTTGAGAGGAAGGGAACCATATTCTCTATATTATCTTGTTTGTTGTTGAACAGGCCCATACCATTGCAGAACTCTATGGGGCCTATCATACAGTGTAAAGGATGGCCTCTGGAGTTGTGCAGAAGCTGGTAATACTGTTTATTTTCTTACTTTTCCTAAAATACTGTTTAATCTTACCAAAAGTTTTCATAGTATGTGTAACTATTTAAACCCAAATCTGTTTCTTATTTTAAGAAAATTGTTTTTCTCAAACTGATTTGATTAGTTAAAAAAGTCCCAAGTTTTAACTGCAAATTGTCATATTTTGATAATTTTGAACATCTCAAGGCAAGATTTTTCACTTAGAAAATGAAACAAATTCTATAAAATTCACTCAAATTATAGTCCCATTTTACTAAAATACTGTATAGGGCATATCCTTTTTTTCCTCTGTATTTCACCTTTGAAATACTTTATATTCTCTTTATATGATTAACTGAGTTGGGAGATGCAGCATGTTCATCATACTAAGAATAATATATTTGGAGCCCAGAGACTTTCAGATTGATGACCTAGTGCAGGTTACTCGCATAACTTGATAAACTTTTAGCTTACATATAAAACAGGGGTAATAGTACCTTTATACCTTGCCTCTCTTGTGATGGGACTGTCTGTCATCAGGTTGAATCAAACCCTTATTATAAAACTACTGTACAAATTGTCCAGCACTCATTCCGAAAATACTTGTTGTTGCTTTTAAGCTAGAAGAGAGAGAAGGTCTTCTAAATATTCCCTCACTAAATTAGCTTCAGGTTTTTGGTATCCTTTTCTGGCCATTGTTCATGTGTGTTCCTCCTGGTAAGTGGTATGTAGAGATTTCATTTAATATAATTTAGAAGTCTCAACAGCTTGTTTTTCTTAGATGATTAGATTATAATAAACAATAGTACATTTTTTTAACTTTTTATTAAAGTGTAACGTAAATGCAGAATAGTGACTAGGTCACTGACTCTTCACAAATTGAAGAACACTTCAATATAAGGAGGACCCAGATCAAGAAAGAGAACATGACCCGCACCCGGAAGTTCTGCTCCTGCTCGCTTCCAGGCACAAGTCTTCCCTCCTCCAGAGTAAACCTCTAGTCACTTTTCTCTCACTCATAAGTCAAAAGCAGTTTTAATTCTTGCTTTTGCAGCTGTATAAATCAAGGGTCAGCAAACTTTTTCTGAGAAAAGCCAGATGGTAAATATTTTAGACTTCGCTGGCTCAGTCTTTGTCAGAATTACTCATCTGTGTTGTTAGGAGTCCAAAAGCAACCATAGCCAGTGTATAAACAAGTAGATGTGGCTCTGTTTCCATAAAACTTTCTTTACATAAAGAGGAAGCAGGTTGAATTTGGCCCATGGGCTGTAGTTTGCCAGTCCTTGCTGTAGATCAGAATCCAGCTAGACTAGCAGGAAATTAAAAAATCAAAATTTTCTGGACGGTGAAGGAAAATGGAGAAAAAAATTACCAAGAAAGAAATAATAATGCTAGAAGTGGGACATGATTCTCTATTTTCATTTAGACGATAATAATATTTATTGAAATCTTTACAGTGTGCCTCACTAGCTATATTGAGACTTTTACATGTATGTTAACCTTCAGTTAATATAGTTGAGTTACTATAATCTGTAAAAACTCAGGAAGCTATTTTCAAAAATGACTCTTTATCTGCCTGCTGATGCAGGGGACGCGGGTTCGGGCCCTGGTCTGGGAGGATCCCACATGCCACGGAGCAACTAAGCCCGTGAGCCGCAGCTACTGAGCCTGCGCGTCTGGAGCCTGTGCTCCGCAACGGGAGAGGCCGCGATAGTGAGAGGCCCGTGCACTGCGATGAAGAGTGGCCCCCACTTGCCACAACTAGAGAAAGCCCTCGCACAGCAACGAAGACCCAACACGGCCATAAATAAATAAATAAATTAAAAAAAAATGACTCTTTAAGGCAATTTTAGTTTTTCAACTATTAAAACAGATGCTATACAATTGAATATCTATAGCCTAAGTACTAAGCAATTTTATTAGATGAGAACCACAGCAACTTTTGAAATTATTATTATTGTGAACCACTTTTTTACATATGAGGAAATTGTCTTAAAGTATTAAATAACTTATCTAGGATCACAGAGCTAATAGGTTGCTGGATTTCAAGTCTAACCCCAGCACATAATAAATAGAGAATGAATAAATGATTATAGAACCTAGTTTTTTTATCCTAGGTTGTATGTATTGCATATGATTTCAACTGTTTGTTAGTTTTTACAGCAGAAAAAGTATTGTTCATGCTTTACTTTATCTCTACTGGTTTTAACTTCTTTAGTTTGTATGTGCTATACTTTATTTTAACAAGGCAGTCTTCTTATTGTCATATATTTTTTCTTTTCTCAGGAGCCACCAGAAATGGAACTATTAAAATTCTTCAGGCCAGAAAACACTACAGTTTCCTCAAGACCATCGGTAGAGCAGCTTTCCAATCTCATTAAAACAAGTCTTCACTATCCAGAATCATTTAGTCATCCTTTTCATCAAAAAAGGTTTGAGATGTATTTTTGTTAACATTTTCCTACAATATACACACCTGTGCGTGCATGCACACACAGACATACACACATTTATTAATAGCATTAACCCAGATGTTGAAGAAACAATTTAGAATACTATTGAGTCTGTAGAAATTGCCCTTAAGTAATTTACCCTTTACTATGATTACTATATGTTGCTGCTGTAATTAAAAGATGGATATTTCTTCAGCCAGTTAGTTGTCAAAAGTTTTCTTTTGATGAGCAGGTTTATCATTAAGTCAAAAAGAAGGAAAAAATACCGTCATTTTGTTTTAAGTACAGAAATTAAACCTAAGACATGACTATAGTATAGACTCATCAAACAGTTTAAATTTAGACAGCATCATCTACTTAAGATTTATTAAGTATTAAACTTTTGGGGGACTGATGTATTTATAACTTTGGTAAATAGCCTGATTATATAAACTTAAGGTTCTAAAATAAAAAGTCCTAAGTCAGATGACACTTCAAAAAGTGGCTGGTTTACAGATATAAAAGAAGATGGAGAGAAGTCTGTTAGAGCCAGTCTGTGAATTATAACTGAAGGTATAAATTTTGGTGAAGTCACCTTGGATAGAGGTAGGGATGGGGTGGGATAGAACAAAAGAGAATGGTGACCTATAGAACAGTGGTGTTTGAGAGATGAGCTACGGGAAAAGTCCACGAAGAAGACTGGTTGGAAAGTAGCAATCAAAGAATTAGGAAGAAAAGACCAGTTAGGAGAAAGTGGCATCACAACGGTGGAGTGAGAACAGTTCAAGGAGGGAGAGTGGTTAACAGTTTTAAATGCTGCAGAAAAGTCGTTCATTGACTCTGACAGTAAAGAAATTGCTCATGCTTTTGAGAAGAATGTTATTATATAGTGGGGGTGGAAGCATGATACAGTAGGTTGAGGAGAAATGGGAGGGAAGTAAGTAAAGATACTCGTGTAGACCACCCTTTCAAGACGCTGGGCTATGAACGGGGATCAGGGAATAGCCATGCAATATTATTGTTTTACTAGGTAAGATATGGATGTATTTATGGTCTTGAAGGAAATGATGGGATACAGGAAGGGCAACAGAATCCTTAATAGATGGAAAGATACACCAAAGAGTGGCAGGATTAGCTTTGGACTGAAGAACGGACCTCCTTACTATGGAAACGGGGAAAGATGAAAGTAGGGAGAAATTTTAACAAGTTTACACATTATTGGAATGCCTCCATTTTTCGGGAGTTTATAGAAGCACAGTTAAGTACTCAAAGTAATCTAGGAAATAAGAGAATAAAGGGTAGAGAATTTTTAAAAGTGAAATTTGAGGACAGCTACTGAGAGGAATGAGGAGCTGGCCAAGGGCACACAGAAGGAGTGCTGGGCAAAATTAAGATGTTGACTTAGCATCGGAAATATTTAAAAAGTAGCTTAAATGGTGCTAACCATTTTAAAACCCTTTTATCGTGAGATATAACACAAAGAAAAGTGCTCAAGAATGAAAACGTGTGGCCATAGTGATTATTTTTCACAAAACTAATACCCAAATAATCACGTCTAGGGAAGAAATTAGAATATTGCTAGCAATCTCAGAAGCCCCCTGTGTACTCCCTTCCAGTCACTCCCCCGTCCATCCCCAGTATTAGCAGTCATTTCTTTGCTCCTCTTTATAATTTTCCAACCGAGTGTTACATATCTGTATTTTGATTATCATGGTTTTTTAAAATATATATTATTTATTTATTTATTTATTGGCTGCGTTGGGTCTTCGTTGCTCTGCGCAGGCTTTCTCTAGTTGCAACGAGCGAGGGCTACTCTCTGTTGCGGTGCGCGGGCTTCTCATTGTGGTGGCTTCTCTTGTTGTGGAGCACGGGCTCTAGGCCCGTGGGCTTCAGTAGTTGTGGGTCACGGGCTCTAGAGTGCAGGCTTGGTAGTTGTGGCACATGGGCTTAGTTGCTCCGTGGCGTGTGGGATCTTCCTGGACCAGGGCTCGAACCCGTGTCCCCTGCATTGGCAGGCGGATTCTCAACAACTGCACCACCAGGGAAGTCCTGTGGGTTTTTTTGAACTTTATTTATGAATGGAATTATACAGAGTATATTCTTGTTACGTCCAGTTTCTTTCACTTAATATTGTTATTCGTCAGCCATTGACGAAGCTGTGGAATTTTCATTGCCAAATGAATATGTTTGAACATATTAGAATTAGTTTATCTACTCTATTGTTGATGGACTTTTGGATTATTTTCATATTTCAACTTTCTGCTCTAGAATATTCTTGTATATATCTCCTGGTGCATGTGTGTTTGCTCCCCTCTTTTTTTTCCACATTTATCTAGGAATTTTTTCAAAGTAGTTTTACTAATTCGTATATCGCACTAGTAGTGTGTGGGAGTTCCCTCTGCTCATAACCTTCACCAGCACTTTCTGTTGTCACACTTTTAAAGATTTTAGCCATTTAAGTTATTTTTAAATACTTTTGGTCTTAAATCTTTGTCTAGGTCTTAATTGCTCAGTACTCATTCTGTATGCCTTTGACTGACAGAGGCACACTGGGGTCCCCTGGGGAAGTTTAAGAAATACACATGCTTCGGTCCTCCTCCCAGAGATTCTGATTCGATTGGCTGAAGGTTGGGGGCTGGACATCTAGATTACCTAAAGTTCTCCAGGTGATTCTAATGTACAGCCAAAGCTGAGAAAAAATTTCATGTTTTATCCCTAGTGAACCTGTCTTCCCACTCTTCCATAGACAGTTTTGATTCCATAATGTTTCATTTTAACCCACTGTTCTACTTTGTCCCTGTTTATCAAACCTGTCCTGCTTCACGTACTTCCTGAATATCTTAGATGCCATGGTGCTGCTTAGTGGTTGAAACCCTGGCTATGCCTTAGAGGCTGGGATATGTAGGACTTCTCCATGTGCTTCTATTAAGGTAAAAAGCATCATAGACTCTAGGCAGTTCAGGGAAGTATGTGAAACAGGACAGGTTTGATCAAACTAAAAGGAGAGCAGTGGGCTAAAATAAAGCATCATAGAATTAAAACTGTGCATGGAAGTATGTGAAAACAAGGCAGATCTGAGAAGGATAAGATATGGCAGTTTCTTCCAACTTTGGCTGCACATTAGAATCACCTGAAGAATTTTTGAAAATCCTGATACTTAGGCCAGTTCAATCACAATCTCTGGGAGTAGGACCTATGTGTCTATATATTTAAAATAAATCCTCAGATGATACCAGAGTGAATCTGTATCAGTTACTGTTGCTAAATAATGCCTCGTAAGAACCCACTCCAGAATTCAGTAGTTTACAAGACATTTATTCCCACGCTCATGGGTCTGCAGGCCAATGACAATTTGGCTGAAACTCTGCTTCAGACTGTGGGTTGGTTGGGTTCATGTTTGTGCCACATACATTTGGGGTCAATCCAAATGGGCAGCTGCTAGCTGGGTTATATTCTTCTCATGGCATATCTCTGGAGTACAAAAGTGAGCCACATTGCAGTAGCACGTTTAAGGCTTCTGTTTGCTTCAGAGTCATTAATATTCCATTGCCAAATAGCCTCTCCTTCACAATCAACAAGGATGATCCACTGTTGCACAGTGGGAGGTGAGGGGAATGAATAACTGCTAAACAATAATTACCATTATCACAGTAACCAGGATTGAGAATCAGTGAAGTAGAGGGTCAAGTGATTGGTCATCCTTGTGAAACTAAAGATCAGAAGTATAATTGAGTGAGAGAGCTGGAGATAGTGGTCAGAGAGTGGAGAATCTCAGTAGTATTTCAGAGGCAGTTATTTTAGGTGACTAAAACACATTCACAGTATGGTCGTGGAAGTTAGATCGCTGAGTTTTGAATAGTATTGGTGGTTATGGAGGTGACAGATCAAGGGTTTGAGAAGGAGTTGAATGAGTTGTCTACCTTGACTGTGAAGTTCTCCAAAAAGACGACAAAATTCAGGATTGAAAAGAAGAAAGCAAACTCATCCAGAAGCTTTTAATAAATGAAGCCAATAAGATGATATGGAAGAAAAATCTTGAGCAATGTTTCCTGTCTAGATGGTAGGCCTCTGCTTGACAGATGTAGTAGATGAATTTGGGCTGGGGGGAAGGGAGTGAAGCAGATATTTCAAAAGACTCATCCCGTCCCCCTCCCCCAAAGAATCTCTGGTGTACTGAGTTACTGTCACTGGTTTTAGTTTGTCAGTAAAGGGACAGAAAAAAAGAATTAAAACCTTGGAGTAGTTTATGACCAAAAAAATGAGGTGTTTTTATAGGAGAGGTAGGAGGAAGAACTCAAGAAATGGTATTAACTATGTTAATGAGACATTCTGGCTAGAGATATGGAAGATGTTGGAAGAAGAACAGCATGTGTTATTGAGAGGCCTGCAGAGGAAGCCGTGTACTCAGCCAAATTTCAGTTAAAGTAAGATGCAGACATATAAAGAGAGGAGATTGAGGCTCTAGAGGAGTGTTGTTAATGTGATATAGAAATGTGGGAGGGATGGGACACGGAAGAGGTTTGGTCATGGCAGTGGAACACAGGGCAGCAGAGGAATGAGAATATGAGAAACAGCAGGTGACCAGAGATAACAAAGATACGAATCAAATAAATTGACAGGAATTTGTGAAGAATAGTAGAAAATGGGGAATGGGGGCTAGTGAGGCAGTAGCCCCCATTCCCACTTACTAACACTTAGTTTGATGCCTAAGGTTTGCTGGGGAGATGGGGGCGCTATTCACTGAAGCAGTGAATGGAGGAAGAAGAGGAATGAAGGTAATGATTTGGGGGCTAAGAAACATCCAGATGTTCTGATTTCTTCTTTTACTGGAAGCATTTAGATAAAGCATGGAGAATTTGAGGCCCAAATGGTAACAGAGTAGCAAAGTTTCTGAGGTTTTGCTTTGGGTTACAAAGTATGCGATTGGAATTTAACTTAATGAGGTGCTCTAGACTGGAAACCTATTCGGTAGTCTTTGCTGTCCTCTTTTCCTTGTTAGAAGTTTGTGGAGGAGGTAAGGGCATAGCACCGGTACAGTCTAAGAATAAGTCTTTGAAATTATCTTAGTTTTTGTTTAGGGAAATCTGTTATTTGCAGTATGGTTCAGAAAGTATTTCTTAGTAAGAGGATATAAAATTTCTGAAAGCATAAAATATATTATCTGAGCAGAATTTTAAAGTTAATTTTGTGGGAGCTTATAGGATTACTTTTTTCTTTTTTACTGTCCCTTTGTTCTTTGTGTTAATAGAGTAAACTATTTTCAATAATCGTATGTAACCATTTGTGCAAGGATATGTTAATTTATTATGTTCTTGATTTTAAATCTGCACCAGTCTGTTCATTAGGTCCTCTTCTATCACTGCATGTCCTTTCTCCTATGCTTTAGTGATTTACTAATTATAAAGTGAGATCAGAAATTAGGTTAACTGAGCAAATGTGTCTACTTGAAAGGGCTCTCCTCATAGCTTGCTGTACAGAAATAATTCTCATATTCTCCCGAACGTGATGGCTTTTATGCAAATTTGATAGAAGAGCAAATGTCAGTTCTCAAAATTAAGTAATTTTCACGAAGCATAGAGAAAAGGATTAGTTGTTGGCATTTTCATGATTTTTTTTTTCTCCATTGATCTTTCTTAGTTGCGATTTTTCTGTTTTGCATTTTGGGAAATAACCACCTAGATACATTTTGGTTATTTTTTAAGATTAGCTTTAATAAATATAAATAAAATGGTTTTGTGGATGTATATATTCTGGTATTTGGTATTCAGGCATTGTATTAATACGTTTTACTTCTTGTTTATGCAAATAATTTGGCTTGAGTGATTTTAGAATTCGGTTTTTTTCCTTACTTGAATCTGATTGTTTTTGAGGAGCTTATGCTATTAGGTACTCTTAAGTTTTATTTTCAAGAAAGTGTGTTTTTGTTGTTGTTGTTTTTTAATATTCCACTAACCTTTTTTATTTATTTTTTTTCCACAGCCTTTGTTTAGTACCAGTGACCCTTTTACTTTCCAATTGTTCAAAGGCCGACGTCGATGTAATAGTTGATCTTAGGCATAAAACAACAAGGTAAAGATTTATAAAGGGCAAGTTTATTTTGCAGTTAAAGATTGATTTGAAAGCAATTTAATATTTTGAAATTATGCAAATAATTACCTAACATAGATAGAGAAAGTTTACTCAGGCATGCCTTTATTCTTAAGAAGTGTTTGAGAATTAAGAAGTGTTTGGTATTAAGAAGTGTTAGAGAAGACTTAATGAAGATTGTCTTAGAATTTCAATAGTGGCAAATGGAAAGCAATTTCCAAAAGCAGCAAATTATTTTGACCAGAGACAACAATTTTTATAAAAGTTTGTTGGTGATAAAGAACTCTAAAATTGAAAATCAGTAAGTTCAGGATAGAAGGTTTTTTTTGTCTTGTTTTCTGATTTATAAAATAATGCTTAACAGCGACAACAACAGAAATGCTGGTCCATACTGGCACTCCAAGAGCTAGATGCTTTTCAGAATTCAGAAATTCGGGGGTTTTTAGAAAAGCAGTGTGAAGCGTATACTGATTATTATTGTATAACACTCCAAACAGGATCTGGGTTAGCTCTGTGAAATCCAAACATTTTGTGTATGATTATGTGTATCATAAATTAATTTGCTAATGCCTTATTGGTAGACCCTTGGTTGCTTTCCATTTTTCAGTATTATAAACAATTTCAATATTATAAGCATTCTGATATGCACGTTTATTTTTATGTATGGATAACCAAGTGGTTAAAAGCTCAGGTTTGAAATCAGGTTCCATTATTTACTAGCTGCTGTTGTGAGTGTTAAGTGAGATAATTCATTCTTAGCATTGTGCCTGGAACATAGTAAGTGTTAATAAATTTTAGCTATTATAGAAATTGTAATATTAGCTATTGCCGTTATTGTTATTAATACAGTTGGTGTCATAAAATAATTTCTAGAAATAGAATTGCTGGATGAAAGGGATGTGTTATTGGGACTTTGGGAAAAAATTTATGAAGAAAAAAATTCTCCAACTTACTTCTTGCCTCCTCCCTTAGCCCAGAAGCATTGGAAATCCATGGATCATTTACATGGCTTGGACAAACACAATATAAACTTCATCTTAAAAGCCAGGAGCTTCACAGTTTGCAGCTGAAAGCATGCTTTGTCCATACAGGTGTTTATAACCTTGGAACTCCTAGGGTATTTGCCAAGTTATCGGACCAAGTTACAGTGTTTGAAACAAGTCAGCAGAGCTCCATGCCTGCCCTGATCATCATCAATAATGTGTGACAACTTACAAATTTGTACTGAAATCCACAGGAATCAGTTTTATTTTACTGAGTGGTTTTTACAGCAGTATTTGAAATACCTAACTTGTTCGGGAGGTTGGTGTTAGATCACTGTAAAATACTTTTGATTTGTCAATTTGTTGATGATGCAAAGCACGTTGGACTGAGAGTACTTAAATTCTTTTTTTGTATTTCTTTAATCCCTGGTAATAATTTACATGCTCATAATACAGAATTTCAGCATATCCATGCACCTTATTAAGCCCCACTTAAAACCAGTGTCTAAGTCTGCTGTTACAACTTATCAATGGTATATGAACATTAGGAGATGATTTTGAGGAAGAAAAGGCCTTGTTGGCAATACTCCTGTTAAGCCATTAGTCTATAAATTCCAGCTTTACTGTGAAGTTCTGTAGAGTGTTAAATACAGATTTTCCTGTCTTGCTTCACACAGTTCTCTAAAATCAGTTTTGAACGTTGGTTATAGGGTCTTCATACTTCAGTATCTGGTTGTTCCTATGGCTTATACATAACTTTGTAAAAAGAAAAACTTTTTTTTCTGATGCTTTGATTATAGTTTTGGAAAGAGTTTGACTTTCCCCCCCCCCATTCATCTCAGCATACAGTGCACTATTTCACAATATGAGATTTTTGTCATTTAAATTATCATATTCTTTATTATGTAACTTTAACAATTGAGATGATCTGTTTAAAATATAAATTACTCAAGTTAATTAAAAATAAGCTTTTCAAAAATGTATTATATTTATAACAAATGTACTGTAAATAGAATAAAGACATGCTATTCACTGTATAGATTTATTAGATCCCTTTTAAAAAAATTCTGAGAACTTAACATATTATTGAAAATGAATGTCAGCCGAGACTTCCCTGGTGGTCCAGTGGCTGGGCCTCCGTGCTCCCAGCGCAGGGGGCCTGGCTTCGATCCCAGGTCAGGAAGCTGAATCTCACGTGCGACGACTAGGAGTTCACCTGCCGCAACTAAAGTTCCCGCATGCCGCAACTAGAAGGTCCCGCGTGCCGCGGCTGGGGATCCCACACACTGCAGCTAAGGATCCCACACGTCACAACTAGGACCCAGTGCAGTCGAATAAATAGATGGGTAGATGGATATTTAAAGAAAAGAAAGAATGCCAACCATATTATTATAGCAGGTGCCAGATCAATTTCCTGAGAAAGCATTATCTTTGTGTCTAAAAGTGAAGGACAGTCTTTGTTCCTGTAGTCCTTGGTGGCCGTGTACGTGAACAAATGAATTTTGTCTTTAAATGTTTCATGTCTGATACCCAGTTACAATTTTGGATAACCTTTTTATGTCCTGGAAGAAAGGAAGATCTATGCTTATTGACCCTACTGTAAATAACCACATTGCAGACTCTTATGCTGGTTATGGCAGACTAGGTAATTTAGCCCTCCTGCTGGAGAAAAGTAAAAAGAACAAAATAGAAGAAAATGTTTTACTAAAAACAAAGTGTTATCAATATAGTCCGTTATTAGAGGACCAAAATCCAGTAGAAGAAAGTCTATAGAGAGATGATACTCGGGCCTACTTTGCCTTGGGAGTTTTGCCCACTTAGGAAGAAGCAGCTGAGAGGCAGAGCATATGTTTGACTTATTTTGAGACAAGAAGTGTAGGTTAGGAGAAACAATTGAAACTGAAGCAAAGAGAAGAGAAGGATGGAAAATAGGCCAAAAAAAGGTAAGAAACCTAGGTTCAGTGAGAAAGTCTTACGTATTTATTTGGAGTCCTAGAAAGGGGAGAGGATAGGGCAGAAGCAGTATAGAATCTGAGAATTTTCCAAGATGGACAACAAGTTACAGATTCAAGTAGTTCAGTAAATTCCAAACAACATAAATGTAAAGGAACCTATATACAGATTCATCATAGCGGAACTGCTAGAAATCAAAGACAAAGGGAGAAACAGTCTTGAGTACAGAAGGCAAAACTTACTTGAGTGGTAGCAGTAATTCAACTGATGGCAGACTTCTCAACGAAAATAATGGAAGCCAGAAGATAGTTCCTTTCAACCCTTTGAAGATACCCCACTAACTGCTAAGCCCAAATTCTAAATGGCAAGGATACCTTTCAGAATGAAAGTGAAACAAAGACATTTTCAGACAAAAAAACCCAGAGAGTTTACTTCAGGTGACTCTAGGATAATCTGCCTAAATCTAAATCTTTCCACTCATTCTCCAAATAAGTATACAAATCAACAAGAGCAAGTGAAACCACACCTAGCTCGTGTGTGTAGCATAACTAGGCAAAATATTAACTTCAAATTATCTGCACATGGAAAATTTAGCCTTAAATTCCAGCTGGCTGTCTCAAGCATCTGTGTCAAGCCTTTGTACAGAGTGGATGCAGGTGGGGAAGACTGGAATCCGGAAAGACCCTATGGAAAGGAAATAGAACAGGGCTTAAGGGTGAGTTGAAATCACTCTAAACAAAGTCATCCTGACTGTAAAAGTACAAGACATCTGGTAGGTCAGAGCCCTGGTGACAGGCAAGGCACTTAAGGCTTTGCAGTGGGGTCTTGTAGGAGCAGAAAGGAACAGGGTCCATTTATTACACAGCTAAGGAAATGCCTCCTAATAGGAATTACCTTATAAGTCGGCTACTTAGAGTGTTGAGTATTTTGAGGCTTGTGCATCCCGAATCAAGTGAAATTGTTCCATTAAAGCTTCATGACCTTGGCCTGAGTTCCAGAAGACTCCATTAAAATGCAACTGCCTGTAGGTACTCTAATAACTCACCCTCACTGACCTTTAAAATGTTAAGATTTGTCAGGCAGCGTATGAGTGAGGCAAGACTTGGAATGGGACACACAACAGTGTCTAGAAGGGAGGGGAGGGGAGCTGGTGGGAGGAGCAGGAAATGGGGAGAGGGGAAGGAGGAAGGGATAGGATGCTGAAGGAAAACAGCCCGTTTCATAATCTTGCTTAGGGTCAACCCTATTTGGTAGTATTCCATTGTTCCTCAGGATTATTGGGCTGTAGTTTTTCACCTCGGGAGAAAAGTTTGCATGTCATGTGTCATCTGTCCCCACACCATGTGTTTTTTTTTTCTTTTATTTTTGGCTGCGTCGGGTCTTTGTTGCTGCGCGCAGGCTTTCTCTAGTTGCGGCAAGCGGGGCCTACTCTTTGTTGCAGTGCACGGGCTTCTCGTTGCGGTGGCTTCTCTTGTTGGGGAGCACGGGCTCTAGAGCACAGGCTCAGTAGTTGTGGCTCACGGGCTCTAGAGCATAGGCTCAGTAGTCGTGGCGCACGGGCTTAGTTGCTCCGCAGCATGTGGGATCTTCCCGGACCAGGGCTCAAACCCGTGTCCCCTGCGTAGGCAGCAGCTTCTTAACTGCTGCGCCACCAGGGAAGTCCCACTCCCTGTGTTTTTGTTTTGATTTTTAAGCTGTGATAGATGTCAGCTTTCCTAAAACTTGGAACAGTTTTCAGTTTCTCACCTACTTGAGTAATTATGCTGTACTTGGTGGCAGGAAAGGATGCGTCTGGTAACGGAATGTTTGTGAAAAGGCAAAAACGAGTGTTCTTTTTCACATGTGAACGAATGGTATGTCTTAGTTGAGTTAGCATTCCACCAGGATGTAGTATATAAAACAACGTGAAATCTTTTGAAGACTATTAGTAATCTGTTGCTTAGAAAGTCTGCTCTAAAAATAACTTTTTGCACTAGAGAAGAGGCATTTGGCCGCAAGAGGGAATGATAAGGAATTTTAATGCAAAGCGCAGAGGAAGGGGAAGAGAGTGCTTGGAAGGGAGGCTCCTGTCCTTGAAGGAGAAGGGCTGTGGGCGAGAGGGTAGCTGCAGGAGCCCGACCCCTGTGCCACTCCAAGGTCTGTTCCAGTCTGCATCCCAGCAGCCCTCCAGAGGAACTGCACGAAAGTGAGGCAAGATCAATAAACCCCATTTTCCAGGTTCAAAAAGACTGACGATTCAAAGCCTGGGCGCAGAGCAACTCTTGTTGAGAGCAGGGGTTGCTGGTCTGCGCCTGCCACGTCGCACGTGGGCATCTCTTCTGCTGCTCCACGCCTTCCGCCCTGCGTTTCCCTGCGTGTAGGGCAAGGTGGAGAGGAAGGTCACATTTGGGGGCACGTATTTCTTCCCTGGAAGTTTAGGGCCATGGTTTGCAAAAAATGTTCAGCAAAGAGCAAATTTGAGAGTGCGAGGGAGGTGTAGTCACTGCTGAGGTGACACCGTACACCTCAGATGGGACTGGAACCCACCATCTTCCAACTGAATCCACACAACTTGTCTGAGGACTTAATGAAGCTCAGGTTCTTTATGTCTCAGCTCAGAAGGAATTCAGCAAGCAGCAGAGTAATATGTAAGAAGTAAACTTATTGAGAGAGACACATTCCACAGGCAGGATGCGGCCCCTCTCAGAAGGCAAGAGCGACCCCAGAATATGGGGTGGATAGTTTTTATGGGCTGGGTAATTTCATAGGCTAACAAGCAGGAGGATTATTCCAACTATTTTGGGGAGGGGAAGGGGATTTCCAGGAATAGGGCCACTGCCCACTTTTTGGCCTTTTATGGTCAGCCTGGGAACTGCCCTGGCGCCTGTGGGTGTGTCATTTAGCATATGCTAATGTATTACAGTGAGCGCATAATGAGGCTCAAGGTACAGTGGAGGTTGACTCTTCCACCATCTTGGGCCTAATCAGTTCTAACCGGTTTTTGCCTATCCAGTTTTTCTCAAGGGCTGTGTATTGTGCCCTGCCCCCTTCCCTCTTGTCTCAGAAGCATGTTCACAACACGCAGGAGGGCCAATGTTCAAGACTTCTGTGAACCGACTGTTCAACACAGACACTACTGAAAAATCAGATTATATAAATTTACAGCTAAATACGGTGTATTCAAAATGAAGGTAAAACTGAAAATTCCTCACTTGCTAAATATTTTGCTGTTACTTATACTGTTGTTTGTGTCTATTGTGTGTGTGGAGGGGTGCAGGGGTGAATACTACCTAATGGGGAGCCCCTGTGCATCTCCTCCCAACTCTGCATTCAATCTCATCTCTTCCCAACTCCATGTTATCTGGCTCTGGGAGCTTGAAATTGGCCAGAGTGGGAACTTTGGCCTCTGGAAAGTCAAATGCTGAACATCCAGGCTTGCTGTATTGATTTTTGCCGTTTACTCTCAAACTAAGAAAGTCATGCAGAAAATGTTAATGCAGGTTAAACTTTAAAGTGTTGCCTGCCTGTGGCTGTCACATAATGAATAGCACAAATAATTGAGAAGCTATTCCTCTGGTGTCCAAAAACTGTTACCCAGGTCAACAAAGTTGCTCATGTCATTGGTGAACAGGAGCAGATGTGCCTTCTCACTTTCCTCTTCCTCCTTAGCATAAACAAAAATATCAACCAGCATCATACTGGAATTATTTTCATTTGTGAATCGGAACCAGGTTGGTTATCCAAGAGCTCGGCAAAACTCAACAAAAGTCCTTTGTGAGAATCAGTAGGCTGTATGGAATTTGCAGTAAAGAGTATTGCATATTTTATTTTTGTTTGTAAATTGTGTGCTACAAAGACTTTATATCAGTTAAAAAAATTTTTTTTTCCTGGAGAGGATTTGATAAACATTTATCAGCACACCTCAGTGTATGAGCATAGACCATGAAAAAGTTAGTGTCCTGACATCCACATTGCTCTTAACCGAGAGGTAAGGTGTCTTGCTGAATCTTCCAGCCATTAGGACCCCATAAAGCAGTGGTTCTCGAAATGTATGGGCATGATCATTGGGGTAGCTACCAGAAATGCAATTCCAGAGGCTACCTCCCCAGCAATTTGGTCTACCTGCCTTGATTAGTTTTGTTGGTCTGGTTTGAGTGTGGAATCTTATTTTTGTTGTTGGGTTTTGTTTCATTTGTTGTTTTTAAATCGTGGGGTTTTTAACAAGCCCTGACTCTGAAGAGGAGACCTGGACACCACACTTTGGGAAGCGTTGCCCCGGGGAGCCTGAGAAGCACTGTGTCCAGCAGCAGACTTTTTTTTTTTTTTTGCGGTACACGGGCCTTTCACTGTTGTGGCCTCTCCCGTTGCGGAGCACAGGCTCCAGACACGCAGGCTCAGCGGCCATGGCTCATGGGCCCAGCCGCTCCGCGGCATGTGGGATCTTCCTGGACCGGGGCACGAACCCGTATCCCCTGCATCCGCAGGCGGACTCTCCACCACTGCGCCACCAGGGAAACCCGAGCAGCAGACTTTTATAAAGTTTATTTCTATCAAGTTTTCAGGCATATCATGGAAATGTTACTAGTCTTTAAAAGTTCTGGGTGGCTGGCTGGGCCAGTGTTTTGAATATATGCCCCTAAGACATGGCAAATTGCTCAAAGATTAATTTTCTGCTTAAGGACAGTTGAAATAAAAATTGGGTTTACAATAACTCATTTGCTCAATTAGTCAAACACACTAAAGGCTGGGATTGACACTCAATCCCAGCTTGCCTGTCGGTTTTAGTTCTTGGCCATTGATCATAACTGCTACCACTTACTAGCTTTTGGTGTTGTCCGTTTTGCCATTCACAATGGTTAGGCTCTTTTGGACAGATATTTGTAGTCTCTACTAGGTACAGGTAGATGAGAGCTGTAGTTAGGATAATTGCTGAAGTTTTCACCCAAAATGAGGCATTTTGAGAGTGAAAGGGGGCACTTTAACAATTACGGTGTGTTCCAGACACGCTGGAGTGTGAGTTCATACTGGCCTCAGCTCTCCTCTCAGGCTCTCTGCTCACTGGTATGTTACAATGAATTCTGCTACACATACAAATACTGCATATTCACGAAAGTCGTATGGCTTATCCTTAGATGTTTGGGGGAGTCCTAATTCCCTGTTTTTTTTGGCAGAAATGTTCACATTCAATTCAGATGTGATGATGAGTGGCAAGATTCAGCTAACCTTCAGATTAGAATCTGGTGGCAGAATCCTCTGGTTACCTAGTGCCTGGAACCAGGACTGAATTTTAGCCCTGGGCTAAGAATGCCACTGCAATGAGTATAGGCTACTGGCCTAACTAGATTCCTAAACCCTTTTCATTCAAGTGTGAAGGAGCTTGTACAATAGTTTTAGCCAGTACACGTATCTTGAACACCACTTATATGTCCTTTATGTTGATTTGCAAACTTGTTAGTGCTGATATTTGCTGAGATCATATTTGAAAGGCTTTTTGTAGCCACTTCTGGATTATGGACTGACCAGAGTGTTTCAAAGGCTAAATAACCACTCTTGGGTTAGGTACTGGAAATGTTTTTTAACTACTCCTAGGTGGTTAAAACTAACTTACCTTACATATATATCACACTGTTTTTGGTGAAATATTTTAAAGTAAATTATACTCAGTATAACATTTGATTCCTAAGGCACAATGTTCCAAGACAGAATTTCCTCTTATATCAAGAAGAAGTGTAGTGATAATAATGACTTGAATCTTAAATTTAAGCACAATATTATAAAACAGTATTTCCCTATTTCACTGAATAGGATGTTAATAGGTATTAGGTGAAAAAGAAGTTCCCTGACTAAACAAATTAGGGAAATATGGAATTAAATGAAATTAAAGAGGTTTCTTTATTGCTCATGTGCATTCATGGGGGGTTTTCCCACCATATTGATAGGGACCAGCCAGCTCTTCCCAGACAAAGCATTTTTCATAACTGGTGACATGCTTTCATCACTGGTGACATGCTTGGTAAACTTTTTCTGCAAAGTGGCAGATAGTAGTTTAGGCCTTACGGGTCATACAGTCTCTGTTGAAGCTACTTAACTCTTCCAGCTGTAGCACAAAAGCCACCAAACACAATATGTGGGTGAGGCTATTTTTGTAAACACCTATTTCTGTAAATAAAGTTATATTAGCTTTAGCACTGAATGACATTGTCAGCATATCTTGGAAACCTGGATAAGACTAGACAATAGAGGAGAAAGGAGAGAGGACCGATTGTAGGGAGAAGAGATGCCTCATTCCTTTCTAAGGCAGGTTTCTTGTTAAAACCTAGCAAGTGAGTCTTGAAGCCAACTGTATCCACTAGAGGGCACCAGAAGTGCAATTTTTGCATCAGTGCCATCCTTACTATTTACCTGTAAAATATTGCAATTAGCATTTTATGAGGTAACACTTAGTGGGGTTGGGTTTCACATTAAACATTTTTTTCTTCTGCTACAGAGAATTAGAATCAGGCAAGTTAATGGTAATCTACCAACCTAAAGTTACGATATTAACTCAAGAAATACCTCATAATTAAAACTGTTGCTGCTGGGCTTCCCTGGAGGCGCAGTGGTTAAGAATCTGCCTGCCAGATGTAGAGAATGGACTTGAGGACACGGGGAGGGGGAAGGGTAAGCTGGGACGAAGTGAGAGAGTGGCATGGACATATATACACTACCAAATGTAAAATAGCTAGCTAGTGGGAAGCAGCTGCATGGCACAGGGAGATCAGCTTGGTGCTGCGTGACCACCTAGAGGGATGGGATAGGGAGGGTGGGAGGGAGACGCAAGAGGGAGGAGATATGGCAATATATGTAAACGTATAGCTGATTCACTTTGTTATACAGCAGAAACTAACACGCCATTGTAAAACAATTATACTCCAATAAAGATGTCAAAGAAAAAAAAAAGAATCCACCTGCCAATTCAGGAAACAGGTTCGAGACGTGGTCCAGGAAGATCCCACATGCCGCGGGGTAACTAAGCCTGCGTGCCACAACTACTGAAGCCCGTGCGCCTAGAGCCCATGCTCTGCAACAAAAGAAGCCACAGGGCTTCCTTGGTGGCGCGGTTTTTAAGAATCCGCCTGCTAATGCAGGGGACACGGGTTCGAGCCCTAGTCCGGGAAGATCCCACATGCCACGGGGCAACTAAGCCCGTGCGCCACAACTACTGAGCCTGTGCTCTAGCGCCCGTGAGCCACAACTACTGAAGCCCACGTGCCTAGAGCCCATGCTCCACAACAAGAGAAGCCACCACAATGAGAAGCCCGTGCACCGCAACGGAGAGTAGCCCCTGTTCGCCGCAACTGGAAAAAGCCCGCGCCCAGCAACGAAGACCCAACACAGACAAAAATAAATAAATAAATAAAATAAATTTATTGGAAAAAAAAAAAGCCACAGCAATAAGCCCGCGCACCACAACAAAGAGTAGCCCCCGCTCGCCACAACTAGAGAAAAGCCTGCATGCAGCAACGAAGATCCAATGCAGCCAAAAGTACATAAAATAAATAAATAAATTTATTTAATAAAAAACAAAACTGTTGCTGACTTTTCAGTAGTCTTCATCCAGAGAATCAAGATAGATGGATTTTCCTGAAACTTAATCTTTTCAGACGTTGTGAAGTTTTATTGATCAGAAAGTCATTTAATTTGTCATAGTGCAATGTAAAATGGAGGTTAAAATGGAACATTGTTAAATCAATGAAAATTCTGATAAAATATGTGGGTAAGAATTCTTCCATCCCTGCTTGGTGGCTATGGACACACCTCTTAACCTTTTTCTTTCCTTATATCACAGGATTCTTGTACGGTATATGGTGAGATAAGGGGTTTTAAAGTTCCTAGAACGTGGTTGGTGTCCAGTGCATGCTGGCTAAATCATGTGTTGGTGAGCTGCCAATGTACCTGGAGAATTCCTCCCAGCAGGATATGACGTTATAGGGCAAGATGACTCAAACCAGAAGAACGCCCATGCATTGTGGAGAACAGGAAAACTTACCAGCTTAATTCAGTCATTTGGGCAGTTTTTTAAAGTATCCCACAGTTACCCAAAAGTCGCAATCTGGGGCTGTTAAGAAGAAGTTGGCTTGCATAATCTTTCAAATTTTGTAACAGAAGTTACAATATTATAAACTAAAACATTGCTTTCAAAATCAATGCCAAGATAGAGACGTCAAGTGTAATACTTAAGCATTTTAGATATTTAAAGGGAGGTTGTAATATTTTCTGAGCAAAAAAGTAAGGGGCTATGGTTCGGGGCATATGAATTTACTTGTGGATAATGGACCATAATCTCTGCAGACAAGACTGCCTTGGAAGATCTAGTACCAATGGCTCCTAAGCCTACATGGATTTGAATCCACAGCTTTGCTCCTTAGCAAATGCGAGACCTTGGGAAAGTAAAGGTAACTTAACTACCTTAGTTTTCTCATCCATATAGTGTGACAACAATAGTTCCCATATGACTAGGTCATTGCGGTGATCAGATGACTAAATTCCATGAATTTCTTAGTTCAGTGACTGACTGGTAGTGAACACTCAACAATCTGTTATTTTTAAACATGATTTACTTAAATCCCATTTAAGAATGCTCTTTGTAAGCTCCTCTAATAGATGCCATTTCAAATGGCTGTATGAACCATAAACCCATAATTCTATCTATAGCAACCACCACACTATTTTAAGTTTCCAATTTTGTTCAAGATTATAGGCTTTATTTTGATTGCAGGCTTAGGCCTCATGCACATCAACTATGAGATTTGCTCCCTTCATATCATCCCTTAATACTTAGAACGGTGCGGGACACATGCCAGAAATTCTTGTTGAGTTGAATATAAGAATTGATTAAATTACCTTTTGTCTATTACAAGTGCAATGAATCTTGTGATTCGCAGTGCCAATGCCAATGACTTAAATGACTTTAATATAACATATGTGTAATGCTTTATAAATGAGAAATATTCATAATCCTGGCATTTAGTTTGATAAAAATGAGCTTTTAAAACTGAATTTACATACTTGCATTCATATGAATTCATTTTCCTGTTAAAAGAATGGAAGAAAACAGCAAGAATAACTGAGTCTTTTATTCATGACAAAAAGTTTAAGGGTTTTAGGGAAGTGGAAACATTGGGTTTGCTTCTGTATTGTGCCTTTTTGCTAACATTTTCACTAAAAGTGATTTCAAGTATAGAAGTTCTAATGGGTCATTCATTCAACAGTTATTGATAGGGTTTTGCCTTGGCACTGTTCTAGGTGCTAGAAAGACGGTCCTGGGCATTGGCTGCAGTAATAGCTAATGTTAATTTAAAGATATGAATTTGAGGTGGGGAGGAATTCCCTGGAGTCCAGTGGTTAGGGTTCCATGCTTCCACTGCAGGGAGCACGGTTTCAAACCCTGGTCGGGGAACTAAGATCCTGCATGCTGCATGGCGGGACCAAAAAAAAAAAAAAAAAAAAGTATTAATTTTTAACTTAAGTGTGGCACCCTTCAGACAACAACTATATGAATAGTACATTTTTGAAGAATCAGAATTTCATATTTGAAAGTTACAGGAAAGTGTTTTGCTATGTGAATTTACTAGACCCAGCAATGAAATCTTTTGATTACATTTTTCAAGCTACTACCTTTAAATTTTTTGTTCACTTTATTTACTGTAAATTCATTCCTTTCGGTATACACTTCTGAGTTTTGACAAACACATGTAATCATGTGACTACCATCATGATTCAGAGACAGAACAGTTCATCACCCCCAAAATTCCCTTGTGCCACCCCTTTAGTTTAGTTTCCTAGGGCTGCTGTAATAAAGAACCACAAATTGGCTGAATCACACAATAGAAATTAATTTTCATATTGTTTTGGAGGCCAGAAATCCAAGATCAAGGTTTTGACAGAGTTGGTTCCTTCTGAGAGCTGTGAGAATCTGTTCCGTGCCTCTCCCCTCCCTTGGGATAGTTTGCTGGCAATATTTGGTATTCTTTGCTGTGTAGAATCATCATCCTATCTCTGCCTTCATCTTCACATGGGTTCTCTCTGCGTGTATGTCCATGGCCCAATTTCTCGTTTTTATAAGGACACCAGTCATTTCAAATGAAGGGCCCACCCTACTCCAGTACGACTTCATCTTAGCTAATTACATCTGCAGTGACCCCATTTCCAAATAAGTCACATTTTGAGGTACTGGGGAGTTACGACTTCATATGAACTGGGGTGGGGGGGACACAATTCAACTCATAACAGTAGCCAACCACTACCCCGACCGTCATCCCTGGCAGCCACTGACCTGTTTTCAGGTCCATAATTGTTCCTTTTTCAGAAAGTCATATAAGTAGCATTATACAGTATAGACTCTTGTCTCTGGCTTCTTTCACTTAGTATAGTGCATTTGATATTCATACACATTGTTGAATTAATACCAGTTTTTGGAGGTCACAGATAAGCTTGCTATTAACAGTCACATTCATGGTTTTATGTGAACATAGTTTTGATTTTTTTTTTTTTTAGTGAATTCCTAGGAGTGGGGTACTGTGTCACATACTGTGCAGGTAGTGTATGTTTAACTTGTTAAGAAACTCCCAAATTGTTTTCTAAAGTGGCTCTACCAGTTGGCATTCTCACCAGCAATGAATGAGAGTTCTTGATGCTCTGCATTCTTGCCAGCAATTAATATTGTCAGTTTATTTATTTATTTTTAAATTTTAGCCATTCTAATAGGTATGGTAATTCTTAGCTTTTTTTTTTTTTTTTGGCTGTGTCGTGTGCTCATGGGGATTTTAGTTCCCCAACCAGGGATCAAACCTGTGCCCCCTGCAGTGGAAGCACAGAGTCTTAACCACTGGACCACCAGGGTTAGTGGTTTTAATTAGCATTTCTTCGTGGTTTTAATTAACATTTCTCTAATAGTCATCACTTAAAAATGTTTTTGTTAATATGATGGGTACCTACTGTTTGTACTGTAATAGTTATGCTGTATAAATCCTGTCATCTCTTGATATTTGAGGACTCTCTTTGTATGTTTTTGCTTATAAAGAAAATCATTTTGTTTTCATTAGAGGTTTAAACCTTGTTGTAATATACCAAGGAGCATGTGACTTAATTCTGCCATCATGCCTTTACTCTTAGCCTCAGTTTGATGCTGCTTTCTTATTTCGTGGTTTCTTGCATTGAAATATAGTATTTTACCTTAAAACAAGTAAAAAATCCAACAATTTTATTTTGTCAAGAAAAAATATGGTTTCCCGAAGCATCATGAGTGTTACTACCTATTAAAAAAACTAGGTTACAATATGCTTTCTAAAATTTGAATGGTTTATGACTTCTAAGCCCACAGGCGTTGGTTGTGGCTACTATTTAAACACAGATTTTGAAAACTGCGTGATGTTTAGATTATATTTATGGAAGGTTACAGAAGAACCAAGTCATGGTGGTTGCCTCTAGACTGGAAGCTTGATAATAGTGGGACAGGAGTGGGAGGGAAACTTGCTTTCCCCTCCATATTCTGTGTCACCATTTATATTTCAAACTAGGCAAATATCTTTATTTTAAAAATTGAAATAACTGGGCTTCCCTGGTGGTGCAGTGGTTGAGAGTCCGCCTGCCGATGCAGGGGATACGGGTTCGTGCCCCAGTCCGGGAAGATCCCACATGCCGCGGAGCGGCTGGGCCCGTGAGCCATGGCCGCTGAGCCTGCGCGTCCGGAGCCTGTGCTCCGCAACGGGAGAGGCCACAGCAGTGAGAGGCCCACGTACCGCAAAAAAAAAAAAAAAAAAAAAAATTGAAATAACTAAAAACAAATAACTTAAAAGTTAATTTCCAACTTTTAATTAAGCAGCTGTGAGTAGGGAATCATGAATTTACATATTTAACAACAAAAAAGTTAACTTTTTAGGTTTCCTCAGGAATTTGTCATTGGTATGAGTGTAATGATAGAATTTAGAATTATCTCCTGAAGGAAAGCGTAGTATCAATATTTACCAGTTGTTGCTGTTAATTGCTGTAGTTTTCACATTAACTAGATTCATAATAATCTAGTTTTTTTGCCTCTAACCGATGTTTTTGGATCAATTCCCCTTGTTGACGAGAGAGGGGCATGTTCTCACGGAGATTCTCAACAGGTACTTTACATCACTCATGGGCAAAACATGTCCCATTTCCTCACACAATGCTCAGTTGTTTCACTCTCTGAATGACCAATAACCCAAACTCTATGTGTAACAGAAGCTCGAAGGTTTGTGGCATTGGAGGGTTGTTATCTTGAAGCCAGCCCTATAGCAAGTGAAAACTGAAAACCAGACATCTAGGTAGAAGTCCTTTGACAACCCTTATCCTTGGGCATCACTTCCCACTGACCTACTTTCACACAGTTTCCATCTCATCATCTGGCTCCCAAACCTGTCTCCCTTTTGCACTGCCTCCTGAAATGCAGTCTTCCTGTCTTGTTTAGCTGTTACCTGGAAAGAGCAGGACTTCATCGGATGCAGCAGAAAACAATCCTATTCTTTTCCCTCCCTCCCCCTGCCCCCAACACATGCACCCAAACCCACCCAGACACATTGAATGAAGTGTTGGTAACTCTTTCAGTCAATGTGCTCCTGTCCCTTTAAATCTTAAGAACAGCCTCGATTTCAATAATTAAATTTTCTAAGCACTTTAACAACCAGCATTCTGAATGTCATAATGTGAAAGCTCTAGCTTTCTGCTGGGAAGCCTTAAATTAGGGAGGAGGGTGCCCAAATTGCCCTTCTTCTATCGTGGGCACTGCCTCTTCTGTCTCAGTATACCTGGCTGCCTCGGAACCTCCCAGAATTTGTCCTCCCTCCCTGGTGCTGTGGGCATCTGGCATTGATGTCCTGTGGGCACTCTGGTCTTGGTAGCTGTTTAAAACTCATTCTCAACGTCTTGTCCTTGTGATCTTGTATCTCTCTGCCTTGTGCTCTTGTTACAGAGGGGTTTAGGTTCATTGTGGGGTATTTTTGTTGTTTTTTGTTTTTGTTGCGGTACGCGGGCCTCTCACTGTTGTGGCCTCTCCCGTTGCGGAGCACAGGCTCCGGATGCACAGGCTCAGCGGCCATGGCTCATGGGCCCAGCCGCTCTGTGCGGCATGTGGGATCTTCCCGGACCGGGGCACGAACCCGTGTCCCCTGCATCGTCAGGCAGACTCTCAACCACTGCACCACCAGGGAAGCCCTGTGTTTGTTTTTTTATCTGATGGGTGTATCAGTATCTTTGGTTGCATATTCTGTCTGCTCTGTGTCAACATTATTCTGATAATTTTTCTTGTCCTTCCTTTTTCCTTGTAGTATTTTTTATATATATTCTAGTCCGATTTCTAAACCTATCTTTAAAAGGAATGAGTTCCCCGACCTATTGTTCCCATTTGCAAGAGGCCCATGGAGAGAGGGTTGTGTATGTTTATATTGTTGTGTCCCAGTAATTTCCTTATGATTGAGGGTTTTATATATAGATTGATAGATAGATTATTTTATTATATATATATTTCTATAGATAGATATAGAGATAGATAGCTAGATAATTTTAGCCTTTGCTATTTTTTTATTTTTATTTTTTATTTTTTGCGGTACGCGGGCCTCTCACTGTTGTGGCCTCTCCCATTGCGGAGCACAGGCTCCGGATGCACAGGCTCAGCGGCCATGGCTCACGGGCCCAGCCGCTCCGCGACGTGGGATCTTCCCGGACCCAGGCATGAACCCGTGTCCCCTGCATCGGCAGGCGGGCTCCCAACCACTGCGCCACCAGGGAAGCCCGAGCCTTTGCTATTTTTTAGCCAACTAGGATTAATAGCTGTAGAAGTTGTTGCAGTGTTGCACTCTGCCTCACTGCAAGATTTTTCTTAGAAAAATGTCTGGTCAGTGTAATTTCTAGTTCAGCCCTGCCTTCTCTGCTTTTCTTCAGATTCAAACTCAGACAGGAGAGACTGTCATCTTGACTTTTATGTTAGAACACCCTTCTGGTTTTCCTCAGACAAATCTGATGCTCCGTTTGTGTCTCCTTTTTAAGCTCGTTTTCCTTTCTTCAACCACTTCCACAGGCCTAATTATTTTCTTAAAGAGTGAGCTGGTTTGGGCACAGAGTGAGGTTTCCATTAAAAGGGGGGCTTGATTCTACTCCTATTTTTTATGTCCACACTTCCCTGGGATTTGGGGTTAATAAGCATAGAAAATCATAGGGAAAGTGACCTTTCTCCTGAATTTTCAGGGTGCGTAATTAAGCATTTAAAAAATCAACAGTGCTCAAGGACTAGATGAATTAATAAGAAAGACAACAAAGAAATTGCTGTATAATAGAAAAACACTCCAGAGAAATGAGATAAAATGAATTTAAAAAGTATTCTTCTATAATAAATGCTATTCTTTAGAAAGTTATTATTTTGTTATGAAAAACAGAATTGTAGACTCAAGGAAAGTTAATTAAAATCTAGGAAATGTCTGTTAGTCTAAAATGAATTGCAGTTTGGGGAGATTCAAAACTCCTTGTTAAGGATCCTAGATCACCCATGACATGCATGCCACGTGTCCCTATAATTGATGAATCTTGTCATTTAATTGAGGTACAACTATTCACTTAGCCAAAGCTAACTGAACTTTTGAATAAATAAACAGACTCAAGCCACCAGCAGACAAAATATTTATGGAAGTTATCAACTTAATTTTTAAAAAGGATCTAAAAATGCAAAATAAAATGTATTTGATTTTACAACCAAAAAAAAAAAAACTCCTTGTTAAGTTTAATATTTAAAAAATTGGGACCATCTGCCTAGCAGTTAAATTTTTTATGATGCATATTTCATGTTGAATCAGTCAGAAAGTGGATAACTGCAATTCAGGTATGATTTAAAAATAAATGATTATTGCTAATGTAATAACCTAATACAATTAATGTAATGTAGTAATTCCTATATTCCTGTATACAGGAACTTGGAAGGGGCTACTTTACATAAACATTCATCTGCCTATTATAATTATTTTAAAATGTAAATTTAGGTCTACCATATAGGAATTTGGAATTGGATACTTTTCACAAACACACATTTGTCAGTTATAATTAATTTAAAATGTAAGCTTAGATCCATCATTTTGAACATGATGATCAATCACAAATTTCTATCTCTAGCCAAAATTTCTCTCTGAGCCATAGCCCTGGACATTTGACCTCAGCGTGTTCTGAGCTCCCCAACCCTCCCAAACCCTGATGCGCCTACCAACTTCCTTGTCTTGGATGTGGCACTGCCATCAGCCACATCAAAGCCAGGACACGTAGACTTCTCCCTAGCTTTTTCCTCGCCCTCATTCTCCACATCCAATGAACCGCCATGTCCCCTTGATACTATCTCCTACCAGGTGAATTTGTCTTCCTTTCTCCTTTTCTCTTGCTACCCCCAGACTTCAGGCTGCTGTGATGGCTAGTCTGGTTTACTACAAAAGTGACATAATGTGTCTAACCCTCGTGCTACCCCACCTCCAATCCAGTTTCCACATTGCAGCCAGAGTCTCTTTCTAAAGTGCAAAGGTGATCAAGTTATTTCCCTGTTTGACCCCCTTCATTTTCCAAAAAGAAAATCTAAACTCCCAGCAAGCTCTTCATTGTGAGTTTTATTTTAGCTGCATCTCCCACCCGCCTCAACCTTGCACTCTGTGCTCAGCTTTCAAAAGGACTTTGAGCTTCTCTAATGCATCGTGCTTTCTCTCACTTCCAGGTCTTTACATAAACTCCTCCCTCTACCTGGAATGTACCCTCCCACTCATGCCTTCAGGACAAGCCTAGCTGTCCTTCAGGATTCCAGTTAGATCTCTTCCCCAAAGGTCCCCTAAATCCCAGAAGTAGTTCCCATAGCTCCCAGTGGGCTGCCTACTGCCTTGTGTTATACAAGCTATGGCGGTGCTGGTCATCTCCTCTCATTTCACATAGTAGAGCCCCACATCTTTAGCTGTTACATGGCTGGTCAGAATAAGGAACTCTCTGGTAGAGTTGATGTAGCTATGTTTCTGAACTCCAGCCTCTGGTATGTAATTGGAAGTATTGTGTGGGACTTCTGGGGAGTGTCCCCAAAGGGAGGGGGTATACCTTCCTTCTCTCTTTTCATCCTTGCTAAAGGCCAGGAAACACAGGCTGGGATGGCTGAAACTAAAACAGCCATCCTCAGCCACACGGTGGAAGCCGTGTGTTGAGAATGGAGAAAACAATTAGTAGAAGCCCGTGGTCCTAGTGATTGTGGAGTCTACGTAGTAGCCTATCTACCTGAACTTTGGTGAAAAAGAAGTGAACCTTAATTTTATTTAAGCCATTGCTCTTTTTACTGAACATAACCCTAAATAAAACATAATAAAACTGTGTAGCCATTGTCAGTAAGATGTGTTATTACCTTTAACTGTTAAGATCCTCGAGGGCATGCATCATGTTCGCCATTGCACCTCTGCATCTTAGCATAGTGCTGGCCGGCAACTATATCCTCAGAAGTATTTGTCCAATGAGCGGGTCACTCTGATAGTTTTATGGAGGCAGGCTGGTTTGGTGTGTCATATTTTATTTTTTTAATTTTTATTTCTTTATTTATATATTTTTGCTTTTTTTTTTTTGGCTGCTTTGGGTCTTCACTGCTGTGCACAGGCTTTCTCTAGTTGCGGTGAGCGGGGGCTACTCTTCATTGCAGTGCGTGGGCTTCTCATTGGGTGGCTTCTCTCGTTATAGAGCATGGGCTCTAGGTGCACAGGCTTCAGTAGTTGCGGCACGCAGGCTCAGTAGTTGTGGCGCGCAGACCTTAGAGCACATGGGCTCTAAGTTGTGGCTCACGGGCTTAGTTGCTCCGCGGCATGTGGCATCTTCCTGCACCAGGGCTCGAACCTGTGTCCTCTGCATTGGCAGGCGGATTCTTAACCACTGCGCCACCAGGGAAGTCCCCCATATTTTATTATTTAAACCCAACTTTTAATACAGCAGTTAATTTGGTTGAGGTTAGCATTGCTATTGTTAACCAATTATTCCCCCTAATTCTCCATTTCCCCGACTCATCCTTTTAAAGTCTAGTCTTTGACCAGATTCCCCTCACCATTCCCAAGGAAGTTTACCCTACTGTAAGTCTGATTTTGGAGAGACAGCAGTGAGTGCTAGCTTGCAGTGAGCGGCAGCTTGAAGCAAGATCTTAGTTCCCTGACTGGGGATCAAACCTTGGTCTCAGTGGCGAGAGTGCCAAGTCCTAACCACTAGACCATGCGGGTCAGTGGCTAGAGTCTGGGTCCCAGTTCTCATATGCCTTGAAAAAAAAATGGACAAGGAGACAGAAGGTAGAAAGGAAAGTAAGGCGTTGTTTTAGAAAAACAGAGTACATGCAGACAGATGCACGGGGGAGCTCAGAGAGAGAGTCGTGCCTTTGGGAAGTTTAAGTCATTTATAAGGGGCCAGTCTTCCAGGTCTTTGTTTTCCTCTGGCCAATCGGCTTGCTTTGTTCTTTGACTCAGGACCCTCTCTTATGTGTGCATGCATCCTTTAGCCAAGATGGATTTCAGTGCAAGGACCTTTGGGAAGCTAGCAAAACTTATTATGGTCTGGCGTCCCCTCCCTTTTTGATCCCCAAGGAGCCTTTCTGCTCATGTGCAGTCGAGGTCTCTCTGACCCCAAGGATGAAAAATATGTGACCTCTTGATTTTTTACGCAGGCAGTGGTTAGCCCCCTTCTGTCTCTGCCATTACTGTTTTTTTTTTTTTTAAATGACTTGATCTTTATTTTATTCTGGGAACTCCAGGGAGAGAAAATATACCTAGTGAAAAGATCCAAATGGAAACAAATTCTTTTTTTCTTTTTTCTTTTTTTTTTTTTTGAAATTCTCTTTTTTTTTTAAAATTTTTTGCCTTATAACAAATTTAATCAGTTATACATATACATATGTTTCCATATCCCCTCCCTTTTGCGTCTCCCTCCCACCCTCCCTATCCCACCCTTCCAGGCGGTCACAAAGCACCGAACTGATCTCCCTGTGCTATGCGGCCGCTTCCCACCAGCTATCTACCTTACGCTTGGTAGTGTATATATGTCCATGCCGCTCCCTCACTTTGTCACAGCTTACCCTTCCCCCTCCCCACATCCTCAAGTCCATTCTCTAGTAGGTCTGTGTCTTTATTCCTGTCTTACCCCTATGTTCTTCATGACATTTTTTTTTCTTAAATTCCATATATATGTGTTAGCATACAGTATTTGTCTTTCTCTTTCTGACTTACTTCACTCTGTATGACAGACTCTAGATCTATCCACCTCATTACAAATAGCTCAATTTCATTTCTTTTTATGGCTGAGTAATATTCCATTGTATATATGTGCCACATCTTCTTTATCCATTCATCCGATGATGGACACTTAGGTTGTTTCCATCTCCAGGCTATTGTAAATAGGGCTGCTATGAACATTTTGGTACATGTCTCTTTTTGAATTATGGTTCTCTCGGGATATATGCCCAGTAGTGGGATTGCTGGGTCATATGGTAGTTCTATTTGTAGTTTTTTAAGGAACCTCCATACCGTTCTCCATAGCGGCTGTACCAATTCACATTCCCACCAGCAGTGCAAGAGTGTTCCCTTTTTTCCACACCCTCTCCAGCATTTATTGTTTCTAGATTTTTTGATGATGGCCATTCTGACTGGTGTGAGATGATATCTCATTGTAGTTTTGATTTGCATTTCTCTAATGAGTAAAGATGTTGAGCATCCTTTCATGTGTTTGTTGGCAGTCTGTATATCTTCTGTGGAGAAATGTCTATTTAGGTCTTCTGCCCATTTTTGGATTGGGTTGTTTGTTTTTTTGTTATTGAGCTGCATGAGCTGCTTATAAATTTTGGAGATTAATCCTTTGTCAGTTGCTTCATTTGCAAATATTTTCTCCCATTCTGAGGGTTGTCTTTTGGTCTTGTTTATGGTTTCCTTTGCTGTGCAAAAGCTTTGAAGTTTCATTAGGTCCCATGTGTTTATTTTTGTCTTTATTTCCATTTCTCTAGGAGGTGGGTCAAAAAGGATCTTGCTGTGATTTATGTCATAGAGTGTTCTGCCTATGT
The DNA here is from genome assembly GCF_964341445.2 of Mesoplodon mirus. Taxonomy (NCBI): domain Eukaryota; kingdom Metazoa; phylum Chordata; class Mammalia; order Artiodactyla; family Ziphiidae; genus Mesoplodon; species Mesoplodon mirus. The sequence continues at coordinate 46,975,187 of NC_138989.1, read as the reverse complement.
TTTCCTCTAAGAGTTTGATAGTGTCTGGCCTTACATTTAGGTCTTTAATCCATTTTGAGCTTATTTTTGTGTATGGTGTTAGGGAGTGATCTAATCTCATACTTTTACATGTCCTTGTCCAGTTTTCCCAGCACCACTTATTGAAGAGACTGTCCTTTCTCCACTGTACATTCCTGCCTCCTTTATCAAAGATAAGGTGACCATATGTCCGTGGGTTTTTCTCTGGGCTTTCTATCCTGTTCCATTGATCTATCTTTCTGTTTTTGTGCCAGTACCATACTGTCTTGATTACTGTAGCTTTGTAGTATAGTCTGAAGTCAGGGAGCCTGATTCCTCCAGCTCCATTTTTCGTTCTCAAGATTGCTTTGGCTATTCGGGGTCTTTTGTGTTTCCATACAAATTGTGCAATTTTTTGTTCTAGTTCTGTGAAAAATGCCAGTGGTAGTTTGATAGGGATTGCATTGAATCTGTAGATTGCTTTGGGTAGTAGAGTCATTTTCACAATGTTGATTCTTCCAATCCAAGAACATGGTACATCTCTCCATCTATTTGTATCATCTTTAATTTCTTTCATCAGTGTCTTATAATTTTCTGCATACAGGTCTTTTGTCTCCTTAGGTAGGTTTATTCCTAGATATTTTATTCTTTTTGTTGCAATGGTAAATGGGAGTGTTTCCTTGATTTCACTTTCAGATTTTTCATCATTAGTATATAGGAATGCCAGAGATTTCTGTGCATTAATTTTGTATCCTGCAACTTGACCAAATTCATTGATTAACTCTAGTAGTTTTCTGGTAGCATCTTTAGGATTCTCTATGTATAGTATCATGTCATCTGCAAACAGTGACAGCTTTACTTCTTCTTTTCCGATTTGGATTCCTTTTATTTCCTTTTCTTCTCTGATTGCTGTGGCTAAAACTTCCAAAACTAGGTTGAATAAGAGTGGTGAAAGTGGGCAACCTTGTCTTGTTCCTGATCTTAGTGGAAATGGTTTCAGTTTTTCACCATTGAGGGCGATGCTGGCTGTGGGTTTGTCATATATGGCCTTTATTATGTTGAGGAAAGTTCCCTCTATGCCTACTTTCTGCAGGGTTTTTATCATAAATGGGTGTTGAATTTTGTCGAAAGCTTTCTCTGCATCGATTGAGATGATCATATGGTTTTTCTCCTTCAATTTGTTAATATGGTGTATCACGTTGATTGATTTGCGTATATTGAAGAATCCTTGCATTCCTGGAATAAACCCCATTTGATCATGGTGTATGATCCTTTTAATGTGCTGTTGGATTCTGTTTGCTAGTATTTTGTTGAGGATTTTTGCATCTATGTTCATCAGTGATATTGGCCTGTAGTTTTCTTTCTTTGTGACATCCTTGTCTGGTTTTGGTATCAAGGTGATGGTGGCCTCGTAGAATGAGTTTGGGAGTGTTCCTCCCTCTGCTATATTTTGGAAGAGTTTCAGAAGGATAGGTGTTAGCTCTTCTCTAAATGCTTGATAGAATTCGCCTGTGAAGCCATCTGGTCCTGGGCTTTTGTTTGTTGGAAGATTTTTTATCACAGTTTCAATTTCAGTGCTTGTGATTGGTCTGTTCATATTTTCTATTTCTTCCTGATTCAGTCTTGGCAGGTTGTGCATTTCTAAGAATTTGTCCATTTCTTCCAGGTTGTCCATTTTATTGGCATAGAGTTGCTTATAGTAATCTCTCATGATCTTTTGTATTTCTGCAGTGTCAGTTGTTACTTCTCCTTTTTCATTTCTAATTCTATTGATTTGAGTCTTCTCCCTTTTTTTCTTGATGAGTCTGGCTAATGGTTTATCAATTTTGTTTATCTTCTCAAAGAACCAGCTTTTAGTTTTATTGATCTTTGCTATCGTTTCCTTCATTTCTTTTTCATTTATTTCTGATCTGATTTTTATGATTTCTTTCCTTCTGCTAACTTTGGGATGTTTTTGTTCTTCTTTCTCTAATTGCTTTAGGTGCAAGGTTAGGTTGTTTATTCGAGATGTTTCCTGTTTCTTAAGGTGGGATTGTATTGCTATAAACTTCCCTCTTAGAACTGCTTTTGCTGCATCCCATAGGTTTTGGGTCGTCGTGTCTCCATTGTCATTTGTTTCTAGGTATTTTTTAATTTCCTCTTTGATTTCTTCAGTGATCACTTCGTTATTAAGTAGTGTATTGTTTAGCCTCCATGTGTTTGTATTTTTTACAGATCTTTTCCTGTAATTGATATCTAGTCTCATAGCATTGTGGTCGGAAAAGATACTTGATACAATTTCAATTTTCTTAAATTTACCAAGGCTTGATTTGTGACCCCAGATATGATCTATCCTGGAGAATGTTCCATGAGCACTTGAGAAAAATGTGTATTCTGTTGTTTTTGGATGGAATGTCCTATAAATATCAATTAAGTCCATCTTGTTTAATGTATCATTTAAAGCTTGTGTTTCCTTATTTATTTTCATTTTGGATGATCTGTCCATTGGTGAAAGTGAGGTGTTAAAGTCCCCTACTATGAGTGTGTTACTGTCGATTTCTCCTTTTATGGCTGTTAGTATTTGCCTTATGTATTGAGGTGCTCCTATGTTGGGTGCATAAATATTTACAATTGTTATATCTTCTTCTTGGATCGATCCCTTGATCATTAGGTAGTGTCCTTCTTTGTCTCTTCTAGTAGTCTTTACTTTAAAGTCTATTTTGTCTGATATGAGAATTGCTACTCCAGCTTTCTTTTGGTTTCCATTTGCATGGAATATCTTTTTCCATCCCCTTACTTTCAGTCTGTATGTGTCTCTAGGTCTGAAGTGGGTCTCTTGTAGACAGCATATATATGGGTCTTGTTTTTGTATCCATTCAGCCAATCTGTGTCTTTTGGTGGGAGCATTTAGTCCATTTACATTTAAGGTAATTATTGATATGTATGTTCCTGTTCCCATTTTCTTAATTGTTTTGGGTTCGTTATTGTAGGTCTTTTACTTCTGTTGTGTTTCTTGCCTAGAGAAGTTCCTTTAGCATTTGTTGTAAAGCTGGTTTGGTGGTGCTGAACTCTCTCAGCTTTTGCTTGTCTGTAAACATTTTAATTTCTCCATCAAATCTGAATGAGATCCTTGCTGGGTAGAGTAATCTTGGTTGCAGGTTTTTCTCCTTCATCACTTTAATTATGTCCTGCCACTCCCTTCTGGCTTGTAGAGTTTCTGCTGAGAGATCAGCTGTTATCCTGATGGGGATTCCCTTGTGTGTTATTTGTTGTTTTTGCCTTGCTGCTTTTAATATGATTTCTTTGTGTTTAATTTTTGACAGTTTGATTAATATGTGTCTTGGCGTATTTCTCCTTGGATTTATTCTGTATGGGACTCTCTGTGCCTCCTGGACTTGATTAACTATTTCCTTTCCCATATTAGGGAAGTTTTCAACTATAATCTCTTCAAATATTTTCTCAGTCCCTTTCTTTTTCTCTTCTTCTTCTGGAACCCCTATAATTCGAATGTTGGTGCGTTTAATGTTGTCCCAGAGGTCTCTGAGACTGTCCTCTGTTCGTTTCATTCTTTTTTCTTTATTTTGCTCTGCAGCAGTTATTTCCACTATTTTATCTTCCACCTCACTTATCCGTTCTTCTGCCTCAGTTATTCTGCTATTGATCCCATCTAGAGTATTTTTTATTTCATGTATTGTGTTTTTAATCGATGCTTGATTCATCTTTAGTTCTTCTAGGTCCTTGTTAACTGTTTCTTGCATTTTGTCTATTCTATTTCCAAGATTTTGGATCTGGGAAATAGAATCTTGGATCATCTTTACCATCATTATTCTGAATTCTTTTTCAGGTAGACTGCCTATTACCTCTTCATTTGTTAGATCTGGTGGGTTTTTATCTTGCTCCTTCTCCTGCTGTGTGTTTTTCTGTCTTCTCATTTTGCTTATGTTACTGTGTTTGGGGTCTCCTTTTTGCAGGCTGCAGGTTTGTAGTTCCCGTTGTTTTTGGTGTCTGACCCCAGTGGCTAAGGTTGGTTTAGTGGGTTGTGTAGGCTTCCTGGTGGAGGGGACTAGTGCCTGTGTTCTGGTGGATGAAGCTGGATCTTGTCTTTCTGGTGGGCAGGTCCACGTCTGGTGGTGTGTTTTGGGGTGTCTGCAGACTTTTTATGAGTTTAGGCCACCTCTCTGCTAATGGGTGGCGTTGTGTTCCTGTCTTGCTAGTTGTTTGGCTTAGGGTGTCCAGCACTGTAGCTTGTTGGTCGTTGAGTGAAGCTGGGTGCTGGTGTTGAGATGGAGATCTCTGGAAGATTTTTGCCGTTTGATATTATGTGGAGCTGGGAGGTCTCTTGTGGACCAGTGTCCTGAAGTTGGCTCTCCCACCTCAGAGGCACAGCACTGACTCCGGGCTCCTCAAATTGGGATGATGTGCTGTCTATTCATGTATTCCACAGATGCAGGGTACATCAAGTTGATTGTGGAGCTTTAATCCGCTGCTTCTGAGGCTGCTGGGAGAGGTTTCCCTTTCTCTTCTTTGTTCTCACAGCTCCTGGGTCTCAGCTTTGGATTTGGCCCCGCCTCTGCGTGTAGGTCGCCGGAGGGCGTCTGTTCTTCGCTCAGGCAGGACAGGGTTAAAGGAGCAGCCTCTTCGGGGACTCTGGCTCACTCAGGCCGGGCGGGAGGGAGGGGCACGGAGTGCGGGGCGAGCCTGCAGCGGCAAAGGTCGGCGTGACGTTGCACCAGCCCGAGGCATGCCGTGCGTTCTCCCAGGGAAGCCGCCCCTGGATCCCGGGACCCCGGCAGTGGCGGGCTGCACAGGCTCCCGGAAGGGCGGTGTGGGCCTGCGCTCGCACACAGGCTTCTTGGCGGCGGCAGCAGCAGCCCCAGCGTCCCACGCCCGTCTCTGGGCTCCGCGCTTTCAGTCGCGACTCGCGCCCGTCTGTGGAGCCCTTTTAAGCAGCGCTCTTAATTCCCTCTCCTCGCGCACCAGGAAACCAAGAGGGAAGAAAAAGTCTCTTGCCTCTTCGGCAGCTCCAGAGTTTTCCCGGACTCCCTGCCGGCTAGCTGTGGCACATTAGCCCCCTTCAGGCTGAGTTCTCGCCGCCAGCCCCAGTCCTCTCCCTGCGCTCTGACCGAAGCCCGAGCCTCAGCTTCCAGCGCTGCGCGCCCCGGCGGGCGAGCAGACAAGCCTCTCGGGCTGGTGAGTGCCGCTCGGCACTGATCCTCTGTGTGGGGATCTCTCCGCTTTGCCCTACCCAGGTATGTGGGGAGTTTCTTGCCTTTTGGGAGGTCTGGGGTCTTCTGCCAGCGTTCAGTAGGTGTTCTGTAGGAGTTGTTCCACGTGTAGCTGTATTTCTGGTGTATCCGTGGGGAGGAAGGTGATCTCCGCGTCTTACTCTTCCGCCATCTTACCCCTCTGCCATTACTGTTTTCTTAAAGTGTCCACAGGAGACAAAGTCCAGATATTTACCCTTTTCCTGTTGTTATTTCTATCTTGAAGTATAAACAGGAGGCTGGCTGTAAATGTCTAACCTGGAGCCCATCTATCTCCTGCCTCAATTCATCCTTGTTATGTTTGTCTGGACAGCTGCTGCTCTGGCTTCTGGGCCACCTCTGGCCATTGGGAAGGTAACAGGCTTCTCTTCAGCTGCAGCTTCTCCCAGGCTGCTTTGCCCCAAGTGTGGCCAATCTGGGCCCTTGATTAAGTCCCCAAAGGACAGCTGTTACTAAGCTGTAGCATTGAAACAAGAATTCACTGAAGGCTTACTGTTAACAAGAACACAAACTAGAGTCTGTTTTCAAATGGAGTGAAATTGCCTAAACGGCCAAATTTCCTAATTTAAACAAAAATTTAAAGTCCAGTCTTCATCAATCCATTTTTCTCAAAGGGCTTTCACTGACTGATTATGGGACAACATCAGTTCAAAAGGCTGTTTATAGAATATTTATGCCAACAAAAAATTAATCAATAGTTGATCTAAGAAAGAAATGGAAAATTTTATTCGAGCCAACCTGAGGATTACAACTGAAGAGATAGTCTTTCAGAAAGTTCTGAGGGCTGTTCTGCCCATTGGAGATCAAAGCATAGTTATATACGTTTTTGAAACAAGGGATTATACATCACATAACGCACTCACAGTTTACATAATTCAGATCTGCATGTACAAAGCAAGTAGTGGGTCATCGTGATCCCTTACGAGATTAAGAAGTAAGGTTATCTCCTAGGAGGGCTGGTTAATGCCAATGCACAATACACACTAGACGGGAAGGAGGAGGCCTAAACGGGCAGAGCAAACTTTTATGTTTAAATTTTTCTTGTCTTGCTGAAAATATGAATTTTATTTCATCATTTGTAAGATACCTTTTATAATGGACTATAAGTCAACCTGCTTGAACTTGACTGCAGAGAGGGTCATTAACTAGGGTTATCCTGGACACTAAGCTTACAAGGCTGTTCACTACACATCCTGGAAGGAGTAGTCTGAAACCAATGGCCAGGTGATGCTTCGGCTCACAAGACACGTAGAAATGCAGGAGCCCCGTGGAGAGCTGTCTCCCAACAGAAAGCAGCATTTTGTCTCTTGAGGCTACTTGAACATTTGAGAAGTTTCCTGAGTAATGTTAAGACTAGCAAAACACTTTTACACCTCAGCATGTAATCTTAAAGGAACAAGGAACAGGTTATATCAAGAAATTGTTGGGATTGCTAGCCAAGAACCAAGGAACATGGATAGCCTTAGAGACGATATCTATACCCTCTGCGGTTCCATCATAAACAAAAATCTGTGCTAGACATTTATTTCTTGGTATCATGCCTTAATAATCTGATGATAATCAGGAATTCTTTGCAGATGAAGACAGTTGTTCTACAGTCTGTCCTCAAATGACTGATAAAGCAATTCCAGGGTTCCTGATATTCACCCAGATTTTTCTATTTGGGGTGGCTGGCACCTGGTCCACAGCTTGTTATTTCCTTTTTCTTATTCACCAGTTTGGCTTTGCATGCATTCAAATGTTCTATATTTAGCATAACTCTTCCCCAATACGAGATGGGGTGATATCATAGAGGATTGTTAACTCTTGCCAAGTAATGTGGCTTTACCTTTTTCTTATTTATGACAGAAATATCACAAATCTCATATTTTGTAGTATTTTTAATTCTTTCATTTTTTATGTGATGGAATAATATGATAGAAAAAATATAATTTTTAAGAGAAAGAAAGAGACAAGCTGACTCTAATTGAGCAAATTAAACTCTGAACTTTATGTCAACTTTTAAGTGATTGTGGCTTTGGGCATTAAAATTCTATGTGCTCCAATCTGTGAATTAGAAAGTGTGTGTGTGTGATATACACTTTCTTGTTTGTAATATTAAAATACATATATGTGTATATTTATTAATTCATAGACTGTTTCATAGAAATAGTTATTCTGAAAATTAGAATTGTTTGCAATAATCAAAGCAATGTCCCTATTTGGTTGAAACTGATGAGGTTTTATACAAAGGAAGTTCTCTAATTTGTTGATTTAAATTAAGCTCAAATTTTCACCTGCTAAATGTTCTTAAAGCACAGGATCTTATACTGTTGCCATTTTGAACGTTAAGATACATGCCCACATGTTGCAGGAGGGTATCTGTCACCGGCAGAGACCAGCTGCCACGCCCAAGAGCGTTCACAGGTGGTATTCGCCTCAGCCAGTTCACAGCTTTGAAGGGATGTTCCAAAGCCTCCAACTCTCAGAAATCTGGCTTTGACAAAAACCGAGAAAAAGATTCAATACTTGTATAGACTGAGGTAGGCACACAAGCCCTGCCCTGACACATGCATAATAACTGAGGGGAGTGTATCGTGTACACCCATTTATTAACTTACAGAAACAACAGCACCGACAAATTGATCAGAACGCTTACGTTGTCAGATCTGCCCTTGGGCTTCTTGCGGACAAGCTACTAAGGATCCAAGTTATCATCCAAATGTGGTTTGGAGAGTGTAGGTTCAGAGCAAGGGGAGTTTTTTGATCGGAATCTTTAATTTCACTGACCTGTATCAATCTCCATGAAAAAGATTTCGGATAGGAGATTTGGGAGTAAACTGTAGATAAATAATGTGTCTGAAAAGTCTACAAATACCTAATCCTTCAATCTAGATTACTCTGAAGCAAGGGACTGGAAAGTGATTCTAATTTAGTAAAGGGAGAACCAAGTTATATGATGCCTTCTTTGGAGAAAGCCTGCAGAAACGCAAGTGGCTTGGTCAATTTGAAACCTATAAAACTTGTTCCCAAAGAACCAGCCGTTGGCAGCACCCACCCAAACAGGTTTAGGAGAGAGGGCACCCCGTCCAGACCTGTGCCCTTGTGTCCTGCCTCAATCGCACCAGTCATTGACCTTGACGTGAAGTACAGTTTCCTCATTAGAAAATGAAAAAAGTCCTCACACCAAGTGCTATGTATGGTCTGTATGTTCGCACCCCTGTACAATTCACATGGTGAATCCTAATGCCCAGCGTGATGGTGTTAGGAGGTGATTAGGCCATGAGGGTGGAGCCTTCACGAATGAAATTAGTCATCTTATAAAAGAGACCCCACTGAGCTCCGGAGAACCGCCTGGTGTGTAGAATCTTGGATTCTATTCATAGGAAGATACCTCTATCCTGAGAGGAAACAAAGCTTTGTTCAAAGCTTATTCCAGTGAGGTACAGAGGCCATAGAAAACAGGATTTTGATTTTTTTTTTCTTTGATGACTGTGTGTCCTTTCTGGGTGGTTGTTACCTCCTTTCTGATAGAGCATGATCTTGTCAGCAGGCAAATCACATGAATTCTGGGTGTTTCATACAACCGCATGTTTCAAAATTTGTATATAAGTGGTGTGGATTTGGCTGGGATTGAGGATTTTGATTCTATTAGAAACTGGTAAAACCCAACAGATGTAGCAGAAGTATTCTAAGGCAATTAGCTGGGACAGCAAAAGCTGCAAAGGCTGGTCATTATGCAAATGCAAGGTCATTAAATGCCAGCTTCCCTTGCATAGATAACAGTCAGAACCAGCTTTACACCCACAGGAAAGGAAGATAAATGCATAATGTTTTCCTTCAGCACAATTCACCCCATTCAGACCGAGCCATCCCCATTAAACCAGGCTAACAGATTTTGCTTAACAGTAAAGACTAGCAGATGATTTCTGACGTAAATGATGTTCTCGCATTCTGGTTTGGTCACCTTTTGGTATCTCCTCAACTTTGAAGGTTTTTTTCCCCTAAGTTTCAGGGTCAAGGACACACAAGAAAATAAGCAAGGAACATAATCTTTTAAAAGTGTTGTAGTCCATTTCCCACTTATTTTGCATCTCATGAGCTGTAACAAGTATTTGCGGGGACAAAGGGTATCCGTTTTGCTTCACCATTTAACAATCCAGATTGTGATAAATGGCTGTTTTTCCTCTTTCTCCTCCCAATCTTCTCTTCCTGGAACCCGTCCAGGTTAGTGTTGCCTTGCCTTAGGACTCCTTGCTAAAAGAAGACAGAACAGGGCTTGTAATTTATAGTTCAGTTATTACCTAAATGAAAAATCCCAAGGCAAAGAGCGGTGGCATCACAGAGTGAGGGGCGGGGAGTGGCGCTGTTGCCTTTTTTCTACGGGGTCCTCACAACAGTCTAGACACAGCGCCACCAAGAGGCACAAATTGGGAGGAACGTAAAGGGGAAGGATGGAGCAGTAAGCAGGAAAGAGAAATGACAGAGGCCTGACGAGAAAGGGCATATCTGGGGAGACAAGCATTGTTTTGGGGTCAACAATCCTACGGGGGGAGTTTCTTTGACTTGGACTCTGAAGATCGGTTTTAGAGCAGTTTGCTGCATACTAGCAATGGTGTTGCCTGTTTCCTCTTAGCAAGGGGAGCCTGACACCACCTTCTTTGCTCCCCTCACGGAGATTGCAGCCAGTGAGATGCAGATGAAACCCTCTGTGAACTGTACAGCAGAATCCAAATAAATAGGAGTTCTCAAGAGTGTTAAGCTGAGGCATATTAAAAGTGTTGAGTTTATCTGAGCAAAAATCTATGAGAATCAGGCAGTGGCAAACTGGAAGTGATTAGGGGCATCCAAGGACAAGGAGCTGGGGGACACTCAGAGAAAATTCACAGAAAGGAAATTACAGTAAGAAAGAAAGGAAATTACAGTAAGTCCCCTACATATGAATGAGTTCTGTTCTGAGAGTGCATTTGTAAGTCCAATTTGTTCGTAAGTCCAACAAAGTTAGCCTACGTACCCAACTAACATGATCGACTATAGAGTACTGCACTGTAATAAGTTTATGATACTTTTCACACAAATAATACATAAAAAACAAACACAAAAAATAAAGAAAACATTTTTTACCTTACAATACAGTACGTTGAAAAGTACAGTAGTACCAGCTACATCACCGCCGCTTTTACGCTTGCTTCCGTACATGCTGGGCTTGAAATAAAGACACTGTACTACAGTACTCTATACCGTACTGTGCAGTAAAGTACACAATAGCACAGCCTCTTGTAGAGGATGCACGCACGTGACAGTGTACGCCAGACACGTGAACTGACTTACGTGATCGGACGTGTGAATGCACGTTCGCATCTTTGAAAGTTCGCAACTTGAAGGTTGGTATGTAGGGGACTTACTGTATTTGATTGGCTACAGCTTAAAGCCTGCGTGGCTGTCTGTGGCCTTAGTGTTTTGATTTGTAACCTTGAGGCATTTACATCACACTGTTGGCTAATGGAGGACGGCAGGGTATCAGAGCCATCTCAGTCTAATGGCCTCCTTGTCTAATTTAACAAGAGCCACAGGCCAAAGAGAGCTGAGGTGGGTCCCCCCTGGGAAATGAGGAAGCAGCTTTCCTCTGCTCTCTTCTTGTTTCTCTAGCCTGCATTCCTGTTTCTCCGTAAACCACAGCCTCCAAAAAAGTACTTTCTGGTGATGGAGTTTCTCAGATTCAATGTTTCTTCTTCCTGACTGAACCCTGAGGAATCCCTTCTCATCATTCAATACCCATTTATTACCTTCCCTGTGGATGACCGCCTCTGCTCACCTGTCCCTCTTCAGATACTCCTGTGGCCGTGATAAAGCTGGTTTCCTTCTGTGTTCAGTCAAGCATCAGTTGCTTTTCTTCTGCTTTCTTCCCATTCATGGCCTGGGAAAAACTCTAACCTCTAAGATAGAGCCTCTTGAGCAGATTGAATCACATCTGTTATAATTCACTGGTTTAACACTCAGGGGTTAATATGGTATCTCTTTCTTAAAATTTATTGGGGGAGATTTCACAGTCACATCCATATATGTGTCATTGTCAGAAGGTGGAAATGTCACAAAAGGAGGGATATTGGACTTGGGAGACTGCTGACTGTTGCCATGGCACTGGCTGAGGCTTGGACCCCACACCACGCTGTGTGTGTGTGTGTGTTGTGTGTGTGTGTGTTGTGTGTGTGTGTGTGTTATGTGTTGTGTGTGTGTGTGTTGTGTGTTGTGTGTGAGTGTGTGAGGTTTCCCCTGAAGAGAATACATGTTTCTACTGTTAATCATCCTGAGGTAGGATGGGAGGAGGGAGGACACCATCTGGGGTAGAGTTGGGTCTGGAGTCAATTTGTGGGGATGTTTAGAGATGCCTGGGATTCCCACTGGGGAGCAAGGCCTGCTCCTGGCACGAGGAGGGTCTGCTGTAAGTCGGTTAAGCAAGTCTCGAGGTTAGGTTTGTAGCAGTTACACAGTGTTCTCAGCATCATTTTCTGTATTCCTACTTTACTAAAAATTAATAAAAGCTGCCATCTGGTCTCAGCTGTTCTCTGGGCAATTAGTGGCAACAGGATCTCCAAGCTGAGGACCGAGTGGAAGCAGTGGCATGGTCGTCATGAGGGACAGCTGACCCCACCAGGGGACCGCTTCACAAGGCTCATCAGGGTTGCAGGTTAAGAAGAAACCGGGGCACCTGCGGTAAGTTCCCCTGAGGCAGGACCTTGGAAACGCCAGCAAGTAGCTAGGAAGGCACTTCGGAGGAAGCAGGCCTGTGGGTGTCTGAGTCATAATAAGTTGAATAAACAAAGATGTAAGCCCATTCTGAGGTCACAGGCCCTTGTCACTGGCAGCAGGAGTTGCGGCAGTGTCTTTCACACCCTCCACTTCCCTTTCTCCTAAAGCCAGGCTCACCAAGTGACCTTTAAATAATGATTTAACTTCCCCAGGATTTGCCAACAGGGAGAGAACACACTGGTAGTAGTAGTAATATGTATTCCAGTTCTCCTGCAGGCTTTATTTTGCTTGTTAATCAATATTACTCTTCTGGTCCTTAAAATAACCTTTTATGAGTTTGGTACCTATGAGTCAGTCCTTGAATGATTATCTAGTGTGCACACGAACAAAATCTGATTCTTGTTTCTGCAGGGTTGAGGGTGAGATCCGGGTCCATAGCCTCTTATGTTAGTCTGCTCTGGCTGCCAGAGCAAAGTACCATAGACTGGGTGGCTCAGACAGCAGAATTTTATTTTCTCACAGTTCTGGAGGCTGAGAATCCAAGATCAGCTGCTGGCAGGTTTGGTTTCTCCTGAGGCCTCTCTCTTTGGCTTGCAGATGGCTGTCTTAATGTATACTCACTGGGCCTTTTCTCTGTGCACCCACCCCTGGTGTCTCTTTCTCTTCTTATAAAGGACACAGATCATACTGAATTAAGGCCCCACCCTTAATGACCTTAATTACTTCTTTAAAGGTTCTGTCTACAAATTCTGTTCTATCACATTGGGTGATAGGGCTTCAACATGAATTTTGGGGGCACAATTTTGTTCACAATACCCTCCTTCTTCTCTCCCCCAACCCCAGGAATACGGCTCTGTGAGGCCCAAAGAAACCAACTGCTCTCCCTAGACCACCCTTCCCTAATAACCCTTCTCTATGACTGCATCAACTCCCCATACAGTTCTTGTCACCACTGATTGAGCATCAGGAGACTCCCCTACACATGGTGACGCTCACCCCAGAGTCCAGTCTTGACTCCACCCTTCCTCATGCTGTCACCGTGGGTGACTTCAGCAAGTGGAACACTTCTCCCCCAGGACTCACATCTTTACAACCAGGTCGACCCATTGAACTACCCCCTCCCTACCAGTCTCAGCTTGTAGATCCACTGTGGCTCCATACAACTCACTTTGTAGGCCCTCGACCTTGGATATGTCTTAAAGCTCACTTTCTCTTCTCCAGCACTAGGTAGCTTAGCTCTTCTTGAGAAAATCTAAACATCTTTATTTTTTTAATTAATTTTTATTGGAGTATAGTTGATTTACAATGTGGTGTTAGTTTCAGGTATACAGCAAAGTGAATCAGTTATACATACACATATATCCACTCTTTTTTAGATTCTCTTCCCATATAGGTCATTACAGAGCATTGAGTAGAGTTCCCTGTGCTATCCAGTAGGTTCTCATTAGTTATCTACATATCGTAGTGTGTATATGTCAATCCCAATCTCCCAATTTATCCCTCCCTAAACATCTTTAGATTAATACAACAATCAACCCATCGTCTGCAACCTCATTCAAGCATCACTGGAATTTCATTTTACCTTCCTCTTGCTCTGGTTTCTCACAGTAGCTCTTAGCAACCTTAAGCCTCCAAATAATAATACACTTAATATGTGTCAGTCACTATTCAAAATGCTTCTTATGTATTAAGTCATTTAAATTTAATTCTCATAACAACCCTGGGAGGTAGATACTATTATTATTACTTCTCACCTCATTTTATAGACGAGGAAATTAAGGCACAGAGAAGTTATATAACTTGCTCAAGGTCACACAGCTACTAAGTACCAGAACTAAGATTTAAATGTAGGCATCCTGTCTGCAGAATCTCTTAATCACTATGTGACATTGCCTCTGTTTCCTGTACATTTGGGCTCTGAACAAGGTCCTCTCTTACAAAGAGATGATGAAAGCATAAGCACCATTACCTTCTTGTCTTTCATCTACTCAGTTCTATACTGATAATCAACTTCTCTCCCTCCAGGCTCAGAACAAGAAATGCTTTTTCCTGTCCCAGGTAAATCCCTCCACTTGAGATATCCATCATATTCCCTCTTCTGAGACCTGGTTCTCTCAGTTATTTCCTGTCTTCAAATTCTTTTTTTCATTGGCTTTTTCTAGCTTCATGATTCCCCAAAGCTCAATTATGTCAACATCTGTGAAGCTGAGTGAATTCATGAGAAGTGATATATCAAGCAATCCTGAAAAGTGGCATCCCAATGTATTAATTTAGAGTGACAGGTGTACCTTCCAAGGAAACCAAGAAGTCATTACTGTTCCTTTGAGACAAAGCTTAAATCTCATCTCCAAGAGGCCCTTTCCTGTTCTGTTGTTCCGCTTTCCTTGGGCACTTTGCATTTGCCACTGTGTGTTGCTATTATTGTAATTATTACTATCCTGTGACACCCAACTAGGCTGAAGATCTGTTGAGAAGAGAGATGATAGCCAGTCTTACTTTCTCTGTTTGGCCCAGCATCTTGCACACAGAAATTGCGCATGAGAAATCTTCTTGGTTCTTTCAGCATTGTTTTCATCCAACACATATTTATTGAGCTGCTACTATGTGTCAGACATTGTTCTAGATTTTGGGGAGTCAGTAGTGTATAAAACAATGAATCTGATTGCATGGAGCTTATGTTCTAGCAGAAGGAGATGAGCAACTAGTAAATAAATATATGTCAGGTTATAATATGAACTATAGAGTAAAATAATGCAGAAGATAGCATTAGGGGCTTGAGAGGGGTTGTGGCATTATTTTTACAGAAAGAGTCAGAGATATCTCTGATAAGGTGAAATTTGAGTAGAGACCTGAATGCAGTGAGGGAGCAAAGGACTGGCTTTATCAGCGTGAATATTTATGAAGCTGCTGGATTAGGCCATCTGACGCCACTAACCACCACATAATTCTTTTTTTTTAACATTTACAAAAGTTGAAATAATTTTACAATGAACACCAATACCACCACCTAGATTCTACCACCAACATTTTGCTTTATCACACATCTCTCTGCCCACCTTCTAGTCATCCATCAAGTCATCTTTTTTTTTGATACATTTGAAAGTAAATTCAAGACGTTTGAATAGTTTCCCCTAAATACTTCAGCATACATAGCATTAGTTCAATTTTTTTTTAGTTTTATTTTTCCTGTACGTAAAATGAAATGCACAAATCTCAAGTATGCATACACCTGTATAACCCAAATTCTGATCAGGATATAGAACATTACTTTCACCTCAGAAATTTCCCTCATGTCTCATCCCATTAATCCCTGTGACCTACAGGCAACCACTGTTCTACTTCTTTTTTTTTTTTTTTTTTTTTTTTTTTGCGGTACGCGGGCCTCTCACTCCTGTGGCCTCTCCCGTTGCCGAGCACAGGCTCCGGACACGCAGGCTCAGCGGCCATGGCTCACGGGCCCAGCCACTCCGTGGCACGTGGGATCCTCCCGGACCGGGGCACGAACTCGTGTCCCCTGCATCGGCAGGTGGACTCTCAACCACTGCGCCACCAGGGAAGCCCTGTTCTACTTCTTACCACCAAAGATTAGTTTTGCCTGTACTAGAACAGCATATAAGTGGAATTATACAATATATGCTCTTTTGGGGCAAGGCTTTTTTCACTCATAATGTTTTTGAGATTCGTCCATGTTGTTGCATGTATCAGTAACTTTATTTCGTCTAAAACTCTTGTCTGGTGGTTCTCAATAAAGGGCAATTTTGCCCCCAGAAGATGGTTAACAATGTCCAGAGACATTTTTTGGGGGGGGGGCAAGTTGTGTGGCTTGTGGGATGTTAGTTCCCCGACCAGGGATTGAACCGAGGCCCTGACAGTAAGAGTGCCGAGCCCTAACAACTGGACCACCAGGGGATTCCCTGGAGACATTTTTGGATGTCACCCTGTGTGGGTTGTTACTGGCATATAGTGATTAGAGGCCAAGGATGCTGCTGAATGTTTGGTCCTGCAAGGACAGCTCCCTCCCTGCACCTGACTCCAAAGAATTATCCAGGTCCAGATGTCGGTAGTAGTAAGGTAGAGAAACCCTACTCTAGCCAGATATAAAGCATGAATGGGCATCTTTCCATCCAGTCACTATCTTCTGTCAGTTATCATTGATCAGCTAAGGTATTAAATCTGGATCTTTGCTTGGTGTTAGTTTTCTTGGGATATTTTACATTTTAAAAAAGGACAACATTTTAACAAAAATAATTTTTCTTTCAGAGTGGAAAATCCATTCATCATAGCAGACCCAGGTAAGAGGAAATTTGGGTATGATTCTTTCCTGGGATTCATCAAATCCTATTGCATTCAGACTTCTTGGAAAACCCAGGCTGAGCCCAAACTACACTAGCCTCTAGGAACGACCAGAGCAGATGCAAGTTAGAACTTTCTTTTCCCTTCCCTCCCCTTCCCTTCCCCTCCCTTCCCTTCTCTTCCTTTCCCTTCGTTTTCTCGGTATCCCTATGAGCACGGGGAGTGACTAAAGTGGCCACCTGATTGAGAAGGGTCTGGATGTTTCTTGGTTTCATTTTTTTCCCGTTCAGAGCAATACCCCAAGAACAGAAGCAAGCTAGTTGAGGGGAGGTAGAAGCAGACAGTACTTTGAAATATTCTGCTGCACTTTTCAAACAAAAGTCATTGACTACCATACAGAGAAAATGAGATTCATAGAAATATGTTGGAGAGCAGTTACATTAAGTGTCTCATAAATTTAATGGCTACTGTTTTGAACTACCTGATAGATTTTCTCTTATAGATTCTGCCATGATGCGGAATTTCTTGTTTCAACAAGAGCCGTAATTAGCATTTGCATAGCTCCCAGGTACCTCTGAAAGTGGGGTAAAAACAGAATAGAACAGTTCTCTTAAGAATCAGCTGTCATTTTTGCATTTACACACAAATTTTAGGATTCACTTGTCAATTTCCACACACATACAGTGATTGAATTGAATTTATAAATAAATTTGGTGAGATAAATTTGTAATTACAAAACAATTACACTATTGTTTTGTAATCCATGGACATGATATATTTCTCCATTTGCTCAGTTCTTCTTTAGCCTTTTTTTTTTTTTTTGCGGTACGCGGGCCTCTCACTGCTGTGGCCTCTCCCGTTGCGGAGCACAGGCTCTGGACATGCAGGCTCAGCGGCCATGGCTCACGGGCCCAGCCACTCTGCGGCATGTGGCATCTTCCCGGACCGGGGCACGAACCCGTGTCCCCTGCATCGGCAGGCAGACTCTCAACCACTGTGCCACCAGGGAAACCCCCTCCTATGATTTTATATAAGTGGAATCATAAGTACATAGTCTTTTTTGTCTGCCTTTTTTCACTTAGCATAATTACATTGAAATTCATCCATGTTGTTGTCTGTATCAACTGCTAACTTCTTCTTCTTGCTGAGTAGTATATTCCAATTTTTGGGTACACTATAGTTTATCCATTCTCCTGTAGATGGACATTTAGGTCATTTCCAGATTTTGGCTATCACAATGAACTTTAGCTAATAGCTATGGACATTTGTGTACAGGTCTTTCAACGGACATATGTTTTCATTTCTGTTGGTAAAGTGCCTGGGAGTGAAGTGGTCGGAACATAGAATAGGTGTATGTTTAACCATTTAAGAAACTGCCAAAGTGTTTTCCAAAGTGGCTGTACTACTTTATACACAACCAGCAGCGTATGAGAGTCCAGTTCCTACGCATCCTCACCAACACTTGGAACAGTCAGTCTTTTAAATTTAGTCATTCTGATGGGTGTGAAGTAGTAACTCGTAGTGGATTTAAGTTGGATTTCCCTCATGAATAATGACATAGAACATCTTTTCAGGTATCTTTGGGTCATTAATTCAGAAGAGCTCATTGTGAAACACAATTTCTTAGACAAATTTGATTGTGATTTTGCCTAAGTTCATTAATTTTCTAGGGGGCGAGGGAATCAGTAAAGTTCAAAGAGGAGACAGAGAGAAAGAGAGGGAGAAGGTCAGTGAAAATAAAGGTATTAAATAGTTTGGAAAAAGAATGATTACATAAGTAGCTAATGTTTTTCAAAGTTAGAAATATTTGCAGTTTCATTTCATATCACGACTCTATCAGTGGTTACACAAAAAGTCTGTGAGGGCTGGTCCCAGATGCCAGGTATGCCGTCTACCAGACAAGAAAGAACAACCATCTACAAGCAAATGAGGCAGATATGTCTATGGGGCTGATCACTGGAATAGCAAAATTTCATCCCCAGCTGAGGTGCTGATTAGTCCAATCAACCCGAAAGGGTGAAATGGGATCAGGCAGAGAGCAGAAGCGGAGGGCCTGGGAGTGCAGCTGAATTTTAAACAGGCCATTGCCTGTAATGATACTTTTCAGGATCCAAACAAAGATGCAAGATACAAAATTCTTCCATTTCCCAGTTTGGAGACTATTCTTTCCCCCATGATACTATTAGAGAGCATGGGAGAATATAATTGTTCTAGGTAATAAAGTGAGGGGAGTGAAGTGTCTGTGGATTGTCTGAGGAAGGGATCCTCTGAAAAGAGAATGGTGTTGGAGGAATGAGGGCAGCTGAATTGCACGATGAGGTGAAAAACAATTTAAGAACCTGTTTCATCTAATTTTTAGGATTTGGAATTGCTGTCTTCTATACCTCTGTCGACTCCAAATGTCAGTAAGTTCTGTTATATGCATGAATGCCTTATTTTGGTTGTGTGTGAGCATATGAGTGTGTGCGTGTGTGTGTGTGTGTGTGCGTGTGTGTGAAAGAGAGCTATTTACTAGTTACCCATTGGAAGTCTGGAAGGACAGAGAGCCGTATCTGTGTCTGACACTGGCATAGAGACCACAAAGGGGACCAGACTTGAAGTGACCAAGCCCTCACCTGGCGGTTCTGTGGAGCTGAAAGTTGCAAAGTATATCTTGACTTGTGCTGCCTGCCTGCACGGGAAGACTTCGTTCCAGTGTGAAAACATACACACTGTGACTTAAACATATTTATATCCATGAGTTGGAGGATGTTGTATGAAATCCATTTGCCAAACCTCGAATGGTCCATTAGGCAGTTGAAAATGTCCAGGAGCTGTATAAACAGGCTTTCTTGGGTTGTATTTGGACAAGTGGGACAAGTGAGGTGGGCACTCTTTGTGGCATTGTTAATGTTTCCCCACCGATATTGGTCCATGAATGCTATAATTTTTTCAGTAGACCAGTGGTTTAAGGCATGTACAATGGTGAGAGGTGGGAATTCGAGAGTCTCCAGTAGGACTGGGTTGTTACTTGGTGCAAACCAGAGCTTTCTCTTTTTACCAAACCAACAATTGTTGAGCTTCCAATCTTGTTTCTCCTTCTCTGAGGTCAGTTTTTGCACTGTTCTAACCAGTTTTCCTAAGTTGTCATTTAGGGAAATATCTCTTAGGACAATGGCAGAGGTTTGCTTGATATTGGTTTCTTTAAGAGCAGCGTTTTTTTTGAGGAAATGTCACCAAAATGATTTTCCTTAACTTCCAGAGAGTCAAGTTTAGAATGCCCTGAAGTCTTAATAATAAAGCAAAAACACAGGTAAAAGTATTGCATCCAATAATTCCTGAAATAAGGGCCATTTTAAATTCTATTTCCACTGGGAGTAAGGTAGTCACATTACTTCTACAACATTCCAAAATCATGGGCTATTCCAAAAACATATTTACTATCAGTTATAAATGTTGGCAGTTTTGCCCTTGGCTGAAGTACAAGCCCATGTAAGAGCATATAATTCAGCCTGTTGGAGAACTTAATCTCTAAGTTCTAGAATGATTCAATGATATCAAAAGGAGTAGCAATAACATACCCAGCACAATATTTGCATTGTCACCTTTTAAATAAGATCCATCAGCAAACCATAAGAAGTCAGCATTACCCAATGGAATTTCCTGCAGATCTTCGAAAGGAGTCAGGTGATCTGTCAGTGTTAGGGAATCATGAGGGACTTTGTCAGTGATGGAGGGGAGACGAGTATCCAGGTTAAGGTTATGACAATGTAAGAGTCATGGAAGAAACAGTTAACAAGGGACTTCATAGTAGCCAACTAGCCCAAGAAAACTTCACAGTTGGTTCTTAGTTTTGGGTTTTGGGAAACTCAGGACACCATGAAACCTATCTAGATTGAGGTGTAGTCTTTATCCTGATAGCAGATGCCCTGGATATTGAACCTGGGTCTGGGCAAGCTGCAATTTTCTTTGGCCATCCTAAGTCCCTTTAAGGCTAAAAACTTTAGCAAGTGGTTGCTGTCTTCCTGTGAGGAGGCTCAAGTAAAAGAGCAAAGAAGCAAATCATCCACCTATTACAACAAAGTAGAACCTCTAGGGAACTTTATATCAAACAGATAAGCCTTCAGGATTTGCAAAAAATAAGGATTCTCAGTAAAACCCTGAAGCATTACCGTCCAGGTGAATTGTTTTTCTTCCCAAGTGAAGGCAAAAACTTATTGCTAGCTTCATCAACTGAAATACTAAAGAATGCACTGCATAAATCGATTACAGTAAAGAATTTGCTTCTGGCGGGAATGGATGTGAGTAATGTATGAGGGTTAGAAACAGCAGATTGTCCGGGAGATAACAAGGTTTTTTATTGCTGGAGGTCCTAAACAAACCTCTACCGTCACCCTTTAGGTTTTCTCACCAGTAAAACAGGGGTGTTACAAGGATTAATACCAGGGATAATGAGGACTTAAGCCTTGTCATCTTCTGTTATGGGCTTTATGCCTTGAAGGGATTCTTTACTTACAGGATGTTGGTTAATTCTGGGAAGAGGTTTTGAGGGATCTATTTGAATCTTGATGGGAGATGTGCTGTGAATTTTTCCAATATCATTTGGAGATTTTGCCCATAAAGAGGGTGGTAGCTGATTCAATGGGGACAAATGATCGGTGTTTCCAGATCTACTCTAGGACTGTTAGAGATGGAACAAATAAAATATGTCAGAGTCAGGTTGGCTGCTTTGATGACTTATCTCCAAGTTCTAGAATGATTCCCCCTTTTGGGAGAAAGCAATTCCAGCATAATCCTTCTCTAGGAAGTCTTGCCCTAACAAATGGGGCAGAGGAACTAAGGGGAAAGGGGTGTGTATCTCTCAAAGAGCCTAAACAAAAGGGAGTACGTTCAGAGACAGGAACCTCTCGAGGTTCATTAGAGATCCCCACGATTTGAACAGGGGTTGCTTTTTTTTTTTAATTTTTAAAAATTTTTGGCTGTGTTGGGTCTTCATTTCTGTGTGAGGGCTTTCTCTAGTTGTGGCAAGTGGGGGCCACCCTTCATCGCGGTGCACGGGGCTCTCACTATCGCGGCCTCTCTTATTGCGGAGCACAGTCTCCAGATGCGCAGGCTCAGTAATTGTGGCTCACGGGCCCAGTTGCTCCGTGGCATGTGGGATCTTCCTGGACCGGGGCTCGAACCCGTGTTCCCTGCATTGGCAGGCAGATTCTCAACCACTGCGCCACCAGGGAAGCCCCAGGGGTTGCTTTATAGTAGTGGGGTTGAGGACCAAGAGTGTGGCTCTGGTGTCAATTAGGACGGGAAGAGATTCATTCCCAATATGGAGAAATGTCTCTCCAAGCCAGTTAAGAGAGAGGATTGGGAAGAACCCCTACAGTTCCTTTGAGTCTTGTCATTGAGAATTGGGAGGACAGTGGAAAGGCTGATTAGAGCGCTGAAGGTGCCTGAAGCATTTGAATTTTTAACAATCTCTTTTGCATTGTCCTTGTTCTTTGCAATAATAGCTGAAACTAGAAGGGTTTTGGTTTCATTTAGGGACTTTCATTTGGAGTTGAAGATTAAGAATTTTGGCAATCTCCCTTTTCATCTAGAGTGAGAGAGAGATGCTTTGCCAGATAAACTGAATCTGGAGTAGACATAGTTTCCCATTCCATTCTGGTCCTTTTTACTAGAAGGGAAAGGTCCCAGTTCAGCCCATTAATAAACAGAGTTAAAAGCTACCCAGATGGAATCAACATTTGAAGGAAGACCTGAATTTTCTTTAAAAACAATCTGAAGTCAACTGTAAAGTCATGAACAGGTTCATCAGATTGTTGTGTACTAGGCTGAATTTTGTTCCAATCAACAGGCTTTGGAAAAGCCCTGGAAATTGCTCAGTGAAGTCTACTAGCGAGTACTCAAGCCTGATCATGTATGAGTTAGTAGGTTGGTCTCCCAGTTGTAATTCTAGAGACATTCAGGATTTTCCCAATGAGCTGTTTTCATCCAATGTTGGGCCTGACCTTCACTGACAAACGTACGAACTAGCTGATATAAGTCAGAGAAACGAGGCTGGTAAGTTTGAATGACTCTATTAAATCCCTCAGCAAATCTGGAGAATCCTTAGTTACTTTGCCTAAATCTTTGACTATGGCTCACAGTTCAGCTTTAGTCCAGGGAATATAAGAAAGTAAGGGTTTAGCCTCTGGATTCTCGGAAGGCTTAATTTTAAAGGAACTGATTCTGATAAATTCAGAGGAAAAGGGAGTGGGGAGAGTCTCAGCAGAAAAGGGAAATTTGACAAGAAAATTCATATTGTGGGGGACAGGGGGGTGGAGAGGTGTAGGTGGCATAGAAGGGAAGGAAGAAGATGGTGCCCGAGTCAGAGTCAGAGTCTGAGACACAAAAGCTGGGGAAGAAGAGCCTGAGGCTTGAGAAGCCATTTTATCTTCCTTTGTTTGCCTCAGTTAATCTTGAAATCTTATTTTTTAGAGAGGCAAAGTTTCCTAAGAACATTTAGAAGCCTCAAAATACCAATCGAATTAGGTGCTGCATTCAGTTTTGGAAATTTTAGAGTTAAGTAAGTTTGGGGATTTCAAAAATTCCCCATAATGGCCATTGACATTCTAAATTGTCTTTAGTTAGGTCAGTCCATTTAGTTGGAAAGGCACATAAGGAAGGACGGTGGTTTTCAAACATAAAATTGGCCTAGGTCCCTGTAGAGAATACAAAATGTGAATATGAAAATATTTAGATAACTGGGATCCCATCTCTCAGAGGTTTTTCTCTAGAGTAAGGGAATAATTTTCAAATAGACTTACTGTTCAAATAGCTCAAACGGCCTAATACCAGCCAGTTCTAAGGGACAATCTGGTCCCCAAGGAGCCAGACTAAAATCTTCTTAACAGGGCAATTCCAATAGAACAGCCCCTATTTCTCATGGAATTGGGTTGAAGACAGAACCGGCACAGCTCCAATGAAACAGTCTCTGTTCCTGACAGTATGGGCTGAAGTGTAGCCAGTTCCAATGCAGTCTCATTTCACAATCATGCCGAAGTGCCAAACGGGTGCTTGCATACAGAACAAGGCCTTAACCAGAAAGGATGAAACTTTAAATAGATCCTGACTAAGACCTGAGAGCTTCAAAAAGCAAAGAAGGCCGAAGTTGGGATCCTGGAGAAAGACTTACCCTCAAATCCCAGAGTCAGCAAGAAAAACAAAGAGCAAAAACAGGTTCAATGTGAGCACTGCATCTGTCTGCCCAGCAGTCTCGGAGTCATTGGGGGTCTTCTCTGGTCCCTGTACAGACCACCAGAATGCTGACCTAAAACAAATAGACTACCAGTTATTTCTCTAGCAAAAATGGATATATTGGGCCTCAATGAAGAATGGCAATTTGGGGTCTGCAATCATGGCAAGCCACGTGCAAGTTCTCTACATCAAGGAGAGAACAACTCTTTTAAAGAGGGGCAAAGGAAGTTGGGAGGGCTACCGTGAACAAAAAGTCCATTGGAGGAATCGAGATTTCAAAGTATAGTGGCTTTTCGTTGGCTGAGTTGTGACAACCTCTTATCAGCTGAGCTCTTGCCAGGCCAGAAGAGGGTGCCTTTCTTCTCCTGTTGGGCTCTGCTTTCATTGTAGGACAAGAGAGCACCCCCTTCTGACCTCCCAACTCTATATTAATTGAGGTTCCTGTTTATTAATTTTTTATACTCAAAGTCCAGAAAACTCTGAGAATGAAATCCATTTGGTGGCAAAACTGCCCTATCCTGACCTAATTTGACTGCACAACCATGATTGAACAGATGGAAGGCTATGCAAGCTCCTTAGCGCACTTAGTGTGGTTAGCAATATACTTTGTGGCAGAAGTTTTTTTTTTTTTGGCTGCACTGGGTCTTCATTACTATGCGCAAGCTTTCTCTAGTTGTGGTGATTGAGGGCTACTCTTCCTTGCGGTGTGCAGGCTTCTCATTGTGGTGGCTTCTCTTGTTGCGGAGCACGGGCTCTAGGCATGTGGGCTTGAGCAGTTGTGGCTCACGGGCTCTAGAGCACAAATAAGCTTGTGGGATCTTCCTGGACCAGGGCTCCAACCCATGTCCCCTGCATTGGCAGGCGGATTTTTTTTTTGAGTTTTGAGTATTTATTATATTTGATTTTAATAAAATAAATTTAATTTTACATTTACATAATTTAATTTTTAAATAATGGCTGAGTTTCAACAATCAGTTGTCAAAATTCCTGCAAATTTTGGGAATTCCCTGGTGATCCAGTGATTAGAACTCCGAGCTCTCACTGCAGAGAG
Organism: Mesoplodon mirus; assembly: GCF_964341445.2. Taxonomy (NCBI): domain Eukaryota; kingdom Metazoa; phylum Chordata; class Mammalia; order Artiodactyla; family Ziphiidae; genus Mesoplodon; species Mesoplodon mirus. Next base: position 46,950,662 of record NC_138989.1, on the reverse strand, counting down.
CCTGGGTTCAATCCCTGGTCGGGGAACTAAAATCCCACAAGCTGTGTGGCACGGCCAAAAAAAAAAAAAAAAAAAAAAAATTCCTGAAAATTTGACAATGAGCCCTTGTGGGCCAATATGAACCAGCTCCAGCACTGCACCATTCACCATCCTGCCTTAATGAACAGGACCAGGATTTTATCTGCTTTATTGGCAGGCGGATTCTTAACCGCTGAGCCACCAGGGAACCCCTGTGGCAGAAGTTTTAATGTGTTTGATTATGAGACATTGCTACAGTTCCTGCTGGGAGCGTTTTACATTTGTTGGGTTTTCACTGTATTCCTTTTCAAAATCTGAAACATTCTGAATCCTGAAACACAGCTGTTCTCAAAGAAGAGATTGTGAATTTGTATTTGCAGACAATTCTTAAGCCTTGACATCTGCAAATATCAGCATTTATCAATACTTTAGGAATTGAATCTTTATCTCAGCTTTACCAAGAAGTCTTTGCTTCTCTCCAATATACTTTTCAGAATTCTGGTTATCTGCTTCTATAGCTGCTCAAGGAGTGGTTGCTCAAGGTCACAGTCCTCTCATAGTCCTCTCACAGTACCTCTTTGTTCTATTTCCAAGTCTAATTATATTTTTTGCGGGGAAGAGTCACTTCTGTCGGGGTCTGCCTTATAAATAGTTTCCCTTTACACAGGTCCTAGATGTGTCCCTGTAATGCCATTGACCGATTCTCCTGGAGTAGCATCTCAGAGGTTTACCCTTTCATGTTCACTGTGGTGTCTGTTTCCCAAATAGAGATTCCATTAAAAATGTAAATATTGACAATTGTAAGGAAAGAGGATCTGGAGTTCTGGCTTGAAAGAGAGTGTTAGTGCTTCAAATAAAGCATTGCATCATTGGTGACTTTGTTTAGCACTGGAATTCATTAAAAACATATTTCTAATTAAATAATTACCAAGCTGAGGCCATGCTGGTTAATTCTACCTACTCTATTTTGCATATTAGTTTAGTTGCTTTGATTATACACATTGCTCAGGATATTATTAAATTGTTTTCTGTAATTAAACTGTCATGCAATATTGATTAAAAATACCATGCAATGTTAGCTCTCTAAATTTTTCTCTGTTTTGAAATAATTTTAGAAAGGAAACTTTGATGCAAATATTTGCCCAGTAAATATTATTGGCAGCCTATTATGTGACAGGCCCTCCCACTGGGACTTGCAATGGTGAATGATTCGCAGTTCCTGTTTTTAAGATACTCATATGCTGATCAGAGGAAGAGATGTTAGAAACACATATGATTCATACTAAAATTGGGCTTTGTTGTGTAAGATACAAAAACCTATAGGGGAGGGAAGGTGGTATCTGCATTTGACCATTGGGTTTGCCCCATGTAGAGCTCAGTTGTGGAGTTTCATTCAAATCAAAATCAGTGTCTCTTTTGCTTATATTCACATTTAACCTTTTCAATTAGCAGACAGTGTGCTAATTGAAAGATCACTCAGGATTCTAGTCCCAGCTCTGCCACTAACTTTCTGACTGATAGGGTCCCCATCAGAGTCACAGGCTTATTAAAAATGCATATCCAGTGACCATAGTAGATAACACTGTATTGTATAATTGAAATTTGCTATGAAAGTAGAACTTAAATATTTTCACCACACACACACACACACAGGTAAATATGTGAGGTGATGGATGTTTAACTCCACGGGGGTATCATTTTACAGTACATACATATATCAAATTATATCTTACAATTTAATTGCCAGTTATACTTCAATAAAGCTGAAAAAAGAAAAAAAGCACATCCCAGCTTTTTTGCAGACGCCGCCACCCCGGAACCTCCCGCGCTGCCCAACCACGGTCAACCCTACCGTGTTCTTTGACATTGCCGTCGATGGCGAGCTCTTGGGCCAGCAGAAAACTTTCGTGCTCTGAGCACTGGGATGAAAGGCTTTGTTTATAAAGTTTCCTGCTTTCACAGAATAATTCCGGGATTTATGTGCCAGGGTGGTGACTTCACATGCCATAATGGCACTGGTGGCAAGTCCATCTACGGGGAGAAATTTGATGATGAGAATTTCCTCTTGAAGCATATGGGTCCTGGCATCTTGTCCATGGCAAATGCTGGCCCCAACACAAACGGTTCCCAGTTTTTCATATGCACTGCCAAGACTGAGTGGTTGGATGGCAAGCATGTGGTCTTTGGCAAGGTGAAAGAGGGCATGAATACTGTGGAAGCCATGGAGCGCTTTGGGTCCAGGAATAGCAAGACCAGCAAGAAGGTCACCATTGCTGACTGTGGACAAATCTAACAATAAATTTGACTTGTGTTCTATCTTAACCACCAGAGAGCACCCCTTTATCCCCGTCTGCTCAAAATATCCTATAATCTTTGTGCTCTCATTGCACTTCTTTGGGTTCCATATTTTCCTTATCCCCCTCCAAGTTTAGCTGAATTGCAAAGTTAAGTTCATGGTTATGAAATAAAAACTAGATAACCAAAAAAAAAAAAAAAAAGCACATCCGTAGGTCCTACCCAGATCTACTGAATTAGAACTCAGGGGCAGGGCCTGGAATCTGCATTTTAAACAGGCACCACAGATCAACTATACTGCATTTAAAAAATAAAAATTTAAAATAAAATGAACAGGCACCGCAGGAGATTATTACACAGGCTGAAGTTTGAGAAACACTGGACTGCATGGCTGTGTAAAGTCTTTTCCAGATCCACAAATTCGAAGCAGTGGGGTTGCGATGCAGCAGCCATCCACGTCTTCCTGGAGCTACCACACCCTGCAGCTCCGCCCACATCTTCTTCTCTTCAGTTAACTCATCACAGAGAGGATTGAAGGAGAGAAGGGAAAGCAGCAGGCCCCACAGGAGCCTGAGCCACTGGCTGTGTTCCGACAGTTTGCTGTGCCTTTTGGACCTACTTGGGTCTGGTTACACATACACCAGGGGCTGACAAACGACAACCCATGGGCCAAATCCAGCCTGACACCTGTTTTGTAGCTTGCATTCTTTGTGAACTAAGAATGGTTTTTACATTTTTAAATGGGAAAAAATCAAAATAAGAATAACATATCATACACTTAAAATTGTATGAAATTCAAACTTCGATGTCAATAAATTAAGTCTTCTTGGAACACAGCCACAGCTCATTCATGTACATTTTGTTTATGGCCACTAAATTTGCTCTGTCATGTGCCGAGGCTGGTCTCAGCTAATGGGGGGACTCCATTTTCTTTGTCAGTGACTGACCGGGGGTAGGTATGTGGCCAAGGAGAAATAAGAGAAAGTCTTCTAGGGGGTTCCAGGGAAACGTCCTCCTCCCTTATAAAGTGGTACAAAGAGATTTCCTTAAATCTTTGAACAATGTCATCCGAGGGCATCATGCTTGGATTTTCTTCAGTTGCTGTCTTGCATGGGGAAAAGTCCATGAACAGTGGAGATATTGAGCTGGAACTCTGACACAGCTGGTATATATATATTTTTTCTCTCTTTTTCCTCTCTTGCCAATAACATCAAGAATGCTCCAAAGTTATTGCACTTTTCTGATTAAGAACATTCTGGGTAAAATGATTTCTGCCTTGTGGTCTAGAAGGAGAGAAAGTATACTGTTGATATCTTGCATTGCAAGAAAGACAGAGCTGGGTTATTATAGGTGTTGACATTTCCTATGAGCCCCACTTACAAAATTGAGATTAAGTAACTTGCCCAAGTTCACATAGCTGGTCAGTATGGATTTGAACCCAGGAGCCAAGCTCCAGCACCTGTGGTGTTGACCTCTGCACCTCACTGCCCTCTCCTCGAGGTCTGGATGAGGCCGATGCTCTCTCTCACCTCCCATCTCCCTTTCAGGGTGGGTCTGATAATCAGGCATGGACAATCAGTGCATTCCATTCTCACAGCCAGAGTCACTGGTTCAGGTGGGATATGTGACACAAGGTAGGCCAGGGAGTCTCAACCCCAAGGCTTTTCTGGAACTATTAGAAAAGAGAATCTATGTCAGATGAAATAGCCAAACCAACAGGTTGTACACCTGAAGCTGCTGTTGGCCATCATTCCACCACAGAGAGAGAGCCAACACAGGACTATGCAATCAAAGGAAGGAGGCAGACAGCTCCTGCTGACATACATGAGTCTGCATCTAGCTAAGCCTGACACCCTTTTCTTTCTTTTCCTTCTTTCTTTCTTTCTTTCTTTCTTTCTTTCTTTCTTTCTTTCTTTCTTTCTTTCTTTCTTTCTTCCTTCCTTCCTTCCTTCCTTCCTTTCTTCCTTCTTTCCTTCCTTCCTTTCTTTCTTTCTCCCTCCCTCCCTTTCTTCTCTCTTCCTTCCTTCCTCCTTTCCTTTCCTTTCCTTTCCTTTCTTTACCCCAAGATTTGCTTGCATCAGCTTGTATTTTTTCTTTCGCAACCACAACCCATGGGTAATACAGGAGCCATCAACATTCTTCAGCAGATGAAGACCTAGGCAAGTGCTGAGACCTTGGGGATACATAGTTGCATGAGAAGTGAACTGTGTCTTCACAAAACTAAACAAAGTGAACTGTGGATACAGTAGAGTGTGTCACGGGCCATGCTGTGGTGTGTATAGCATGTGGTGGGGAGAAGGGGTCCTCGTTTAGATTGAGGATTTAGGAAAGGCTCCCAGAAGCTAAGTAGGAGGTAGAAGGAAGGACACTTTAGGCAGAGGGAATAACAATATAAAGGCAAAGAAGTGTCAGCTAGCATGTTATCCTTAATTCTGGAGACCACGAGTAGTTTGTTATGGGGCTGCTACAAAGGGTGCCTTTTGAAATGTGTTGGCAGATAGGCCCAAGGGTAGGGAGACATCAGATCATGAGGGACCTTTATCTTTCAGATGGAAAATCATTTAAAGATTTAAGCAGGGAGAAAATGTGGTTAGGTTTGTTAGTAAGATGATCACCTTGGCTCTAGTGTGGAGGATAGATGGAGAATAGGCAATGTTCTCTCACTCACGAGACTGTAAGCATCTCTCTTTAATTCTGTTTTTCACAGCAATCTGATTGCCAACGTCTCGACAGAAAGGCTATAGTAAAAGTGAGAAATCACTATCAATGTCGGAGAAAAAGCAAAGCAAAGCAAACCAAAGAAAACAAGTATATCCTTTCAGCCCCCAACAGTGCTACAATTTGAATACACAACAATTAAATTTCGAATGAAAATCATTGCTACCAAAATCAGTCTTAGTATGAGTGTTGGAAACTCCCTTCTCCTTCTGTGAAAAGGTTTTATTTCTTTTCACTAAAACTTAAAGAGGACTCGGGTTTATAGGATTCATTCAGGAGCAGTTCCCTATAGGAATGTGTTAGTGGAATGGGCAGTGAAACACCATCATTTGATCCCAAGAAAGCCTGTCATCTGATTCCATTTACAGTGGGTAGCGCACATCAGTGGGCGGTGTAGCCTGGGGCTATGACCTACTTTGCGGCTGATGTCTTCCAGTGTTCCTGGGAAGGAGGTTATTTTTGTTTCCGCTCATCTCTTATACGCACACAGGAAACATAAGCATTTGATGCTCCCTGAAAACATCCCGATAGTTCTAGGGCAAAATGGGCTTCAAGGTTATTTAATTTATGCCTCTTAAATCCTGACACTTTTTTCCTCAAGTGAATTATATGCAGTATATAGAACTTTTAACCTTTTACTCATCTTTTCCTTACCATCACTTTTTTTTTTTTTAAAGAAAATATTCCAAGGCTTAAGTGGCTGACTATGAACTCCCAGCTTTTGTGCTCCTGGATATAACGTTTATTTTGTTTTCCTGAAAGATTGCACTAAAATCCTCTTTTCTTGGTATGTGTATTCTAATTTGAAAAAAATGATAATTTAAAAGAAGTTTCAGTAACATTTCATTAGGAAAACAATGGGGAGCACATCTTCATGGTACACTTGGAGGAGGTTAGTGATGTAAGAAACACTTGTAGTGTCTATATCTTTTAATATCTAGGGATTTGTTGGCTTTTAGTTATCCTTGGATTAGTCTGGTTTTAATTTTATCTGGCTTATTTAGAAGATATTGCCATGCTTGCTTAAAAGGAAGTCTTCTCACATATTAGGCAGTCATTTTGTGGGAGTTTATTCAGACTAATTTTATGTTTTGATTTGATGAGACAGGTCCCTGTCTCAGACAGGTCATCTAGCAACATGAGGCTTAGTTAACCTTCTGTTGGTGCAATGGTGCCTGATATTTGTGAGCTGGGGAAAACCTTTTTCTTCCCTTCAGAATCTGTAGTTCATGACAATAAACCTCACCCAGGTATTCCTATAACAACACACCAAAATAACAGTATAGACCATAAGTAGTAAGGAACACGAGCTTTAGAATGACTCATCTGTATTCAAATGCTAACTCCACTACTACAAAGCTATGTGATATCAAGGAAGTGACCCTTGGGATTTTCATCTGAAAAATGGTGTAATATTTACTGCAAGTGATTGTTTTGAGCTATTAATGAAATAAAATGCCGAAGAAGTTACCTAATATGGCATCTACTAATGACAGGGTTTCAAGTCAGGAAACTATTGTTATAATTCCCTTTTCCTTTTATCTCACCTGTTGTATTTCTCCCAATATCTTTCTAGTTTGGAAATGGAGTCTAGCTAACATTTATAATGTTGATCCTATTTTGATATTTTGGCTACTATTTCCTTTCAAATATCTAATTCTTCCTTTCTGGTCTTGATCTGTTATTTTGATTTTTCTCAAATGGTTTCACTGTCTGGATATAATAATCTTATTTTGTCCATTTTATTTCATCTACTCTTTGAGGTCTCTTTTTCTTCTTGACTGGTTATGCTGATAACTATGATCAAAGATTCTATCTTTAGACACCAAATTTCATCCCATTTGCTGTCAGAGCCTCTCAGGGTGAATTTAGAGTCTACCAGCTGACATTTTCTTTCTTTTTTTTTCTTAGAAATATTTTTATTACAAGGTTTTTTTTTGGGGGGGGGTGCTGCTCTTTTAAAAAAATTGAAATATTTCTAACCTGACATATTTTTATTGAAGGATGACTTAGACTTGCAATCTTTACTGCTTTTATTTTGTATTTAAAAATTTTTAATATTTTTTTATAAGTGCTTTAAATTTTTTTATTTATTTTTAATTTTATTTATTTATTTTTTTGTGGTACGTGGGCCTCTCACCACTGTGGCCTCTCCCGTTGCAGAGCACAGGCTCCAGACGTGCAGGCCCAGCGGCCATGGCTCACGGGCCCAGCCGCTCCGCGGCATGCAGGATCTTCCCGGACGGGGACAAGAACCTGTGTCCCCTGAATCGGCAGGTGGACTCCCAACCACTGCGCCACCAGGGAAGCCCGCTGTAATTTTTTTAAATTGTCCCTCATACTTAATATTAGTGTTTTTCTCAAATATTTCCAATGTGTACAATGTGATGATATACATATACCTTGTGAAAGGATTCCCCACATCAGGTTAATGAGCACATCCATCACCATCATTTTACTTTTTTTTTTTTTTTTTTTGCGGTACGCGGGCCTCTCACTGTTGTGGCCTCTCCCGTTGTGGAGCACAGGCTCCGGACTGCAGGCTCAGCAGCCATGGCTCACAGGCCCATCTGCTCCGCGGCATGTGGGATCTTCCCGGACCGGGACACGAACCTGCGTCCTCTGCATCGGCAGGCGGACTCTCAACCACTGCGCCACCAGGGAAGCCCAGGGATCATTATATTTTTTTAGAAACTTGCCATCTGTTTTCAACTGCCTGTCAAGTTCAGTTGTTAGGGTATGAAATTATAGTGGTGTGCACAGAAAGGAATTTACATCGAACATGCTGGCTCCATATCCTGTCCCCTGTGCCACTTAATTATATGATGTCATGAAGCAATTATTGTGACATCTAATCACGAATTTCATTTCTAACGGAGAAATTTCTTAACGACTGATGTATTGCTGTCAATCTTGCCGATGAATTTGGAGGTTTATAAGCCTTGAAAGTTACTTGGGAAGTAGCTTTGACTTAATCTATATAAAAATATGCTTCTCCTTGCCTGTGCTCACAGAATTTATGCTGTAGTTGCAAAATTGAACTACGGTACGAAATGCTCTATAATCTGTTTTAATTATAAGAGAACAGACTGTCTTGTCAATCATTTACTGACAGTTTGTGTTGTGTCAGCAAGTGACAGGAGATTCATAAAAAGTGCTTCGATCGTACAATCTGAATTAGTGTAAAAAAGGACTACACAGATTCCTCTGCTAAGAGGAAGTAAAGTGGTGAAGAAATTGGGGTAAGAGTGCAGACCAGAAAATATTAATTTGAGGACATGTTGTGAGGCTCTGTAGGGGAAATGAGGGGAAGAGATGCGTAAGAGGGCAAAAACTACAAGGATCCAGGCAAATTGGTAAAGTTCTCTGTGTTAAAGGAAATAAGTGAAGAAGAGGCAGGGGGGCCACTACCCGAGGGGAATAAGACAATATGTCCTAATGGGAGTTTGCATGGAATGAGGGGCAGGTTTGAGAAGTAAAGAGAGTCAGCAAAATCGTCAGGAGGCTCAAGGGACAGCCAGGGCCATTGAGACGTTGGAGTAGCCTCCTGGGGGGGCACCAGGAAGCTGCTCTTGCTGGACTGGAGGGTAAACCCCCAGGAACACAGGGCTCTGCTCCCCTTGATGAAGCCTGAGCAGTCCCGTGCAATGAGCTGACCTAAGCTGTCAGTTACACAGCTTCTGTAGCAATGGTCATTGTCAATGCCAGCTTGAATTCTCATGCTCCACCAGCTTTGTCTCCCTTGAAAATATCCCTTCCCACTTCTGTGACCAGACATACCCAATACCATGGCTCAAGTTGCCCCCCAAAGAGTGGCAGATAGTCTGTAATTATTTCTTGAGCTGCAGATGGCTTTGATAGAGTGTGTGGAGTCCAAATCTTGGAGGCGGAGCGGGTGAAGAGACTTTGGTGTGATATAGGGGGGAAAACGTCAGTCAGCTCCCAAGCTTTTAGGTCACCAGGTAATCTGCAGAATATCAGTTCTCAGGCCCTAGCGCTGAGCCTCAAACCTTTGCGAATTTGTATCCCTGGGGTGATAAAGAGTGATGGGGTGCGGAATGAGATGGCTCCTGGTGGAAGTAGAGGAGGTGTTACAGATACTGAAAATTTGGAGAGGGAATAAGGGCCACAGCTGGGGTGTGACTCTGATCCCAACTGGTTTAAGGCTGGGAATGGACTAGGGTCAGCAACGTTTGGTAAAGTTCTGTACTTGGTATGAAGCACTTCTTTAAAGAGGTGATTTTATCCTTTGCCAGGAGCCTTTGATTTGGCAAAATGGCAAAATGTATCCTCTGTCAAAATATCTGCAGAAAGTTGTGTTTTAGGAGCAAATCTTGTGACAGTTTCAAGAGAAATTGAAGATGGGAAAAGACAGACTTGTTAGAATAATCTAGATATGAAGTGACTGGGGCTTGCATTGGAGATCCAGCAGATGGCATGATAACAGCTTATCTGAACAAATCATGGAGGATATATGAGAGGAGAAGTGGAAATCCATTCTGGCACCTCCCAGATGCTCGTCCAGGGCTCAGCTGGATCATTGAACAATACAGATTTGTGGGCTCCATGCCAGAAATTCTGATTCCGGAGGTCTCCGAGCGGCCTCATGGGTGATTCTGATGTAGACTCAAGGTAGGAGCCATTTACCACCAGTTCAGAGGTCTCAACCTTGTCTTCCCATTAGAACATCCTGATGAACTTTAAACAAATGCTGCTATTCACAGCCCACCCTGTACCATCTACATGAGTCTTTGGGAGGGGCTCATGCATAAGTACTCAAAAAAAAAAAATCTCCCAGGTGATTTTAATGTGCAGCCAAGTTTGAGAACCATTGCTCGAGACCATAACGTGGTTGTTAGACTTCAGACTTAATGTTCTCAGAGCTTAGACAAGTGGCAGGGCGGAGCAACCCCCCTGCCCCTCCACCAAAGAAACATCTGGTTAATGATAATCTAGGGTCAAATATTTGGCATTTGTTACTATCATTTTTAGGAAGAACATAAAACAGATTGGGGGAAAAATGGTTGAATACCTAATTCAGAAGATTAGCATAGTGACACCTAGTGTTGAACTTAGATGCTTCCTCAGAATTTCAGTGCTCTGCCCGCCCCGCCCCTTGGTGAATATTATTTAAAGTAAAATGCGGAGAAATAATTTCCAGTAGTCTTTTAATTCAGAGTCTTCAAGGCTATAAATTGGATGATTTGGAGACCGGCGTGAGGGAGTTAGTGAGTGGGCGTGTCCCAACTCAAGAAATATAATTATTCCTCTTCTTGCTTTCTAGTAAATTTGGAAAAGAAAAAAACAAAAATCAGAAACCTGACACAGTAATTAACTAAGCCTTCCAGAACAACATCAAATAATTATCTCAAACAATTACCTGGTGGGTTGAGTTGGAGTAGATCTTTTTTTTTTTTTTTTTTTGCGGTACGCGGGCCTCTCACTGTTGTGGCCTCTCCCGTTGCGGAGCACAGGCTCCGGATGCGCAGGCTCAGCGGCCATGGCTCACGGGCCCAGCCGCTCCGTGGCATGTGGGATCTTCCCGGACCGAGGCACAAACCCGTGTTCCCTGCATCCGCAGGCGGACTCTCAACCACTGCGCCACCAGGGAAACCCTGGAGTAGATCTTTTTATACTCCTGTCTGACCCCAAATCTAGAGCTTTTTCACCCACTCCCCTGATGAGAGGTGTAGACGTTCATCTTTCCAGGAAGACAGAGAATCCCAGCCTGCCTCAGGCCCAGCCATACAGACCAGAGCGTTTTAGACCCCCAGGTCCCCCTTTCTCCCTGGTACGTCCATTGCTGGCTGTTCCTGGCTCACGGTGGACTGAAGGAGAAATGGAGACCCCGCAGGAAGACTGAGAAAGAACCACACGGGAGCCCGTTCTTTGCCTCCACGGTCTCCAGACAGGCGAGCCCGTCCGTGCTTCCTGGCAAGCAGGCGGGGAGGAGGGGCGGGACGCACCTTCAGTACCCTTCCTTCCTCTCTATGGAAACGAGAGCAGGAAGAAAATAAGCACCACCTTCCCCCAACGGCACACAGATACTTTTCTGAGTAAAAGGTGTCATTTTCTGCAAATTAATCTCTTTTGAATTTAAATAATGAGAAGATAATAAACCTAAACTTTCTTCAGCATATTTTGGAATCTCAAAAACTGATGCAAATAGTGGACAAGTGTATAAAGAATATACAGTATAAAGTCTTAATGCAAATTTGATTCTTATAATGGGAGGAAGGCAATCTGAGAACAGAGGTCTAGGAAGAATCAGCACCATTTTAAGTAAGATGTGGGACCCATATTAGAGAGAGAGCATGAGGACCACACGGAAATCACAACTTGCAGTTTCAAACTATGTCCAAATGGTCTTTATTTTTTATTATTATCATTATTTTTTTTTTGTGGTATGCGGGCCTCTCACTGTTGTGGCCTCTCCCACTGCAGAGCACAGGCTCCGGACGCGCAGGCTCAGCGGCCATGGCTCACGGGCCTAGCCGCTCCGCGGCATGTGGGATCTTCCCGGACCGGGGCATGAACCCGTGTCCCCTGCATCGGCAGGCAGACTCAACCACTGCGCCACCAGGGAAGCCCCAATGGTCTTTATTTTTAACAATGGTTTTTTAGTTGGTGATCAATAGAGTCTCCATTTCATTTAACTTGTAACTGGGGTAAGCCATCATGAAATAACTTGGATCTTAATTTTTCACACTGAGGAACAGGCCATTTTGCTAATTCCATAATCATATCAACAAATTAGTATTTATTCAATTTGTTACAAAATTGGGGATCTCACTTGAGCAGCTGGCTGTCTTGGCTTGCAAATTAATTGTAGTGAACGACCTAATTTCTTAAGTAAATGAATGTGAAAAGAATCTCAGATCAAATAGGTTTGTGATTAAGAGGCAGAACTGTTAGGTTACTGTGTTTCCAGTACCAGAGAAGTCCCATTTTTGGGTCTGAAGCTCTATTAACAAATGCCATTTTCTAACGAGACCTTCTTTTTTTTTTTTTAAGATTATTTTGATGTGGACCATTTTTTAAAGGCTTTATTGAGTTTGTTACAATATTGCTTCTGTTTTATGCTTTGTTTTTTTGGCCGCGAGGCACGTGGCATCTTAGCTCCCCGACAAGAGATCAAGTCTTTTTTTTTTTTTTTTTTTTGACCGCGTTGGGTCTTGTTTGCTGGCACTACTCTTCGTTGCCATGCACGGGCTTCTCATTGCAGTGGCTTCTCTTGTTGCAGAGCATGGGCTCTAGGTGCGTGGGCTTCAGCAGTTGTGGCTCGCGGGCTCTAGAGCGCAGGCTCAGTAGTGTGATGCGCGGGCTTTGTTGCTCCGCGGCATGTGGGATCTTCCGGGACCAGGGCTCGAACCTGTGTCCCCTGCATTGACAGGCGGATTCTTAACCACTGCGCCACCAGAGAAGTCCCTCTAATGAGACCCTCTTTAATCATCAGTCGGCTCCCAAAAATAGCTGGATGAAGCAAGTTGAGAATAATACAGCAGTGTGAATTTGAGGGCCAATGCTACATTTGGTGAGTAAACATGGGACTGGATTTTCAGTTCCTATTTTTAAAGGATTGGAAAGTTAGGCATGTCCTGGCAGCTCAGGCCCTGAATGCCTGGCCTGTCTACTTCTGATCACATCCAGCTGTCCCCATAAAGAAAGAAAGCTCAGTGGCTTGTCTTTCTGGGACAGCCTGTGGTAATAAGACATGGCCCTAGTATGTTCTGTCTGTCTTCAGATCTCACCTTTTGAAGAAACTGAGCCTGCTTATAAGCAAAATAGAAAAAGAGATCAAAGGACTATTTTTAATAATGATGTTATGAACAAGACTATCTGTTGTCAGTAATGAACAGAATCTAAGCCCTCTTTTTGAGGCCAAATTCACTAACAGTTTCAAATCCGCCTGTCCCACGACTTTCACTAGCTTGTGCTGCTCCCAGGCAGCATCTGCAGGCACGAGCCCTCCCATGTGAATTCCAGATTTGGGGATATAAGCCTTTCCCAGGCTCGAACACACTCAGGTGGTCTGCAGCGTGCCTTCTGACCCAAGGCCTCTCTATGCCTTCCAGGGAAGCTCCTTCCAGAAGTTCTCAAGGTGTATGAAAATGAAGCCTGAACATTTCTTTCCTGCTCTGGACAGTAACTAGTTCTTTGAATTGAGAATGAATCACTAGCAATGAAACTATCTGATCAGGAGACTTATCTTCTAAAAACTTCTGTCTGGGGAAAAATGGCTGTGTTAATACACAAGCAAACAAACGTCTTCCCCACAGTCACTGAAAATACCCCAAAGAGGCAATAACAGAGCAGAAAATTATAGCAGGGCTGAAGCTAACAAAGACTCAACTGCAGACGATAAACTACAAAGAAGATCTTCCAGGTGAAGCACAATTTGAACTAAAATGAAAGAAGACTCTGGGGGTACATTGCTGTGTTAGACAGTAAGTGGATGCAATACAGAAGCCCCAGCTGATTCCTCACAGCTTAGGGAGCAAGGGCTGGATGCATGGATGGGTTTTGGCAAAGATGGGAAATTCCCTGAAGTCTTCTTCATGAAGATTTGCCAGGAGTGGCAGAGCTGGAGGGTAAAAAATTTCCCTCAGTTTTACTGAGGCATAATTGACGAATAAAATTGCAATATATTCAATGTGTAGCATGTGATGATTTGACATACATGTACATTGTTAAAGGATTTGGAGGATACATTTGTTCACCAAACAGTGTTGGCAGTAAAAAGGGCTCTTCAGCCAAGCAGGGTCAATTTTTTTCTCCTTTCAACCAAGAGAGCAGATAGAAAGAAATGCCCAAAACTTCAGGAATACCAACCAAGGCTTATCGGGTACATGCAGCACAGAGAACTCTTGGGGACAGTTCTCTACAGAGGAGAGATGGAGTGAGAATACGAAGGAACAAGGCTTCGTGCAGGGAACTCTGATGTATGTGATGTCTGAGCAACGCCTGACCAGCTGCCAATTCCCATGGTCCTCTTTTGGTGGCTCTCAAATTCTGCAGCACAGAAGAATCACCTGGAGAAACTGTTTAAATACATGTTCCTGGCCCCCATCCCAAGAGGATCTTGAAAAAGCCTTAAAAATATGCTTTTTAAAAAAACCTAGTGCCTGATATTCCACCAGCCACATTTGGGAAACATTCGATTGCTATTTATTCAATTGGGCAATAAATGAAAAATAATGAGATAGATATTTGAGCCAGACTAGCAATCAGAGAACCAGAAAATTAGAGCAAATGACCACCAAAGAACCAATTTCAGAATCTAGCAGATGAACAACAACCTCAAACCACTAAAAAGTACATTTTAAATGGTAAGTAAAAATTTATTAACTAAGAAGCAAAGCTCTGTGCATGTGAGCCTATGCCTGAAAACACACACACACACACACACACACACACATACACACACACACACTATAGAACTATAAAACCATGGGTTTAATAATATTTAAGCAATAGGCAGGCACCATACTAGGAGCTTTATATGCATTAACTCATTTAATTGTCATCACATCCTATGAGGAAAATTCTTTTGTTACCTCAATATTATAGATGAGGAGTGGAGATTTGAGAGGTGAGATAATTTGTTCAAGGTTATAAAGCTAGAAAGTGCTGGGGCCAGAATTCCAAGCAGATTCAGGGTCTGTTCTAACCACCGCATTATTCTTTGCACCACAGTGTCCTTTGAAGAGATCAATTAGAGAGTCTAACAAATCTGACTAAGAAAAGAGAGAAGACATCATATTAAGGATGGCAAACTAAAAAAAAAAAAAAAAAAGGCAAACTAATTCATTCATTCCTTGAAATCATATATTTATTGTCCTGTGTCTCCTATGCATCTACCATGGGCCACACCAGGCACCTAGGGTTTCAGCAAGGAAGATGAGGAACAAATTCCTTGCCCCTGGGAGTCTTACATTCTAGTTGAAGAAGCAGAAAAGAAGCAAACAAACATATCTTTCAGGTAAATATATATTCTAAAGAAAAATAAAGCAGAGCAGGGGGGTTGGATGGCGGCCTATTTGAAGTTGGGTTCTCAGCTCTGGTGTCGTCGGGAGAGGACAAATGTAGCCATGGGGAGAGTCAAGCAAAACTCTTGGGAAGTGTATTCTGGACAACGGGGGCACTCAAAGGTGGACCTGACCTTGGTGTTTTCAAGAAACGTGGTCAGGCTGGAGCAAAGGGGCAAGAGGAGTAACATTAGAAACCGACTTTGGATACAGATCACTGTCTACACTACTCCACTTCTAAGTCTGACCTCAGTGTACCCGATTCCAGGAAAATGGCCACTCCTGCAAACAGCTGAAAATACACATATTAGTGAAGATGAATATTATATAATAGTTCACGTGTGCATTGCCTCCAATGGATTTTTAAACATTAACATGATTCATTTATTTGGGCTCAACTATCAGTTGATTACACTCCAAGTGTTCCTTTCTAAATCAGTTAAGAATGCATTTTCCGACAGCCATAGTGCTTAGGTAGTAGTTTAATTTTCTAGAATGACCCTCAAAGTTCAATTTAGTGCCTCTGTGCTTAATTACGGTATTAATAAGAGTACATAGTCAGGATGATAGCATTATTTCTGTGAGGAAGTCAATTCTGGGTTCCACTCAGTGGGGTCAGTTCACATCTCTCCACTCTCCAGTTCCCATACAGCCCACTCTGGTTCTGCTGCTTTATAGCCTGAAAAGCAGCGGTTAGCAGTGAGGTTTCTAGGGTTCTTGTGGCATCAGAGGGAGTCCTGGGCCGTTAAAGAGGGCTCTGATGATCAAAGTGGCAGTAGGGAATTACACAGGCATCCCGAGAAGCAACAGGAGGGGCGAAGATCGCACTTGTCCTCAGCAGTGGAAGGAAATGGGAAGTAAAGGTGATGGGAAAGCAGGCAGCAGAGAAGACGCTAGAATCCCCGGTGATTCCAGCACAATAGCGAGAAGACATCCAGTTAGTAGCGCTCTGTTGCCAACACCAGGGGGCACCGTTGTCATTGAAGGGGTGCCCCTCACACGGACTTCAATAACCTTGGAGCTGTACAATGGGGAGGCTCTGTTTTCAGCAGGAAATTGGAGGAAGTGAACTCCTGAATAAGACACCCATGTCTAGGTAAGAGATGGTTATATGTCAGGCATTTGTAAGTCGAAAACGACCTTACAAACTTTTATTTATATGTTATAAAGTTCTCCATACATTAAAAAAGTATAAATTTAATAAACCAGGAGATATAGTAGGATTATATGGCTTCATGCTTTTTCATAGACCAAGTTGTGTGACCTCAACTGATAGTTTCTCTCCAGAAGTGCATTTCGAACGCATCCTTCCGACAGCATTGTGGATGAATGCAGAGAAAGCTAAGAATGAATACAGGAAGGATAATTAGGAAATGATTGAAACAATGCAGGTAAGAGATGTTCAGAGCCCGATCTTGGGCAGGAGATTGAGAACACTTAGGCTGTAAAATTGGACAGGCTTGAGAAATCTGACATGAAGGCAATGAGGGAGAATAGCAAAGGGTGCTCACTGGTTCCTGACTGACTAAGCAGGTGCCAGTGAACGCTGATGAAGGAACAGTTTTGGGGGAACAATGGTGAGTTCACTATTAGACACATTGAGTTAGATACACCCAGGGAATATACGTATGGAAAGATCCAGCAAGCCTGGATCAGTGGGGAGTCCAGTGTTGGAGACAGTGATCCAGGTGTCACCGGCCTGCAAGTGACAAGTAAACCAGGAGAATGCAAGGAACTGGTGCTAAGAGCTTATAGAGGACACAGGTCCAGGAAAGAATCTTGAGGATCATCAGCATTTAATGGTCAGAGAGAGGAGAGATCCTGGCAAGAGTTTATATTCTGGAAAATCAAAGGGTGTATCTTTAACTGGGTTTACAAAGCACCTAAACCAACCTGTCTGCTCCCTGGCTACTTAATACTGTTCAATGATGACTGTTAAGAACACTTACAATGAACATAAAATAGGTGGCTTCTTCCTCCTTTAAACTCTTACTGAAATATATCATGTAATAATTTGCAAAGAATTTAACACTGATTAAAACAGGATTAAATAAACAGTCTTTGGTGATCTTTTAGAGGAGACTTTTACAGGTTATAAATATGTGCGTTGACTTGAAAATTTTTATTACAGAACAATATACTTATTTCTGCCAATTTCATATTGTTTTGGTTAGCCCTAATAACATCGTTAAAGTTTTCATATTTTAACAGTGTCAGTAATGATTATGTCATCATTTTCTAATTGGAAAATACATATTAGTTTTTTTAGGAAGAAATTAGAAGCAAATATGAAAAATATTAACAATGACTGTGTGATGGTAGAAGTATATTGTTGTTATAATACATATTTAAATTTCAAAAGATTAAATAGTTTTAAAAAACTGTTTATTTTCCATATTTTCCAGCTGCAGCCTGCAGTGAGAACATGTGATTACAAAGTTCTTTTTATACATGTTGAGTGTGCCAGGATTTAAAATCTGACCTCATGATTTATTATGTAAGTCATTTTTTATGTAAAAGGCTACATTCATAAATAGAAAAGTCATTCTACAGTTTCATTTTCTAGTTTTATATTTTTGACCATAATAAAGAAGTATCAGTATTTCATTAGTGACTGAAGACCTGCCCTCATTTCTGTTTCAACATGTGTGATTCTAGGAGATTTCAGCAGAGCTATGGTTTTTCAAGTTCTGATTCCTCCCACTCTAATAGCCATTGACACCACCATTACAGGCACCACTGCTGCCAGCTGAAATGAAGGCCTTGTAGCCAGAGGAAAACCATCCTGTAAGCAGCCATTGCAGGCCTGTGCCCCCAGACTAACTGGAGGCCGGCTGATGAGAGGTCCACAGTAACAGTTTTGTCAAGTTCTTCTCAACGCAGCCTCTAGAGGGCAGAGAAATCACAAGCCCTTGAGCAGTTCTGTGCAGCTATCCAGTATCCTGCATCCCTTCTTTAACAATGTTATGTGGTGTGCTTTTTAAATTTCATTTCAAATTGATTTGTTTTCATAATATATTTGACCAAATTTCAAAGTTCTGAAAGAATATTCTTGTTCCCCAGAAACAACCAATACTACCCAACATCACCAATTCCTTATATATCTTTTCAGAGACAGTGGTGTCGGTGTGTGTGTATCACCCTATCTTCTCCCTTATTTTTATACAAATGGTAGCAGCCATACACTTTATTCCATGTCTTGCTTTTTTTCACTTAATATTGCCTTGGGTAAAATTCAATGTAAGGATATAGAGAGTTTTCTTGTTTATGGCTGCAAATTCTAGCTATGGGTGTGCCATAATTTTCCAGTTAATAGTTCAGTGAAGGGCATTTAGTTGTTTCTGCAGTACTACTGAGCCTTGGACATGCATAATTTCATTTACACATTGAGTACATCTGTAGCTTAAAAACAGGGAATTGCTTCACACAGTTACGGGGGCTGGCGAGTCTGGTATCTGTAAGGTAGGCTAGCAGGCTGGAAACTCAGGCAAGAGGTGATGTTGTAGTCTTGAGTCTGAGCTTCGTAGAGCAGGCCAGCAGGCTGGGAATTCAGAAAGGATTTTTTTTAAAATTTATACAGTTAATTCATTCATACTTTCGCTTTGAATTCAGCCAACGAATATTTAATATATTCCACGCTCTGCACTAGGCATAGGGTACATAATGTGAGCAAACACCATTCTTGAGGTGTTTTCACATGCTTGTGACAAATCTGTCACATTTCTGGCAGCTGCCATATTTTCCCGGCCGGAACCAAGGAGACACTTGCTTCCTCTCTCTTCATCCTCCCCCAAATTGTTTCCCACTGCCCTGCTCCTGCCTGCCGACCTGTTTTGAGTGGCTTAGGTGTATCTGTCCCCCTCCACCCCCAAAACACACACACACACACACACACACTTTCATAGATGGGCAGAGCTGCTGGCCAGAATCTCTGCCCAGGCTCTTCTGCAAGCAGGAGCACAGTCTGCGTAGATCTGAGCTTGTTGTAAGTCCTCTTCTCCTTCTCCATCTCTATCTGATACCCAGTGGTTGAGGACCACAGATTTCCCCCTGTGATCCCCATGAGGAGAGACCCAAGTGGGGCTTCTGTGAAGTGTCTGAAATGCTGGGGAAGCTGGAGGTCCACCTTGGGCTCTCTTTTTCCCCCTGGGGAAACCATAAACCAAGAGGGGGACCTCTTGGGGCAGTGCTGCGCTGGCCTAGGGGAGGGGCAACAAGCTCCAAGTGAAACTTCTCTTACCCTTCAAGTGTGGTCCTTCTCCATCTCTGGTCCAGGGTGAGGCTTAAGCCTCACCTCCTGTCTCCACCCCAGGTTCTGGGATTTTCACAATGGTGTCTCATCTGTGGATAGTTTGCTAGCTGGTCTTCCTTTGAGGGGGCTGAAGTCAGGAATGACCTATGGTGCCATCTTCATGACGTCACCCTCCAGAATGGATTTCTATTTTTTCACCATCTTGGAGCAGAACTCCTTTTATTCTTTCTCTCTCTCTCTTTTTTTTTTTTTTTTTTTTTTTTTTGCTCTTAAGGTCTTCAACTGATTGGATGGGCTGCACCCACATCACTGAGGGTCATCTCCTTTACTCCTTTAAAGTCAACTGATTGTAGATGTTAATCATGTCTATAAAATCCTTCACAGCAATGTCTAGACTAGTGTTTGATCAGAAAAATGGGCACCATAGCCTAGCCAAGTTAACACAAAAAATTTAACCGTCATATCTAGTTACTCTCCACAGAGGCTGTACCGATTTACTCTCTTACCTAGAACGTTTGAGAGGGGCATGCCCAAGGTAGCGTTAGAGGATAGTTATCAAAGCATTTTGAAAGAGGTTCTTGTTTGCCTCTGTAAACCATCTTATACTATTACACTAGTAATAGCAATAACTCCACTTGAATTATCTCTTACAATGTTTTGGAGGCCGTTCTTGCTTTTGCTGGGGAAGGTGGGGAAAATGATATTGAACTGGATTTTTAAAAAACTCTCCTTTAAACTTTAAATTCCCTCTGTAAACAAAGTCTTTCCAAAGAAAATCTCTCTCTCCCCCTAGGACACTGCTTCCTCTGCAGGCTTCTCAAAAAGAGTGCTGAGAATCATCCTTGCTCTTGTTTGTCTCTTCCAGGTCATCTCATCTCCTCCCAAAGCATCCACTCTTGAATCTCAAGTCACCAGGCTTTTCAACCACTTCTCTACATTGCTAGTGTTCTCCACCAACTCCCAGATCACATTCCCTCATTTCTCTCTCTCTCTCTCTTTTTTTTGAGTTCCTGGATCACTGTTATTCTCTTCAACTCTATTTCTGTTCCAATGATTGGCTATTTGAGTATCTACACAGGTGAAGCTTTCACATTCTGCTCTGGTTGAACTGGATTTTTAAGGATGAGTAAAGATCTAGGCAAACAAGGTGCGAAAGGGCTAAAATTAAGGTTTTGTGAATAGGGAACTACAGAGTGAGATTCAAATTAAGTTGGGCCATATATAATTTTCTTTCTTTCCTCCCTCCCTCCCTCCCTTCCTTTCTTCCTTCCTTTCAACTGAAGTATAATCGACATGCATTATGTTAGTTTGGGGTGTACAACATAACGATTTGACATGTGCATACATTGCAAAATAATTTATTTAGACTCTATGAGTATATGAAGAAAGTCATGAATATTTAATTGTAGGAGTAACAGGCTAAAATTTGTGTATAACTTTGATTGTAATGTAGAAGATCAGTCGGAGAGAATTGTTGCTAGGGATTCTACCAGGCTAAAGAGGTGTGTCTCTTGGTGTCATGTTATTTCTTAGATGATATTTTTGTTCATTGTGCCACATCCTGGATTTCGGAGGCCAAGGTAAATATATCCTGATTGGCAATGTCACCCCATCACCCGGGCTAGAGTTGTGCTCACTGGTGAAATATCTCCAGGGTAACCAAAAGAAGTTAGGTACTTGGGATACCATAGCCTTATTGGTCCTGTCCTTTAAGCTGAGTAGGACAAGGCGGGGTGGGGTGGGGTGGATTTTACTTTAATTTCCCTGAAGATGGATGGGAGTAGAAAAATGTAATTTAGTGGGTAAGTGTGTAATTTTGGAGCCAGGAAGTCTGGGTTTGAATCTAAGATCTGTTTTGCAATTGGCTATGTGATCTAGAGCGGCCACTTAATCCCTAAATGCCCTTTTCCTTACATAAAATGTAGCAATGAAAATAAAACTTGTACCTTTGCCACAGAGTTATCATCCAAAGTACACATAGGAAAGTGCCCAGCACATACTAAATCTTAATAAATGTTAGCTATTGTTGTATTTGTTTATATTACTTTGTAGCAAGCTAACTCTTTGGGAAAAGTCCTTTATTTAGTGTTTCAAACTCCCATTTGCAAAGCAGGAGTAAAGAAATAATGTTAGTAGGTTAGAGACATATAGGATATAATGTTGCAATTAAATAATCATAAAATCACATTTATATTAGCTTTGTTGCTTTTTAACTTTATCATATGGGGTAAGGGTATTACTTGATAAAACAGTTATTTGTGTCAATATGTGTGTTGTATGTGTGTGTACTGGATCACCATGTAAAATGTATTTTTACTCTAGCTCACAATAAAAATATTTTTAACATTTTGAAAAGAAGCAGTGAGGCTAGAGCCCTGAGGCACTGTCAAGACCCGAGACTCCCACATGTTGCAATTGTTCTACCCTAGGAAGAGGAAAATTCAAAACACCTAAGCTTCTACCATGTTCCTGTAGGACCTTCCTGGGATCCTTGGTCGGTAAGAGAATGCAAAGGGGAGATCCTTAGCTTATTTACTGTCTGCCCTTCTAGACACACCTGGATTCCCAAGATCCAACAGAGGTCCAAGTTGCACTATTAAACAAAACAAAAACAAAAACAGAAGCACAAAATGAAAAAAAGCCCTATATAGTATATCCTTCACTCTAGCCAGTGTTTGCCTCTTTTCTTCTGGGTCCCTGGGAAGACTGAGAACTGCCTGAAAGGGTGGTCAACCTCCTGGTATATAAATGGATGGGAAGTAGCACCAGGCTACTGTGAAAGGGCACCAGAAACCTGGTATCTATTGAGAACTATTGAGAAGTTAATGCCACCAGGAGGCCTGTGGCATGGTAGAAATTCCATACTAAAATAAAGTGTGAATAATGGATAAGACTTTCTAGAAAATTGTCTTGTGGCCCAAAAATAATGTAGGAGAAGAAAATTTCCATTCTCTCCTTTTAGCACTTTGACCCTTTCTGCTGCTGCATGTCCCTGTTTTTTCAACTTGGCCATATAAAGATGGAAAAAAAGATTTGGGGGAAGAGTATAAAATTTAAGAATTTAAATAAATAAGTCTAATAGATATTATGACAATAAATAAAAATTTAAAATAGATTTAAAAACTGAAAGCCTAAAAGGTAAAAGATAAAAGGTAGAACTAGAAAGATAAATTTTAAGATGAAAGCACAGCCTGTGAGATTATAAAGTTAAAAAAGTAAGGCAACCAAGGTTAAGAACAGGAAAAAAGAAAAGAAATACAGGACAAGAATTTTTTTTTTTTATCCTAGTAAGTCAGTGCAATTTATTATTGTAGTTAGAAGCACAGCCTACCATATTCTCATAAAACAGAGTACTAGTGAAGTACGAGAAAACAGTTCACAGAGATGACAGCCCTTTAGCCTTTTGTGACTTCAGAACTTTAAAAGACAAAGGCCAACTATGACTTCTATTTGACATTCAGATAGTTACTTGCTCAACACAAACTGAGTTAGGAGATAGCTAAACATCTCATTCTTATTTACTTATGGTGTTCTCAGAAAGTTCCTATTTGGACATGGATAGTTCTCAACCTGGCTGCACATCGGAGTTTTATCTAAGAAGCTTTAAAAAATTACCAAATGCCCAGACCAATTAAATCTGGAGGGTGGAGCCCAGAACATTAGTCTTTATGTTTTCCCAGGTGATTCCAACTTGCAGCCAGGCTGCACACCACTGATGTATCCCTTTCAGAAAGCCGTTGCATGAAAGCCATATCGTATCTAGATAGTACTGTTTATTCTAAATTTCACCAGGAAAATGGACTTTTAGAAGACACAGCTGCACTTCTTCTAAAGGCGTAGCTTCCTGTTTCAGAAGCGCTGGTCCTTGGAGGTTATCTGGAGCGCTGCTTGAAGAGGAGGGAGTCCTAGTCTTGGCAGAGGAGGCAGAGTTTCAGGCTCCAGCAGAAACGAAGGATGTCCAGACGCCTGTGAGCACCAGGATGATGTATGCAGACACCAGCCTTTTTTTTTTTTTTTCTTTTTAAAGAAGATGTTGGGGGTAGGAGTTTATTAATTAATTAATTTATTTTGCTGTGTTGGATCTTCGTTTCTGTGCGAGGACTTTCTCTAGTTGTGGCAAGCGGGGGCCACTCTTCATCGCGGTGCGCAGGCCTCTCACTATCGCGGCCTCTCTTATTGCGGAGCACAGGCTCCAGACGCGCAGGCTCAGTAGTTGTGGCTCACGGGCCTAGTTGCTCCGCGGCATGTGGGATCCTCCCAGACCAGGGCTCGAACCCGTGTCCCCTGCATTAGCAGGCAGATTCTCAACCACTGTACCACCAGGGAAGCCCCCAGACACCAGCTTTAATCCATAACAAGGATTTGTGAAGCTCAGGGCTGACACCAGCAGATAGGGGAAAAGAACTACAAGAAGGGCGTACCACTTTTTCTTCTCACAGGCATCCAAACACACAGTGCCCCAGAACACGTGCAGCAATATGATCACCAGCGTCATGGAAGCTTAATTTAGGAAGCACTGGGGAGGATCTCCATGAATGCCCACCGCGCCCGGCCCCAAAGAGTCAGACAGGGTATTTACAAAGGAAAATACTCCACTCATGATTCCAAAGCCCAAACCAGAAACATAAGCTATTAATCGCATAGAGGGTGTTGTCTCACCTGGGTTTATACTCTTCAAGCCCACACGGGCTTTAAAAAAAAAGGGTTTATAATATGCAAAATGGCACATTTCTTGGATAAGGACTGAGACTAACACTCCAAAGATCAGCAGATATTTCTGTATTGGTCCATCTTAGGACAAGAATTTTTAGTTGGTAAGATTTTGTGGGGTTTTTTTTAATTAAAGCATTTTCTAGAGTTGTTTTATTCCTTTCAAACTAACCGTTTTAAAACAAAAGCTTTAATTGTGTGTGTGTGTGTGTGTGTGTGTGTGTACATGCGTGTGAGTGTATAAAACAAAAGAAAGACACGGGGGATGAGCGCTACCAGCTCCCCCCTCTGGCTTCTGGCTAAAGTCAGAGTTACTCCTTCTGACAAAGCTCAGACACAAGTGGGGGCATCTCACTCTGATTCAGTTTCTGAGGAAACCCCGAAAAGGTGCAACACATTTACAAACCACTGCTCAGATATGGAAGCAAATGTAGGCTTCTCAAATATTCAATCATGGACTTAACAGAAAGTGGGCAGGGGGACACACGCATGTCAGTTCACTGATTTCAGTCCTTTTCAATTCAAATAGTCTCTTTCAACTCCATCTTCAAATTTCTTCTTCTCTCTCCATCTCCAAGATGGCATCTATTGGGTTGGGTTGGGGGAGCTTTAAGGGTTCTCATGGTGACAAGGAATTGAGGGACTTCTTATCCACATAGGAGAGGACCGGTCCTTCTGAGCCCTCTCTGGTTCCTGCTCTGGGGTTTGGTGTCCTCTGAAGGGTTAGTGACTGGTAATACCTGGCGGTGTTTGGTATTGTGATGGTGTCCATAGCCAAAATCCACCATTTGCCCATTAGTTTTGAAATGCTTGACATTTCTCTATCCCGGGCCTCAGAAAGTCCACTGGTCATCTCAGCGTTTCTTTGCAACTTCCTAGGGCACACACTAGTGTCTGGATGCACTGCACCCTCCACTCAGGCATGGGCAACCAGGCGTGGTATTTCAGGTTCATCTACCTGTTCTCATCCTGTCACATACGATACAACCTCTTCTTGGAGGCTCTCAGCTTTCCCAGGTTCTATATGGTGAAGGAAGCAACTAGCTCCAAGTTTCCCTCATATTTGTCTAGACGCATCTACTTCTTTGTTCCCTCTGGAATTTGGCCTAGAGCAAGTTGCCAGAACACATATATCGTTTGCTCCCCTTTTCTCCTTTCCCTTTCCACCTTCTCTGGGAATGAAAAGTATAGTCTTTAACCTTCCTTTTCGCATGGCAGGGATCCCCCTTACAGCATAGCCTTGCTTCTCTCTATCCCTGGCTTAATGGTAAAGTCGGCAAAGTCTGAATCTTGATGTACTAACTGAAGCTTAAAGAATTTAGAAAACCATTTCTCTTCCAATAAACCTTATCTTAGTAATCTCTTGCTAGGGACTCAAAAAAAGGTACTTTGGTCATCAAAACCCCAACACATAGCTCTATCTTCTGGGAAGCCGTTGGTTATGAGGGTCCACAGGGAGGTTAGAACTGATTTCCCCCATAAGCAGTGCCTTCCCACAGGCAGGAATAGAGAGGAGCAGAGTGGGAGGTCACACCCACCCTCTTGGCCATTCACCTCTATCTAGGATGATTCTGCCTGTACAGCTGTGCTCTCCTGACTTGGAAGTTAGGGCTGCCTCTCAGTGGTTTTGCAAGGCTGATTCTACAAGCATCACCCTTCCAGCTCTGCGGAGGCCACGGGGTTAGGTGCAGTACGATGCTGGTTCCCACAGGGATATATAGAGATGTGAATGTGAGGCAACTTCCGAACAGTTTGAAATAGTTCCTTGAGATTTCTGATGTGGGCTAATCATAAGACATTAAGTCAACACAGCATCTTCTCACTACTTCTCTCTTACAAATAGGTCCTGTCTTATTTCCATCTAGGTCAGAGTTTCTCAGTCTCAGCACTATTAACATTTTAGGTCATATGGTTCTTTTTGTGAGGGGCTGTCCTGTGCGTTGTAAGATATTAAGCAGCATCTCTGGCATCCATCCACTGTTTGCCAATATCAGTTCTTACCAGTTGTGACAACCAGAAATGTCTGCAGACATTGCTGAATGTGCCCCGGGGAAGCAAAGCAGCCCTGTTGAGAAACACTAATTTAAACCTTGGTCTTATTTTGATGTTGTTGCGATGTTTTAATTGTGTACTTTTAAAAAATATAGAAATGTTTTACTTACTTCTGATTCCTGAAGTAGTAACGCTCATCATAAAATATTTTCCACATAAGATTTAACATTTTGACAGTTTCATCCATGCGTGGCTTTCCCCCCCCATTTGAGCCATACAAATGTTGAAATAATTTTCTTTATAAAAATGGCATTTGCCATTCTGTTTTGAATTTTTCTTTTTTATTTAGTAATACTTGTGTTTCTTATTTTTGACTTGTCTGTTCATATCCTTTGACTTTTTTATGTTGAGGTGTTATATTTTTCTTCTTAACTTGTAAAATATATGTGTGTGTGGCTAAAGAATATCAAGTTTTGTTTGTTATGTATGTTTCAAATGTTTCCCAGAGTTTAATTTATGTTTTTCTCTTATACAGAAATTTTAATTTTAATATAATCAAATTCATCGATATTTTCCTTATTGTTTTAACTTTTTTGGGGTCATGTTTAGGAAAACCTTTCTGATCCCAAGATTATAAAAATATTCACCTATATTTTCCTCTATCTCCATTTTAGTTTGTTTAAATTTTTTTGATTATTATTTTATTCTCCTTTAAAATTTTCTTCATTTCTGTAAATTTTTTGTCTCCTGCTTCTTCTAGATCATTTTTTATTAAATTAAGGTGATTAATTAATTAATTAAATTATTTTACATCTCTGAGCTTTTGCAGTTTCTGCTTTGTAGTGTTTCTTCATAGAGGCACTTCTCTAAGTTTAAAAATTCATGTTAAATGTTTGCTCACAAATTTCAAGTGCTTCATAGTCATAGTTTTCTGACAAGTGCACTCAGCTATTATTAAGTTTTGTTGTTGTTTTTCACAATTTTTTTCCTGTATTAGCTTTGTGTCAATGCTGTGCCCATCCTTCACCCAATAAAAATGGGTTATTTTAGGGCTTTCCTGGTGGCGCAGTGGTTAAGAATCCGCCTGCCAATGCAGGGGACACGCGTTCGAGCCCTGGTCTGGAAGGATGCCACATGCCACGGAGCAACTGAGCCTGTGCGCCACAACTCTAGAGCCCGTGCTCTAGAGCCCATGAGCCACAACTACTGAAGCCTGCGCGCCTACAGCCCGTGCTCCACAACGGGAGAAGCCACCGCATGAGAAGCCCTTGCACCGCAAGGAAGAGTAGCCTCTGCTTGCTGCAGCTAGAGAAAGCCCGCGCACAGCACCGAAGACCCAACGCAGCCAAAAATAAATAAATAAATAAATAAATAAAATTTATTACAAAACAAACAAAACAACAACAAAAAAGGGTTATTTTATGACTCATCAGTAAATGATTTGAGTTTTCCTAGAAGAGAAGTTCCTGGGGGGTAGAGATTGGGCAGAAAGATCAGGCTAGTTGAAGGACTTCTTTGCAGCCTCAGAGAGAGTCCACCTCCTGTAGAGGGTCCTGTGTGCCCCCATTTGCTGTGCAGCCCTACCCCCTTTCCTTCTTTGGATGAGACATGGTTCAGGGAGGCTTGGCTGCCCCCTTACCCCATCCTCCCCCTTTCTCAACCCATTTCCTCTGCTTGTTGATGCAAACAAGGGACATGGGCTTTTGCCTCTAAGAGGGGCTCCCCATTTTTAAGAAATGTGTTTTTGCTATGCCCTGTAGCATTCTCCATGCTCTCTTCCCCAACACAGGCATGAGTTCTAGGTGATCTCTGCTGATTTTGGCAGATCTTACATGCTTTAGAGTCTGAATAGTATATCGGACTCCTGGTTTTGCTGAAAATGGAGCTTGTGGAATTTTATTCATTCTCCTTTTTGCTTTTATGTGACTTCCACAAAGTGAACAGGGAAAAATCATAACTTAGGTAGCCATGTTTATCCTGGAAGTCCTGAGTTTAGTTTCTGGCAATCTTAAAAAGCTGTTATTCAGTCTAGTAGTTGTTAGTACTGCTTCCAGATTTTGGAGGAAGCAGTATGTCATCTGCAAATAAAGATAATTTTGTTTTAATCAGAATTTTTTCTTTGGAGTATAGTTGCTTTACAATGTTGTGTTAGTTTCTGCTGTACTGCAAATAATTTTTGTCACTGCCTCTTCAATGTTTATAGCACTTAATTCTTTACCTTGGTCTGTTGTTTGGCCAAAACATTTTGGAAAATATTGAGCACTATTGGTGATAATTTCCTTCTTTTTCTTATTCCTCACTATAAAAAGAATGCCTTGGGATTTCACCATTAAGTGCATGTTATTCAGTATATTAATAGCTCATAGAAAAGATTAAACACGAGGCATGTACTAAAATGGATAGATGCTGCTTCAACTCCTCTAATTCTTTTGGAAGTTCACTATACCAATTGTATTTCTTAGAATGGAATGGATCTCTTCTGGTAGCACATAAATGTTGGATGTCATTGTGGATGTGTGATGACTTGCGGTACCTCCAAGGAATCTCTCTCAACGGCAGAGAGCTCAAGGAGGTGCTCTGGAGGCAGCTCAGTTTCCGCCATCCCCTCCGGGCATTCATTTGGGATGGGGCAGTTATCTCTCCTATGTTGTCTAAAAGCCTAGGTTCATGGTGTCTCTCTACTTCCTCTCCTTCCCCAGTGGTAACCCCTCTCTGACCCTGTTTATGGCAGTGCAGCCCATAGGGTCAGATCAGGTGCAGAGCTAATCATTATGTTACTGTGAGGAAATTCTAGGGTATGAACTAGGTGGCTGAGGTTGATTACAGGCTTAGTATCTCATTACTCAGTTCAACAACAGTACTGAGCATAAAACTTTCTTTCAGGCATTCTCTGTCATCACTCTCATTACTAGACCCAAAGCCAATTTCTAGACCATTTTGATTGTTTTACCCACTTCTGAATTCTCTCTGAGACCCCTAGATTCCTGGAGACTTGGGACCTTTTGAACTCTGGGTCACAGGTCGGCCCCTTCAGCCTCCTAGTTGACTGGTGGTTAAGAGAGCTGTGAGTTGAGTGGTAACTGGTTAGTTAGCCATACTTTTGATGAAACATTTTCAGAAGCTTCTGTCTGAATTCCTCTCTCTCTCTGTGTCTTGTATTATTCCCACCCCCTTTCACTCACAGCACTGATGAGTTGAATGAGCATTGAAATTGGAACCAGAAGACTTGAGGTTGGGTCCTAGGTTTGCCATTTACTAGCAGCTGTGCCTGGGAAATTTCTTTAAGTCTCTGAGCGTCAGTTTTCTCATTGACAAAATGGAGAAACTTTTGCCTTTCTTACTTTACAGGGTTGTTATGAGGTCAGATTAGCATAATGAAGGCCACAGTCATGTGTAGTTTGATATTTCACCATAGGAGGCTGTGATTCCATTAAAAAGACAGTTCTAAACATGACAGAGATTTGGCTAAGAAATGAAACACTACTGAGAGTCAAGTGAATTGGCTATGATCAATGGTTCCTATATCTGAGTGACTTAGAATTAGTGGGGTCAGAAAAACAGTATTTTTATAAGAGCACCATAGGATTTCCAGGTAAAACACACAATGCATGGCACATGGGACATCCTTATACTAAAAAGTTGGTCATTGTTTATCTGAATATCAATTTAACTGGGAATCTTGTATTTGACTTGCTAAAGCTGGTGATCCTACATGTAAATTCTCACAAGCGAGCTGCTTTTGAAACTACTGACCCACATCCTGCGTAGGGCTTGATTGAAAGCAACTAAACCTGATTTAGTTGCCAACATTTAATAATTAGAACATTTCGGGTGAAAAACTTGATTTCTGGCTTCTTTGAGCTCACTGCCTGTATGGAGGACTTCAGATGCTCCCGGGAGAAGATCATGGTCTTTTCTCATGAGAATAAAAAATCCTGCCTCACCACCTTCTCTAGGCTTGACATTTTATTCTTAGAATTGTGTACATTGCAAATGTAACTATCCAAGGGAAGGGGAGAAACTTCAGGTAAGTATCCATTATTTACATTTTACTGTAGTTGAACGACCTAAAAATAATTTTTGAGAGTAAGTGAAGAATATGAGGCCCTGAATCTCTCTGGAAAGGGGAGGGTGGTGGCCTGATTTTAGTCCCAGAGCCGGGATGTGGGAAAGACTAAAGACACACATTGCCTAATCCCCAGGCCTGTCCTGGATCTGACTTGTTCTCAGTTACAGTGAAGCCCAGCCTTGTAGGTGGCCTGTGTGACCTCTCTCTGTTCAGGTGGAAGGGAAGTGGCAGGAATGGGCTTGGGGGAGCAGTAACTTAAGCACTGTAGTACCAGTGGGAAGGTCCTGACAGCAGACAGCAAAACAGCTCAGGTTTTCTTCTTGCTCTAGTTCAGTGGTGTCCAGTAGAACTTTCTGCAATGTCCATTACTGTAGGCACAAGCCACAGGTCACTACTGAACACCAGAAATGTTGCTAGTGTCACCAAAGAACTGGATTTTAAATTTTATTTAATTAAAATTAAAATAGTTGTAGGTGGCTAGTAGCTACCATATTGGACATGTGGTTTATGGGCCAATATCAGTCTACACTAGAGTCACTCCTTGGCCGGCAACTTGTGGGCTGTGTAGACACAGTTTGCACAGTTAGAAAAACAAACTAACCTGATTTAGTTGCCAACATTTAATAATTAGAACATTTCCGATGAAAAACTTAATTTCTGGCTTCTTTGGAAAATATCAGTATATCTGAAAACACCAAGCCAACAGTCCTTTAAGGCACCAATTAACTTGAGCTTATCAGAGTTATTTTGTTTTGCTTTGTTTTATTTTACACCCCACCTGTTTTCATCTCTTATTTTATCTGTACACATGTGCATGTGTACAGTTTGTTCAGGGAACTCTGAGCAGATCAGTATTTTGGGAAACTATGTTTTTAAAGGAGTGTATTTGTTTCTTGGGTCTTCCATGACACGTTACCAAACCTGGATGGTTTAAAACAACAAAATTTAATTCTGTCACAGTTCTGGAGGCCAGAAATCCAGAAGTCTGAAATCAAGGTATCAGCAGGGTTGGTTTCCCCGGTGGCTCTAAGGGAGTTTTCATTCCATGTCTCTCTCCTGGCTCTGGTGGCTACGAGCAATCCTTGGCAATCCTCAGCTTATAGACGCCATTCAATCTGTGCCTCTGTCTTCACATCGTCTGTTCCTCTGTTATAAGGACACTTACCATTGGATTTAGGGCTATGCCTATTACATTTCCAAAGACCTTTTAGCACATTAGGTCACAATCACAAGTCCTGGGTGGACATTTATTTTGGGGGCCACCATTCAACACACTACAAGGGGAGTCATGGGAAGCCATTAGGCCAGCAAACAGGCAGGAATCTCCCATCTGATATTGTGTGATCACCGCATTGCTTATTTATACAGTAAGTCCTCTACATATGAATGAGTACCTTTCCAAGAGCATGTTCATTAAGTCCAACGTGATCGTTAAGTCCAGTAAAGTTAGCCTAGGTACCCAACTAACACAATCAGCTATGTAGTACTGTCTGTAATAGGTTTATAATACTTTTCACACAAATAATACATAAAAACAAACACAAAAAATAAAGAAAACATTTTTAATCTTACAGTACAGTAACTTGAAAAGTACAGTAGTACAGTACAACAGCTGACATACAGGGGCACATTTGCGTCTTTGAAAGTTCTCAACTAGAAGGTTCATATGTAGGGGACTTACTGTGTCAGCTTATGTCTCACTGATATTAAAACATTTGTCACTTACTTGATGTTTATTTCGGCCTAGGCAGTCTTTCTTCATTTTATACTGTGTGGCTTGGTTTTACCCTGACAAGGCAATTGTTTCAATCAGAAAAACATAGTTTACATTTATGCATTTCTTATTTCTGAAAGATGAAAAGTCTCTGAGTTGTTGCTGGGTAGTCTTTGAGTTTAAGCCTAAATTTTCTATTTGCCTAGATCTTGTTTTAAATTGTTGGTATCCTAGAGACATCATTTCCCTACTTATTATTCTTTGTAGATTGATTTCCATTGAAGTATTAAAACTTTCCCACAATTGATGAATTCTCTTTGGCCCTCTGTGTTTCAGAATGCTCATAGTCACATGAGCATTCTGAAACACAGAGGCCCATGGGTTTTAAAACCGGAATAAAGAAAAGGCCCCTTTTCTGAAATAGGTTTAATTGCAAAACAAAATAAATTCCTCTCTCATGGAATTAAAGAATGTTAGAGGCAAAAGGTGCTTGTAGATTAATCTAATCTAGCTCACACATTTTACAGACAAAGAAACTGATGCAAGAGGAGCTTGGCTTGTCAAAGATCACACAGCCAGAGGGTGAAAGAGAACCCATTTACTTTTACTGCTTACATTTGTAACAGTTGTGAAAATTGAATTCATAGGTAGATGCTCTAATGAAATGAAAACTAATCTAAAACAGGCATTTCTATTTCATAAGGATGCATCTAGGATAACCCACCTGGCCTCATGTTTTTTCAGTCACTTAATTCCAAAACCTGAAGATGGTCTCTCTCCTATATTACATCACTATTTTGCATCTTTCTAATTAAATATATCAGTTGAATTAATGAATGCTTTGCTTTTTTGACATTATCTTCTTTCCTTCTGACAATATCTTCCAGTATCTTCTGTTGAACTCCCCTTTATTTGTCCTAGCTTCCTTCAGCTCTTTATTTTCCCCTAAAATCTACCTAATCTTTTACTATTTTTCCTTCCATGGAATAAATGGGAAGGTCAGAGGCTGGGGGTAGGGGGAAACGTGGAGGAAAGATGGAAGGGAATAAAGGGAGGGAGAGAGAAATAAGATTCTTCCTAACTTTCTACTTCTTCTGTTTTCAGATGTCAATATTCTTACAATGTTATGAATTTTAAAAATGAAGCTAAATGTCCACCAACATGAAAGTTGTTAACCAAGTGTTTCTCAAATTTTGGTCTGTATTAGAATCTCCTCTGAACACTCTTAAAAATATGGATGTTTGAGCCAAACACTAGATCTTCTGAATCTAAATATGTATAGGCTTGGACACTGGCAGCAGGACAATCACCAAACTTCACAGGTGATCCTAATGTAAACTGCAATTTGTTAATTAATACATTAAATTACTTCATGATACAGTCATGCAGAAGAATACTATGCAGCCATCAAAAAAGATGATGTAGATCTATATGAATTGACAGTGATAAATGTCCATAATATGTGAGTGAAAAGGTCAGGTTAAAGAATAATATGTTTAAGATGATTTCATTTATTTTTGTAATATATATCATATGTGTAATATTTGCAATATATAGTATATTATGTAATATGTACATAAGTATAATATCTAAAAAAATATAGAGCCAGTGGTCTATGGTGGTATTAAGAGACTTCTACTCTTTGTTCAATATATTTCTGTTTTCAAATTTTTCTAATGAGTCTATTATGATCCATGGATAATTGGGGGAGAATATTAAAATAAGAAACTGCCTAGAAGCTCCTGTCCTTAAACGACAGTGTCAGGGAGGCTTCTGCAAAGGGTTAAGTTAATTAATACCATTTAAATAATTTACTACTGTGAAAAATGTTTTATTCATCTCTTTCCCTGCTTACTCTTTTCAAATATTCTAAATCATGGATAGCACATGTTTAACTTATCCTGTAAATTAACCCTTTCATCTAGAACAGGGAAGAATACAAAATTCTCTGCCCATCTTACTCATTGTGGTAAAAGCAAAAACTCTTAATGAGGTCAGTTGATCAGCTTCTATGAGTGAGGAAACAATAAAATGGTCATCTTTCAAGGCAGCTATACTGGGTCACAGGCACTAGTGATGTATTTTACCATGTGCTAACACTATAGTATCTTGGAACACGAGTGAATATTTTATTGAAGAGGGAGAAATACATTCTGTTTTCCTAGGTGGCATTGAATGTTTAAAAATTTTTTTTAAATAAATCAATTGATCATTTCTCATAGAGGTATAGTTAATCATTTTGGGTGCCTGAGTAAAAAGTTTAGGAAAAGTTGACTTACATATTTTTATTTGCAAAGTAAATAGCTTCCCAGACACTTTTCTGTGTTGCCACTCCTATGAAGAGAGAAAAGGTATGGACTAGTAGTGCTTATTTATGTTTCTCTGTGCTGTTTCCTCCTGCCTTTTATCCATCTCCCCTATACACACCAGGGCCACATGAATAAATGTTCAAGATGGAAGTTCATAAATAAGTGACTCTTGCGATTTACTCATGTCACATGTTAGTATTTCTCACGGAGCAATCAGTGAGCACCTCTTACTGAATTAGTACAGTTCTCAGAGTTATCTTATTGTACTGTTATTGTTTCTGATTTGTTCTGTTTAAGCACTTTCAGCTCAGGGATATTAAGCCAAAGACAGGCTTGAGTATGTTGTTATTGGTTATTAACATTAATATTTTCTAAAAAACATTAAAGTCAATTATAGGAATATGGAAATATGGAGGTTTCTTAAAAGTTATATAAGGCTCCTGATAGTAAATGTTTTATGTATATGATATATATAATAATATAATAGATGTATAGTATGGATGTATATATACACATACAACACATTTATACACACCATATGTATGTATATTTATTCCCTCTATGAATAGTGTTACATTTTTCTTTTACAGTGTATGAAACTTAATAATATCTAATATTTATTGAGCACTTACTATGTTCTAGGTATGTTGTCTCATTTAACCATCATAAATAACTGTCTAAATATAATTTTCAAGAAGCTAAAGACATGATTATCATTCCAATATAGTATGAACATGCTAAAAGATTTATTAACTCATTAATGAGAGAGTCAGCAAGATAATAAAGCTGTTCTAGGAGTATTTTGAAGAACTGGGTATTTATAGGCATTTAAGAGGAATGTTAGAATAAGATTGATCAATAGGGCAATTTAAAAACCATAAAAACCTTTGGGGACATCT
Source organism: Mesoplodon mirus (assembly GCF_964341445.2). NCBI lineage: Eukaryota > Metazoa > Chordata > Mammalia > Artiodactyla > Ziphiidae > Mesoplodon > Mesoplodon mirus. The sequence goes on along the minus strand of NC_138989.1, from coordinate 46,915,658 downwards.
TTTCTACCCAAAAGAAATTACTTGTGGTTCTGCTGTACCTACCTTCAAGTTAGCACTTATCTCCAAAGAGTCTAAGATCTTTTTTTTTGTTTGTTTGTTTACAATGACAGATAATTTATTATTCAACAAAAACTGAGGCATAAGGGCTCAAGTAAAGAAATTAACAGAAAATATTTTACAAGGGACCTTGAAGACAGAGCCCAACTAAAACAAAATTAATGCTTTACCATATACTACAATAGGGATTGAAAAAACAAATTTTTCCATTCCACAAGGAGTCTAAGATCTTAATTCATGTACAAATCATGCAAAAAGGGCTGTGCAAAATTCAACCAAAGGCACGTTACCGTAGATAATGAAATAATCCGTGAGTGGGCTGATTAAACAGTGCCCCAGTATGACACTGAAAGCACATGCTGAACTCTTTGCCTTATAGACAAGTTTTAGATGGTATCTTTTAACACACCCCGTTGTGTAAGTACTTTTATTATCCTCATTAATTTGGTAGAGTTAAGAAGATAAGTCAGATTCAAATATGCTAAATCACATCTTTTTTTTTGCGGTACGCGGGCCTCTCACTGTTGTGGCCTCTCCCATTGCGGAGCACAGGCTCCGGACGTGCAGGCTCAGCGGCCATGGCTCATGGGCCCAGCCGCTCTGCGGCATGTGGGATCTTCCCGGATCGGGGCACGAACCCATGTTCCCTGTATCGGCAGGTGGACTCTCAACCACTGCGCCACCAGGGAAGCCCTCTGACCTTTATTATTTTTCTTCTTTCTGAAGAACTCCTTTTAACATTTCTTGCAAGGTGGGTCTACTGGAAACTAATTCCCTCAATTTTTGTTTGTCTGAGAAAGTCTATTTTTTCTTCACTTTGGAAAGATAATTTCACAGGGTAGAGAATTCTAAGTTGGTGTTTTTGTTTTTTTTTTCTCAACATTTTAAATATATCACTCCGTTCTCTTCTTGCTTGCAAGGTTTCTGAGCAGAAATCAAATGTGATTCTTAACTTTTTTCCTCTACAGGAAAGGTATTTTTTCCCTCTGGCTCCTTTCAGGATTTTTTTCTTTATCTTTGATTTTCTGTAGTTTGAAAATGATATGCCTAGGTGTAGGTTTTTTTGGCATTTATCTTGCTTTGTGTTCTCTGAGCTTCCTGGATCTGTGGTTTGGTGTCTGACATTAATTTGGGAGACATTCTCAGTCATTATTGTTTCAAATATTTCTTCTTCTCCTTTCTCTTTTACTTTCCCTTCTGTTATTCTCATTATGTGTATGTTGTCCCACAGTCCTTGGATATTCTGTTTTTTTTCAGTCTTGGTTTTCTTTGCTTTTCAGTTTGGGGGGTTTCTATTGACATATCTTCAAGTCTAGAGATTCTTTCCTCAGCTGTGGCCATCCTATTAATAAGCCCATTAAAGGCATTCTTCATTTTTGTCAAAGTGTTTTTTATCTCTAGCATTTCCTTTTGCTTCTTTCTTAGGATTTCCATCTCTCTGCTGACATTGCCCATCTGTTCCTGCATGCCGTCTACTTTATTCAATAGATCCCTTAGCGTATTAATCATAGTTGTTTTAAATCCCCTGTCTGATCATTCCAACATCCCTGCCATGTCTGGCTCTGACGCTTGCTCTGTCTCTTCAAATTGTGTTTCTTATCTTTTAATATGCCTACTAATTTTTTCTTGATAGCTGGACATGATGTACTGCATAAAAGGAACTGCTATAAGTAGGTCTGTAGTAATGTGGTGGTGAGGTGTGGGGGAAGAAGAAGTTTTCTATAGTCCTATGATTAGCTCTCAGTCTTTTAGTGAGCCTATGTCTCTGGACTGTGAACTTCACAAGTGTTTCTCAGTCTTTTTCCTCCCCCTTAGGTGGGACCAGATGACTAGAGCTGACTGGAGTTGGATAGGTCCTTTCCCCAGGTCAGTTAGGCTCTGATAATGCCCCAACCAGTTAGGCTCTGGTTAACTAGTTTCTCCTGAGGGCAGGCCTTGTTAAGAACAGAATGCTCTCCTGGAATCATGAGGAGATTTTCCTCTGATATTTATTATGAGAACATGTTTGAGCTCCTGGAGATGAAATTCACAAAAGTGTGGGGTCCTCCATGACTGGGTCCCCTGAAGTTTTTAACTCTCAGACCTGTTCATACTGAGCCTCCAGCAATTTGTCAGTTATGGTTCAGGTTTTCCTACTCCAGCACTGATTCCCTTGGTGGTTTCTGCTCACCACTTTCTGCTCTGGGAAGCCGTGGCTGTTTCTCCAAACTTGGGGACAGCAGCTTGTCCTGTGTCCTCATCTCCCTTAAGGATCCAATAAGAGTTGTTGACTTTTTTCAGTCTGTTCAATGTTTTACTTGTCTTTCAGACAGAGTAGCAATTCCTAAGCTCCTTATGTGGAAACCAGAAGTCCTGTCTCCAATTTTTTTTGTTTTGTTTTTCTTTCATATTGGTTTTGTGCATTTCCTTTTCAGTTTATTCATGGGTATTATTTACATATATTTGCTGCTGTTCTTGTGATCTTTTTGTTGTGGTTGTTTATTGTATAATCTCACAGGTTAATGTTTGTGCCAGGTAACTTTATCAAATTTTATCAATTTTGTAATATAATCAGGTAATTTATATCTTCCATTTGCTATATATCTTATATTTTATTTTATATTAATTAATTATTTTTTTTGGCTACACCACACAGCTTGTGAGATCTTAGTTCCCTGACCAGGGATTGAACCAGGGCCCTGGCAGTGAAAGCGCCAAGTCCTATCCACTGGATAGCCAAGGAATTCCCTATCTTTATATTTTAAAAGAAAGCATATGCTATATGTATAACAATGAATTTATATATTGAATATTCTATCATATTACCCTATTACTAGGGTTTTTCTGAATGCTCTGAGTGCCATCATATGTTCGACCCATGAGGTACCAGTGGACTACACTGCTACCAAACATAAACAGTGAGTAATGTCCTAGTCATCCTGAGATGAGTAATCCTATAACGTGTGTTGTTTTCTCTGCTCTAGCTTCTCCTGGGATTTATTTATTTTATAAATTTATTTATTTATTTATTTATTTATTTATTTATTGTTGGCTGTGTTGGGTCTTCGTTGTTGTGTGCAGGCTTTCTCTAGTTGCAGCGAGTGGGGGCTACTCTTCATTGTGGTGCACAGGTTTCTCATTGTGGTGGCTTCTCTTGAGCCACCTTGAGCACGGGCTCTAGGTGTGTGGGCTTCAGTAGTTGTGGCGTGTGGGCTCAGTAGTTGTGGCTCATGGGCTTAGTTGCTTTGCAGCATGTGGGATCTTCCCAGACCAGGGCTCAAACCCGTGTCCCCTGCATTGGCAGGTGGATTCTTAACCACTGCGCCACCAGGGAAGTCCATCCTGGGATTTATTTTGAGTTCTGGTAAATAATTCTGACACGAATTGACTTCCAAAGTTATGGTACCATAGCACTCTACCTACTACAAAGGAATAGGGTGAAGGACCAAGCACAAGGTTAGAATAGAAATTTTCTGGCAACTTGTGATGTTTTTAAGGAAATGCTTTAGGAAGCAGAGGATAAAGAAGATTAGAAGGTTGGTAGAAATCTTTTGACATTTTGAAGGACATCCTAAACATTGTTAGAAGCTGAGATGATTGGGCAATTGCTTAAGTACAATGCTTAAAATACTTCTCCATAGGAACTATAGGACTCTATATAATTAAGTCCAGTTAGAGATCTAATTTCTAGGAATGTATCCCCATGCTGAACTATGTGTATATATATATATTTTTGAGCGGCTCTTTATTAATCTCTCCTATTAGATCTAATGTGTTTTCCAGTTAATGCTCTTTATGGTAATCATAAACTTATAAATAACAATAATTTTTTATCACTTTCTTTCCACTATTTTTACCCTTTAATTTTATTTTCCAAGTGCATTGCTAATTCCTTCCAATCCATATCTTTTTCATGATTCTAATGAGTATGATTCTCCATTAATCATACTGATGCCACTTGCTTGAGATAGCTCTTTACAAAATAGAACATATCCTCAACCCTATTTTATGAAGAGTTTCAACGTCAGAAATTGTTTAATTGTATCAAATGCTTTTCCAGCCTCTATAGGAGATACTGTATGCCAATAAATTTATGAAAAATTGCTCAATCCCACTAGCCCTCAGGAAAGTGCAAATTAAAACCAAAATGAGACACCATTATATTCTACCTGAAATGCTAATATTAATAAGGTTGACTATACTAAGTGTTGGTGAGGTGAGCGCTTGAACTCTCAAATGCTGCTGATGAGGTTGTGAACTGGTATAACCATTTTGGGAAATTGTCTGCCATTATCTCTGAAATCTGATCATGAACATATAAAACCAAGAATTTTGACTACTAGGTATATAACCAAAATGAAATGCATACGTTTATAATATTTTTATTCATAATTGAGTCAGCCTGAAAAGCCATGTCCTTTAACAAATAATAAGATAGGTAGATAAACTGTCCTATATTTATACATTTTCCTACTTAAAAAAAGACACTTGTTTTTTTTTCTTTGACCTAATATGTTATGCTAATAATTTGCCTAATGTTACCAGGTTCTTGCATTTCTGGGGCATTCCTTACTGGTCATGGTGGATTGGTATTATTCATACTATTCAGGCTGAAAATGTTTTGGTTTCTTTCTTTCTTTTAGTTAGCTCTGAGGTATCTAAAGTTCTTATGTTTTCACGTCTTGTTACAATAACTTACATCAAGCTTGTGACTATGAACTTGTGGATTTTAGCAAGTCAGGACCTTAGTATTCCAAAATTCCCTTTCCAGACACAGAAACACTGAAATCCTTTGTCAAATTTACCTGAAACCTATTTCTCACTTCAACATTTACCCATTTAAGCTCTGAAAGCAGTATTTTTCCCAGAGTGATTTAGTCACAGACTGAGAAAATCCTATGAGACTTATGTTAAATATGAAAATAGATAGAAAATGGCCTACCAATGTCCTTCACTAAAAGCTATTCTATATCATAATTCCATTTCTTAAAATGCTTTTGTCTGCCACAGCTATAGGATTCTTAATCTGATAGAAGAACACTGTCATAGGATACTCCTTTCACCTACATATTTTATCCTCTACTTTTATGAGTCATTCACCTATGAAGATGGCTCTTTTGATAAAATGCTCTGGATGAGATAAGGTGAACTAACTTGTACTCATTGTTACACTAAACCCAAAAGAATATACATAATAGTGTAAAAGTTAAGACTGTGTTAATTAATTCATTCAATAATTATTTACTGCCCTGCTTTTGTACTAAGTTCTGGGAAACTATTATATATCATCAAAATAGAATCGTGTTCAGGAAATGACTTCTTAAAAAATCCAGTGGGGCTTCCCTGGTGGCACAGTGGTTGAGAGTCCGCCTGCCGATGCAGGGGACACGGGTTCGTGCCCCGGTCCGGGAAGATCCCACATGCCGCGGAGTGGCTGGGCCCGTGAGCCATGGCCACTGAGCCTGCGCGTCTGGAGCCTGTGCTCTGCAACGGGAGAGGCCACAACAGTGAGAGGCCCGCATACAGCAAAAAAAAAAAAAAAAAATCCAGTGACTGAGGGTGGGCTATTTTGACTTTAACAAGCAGATTCTTTTAACTGCATCAAGTAACAGGAGTTTTTTCCCCTTCTTTTTTATTATGGATATGTGTATTAATAAGAAAGATCTCTCTCAGTTACCTAGGACTAACTGCTATTTAGAATTCAAGGCTGCTCTAGGAATGTGGATATTTGTTTTGTCTGTTCAGTAGCCAAGTTTATGGGCCTTCTCTCTAGGGTTGAATGGTCCAGCTGGTGTGCACAATACCCGAGGTGCCTGTGTATCTGGGTTACATATGTGCAGAGACTTTGATTTCCCTCAGCTTTCAGGCAGGCTGGATACAAAGGAAGCCTCAAGCAAGTCAAGAGGCAGCCTCTATGTTTACCCTGGAGGGAGCCTGAATAGCATCCTCTCCATGTAAGGCACAGGGCACTGACTGGTATGTGAGTCAACTACTCTTTCAATCGCCTATCTCTCCTTTTTATTGTCTTTTCCTCTACCTTCCAACCTCATAGTTTTCCGAACAGATTCTCATTCCATCGCCATTGGACAGGCTTCTTTTTCCAGGGGGAAAGTCAGTGGCTAGTGCCCGGCAGCTCAGATTCCCTTGAAGGGGAAACTAGCAATCTGTTGAATGGACCTAGCATTAAGCTGAGAAAAAGAATGGATGAAGCAAACACAATCTATTCATTTTCTCATTTTGACTTAACAACTGATGACAAGCAAGAATTAGACAGTTGGGTCCTAACTTTATGTACCATGTAGTACAATTTATTTGGTTCCTGATACAGATGTCTGACACAAAATTGGTAGAGAAAGTTTGAAAAATGGATTGCATATATTTATTTCTGGAAATATTTAAAATATACACTAAATCAAATATTTGCCCTGATAGGCAAAGGAATTCGTGTGAAAATGAGAGCTGGTGTTGTTTGTGGAAAGGGCACTGAATGAAGCTGATAACATCTTGGCTCTCTCTTCAGCTCTGTTACTGATCACCATGTGACCTGAGGCCAGATATTGTACCTCACTGCGCTTTCGTTTCCTCATGCCCAAATGATATAATAATACTTGCCATATCTCCCCCAAAGGGATGTTATGAAATGATAGGAAAGTGGTCTGAATACTTGAAAATGCTACAGGGCATTCTTATGATGTGGAAGAATGATCTTGGATTCAGGATGAAAGGATTAAGGCAATTTAAGATGAGTATGAAATTTGGGTCAACTGCTGAACTGAGGATTGTTGGCACGACGGTGGTTTTTTCAAATTTAACTATAATAGAGTATTATTAAGTTCTGGATTATTTCATATATGTAAGATTATTAAAATCTAGCTTTAAGGTGATTATGTTTGATCTCAAATGTGAGAAATTTAAGATTTCTTTAATATAACTTAAATAAGAGATAGGGACTAATATTTTTTTTTCTCAGCAGAACTCTATATTTATAATGGAAATCAGTGGGAAAATGGGCTTTATTTAAGGGAAGTTTCTGTACCACAACAATATTTTGGAATACATATTCCATTTTATGAATCATGCCAACGTCTAACTCTTATACAATCTACGTTCCAATTATGTAAGTAAAAAAATTCAACTGTCTAAGCACAATCTATCAACCTAACAATTTTCTTTAACTGAATCTCAGATGCTGAGACCATGTATTTAAAAATATAAAATTACTATATTTAATCAGTGATTATAATATGGAGGTCGGAGCCCTAAGCAATCATAAAACTGAGATCTACGTGCTCTTTCATTCTCTTTCTTCCCCAATTCACAAGGAAAAAAAACTTACTGATTTTTATTTTACCAAGGTTATGAACAAGTCCAAAACACTTAATGGATATTGTTTATCCTAGCCCAGACCAAGTAAAATGTCATCCATCTCATTAAACAAGTACATTTCTCTTTTTTGTGGTAATTACAATCTCAGTAATGTATTTCTTTTTTAAAAATATTATTTATCTATTTAAAAAATTTTTTGCTGCATTGGGTCTTTGTTGCTGCACGTGGGCTTTCTCTAGTTGCGGCGAGCGGGGGCTACTCTTCATTGCCGTGTGCGGGCTTCTCATTACAGTGACTTCTCTTGTTGCAGAGCACGCGATCTAGGCACGTGCGCTTCAATAGTTGTGGCGCATGGGCTTAGATGCTCCACGGCATGTGGGATCTTCCTGGAACAGGGCTCGAACATGTGTCCCCTGTATTGGCAGGTGGATTCTTAACCACTGTGCCACCAGGGAAGTTCCTCAGTAATATATTTCTGATTAATATAAATAGAAAACCATTAGTTGTAACTTACTCAGTTTGATACCCAAATAATTAAGAGCATGGGGTCTCTAGTGGACAGAAAATAATAAAAGGAATACTTGGTGGTACTAAATGTAGAACAAAGCAGGTAAATGAAATTTACCGTGTCTTGCTACTGTAAGTTATGTCTTATGATTTTATGTTTAAGGTCTCTTTGTTATAAAATGAAACTTAGTAGATTTTTGTAAGGTCACTCCTCTGCTGGGCCTTACCTGGCTCCTGAGGAAGTGTCAGGTGATAATCTGGGCTTGAAAAGGTTTGGCTCTGAGTATCTCATTGACCTTTGCTTTACAAATGAACTGAGACCCTGAGGCATCCTTCAGACCATTAGAGACTGAGACTTCATGGCTGAATCAGTAGGAAATTTGGTTTTTAAATAGGAAGACACCAGCATAACTTGTTAGTTGGCAGAGAGTAATCTAAAGGAGAGATTAAAAAAAAATTAACAAATATTCAAATAGTGCTTACTAGGTACCAGGCTCTCCCAAGCTTTTTGGAAGAATTAACTCATTCAGTTTATTCCTCACAACAACCCTAATAGGCACTATGGTTATCTTCTTTAGCTGATGAGGAAGTGGAGGCACAGGGAGCTTTAAGTAACTTTTAGGTCACTTGACCTGAGTAACTGGGATCCAACCGCAGGCTGCCTGGCTCTAGAGGCGTGGCTGCCTCTCTCTGTGGCTGGTGAGCAACAATGCTAAAGGGTGCACCGACTAAACTGGTTTTCTGGTACTTGCTTAACTCCAGGGGAGAACTAATCATTTTTAACAAGTACCATGTTAAGAGATACCAATGGCAGTCATCTATGCCAGCCAAGCACATCTGTACACAGACTTCAGATTTCTTAAAATAAGATTAATCATCAATTTCTAAGATATTAATACTTCCCACTTAGTTTCATAGTAAACTTTCTTTTCAAAAAGCCAATTTTTCCTTGGAAGAATTATCCATTGCCAAGCCAGCACAGTGGTATTAGCATTATAAACAACAGTTGAACTGGTGCAAATAAAGAGAGATGAAAGTCAGCAGGGTCAGAGGGGGAAGTACTACAACTTTGCTTCCTCACCACTCATGGATTTCTTTCTCTTGCATACGTATTTTTTTTACAAGTGAGTTTTATCTCTTATTTAATATGTTGCTCCATTTTGTATTTCAGATTTCCCTCAAACATCTAAAAATGTTACCAAACAGTGTCACACATTTCCTTTCACATTAAATATCAAATTAGCCAGAGAAGTTCAGTAACTTGTAAGTACTCCAAAAAGCAAAATATTAAGAAATGAAGTTGAACTGGTGATTCCATCCAGTCAACTGTCTAAAGGGAGGTAAGGAAACCTCTTAGGTGCCAGACATCATGTTTAGCATTTTACACAGTAACCCGGTTTAATCCCATAGACTTGAAAGCTGGTATCACACCCACCATTTGAAGGCTGAGAAGAGAGGCTTGCAGAGGGTAGTGGCTTGGCATGAGTTTCAGTTAATAAAAGCCCTTGGTGGAATTATAAACTCGGGTGTTACAGGCTCCACAAAGCATAGTACTATCTCAGAGACGATGGAAGGCATGGGTCTCTTGCTAAGAAGGTACCATATTTGCTGGCAGTCAAGTGGTGTTCAATACCACTGCATCTGGAAATACTGAGCAAATAATGGCAGTAGGGGGCATCCAGTCACTTTCTACCTGATTAGCTGCAAAAGAAACAACTACAAACACACGTTGGAAAATTGCGATATAGCTAAGAACCAGCTAGTAGGAAAAAGTAGCTTTTGAACAAAGGGTAGACCACGATCTAGGAGGTGCATTAAAGCAATTTTCCCATTGAAGCTGGTTGGTGCTGCAGCGCTCAAGGGCCTATTGGCTGCACAGAAGTCTTTTCCTCCCCGTCTGAACGGATACAGCTAAAGTAGGGCTACTCAGTGCTCACCTTCAAATGGGAAGGCAAGTCCTATTATGAGATATACATAGATCCGTATCACATCCTGACAGTATGTTTCTATAGGAAGTGCGGGATGGGAGGTTCCATTAATCCAGTACTGGAAAACACCTTGTTCCCGGAGCGTGTTTTTTGGGAGGAACGCACACCACACCACAGAAGCTTCCTCCTCGAGATAAAGACACAGCATCTTTCATTATCGATCCCCAGAGTGGAACGTATCCAAGGCTCAAGACGCGTCCCTCAGCCCCCGGCAGCACTGGGAGCGCCGGGGTCCCCGCGCGGGCGGGGACGACGGTGACGCAGGAGGCGGCCGGAGCGCCGGTCCCGGCGCGGGGAGGAGGGGGCAGGTTGTTCGGCGCGGTGCGGCGCAGGCCAATCAGGAGGCGCGGTGTTTCGGACGAGGGGAGGGGAAGGGTGGGCGGGAGCCTCCAGGTTTCCTCGGGGCCGGCGCAGCGCCGCCTGCAGTTCCGAGCTATCGCGTGGGGCTGCCGGGGGTCTCGGGTCCCGCCCGCGTGCCCGGTGTTCCTCCGCGGGTCCCCCGCCCTCGCAGGTCCGCCTCTTCTGCGACTCAGACGCGGCTCCGACGGCGTCTGGCCTCCCCCTCTTCGGGCTCCTCGGCTCCGCCCGCCGCGCGAGTCGCCCCGTGGCTCTTCGCTTGGTGTCCGCGGGCCGTGCGGGGGCGGCGCCGGCGGGGGCGCCTCACCCCGGGCCGGCGGCGGTAATGCTGCTGCGGTTGCCGCCCTTGCGGCCGGGCGGACAGCTGGCGGAGGCAGGAGCCGGAACCGGAGCGCCCTCGCCGCTGGCCGGGACGCCGCCCTCGCCTGCGCTCGGCTCCCGCGGCCGCCGCGGGACTCCGGGGCCCGGCGCGGCATGAGGAGGAGGCTGCGCGCTGGCGAGCGCCCAGCTCCTCTGCCCCTAGGGCCCCCGCGGGCCCCTGCGCGTTGCGCGCGCCGGCTGCGGCCCCGGCGCCCACGCTAGCCCCGCGCAGGCACGAGACGCCGCGGCCCCGAGGAGGCGGCGGCGCAGGCCTGCCAAGCGCGGGCTGCCCGGACCCTGAGCGCAGGGGCTTCGCGACCTGGACCCCGGCGGGCGCGGGCAGCCGGAGCCGCGGGGGAGCCCGGCGTACTGCAGTCGGCCGGCCCTCTCCGCAGGGGCGCCGCGGCGCGCAGCCCGCACCTCTCCCCACTTAAAGCCCCTCCTCCCGCCGCTACCTGGCGTATCGAACGCGGGTCCTCGCCCTTTCACGGCCTCCTCGGGTCATTTGGTCCCCGGGGCCCCCCGCCGTGCGTCCCCTCCCCCCTTCCCGCGCGTCCTCCCACTCTTCCCCTCCCCCGGTTCCCCCGCCTCTCATTCATTCCGTCGGCTCCCTCCTCTCTCCTCCTTCCCGCTCTGGCCCCTCTATCCCAGATCCTCCCCGCGCGGACCCCGCTGCAGTCTCGGGGTTTTTAGCACATTCATGGAAGTTTAGGGCCTGGACGGTGCCCCCAAGTCCGCCTTGAGAGCGCAGCCCGAGCTGCCGGCCGGGAAGAGGAAGATGTCTGTGCTCAGGCGGATGATGCGGGTCTCCAATCGCTCCCTCCTCGCCTTCATCTTCTTCTTCTCCCTCTCCTCGTCTTGCCTCTACTTCATCTATGTGGCTCCGGGCATCGGTAAGCACCGAGACACACCCTCACTTCTCACGGTCACAGTGAAGGAAACGCAGCATGTTACTTACGGGATTTGGAAGCTGTATAAACAGGGGCCCGGCAGAAAGCATTTTATTTGAAATGCGATTTCAGACCTGTCACGTAAACTGCTTCGGGGCATGGCTTTGGCATGTGAGTTTTGTCAGTGCACGTTTAAACAACTTAAAGACTGCGTTAGATGGACAGAACAAAATAAGGTGTGATGGCCCGAGATGCCCTGGTCGCTTTCTTGAGTATTCGTGACAGCTTTATCCATTTAATATTAAGTTTTTAAGCTTAAACTTAGTAATCGTAATTTTATTCAAACACTCTCAGCTATATTAAATAGATGTAAAAACACGATGGAGAAACCCACAGTAGGGAATGTGAGTGAGTTCAAGACTGTACTGTTCTAGTGTTCTAGGTCGCTTTTTTAGAATGGGGTCAATGAACATTTGTGCCACACTTCAGGAATTTTTAGGCGATGAGTTGTCTAGTAAAAACAATGCTCCAATTGTTTAGTGTGCTTGGGTCTGCTTTTCAAGGGTAGGTAGCCTCTGCTACCTGTTAGGATGAATTCTGAGATAAAATGATTAAATTAACAATTATGCAAGATAGTTTACAGTTTTAACCTGTTTACCATTTTTTCTTTTGTTTTCTAGTCCAAAATACACTTTTGTATAATCTGCTTGAATTAGCCTCTTTAGTAAACATCCTGGTTTCTCAGCCCCTCTGGTTGAAAAGGTGCCAGTGTGGCATTCTCATGACCAAAAAATGTGAACTTCATGTGGATATTAAAACATTGTATTTCCAGAACTTTTCTGAGTTCTTCCGGGTTATTATGTAGTTAATGTTAAATTAGCTAGTAACATTGTGCATCTCCTATCATTTCTTTTTAGACATTAGTAGTTTTTTGAACCAGTACCATTTCTCCCCTGAGTGAGCTAAAAATGTATGTATGGCCTCTTACACAGTGAAAACACCTGCAGAATTTTAAGATGGAATTATTATCAGGCCATTGTCTCACATGGTAGTAGATTATTTCAGTGGATTGCAGGAGGGAGGGAAGAAACAGACCTCACCAAACCTCATCAAGACTGTTGTGTTTCCTAAAAATTATTTTCTTGATTAAATTTTCAGGTTCAAGTAAGACGTATAAGCTCAGAATGATGCTTGAGAAGGCATAAATTGTCGAAACCTTGATATCCCGAAATAGAGGTTTGGGGTTAAAGTTTGAAAAAAATATGAATATTTTAACATATTATTTTCTTTTAATGCAGTTTTTTTCTTTAGGCTAAATTGGATACCTCTTGAAGCCTGTAGTAGAAATGACAGTGATAGCTCAGTGGATTTGAGAGTAGTTAGCCAAAATATTCAGCAAGCTTTTTCTTAAAATTCTCTGCCATTTTGGAAGTCTTATCAATTAACTTCTCATTCTACAGCAATTTTTACTTTCTTATGTAGCTCTTTAAAGGTTGGACATCTTTGGGGGATGTTATTTTATCAGATATTTTAACTTTGAGAGATTCTGGAGAAGTTTTTTTTGCACTTAGATAACAATTTTCTTACTTTCTTGGTATTTTGAGTAACATATTAAAATTACTTTACTCCAAAAGCTAACCAAAGGAAATCAGAATTCCAGCTTTCACTTGATAGCCATTTTTTGTTATTGCATTAATATATTATCTATAGATTCTTAAAATTCAATTGATGTGAGATAGTAATATATCTTTCTTATTTCTATACTTAATGTTTGCCATAGAACAATCACTGACATGGCATAAAAATTTTGGCAGTTGTCTTCTAGGCAATTAGGTTGACATGATTTGAACTACTCTGTTCTTTTGGGTCTTCTAATTTATAACTTAAAAAAATTGATTGAAGCCAGTAAGAAGAATGAAAACCAAAACTTGTGAAGTGTTAACAGTTTGTTAAACTGAATCTGTTTCTCAAACTAGCATTATTTAGCAGCAAAAAACCCTCCTTACTTTTAATTATTGAGAAGCAGTTTTCCAAAACTAAAATTTTTGCTTGAAAGGTTGAATTTTGTCATTGGTAACACATACTGTCAGTTTTTCTTGAAGCGTCAGGCTCATTTTGCTCTTTTTGGGGGAAATGTAGGTCAAATACAGAAGTCTAAATGACCATAGTTTTTCAGTTGTACCTTTAAGTAAAAATGATGTTCCGTGAAAAAAATGTGGCTCGTTCAGCTCACAATGCAATGATCTATTGCACAATTTGATTTTCAAGACAACCACAGTACTTTGGTATGCTGCAGAAATGCCTTATGCATACTTCTCATTTCATCACAGATTTCTTTTTTTAAATTAATTTTTATTGGAGTATAGTTGATTTACAATGTTGTTTTATTTCTCAGTTATACATATACATTTATCCACTCTTTTTTAGATTCTTTTCCCATATAGGTCCTTACAGAGTATTGAGTAGAGTTCCCTGTGCTGTACAGTAGGCTCTTATTATCTGTTTTATATACAGTAGTGTGTATGTGTCCATCCCAGTCTCCCAGTTTATCCCTCCCCCTGCTTCCCGCTGGGTAACCATAAGTTTTGTTTTCTACCTCTGCATCACAGATTTCTTATTAATGAGACATACCCCAAACTAATTAGGTTCTTATAACTAGTTTACATTAGATATACGTAGAATCTTTTTGAAATAATTCATATTTTAGCCTGAATTACATCTTGGGGCAGAATTTTCTTATGAGTAAAATACATGTTATGTAGGAGAGCATTTTTTAATTGATCTTAGATAAATGTTTCAAATTTCTTCTGTTAAAAAATCCATATTGATCCTATCCACATCAACCTGTTTAGTAGACATCAATTGTATTTTCCTGTGTTTTTTGCCCAGAGACCTATTTTTGTCGTGTGTCTTCCCCCACGCAGTCAGTCCTATCATTTTAGTTACTCTTGTTAGTCTCCTTCCTCAGTGTTTTCCTCTCCCTCTCTTCCTTCTGAGAAGATAGTACCACACAGTTGTAGATAGCAGAATATGTTTAGTTTCCAATGTTTTCTCATGTGGCTCAACAACTTTTTGACTCTTTGGAATTTAATCTGCAATGAATTCCAGCAAACTCAAAGCTCATTATTTTAAGAATAATTTGAAACACTTTCCTTGAAATTTCTAATTCATGAAAGAAACACAGGAACTTTCTTTATATTAGGAACTTTAGTACTAAGGGAAATTGGTCTGCAGACCACCCTCCACCCTGGAAATCCATGGACACATTGCTCTAGCCCACCCAGTAGAGGCTGGTGCCCTGAATTTTTTCTCATTCTCTTTCTACTTTTGTGCATGATTGCAAAAAGGTGAGTGCAGTCTTCCCCTAAGGTCTTGCCTTGGCTGAATTGAAAATGGAGTTCCATTTAGTGTGAAACTGTTTTCAATATAACAACATAGTCATTTACCTGCTATTGTATCAAAGGAGTAGGTGAACTGACGTATAGATTCATTCAGCAAACATGAATAGAGCACCTCAGATAGGCTAGACATTGTTTGAGGAAAAAAGATGACCAAGACAGAGTTCCTTCCCTCATACAATGGGATGAGCACCGTGAAAGGGCTGCATCAGGTCCTCAGAAAGCATGCCGTGGGGAGCGAGGTCTGGTTAAGGACTTCCAGAGGAGGTGATGGATAGGATTTATCTGGACTGAGCCAGGGGACTCTAGTCAGAGGGAACAGCATGAGCAAAGGTAGGTACCAGAAAATAGGAGTATTTCCATCTGGCTACCATCTAGGACGTGGGTTGGTAGATGGGCCAGATTGGGAAGAGTCTCGAGTCTCCCCTGCCCGGCCTCGTGTTCTGGCACTTGGGGGTCCTTGAACTTCCTGGCCGAGAGAAACTGGCCTTGGTTCACACAGCTTTATTAAAGCTGTCTGTGGTTAAGAAAGAAATTGATGAGCCTTTAATCAGCGGGGCAGTATTGTGGGGGAGATTGCACAGCTCCCCTGGGAGTGGGAGATTTCACTGTACATTTGACTCACCGACCATCCTGACCTTTGCTAGACTTGCTTTCAGGCTGTTTTCTTCTTTGCGTAGAGGTGGAGTCTGGTTGGGCCACTTTGGTGTGAATTCCTGTGGGCCCGTTGAGGAATCACCTGACCCTGTGCTTTGCTTTTTTGGGTCTCAAGGAGGTTGGTGCCCTGCTGGGTCAGGTGGAGCTGGGGATGGGTGGGCAGGGCGTGGGGGTGTGTTGTGGGAGCGGGTGGCTTAGTAGGTCCTTGCTCAAAGTCCCCCCAACGTTCTGGCTGTGTTTCTCTCAGTTTGCTCAGAGAGTAGCTTGTTAGTTGCCTGCAGCTTTCTTATGGCAGCCCTTTAGCCTCCTGGCTGGGTGAGTCTGGTTGTGCTCTTCTGAGCTGTTACAGTTTGCTTTGTGTTTCAAAGGTCCTTCTGGTTTCTTTCCTCACCAAGTTCTCTGGTCACCGTGGCTCTTTTGGGGGGTTCTTTTGGTTTGGGCCACTGTGTCGGGTATTTCTTTTTTCTGGGCCTCTCTTACTGGTCAGGCTTCCCATGCTAATATTTTTGTCTTGTGAGTAGCAGGAAACATCAGAAGTTCTGAAAAGGGGGATGCTGGAATCCTTTGTTTTAGAGCAGTTCTTCTGCATGGAGTGTGGGTTACAGTGGGCAGAGCCAGTGGCTGGGAGACCAGGTGGGAAGTTTTTACAGTAGCTCAGGTGATAGAAGATTCGAACCTGATCAAGGTTGTAGTTGGATCAGGGCAGAGTGGAGAGGATGGAGCTCTGTGACAGCCACTACAGGAGCTGTTTTTGTGGTGTCGTAGGGTACCAGCCAGATTGCCTAGCCTTGGATTGGATTGCCTTGGGTTGGATTGTAAATCAGAGGTCAGATGAAAGTGGATCAAAGGAGCCTTATAAGATGGGAAGACCTGAGCTTATGTGGACGCTTAGGGAGTGAGGACACGGTTTGAAGATTTGAGGAAGGGAACAAATTACAATGTATGATCTAGGAAGACTTAATTCATTTACTTATTCATACATGTTTGTCTGTGGTTCTGCACTGAGCAGGATCCACATGGTCCCTGCCTTCATAGAGCTCATAGCCAGTGGGAAATTTGCACAGTGGCAGAGCAGCTATTCTGGAAAAGAGTGTGGAGTGCAGTTTGCTATGGGGCACCGGATGGGTGGATGGGGGCACTAGACTAGGCGTCAGGGAGAAGAGGGAGGTTAAGCTGAGGCCAGAAGCTTAAGTTAGGTGGTTAAAGGGTGGGCCTGGGGAAAAGTACTTCAGGTAGGAATGGGATATTTGAAGGCTAAGAGATGAGAGAGAAATGGAAAGTTTAAAAAAAAAGAAAAAGGGTAGGGGGCTAAAGCATAGAAATCAGAGAGGAGTGCGGGCCGAAGCCAGAGAGAGAAATACAGGTCCAGCCATAGAGAACCTTGTAAGCTGGGTTTGAGAACTTGGACTTCAGCCTGAGGACAGTGTCAGACCACTGAGCTTAAATTTTAAGTAGGAGAGTGACATGATAAGGTTTGCATTTTAGAAGTACTTAGGCTGTACTGGTGTGGATGGATTAAAGTCAGCAATTCTGGAATCAGGGAGACCAGGTAGAGGGAGTGGGATCAAGTATATGGGTAGATTAATTTTGGAGATGGGAGAGGAGATAAAGACATTCATGATAGCAAAAATTAGATGCATATGGAGAGGGAGGTTGAGGACATGCATATCTAATAAGGTGGGTGACTGAGCTCTTAGAGTGAGCGGCTCTGTTTACGTGAACAAATGTTAGTATAAACTGTTTCCTAGACTAGGTTAAGAGATTTGGTTTCTACCTTGGCACATACTAGAGGCTTAGTGAAGAGTTGTTGAGTGACTGTCTCCAATTAAATCACTGCTTTTGGTATGGCAGCTCCAGTTCGTTCTCTTCCCTGCCCACTCATCAATACCATTCTAGTGTTGGATGTTAGACACCTTGGAAGAATATGGAGGGGCTGGCAGGGGATGAGGAACAGTGGAGAAAATGCCAGGATTGGTCAGTGTATTAGTTATCTATTACTTTGTAACAAATTACCTCCAAATTTAGGGTCTTAAACCAACAAACATGTATTATCTCATAGTTTCTGTGGCCAGGAATCTGGACACGGTTTGACTGGATGCCTCTGGTTCAAGGTCTCTTATTCGGCTACAGAGTGTAGCTCAGGGCTGTGGTTGGAGGCTCCACTGGGGGAGGATCCGCTTCCAAGTTCACCCACGTGCATCTGGGCAGGATTCTGTTCCCTGAGGGTTGTTGGACTGAGGACTTTGCTTCTTCGCAGGTTATTGGCTGGAGGCCTCACTCAGTTCCTTGCCCTGGCACCTCTCCATTGGGCAGCTCCCAACCCCATTGCTTTCGCCATATTTTCTTTGTCAGAAAAGAGTCTCTAGGTCCAGTGCACACTCAAGGGGCAGGGGAGCCTTCTCAGAGACTGCTTACTGCCGTCAGGTTGCCATTCTTTTTTTTTTTTGTGGTACGCGGGCCTCTCACTGTTGTGGCCTCTCCCATTGTGGAGCACAGGCTCCGGACGCGCAGGCTCAGCGGCCATGGCTCACGGGCCCAGCCGCTCCGCGGCATGTGGGATCTTCCCAGACTGAGGCACGAACCCGTGTCCCCTGCATCGGCAGGCGGACTCTCAACCACTGCGCCACCAGGGAAGCCTGCCATTCTTTTATTTTTATTATTTTATTCTCTGGTTGCCATTCTTGAGCGTATATGTTAACTCAGCTATATTGTTTCAGCATGAGTGAATCTAAATCTATGACCTTGTGGGAAATTAGGTATTTTTGAAGGGGATATTGATTCATTGAAATCTGACAATGCTAAATACCATTCTCCATGTTACTATTTTATAAGTAAATTTGATGTCTATTAAATAACATGGCAGAATGAGGTAGTGACGCATTTATTCTGCAGCAGTGTTTATCATTATTACTTTTAAACGTTTATTAAAGGTAAAAATAGCCCTGTCTGTGGATACCTTAAAGAGAGAACCGCCTAATCTAGGTTTGTCATCTCTGTATTGGTAGGTATTCCAAATACTATTTGGAATTTTGTTTTGGCAACAGAATGCATTTTCCTCTCGGGGCAGTGTTACATGTACAGAGGGTGAGTAATTTCCTTACCCATCTTGTGACCAGCCTGTTTATCACAGGATGTACTGCGAAGCTCCTCAGGACACATACGCTTGTGCGCATGGCATTAGGCTCTGGTGGTTGCAGCTGTGGCTAAGCCTCTCCCCACTGGAGCCCCTCTGTCTGAGGGCCCCGGGCCATGGGAACTTTGGACACAGAGGCCTTGGCTCTGGAGCCAGAGCTGTGTGCAGAGAAGCCCCAGGGGCAAGATCCCAGAGGTCTGCTATTGGAGCTCCGCACCCCCTGCCCCGTGCTAGGAGAATGGCCTTGTTGTAAAGGAAGAGAAGGAAAGGCCCCTAAAGATCACCACTTGCCCAGAGTCTCATGCATTGTTGTTGGAAGAACTGAAGTGGATGTTTTTTGGAAAAGCTGAACCATGCCCCTTGGGATTTCCGTGCCTGAGTTGCCCTGGAACATTGAAGATTTGGGGGACATATGACCTCTGTCTTCTTCAGCTTTAAGGAATACCCCACGGAGAAGAGAGGAAACACTTCTGGATAGTGTGAGAGCAGGGAGCATAATTACGGGGCAGGTTTTCCGCTCTTTGTAAAGAAGCCAAACCAGACCATTCTAACTGAGCTGTAAACAATGAAATAAGCGGCCTGCCAAGCGTTCCTTTCATTACCTGTTCTCCAGCCGAAAGTAGATGACCACAGGTTAAGGCTGGGGAAGGTGCTTTGCTTGGGGGCCTGGACAGGCTTCTCAGCCCCTTGCCCTCGTTTCCTCGGTGCTGTGTTCATCTCTGCAGCCCTCTCGCTCTTCCACCTGTGCCCACTTCTACCCACCTGCCTTTGTGACTCCTTTTCCCTTTCAAGCCTGCCCCTTATGTTTGTCTTACCCTCAGTGAAAATGTGGAGGTGGTGAGAAGGGGGTGCGTTGTGGAGAGATTTTTCTAGAACTTGGATTTCCTAGGTCCTATTTGGTAGTTCTGGCGAATGGAGGGCCCCTCCGGCTTTGTGTGTTTACAGTTTTCTCCTTCCGGTCCATTTTCCTGGCCACCTTAGACCATGCTAGCTCTTGCCACCACTGCTTGGACTGCACTTTTTTTTACCAGTTTAATCAGAGCAGCCTGCCCCCAGCTCTTTCTCCCTTGTCTTCTCTTTTTTCTCCTTTTCTGTCTGAATCTCTTTCTTTTTCTTTTTTTGATTCCCAGAGGCTCCAGTGATTGAATATTTATAAAGTCTTTTCTTTCCACCTCTGCCTTTTGTCAAGATAATAACAAAGAGAATAATACACGAGTAATATTGTGATTCGAGTTGAAGATTGGGTCCACCGAAGGTTAAAAGGTTTTCTGAGGATACCCACAATGCCATGGAAAATTGTTTACTCTAGTTATTACTAGGTATTTTTACTCATGTCTTGAGCCCACTGGAGAGTTTCAGGTAGCACCCCAATTTTATTTCTCTCTAGCATGCATATCCTATACTGGGCCGACTTAATTTGTTCTGTTTCATGGGCATACTTGTTTTCCATCATAGCAGAACTTGACAGAGTTCAGATTAAACCACAGCAAAAACCCTCCTCAGTTAAAATAGGAAAGATAGCTTAAAGGATGTTTGTCAGTTTTATTTTTGGCTATGTGGCATGGCAAAATGTTTAGGAAAACATAACTTAGTGATTTTAAATCTCAAATTTGTAATTAACTTTTTTTCTCCAGAGGTGTAATAAGTATGACTTCCTGTTCGTATCTTTGTTTTCATGATTAATTTACTCGAGTTAGTAGAAGCCTTTGGCTCTACAAGGTCTTTGTGTTGTATGTTCGTTAGGGATGAAACATAGATTCTTCATTGTCTGAATGAATTGTTCGTAAATTAGAAAGCTGTATTAAAGAGGATGTATTTGGTATAAGTTAAACTAATTATGAAAGGAAGCTTCTACTTTTTTGCGTGTTAACAAATGTTAATGATGTTTAGAGAATGGTTTTTCAATTTTCAAACATGAAGGTGCTTAAGCCTTACCTAAGGCAACCCAGGTCTTATCACCAGAGATTCTGATTGCGATCCTGGTTGATTTTTAATTAATACTTCAGGTAATTCTGGACCCTGGGAACTTACTTCTTTTCTTTCTTTTCTTTTCTTTCTTTTTTTTTTTTTTTTTTGCGGTACACGGGCCTCTCACTGCTGTGGCCTCTCCCGTTGCGGAGCACAGGCTCCGGACGCGCAGGCTCAGTGGCCATGGCTCACGGGCCCAGCCGCTCCGTGGCATGTGGGATCTTCCTGGACCGCGGCACGAACCTGCGTCCCCTGCATCGGCAGGCGGGCCCTCAACCACTGAGCCACCAGGGAAGCCCTCTTTCTTTATTTTTAAATATTTGGAGCTTGCTAGTGTTAA
Organism: Mesoplodon mirus; assembly: GCF_964341445.2. Lineage (NCBI taxonomy): Eukaryota > Metazoa > Chordata > Mammalia > Artiodactyla > Ziphiidae > Mesoplodon > Mesoplodon mirus. The sequence continues at coordinate 46,894,698 of NC_138989.1, read as the reverse complement.
TAATTCTTTACTGAAATCATGTTATATAAATTGCTTTCTTGGTAATTAAGTTAATCGCTCAGATATTATGACTTCTAATTATAGTGCAATTTCTAGTTTGGCTTGGAGGAAGAGAACTTGGACTTTATTTTCATTTGAATCAAGAGACCAATGGTAGGGACTTCCCTGGCAGTCCGTTGGGTAAGACTCTGCCCTCCCAACGCAGGGGGCCTGGGTTCAATCCCTGGTCGGGGAGCTAGATCCTGAATGCCACAACTAAGAAGTCTGCATGCAGTGCCTAAAAGATCCCGCGTGCTGCAGCTAAGACCCGGCGCAGGCAAGAAATAAAATAAGTAAATAAAAATAAATCTTTAAAAAGAGACCAATGGGAGAGAATGAGAAGATGCCTTGTTTTTTGATTTGAAAATATGCTCTAGCTTTGGAAATCTTTGAAATTCATTTCCCATGCTGTGTCTCCTTTCTCCTGCCTGTTATAGTTACTTTTATGATTAAGTAAGTTGAAATTATGAAAGGTATTTTAATTGTGAAAACACAGGGAAATTGGGGATGGTTGTAAAACATAGTTCAAATAGGTCTCCCTTTTATTTTTTCTCAAGATAGCATTCTTAAGTGGGTAGAGGTTCATTTCGCGTGCACTTTAAATGTATTCTGAAATCATTCATTTTCAGCAGATTTATAATGTTTCCTGGATGTGTTTATTTATGGTTTCATCTTTTAGTCTGTAATTTCATTAGGTAAATTTCCTTACTGATTAGATTAAAAATGTAACTGTCTGCATTTTTCCTTCCCTGATTCCCTCATTTCCTCCTGATTCTACTTTTCTCTAATGTGGTTTATAGCTCAGCTCTTCAGGCTCCTGTCATGCTTTAAAGAGGCTATGTGTTTAAGTGAATAACAGTGAATTAACAAATGACAGTGCTGAGAGCTATCATGTGTTAGATCATGTGTTCAGAGTCTAGTTTTTGAATTTTCAGCTGACTTTAAACTAGGCTGAACTGATGATCTGGTTGTTGTAGCAGTAATTCCGATGTTTTAGGCAGTTTATTCTTTTTCAGGATTTTGGTTTTTACAGAGGAACCCCCATGGCTTCTTAGTTTCTGGTACCGCTTGGCAGTTGGTAGTTATTCAACAAATATTTATTGAATAAACACGTCTCTATCCTGAACGTCTTTAATAAGACGTTGGAAAAGTCAAATTTTATTCAAAAATATTTAACTTTGATCAGTATTCAAACACAAGTAATACCCTCAAATAACTTAAAAAACTTAAAACTGTTGAACTGCAGAGTGGAAGTGGTAAAAGTACCTGTTGGAAAGAATTTTTTGTTAATTTTTGGTGTCTACATCAGCAAAGCTTGAGCTGTTGGCTAAGATCTGAAATAGATCCGTACTGTATGTGATCACTGTGTTCCTGATTGCTTGATAAAATGGGATTCTGACCACAGAATTCTTTCATTCTGTTTATTAGTCAGCCTGTTGACTTACTGGAAAGATAGGGAGGAGGATATTATAGGCTAGTAATTATTTGCTCTGCAGATTTTCTTGAGCCCATACTTGACTTTGAATTATTATCACCATGGTAAGATACTCTGTTTAAATAGTGCTTTGACATAAAGGGAATCATTTGTTTTACAGCCTGGCACACCCTAGAAGTCTGTTATTTTTTGTTTTTAACTCAAGCAATACTTCGGTCCTAGGCAAAGTATGAACTGTATTTCACATGTCGTGTGGCCTCATCCTGGGGTTTACAGCATTATTATTAGAGATAATATATTTAGCTTTTACAAACTTGCATGAGGAATGTCTGGAAACTTGTTGCACAAGGGGCTAGATGTGGAAAGAAGAAAACTTACAAGCATGTGAAATAGATTATTGTGAGTTCTTAGAAATTCAGAGACTGCCTGATTCAGATCTCTATGGTTACTGTCAAGGGATGTCTATATGCAGTGTTTTGCCTTTTTCCATATTGTTTATTTCCTTACATGTTCTGTAGATGATATGGGAAACCGTTTTCTCTCCTGTGACTTTGAAGCGCCCCTTCTGACTTCCTCCTCACGTTAGTTGAAATCTGTTTATCCCTCCTATTGTCACTTCCCTCATAACTTTTTACATTGAAGATTTTTCTTTTTCTTAGCCCCTCTCTCTCCTCTAGGAGGAGATTTCTGCCATTGCTTCTTCCAAATAGCTGCCCCTCAGGGTCATTCAGACCAGTGCTTGAATCTTGATTTTTAAAAATTCCAGCTGTGTAACTTCTGAGTTTGTTTTCTGATCTCATAATGGGGAAAGTTGTACCTGTATCCTGGGGCGGTGTATTCGTTTCCTAGGGCTGCCATACACATTACCACACTCTGAGTGGCTTAAAGCAGAAATTTATCACCTCACAGTTCAGTTGGCCAGAAATTTGAAATCAAGGAGTTGGCAGGGCTGTGCGCCCTCTGGAGGCTCTAGGGGAGAATCCTTCCTTGTCTCCAGCTTTGGGTGCCTGTTGGCATTCCTTGGCTTCCTAGGCTGGTGGCCAGATCACTCCAATCTCTGCCTCCATCCTCACATTGCTTTCTCGTGTGTGTGTGTGTGTGTGTGTGTGTGTGTGTGTGTGTGTGTGTGTGTGTGTGTGTGTGTGTGTGTGTGTAAAAACCTCCCTCTGCCTTTCTCTTGTATGTTCACTTGCCGTTGGATTTAGGGCCAACCCAGATAATCCAGGGTGATCTCCTCATCTCGAGATCCTTAACTTAATTACCTCTGCAAAGACTCCTTTTCCAAATAGGATAACATTGACAGGTTCTGGGAATTAGGATGTGCACACGTCTTTTGGGGGCCTCCATTCAACCTGCTACATAAGAATTAAGTGAAATGTAATTATATGTGTGTTTAAGTATATTTATATATGACATTTAGCTCACTGCCTGACAAATGTAGTTACTCAGTCAATGTTAACTCATTTCCCTTCCCTTTAGAAATCTGTGCTCTCCAACATTCTGCCCCCCTGGGATGCTTTCGGCAGTTATGCTCAATTCAGAGTGTTTCTGCTCCGCTTTGCCCCCGCTGGCGTCCTGTGGTGACCATCAGGAAGTCTGCTTCTCGTCTTCCATCTTTCCTTGCTTGGCCATGCCTGTGTGTCCCCATGTCTGTGGTGTGCTCTCTCTCCCGACCCCAGTCTTTCTAACCTTCCACATCTGGCACTGTCTCACCTTCATTAATGTTACTTCTCATCTTCACAATGAGCTGTAGTCCCCTCTTCTCCTTTCTGTTTTTTCACCCCATTCGTCCATTTGGACCTTTACAACTTATTTTCCATTGCTGCCAACACTATTCAAGTTGGATCGCTTATCCCTGTGTATCCTTTGCAGCTGTGCACCTCACAGCCTCTGCTTATACTGTCCTATTGATGGAAATGTGCTTCTCCCTCCTTCCTCTTACTTCTCTTAGTGCCTTCGCTTTAAATTTCATCTTTCCTCCTTCCACTCAGGCCACAGTCATGCTCAGGTCTCTCCTTTTACAAGAAAACTTCCCTTGACCTTGCTCTCACTTACCTGTTCTAAAACTGGACTGCTTCCACTTCATCCACTCAACTCCTTACTAGTTTCCTTTTGTGTCCATTATTTGGGTGAAACTGCTCTCTTGAAGGTTGACCATGATCTAATAGCTTTTGTCAAGGCTAACTGGGCTGGTGGTAAAGAGCTGGGTTGCTGGAGCTGACTGCAGGGGGTGAATTCTAGCTCCACTACTTGCCAATAACTGTGTGACCTTGAGCAAGTCCCTTAACTCCATGCTTCAATTTCCTTATCTGTAAAATGGGAATATTAGTACCTACCTTACAGGGTTGCTTGTAAGGGTTACATAGATTAGTTTATGTAAAGAACTTCTAAGGATGCCCAGTAGAGTATGCACTAGGTATTAGTTTTTTTTATTTTCTAAGCTATTGTGTTTTAGTCTTTCTTGTTAGCCTCTGTGGTGACATTTGACATGGTTGATCGTTCCCTTTTCTTTTGTCCAGTGACTTCTTCACCATGTTCAAGCTCAGATTAATTCATCTCGGGGTCTTTTATCTTTGTGTCTCCTATTTGTGGTCTGAACTTCACCTTCTTATCTCCTTTCTAGATAATTTTTCCTGTGGTAATTCACCACCATGGTTCCTACTTTTACTTTTGTGTGTCTCCCCAGATTGTATTTGTACCTTGTCTTTTTTAGCTCCAGCACTGCGTTTATAGCTGCGTGTGAGAATGCCTAACCAACACAGTCTCCCTCACAATCAGCTCTGTAGTTGACTTCTGGTTTTGTTAAAAGACCTGGATGTCGGGATCAGAGGGATGTTGTATTTGAGTCCTTCAGTACTCAGGAAGCCTTTCCAGATCACTGCAGACTGCACAGTCTCCTTGGCTTGAATACATAGCGTGCTTTCAATGAGCAAAGCTGCGTGTGGAAAGAGGTAGAGAGAGACAGCTTTATGGCAAATGTACTCCTTAGTTTTATTAAGTTGAGAATGAGGCATGTTCATAAATCTTTCCTCAAAACCCAGGGTAGGATGCCTATAAGCTGTTGTAAGCTGTTGATTTTTGAAGTTTTTTTTCTTTAAGTTGTAGTTTTTCCCCCCGGACAACAGACGAGGTAAAGAAGTTAAATTTATGTCTCACAATGCAGAGGCAAATAGCAAATGAACTAAATTAGAGAACATGGCATCATTTTAGTTAACCAGCAGTAGTTTTTAGTGTGTTTCTGAGTTGTCTTGAGACCAGAGGGCAAGGATGGGAAAGATTTCCCTATTTGTTTTTTGAAATGTAGTCTCTTGTAAGTTGGAATAGAAATTTTAGACAAGGATTTCCTGGCTTGCCAATAAGATATTATATTTCATAGTAATGATAATTAGCAGACAAGTATAGTTATTTGAGTGTGGGTTACTGTACTTTTATGATGTTTGGTAATCAGACAGTCTGGACCATTCAGTGCTGGTTTCTTGTGCCTTGAAACACTGACACATGGCCTTCGTCCTGTTAACAATGCCTCTGTTTAAACACAGCTTCATTCCTTAATGGGTTTTGATCTTTAGGGATTAAACCCCTGAGGACTCTTAACCTAAGGAATGTAACTCAATTAGCTGTGAATGATTTAAAATAAACTAAAGATTTCTATTTGGAGAGCTTGGTGTCTCACTTTCCTTTATTTTTTCTCCATCCATCTAATGAATAGTAAATGCAGTCTTTTGGTAAATGATTCACCTTTGTCACAGGTGCCAAGAGTAATAATTTTCTTAACAGTTTTGTTACCTGATATTCTGAAAGTTTTTAGGAGAATTTGACTTTGATTATCCTTTTCTATACTGGATATTTTCCTTGTTTCTTAAATTTGACTTGGTTTCAAGATTCAAACCATTTTCTTTATAAGAGTAGGTGTGTTAATTAAAAGTAAAAGCTGTATAGTTTTTTAAAGTTCTGTTTCCAGGACAGACAGTGAGGCACATGTGTTCTCACCTAGTATATCCTTGCTTAGGCCAGTACTGTTTCTTCCAAGTCTGGGAATCAGTACTGGTCTTGGCTTAACAACCCTTGGCTCAGTCCTACTTCTCCATGACAGGTCTTTTTTTTTTTTTTTTTTTTCAGTTTGGTGCATAACACATATTTAGGATATTTACACCACTGATAACAGATTTCATGTATAACTTTAGGATTAAATGATCTGAGAGATTGTAAATCAATTGGCATTCATAATCTATTTCATTTTTTTTTCCTGCATCGTTTCAGTTGAACTTGAGATCTTGGTTGAGGTAGAGTTGCTAATGTTACTTTGGCTTTTCTTGAACATTTTCCCACATTTTTGGTTGGCTGTTCTCTTTGTTTTCATTCTTCACTGTCTCGTTTGTCTTTTAAAGTCCATGAGAAAGCAAAAATTAATAAAAACTTGTGGGGCTTGTAACCCTGGTATAATAAATTCAAGCCTAAACAAGTTAAATCTAATTATAGGACTGCATTCTAGAGAGGATGTGGACAGTCTCCTAAAAATGATTGAGGTAAAGCTTATATGAAACCTGGATTTCTGTTTCTCTCTCTTTTATGGGTGAGAGAAAGAGTGTTAATATGCCCTGCTTCTCTACTCTCATTATCTATTTTCTGTTCATTTGTACTTTGAGCAAGTTCAAATTTCAAAAAAATGGGAAAGGAGGTAGCAAACGTTTTGCTCATTTCTCTGTACCATGTCGAAGAAGCAGAACTGGGCCCAGAAAATGAGTCGGCATTTTTGATTTTTTCATTCGGCATTCATTTTTTGAGAGTGTCATTACTGTGTTGGGAGACAGCTTATCTTAAAATTGAAAGAGCCATTAACCGAGCCTTGCAGTTTCTTGGTTTTGCCATGAAAATGAGCTTCCTCCTCTTGTCTGAATGGAGTTTATGATTTTTAGCTTCATGCTTGGAGAAGTTAGAGTAGAAGGGGCTTTAGAGAAACCTAGTGCAGTACTGCCAGTTTTGGGTGAGGAAACTGAGATCCAGTGAGCTGCCCATGGTAGCAGAATCAGGACCAAAAAAGAAAAGGTCTTTTGACTTGACTTCGGTGCCTGTCTGAGGAGGCTTGCCATCTCAAAAGTCAGGGATTTTTGTGATCTTTGTCAAATTACCAGTTTCTCCCAAAGGAGGAGATTAGAAATTATTTTTGAAGCACTTACTCTGGAGAATTAGATTAACAGCTTGAAAATGCCACATTGATTTTGATTTTATCTGCTTTTATAGTCCTGGTAGGTAGATTTGTGATTGAAAGGGAGTGTAAAAGTTCAAGTATTTAAGAGAAATTACAAAAAGTGATACTGATTCTAGATCATTCTACACTATGCCCCACCAATGCCTTGAGAATTTGCAAGATCCATACCCATACTAGATATGTTGATTTATGATATATTTATGATTCAAGAAGGAATCCTCACCTTTGTGGAGTCTTTGGTTTGAGGGAATTAATATAGAATTAGAGAAAGTGAATTTTAGGAGTATATGGTTGAATACTTATAAAAAATGCCTCTTTGAAATTTCTAAGTATATTTTATAGTAGAAAATCATCTATGGATAAAGGAATTATGATATATCAGTTTGTTCATTTAGTCTCATTCTATTTGATGGATGGATGTTACTACTTTAATTTTTTCATTTTATTGTTTTTTAAAAAGAGTTTGTTTTTGTAAGTTTTTGATAACGGGAAATAGTCATTTTATATTTCTGTTTTCCCTTTGGCTGTACTAATTGAGTCAGTTTGGGTCTATTGGGCAGTTCCTCAATTCTGATTATTATTTTTAAAAATTTTAAAAAAGCTTATTGAGTCATGACATTCTCTCTTTTTTTTTCTTTTATAGCCAACACATATCTCTTTATGGTACAAGCTCGAGGAATAATGTTGAGAGAGAATGTAAAAACAATAGGACATATGATCAGGCTGTACACAAATAAAAACACTACACTCAATGGTACAGGTAAGACTGCTTCCTGTTTAATTTTGCTTTGCTTCCACTTCTTACCCTTAGAGTCATAAATCAGTAAACCAAATCTCTTCAGCTCTGGTTCTGCCTCCAAGTAACTTCCTGTTAAAGATGAAGGTCTCCTACTAAGTGCACTGGGAGGGTCTTTCACTGCTTGAGTTGGGACTGTCATGTATTCTAGGGTATATAAGGGTATGATCACCAAGGTGATGAGGGTTTTGTATAAAGATACTTAAGTTAATTCTTGCAAACATAACTTAAACAAAATATGAAAAACAGCTTGTACTTTTACAATTTGCCTACTGTGTTGAAAAGAAATTAACCACAAAGAGAGTAATTTATTCATCTTAGCCATACTGCCATCTTCTTTATGCCCATTCTACTTCCTAAGATGGTTTCCCAGCTATGTCTAGAAAATACTTGTTTTTAGTTATAGAAGAGTCTTAATAATTGTATGGCCTTTGTAGGGGCTAATGGGAGAAATCATATAAAATTGGAAATCAGTAGCTGCTCTTGTCTTTTTAAAATATAATCTGGAAGAAGAATCTCCATCAGAATCACATGAGGTTAAAACCTATGTAATAGGCCAAACTAGCGATTTAATGATGTAAATAGATTCAGCTGCTGTGGGAGGATGCTTGTGCTCCTCTCTGGCAGTGTTTCCACATTGTCTTCCTAAAGTAGAATTGGGTGTTATTTTAAAGGGTTCAGTGGCTGATTATCAGTTGTTGCGTCCACTGTATTCTCATTTTAAACAGTTAAAGTGAAAGACTTATGTCAACAGTTCTTCATTGTGCCACTGTAAATCGCACACACATATCCCCACACCCTAATAGGAAGTCCCTATCTCCCAACCATAGGTATATTTTCTTAAAATGGGTGTTAAGATGGGTAATACTTTTAGACACTTCTAAAAATTCAAGACTGTGACATATTGATTCTTAATTTAATGTCACACATGCTTCTGCAAAATCTGTCCTAGTCATTTGCCTAATTTGTATTATGATGCCGCCAATCAAACACTCTTAATTTTCTTCTTCCTTTTAAGTTTAAAGAAATTTCCTTTAGAAAGACTGTCTCATCTGAGCTGATATTTTAATAATATGGTAGAAGTCTCATGAACTGGTCTTCTGCATTAATTGGTCTTCTGAACAGTAGGTCAATTTTAGGAGAAGTTTAAACATTTTAAAAGCTTCGCTAAGACTTGTCCTGGTTGAATAAGTTGATGTGAAGGTATTCACTAAAAGTTCAGTCAGCTGAAGTATTAAGCATCTTTAAGTTACTGTATTTGTATAAGTGAGTGCTAATAAAATCTGTGCCTAATCAGGTTCTTTTCCTGGAGTATGAATAAGTTATATGCATGAGTTGCGTTTTTGATTAGGAGAACTGGTTACTTGGGCAAGACAACCCCGCCCTCAACCCCACTGCAGCATCCCACAGCTGAAAAAAAGGAAATCCTCTCTTCCCCTCACCAAGTCATAGTTTCAGTGAAGAAACATCCTTTGATGGAAGTTTGCTTTTTATGAACCTTTGGAAATTTTTCACATGGTGGTTCCTTTACTGATGGTGCAACTCTTCTCAGGAGACCGTCAGTTATTGCATCAGTTAGGAATTAGGTTTGGTTGTAAGAGAATCCTGCCTGCAGTGGTTTAAACCCATGAGGCTTCTTGTACAAAGGAAGTCTGGATGGAGGACTGTTTCTGTTGTGGAGAAAGTCTTCACACACTTTCCCACTTCTGCTCTGTCATATAGCTTCCCAGGCTAAGATGGCTGTGGGTCTCCAGTCTCTATGTTTGCCCTTGGGTCATTAGAAGGAGCGATGGAAGGGAGGGAAGAAGAAGAAATAGAGTGCCCCCTTTGTAAGGACCCTTCCCGGAAGTCCCACGTAGTAGTTCCGCTTACGTCTCACTAGCCAGAACTTAGTTGTAAGGGCACCTGGGGATGATAGTCTTTGAGCTGGGCTCCCTGCTGCCCTGAATGAAATTGGGGTTCTGTTACCAAGGAAGAAAGGGAAAATGGAGTTTGAATAGGCAACTGTGAGGTTCTGCCGTGTTCATTTATCTTGAGTAGTTAGTGTAGGTATACTTAGCTAGATATTAGAGATACAAGATGAAGAAAAACATCTTCCTGAAACTGTGCCTTTAAACAGCGTAGTCTTTCTTCCACGTTGTCACATTACCTTTTTTAGGGAAAATAATCTTGGAACTTTAGAACTAGAAGGACCATTAGAGATCACCTACTTCAACCCCATTATTATACAGCTGGGAAAACTGAGGGCCCAGACGAAGTGACTGACCCACGGCTGCACAGCGTACTAGTCAACCAGGACTAGAGCTTGTCTTTCAGACTTCTGATGTTCTCTGGTTTAGGGGTCAGAAGACTCTGGATCTAGTACTTGTTCTTATACCAACTAGCTATTGTATATTTAAAAGATTCAGCAAGCTCTTTATGCCCAGCTTTTTCATCTACCCTGTTTCATAGAATTATTAGAATAAAATGAAGATCTGGCATTTAGCATTCATTGTAAAAGGCAAATAGTACTATTCAAAAATAAACGATCGGGCTCCCCTGGTGGCGCAGTGGTTGAGAGTCCGCCTGCTGATGCAGGCGACACGGGTTCGTGCCCCGGTCCGGGAAGATCCCACATGCCGTGGAGCAGCTGGGCCCATGAGCCATGGCCGCTGAGTCTGCACGTCCGGAGCCTGTGTTCCGCAACGGGAGAGGCCACAGCAGTGAGAGGCCCGCGTACCGCAAAAAAACAAAACAAAACAAAACAAATAAATAAATAAAGGATTCCTACCAAAAGAAAAAAAAATCCACCCTTTACATGAAGATCTCTAGGTTTCTGAGAGAGATGGAAATGTAAATAGCTACTTATAATGCAGTGATTTATTTCTGCACAGACTTGTACAGATGAAATCTGCCGAAAAGGAGATAATGGACACTAAGGTTTACAAAGAGCTAATTGAGCTCCACGGGAGAGTTGATGAACATGTATTGACTCATTTAAAATTTATCACTTGGACTTCCCTGGTGGTCCAGTGGTTGAGACTCTGTACTTCCAGTGCAGGGGGCATGGGTTCGATCCCTTGTCGGGGAACTAGGATCCCAGATGCCACTTGGCATGGCCAAATAAAAAGAAAACTATCACTTAGATTAGATCTTTAAAATTCTCATCACAAGAAAAAAAACTGTAGCCATGTGAAGTGATGGGTGTTAATTAGCCTTGTGGTAATCATTTCACAATATATACATGTATCAAATCATTATGTTGTACACCTTAAACTAATACAGTGTTATATGCCAATGAAAATAGTTTGCAAAAAACATAATATTTAACACTTACTGGCAAATTGTGATATTTCTAAGTACATTTGATTCCAAAAAGGAGTTTTTAACCCTGTGCCTGAATGTTCTGAAGCACCAAGTGTAAAGAGATGTATGTAAAATTTTTGTAAAGAAACCATGTTCTTTTATAATCAAATGGTGCCTTGCCTTGTAGCCCATGGAGTCAGTTAAATTAAGAAAACAAAATGTATTCAGTGAGCAGTTATCAAAACAGATGACAAGGGTCACGCAGTGTTAGAGCTGGTAGGTTTGTTAGAAATAACCCAGCACACTTCCTCATTTGGTGGATGCATGGTCGGAGGCCCTCAGACATCGCCAGACTGACACGACAGGCTAGCAGTAAATAGACTGGAATGCTCATTGAGTTCTGTTACCTGCTTTGAGCTGCCTTTGCAGGGAAACCAAAGCCCTGGAGAGGTCTCCTTTGGTCCTGTTCTCCTAAGGTCCAGTGAGAGCTGAAGAGGGGACTTGTCCAGCAGTTTTCATTCTGTGTTTCCTTTTCATTTGGTGTGGCTCTGGAAGGAAGAAGGCAGGGGCCAGGTCTCACTGTGTTTTCATTCATTCATTAGATGAAATAATGTCTACATTTTACAGCAGTTGTGGTGGATCAGCCTTCAGTGCATCTGTCATGCATCACCTTTTAAAACTCCTGATTTTGAAAGCAGTGGGTTATACTCCACGGGCCTCACCACTTTTGTAGGAATAACGATTTTGTGGGTTTATTACATCAGAGTCTCCAAAAGTTTAAATCATTGTTGGCTATGTTATCAGTTGTGAAGTGTTTATTTGCAGTAAGTTTCTACTATGTTGTAGGTCCTTTATTAGATGCTAGAAATCAAAGGTAATTTGATTTCAATTAAAAGAGGTTTATAGACTAATGGCAAGGGGGTGGATAGCCTTATATACATAATACTTTGGGATGACGTAACTACCACTGGACACAGTACTTAAGGGATACAGATGTTTTTATTAGTCTGACAATAAGTTGAGATCCTTATGATCATTTGTAATGATGTAGCCAAGAATAACATGTTTAGCTCCAAAACTTCGTATTTAAAGGACATGAATATACTGATACTGCATGTCTTTAAGTTTGTTTGTTTGTTTTTAACATTAGTTCTTTGAAAACTGATGAAAGTGATCCATGGGTTCTTTTGTAAAAAAAAAATTCAGTCATTTTAGCATGAGGATAAAAAATGAAACAGTCCTCCAGCCCTCCTGTTGCCATGAGACTCCCCAAAGGGAGGCTGCTGTTAACAGTTTGTGTTGCAGAGGTGTCTGGAGAGCTTAAAATCTCTGTGAGTTAGGTGTGGATTTATAGAGTCATAGTGTGTGGCTAAGAGAAGGGGCCCAAGCTTTAATGACAAGAATTAATAAATTATTTACAGTAAGAAAATACCCTTATTTAAATTTAACTACGTGACATTAAGAAATTAGGAATGCGTGAGTGTTAATATTTATCTTCTTCAGGATTATATGAAAATGAGCACACACACTGCCTTTGGAACACATAAAGGCAGTGCACTCCCAGGGACAAGCTTATCTATCTTCTGTTTTCAGCTACTACAAATGCATTGTGTAGAGTAGATGCTTGGCTAGCATAGTGGGAGTCCCCATAAAAGCAGAACTTTTTTTTTTTTACTATAACTTGAAATTTGATATATATCTAGATACATATTTTTAAAGGGATTTTAAGAAAAGAACCAGAACTTCATTGGACTTCCTTACACTTATTTTATGTTTAGTATCTTTAAATCTTTCAGATATCTATGGGTGAGATACAGAGTATGGGCTCCTAGAGGGGTTTCCATGGTGTTAGTCCGTCCCTATGTGTCTTGGCGTACAAAACAGCTAATGTCCACTGAATCCCTCCCCCTCCTTTGTCTTAGAGGATTTTCCTTATCAAATGCTTTCCAGGGCTCCTCTGGAGAAAGGCATTGGGAAGGATTCTGTTACTGGGGCTTTCTCACTTCCTGGTGGAATAGGCCTTAGCCATTGTACCATCATTGGTCCCTATTTATCATGTTGGGGTTTTCTGGTAAAACACTTACCTTAAAGCCTTACTGATGCCTTTCCAAATTTGTAAGGTGTTTTCACTTATTCATAAGGGGTTCTGCTCTGCAAGGCCCCTTCCAGAAGGTGGGCCTGAAGGTGGGGTGTGTCTCTTTGCTCCAAAGTGCCATCCTGGCTCCCAGGCTGCATCCCCATCTACTATACGTATATGTATATATATATATATATATATATATATATATATGTATTTATTTATTTTTTTTAAAGAATTTCTTCAGTTTACTTTATTATTTATTTATTTATTTGTCACACCATGTGGCTTGCAGGATCTTAGTTCCCTGACCAGGGACTGAACCCAGGCCCTTGGCAGTGAAAGTGTGGAGACCTAACCACTGGACTGCTAGGGAATTCCTGTCATCTACTGTATTTTGATGATGAGTGAATATTTATGTTAGGCCAAGCCATGGACGGGAGGTGTTTAGTTTTCTTTGACTCTTCTCACATGCTTCATATTCAATTCCCAGGATTCTACCATGACAGGGTTTAGCTTTTACAGTTCAGTAAGGCTGTGATTTTGACCTTCAGCCTTTTGCTTGCTGGCCTCTGGCTGACAGGCCTCTCTTTTAAGTAATATGCCTGTTCTCCCCTTTTCTAACTCTGCATGCAGGCCAGTTCTGATAGGAATACCTCTCTTATCAGAGCAGATTACTGAAGACTGAAAGTCTTCACATTTTCCTAAAGTGTCTACTAGAACTTCATTTCCTGTGGGTACAGGGTTTGTGATCCAGAAGACAGATGGTAGTTTAATCAGCGGTTTCCATTTCTCATCTCTTACTCACCACATGTTGGTCTCATTCTCTCAGACCAACTTCCTCTTACATAGCAGGAAGCTGGCAGGTCATGGTTCCCAGATTTGCATCTCAGAACTTTGTTCCAGAAGGGGACTGAAATGTGAGCTCCTTGGTTCCAAGTTTAAAATTCCCAAGGCTCTGACTGTTCCAGGTTGAGTCAGGGGCTCATTTCTAAAGCAGTCACTCATAGCTGAAGTTCCTGAATATGCATATGGGCTGGGGATTGTTCTGAGCACTTGTACACTTATCTTTCTGAAATCTGAAAATGACAGCATGAGGTAGGCGCAGATGAGAAACTTTGTTCTCTTGCTTTGTACCACAAAGCTAGTGCGTGTTGGGGCAGGATTTGAACTCAGCACTTGACGTTGGTGCTCTAAACCGTACCCTCGGTGTTCCATAATTTGCTGACTCTAAAGATAATGGACCTAATGTAATAACAGCTCCAGGGCTCTCTAGAAACTGCAGCCCACGGGTTGGGAATGACTAATTTAAGGACTTTAAATGGGCTGTATTACAAAAGTCAGTTGAGTGGGTAAATCGCAGTTTCTCAAGTGTGAGGTGGTGAGAAAACATTACTCCCACCCCCTGCTCTGTGGATGTGGAAGCAGTGTGCTGTGGCTGTGTGGCTGTCCAGAACACCCTGGGCTGTTTGATACTGGAGAGGATCCCCTGGGGTACTTTCACTCCCTCTTTTTTTTTTTTTTTTAACATCTTTATTGGAGTATAATGGCTTTACGATGGTGTATTAGTTTCTGCTGTATCACAAAATGAATCAGCTACACGTATACATATATCCCCATATTCCCTCCCACCCTCCCCATCCCACCCCTCTAGGTGGTCACAAAGCACCGAGCTGATCTCCCTGTGCTATGCGGCTGCTTCCCACTAGCTCTCTATTTTACGTTTGGTAGTGTATATATGTCCATGCCACTCTCTCACTTTGTCACTCCCTCTTTTGAAGTGGCTCAGCTGGGGGAAGGGTGGGAGCACCTGTTCTCTTACAGTCGCAAATGGGCCTGCTCTGTGTGTACGCATGGATCAGGCCTTGCTGCTCCCCAAACCTGTCCCAGGTTCCCCCAGGGAAATCATGCTGAGAGGTCCCGTCTGGCAGCGGTGAAGGGTGAATGGGAGAGTAGTTACGGCAGCTGTATTTTGCTTTTCTCTAGTTCTTTATAGATAATTGCTTTTAAGTACTGCTGCAGATTGCAGATTGTAGTCTTTACACAGTGACGGTGACACATTTCATACTAGGAGCAAAGCAAAAGACAATTTTTTGGTTGTAACTTTTCTCTCTCTCTCTAAGATTATCCTGAAGGCAATAATTCAAGTGATTATCTTGTTCAAGCAACAACGTATCTTCCGGGAAACTTCACATATTCGCCATACCTCCCCTGCCCAGAAAAGCTGCCTTACATGCGTAAGTTTCATCTACTTTTGACTTAACTATTTGCTTGTATTATAATAAAATAAAATCGCATGGTTTGAGCACACCACCCTCAGGCCATTATTGGGGGTGCTCATATTCATATCACGTAGCATGTTATTTGACTTTTTTTTTGAGGGGGGTGCAAAGCAATTTTTTGGGAGGGGTGGAGGATTGAAAAGCTAAAGAAAAAGCTTATGCCTTACCCAGAAGTAACCTCACCTCTATTGTGAGTTTGATGTGTATTCTTAAAATTATCCTTAAAATGATTTTAACATTATCTTTTACATAGATAGGAAATTAGAACGTTTCAAAGGTTTTAAGAAATTATATAAATGATTTTAAAATTACATTTCATTCTGTAACTTGCTTTCTTAATTATTTTTTGAGAACTGTCCATGCTGATACATAGAGATCAGTTTATTTCCCTTAACTGTTCTATAGTGTATCTTTGAATAATTGAATAAATGTGCCACATTTCATTTACCTTTTTCTCTGCTGATGGAAATTTAGGTTGTTTCCACTATTTTGCTACCACAAAGTAGTGATGTAAGGAACAACATCATACAGATTTCCCTGTGTGTGTATGCTTGAGGGTTCATGCCTAAAAATGGAATTGCTAGGTAGGCTGGTGTGGTTGCACTCCACAGCAGCGGTACCAGTTTATATCCCCAGGGGCAAAGCATGAATGCACCACTTTGATACTGATGGACTTTAAAAATTTTGCTATTCTTATAGATAAAACACTTTTTGCTATTGCTATGACGAATCAAAAAAGGTATCTTGTTTCAGTTCTTACTTTCTTCATTACTGGTAGGTTTGAGTGACTTTTCCTGTGTTTGTGAGTAGTTTTGAGTTTTCTCTCCTGTGACTCAGTTACCGTTTTATCGGTTCCTTATTGGTTAATTAGATTTTTGTATTGATCAGTGGGAGTTCTTTATATATATTCCAGCAGTGACCTATTGTTTGCTATATGTGTTGCAACTGGCTTGTCTTTTCATTTTGTTTATGGAGTCTTTTATTTTATAGACGTTTAAAATTATGTTTCTAAGTGTATCAATCACATTATTTAAGGTTTTTGCTTGTTTTGGTCTTAAGAAAGCTTTCCTTATTACCCCAAAGCCATACGAATACTCTTTTATTTCCTTCCAATAATTTTACAATTTTGTTTTGAATTTTTGTGTATAATATGAAGTAGGGATCAAGATACTGTATTTTAAACATTTTTTTTCAAAATTATGAAGATAATACATTATCGTTTAAAAAAAACCTCTGTAATAACTCAGAAGCCACACGGCTGTTTTTTTGCAGTTTTTTATTGTTTGTGTCTCCCTCTGATTTTAAGCATACTTTTTACATATAAGTTAGTACCTTGATTTTTATGTAATTAAAATTCAAATAAACTTTTTTTTTTTTTAATATATATATATATTTTTGCGGTACGCGGGCCTCTCACTGTTGTGGCTTCTCCCGTTGCGGAGCACAGGTTCCGGACGCGCAGGCCCAGCGGCCATGGCTCACAGCCCCAGCCGCTCCGCGGCACGTGGGATCTTCCCGGGCCAGGGCACGAACCCATGTCCCCTGCATCAGCAGGCGGACTCTCAACCACTGCACCACCAGGGAAGCCCCAAATAAACGTTATTTTGAATTGCTTATTTATCCACGTGTCTTAATGTCCTCAGTATCTAAGGTGTGTTTTTTATGTCTTTATGTAACTTTTCTTTATTGAGGAAGTTAGTCTTTGCCTGTCATGTTTGTAGGATTTTTTCAGTATGTTGTTGATAGATATATCTGTAATAAAAAGTATGATTCACCTTTTATTATCATCTAAGACCATGGTTCTCACGCTTTAGGGTACATTGGAATCACTGGACAGCCTTATAAAACACACATTGCTGGACCCACTTTCAGAGTTTCAGAGTCAGTAGATGTAGAGTGGGGTCTGAGAATTTTCATTTCTGACAAGTTCCCAGGTCATGCTGATGTTGGTGATCCTTGGGCCACAGAACCACTGATCTAGAATTGATCCTGGCTGTACCGTAGCTTCCATAATTCTTGGATCCAACCCCTAAGTTTCTGATTTTATTAATTGGATGCAGGGCCTGAGTATTTAAAAAAAAATTCTCAGCTGATTCTTATACTGTTATCTCCTTGCTGTCCCGTAATAGAGAAGGAAGCTATGGTTTTTGTGGCTATGTATTTGTCGTTACTTTGTCACTGCAGCCTTGGCTTTCTAAAAATGAATGTTTTTGTCTGTGTAGTACTGAAACCACTGGGTGTAATGTTCTGTTGAAATATTGATTACAGTAATTTCCTTTTCATAATTTGCATGTTCAAGGATTTATAGTTTTAGGAAATCTTTCTGTTCTTGGTTTAGTTGCCATTTTCTTTCTTTTTTTTTTTTTTTTTTTTTTGCGCGGTACGTGGTCCTCTCACTGCTGTGGGCTCTCCCGTTGTGGAGCACAGGCTCCGAACGCGCAGGCTCAGCGGCCATGGCTCACGGGCCCAGCCGCTCCGTGGCATGTGGGATCCTCCCGGACCGGGGCACGAACCCGTGTCCCCTGCAAGGGCAGGCGGACTCTCAACCATTGCGCCACCAGGGAAGCCCGCCATTTTCTTAATTAGTGCTTTCTGGATACTAATTAAAGTCTGTTTCAGAGCGTCTGCCTGCCAGGCCTTCCTGCTTGCCCTCCTCTTCCCCGGCCCCATAACTCGTAAATGCTCCTGTCAAGTGCTTGAAAGATTGTGTCGCGGCTGTTCTCACTGCCTTTCGCTGACTCTCTTGGGGTCCTGCTCCTCCCCTCTGCTCCCATCAGTCTTGCATTCTTCTGCAAGAGAGGATCACACCTGTTTGGCCAGCTACCTTTTCACAGAAGGCCTCCTCATGGCTCTGCTGGCTTTGGGTCCAGCACCAATCCCTTGTCCAATTAGCTGTGGCCAGCCTGATGGGATGGTTTAGTAGAAAATATGCCCACACACAGATAACTCCTTAGGAAGGGGCCTGGCACGAGCCATCCTGGAGAGCCCCCTCACTAGTCCTGTGACCACTGCAAAGTAGAGCCTCAGTTTGCCTATCTGTAAAATCTGGGATTATATGCCCACTTCACAGTGTTGGAGGATAAAGAGAAGCACAGTGCTTGAAGCTTGGTAGATGTTAATTTGCTGTTCCCTTTCCTTTTCCTCATTTCTTTGAATGATGGAGCCAGATTTTACGATGATCAAGGGAGTGAGAAACCTAGGAGAAATCTGTGGAGTTAAGGCATTTTTTACTTAGCTACGCATCCTTCATTTGTTTTTAATTAATAGAATTGTTTCCCATTGATGAAAGAGAACAGCATAATAAAATACCTAAGTATAAAAATCTTATTGTCATATCACACAAAATAATTGAATACCATACCTCCCCAAATAATAGTCAAGGAGAGTCTGTGTAAGAAGATGATCTACTTAGATGAAAAACATTCAAGTATGTATAATACTGAATTCCTATAATCACCAGAAGTGAAGTTAAGGCTTAAAATTGTTGTTTGATTATCTAGCTGTAACTTGTTTTTGATTTTTGCTGGCACTGGATTACCATAAAGATGAAGTGTGAACTTCTCCAGTTGGAATTCACATAAAGTTGATTTCATGGATTTCAGCATTATTTCACAATCAATTACAGTGTAAAATCTATTTTAAATGTTATTTGTACAATATGAGTGAATACTTCTTTGTTATTGTTAGTATTTATAGATTCTCCAGAGGGTAAATCCACTTTCAGTTTTATTATATTTATGTGACACTCTCCGTGCTAACAATTCACTTTATCTAGAGCTGAAAAATAATAAGTGCTTAGCATGGATGTTTTGATTTTCTGGATGAGGTTAGAGATGGAAAATGTCAGTTGTGCACTTTGCATTAAAATGAAGATGGACTTGCCTGTAGATTTCCTATCTTTTAATTCCTATTCAAATAGAGTGCATTTGTAATGACTTTTATATATTTTGTCCTTAGCATTTTTGGAGTAGTTGCCTTTGCGGTTTAACCCTGATAGTTTCTATAGTTGCTAGCCTTAGGAGCATAACAAAAGCTACAAGGACTTTTTGAGATGAATTTATAAACTTCAGAGAAGCTCAGGTAGTGCTTAATGTAACAAACCATCATGCCCACATTTATTGTAGAAAAGAGTGATGGGGGCCATTGCAGAGGAACGGAGCAGTCGTGACGCGCCTGCAGCCGCCGCTGTGTTGTTCGCAGGGGTAGGCGGGGAGAAACATAGCTGAGTACGTGCCTGCCGGCTGGAGCTGCTGACACATTCAGAGGAAGAGTTGTTCTGTGACGAAAGGGAGACAGCAGTTTCCTTCTGGAAGGAGAGACTTCAGAGAGAGAGGACATTGGAAGTGGGTCTTGCAGGATGGTTCAGCAGGTAGCTGAGGGGCCAGTGTCCGAGCACAGGAGGCCCTGTGTTCTGAGAATGGGGAGTGGTCCGCTGTGACCGGGGTGGGTGTGTAGTGGGATGTGTGCTGCATAGGGAGGTGAAGGGCCCTGTGTAAAGAACTCACCAGCCCGAGGGCTGCCTGGGTTCCATGAATCTGTCGCCATCTGTGAGGTGGGCATCAGAGGGAACAGAGCCCCTGAGAGTGTGTGTAGAGGGCTGGTTTACAGCCCGGTGTGTATCTCTCTAAGATAAGGGCACATGGTTTTCTAAGGGTCTAGGGACAAAAAGGGGTAAAAACAAAAACAGAAAACACTGCTTTTTTAAAATAATTAATTTATTTATTTTGGGCTACTTTGGGTCTTCGTTGCTGCGCACGGGCTTTCTCTAGTTGCGAGTGGGGGCTACTCTTCGTTGTGGTGCTCGTGCTTCTCATTGCGGTGGCTTCTCTTGTTGTAGAGCACGGGCTCTGGGCACGCGAGCTTCAGTAGTTGTGGCACATGGGCTCAGTAGTTGTGGCTCTCAGGCTCTAGAGCGCAGGCTCAGTAGTTGTGGCACACGGGCTTAGTTGCTCCGCGGCATGTGGGATCTTCCCGGACCAGGGCGCGAACCCGTGTCCCCTGCATTGGCAGGTGGATTCTTAACCGCTGCACCACCAGGGAAGCCCCAGAAAACACTGCTTTAGGGAATGTAACCTTCATCTGCTTTAGGTAGGTACATGGTGTGACTAGGATGGTAGTTTGGAAAGATGATCCTGATGAGAAGTTGAAAATGGATGAGCATGGGGAAGTGCCAGGATGGGGAAGTGCCAGGATCTGGAAGGGCCGTGAGGAGCTTCCTGCAAGGGCCCCAGAGAACAATGGGCACGTGCTGGGGCTGTGGTGCAGAAGAGAAGAGACGTGGTGACCAGCTGAGGGATCAGGGTTGCTTTCCAGGTCTCTGGCTCGGTGGCCGTTAACTGAAACATATAATACGGGATAAACCTCACATTTGGAGAACGGGGAAGTGAATGAGTTCAGTGTTGGACCTGTTCTGTTTAAAGCTCAGGAGAGTTCTTCTGGGGTCTGAATTTCTTCAGAGGGATCTGGGCTGGAGATGAGAGGAGGTGAGGTCCTGTGAGTGGACCCCTGGAGAACATCTGTGTCCGAAGGGCGAGGGGAGGTCAGTAAAGAAGGGAAGGTAGCCAGGGACATAGGGGAGTCAGGGGACGGTGTTCCAGAGGACAGCAAGGAGAGGGCTCCACCTTGTCACATACCTCAGAGCAGGTAGAATGAGGGACTGTGAAAGGCCATTGAATTGGGCACGAAGAACACTCACGGAACCACAGTCGGCACAATTCCAGTGGGGCGGCAGTGTGAGAAGCAAGATATACAGTCCTGAGAAGTGACTCAGAAGTCTGTAAAAACTAGTTGGTTTAAAACAAGGACATTTGGGGGCTTCTCTGGTGGCACAGTAGATGAGAGTCCGCCTGCCAATGCAGGGGACGTGGGTTCGTGCCCCGGTCCGGGAAGATCCCACATGCCGCGGAGTGGCTGGGCCCGTGAGCCATGGCCGCTGAGCCTGCGCGTCCGGAGCCTGTGCTCTGCAATGGGAGAGGCCACAACAGTGAGAGGCCCGCGTACCGCAAAAAAACCCCCAAAACCCCCCAAAAAAACAAGGCCGTTTGGGACTTCCCTGGTTGTCCAGTGGTTAGGACTCTGCCTTCCACTGCAGGGCCCCAGGTTCCATCCCTGGTCGGGGAACTAAGGTCCCAGCAAGCTGCATGGCGTGGCCAAATAATAATAATAAATGAATAAAACAAAGAAGTTTGGCGGGAAAGGAAAGGAGACTGGGGGGAAGGAATCTGTGGAGGAGGTGGGATCAAGGGGACAACGTTTTAGGAAGAGATGGACTTAAGTGAACTTTAAGTGCTGTGGGTGTGGAGGGGAAGACTCTGGACAGATGGGGAGTGAAGGGAGGAGGAGGGAAGCATCCAGGAAGTCTGTATCCTGGAGAAAGTGACAGGACACAGAATGTGCTCGAAGAACTGGCCTTGGAAAGTAGTAGGGGGACACCTCTTGCCCTGAGGTGGGAGTGACGTTCATTTGGAGATGAGGGGGAGAAAGTTAAGGGGGTTCAGGCCTGTTGCTTCTGTGTTCCTAATAAAGTAGGAGAGGCCACATACATGTGAGGGGGCGGCCAAGAAGGGTGGAGCAGCTTGTAAAGGAGGAGTAGATATTTTGAACGTTGTAGGGCATGCAGGAGTCAAGCAATCATAAATGAAAAGGTGCTCGCTAACTGGTTAGCCAAGAGAGCCCTCCCTATCCCGTGGGGGTCAAAATGTACAAAACATATAACGCTTGTTTCTGCTGAAAGCTTACTATGTTTAAGGCAGTAAATTAGGTCCTGTCACCTCAGTGGTGGGATTATGTGCTTACGTGATTTTCTTCAGTGGTATTTCTTGGGTGAAGAATTTGAGCATGGAAAATTGTTGATCAGGTGTGGCAGGTCAGGAAGGGAGGGGAAATAACAGTGTTTGTGAGTATATGGGTGTGTCTTAGTCTGTTCGGACTGCTATAGCAAAAATACCATAGACTGGATGGCTTAAACAGCAAATATTTATTTCTCACAGTTCTGGTGGATGGAAATCTAAGATTAAGGTGTCAGCAGTTTCAGTATTTGGTGAGGACCTGATTCCTGCTTCATAGATGGCTGTCTTCTTGCTGTATCCTCACATGGTGGAAGGGATGAGGGATCTCTCTGGGGTCTGTTTTATAATGGCACTAATCCCATTCATGAGGGCTTTATCCTCATGATGTAATCACTCCCCAAAGGCCTCACCTCCTAAAACCATCACATTTGGGGTTAGGATTTCAAAATATGAATTTGGGGGGTGGGGAGAACAAACATTCAGTCCATTGCTGTGACTGGGTCAAACTCGTGGAGCTGGGTTTCTCTACTTGTGGTCCAGAGATGATCTACACCAGAAGCCACGGGGATGCTGGTTAAAAAAACCTGGGTGGCCACAGAGGTCGGTTCAGAGGCTGAGCCACCAGAGCAAGGCCCAGACCACTCTGGGCAGCATCTCCTGTTGCCACTTGGCAGAGATCACAGCTCCGACCAGATGTGCCCGGAGGTGCCACTCCTGGGGTCCTTAATGCCAGAAGCTTCTGCCAGCACTTTTACTGAAAGACAGACAGTTTTGCAGAGTGCCCACGTCCTCATGTTCACTTCTGTTTCAGAGTCACCTTTGGGTGCATCTTGTCATTTGACTACTTCTCTTTGCTGGAGAGGTTGGGAGAGTGGAGAGGTAGCTTCTTCCTCTGGGAGGCAGGACTCAGTGGTGGGCAATTCAAGCCCCTGAAATGTGTTCAGGTAAAGCTGGGTGTCCACAAACATAACCCACGCATGTCTACCGACACAGGGGCTTTGAGAATGGGCCTGGGACTTCCATTCTCAGCAGGCAGGCCCGGTGATTCTTAGCCACTCCACCAAAATTAATCAGCTGCTTTATTAGGAGACCATAGAGACAGGAAAAATGTGGAGACAGCAGAGAGAAGCTGAAGCCAGAACTGACTGGCTTTCAACTCTGAAACTGCCAGTCATTCTAGGTGACAGTGGCGCTCAGGGTGTGAATGTGGAGCTGGGTGTTACATGGAGGATGTCCAGGGAGAGGAGGGCACCTCTCGGTGAAAGTGGCTGCATATTGGAAGGTGGTTCGGCTGAAAGTCGTAAACTTCAAAGGAGGTAAGTTTATGAAAGAAGGAAGTAATTAATTTTTGTGAGGTGTAGGTATAATCTGCAGAGTACCTTCTTATATGCCTCACCCCCAAGATTGTGGACCTCAGAAAGTAAGCACTGAGCACAGTTTGAAAGGAAGAATAGTGTTTCACTTAAGATGAGGAGTGGAGGTGGTATTCTAGAAAAGACATTGAGATACAGTATAGGGAAACTTCTTGGCAACTGAATGGTTCGAGAAAACACATTGGAAAAGGCCGGAGGGGTATGTGATATACCATATTTTCTTGACAAACCACATCATTAATTTCATAATGGCTTCTTGGAAACAAGAAAGAAGCAGTACATTAAATGCATACACTGTAGGGTATGTCCTTAGGTCAGAATGCTAAAACATGGATGACGTGTGTCTCAGAACTGAGGAAATATAGTAAGAGTGGTGGTGGGTTATGACATTAAAGGAGATTGTCATTTTTTCAATAGTCAGGGACTAGAGAACAATTTGGAAGAATGTAATAAAGGGTATGAGGCCTCCAGATGTGGACCAAGGTTCACTGGAGGGATTACAAGGCAAAGCTGGGAGCAGATAACAAAGACTGTTAACTAGAGGTTACAGACAGTCATTCGGAGTAAAGCAGGAGAAAACAGTGAGCCAGGGAGGAAATTGGGTGTTAGAATTGGGTGTGTTGTGGCCAAGATTAGGCGATGAGAACTTGGACTGTCCAGGAGGCTGGGTCATCTACATGTGGGACATTTTTTTTTTTGCGGTACGCGGGCCTCTCACTGTTGTGGCCTCTCCTGTTGCAGAGCACAGGCTCTGGACCCAGCCGCTCTGTGGCACGTGGGATCTTCCCGGACCGGGGCACGGACCCATGTCCCCTGCATCGGCAGGCAGACTCTCAACCACTGCGCCACCAGGGAAGCCCCTGTGGGACATCTTTTGTACGAATGTCTTAAAGGCATATTTTAGCACCTGATGGAGCCAAGGTTTGGAAATGCAGGGAGGAAGGAAGCAGAGGGAGGTGAGACGGGATTTGACATGGCCAGCTCTGCCATTCCTGCTCATCTATTCGTGCATCCATTCGTTCATCCATCCATCCATTTATTCATTCACCCATCCTGTGTCCAGGCATTGCCCTTGATATTGGAGATGTGTGACTAAAAAAAACCACGCTGTTTAGAATACTAGGATTTGGTCACTTCAAGAATAATTGAGTAAGAAGTTGTTTGTTTAGGTAGACGTTATACAATTTCAGAAGTTGAGAAGCCAAAGGAAAGCACTGGACATGGGCAGTTTCTAGTGGTGGCTTCAAAGGCGGCTGTGTGTGACTGAGGGACATGGGCAGTTTCTAGTGGTGGCTTCAAAGGCGGCTGTGTGTGACTGGGGGCAAGATGACTCATGGAACCTTTCAGCCTCTGAGCTGCCCTTGGTCAGCTGCCCAGAGGGTGGGGGAAGGGATGTGCCACCTTATCTTAAAAATCGTTTTCTGACTTTGGAAAAGAATTCACCTGAAGGGATATTTCTAGAGGAAATTCAGGGGTTTCTCTGACAACGTCATCAGGTCTTTGGGCAGTGCACACTGGGAACCCTGAGGGTAAAATACTGACAAGAGCCAGAGTATCCAGAATTAGGCTTTAGATACCAAAAAATACAGGTAGGCCCTAAACTGTGTGAAGTAGTCACTGAAACTTGTTGATTTATGGACAAAACAGCTCTTTGGCTAGAGATGATATGCCTTACATTTTTTTCTTACATTTCAAGTAAAATTTAAATGCAGGTAATTCATATGTATTGAATATTTGCTATTTTAAGAATTATACTTTAATAGAAAAAATAATATCCTAAACCATGTCATGTGATATGTTGTAATCTACACAACCATAAACTTTTGATTTGGGCCTGTGCTGTTCCAAACGGATCCCAGGCCACTCAGGTCCCACTTCCCAAAGCAGGAGCCATCGTTGCACGTCTTGCCAATTCATGCTGAATTGGCATTAGAGTGAACGTGCCGTGTAACCAGTGGTACAACCAAGTTATTCCCTCCCACACAACACAGAAGAGGTTGGCACCTAGGCTTTGTTGCGCAGCCTGAGAGGTAGCTCACCACTGACTGTCTTCTTCCACTTTCCTTCACGGTAAGTGGCAGCCTCTCGTCTCTTAGGTGTCCAGTTTTCCTGCTCTTTCCTTTCTAACCCTGGTCCCACCTTCCAAAGGGTGAAAATCACTATTTACATTGTGTATATTTGTGTGCTGAATGATTGCACTGCTGGGTAAATAGATTTCAGCCAATAGATACGTTTTTTGACCTTTTAATTTCTAACCGGGGGGAGAGAGCGTGTGTCCCCACTGGAAAACCTCAGGTGCGGCACAGAGTGGAGGTGGGGATCTTTCCCTGGAGCTCACTGGGTCCTTCCTCTTCGGTTGCCCTTGAAATCTCAGCAGGTGAAGTAAAGGGGGCTGGCCTGGCTGATTGCTTACTTCTTTGCAAGTAAAGCAGGATGCCTCCTCTCCTGGCTTTAGAGCACTGGAATGCTTCCTTTTTTTTTTTTCTTTTTAAAATTTTTATTTTATATTGGAGTATAGTTGATTTACAATGTTGTGTTAGTTTCAGGTGTACAGCAAAGTGATTCAGTTATAAATATACATATATCCATTATTTTTCAGATTCTTTTCCCATGTATGTTATTATAGAATATTGAGCAGAGTTCCCTGTGCTATACAGTGGGTCCTTGTTGATTTTCTATTTTATATATAGTAGTGTGTAAATGTTAATCCCAAACTTCTCATTTATCCTTCCCCCCACCTTTCCCCTCTGGTAACCATAAGTTTGTTTTCTAAGTCTGTGAATCTGTTCTGTTTTGTAAATAAGTTCATTTGTATCTTTTTTTTTTTTTTTAGATTTCACATATAAGTGATATCATATGATAGTTGTCTTTCTCTGTCTGACTTACTTTACTTAGTATGATAATCTCTAGGTCCATCCATGTTGCTGCAAATGGCATTATTTCATTATTTTTTATGGCTGAGTAGTATTCCATTGTGTATAAATACCACATCTTCTTTATCCATTCCTCTGTCGATGGGCAATAGGATCGTTTCTATGTCTTGGCTGTTGTAAATAGTACTGCAATAAACATTGGGGTGCATAAGTGTCTTTTCTCTGGATACATGCCCGGGAGTAGGATTGCTGGATCATATGATAGCTTTATGTTTAGTTTTTTAAGGAACCTCCATACTGTCCTCCATAATGGTTGTTTACATTCCCACCAACAGTGTGGGAAGGTGAAACACTTTCTTGAGTGAAACCTGGAGGGGACACCTGGTAGGTAAAGGAGATGAGAGTAGCCTTAAGTGGGTGCAGTAGGGAGGAAGGACTTGAGGTCCTGACCACAGGCTCACCTCGAGAGGTTCTTTCCACTGGGGGTAGTTTGGAAACAGTGTCACCACTAGCTCATCTTCCCTGTGCCTCTTCCTGGCCACTCTCTATAATATGCCCCTTTCCCTTCACTTTCTATGCACAGGAAATAAGTATTCTTTCTAATACCATGTGTTGGCTAGCTGGAGCTGGTATATTAAATTAAGAATTTGCAGATTATGACCTGTTTGAATAAAGGGGCATGAGCCCCCCACATGTGGTTGGCAGGTAGCTCCCTCAGCATCTGAGCTCCCGCTTTGGGGAGGTGGAACCCACAGGGTTGTTTTGATGGAAGGTGCAGTTTCAATACACCCACACCAAGGAAGTAGAGTCATAAGCTTTCTTACTTAAGGATCCTGGGAGCTGCGGAGGAGGGTGCAGAGAGCTGGTGGGAAGGGCGGTCTTCCGTCCCAGGAGGTGAGAGCAGGGTACCAAGCCCCTGTTTCTTATAAGGTGCTTGGGGCAGAGGTCACAAAGTTTTCTTGGCCTTAATTCTAAGTGGTTGTTTTAAAAAGTGCCTCTGGAAAAGCAAAGTGGGAACTTCCGGCGGGAATCCTAAACTCAAGCCCTTATCTAAACTTCCAGACACTGGATGTGAGCAGGGTTATCGCACTGTGAAATGCCTAGGCAGAGACTCACAAAAACAAAAGTTGTTTTTCTCATCACAATGGATCCCGTGATGCCTCACCATTAATCTTTAGGGAAAATCATAGGCACTGTCTGGACGGTGGAGATAGTAAAAGCCCCTGGCAGGGTTTTGATCACCCAGCACACGAAACATTTGAGCAAAGCAAAAGTGCCATCAGCGATATCACTAGACAAATGACAATTTGAAATCCTGCCTGTAACCACTCTCCTCCCATTAGTTGGGGTCTAGCCAAGAAGATAAATCAAAGCCCTTGGATAAGGTTAAGATAGGTATTTGATTTAAAACTTAGGTGAGATTGTGGAATACTAGTACCACATCTTGGGCCATCTTTTGTAAATTTGTCTGGGTTTGTCCAGAATTATTAATATACACACAGCAGGTGGTGCCCCTTACAGCACATACACCTCCTTCCTGGGCCAGTGAGTAATCTAGAGCTAAACGCTTACCCAAGCTGTCTGCGCTAAAGAATCACGCTGCTGCTGCTGCGCTGAGGCTGGGCTTTGGTCTAACAGCCCAGAGTGCTCGGCCGGCTTGGCTCCCAGGTTGGGGTTTGCTGTAATGACGTGTTGTTTTATGCTCAGTGCAAGGTCACCTTGAGGCGCCTCAGTCCTGTTGAGGGTAGTAGCAGACCTACTCCCAGTATAATGCGGGTGAATGTGGCAGGCTTTGACATGAGGGGGCAGAGAGCTGAATTGGGGGTGTCTGTTCAGTGATGCGATTGTTCTCAGGGAGACTGAAGTGCCCTGGGGTGAGCAGACAGGACTCCGGGGTGCGGGGAGGTGGAGGGAAGGAGAAATGCGTGGAGAACCACGTGTGTGACGACACCGGGGCCTGGGACCCACAGTGGGCACAGGCTGCGGGATCAGGGAAGCCAGAGGAGTCAGGGTGCCCCCCCGCCACCCGGTGGCAGAGCTGCAAGGCCCAAGATGGTGGGGATTATACTCCTTGGGACCAGGTGTGGGTCCTGTTCCTCCATGTGTGTGGTCAGGGCATCCATACCCATGTCAGGGAAAGGTAGGGTTAAGGGGCCACCACTAAAAGATTTTTAAGAAAGGTTGTTCCAGTAGTGACTTCTGCTATCCTACTTGCTATGCCGTGTAACTTACAGGGCGCCCTTCATTTATGTTTGGAGGGGTTCAGGGAAGCAACGTAATTTGGGCTCCAGTGTCAGTGAGAGCATCCCAGTGGATAATGAGAGAAGTGAACAGGTGATTGTCCCCAAGAGGAGGGACAAGCTCAGGGAACTGCAGGGTCCCTAGGACAGGGGCCTTGGTGGCTGTCACTCTCACAGATCAGGGTGTGGGATCCTGGGTTCTGCTGCTGGGGTGGGAACATTCCGAGAGGTGACGGCATCCTCCTTCGGGATGGGACCACAGTCTCCTGGAGAGCCTGCAGCGCCTGAACACAGGCTTCTAATGTGCGTTCACCTGTCCCGAGATGAAGTCATCAGGGACCCTGATCTCTGGAGCTGCCAGTATGGAGAGCTTGTTGCTCATCTTGTGAGGGAGGCCGAGCTTCTTCCTTCTGTCTCTGTGGGCTCGGAGGCTTGGAGGGGTCTCTTTCTCTGTAAACAGAGCTCGGAACCAGTTCCGAAGACCCCTAAGAGCCAATCAGTGCCCTTCTCCCTCTTCTTTTGAACAAATTTTTCTAAAAAATCTTGCATTTCTATCACGGTATAGTTAGGTGTCTCTGTTCCGCGTTCACACTGGCCATCGTTGGATGTTTTGGTATGATGGATTCTAACAGGGAACGCCTGGGACAGAGGTCGCCTCTTCCCTAACTCCTGTGCTGCCACCTCCCATTCTAGGGGGTCCCAGTCAACTGCTGAGGGTCGGGGTCCACCTCCACCTCCACCGGTGCAACATTAGCAGATGTGTTGGGGCAAGCTCCAGGCCCCGAGAACGTGGCCTTCACGACTTGGCGTGTAGATACGCCACTGTGCTGCGTAACGCCCGAGCCGTGGGGGTCTCACAGGCTTCTAGTAGTTTTTTAACCTCCTCTGGGGACGTGGGAGGAGCCGGTACCAAGCGCTTGGGGCCCCACCTTTAGCAGCATGTGATGCACTCGCCTTGCAGCGTTTTGCCTCCCGGGTGCCACGATGGCCCTGCTAGCGCTGCCTCCTCGGGGGTTAGGCCGGCTCCGCAGGCTCAGCACCCGGTCCTGACCCGCCACAGGGGGCCCAGCAGCCGGCCTGCCCCTCCGGCTCCAGGGCCCTGGGGAGCTCTCCTTGGCTCCCAGTACGTCATAGGCTGCCCCCCAGCCCTGTCCCTGCGTGGGGGAAAGAGGCAGAGCCTGACCGTCCAGGTTAGCTCGCCTTGGCCCAGTGCCCAGACTTGCATATGTGATGGTCGCCAGTCACCTCCACACCTGACCCCGAGTGGGGTCTCCTTTGGAGAATAATGGGAGACAGAGCTGCTTCAGACTGGGCCCTGCTGGCTCGTCTCTGCAGCGGAGTCTGACCTTTTACAGCACCAACAGTTTAGGGTGGGAATTATCAGCAGAGCCTGGCGGCACAGCACACAACAGTGCAGTGCAGCGGCGCTGACCGCCAGCCAGCAGTAGATCCTCCCAGGGAGACCGAGCAGTCTGGAGGGGGAAGGGAGCCACCCGCAGCTCCAAGGCACCCGATGGGCGTACAGACTGCGCCCACGATCCCGTCCTCCTCTTCAACTGTAGTCAGCAGCTGGAGCTGCTGTACTGAATTAAGAACATGCGGATTATGACCTGCCGTGTGAGGGGGCACCAGCCACCCTTACTGGTTGGCACGTAGCTCCCTGGGCATCCGAGCTCCCGCTTTGGGGAAGTGGAGCCCAGCGGGTCATTCTGATGCAAGGTGCAGTTTCAGTACACCCACACAAAGGAAGTAGAGTCTCAGGATTCACTCACGGGTCCCAGAGGGGGCCAGGGCACAGTGAGGCGGGGGAGTGCCGTCCTCCACCCCAGGTCACCAGCCAGCAGGAGATGGAGAGCAGGACAGCAAGCACCTAGGACTTACAGGGTTGCCGGGGTGGAGGTCACTAACTTTTCGCGGGCTTAACTCTGAGTGTTTATTTTAAAAGGTTCCCCGGGAGAAGCAGAGCAGGCACTTAAATGGTGGGAATCCTAAACTCAAGTGCTGCTTCTTTTTTTTTTTTAAATAAATTTATGTATTTATTTATTTATTTTTGACTGCATTGGGTCTTCGTTGCTGCGTGCTGGCTTTCTCTAGTTGTGGCGAGCGGGGGCTGCTCCTCACTGAGGTGCGTGAGACTCTCACTGCAGCAGCCTCTCCCACTGCAGAGCACAGGCTCTAGGCACGCAGGCTTCTATAGCTGTGGCTCACGGGCTCCAGAGCGCAGGCTCAGTAGTTGTGGCACGCGGGCTTCAGTAGTTGTGGCTCACGGGCTCTAGAGCACAGACTCAGTAGTTGCGGCATGCAGGC
The DNA here is from genome assembly GCF_964341445.2 of Mesoplodon mirus. Classification (NCBI taxonomy): domain Eukaryota; kingdom Metazoa; phylum Chordata; class Mammalia; order Artiodactyla; family Ziphiidae; genus Mesoplodon; species Mesoplodon mirus. The sequence continues at coordinate 46,863,994 of NC_138989.1, read as the reverse complement.
TTCAGTAGCTGTGGCTCACGGGCTCCAGAGCGCAGGCTCAGTAGTTGTGGCGTGGGCTTCAGTAGTTGCAGCTCACGGGCTCCAGAGTGCAGGCTCAGTAGTTGTGGCGCATAGGCTCAGTAGTTGTGGCTCATGGACTCTAGAGCACAGGCTCAGTAGCTGTGGCACGTGGGCTTAGTTGCTCCGCGGCATGTGGGATCTTCCCGGACCAGGGCTCGAACCTGCGTCCCCTGCGTTGGCAGGCGGACTCCCAACCACTGTGCCACCGGGGAAGTCCCTAAACTCAAGTTCTTATCTAAATATCCAGACCCTGGGTGTGAGCAGGGGTATCACACTGTGAAACGCACAGGCAGCAACTCAGAAATAAGTGGTTGTTTTTTCAGAGAAACAAAAGTTGTTTTTCTCATCACACCACCTCTCCCCCGCCACCTCCACCTCCACTAATTAGTGTTTATTTTTTTTTCTCTCTCTTTCTGATCACACACTTGCTGTTTCCAGCGGTGGCACTGCCTGTCCTGGAGCCGGTCCCCCATCCCTTTATACCCACCCCCAATAGTGATGTTGCTATTACTCCTGGCATGACAGCCTCATGCCACTGGGTCATCTTTGGCCTTCAGCCAGTAAGATATTAAGATTTCAGATCAAAGAGCAATAAGCACATAGAAAAGCTGCTAAGGGTCTCTGAGGAATGTGAATGGGGGGGCCGATGGAGAGGGAGGTGAACTTCGGGTGCCTTGGGCATCAGGGATTGTAAGTGATGGACACCAGAGGCCCTGTCTACTGAAGAGAAAGATATAAGGCCTGCCTCTTAATTTGCTGGCACATGTGTGTTCAAGATGAAAATTAAACTGCAAATGATACTGGAGAAAACTGCTGACAATAATGTTGGTTACAGCTGTTGAAGCTATAAAGCTGGAAAAAGGCAAAAAAATTGGCTTAAAAGTGCATAAGGAATACCAACTTCAGTTCCTTATATGAACGGCTTATTATTTAGCCTAATTACTATCATTTTAGGAATTATACATACCATTAAATGCATCAGATTTATTTGTGTGAATTTTGTCTTATTACAGTGCTAGAGTCTGTTTTGTCAGCTGAGTCATGGTAGTCTGTACTCACATTGACCTATGGATCTTACATTTGATCTATCCTTTCTGTGTAAGTTCCTAGGTTACTCTTTAGGTAAATCTGACCTTTCTAAGATTAGCTACTTTGCATATCTTGTCACACTAAAGGATGGGTATTTGGTTATAAAAGACAGCAAACATTGTCAGGAGAACAGGTAGACATTAGAAGATCACAGATTTTTTCCTAGCTTACTCTGTGGAACCTGGGCATTTACATTTTGAAATACTTCTCTCTAGTATGCCTAAGTGCTTAGTGGAAGCCACTGACAGACGTTCCTTCCTACTTAGGTTGAAGAGGGGATGGGAAGACGAGTGGCTGTGAAACCTTATAGAATATAGAATAGCAGGAAGAGAGGAAAGGAAAGAGGCTCCCTCGAAGAGGAACTGAGTGTTTTACAGTCATCCCTCAGTATCCAAGGGGGATTGATTCAAGGACCCCCAGGGTACCAAAATCTGAGGATGCTCAAGTCCCTTGCAGTCAGCCCTCCATATGTGGCCTCTGCATCCACAGATTTCAACCAACCTTGTGGATATGGAGGGCTGACTGTATGTGTGGAATCACCGCCACTGAGCTCAGAGGACTTGAAATGGGAAACCTCAATAGTTGTTGGTTTGTATTTCATGAGACAAGGAGGTGAAAGAACTTAGTTTTGTTAGTCCTTAGTTCTCTTAATTCTTAGTTGGTTTTGATGGAGGTAATGGAAATGGTTTTCCATCCAAGAGTCATTCCTGTTTCCATGGTATACGTTAGAAAAACTGTTAGTAAAAACATTTCTAGGAATATCATATATTTGTTAATTTGGAGAGTGAGTGCTTAGTAGACCAGGAACATCTTAGAAGTTTATAGTTTTTCAGTTTTGCATGTCAAGGGGATGCATGGTAGGTGCTCAAAATAAATTTGTTGAATTGTGTTTGTGAATTCTCTCTCTGAAGAAATGTCAGTAAAGTAGATGACAGTAATAGTAGCTAAATTTACTGAATGTGTACCTTTGTGCCTGGCATTGTTTCATCTAATGGATACAACCACAGCGGGAGGCAGGTATTACCATCTTTTTTTACAGATAAGGAAACTGAGGCACAGAGAAGTTAGATAATTTCCCCAGTACATAGAAGCTAAGATTCACCTCCCCGTCAAACTTAACTGCTTAATTAACTCTTACGTACTGTGTGTTCATTGTCTCCTGTGTTGATTATGTTGAAATTAAAAAATAGTTTTTAAATACGTGAATAAATTGGAATGATAAGCTACATTGTAATTACATGCAAACATTTCCCAAAGAACATTATAATATTCACCATATTACTCAAAAGCAAAAAGTTTAAGTGCTTTGATTTTCTTTGGCTGATTTACCAAAGATAGTAGGATGACCATATAATTTATCATCCAAGCTAAAACTGAAAGGTGATATTAACAATTATGTGGTGATAACAGGAATAAATGGTACTGTCCCAGCAACTACATTATGCCATCACCCTACTGATTGTTGTTTGTCTGACTTCGTATTAAAACAATTCTTCACATTTTTGACCTTTTAGGGGGATTCCTCAATGTCAATGTAAGTGAAGTCAGTTTTGATGAAATTCATCACCTCTTCTCCAAGGATTTAGATATTGAGCCAGGAGGTCACTGGAGGCCTAAAGACTGTAAACCCAGGTGGAAGGTGAGGTCCATTTTTTCATAAGTAGTGTGACTGTTACTATGCATTTGAGGAAAAGTGTGTTTGATTCAGAAAATATAGTCAAATCCCTTTGTCTTGATAAATTTAAGACATCAAAATGTTTGTGTTTAATGTGTAAGTATTCACAGTCCAAATGTGAGTTAATCGTGTTACCTGTGAAGATGAACGGCACCTGTGCGTATACAGATACATGCTCCTGTGTTCAGTCTCTTGGAGATCCTGGTGATAAGTACCTCGCTTGAGATTGGCTTGGAAAACAGATGATTTTTCCTGTTCTGTTTGGAAGAGAGGCTGTGATTTCTTTGCTTCCCGCTGCTGTCCCTAGTGGTTACTGACACCTACAGGCATAGCCCCACCAAGGCCTGGAAACAGTGGTTTCCAGTTGGGCTCAGCATTGGGGTTCCTGAGTCCCAGCATTCTAAAAACGCTGCTCGGTGGTCACTGCAGGACACAAAAAGAAGAACTTCGGGCTCTTCTTTGCCTCTGTTTCAGAAGGCAGAGCACGGGCTTTTAATCTTTTTGATATATCAGAGTGGGCCTGCCCCTGCTGCTTAAAAAAAATTGAAAACCATGGTTTAAATCAGAGTTGTTCTCAGTACTGTGAAATTGGTTAATAAGTGCGTGTTCATGTAATGTTATGTTTGAATAGGAAACAGCATTTATGTAATTCAAGTGAAAACTACATATGATTAAATCAGATATTACATCCTGAAGGATTGTGCTTACAGCCTGAATCTGGAAACAGTTTTCAGTTCTTCTTTTAAATATCAGTATTTTGCGAAAATGTTTGTCTTTTGGTACCAAAAAAGTCACTCCTGGGAAGGAGAATTGTATGCTGTTAAGCTTATGATAAAAGCCCTCTGACTTGAATGGCCTTGAACTCTTTGTGTTTGGGGAGGTTGGGGGGATGTGTATTATTTACGTCTGCATCCCTAACGTAGAGCTTATCCTCTCTTGTATAAAAGGGAAGCGCTAAACCCAGGTTTGTTGAGTTGAGTTTATGAGACAGATACATGTCTTGTTACAAATTATTAATTAAATGTTTGGGTTATTTTCCCTCAAACAAGTTGTAAAGCTGCTGAAATGGATTCCAGTACAGATTTTGGCAACACATTCTATATTGCAGTTGTTTTATACTATTTCCCAGATCAGATTCGGATAATAAATGAATGTTTTCCTATTTCATGATTGAGTTTCCTCACATTTGTATATAAAATATGGCCCAATTTACATAATGTTACTTTAAAAAATGTCCTGGGCAAAATAAATTCTTTTTCTTACTTGGGTGATGAGTATGTACGTTGAACGCTAACAGAAGAAAAAGCATACTCAATTAATCACAAGGGCTGTGGGGTAGAATGGAGGTTGGTTCTCAGATGTATATTAATACACGTGATGTATACCTCTCGCGTGTGCACTGTGTGGTATAGCAGTAGGATAAGTTGGGATCAGGAAAATTAAGTCTTCTTGTCCTTTCTCCAGTGGTCTATATAAGATGTTGGATTTTAAATTTTAGCGTTTGTTTTCGTCTCATTTTCTAGGGGAGAGGTATATCACACATAAGTAGTTTCTACTTACAGATTTTAGTAGACTGTAAACTCCAGTGAATCAGTAGGTAACAGTATTGAAAGTGAAGCTTCAGGAGCCAGCTAATTCAGGGATCTAAAAATTGGCTTATTTTATTTAGGAACTATATGGTACTGTTGCTCTTATTTCAGTTATGCACAAACCCTTCTCAGAATATAGTCTCTAGTTCTGAGCTACGCAGCTCAAGGTATGAGAGGGAGTTTGGAGATCTTTCAGAGGTGACCTATACCTGCTATACTTAATCAAATAATTTTCCCCCCACCTCACCCCTGCCATCTGTTTACATTCTAATAATGCTCCATTCTAATCTTGGAACTGAGTTGAGAGAGAAGGAAACAAGAAGTAACTAGATTTATATGAAACATCTGCTATCAACTTGATTCTTAATATTTGAGGATCTTTTTCTTTTTAAAAAAATACCAGCTAAGTTCATCAAAGACCAATTAAATGGAATTAATCTTCTAAAATTAGTGATCCCACCAATTCCTAGGTATTTTGAACATCGCAGGTCGCAGTGGAAGATTGAGCACAGGTCGGGTGCCTTGTAGAGGCAAGATTATTTTTAAAAGGGAGGTTGGCAGAGGAGCAAGGTGATGCTTTTCAGGTCATTAAAGTGAAGTGTTTACCTGAGATGTTGCCTATGTTCCATTCAGGGTTCAGGTGGAGGCCTGAACCACTTTGGTCTAAAACCTAAGGCTTTAAAGAATCAGGCAACTGCTTGATGGAGTTATCTGCTCGGAGGCCTGGAGTTCTGTTTCTAGTCCAGGGTTCCTCAAAGATGGGTCTTAGCCACGTGTTTCAGAGCAACCTGGGGTGTTTGGTAAAAAAGAAGATTCTTGAACTCAGTCCTTAGACATTCTGATTCTGTTGGTGGAAAGGGACGTGAACCTGCAATTTTTATCGCGTGCCTCCTGTTTAAGAAGCTCCTGTACGTGCTGGCAGTGAAGGGGAGGGGAGGAGGGACCTGAAACACTGCAGGAGAATGAAGGCTTGGCAGCTTCTACTCTATTCTGTCTTAGTCAGTGGCAGACAGCTAGTGCACCCTTAAAGGTAGGCAGGTCTGAAGCCATGTCATTTAGGGACATCATAGTGGTAGTGTGCTTGAAGTTTGAAACTAGGACAAAGTCTTGGTGGGGAAAATTTATGTAGTCAACATTTTTCTTGCTAATCTCTTCATGGTGAGTGTAGGAGAAAATGAGCAAGGATGAAAAATAGGTGCATAAATTCTGTAAGATTAGTGGTTTTAAAGTGGGAGCAAAGTGCGTGTGGATAATTTTGCTTGAACAAGAGGTGCTGAGGAGAGATTCATGAAGATGACTCTTGTTTTTCCGAAGGTAATGACCAGATGTTTAGTTCTATCTCCAGTGGAGATGCTTCAACAGGAGAGTGGCTCCAACAGCAAATTAGGGCACATGTAAGAAAGAATGTCCTGAAACAAAGGCTATTAAATCTTGAGATAAATTACCACAGAATACCGAGATCTTCTCTTCCTAGACAATAAATTGTAAACTGTTGACAGTGACATTCCACAGCCAAAGGAAGGGACGTGCCAAATGAATTTTTAGATGCTATTTAGCTTTGTTTTAATAAAAACTTTACTTTAGACATATTCAAAACCTTTGATAACTGTCTCATTAATATGTGGACATGCATTTGTTGTAAAAACGACAGTTTAGCTTCTTTGAACTTGCCATGACACTGGTCATTTTCTTTCTCTTATAATACTCTGTTTCCATATAATATTAAAGAAAAATCAAGTCAATATTTTAAATGTTTTATTGAAGAAATTACTATATTAGGGGCCATGACAACCTTTGTTTATTCTTATATGTTCAACTGATTACTCAGCCTCATTGTATTTAATTAATATGGGCTGTCTTTAATATGGACTCTGCAGCTTTTTAATAGCTTCTTTCCTTAAATATCTATAATGTGTCTTAACTGCTTTTATAGCCCATTTACATCATAGGCAGCCAACTTGTGGCCAAATTCAAAACCAAGAAGGGCGCGCTTGACTCTAATTTTGCTAGAAGTTATCGCACTGATATATTTCAGATAAGGTCAGTGGCAGGGATTTGTACTTGCCATCTAACTCCTTTTTCTCCTTACACTTTCATAGCAGTTTCCTATCCTAAGAGTAAACTTAGGGGTTCCTGAACTGCTTTGGGAGTTGTATAGATTTGGGAATTCAGTGGAGGTGCCAACAGTGGATACTGAGGCCTGTCAGCAAGTCTCCTCAGTCAGAAGGGAGTGCTCAGCACCAACCGTGGCCGTTGTGTGGGGTACAGGAGGGACTCTTAGATGTGGGTTCCGTATTGTTCTGTAGCCTCGTGGTCCTCAGGCTCATAAGCCAAGAGCCACCTTATGGAGCACACCAAAGAAGAATGGGACCCAGAGTGGGGCTGGCAGAGGCACCAGAGCCTCTTTGGTTCCTACCACTTACCAAATGTGAATCAACGTAGACATGAAAATATCAGCCTCAGAACAGCCATTGTCTCTTTCTCTTTTCCACTATCTCATCATCATTAAGGGAAAATTAGTGGTGGAGTTTTTAGTTTAGACGTCTTCAGTTTTATGAAACCAGGTATTGTTCTCTTTTAAAATAAAACTATTTTAATAATTTAAAATTTTCCCTCATGAATGATCTTGGTAATGTAAAATACACAGGTAAATGTTACTATTTTCTACTGACTACATCTAATGTCATGTCCTGATTTTACAAGTAGGATCAGATCCTAAACCTATGCATTGTCAATTATTTGCATTTATTCATTCATCAGTAAAATTTATTTGGTATAGTTGAAATTTTAATAAGTCCTGTGTTTAATGTTGTTACATAATTTTCTGTTTAACCAGTTTATTAGGCTGTATTTAAAAATCCAAAATATAGAATGACACATAGACATTGTTATTAGACATATTTTGATTCTTATGTTCTTTGAAAATCTATATGATTTTGGAATTTATAATTTTTTTGGCATTTTTTAATTGAACTATAGTTGATTTACAACACTATGTTAGTTTCAGGTATACAGCAAAGTGATTCATTCAGGTGTACAGCAAAGTGAATATATATTCCTTTTCAGATTCTTTTCCATTATAGGTTATTAAAAGATACTGAATATAGTTCCCTACGCTATACAGTAAATCCTTGTTGCTTGTCTATTTTATATATAGTAGTATGAATCTGTTAATCCCATACTCCTAATTTATCCCTCTCCTCCCCTTTCCCCTTTGGTAACCATAAGTTTCTTTTCTACATCTGTGAGCCTGTTTCTATTTTGTATATAGATTCATTTGTATCATTTTTAGATTCCACATATAAGTAATATCATATAATATCTGTTTTTGTCTGTCTGATTTACTTCACTTAGTATGATAATCTCTAGGTCCATCCATGTTGCTGCAAATGGCAAATATTTCATTCTTTTCTATGGCTAATATTCAATTGTGTATATATGCCACATCTTCTTTAGCCATTCATCTGTTGACGGACACTTAGGTTGCTTCCATGTCTTGGTTATTGTAAATAGTGCTGCTATGAACATTGGGGTGCATGTATCTTTTTGAATTAGAGTTTTCATCTTTTCCAGATATATGCCCCGGAATGGGATTGCAGGATCATGTGGTAGCTCTATTTTTAGTGTTTTAAGGAACCTCCATACTGTTTTCCATAGTGGCTGCACCAATTTCCATTCTCACCAACAAGTGTAGGAGGGGTCCCTTTTCTCCATACCCTCTCAAGCATTTGTTATTTTTAAACTTTTTGATCATGGCTCTTCTGACTGGTGTGAGGTGATACCTCAATTGTAGTTTTGATTTGCATTTCTCTAATAATTAGCGATGTTGAGTATCTTTTTATGTGCCTGTTGGCCATCTGTATGTCTTCTTTAGAGAAATGCCTATTTAGGTCTTCTGATTTTAGAATTTATAATCTGTAGAAAACTTATTTGTTCTAATTTCAGTTTTTAGAAAATTCACAATTATAATAAGGCTAGCTTAGCTCAGAAATTGCTAAGAAAAGCCATGGTTAGAAAACATTTTAGCTTTTTCAAGGGCAAAATCTGAATTGTAGGGTCACTTGACTTGTATGATGAAGTTTGGATCCAGGAAAGAGGACTTGAGTAAGTGATGATTGATCATCATTCATTTATTCCCATATTATAGTAGCACACTTTGTAAACAGTGATTTTTAGTCTTGATTTTGAGAGTCTCGATCATTTTTTTTCTTATTAGAAGAAGGATTGATCTACTGAGAAACCATTTTAATTCCCGTTAATTTTTTTTTTTGATTACATAAGATACACATTTCTTTGGTTTATTTAAGGGATGAATTTCTCTGATGCTTGTGCTTGTTTACCTTATCTTTTTTGTTGAGCTTAACATTTTAACATAATTTTATTATCAATTTTAAACTGAATATTATCCTACCACTGAAATAAACATGCAGTGTATCAAAAATTTAATTGTGCATTTTGATTAGATGAAAAGTATTATATTAATATAATTATCAAACTTCATTTATATTCCATGATATATCTGTTATATTTTTCAAAAATATCTCTAGACTAGGTAAGCCATGTTAGATACTAGATATTCAGGTGGAATCTCTTTTAAATTCAATTTAAAACCCATAAACTTATTATTTATGATCTACTTTAAAACCTAGAAATCAGTCTCGACACATCCCTCTCCCTCCCTCCTTATATCCATTCTAGGAACAAATCCTATTCATTTACCTCTTCAATGTTTCAAAAATTTATGTACTTCTCTTCTTGTCCTCCACCCGGCCTCTGTTCAATCTACCATTACCTCTTGTCTTGACTTTGCATTAATCTCTAACCAGCTCCCTGAGCCCACTTGTGGTTTTCTCCAATCTGCTTTACACTGCTCTTCATAGTAGTGTTTGCCATCACCAAAGCTGATTTTATCACTCTTTTAAAATCTTGCCACGACTTTCATGGTTTTCATAGGATAAGGACCACAATCCCTAGAACGGCCTTCAGAGCCCATTTATACCTCTCCAGGTTCACAAGAGCTTAAATGGCACAAAGGCAAGGGCCTTGTCTGTTTTTGCCCATTGTTGGATCTCTGGTGAGAAAATTCATGAGTAAGAGAATCTCAAGGGTCAGTTTTTATCTTTTACCTCTAGGGCTTGCTGCTGTATTTATTTACATATGTGACTCTTTTGTTTTAAAGGTGGCAGTTCTCATTCCTTTCCGTAATCGCCATGAACATCTTCCAATTTTTTTCTTGCATCTGATTCCAATGCTCCAAAAGCAGCGGCTGGAATTTGCCTTTTATGTCATTGAACAGGTGAGAATATTTTTCAAAATGGTAACTAGGTATACTAGAACGTAGTAAACTCTTAGATACTGTGTGATTAAAAGTGTGTAGTTTAAGGTTAATCCTTGGTTTTATATTTGGGTAAAATTCCATTTTGGATTGAGCCTGTTAATTGTGTATACCACATTTTGTTAATCCTTTTATCAGTTGGTGTGTTCCTATCATTTTAAATCATCTAATGTCTTACCTATTAAAGTGAAATATATGTGTAGTTATTCATATTATCAGCTATTTTTTTCTCTGTAAATACTTTAATAGCAGTATTCCGTATGTACAGTTTCTTTCAGACTTATTTAAACCCTTTGGAGATATTTTCTGTACTTCTATGTTTTTCTACTTCTGTCATCACCTGCTTTTGTACTTAAGGTGTCATCTTGGATTTCTTCCTTGGTCTCTCCCCAGCCCCACTTCCCAAACACTAGGGTCCTTGCTGAATTTTGTCACTGATTGCTATATAGTATTTCTAAAGTGCATTTTGTTCATGTTTAGAATACATTGTAATTTGGATACTTTCGGTTTTGACATTGATGACCTCATTTTATCCTGATCGGTCCTTCTTTTTACTAAATCTGACTAAAAATGTATTTCTTTATTTATCAATAGACAGAAAGTGACCTAGCTTATATTAGATGCCTCTGGGATGTTTTTGTTTGTTTTTGAAATATTAGAAAATATTCAGATTCTCTTCCTAAGATTGTTACAGTTAGTGTGTTTTCCCACGTCCTTTGTGGCTGATTCTACCTTTTATTTATTTATTTATTTTTTAAATTTTATTTTCTCACTCTTAGCTTTTTTACCTCTATTTTTCCCCCTGGAAGTACTGGGTATTTAATGTAACTTATAGTTCTTTGTGTGTAAATCACCCTTTTAAGGTCTGTTTCCTGTTCATATAATGATGTATATAGGGTATACGTGCTTTTTAATGCAATCACCTGTATTATGAAAATTAACTTTTTTTAACCTGATAGTAAATAAAAAATTTTAGCTACTTTCATGATAGCCATAGTTATAAACTTCTAGATCTGTTTTACCAACTGTTAGTTTCCTTTTTGAAACTTCAGTCTTCATAATGTGTTGGGGGATGAGATATCTGCCTCTGTGTTTTTAAAGGCATTTTCTCCTGCGAGTCCACACCATTGAATTATTTTGTGTATGTGATGAAGAAGTCTGCAGAGCAGCTAAGGTCCATATTTTATAAACGTCTTAAGTCTGATTCTTAGCCTTGATCAATATTAATTCAGGCCTGTATGTTTGATAGTGTGTTGTGGTTTTGAGCTAGAAACATCTTTACCACATATGAAATAGAAGAGTCATTTTCCTGCTGGACTGGTGCCAGAAGGGCTAAGCCTTTGACGAGCAGCTCAGAACTCACAGTTAAATATAGAAGGGGGTACAACATATTTCCCTCTTTTCCTTTCCAGACTCCTAAAATGAGCAGTGGCTGGGTTTGGGCTACATTGGGTTTAGAAGTCAGATTATTTGCTGTTGAAGTGGACGTACATTGTGAGCAACGGAGAATGGTCAACCAGGACGCAGGGTTTTTGTCGTGAAGGAGGGTGTTGCCGTTTTCTGAGCTGTGGCACACAGAGCGCTGGCGAGGAGGGTTGGGGCTTCTGTTTCTGTTTCAGTTTGGCTTAGGGATTTGCTCGTGTACATGCGTGTGCGTGTGTGGTGTGTGTGCAGCCAAGAGTGCTGTGCCACAACCTCACGTATGTGGAGGTTCCCCTCAGCTTTTTAGTGCCTTGCTCTCAACCGTGAATGGGGGGTGAAGGGTTCCCACAAAAGAAGACAAAACCAATCCAAGAAAAGGGATTATAGAAAATATAGACAGTGGAGGGGACAGAGAACATTTTTTTAAAAAATGAAATGAACAGTAATAAAAACTCATCATCACTGTCCACAGAGAGTGAAGGAAAGATAATGCATCTGTGAAATGAAAACACCACAAAGAACAATCAGAATAAGAAAGTTATCATAAAAGAAAATGTGATAAGTAAAACAAAACTTTCAGTAGAATGGCTGGAAGATAAACTTAAGAAGATAACTCTTTAAACTAGAACCAAAGCAGGAGAAATTAAGAATATCAATGCCTCACAGGGGTAATCACCTCCAAGGTGGTCCCCAAGGATCCTTGCCTCCTTGTATGGTCTCCTGCCACAATGAATAAGGGCTGACTTGTGTGGACAACCACACTGCAGAGTGACAGTGTGTGATTTTTGAAGCTAGGTCATAAAAGACATTGCCGCTTCTGCTTTGGTCTGTTGGATCACTTGCTCTTGGGGAAGCCAGCTGCCATGTCATGAGGACACTCAAGCAACCCTGTGGAGAAGAACTGACTTGCCAGCGTCATCTTGCTGGCTGTGTGACTGAATCCTCTTGGAAGTGGATCTGCCAGCTGATGCCCAGACATCATGGAGCAGTGATCAGGGATCTTTGCCATGCTGTCAGAATTTCCTATCACAGGTGCTTTGAGCATAATAAATGACTATGGTTTTATTAGCCACTAGTTTTGCTGTGATTTGTTACACATCAGTAGATAACAAATACACTTACTCATCAGAGTTCTGAAAAAATATAGCAGGAAAAAAACGGGGTTGGGGTGGAGTAAAATGACCAAAGAAATAAGAATATTTTCCAGAAGCAAAAACATGAGTCTTCAGATTAAAGGGGTCCACATGTACACATGAATAAAATATAGAGCTTTAAAGCATATTATTTTGAAACTTTAGACTGCAAATTAAAAAGGGAAGGTATCAAAAAGGTTCTGTAGGAAAAATTACCAGTGATTATGTATCAGAATCATATGAACCTACTCAACAGTGCTGATACCTAGAAGATTGTGGAGCCACATGCCTTTAAAATTCTACGGGAAAGTAATTCTTACATAGAATTTTTTACCCAGTCAGAATGTCAATCAAGTGTGAGGGTAGATTGATGGCATTTTCAGTCATTCATTGGCTAAAAATATATATATATATATATGTATAATATCTATGTGTGTGTGTATATATATAGATATATAGATATTTCTTTTTTCTCCCGTGGATCCTGAGATAGGAAGCTGCTGAAGGATGTTCCTCAGCAAATTGAGAGAGCCAAGTAAAGGACACCGATGATGTAGGGAATGAAAGAGGAGGCCCAGGATGATAGTTGCACATGGTCAGACGAGTCAAGACTGGAGCAAGATGCGAGGGCAGTGGCAGCTGGAGTTGGGCTTGGGGGGTGGTTGGAGGAGGAATCGATAAATGGTTTGATGTGTTTCAATGATTGCATCAATTATTAAAAAATACAGGGCATGCCTGCTGGGGCTTTTGTACAAAGTTATACTTATAATAGAAAAGTAAGAAAACAGAAGACACTTATGAATCTCAGTTTGAGAAAGAAAACAGAATCATAATTTACTCAACACTCATATATATACAGTGATAATAATGCAAATACCATTGACTTAACAAAAAATTATGACATAACTCTGTTGGGAGAATGGATGGGGGGCAGTGAATGGGGGGGTATAAATCCTCAATGACCATGGTAAGAAATCAATAGTGTCTAAAAAGTTAATGAGGCAAGGAGATATCAAAACTCTCATTACCTTGAAATGAGGAGATAAGTACCAGAATAAATTACTAGAGGTGTGTAAATGTATTGCTTTTGGAAGATGAAGGTGGGTTAGACATAAAACTTCTTATTTTTATTATAAGCCATTAAGTGTTATGTCCACATTTAATGAAAACAGTTTTTTAAATCTTAAAGGAAAGTCATTTGTTCAAACTGATGATGTACCAGTAATAATATTATAATTTAACTGCCTTTCCTTTTTATTCTCTCCATTTCATTGGTGAGGAAAAGCTGTAAAAAGTAAAGTGATTTCTATTACCTCAAGTTAGTGCAGGACCCAGGACTAAAAATTAGTTATTTTTCCCTTTTGAGGGAGCACTCTGGTGATGACTGCATTGTGCCTCTCATTCACTTCTTTCATAATCCTTTTTTGTTTTATGTTTTGGAAATGATTTTGAGAAATATTGCCAAGGCATAGGTAAATTGCTCTTTAATTTTCTTTAGCTGTAGCATGAAACCTTTTATTGCCAATGCACCTTAATATAATTTTCCTCATAAGTAAAGGGAAGTGGTCATTATATAGGAAGTTGGGTTCTGTGTAATACGTTCCCACTTTTTTTGTCCCTTCAAATGCTCTTGGTCTTTATCATAAACAAGAATAATAAAAATAGAAACTGTTGTCTGGACACTTTATTTTCCCTAGGAATAAAGGAAAATGGTTATAATAAAGGAAATTGGGTTTTGTATAATATGTTCCAATTGTTTTTGTCTCTGAAAATGCCTTTGTCTCTATTATAAGCATTAGTAATACAAAGTTAGCCCTCCCTGGCCTTGTTATATAAGAGAAGGGTTACTGCTTCTTGAATTACTTTGTTTCCTGCTTCTTTTAGTCTGGACACCATATGGAAAGCTTTACTAAAAAATACAACCTATATTATTTTTAGTGGCTTTATTTTTTTTCCTGGTCATAAATAATCTATATCCTGATACATTTGAAGTAAAACAGAAACATGAATTATATCATTATATAAATTTGATGATCTACCAGTGGCCCTGATAATAACAGTGTTTTCTTGTGTGTTACCAAAGTATAAAATTATGTAATAATTTAAATAGTATATTTGAAAATGCTGAAACATGTTTATTATTTTATCAATTTGGTTTATATGTATTTATTGTTAGTATTTGACCATGATTCAACAAGTTATAAAGGTATAGAAAAAAGTCATGGCAAAGCCTGAGTATATTTCTGTTTTTGTCTTTGTGAAGACTGGCACACAGCCTTTTAACCGTGCAATGCTCTTCAATGTGGGCTTCAAAGAGGCCATGAAAGACAGTGTCTGGGACTGTGTAATCTTCCACGATGTGGATCATCTACCTGAAAATGACCGAAACTATTACGGATGTGGAGAAATGCCACGTCACTTTGCAGCCAAGCTGGATAAATACATGTATATGTAAGTAATGTACACTCTTCTTTTGCAGCACACCTGCAAAATCATATCATTGAAATGGTAGCAGCGTTATGTGCCTGGATCTGAGAGGGCTCAAGAGCCTAGAGAGTATCTTTAACTCCAGCCCATCCTCCCGGGGAGCCGGGATGTAGGGTCGCTTGTGGTACATCCAGTCACTTCCTCACACACAGGTTTCAGCTTGGGGTGGTGGGAAATAGAGCCTGGTTTCTACGGTCAAGGAAATGTGGACCTAACTTCTGATTTTCACGCTTAGCAGTTAGAGGGCTTGGATTTGCATCTTAGGACTTGGATCTCTGAACACTGGTTTCCTTGTTCAGGGAGTACTAGAGCCCATCCATGGGTTCTGCGAGATCCCAGGCGCTGGGCTGCCGCAGGTAGGAACACAGCACAGGTTGGCTCCCCTCTCTTCCCCTCCCCCAGGGTTGTTCCCGTGCAGTGAAGGCCCGCTCTTCTGCAGTATATTTTCTTCTTCCTAAGCTGTGGATTCTTGACCTGCCTTTGATAATAAGAAACATTTTTTCGTTCTCTGACTGGAGATGCCTTGAAATGATACTGTCATTGGAGCTGTGACAGTGACTTAAATTGACATTAAAGGTCTAATTTGGGAAAGGGATCACAGTTTTCATTGACTCATGGAAGTGGAGAGGAGGGAAAATAGCCTGGAGCAGGGGAGGTGTTGCCTTCATCACTGTTTTGCCTGCTGCCTCACCTGTTGAGTTAGAGAAGCAAAAAGCCTCAGTGATGAGACCAGGTGAATTAGCGCTGAAACAGGAAGAGTGCCTTTTTTTGTTTTGTTTTGTTTTTTTAGACTGGTTGTTGTCATCATTAGAAAACCTTTTCCTTATTACCATGGTTTCTGAAATCCAAGTCTGGCGTTACCTTGGGAAGGTCATCCAGGTTCAGGACCTGATTCTTAGCACTTCTAGAAACTCAATTTTGGTCAGCCCACTAGAGTCAAATTAAATTTAGCATAATTGATTTTTACTAAAAGATGATCATAAATGTCATATAAACTAAGAATTCTAAATTTATTTTTTATTTGAAGATATTAATTTCTAATCAGTAAAATATTCATATCTACCTAGACTAATCCCAGGGTGCATAGGGTATCTTGGAAGTCGGAATAGAAATTAGAGAGAATGGCAGCAGAGCAGGGAACGGGCCGGACAGTGCATGGGCTGGAGTGTGATGAGGTGTCCATGCCCACAGTGGTGCCCACACCGTGAAGGCTGCCGACCAGAAAGCTCAGGTCCCCAGAGCAGTGTCTCTCTCCCTTTGGACAGTGTCAGGTAAACACTACTAGATTTGTATTTGTCAAGCTTCCGTTTTCTGTTCTTTATCTATTACACCTTCATTTTATCTAATCTTTTTCTGTTCTGGGTATAGTGCAGTTGATTGTTTCTGCTTTTAAGCAGAACACTAAATGGAATTAACGTGCTTGGCAATTTATACATGTCAGTGAACACACACACACACTTATCCATTTTTACCTATCTACTGATTTCAGGTTTCTCCCAAACCACTAGCCTGGGCAAGCATAATGCAACTGGTGTGGGAAACACAGTGGTGCCATGAACACTTATTGGCCCTGCTGGACCCCAACTGGTATCATAACTAGAATCTAACTTCCCCAGTGCAAGCCTCGTGAGGTACCCTGGGGCACCGTGGTAGACTTTGGGGTCAGTATTGCTGTTACTGTCTTGGGGTGCCTTTGGCCCAGTGTGGGACCAGGATTGCTTTCTCCTGCAGCCTAGAGTTCTCTGTGGGAGCTGCCTCTCTCATCTTCTGTGGCCACACAAGGTCCCAGCTGGCACACAGCACTTCCTCCCTGCAGAGAGTGAATCCAGAGTCCTTAAAACAAAAAAGTGAAATCTGCCCCCTTTCTTCCTCTGAGGCAGCTTTGCTTTAGTCCTGGCCAGACTTCCCTCAGAGTGATTTTCAGAGGCTGCGTGTGGTCGTGTTTTCTCTGCTGTTCCTCCACATTGGCCTTGTCTATTCAGGGGCTCTGGCACCTGGCTCCCCAGTAGCACATTTGGGACCACAGGAATTTATTCAGGACTGCAAGTCTAGGGATGCTGCCTTAACATCAGAAAACCTGTCTGTTTCTAAACAAACAACTTTGACAAATTCCATGGAGGATGAGTTAGAGAAAGGTAAGGAAAATAAAATTCAGATTTAAAAATATAGTCATTTCTCAGAGAAAGGCAAGTACTCTATGATCTCACTTATATGCAGAATCAAAAAAAAAAAAAAAAACCTGAACTTGTAGATAAAGAGAACAGATTTTGGTTGCCAGAGGCAGGGGTTGGGGGTGGGTGAAGGGGATCAACAGGTACAAAATTCTAGTTATAAGACAAGTGCTGAATGTAATGTATAACAAGGTGACTCTAGTTAACAAATACTGTGCTGTATACTTGAGAGTTGCTAAGAGAGTAGCTCTTGAAAGCTCTCATAATGAGAAAAAAGTAGCTATGCATGGTGATGGATGTTAACCAGACATATTGTGGTAATCGTTTTGCAGTATATACATATATCAAATCATTATGTTGTACATCTGAAACTAATACAGGGTCAATTACATCTCAAAAAATTGTCATTCTTCTAAATATTAGTGCATTAAAAATAAATATATTTGTAAATATCCATGAATATTTTGGGAGTGTAGTCCAAACAGAGAAGATCATTACAGGAATAGGCAGCTAGTTTTTTCAAAATTAAATGCTAGACTTGTTTTTACTAATTTATATTTATCCTAGTCTCTATGATAAATAATGTATTTAATAAATTAAGATCAATTAATTTAGGAAATTAGCTTAGTAACATCTAACATTGCCTTAGCAGCTATTGATCAAGTCTACTTTTGGTGTGAAAGTAAACCATTTTTGAACACTAGGTTTTGAGTCTTATAAAGTAACAATACTAAATATTAAATTTCAGTTACCACAGGTGTTTTGCATAACACAGTTAGATGTACTTGTTTCACTAGAGTGTAAAGATGTTTTGTTTCTTGATGTACTTTACATTTCCCAGAATATGATTTAATCAACATAATTGTTTATATGGAAATAGGGGTATATTTGCAAAACATGTAAAAGACTGAAAACTCGATTTCATATGGCAAACAGTTTTGATTTCATTTTTAGAATGCTATATTCTGCTTTCTTTTTTAGTCTTCCTTATAAAGAGTTTTTTGGCGGTGTAAGTGGACTGACAGTGGAACAGTTCAGAAAGATCAATGGTTTTCCTAATGCCTTCTGGGGATGGGGAGGAGAAGACGATGACCTCTGGAATAGGTATGTTGAGGTACAAATTGCTTAATAATGGAATTTCTATAAATTTCCTTTCTATTAAGTAAACTATACTTTTCTATTCCAGGAAAGGATTCTTTGGGGTGGAAAATTTTTGAGGTTCCTAAATCCTATGTTATGTTTCTCCCTTTTTTATTGAGAGTAGTACCCTTTTGAAATTACTGACAGCGCGTACATTAGAGCATTCTTTTGCATTTTAAATTGAACTCAATCTATTTTTATGTTAGATTTTATTTCTTAATGTATTTTCATTTCTGTATGTTGTATTGTAGGGTTCACTATGCTGGATATAATGTAACAAGACCAGAGGGTGACCTGGGAAAATACAAGTCTATTCCTCATCACCATCGAGGTGAAGTCCAGTTCTTAGGACGGTAAGTTTAATATCATCTTTAGATATCAAGGTTTCAAAATTATTTAATTATGAAAGATTTTTAAAAAATGCATTGCACTCCCCACAAAAAACTTCTGAAGGGAATTTTCTGTCGATATCATTTTTGTTTATAAAAGTAAAGCATTTTGTGCTTGTTTTTAAGAGATATACATATACATATACCTACATACACACACACGTATATGTATTCATGTAATATTAAAGAGCCCAGTTAATTATTTATGTGAAAATGTTTCCTTAACATAAAGCATAATGCATTTTATTTCTTAAGGATATCTAATGTGTAAGAGTGCAAAATAACTTCTTTCAGGTAGCATTTTAAGACTAGTAAAAATGTTAATTTATAATAATGGTCTAGAAAGATTTTTAATTATGCGTAAGAACCAAAAATTGTACAGAGCTTTAAGTGCTTTAATGATAAGAATGACCTTGAGCGTATTCCTCATCAATTTTTCTTTTGAAACATGTTTCTGTTACTTTTAATTTTTTTCTCTAATGCTATAGGTATAAATTACTAAGATACTCAAAAGAGCGCCAGTACATCGATGGGTTGAACAATTTAGTATATACGCCAAAAATACTGGTTGATAGGTTGTATACAAATATATCTGTAAACCTCATGCCAGAGTTAGCTCCAATTGAAGACTATTAAAAGAAGTAGCTCTCATGGCAAGATAGACCACAATGCTGGATCGGGAACTTGGAGTGCACTCTTAATGGAGGTCAGTGAATGGATGTGTCACAGTGCCCTGGGTGGTGAGAAGAAGAGCCTGTGTTCTCAGTGTTTACTTGTGGGATTGTATACAGTCAGCCTTCTTCCACCCACCCATCCTCTGTCCTGAGACACACCCCATGGCGAGCACTGCAGAGACCAGATGCTGTTGCTTAAGTCTGGCAGTCAAGAGAGCTCCCTACAAAGAGAAAATTTTTATACTAAAATCTATAATTTAATTCAAGAGAATGCTTTATTTCCATTTAAACATATTTTGTACATATGTGATATAAATTAATGTGTTCAAATTGTTGAGAAACAAGATGTGTTGGCAGTTTTGCATGTAATGGGTTATGCCTTTATGGGACTTTTATAAACATTTTTTTATTTGCATGGAATAAAACAATGTAAATTTATGTCACTAAACAAAGGTTAACCTTGTGTGAAATGAAGGAACTGTCAATAATTGACAGCCAACTAATACAGTACACTGTTATACTAGTTTTGAGCTTTATACCTTCAGCTTTTTGTGTGGAAGAAGTCACAGCTTCCTTAGGGTTTTAAAGGGTAAGAAGAAAGGACTTAGCTTTTCTTCCTACGGAGGATTACCTCTTTTTTTCCCCTTGCTTGCAATCTCATCGGATTTTGCTAAATCACAACCATATTGTTTGTGTATATTGCATGAGTATTACCAAGAAAATCTTAAAAGTTATGATGTGACATGATATAAAGGACCTCTTTATGTTAAACATCTCTCATGTACCTCTGGTGTAAGTGTCAGGGATTTTGTGCCTCAAAAAATGTTCCCAAGGTTGCGAGTGGTTGTACATTGTATTTTTTTAATTCATAGTGAGCAGCGCTTTTATTATTTCCAGTTCAGAAGAGCCAAAAAAAAAAAACCTTCATTTAAAAAAAGCAAAACAGTTTTTTAAAAGATTGAGTTATGGAAAACCCGGTAGTACTTAAAATATACAAATGAATTATACTATTAGGTAAGAAATTAAATGTTCTATTTTTATGAAGATAAATGCTTAGTAGATAAAAACAAATTTTAAGTTTGATTATTAGTCTCATAGGATTTCAAGTTTGGAAGGGATCCTTTTTAATGTCAGCCAATTTCATTCAAACTACATGTATTTTTTTTTCACTTTTAAGATATCACATGTCTGGTGTTAATTTCCTCACAAAAGCATAAATTAATAGAATTATATTAAAATACATTATCAGTTATTTAAATGCATTGGTGTTAATAAGACACTTCCCTAAAAACAGGTTTCTCTACCTGACATCAAGTATATTACTTACTCTTAAATTTGGATGGCATTTTCATAGCAAAACCAAACAGTATCCTTACTTTGAAAATTATCAATTATGGTTAACCAAAGATTCTTTAAAATATCTTAAGATATTTTCACAAATTTAAAACAAAAAATTAAATATCTATAAAGTGAATCTTCAACAACATGAGGAACAATAGAAATGGATTATTCATCTAACACAGAAATATGGTTATTTATCTCTCAGGTTGTAAATTTAATTTTGAAGTTGTCATTTTCTATGGCAAATATTAGTAACACAAATGACCACAAACCAAATCATAAAATAACTGAAATTCTTACACTTTGAGAAAACTGATAGCTCTCTGTTATGATACCAAGCAGAATTTTTCTACATTTATTTCTTAGAAATATTTCCAAAATATTTGTTTTTCATTTCTTTGCTGGTAACTCAGAATAATGAAAAATCAAACCTTCTGAAAAGCAAGGTATTTGTTCTTAAATTGTGTATCTGTTCACTTTCTGTCTCTCATAGCCAATGTAGTTTTTTAATTTGATGAAATGAAAGAAAGTAGGTTGGGAAAGTTAACATTTGTTGATCACTAACAAGATACTAGGGGCATAGGAGCATAGTTAACCCAATAATACTTAAATATTTTAGTCAATGGGGAAATTAGGGCTGTTTCTGAGTCTTATTAGGAAAACATATTTTTCTCTTTAATACGGAGCTGCCCACATTTTGGAATCTTCTCATTTTGATACACATTTTTATAGTTTCAAGAGAACTCCGTTCTACTAGTATTTGTCTTATTTTCTTGGATTAAATCTAGTAGTAATTTTTGTTTTAGGAATGGGCCATGAATATTCTGCTTTTTTCAGTTTTGAATATGGTGTGTCATCCTTTGAAAGCCATCTCAGTAGTTTGCTTTTTGTCTTTTGTTTGTTTTTATTTTCTTTTTAAGTGCAGACCTCAAATTGATTGTTGCCTATAAATAGTAACTTTTATATGTTTGCATATAAGTGACATAGCTTTGCCCAGTTATCTTCATTGTATAAAAATAACTGTATTCCATAAAAATTAACAAATACATTGCAAATGCAAACTATCTTTATAGTTTGGTTGATTTATTAGTGAACATGTATTGATTACCTACTCTATCAGGTGCAATGCTAGGTACGTCTACAGAAAAAATATTCCATTTCTAAACAAATCAAGTCAAGCAAGTTGAAACCTTTCTAAAATTATGAAAACATCCTCTGATAACTTATGTGTTGTATTTCTTAGTCTTAAAGTCAAGATATGTGGACATAGTTATGAGCTCCTTATGGCCCTACTGGGAAACTTATATAGTGCCTTTCAACTAGAGAAAGTAGTAATGATTAATGGGCCTGTTTGTAGAAAAGAAAAGGAAAAAGTGTACACATTTGCTGTAACATTATGTCTCATTCACAGTGTAGATGGTCATTTAAGTCTTTGCCAAAACTGGGGTTTAATGAATATTTTTTTAAGTCTAATTATAAATTTCTGTTTGTATTTTGTGAAAAGGTGTTCAGTAAGAAAACCTTATTTGCAATATTATGTAAATACAAAAATGTATTAAAGCTTGCTCATTCTCCTTTCCCAGCCAAGATGTTGATATCCATTTTAAAACAAAATGGGAAAATATCCAATACAATATTCTCCTTCTTTTGGAAGCTCTGTACACGTGAAAGCAGACTTTGTGTCATTTTATTTGGCCTTTGCTTATCTCTTTTGTATTTCGTTGTGTACTTTTCAGACAAATACTGGTACTCTAGAGTTATTATCTTTTATTTGCAGATATGCCAATGAGAGAACTAAAATGGTCATGGTGTTTATCAGAAAAAGGAAGTGTACTTAAGATTATTTTATTTATTAAGATCTGAAAGGCTTCTATATAAATGCACTGAAATAAATGCTAGTAATTTCTTGTACTCTCATTTTTTTTCTTTTTTTCTTTTTTTGCTTCTCATGGAAATGTTTGTACTTTTTTATCATTGTCTTTTATGAAATATAATGTTCTAAAGACCTGGTGTGATGATGTAATTATTTTCTCTCAGGAACTTTTTTTGGGTTATCTGGGGTTTTGTTGTGTTTGTGTTCCTGAATTCCAGGTGAACTGCTGGTGAATACCTTGGTTGCACTAGGATTACACCATGAGTGTAAGGTGATCACACATGCCTTTGCAACAGTGTCTGTTAAATACATTTAGAGATCACCTCATAGCTTGGACCTCAGAAGAGACACCGTGACATTTAAACATTTTTCATCAATGCAATTAGTAATCTACTGTATCAAAATGAATATTTAAGAAGTCATTTTTAGCATACCTTTCTTCTCCCTGCACAACTTCAGTAAACTAAACTGGTGTGTTGTGGACAATTCCCTTCTTGTTTTTCAGATATTAGGAGTCTGAATATCTTTAAGGCAAACAGTCAAATCTCAAAAATACCTCAAGACTAGATTTGCGTTTGGGACTAGACGGTGAGATTATGACTTTTATCAACTTTAATTATCTGTGTAATGAATTCTCAGTATTATTAATCTGTATGCATAGTACAAGCTACCAGAATATTGTGCACTATATATCACAAATAAAGCCAATCATTAAGTCATAATCATGTAGTCATGCAAAGCCATAAAATAGAGTTCGCTTAGTCTGCCCCAGGTTCCTGCCTATGGTGTTAATGTATCTTCTGATGAATCATGCCAACTTAATTTAATGGTTTTATAATTTTTTGTTGTCTTTATTTTTTCTTCCAGTTTTATTGAGATATAATTGACATACAGCACTGTCTGAGTTTAAGGTGTACAGCCTAATGATATGATTAAACACCCATCATTTCATAAAGATGCAAAAGAAAAAAGAGTTTTTCCTTGTATGGATTTAAGGCTGTGGAGGTATCCTGGACCAAAATTGTTTTATTTAGAAAAGGCATTTATTAAGGAGTACTCTATTGCTATTGATTTAAGTGACTTCAGAAAAGATAGTGCTATATCACTCAAAATTATACTACAATTAAAAGAAAAATATATGGGTTGAAAAATAAAACTTGTATTTTTCTCAGCACATTCCTACAACATGTTTTGGTGGGCCTGAATTGCATTGCTAATTTAATCTTTCCAACTCCATTAGTTGAAGTCTGTGCTCTGGAGGATCTCCAAGAAGCAGCAGACATTACCTACCCTCAAGGAGTTTACTGTCCTCTGTGTGTAAAACTGAGACTGGAAACACCTGAAAACCCACATCCTATCAAATGAGGTGCTCCTTTGTGCCCTCTGCAAACTCAGTTTTATATTTCACTCATGCAATATTAAAGAGCCAACAGAGCATCTTGAAGGAGCAGCTTTTCTGCACGTGCTGAGTATTTCTCAGCTGGAAACGCTACACTTCAGAAGGATAGCTGAGATCAGTGCTTTTCTGCAATAGAGCTTGAATATTTGCGGTTAATTCTTAGTAGAACTGTGTGGAAGGTGGTAGTTATAAGCAAAGACTCTGGATTCAGACTGATCTGAGTTTGAATTCACAGATTCCTTATTATTGGCTGGGAAATTATAGCAAAATTTTAAACCTCTGTGGTCCTCAATTTCTTGGTCTCCCAATGGAGGACGATCGGAACTACCTGAGGATTGTTAAAATGATGAAAGCAGCTAATTCTAATAGAGCACTTAGCACAGTGCTGGACTCTTGAGCAGAAGCTTGGCTTATATTAAGTCAGTTGTCAGCTTTAGAGTGACAAGTTTTTCTTTCATGCCAGTTGTCTTGGGTCATATTTTAAGAATGATACCACAAAATAAATGTTGTCACAAGGCACAGATACTGTGATGAAAGAGTTTGAGAGCAGATCCTGAAAACACCTGCTTGATTTATCAAGGAGAAGGCGTTAATTTACCTCTGGGACATCATTTCCATCTGAGGTGGTTTTTAAAGCATATTTAGTTAATTTCCAAGGATTCAACTTCTTTTACACAGTCCTTCCTCCCCTTCTTCCATTCCTTTACCTGCTCTTCTCCTTTCTCCTTCTACCACCACCATTGTTAGAATCAGGAAACATCATGGTGGCTGTTAGTTTCCCTGGAGTCTTAATGAAATCCCATGAGTGCTTTTGTTCAGGCAGAACAGGGTCACTA
Organism: Mesoplodon mirus; assembly: GCF_964341445.2. Taxonomy (NCBI): domain Eukaryota; kingdom Metazoa; phylum Chordata; class Mammalia; order Artiodactyla; family Ziphiidae; genus Mesoplodon; species Mesoplodon mirus. The sequence goes on along the minus strand of NC_138989.1, from coordinate 46,839,381 downwards.
TGGGTAACCAGATTCGCCCCACGTTATTCCATTATCCCTTGACCTTGTATAAATGCCATTTTGTATAGGATAATTATGCAGTCTTTCAGCCTGTCTAGCAGCTTCTCTAGTCTCTCGATCTAGGTCTCTAGTCTCTCCAACCCCAATATTTTAGGGCATTTATTAAGCACCTGCTGTGTCTCAGGCACTGGGCTGTTCTGGTGGCATGAGAGTGACTTAAGACCCGGTTCCTTCCCCCAAGGAGGCTACAGCCAAGTAAGGGAGATGCTCGCCAAGGACTTCTCATGGGAGCCAACCTCTTTTCCTCTATCTTATAACCTACTTGGAAACCCAACAGAAAAAGGGGCAAAAGTCTCAGGCCACATAAAAGAGGGGAGTTCCCAGAGTTCCACCCACAGGCTTATCACCACGGAGGAGATGGGGGTGGGGAGTGGGTGGGGCGATAGAGTTTGGCCACCACTGCTCCTCAGTGGGGGTGGGAAAGGCCTTGGCTATTCTTAGGGTGCCCTTCTGGAGAATAGACAGTATGGTTGAACGGTGCCTGTTGGTCTGTGCCCTTCTAGGTTCTCAGGATGTGGAGAGCAGGCATTTCTTGAGGGGATTTTTCTCTTTGGGTCAGTTATGGGCATTTCTGGTTGCTGACCTCTCTAGCACCCAGGCTGGGATATCAGAGAGGCAAGAAAAGAACTCCCAGGACTCATGGCTGGGTTGTTCCTCGAGTCTCTGTGTCCCTCGGCAGTTGGTCTTCCTTACCCCACCTTTCAGAATCTTCTGGTAGGCTTCGTGTGTTGTTGTTGTTTGGTAATTAGTGGGAGAAGCGAATGGAATGCGTTTACCTGGTCACATCCAACTCACCTAAAAATGTCACATAAAAAGAAAGATAAGGAACTGTTCTGTACTTGACTGTGTGGATGTCAATTTAGTGGTTGTGACATTGCCCTATAACTTTGTACCGTGTGACCACAGGGAGGAGGGCTGGGTAAAGGGTCCAGGGATCTCTCTCTATTATTTCTTACAACTGCATGAGCGTCTACAATGACTTCAGAATTTAAAAAGGTCAAAGGTCCTATATGAAAGATAATCAACTCCACTCACAATAAGAGAGGTGCAGATTCAAATTACATCAAAGTACCAGTGCTGACCTATCAGACTGGCAAAAATCAGAGGTTTCACCAACACTATTGGTGAGACAGTGGAGAATCAGGCACTTTCTTACATAGGATGCAAAAGGTCACAACCTCTGTGGAGGGGAATTTAGCAGTATCTAGCAAAATGACTAAAGAATTTACCCTTTGTCCCAGAAATCTTTTCTGAGGCATCTATGCTAAAGACACATTTCTACAGCTATGAAACCAACATATGTACAAGTTTATTCATTGAGGCATGAGAGTAGCAAAAGTTTGGGAGCACCTGAACGCCTGTGGAGGGAAAGCTGGTTGAATTGGCCCTGGTCACCATGCCCTGGGGCCCTTCACAGACATATAAAAGAGGAGGCACAAATTCTGTGTTCTGATATGTACTGATTTCCAGACTGATAGTATCCTGTGGGAGAAAATAATAAGGTTCACACATATCTAAAATGCTACCTTTTGTGAATGAAAGAAGGGGAAGTAAAACTATATGTTTGTTTGTTTTTTTAAACAAAGCAGTGACTAGCAGGAAAAACCAGAAACTAATAAAATGGCCTGGTGGGGAGAGGCTGGCAAGGGGTGGAGGGCACAGGGCTGGCAGTGAGACTGATTCTTTACGATTTTTACATAGTTAGGAACTGGAACCATGTCAATGTTTTTATGTAATCAAAAAACACAATTTAAAAAGCCAAACCCTAAAATCGATCTTAAACAGAAACATTTTAAAAATTATTTGAGCAAAGCAGAACAAATGAGTGTATCCTTCATTAGCTAATGATCGACCTTAACAAGTAGAAAGATTCCTACTCAATCGTTCTTGCTGCGTTATATAAACGTCACTAATGCATGTTTGCAGGGTCTTGTTTTCCCATTTTTACTGAGTGTTTTTCTTTTTTTTTTGTACACAGTTTAGTTTGTATTGTTAAGGTCTTATAAAAACCTTTCTAGAAACTAATTCCTGACTCTAGACTTTAACTTCAAAGTCCAACAACTTATTAAAGTTAAAAAAAACAAAACAAAAACTAAACAGCAAACATTGCTTGTTCTTCCGAGTCTGCAGTCTGAGGGGTTTTGCTGCTTCAAAGTTACAAAAAATACAGCATTGCTTTTATAGTGTGCTTTCGTAAGGGAAAAAACTATTCAAAGGCTTGTTAGTATACATCAGAGGAAATAATTGAGTAATTGTTTAATAAAAAATGTTAGTAGCTATTTATCTAAAAACTTCTTTTATGAGTCATTTACTGGGAGTACAGCAAATAGAATTTTTTATTCTAAGCCTAGTAGCTAAAGTATTATAATTCCCAATCCCACTGGGAGAACAAATTGAATAGGAGTCATGATACCACAGAACTTTAGATCAGGAAGGGAACTTTAAAATCATCTAGTTCTGGGCTTCCCTGGTGGCGCAGTGGTTAAGAATCCGCCTGCCGCAGAAGTTGTAAGGCATGGTGTTGGAGGGAGTGAGGTGCCTGGCTGAAGACAGAGTCCAAGGTCTTCAAGGAGCCAGTGAGTCTCCTGCCTCTGGGGAGCATTTATACCCCATCCCCAGAGGGTGTGGACACAGTAGGTAATGTCTTTTTTCTTTTTACTTTTTCACTGCTTTTCAAATGGCCTTCCCTTCAATCTGTTATTGGCCTTCCTCAGAAGAGTCCCTTGTCCCATAAATTTTTTTACTTGGCTTCTTGCTAAGTCAGGACTCCTCTTCAGGCTGTGTGCCCCTGAAATCAGAGTTCTGTGGTAGACCTTCAAAGAGGCCACACGGTCTAGCCCAAGTATCTGCCCTTGTTAATTGGGAGTTAGTCCATCTAATGACATTCGTTTGTGTCACATGATCTGGTAAAACCATAATCAGACTCATCTCCTGGCCCACCTGGCGTTTCCAGGGAAGGACTAGGATTGAATCGAGGAACAAGTTGCATTAAGGGGCAGCAGTAGACTCCCTTCCCATCTGCTTTGAGAAGAGAATCCTTCAATGATTTAGCATCCCAAGCCTTGGAAGACTTGAGCTGGTTAAGGATTGACTTGGGCCATGGCTGAGAAGGATGGACAGCTGTTTTGTAATGTCACTTGCCTATCACTTAAAAGAACTGTAATGGGAAAACCATGTAAAAAAGAGTGGACATATGTATAACATACACGTATATATATATGAGTCACTTTGCTGTAGAGTAGAAACTAACACAACATTGTAAATCAACTATACTCCAATAAAAACTAATATTAAAAAATAAAAATTTTTAAAAGAAGAAAAAAAGAATCCGCCTGCCAATGCAGGGGACACGGGTTTGAACCCTGGTCCAGGAAGATCCCACGTGCTGCGGAGCTCCTAAGCCCATGCACCACAACTACTGAGCCCACGTGCCACAACTACTGAAGCCCATGCGCCTAGAGCCCATACTCCGCGACAAGAGAAGCCACTGCAATGAGAAGCCCATGCACCGCAACGAAGAGTAGCCCCCGCTCGCCACAACTAGAGAAAGCCCACGTGCAGCAACGAAGACCCAACACAGCCAAAAATAAACAAAAATCATCTAGTTCTTTTCTTTCCATTTCTTTTACTAGCTATCAATTAAAAAAAAGAAATATAAATGGTATTTACCGCCCCTCCACTGGACAATTGTGACAGCTTTCAGGCTCCCCGCATTCAGTCCACTCCAGACACAAGACTGGGCTCTGAAAAAGCTGGATCAGAGCAGATCATTTACCTTCACTAGCTTCCCCATTGCCTACCAGTCTTTAACTTTTTTAGCATAGCCCTTCAGTCTTTTGCTACTTTGATATGAAACCTCCTAGCCTCTAAGTAAACCAAATTGCTTGCCTTTCTCTGCATATTTAAAGCACTCTCAAATCTTTGTCCCTCTGCAATTCAGTCTTCTCTCCAGAAACGGCATTTTCTTCCTTATTTGCCTGGTGCCTCCTACTTAGCTTCTAAGGAGTAGCTCATCTGTCATCTCCTCTGTGAGGCCTCCAGACCCCCAGGAATCAGAACAAGTTTTTTTTTTTCTATTATGCTACCATAGCATTTTAATATTTTTATGGCAATACTGACTTTCCTCCCTCCATCCTTCCTCCCTCCTCCCTCCCTCCCTCCCTTTACCTCCCTCCCTTCCCTCCTCCCTTCCCTCCCTCCTTCCTTCCCTCCCTCTCCCTCCCTGCCTCCCCTCCTTCCTTCCCTCCCTCCCTCACTTCCTTCCCTCCCTCCCTCCCTCCTTTCCTTCCCTTCCTCCCTCCCTTCCTCCCCTCCCTCCCTCCCTTCCCTCCCTCCTTTCCCTCCCTTCCTTCCCTCCCTTCCCACCCTTCCTCCCTCCCTCTCTCCCTCTCTCCCTCTCTCCCTCACTTCCTTCCCTCTCTCCCTTCCTCCCTTCCTTCCTCCCTCTCTTCCCTCCCTTCCCTCCCTCCCTTCCTCCCTTCCTTCCTCCCTCTCTCTCTCCCTCCCTGCCTCCCCTCCTTCCTTCCCTCCCTCCCTCACTTCCTTCCCTCCCTCCCTCCCTCCTTTCCTTCCCTTCCTCCCTCCCTTCCTCCCCTCCCTCCCTCCCTTCCCTCCCTTCCCACCCTTCCTCCCTCCCTCTCTCCCTCTCTCCCTCACTTCCTTCCCTCTCTCCCTTCCTCCCTTCCTTCCTCCCTCTCTTCCCTCCCTTCCCTCCCTCCCTTCCTCCCTTCCTTCCTCCCTCTCTCCCTCCCTTCCCTCCCTCCCTTCCCTCCCTCCTTTCCCTCCCTTCCTTCCCTCCCTTCCCACCCTTCCTCCCTCCCTCTCTCCCTCACTTCCTTCCCTCTCTCCCTTCCTCCCTTCCTTCCTCCCTCTCTTCCCTCCCTTCCCTCCCTCCCTTCCTCCCTTCCTTCCTCCCTCTCTCTCTCCCTCCCTGCCTCCCCTCCTTCCTTCCCTCCCTCCCTCACTTCCTTCCCTCCCTCCCTCCCTCCTTTCCTTCCCTTCCTCCCTCCCTCCCCTCCCTCCCTCCCTTCCCTCCCTCCTTTCCCTCCCTTCCTTCCCTCCCTTCCCACCCTTCCTCCCTCCCTCTCTCCCTCTCTCCCTCACTTCCTTCCCTCTCTCCCTTCCTCCCTTCCTTCCTCCCTCTCTTCCCTCCCTTCCCTCCCTCCCTTCCTCCCTTCCTTCCTCCCTCTCTCCCTCCCTTCCCTCCCTCCCTTCCCTCCCTTCCTCCCTTCCTCCCTCTCTCCCTCCCTTCCCTCCCTCCCTTCCCTCCCTTCCCCCCTCTCTCCCTCCCTTCCCTCCCTCCCTTCCCTCCCTTCCCACCCTTCCTCCCTCCCTCCCTCTCTCCCTCCCTCCCTTCCCTCCCTTCCCTCCCTCCCCTCCCTCCCTCTCTCCCTCCCTCCCTCACTTCCCTCCCTCCCTCCCTTCCCACTCTTCCTCCCTCCCTCCTTTCCCTCCTTCTCCCTCCCTCACTTCCCTCCCTCCCTTCCTCCCTTCCTTCCTCCCTCTCTAGTTTGTTTAAAACAAAAAGTTTGTTTTAAAAAAGTATGTTTTATTTTAAAAAGTCATTGTTCTAAATAAAAATTGATTTATAGAAAATGAATCAAACTCTTGAAAAATAAGGAAACTACTGGTTAATGCCGTGAAAATTTGAGAAATATTAAATGCTTCAGCTGCTTCACCTTGTCACCAAGACTGACCTGCCACATTTCTGGAAGTGGCTCTCTCCTGAGGATCACTCCCCTCGTGGTCATAGATGGCTGCCAGCACCTCCCAGGGCTGCATTCTTCCAGGGAGGCACCTCATTTGATCTCACCATAAAAGAGAAGTCCTGGGTTTCCCTCTGATTGGGCCATTTTAGGTCCCGAGTGGCCCTGGCTAAACACCAGGGCAAAAATGATGAGATTTCACTGATTAATTTAGGTAGAGAAGCTTCCACTCCCCTTCTGCAGGAACTAAGGGTGAGAGCTTTTCCATTGCTACCCCGTGGAAGACGGATGGATGGAATGGTTGCTGGCAATGTGGCTGGAATATTCATTATAGAACATTCGTGGATTTTGCTGAGTATTTGTATCTGCACAGAGGAAGTCCAGACAGGAAGGGTCTTGACTCCTGGCAAGCCCCCAACTTCCATGCAGGGCTCTGACCCCCCTGCAGTGTCGGCCCCAGGCAGGACCCGCATCCCATGCTGCTTCTCTGTGGGGAGGCCTGGAATAGCAGAGCTTCTCTGCCTTTCAAGACAATGAGGCAAAATCCACTCAGTGGGCTTTAGTTGTAGTTTTGAGTAAAGGAACCCTTTTTTCTTTTGGCCCTGGGCCTAGGCAGTGGCAACTTTAAGAGTCTCATGCTACACCAACTGAGCTAGCCAGCCACCCAATGGGACATTTTACATCGACTAATTTTATGGTAGACATTCTTGGTGACTGAGTTCTTGAAATCAATCCAAGGATGCAGATCCTGACACTGAATATTTGAACGAGGTTACTCCCAGGAGCTGGTAGTCTTTTAGTGTTTCCCACCATTCCATGGTGCCATTTCTCACACGTCTGTATGAGAGGGAAGAACACCCTGGTAAAAACCCAAGGGACTTTAAGGGCTCAGAACTATTTGCCTACCTGGATCCACCCTTTCCATTAATTCCTTTGGCAAATATTTACTGAGCACTGACTATGTGCTAGGGACTGTCCTCCACATACTTGGAAATATATTCCAGGGTATTTTCCAAATCACTCTCCTGAGGAAGGCTGTTGAGTCGTGTCTACTCAGCTCAGCGTGAGTCCTCATTTGGGCAGCTGCCAGGGCTTGCGTGCCATCCCCAGTGTTCTCTCCCAAGCCCACCGTTGCATTCCTGCCTTATACGCAGTTTCCCAACCTTCAGCCTCCTGGGAAGTGACATTAGTGGCAGCGGCAGTGGGTGGATGACTGCTGAGCCCCTGGGGAAGCTCCACATCTCAGTGTTTGTTTAAGCAGCTGCAGGTAACCCCTCTCTCCTTGCTGGCTGACAGTGATTCCGGAACAGACCTTCAGCATTTGCACTGATTGCCAAAGATGACTTACCATCTGCCTTGGCTTTAAATTAACTGGGGCAGTTCTAACCCACAGAGAATGGGAAGCTAGGAAAATGGAATTGATTCTGAGCTTATTTCCATTTTGAAAGGCAGGAAGAAGAAGTCATGGGGCTGAAGCAGGGGCGGGAGTGTTGTGTTCTCTGAAATGAGAAGTAAAAGGAAGGAATGGGCATAAGACTGAGGGTTTGGGTGAGAAATAAAAGTTCTTAGAAGTGTCACCTTTGTGAACAAAATACAGGTTAAGGCATAAACACCCTAAATTCCCTTGTTTGGCAGGTGCTATCCAAATGTTTCAGGAGGTATTTTAATATTAGTGAGTTTTGTTTTCTGCCTGTATGTATGCACACAATGCTGACTTCCAAGGTGTGAGATTGAAAACTGACTTGATGAATTCAAGCTCACCGTGGCTAAAATTGAACTCACCCATCGCTGACTACAAATCTGCCCTCTGCCCACATTCCCGAGCTCAGTGACTGGGTGGTCCGTTCAATCTGCTGGCCAGGAACGATTGATGCCTAAAATTTCATGGACTCCTCTAATTCCCCTTTCACAGCAAAGCTATCACCACTATTTTCTGATTTTTTGTTCTCAACAGCTCTATAGACATTGAGGAAGAGGGTGGGAAAGCAGCTGCTGGCATTCGGAAACTGGCCTCAAGTTTATTACAAGCTAGTTTGGGCCATCGTTGCTCTGTTGGATACGACAATCTCACAGAACATCAAACAATGTCGGTCTAAGACCACGACAAAGCAAGAAAAAAAAAGAAATCGCTGAAACCCACAAAATCCCAAACCTCCCTTTTCTCTAAAAGGAGTAACTATTTCTGCTTTACCAGTCACAGCTTTGTGTCTGCTCTGGTCTGCCTTCCCTACAGATGAACTGTTGAGATCTCAGCCATAGAATTGTCCCCACTTTCTGATGGCGTCCAGTCTAGAGAGTGGAGTCCCACTTTCTTAGACTCTCCCCCAAGTCACCCAAGCAAAGCCCAAACCCTGTGATAGGGTCTGTCTAATACTGTCTTAGTGAGAGTGTTGTGTGTTCTCTCTTTCTGGGATGAGTAGTAAGTCCAAATGGTTCAGCTACACACGTGTTCCTGGTGGATTTGGGCTGGAGAGTACTGACACACTGTCCTCTCTCCATTTGTTGAATCTTGGTTTCATCACCAGCCTATAAAGCTACAACAACAACGTCATGGCTGTGTTTCTAGGTTCCAGGGTTCTTCCTCTCTGTCTCCTCTTCCTCGCTGCCATGAGATTTCCTTCCCACCCACACCAGCACAATACGTGAGACTTTCTGTTGATCCAAAACGGGGCATAGAATATGACGTATTGACAACATCAACTCCTAACTATAACGCACTCAGATGGACACTGATATCACTTCTGTGGTATTCTTACCAAAAACAATAATTTCAGTCCAATCCTGAAAAAATGCCAGGTGAGTCCAGACTGAGGGTGGTTCTCCAAAATAACGGATACCAGTACTGTTCAAAACTGTCAATGTCATGAAAGACAAGTGTTATGAGTTAAATTGTGTCCCCCTCAAAATATATGTTTAAGTCCTAACCTCCAGTACCTCAGAATGTGACTTTATTTTGAAATGGGGTCATGGGAGATGTAATTGGTTAAGATGAGGTCACACTTGTCACAAAAAGACAAATACTCTTTGATTCTACTTATATGAGGATCTAAAGTAAATTCAAATTCAAATTCATAGACACAGAAGACAGAATGGTAGTCCCCAGGGGCCATGTGGAGGGGGCAAAGGGGTGTTGTTGTTTAATGGGTATAGAGTTTCAGATTTGCAAGATGAAAAAGTTCTGGAGATCTGTTTCACAATAATGTGAAAATACTTAACACTACAAACTGAACACTTAAAAATGGTTAAGGTGATAAATTTTATGTGTTTTTTTACCACAATAAAATGTATATTTAAAAAATAAAAGATGAGATTATAATCCAGTAAGAAGGCAGCCATATGAAGGCAGAGACACATGGTTCTCTCTCTCAGTTCTGGAGGGTAGAAGCCCCAAATCAAGGTGACATCAGGGCCATCAGCCTTCACTCCGGCCTCATTTCCCGCCACTCCCAACCCTACTGTGACAGAAATGGTTGTTGACCAACACAGATTTTTTAGTGCTTTTTTTCCAGACTGTAGAGTTCTGGGAAATGACTCTCAGCTGGGGACCATATTGCTCAGTGCATCTGAATGGGACCGTGTAACTAGTTCCGGCCCGTGAAATGTCAGGGAGAATCATGTGTGACACTTCAGTGCAGAGGCAGCTAATACCATAATTTATTCCTCCAGTCTGCTGACTAGGTGTCCCTTGAAGCCACAAAATAAATCAAACTGGGGCCCTGAGTCACCATGTGGAGGAAAGCCACCTTGAGGGTCACCAGAACATGAACTTCTGCATTGGACTTAGCACTCATGAGAAATAAACTTTGTGTTCAGGCACAGAGATTTGGGGTTGTTTGTTACAGCAGCACAACCTAGTGCACCTCAATACACCCTACGATCCAACATTCTAATCCCCATCTGTTCTCTCAATTTATCAAGCTCTTTCCCTTGGCCTGCTCTTGCAATCTCTGCTCTCCTTACTTAGAATACCTCCTCCTTTTCTACCCAATAAATGGCTAAGAGTCAAATTTCAAACAAGTGCAATTTATTCTGAGTCCCTCTCTGACTTCTCCAGGCTGTTTGCTACTCCCTCATTCCCACCCTCCCACCAAGGCATGGTGCCTTGGGCCATAGCCCTTGTCAAATCACGTTGACATAGTTATCTTCTTAAAAGAATGTGAGCTCTTTATACGCAGGCACTGGATCTTATTCTGTAGGTTCAAAGCATCTAAAGGAATGCCTGGCATACAGCAGTCTCTCAGTACATGAATTTCGGGTTAGTCCAAGTGAGTTGGGGGTGCGAGGGTTCTCTGATCACATCCCCTAGTCAGCTGCCTGTGGGCTGTGGTCATTCTGAACCGGATTAGAGGGCTTGAGTCACTGTAAGTCTGTCCCGGTGGAGCTGGGCTACTCTTGAAATCAGCGAAGCACTCAAAGGAAATGCACATAATAAAGAAGAGGACCCTTACAATTTGCCTTTTGCTATTCACCAAAGGTGAGAGGAAAAGAAAGCTCTCTCATTTTCAGAATGTGTGTTTTTAATAGCTGCGGACAAGGTCGAATATGTGCTTAGCTTGGAAAACATTGGAAATTTGGATTTCCCCCAGAGTTCAGCCAGAGATGTTCTTTGAGTTCCTTTGCATTTCTGTCAAATTTGGATTCTTTTTTTTATTCGAGAGGACAACAGGGGAATAAAAAAAAGCAAGTTCAAATGGTGAAATGGGAAGTGCTTTAATAGGAATGTTTTATTGTCTCTGCCCGAGTTTCTAACATAGCCTATAAAGTGAAAGCACTGCTTTAATAAAAATGGAATGCTGTTGGTTACACGAAGTCCTGTCCCTCATCCTGCAAGTCCACCGAAGCAGGTGCCCCTCACTCCTTGGGGCCGCTGATGAGGGCCGTGGTGGAGTAGGTGTAGGGGCTGAGCAGGGCCATGATGGTATAGTGGCGGTGGCCAGACTCGTTGGCTGTGAACACCACCTAGGAAGGAACACAGACCGGATTGCTTTTCAGCAGAGCCTCCAAATATGAGTCACAGACAGAGAGACCACTCCAAGTCCAAAGAAATTATTTTTACTTTCTTATTTTGTTTTCTGGCACAGTGTGAGCAAAAGGCAAAACTCCAAATATGCTGGCCAGCTAAGCCGCTGGAGCCTTGCGCAGCCCTTTCAACCAGATTCTTTACTCCCGCCTGTATAATCAGGTCTCTCTCTTTTTTTGGCAAATTCACACTAAAAATCAGGGTGGCCCTAACCTGACCGAGGGAGATCACAGAGCTCCTAATTGCTCATGCAATTAGTTGATCTTTAACGCTGACCAACATGTCTGCATTCTATTTCCACGGCAGCCATCTGTTTTACATGACTTAAGGAATTATTACAGACAAGGAAGACGCAAGGAGATTGGGCACATGGATAACTCTGAGGTTCCCACTACCTCATAAGCAGAGGAATAGAGTGTGAACCAAGGGTTACAAATGTGGCTTTATTTATTTTTTTTAGCGTGACTTCTCACAGGAAGAAAGCTGAGGCACACCTTGAGGCTAAACCCAGCCTGGGCCCTGGTGGTAAATATTACTGCTCCTTCCCTTACTGGCCCCATGACCTTGACAAGTTATTTAACTTCCCTGTGCCTTACTTTCTTCACCTGTAAAATAAGGATAATAATAGGAATGGCTCCAGTGGGTTGCTTACAAAGATTACATAGGTTAAATATAGAAAACAGTGGTAGTATATGCTTGAAAAGTGTTATCTATTGTGCTGCTATTATTATTATGAATTTACTGTCTCTGTATGCATTGTCCGAAATCATTTTTCCAAACCTCTGGAAGCCAGTTGTGTTTTGGAATGAAAAAATTGTCAGATTTTAGAGAAGTAAAATGATGCACTTATTTTTTGCTGTATAACACCCTAAGTGGGGTCTGGAGGGTTGCCTAATAAACCAACATATTAATATTTCTTCAGCAGACAAACAATAGGAGTCAGTGGAAGGAATGAAGTCTCTAAAGAGCACCTTGTAAGTTCAGGTCATGTTACTAAATGAGTTATCATCAAACAGAGAAAAAGTTTGCTTTTCAGAGTTTTGTGGATTTCTGATTGTAGAAATGGGAAAGGGAAGCTGTGCTAGTCCAGTACGTTCCTTCCGACTTTTCCAAGGTGTGCAAAGTGCAAACGGTGCATTTTCTGGGATTGAAAACAAACAAAAAATAAAAAATAACACAAGCATCCATCCACTCACCTCTGCATATTCATGGAAAGGGGAAAAGCCAAGTGACTTCCAGTAGGATTTGGTGTCTAATTCTACTTTGTATATTCCTTCTACAAGTTTTTCATCTGTTGTGAGCCCATGGAGCTCCCCAAATTCACTGGTTTTCCTAGAAGGTGCAAAAGTCCATGTTAAGTTAGGCATTGAGGGAATAAGTGCCATTTTGAGGTGACACCACACACACACACATGCACGTACACACACAAGTGCAGTTTGTGTATGTGATTATATATATATGTATATATATATATATATTTTTTTTTTTTTTCTCAACTAGGTCAGGACGGGGAAAATTCTAGTAACTGTCTAAAATTAACTGACAGGAAATTTGTCAGGAATATTTCAAAACGCTCATTGTAGATTTTTTCTCTTATGAGGTTTCACTTCAAAAAAGTCATTATGCATAAATACACTACCATGTGTCATAAATACACTACCATGTGTAAAATAGATAGCTGGTGGGAACCTGCTGTATAGCACGGGGAGCTCAGCTCGGTGCTCTGTGACGACCTAGGTGGGTGGGATGGGGGGTAGGAGGGAGGTCCAAGAGGGGGGGGATATAGGTATACATATAGCTGATTCACTTCATTGTACAGCAGAAACTAACACAACATTGTAAACCAATTTTACTCCAATTAAAAAAAAAAGAAAAGAAAAAAAAACCACACTGACATTTTCTAGAGAGGTACACTTTTAATGTGGGGTCCTTCATTGCATTCATTATCACCTATTTACACTCCTGTAAACTGATGCTCCCGGAGTGATCAAACTTTAAAGCATTAATATAAACACGATACCTCTTTTAACTGCAATAGACACATTCTTAAGTCATTCAATCCAACAGGACCCATTACTAATAAACAAAAAACACATTTTTGACCCCTTCCCCATTCAGTACAAAGTAAGGAGGAAAGTAAATGGCTTCCCCAGCAAGGGGCCTTGTCCCCTCTGTGTTTTGAGGGGGAAGTTGTAGATGAAAACCCTGGTTCCAGGCCAATGGCAGGAGATAGAGGAACATCTAGAAACTCAGGGAAGCGTTTGAACTGGGCTAACTTGGGGCTTGTGGGTGAGGCGTGGGAAGGTCAAAGAAGCTCTAACCATCATGGTGGGGGAGGAGGGACATCCCAGGCCACTCAGGAAGGCAGTTACTGAAGCTGTGACCTCCCTGGGGCCCACCTGGCACCCAGGTAGCCTGCAGCAGAGCCAGCCTGACCTATGGGTCCACAGTCCCCGGGAAACACCAAGCACAGATTGAGCTGACTGCCGCTAATTTGGAGGACTTAAATGATGTGCAGTTTCAGGAAAATTTGTTTTTATTAACTTGTTGGATAATTTGATGTGACGGGATTTTGTTCATACATAGAAAACTGAGAGGAGTTCTTGCTGTCAGTTGAAAAGACTGACGTTTTATTGCAATGGGTTTCCTTTCCTGAAAGCTAAAAATCTTTTCAATGTACTTCTGTGTCTACATGTTCCAATTTAGGTTTCAGTAAACTAATTACCAGACAGTTACCATTACAAAAAAAAAAAAAAAAAATAGTCATTACGATTCATGGTTGGTGTTTGGGCGAAGGTTCGTTAACTACCCCTGGAAGTGGCCATGAGCTTCTCTGACTGCGGTTCCCTTGGGGAACCTGGGGGCCTCACTTCTCTCCCCTGTTGTGTGAGGGTATCTTCCAGAGGTGGTATCATTTGTACACATAATGGGAACCCCAAAATACAAGGAGAAACCCATATCTGACTTTTTCATTGTTTATATGATTAAGCTCCTTGGTAACTCTTTGCCATCAACAAATACTAGGCAACTCCTTTTTGTTTTTAAAGTAGGCAACTTCTGTTTCTATGTAAGTACCTGCTCAATGGCTGGTGTTAGAAATCACTCTCCATTAGATAGCAAAAACTAAGACAGGTAAAAATGGAAGTTGTCTTTATTGACTCTGTTCATTACCCTCCCACCTTTCTTCCTTGCCAGGAAGAAAATATTGGATTTCCCTTTTTTGTCTTATCATCAGAAAAAAAATTCCCACAAACATCTGAATGTTGTTTTGGTTTTTTTTACCTTTTTATTTTATTTATTTATTTATTTATTTTCATCTGAATGTTTTTGGCATCCGTTCTGTCTCGTGCTTAGAATATTCTCTTAACTTGGCATTTCCACAGTGTTCTTGGCATTTTATAGAAACATAAATGAACCAACAAATAAAAACTCAGTGGAAACCACACTAAAGAAAATGGCCTTCCCAATGATGGATGAAGAATCATCATGTGTAAAAAAAAAAAAATTCTATTTCAAGAATCATCATGAGATTCTTGGGATTCATTGAAAACCCACAGAAACTCTCTTCTCAGGGGACAGAAACTCTTAGCAGTATCGCTTGGTGCTGAGCGTTTCTTCGTTGTTCATTCTTTTAGTTGGTTTCTTTCGATTTTACTAATGTGCATTTTCTTTGAAACTCTTGCTAGTGGAGGTGGAAGAACTCTGTGAAAGTTATAGAGCATCTGCTGGGCTCCCAGCAGTGGGGCATGGTGAGGCTGGTCTGTGGCTGTGCTTGCTATCATGTGTCTTTCTCTTCCGTGTCTTTTCTTATGGAGCTCGATAGCCCCAGCCTCACAGAGTAGATGCTCCATCAGGGTTTGCTAGACAACAGCCCTGGACTCTGGATGATCCAGATACACTACAGTCACCTCCTCCATGCAGCCCCTAGATTCCATTCCTTTCATTAATAAATCACCACAAATTCTACATCTTTCCTAACATTCCAAGACAAGGAGTGTTATGCAAGGGCATCAAGGAATCTGGAATTCCTGAAATTATATGCATATTTTTGTATGTGTGTATATGTGTATTTTTCTGGGCATGGAGTTCATAGTTTTCATCACCCTTTTCATGTGGTTCATGACCCCAAAATGTGGTGAAGTGTAGTGGGGAGTAGGAAGCTGCCCAGAATGCTGTTCAGGATCCTGGTCACTTGCAGCTGAGCAAGGCAAGAGGGCATCCTTCTCAGAATCCACTTTCCCTCTGCCCACATTTTCAGTTTACTTGGTGGACCTTTATTTTTTTTTATTTTTTTTTTGCGGTACGCGGGCCTCTCACTGTTGTGGCCTCTGCCGTTGCATCGGCAGGCGGACTCTCAACCACTGTGCCACCAGGGAAGCCCTTGGTGGACCTTTAGTGAATGATGTTGTTAGGGACCCTTTGACCGAAACCGCCCGCCTTGGCCCGGTACGACAACAACTGCTTGCATGAGTTGTCTCACAACAGGAGGTCCCGATAAGGCACACGGCACTGCCTCAGAAAACGAATTGGGAGAACCCGAGAGGGGCCAAAAGGAGGGAGGAGACGCCAGCCCATAGGTCCTGCCGACCTCCCAGAAAACCTCGAGCTAGAATCCATCTTGGCAGAGAGATGTGCCTGCCACCAGGAAGGATCCTGAGTCAGACCAAATATGGGCACAAGCAAGATGATTGGCCAGAGACAGCCGGAAACTAACCCAATTACCATAAACCCTGAGACTGCGAGTCACGTTGCAGAGCAGTTCTCCTGGGTTCCCTTATCCTGCTGCTCTCTGCCCGGGCGCTCCTGCCCAGTAAAGTCTCTTGCTTTGTCAGCACGTGCGTCTCCTCGGACAGTTCATTTCCGAGTGTTAGACTAGAGCCCACTCTCGGGCCCTGGAAGGGGCCCCCCTTCTGGTAACAATGTGAGCCCCTCTCTCTAACAAGTGGCAGGGTGACGGGAAGGTATAACCAAGTCCTCCGTCTGGGTTCCCCGGGCAGCTCACCCGAGGCAAACGGCTCCCAGGTCTCGTCAGCAGCCTTTTTGAACACTTTCACGCCCACGTTCACAGCAGGAATGCCCTGGACTACATCTAGGACTTTGACCATCAGAGGACACTTGGATTCACCAGAGCCCTGGGCAGAGAGAAGACAAGTGACAAGTCAACAAAGTTGGTCAGAGCGACAGGATGCGTCCTTTGTGGTCTTTGATTTGGAGCGAGGCAGAAAGGACATGCGAATCCCACTTCCAGCCACGGAAGTGTTGATGGTTAATGAGCTTCCCTCACTCAGTGTAGCAGAGACGTGATTGTCTCCAAAGAAGGAATGGTTTCTGCCTCTGGACGTGCTGCGCTCCAGCGGGGGTGTGTATAACGAACTTGAAGGGAGAAAATAGGCCCTCTGAGAACAGTTGCTTCAGTAAGCCTCGTCATTTGAGTGGAATTATGGCAAAGATGTACTGTGCCATAGGACTAAATAGTTTTACCTGAGAGCATTTTACTCAGTTGTTACTGTAGTGATTCCCTCTTACTAGTTGCTGTAAAATAATGTCAGATGATTTCATGACCCTTTTTATAGTTTTAGTTAATTCTCCTAGGGGATTTAAGAATTTTTTTTTTTTTCTTTTTGGCTGTACTGCATAGCTTGCGGGATCTTAGTTCCCCAACCAGGGGTCAAACCGGGGCCCGCAGCAGTGAAAGGGCTGGGGCCTAACCACTGGACCACCAGGGAATTCTCAGGATTTAAGAGTTAGATATCTGACTAGAACGTTGTCTGCCAAACCTTTCAGAGGTTAATCACTACATACTTTTTGATTAGCTAAAGGGAAATCAACTTTATCAAATGTCAAGCTTCTGAAAACTCAATAGTAACAGCTTCTGGAATATCGGATCTTTATTTCTACCATTTATCTGAGGAAATTGAGGCACCATTGCAAAGCCATAGAGGAGAGCGCCCAGGTTCCAAGCCCCAGTTCAGTGAGCTCTGCAGAATTTCATTCTTTTTGAAGTTTGAATCAATTATGTTTAAAAATAGATGCTGGGTGCCCTGGCCCTACTAACAAAAGCTGGTTGGCAAAGCAGGAAGGAGTCCCTTCTACTTCGTCCACAGGAGACATAAGAAAGGACTTCAAAGAGTTGAACACTCACCACAGGGCTAGCCTCAGACACAAATACCAGTCCAGCGAGGTAAAGGAGGAACAGACGGGAAGAAGCCATTCTGCCAAGGACTGGTGGGTCTCTGAGAAGGGCTGCTCCCAGCTTCAGGCTTTTATACTCACTTCTCCCCAGCCAGCCTCCTGAGCCCTGCCAACCTGACTCCAAACCTGCTGATTCTGATTACTGACTTAGTCAACAAAGGGAGGATAAGTAACCCACACAAATATGAAACTTACCTAGACAGATTAGAGCATCAGAACATTAGCTCTATGAAATATTCTTAACAGGTCATTTGACCAGCTAGATCACCAAAACAATCAAAACAAACAAGCATACTCTTCTCCATGCGTGGCTGGATGCAGCAACATTCTTGGAGATTTTATTCCTCCCTACCTATTATTTCTATGCATGTTTTCCATTTTCTATACATTTTATCATTCATTTTAAATGATAGATGCAAATTGTAATAACTTATTTCACATGGAATGACATTTGGCTACACAGGCTTAAATATAGTGCATCAGAAAGCATCGTTGCACTCAAGCTATATCCATGAGTCAACGAGGAAAAACCTTTGGCAGTGCTTACATTTGAAAAACCTATGTTTCAGCCAAACTCAGTCATTTGGAAGCTTAACTTAGTCAGCAATTTCTCCATGATTTTTGTGTTCTTCTGAGACAAGGTTCTCGACCCAAGGAATAATGACACATTTCAAACTGGCATCCACGAGCCTGAAATACAAAGAACCAGATATTTTTTATGGCCTCTCCTGCACTGAATGTGCCGAAACAAGGCTACCCAGCTGGCTTTTGTCAGAATCAAAGTTTCTGGAAGGAAGTAGAAATGGCTGTGAGAATTAGAAGCCATGGTTGATGAAAGGTTCTCTTTCTCCTGACCAGTTTACAAGTCCAGCAATTATAATCAAGTACCAGCTCTTGTGTGTATGTGTGTGCACATAAGTGCATGTGGCTTTGTTATGGGTTAAGACAGGTTTTGTCCTGATAAAGATGTATATGTAGAAGATGCAAAGAAGATAGACAAAAATTTTGGACAATCATATGTCAAGGGTGAGTCCAGTTTGGAGCACAGAGAGTTGGGGGAGCATTCCTTTAGGTGACAGCTTGGAAGAAACTGGACAAGAGGTGGTGAAGGATAAGGGCTTTCAGGGAATAGTGGAAGGGACAGAAAGGCATTCCAGGAATATGGAAATATGCAGGAGAGGAAACCGACCACAGAAAAATAACAAAGGAGCAAATCCAGTTCAGAGCATAGCTAGGAATGGAATCTCATAGCTTTAGAGTCTGACTCTGAAGTAGCACTGGAAAGAGTTTTGAATTTGAAGATTGATGACCTTAATCCTAATTCCCTTGCCTGGTTTCCAGGATGACCTTCTGTGAATTATGTAATATCTCAGATACCCAGCTCATGCATTTGTAAAACAGAAATACATACTTTTCTACTTCAAAGAACTATTCTAATAACTTTTTACATGAGATAATACAAAAGCGCTTGATAACCTGTAAGCCACTATTCTGGTATAAAGTATAATTATAATTTAGTTCAACATCTCTGCTAAGTAGAAAATCCTTTCTCTTATATCTTTCATATATTGTCATCTAATATTCTCTGGACTATTTCCCAATGCTCAGAGCTTGGGTGGAGAGTCTGTTTTCTGACTGTGAATTCTAAACATTCGAATGTGCTCTCATGTCCCAAGTCAATCTTCCATCTATGCATCTTTGCGCTACTTTCTGTTAAAACCGAGAAATGTGTCCCATAGACATCATGACCTGGCAACACTGGGCTGCCACCAGCCCATAGACATGTTATGTTTGGCCTGAGAAATCTGTCTTTAAAATTTTTTTTGAAATAGTTGTTAAAATTAAAAATTGAGACATATTGCATGAAAATGTGGATTTCTGGCTTCTCTTGAGAAATCAGAAAAGAATGTAGCATTAGGCCTATTCTCACATGTGATGATAATCTTCGGGCTGTCATTCTCAGACATTACAACGACCAGGCCTCTCCTTCAACTCTGAGGCTAGGTAACATCTCTAGTGGCACTCTCACGCTTGAGCTTTTTTCTCTCCTTACACATGTCCTGTTTCTCTCCTCTGTGTTCCTTCCTGGCCTCCTGGAAATTTGAGTTTGAAATTGCTGGTCTCCTGATAGCCATTTGAGTGGTGAGTGACAGCTTATTTTCTATTTGCCAAATAGACATTCCAGCTTCTTTGAATGATTCCTTTTCAGACACATTTCCCAGAATCCTTATCACCCAGAACTTCCTCCTCTGATACACTCCCATCGGTGGTCAGTGCGTCTTTTCAAACGTGATGCTCTGAACTGGATACGTGCTCCAGGTAGAATCAGGCCAGTACACAGGACTTTGAGACAGTAACCTTCTTTGGAAGATGCTCTACTGCAAATGATGCAACCTGAACCCATTCGTAACTGTAATAGCTGCGACCACATTCCCCGCAACATAACACTACCCATCATGACCTCTTGGTCGCAATGATCAAAAATCACCATATATTATCCATCATCTCTGCTTTTTTCGTTTATGAATCTTATTTTCAACTTTATTGAGGTATAATTGACAAACGAAATTTTAAGATATTTAAAGCGTACATAGTGGTGATTTGATATATGTATACATTGTGAAAGGATTCCCATCATCTAGTTAATGAACACACCCATCACTTCACATATTTATCTTTTTTCTTTAGTGAGAACATTTAAGTTCTACTCTCTTAGCAGATTTCAATTATATAAGACAGTGTTATCAACTATAGTCACCATGTTTTACGTTAGGTCTTCAGACCTTATTTATCTTATAGCTGTGAGTTTGTACTCTTTTACCAAACTCTCCTATTTCTTCCACCCCTCAGCCCCTGGCAACCACTTTTTATTCTCTGTTTCTATGAGTTCAACTTTTTTAGATTCTACATATGAGTGAGGTCATATAATATTTGTCTTTCTCTGTCTGGCTTATCTCACTTAACATCATGCCCTCGAGGTCCATCCATGTTGTTGTAAATGGCAGGATTCCCTTCTTTCTCATGGCTGAATAATATTCCACTGTGTACATACATACCATAGCTTCTTTATCCATTCACCCCTAGACAGAGACTGAGGTTGTTTCCATATCTAGGCTGTTGTGAATAATGCTGAACACGGGAGTGCAGATATCTCTTCGAGATCCATTTTTCACGTCCTTTGGATATATAGCCAGAAGTGGGATTGCTGGATTGTATGCTAGGTCTATTTTAAATTTTTTGAGGAAACTCCATACTGTTTCCATAGTTGCTGTACCAATTTACATTCCATCAGCAGTGCAACAGTGCACAAATATTCCCTTTTCTTTACGTCCTTGCAAGGATTTATTATCTCTTTTCTTCTTTATGATAGCCATTCTAACAGATGTGAGGTGATATCTTCCTGCGGTTACCATTTATGAATTTTCACCTAAATACAGGAACTTATATTTATGCCTGACCTATCTCCTCATGTTAGTTACACCCCCACTCCACCCATTTACATCCCCCAATAGTAGATTCTGTTATTCACTGCAGTAGCACACCCTCCAAGCCTCATGCCCTTGGCCGCTTTGACTTGCTGCCTTCTGAACTATCATTGACCTGGAAATCATTAGTAGAATTTGAATTTGAACAAGACAAGGAGGTAGAGGGAAAGTGAGAATACAGGGAGCATCCCGAATCTGATTGTGGAATCATCAATAACTTAAAGAGATAGAGATGATTTTTAATATAAAAAGAAGAGAAAATTCTGCCAGAGACCTAAAGAGCAAACGTAGATAAATATGAAATAAAAGTAAGAGAGCCTCAGGAGGAGAAGCTTATGGTGTTTTAGGTGAGAGAAGAGCAAAGCTGAGGAGGAAGGAAGAAATGAAGAGAGTGGGAATGCATTCTTAGTCAAAGGAATGCTGGTATGGAACAAATGGCAATGACAAATACAAGAAAAGTCCAATGTTTCTTGCCTGACAGGCAATTTGTGATGAAAGAGTGTTATAAGGATAAACATAAACTCCCGAAGATAAGAGGGCCTGCCTTTCCATGTTTATCTGAGTTTGTGAAAGCTCTTTTAGAAAGATGGTTACATGGGGTCCACCAAGAGGGATGAATTAAGGTCAAGGGTCACCACATTCCCAGATCCTTAAGTGGTTGCTGTAGAAACAGTGTTCTGTACAGCGAATATCAACAGCAGTAGGATCAAGTGCCAGAAAACAAAGGTGCAGTAGTGAAACATTTCTGCTATAAATGTATGTCTTTTCTTAGCCATGTACTGTTTTTCTTTGCATTCTGAGCATGGGGCTGAAGCCTAGGTGTTTAGCTGAGGTAAAAAAGACTAATTTGATGATGCTATTCCTCCTTTTACTACAGAAATATGTGGTAGTTAATGAACAGCTCAGGACTGCTCTCTGTTTAAGATTCTTCTGCCGTCTCCCTTCTAATGGACAAGTTTATCTATTAATTTTTTAAAAATATCATAGATAAATTCTTTCTTCTTCATTTATTTTCTGAGGGTGCATGTCAACTGCTAGCCAGTGATCTGTTGACCCTGAAATGCCCACTAATATTCTTGTGAGTAAGCTGATTAGTCAGAGTGGAGAGTTGGTTGACCAGGAGTTTGGACTGGGTCTCATGAAGGAGAGGGGTGGGTAGGGGGGAAAGACAGTGTTTTGGGGCCCTGGATCTTTGCAGGCTGAAGAATTCAATTTTGTCAGCTCCCCTTGAGGTGACTAAGCCCTGAAGATTCCATTAATAGTAAGGTAATCATAAAAGATTCATTTTAAAACCATAATACCAATTTAATTAATAGTCAGATGGTTGCCGAGTAAGCAAGGAATTAGAGCAAAGGGACTTGACTAATTTTTTGAAACTATTTCATCCAGCCTACAGGAAAGCCTAGAAAATTTCCTTACTTCACAACAGACTACACTTTTCTTATACTCGGAATGCTTGTTTCTGTCTTATCTAGTGTGTCTTTCCTCCGGGGATGGCTGAATAAATACGGAAAAAGCCTTTTCCTTTGTTTCCCATTCTTTCACTGCCCATGCAGGCAATCATATAAATGGAATCATACAGTATGTAGCCTTTTGATTAGCCTTTTGTAGCCTTCTTTGTG
This sequence comes from Mesoplodon mirus, assembly GCF_964341445.2. NCBI lineage: Eukaryota > Metazoa > Chordata > Mammalia > Artiodactyla > Ziphiidae > Mesoplodon > Mesoplodon mirus. The sequence continues at coordinate 46,817,297 of NC_138989.1, read as the reverse complement.
TTAATATAATTCTCTTTCTTCATCCATGTTGTTGCATGTTTCATTAATTTTCCTGTTAATTTATGAGTAGTACTCATTTGAATGGATATACCACAATGTGTTTATCCATTCAGCATTTGGTGGATACTTCAGTTGTTTCCACTTTTTGATGATTATCTCATACTTTTTACATGTAAGAAACAATGTTCTTAAAAAGAAGGAGAATGTATCTGAGAACTGTAGGTAGTATATATAGACTGGAATGAATTGCCTGAAGAACTTAGAACCTGTGATGTGAGAAACACATTATAAAATCAACATGTAATGTAAAAAAGCAGAGACATGCCAAGTCATCTTAATAGGGCTTCTTAACCTGGGGTCCACAAACTCTTGGTGTCTGTGGGTAAAATTCAGAAAACCTGTGATATTGGACAGGAAAAAATTACATCTTTATTTATACAAATCCCTGACTGAAGTTCAGCATTTCCTTAAATTATAAATGTAGACAACAAACCAAAAGTAGTTATTAGCAGTATCTGTGACTTTGTCACCAATGGAAATCACAGATATTTTCATATACATCTACTGGGTGGATATCTTTTAAAATATTCTTTATGCTCATCACTACTTTGGAGTTATGGTAGTTATTAGACCCAGTGCTAGATTTTGTAATTAATAAAGATGCACACATATTATATCACAATTTGAAAAATATTTTAAAGTGTCATTTCAGTGTTATTGAGTTCCTTTGTACTGTATTTAATTTTACACACAATGAGGTTAAGTACTCTGAGGAAAGAGATGGAATGGACCCCAGGCCAGCATGGCATGGCTGTAATCTAATGGAATCTACTAGCATATATACAAGGTGAGAAAATGGGAGTTATCCCTGAGATTGGTTAGCAGTGGAAGGAAGTAAAAAGGAAGTTGTGGGCTTCCCTGGTGGCGCAGTGGTGGGGAGTTGGCCTGCCGATGCAGGGGACACAGGTTCGTGCCCCAGTCCGGGAAGATCCCACATGCCGCGGAGGGGCTGGGCCCATGAACCATGGCCGCTGAGCCTGCGCATCCGGAGCCTGTGCTCCGCAACGGGAGAGGCCACAACGGTGAGAGGTCTGCATACCGCAAAAAAAAAAAAAAAAAAAGGAAGTTGTAATATTTGTTGTTTGGCATGAAGATTTATAGTTTTACAAACAGGATTTTCCCTGATGTAGGGAAGAGTGTCACAAAGACTTCCCACAGAAGTAGAGAAATTACCCATCATTCTGGCCTGTGGGGCTGATAGGTTTTTTATGGGATGTCACTACACTGAATTCTTATTTATATTTCAGTGTTTGTGAGCTTGGTCGCGAGAGTCCATCTCTGAGATTGCAGATGAAACGGTGGTCCTGAGCCTGCACAGTTGACTTTGGACATTGGTCAGCCCATGTGAGTTGGCGAATTCACCCAGGAAACGCCCCCTAGGGAGATGGACAGCTGGGGTCCACCAGGAGACCTGATCTTAGCAAAAGCCCCTCTTACAATGTCAACAATAGTAGTCAGGCTGGTGTGGTGTCACCTAGAAAGAAGGGACGGATACAACAGACAGTGCTAAGCAGGCAGAGACCAGGGGGACAGTGTGTTGAAGATGTAGTGGTAGATGATTCTCCAGTATTTAGAACCTGAGAGGTTTAGACAGGTGCTCCTCAACAGAAAGACAGAAGGCAGTGAACTAAAACAACAGCTGAGTAAACTGCAGTTCTCATTTATGGAAAGAGCAGTCATTTGAATATTTAAAGGCAGAGGCCAGGGAGAAATGCAAGTTTAACACAAGTCCGATGTCCTAGCAGCAGCCACGTTTTCCCAAAACAAGGTCCTTAGTGTCCTGGAAGAGGCCATCCTGGACCACTGAGCTGTGAGAATGTAACAATGGGGGAATTCTTAGATCGATATGCTTCATCACTTAAAGATGCAGAAGTATGATTGATTTTTCCCGTTGACTTGACCTCGAGACCTGCTACATGAGCAAAAGGGGTTAACCTACAAATCATCTTGCTCTCCTGCATCCCCACAGGTGCAAACTCCTCTCTCTCCTCTTCCTTTTCAGCTTTTCTGTTCACTCGTGCTCACTGCCACTTAGATCACACCCCTGCCCATCCCTTCCACTGAGTTCCAGAAAACTTCAATCCTCCTGTGCCCAAACTCCCCTTAGCTGGTGTCCCAAGTGCTCTGTGTACCTCTTCATCTTAACTGAAATCTGGTCTCTCCAGTGACTGCATTTCCCTTGAGCTTTCTTTAGTGGTACCAAATTTCCTATCTACCAAGAAACCCTGGAGCCCTCATCACTCCCATTGGGGATGTGTTGCCTTCCCTCCCAGCCTGTGTCCCATGGTCAGGGAACACACGTGTCTCTCTCACCAGGCACCCTAGATACCTCTTCTCCTTAATCTTCTGCCATTTCTCCATTCGAGTGTCCCCTCACCATCTGATTGGAGGACACCTATGGAAGGTGGCAATGTGCTAAGCTTGCTTCAGGGAAAAGTGACAGAATTATCTTGATCATGTCCTCAAAAAATTCATTTAATTCTTGTGTAACCCTCATTTCAGCTCTATTATTCTTATATCCATATCCAAATCTTACTGATTCCTTGTTTCCATTTCTATGTATTTTTACTTTAGTGTTAAACTTTTAACCTTCATTTCTACTATGAGCTATTCCGTGACCCTCCTGCTTTCATCCCCCCATTCAGGAGAGAGTTCATGATTTTTTTCTAAATCACCCCCCCCCCCCATTTTTCACATTTCTAGACTAATGTTCCCACTTTGACCTTGATCTTATCAATTTGTCTTCTTCTAAGATTATCCATTACCTACTCTTCTCCCCACCTCTTTCCTTCCTTTATGCCTGAAAACTAACTCACGACACCCAATGTGACACCTCCCTCCCATCCTTCCGTTCCTATCACCACTAAAGAGTAGTCACTTCTCCCTTCTTATCACGCAAGGCAGTAATGACAGTCTGGTTTCCCTACTACTTCCCTCTTACAAGATAGTTTTTACTCCAAATGTTCGTGTCATCTCTAAACTAGAGGTATCCTAGCAGCCTTCCATCTTGATCCTTTCCTCCACAGCTGCTCTATATCCTCTGAGTAAGAACATCCAACTCCATTTTCTGGCCTGACTCATCTCCCCTGATCTCCTGCCTCTCTGGGCATCCCAATAAGGCCTCCAACAACATGACTAAATGTGAACCCCATGTCCCCTATCACCTCCCTCCTTCTCCCCTCCCCCATCACTCTTTCTCCAAGTGACATTACTCTGCTCGGTTGGTCAGGGCTAAAACTTCAGGAGTTACTTTTGAATTCTCCCCCTCTTTGGCACCAAACTTCAAAAAGTAATAACACTTCTATGTCCAAAATATTTCCTCCATTTCTTACTTTCTGTTTCCACAGCTGCCAATGGAATTCAAACCTTCATTTCTCATCACATAGTCTTTTGCAAGTATTCTTAATTGGGTTCCTTCCTGCTAATCTATTTTCCATATAATCTTTTCTATAAGCTACTGCCAAATTAATCTTCTTAATGCATTCCTCTGATTACATCACATCTCTCTTCAAAAGCTTTCTCTCACTCCCCATGGCCAGCTAAATAAAGTCGAATGTCCTTTGCCTGACATTCAGAGATGGCCAAAACTCGGTTCTACTCCATCTCCGTTGACAGCAATGGTCCTTCAAACACTAGCTAGACCTTGGACAGATCCTGTGACATGCTACCCCTGGGCCCTCACTCCTTTCTCATCCTGTTAACTGCCCAAAGGAGCAAACAGAGCTGCCCAGAGGCTTCTTAGTGTGTGAAAGGCAACCCGCTAGGGAGAGGTGAGACTTGAGGCAGAGGTTTCAGAGAGGAGGTGGTCTCAGTAACCCAGGGAAGTGATGATGAAGATAATGGTAATGGAGAGAAAAGGCCAGGTGAGCAACAGTGATAGAGGTAGAAATAAGAGATTCTGCTGACATCATGAACAGAAAATGGGTGAGAGGGAAGAGCCAAGGTCTACTCAAGTATTTTAGCTTGGGAGGCTGTTTAGAAGATAAAGCCATTGGCTTATTCAGTTAGAAATATGAAAGAAAGTGAATCTAGCTTTGGACATGTTGAGGTTGAAGGGTTGATATCCAGGCATCCAAGCCCTGATAACAGTTGGAAATGATAGCCTGGGAGACGGAGCTTGGGAGAAATCAGGTTGGGGATGGAGATTCAGGGTCACGAGCCTGTGGGGTGGATCCAGCATTTGGAAGTCACCGATAGACTTTAATGGTAAGAAGTCTGAGGATAGAACTCTGGGGTAAAGTAACATTTAGTCGATGATAAGAACAAGAGAAGCCTGAAACCTAGATTCTTCCTAGGCAGAAGTTACCTCTCTTCTTTCTGTTACTCCCTCAAACATTTATGCCATTTGTCAGAGCTGTGTATTCACAACTTCTCTTTCCTGGAGCGTTAGTGCCTAGAGAACAGAGGCAATGCCTTCTGATTTTTTTTGTGTCCTAGTCTTTAGTTATTGTAGGGCCTGGTACACAGGAAACACCCCCAAAAATGCTGACCAAATAATTCAGTAAATGAAGGAAGAGTCACCTCCAGTTGCAGGTAGGTTTTGCTTTCTCTCTCAGTGAACCAAAACTTGTATTGCCCTTCACACCCAACTTTTGGCATTTCTGATGGCAGATCAACAATCTAACTGTCATTTTCCTATGTTCTTTTTTTAAAAACATGTTTTAAATTCAAGTATACTTGCTGTACAATATTATATGTTACAGCTGTATAATATGTTACAGGTGAAGTCACAATTTTTAAAGGTTAGACTCCATTTATAGTTATTGTAAAATATTGGCTATATTCCCCATATTGTACAATATATCCTTGTAGCCTATTTTATACCTCATAGTTTGTACCTCTTAATCCTGTTCCCCTGTATTGCCCCTCTCCCCTTCCCTCTCCCCATTGGTAACCACTAGTTTGTTCTCTGTATCTGTGAGTCTGCTTCTTTTTTGTTACATTCACTAGTTTGTTGTATTTTTTAGATTCCACATATAAATGGTATCATACAGTAAGTAATTGTCTTTCTCTGTCTGACTTATTTCACTTAGCATAATACCTTCCAAGTCCATCCATGTTGCTGCAAATGGCAAAATTTTGTTCCTTTTTAAGGCTGAGTAATATTCCATTGTATGTATGTATCACATCTTCTTCATCTGTTGATGGACACTTAGGTTACTTCTGTATCTTGGTGATTGTAAATAATGCTGCTATGAACATTGGGATGCATGTATTTTTTTGAATTAATGTTTTTGTGGGGTTTTTTTTCAGATAAATACCCAGGAGTGGCATTGCTGGGTCATATGGTAGTTCTCTTTTCAGTTTTTGGAGAAACCTCCATACTGTTTTCCACAGGGACTGCACCAACATTGTTCCATGTTCTTGACTGCACATGCCAGATGGAGCCAGACTGAGTCTGAGCTCCAGTGCTCCTCATTTTAGCCTCTGACCAGTACCTTTGTTTTCCTGCCCACTCACCTGTGCTCACCTGCTGTCTTCACACTGATTATTTTCCATGGACCTCTATCTGTCTTCTGCATTTGTCTGAGGATTCATTTCTTCATTCATTGATTCCAGACCCAAATCCCAAACTCCTTTACTATGGTTCAGCAGGATGGGCAGAAGTCTTTTCCCCTGACATTTCATTGCTTCCAAAACGTGCATTCTAGCAGACAATTTCACCTAACTTACTTAGCCCAGAACAGATTTGGAAACTGGAACAAACTGCTTTATTCTAAGTTTTTGAATGAATCTGTTGTATCTTTGGGGTCCAAGGAGCAATTTCTCCTTCCTTATCACACATCTTAGATCAGTGGTTCTTAAAGTGTTGGCTCCAGACCAACAGTATCAGCATTCCCTAAGAACTTAGTAGCAAGTGTGAATTCTAGAGTTCCACCCCAGAAATACCGCATCTGAAACTCTGGGGGTGGGGCCCAACAATCTGTGTTTTAACAAGGCCTCCAGGGAATTCTGATGTGCTTGAAAGTCTGAAAACCATTGTCTTGGATCAACTCATGCACAGGAGTGAGGTTGAGCCATGGAGTCCAGAGTCTGGTTTCTTTAACAGCTCCACCACCTCCTAGCTGGGTAACCTTGGCCAAGTTACTTAACCTCCTGGATCCTTAGTTTTATTTTATTTATTTATTTAATAGTAATCTTTTATTTATTTATTTTTATATTTATTTTTGGTTGTGTTGGGTCTTCGTTTCTGTGCAAGGGCTTTCTCTAGTTGTGGCAAGTGGGGGCCACTCTTCATCGCAGTGCACGGGCCTCTTCACTATCGTGGCCTCTCTTTTTGCAGTGCACAGGCTCCAGATGCTCAGGCTCAGTAGTTGTGGCTCACAGGCGTAGTTGCTCTGCGGCATGTGGGATCTTCCCAGACCAGGGCTCGAACCCATGTCCCCTGCATTAGCAGGCAGATTCTCAACCACTGTGCCACCAGGGAAGCCCCTTAGTTTTATTTTTAATAAGATTCAAATTTGGGGGTCAGTTGGTCACAAATTTGAGTCATAGTATTCTCGGGCTCTGTGAACACCTACAAAGACAATACAAATCCTCAATGGGTTCAGTTAACCAGAGTTCAGGGCTGGCTAGACACATTAAGAGGGCTAGGCTGGCTAGTGACCAGGTACATGGCTAACTTCCCCTAACCTTGCTCAGAAACAAATCCATTTGACCAGGTGTCTATGAAGCAAATAAGAAACTTCCTTGCCTCCATACCCAAGTTCTCTGTTGAGAGTGACTAAGCAAATGATCTATGACATGTGGCTACTATTGAATTAGGGAGTCTTTAACCTGTAAAGAAAGAACTATTTGCAGATATTAGTAGCTTGGGAGGGCTGATGCATGAACAATGATCAACCCAGATTTCGACAGGCAAAAGGGTTACCCAGATAGTGGTTCAGTGCTGCCGTGTGTTATTTACTTATGAATTCAGCGGAGGAGCTTGCTCATCGTGTTCTCCATTTCAAAAGTTTAAACTACAAGGTCACTCTGAAAATGAGCTGATTCTTCTAGAGAAGGAAACCATGTCATTAGCTGCCTGTATAGTCAATACAAGTCCCTTGGAACACACTCAGCTTCTATTCTTTTAATGCATATTCATGCCAACACTGTAATTCTTCAGTTGGGACAAATGTTCTCATAAAAGACAAAATAAATTTATCCATAGCTTTATTTGAGTCATGTTTAACCCCACTTAGCCTTCTCCCCACTGCTTAGTTCTGAGAACTGCTCCAAAGTCATCATGAAGACAAGGGCTGCTGCTGGCTGATTTGAATAGAACAGTGTTCCTAGTCGCACAGTTGCAGTCAGCTCACAGCGTTCCCAATCTCTTATCCCCATTCCTGGGGACACTGTGAGGCTCAAGGCAGCTCCCAAGACAGGTAAGTGCCCTGCCTGGCACCATGCCCATCCATCTCCGGAGTCCTTCTCTGACTTGGCCTCCACCTAGAAACCTCAAGGGCTATAGACATGGCACCTGCACTTAGAAGCCCAAACTGGGGACTCACTGTCCATTTTTTAAGAAGGTCACAAATAAGAGTAAGTAGGACACGTCTGCTCATATTTGGTTTTTGAAATCTCTTTGTTATCAGGGCCAGTTGAGGGCATACGGATTTAAAAACCTGCTGGAGCATGTGTGAAGGAGACAGTTTGAATTTTTGTGCCACCACTTTTTTAAAGCATTCTAAGCAGCTCCCCACTTTCTTCTGCTGGAGCCATCTCCAAATCTGCCCACACCCACCCTGGCTGTGAGGGCTGCTCGGCAAAGAAATACTATTTTATTTGAGAGGCAACGTAGCATAGTAGACAATGCATGAACTTTGGAGTCCGAAAATCTTGGTTTGAGTCCGACTTTGCTGCGTACGAGGTGATTTACCCGGGTTTTCTTACCCTTGAGGCTTAATGTCTTTATCTGCTAAACAGTGATAAGAATAGCATAATCTGCCTGTTAGGGAGAGTTGAATGCAATAATGGGTAAGAAGCACAGCATGGTGACTGGCACATAGTAATTCACAAATGCTGGTCTAGTCGGTAGAGGTGGATGAGGTCTGGGGTTGGCTGGCCTGCCTTGATTTTGTTTAAGCAATTTAAACTTTGGCTCTGTTTGTTGCAAGTCCATGGCTGTCCACTTCCAGTTCCCAGCTTTTAGGCTAGGAATCACTATATCATACCTCAACTGAAGACCTGTTGCCTTTTTGCCCAAATGCAAATGTTGACATCATAAAATATGGAAGTCCTGTCAGAACTTGGATACTTATTAACTTAGTAGTTACCTCTTGGATTATGAATCATGTAGAAATGTGAGTAATAATCGTGACATTCGAGTGATGTCCGTTTATTTCAGTGGGCTTCACTATGCGACATGGATATCACGCCAGATAGTTTGTAAAAATCAAGGTCGTAAATGAGGTCAAAGGAATGGGAGGAGCTCTGCTGCCTCTGTGGTTGCTGGGAAATATGAGGAAGCTTCGTGGTCCCCTCCTCCTGGCCATGCAAGGATGGGGCTCTGTTCTTTTCTATTTTTTTAAATTTTTTAAATTTTTTTTTTTTTTTTTGTGGTACGTGGGCCTCTCACTGTGGCCTCTCCCGTTGCAGAGCACAGGCTCCGGACGCGCAGGCTCAGCGGCCATGGCTCACGGGCCCAGTCGCTCTGCGGCATGTGGGATCTTCCCGGACCGGGACACGAACCCGTGTCCCCTTCATCGGCAGGCGGACTCTCAACCACTGCGCCACTAGGGAAGCCCTATTTTTCTTTAATTTTTAAACTTTTAATTTTTTGGCCGAGCGGCATGTGGGATCTTAGTTCCCCAATCAGGGATTGAACATGTGCCCTCTGCAGTGGAAGCACGGAGTCCTAACCGCTGGACCACCAGGGAATTCCAGGATGGGGCTCTAAATAATCTGCCCTGGGGAGGGGGATGGGTTGGAGCTGGACGTTGTTGTTGATTGTCAGCTAAAATAGAGCTGTTTCAATCACGTTTCTAGATTGTGTATGATTGCAGTTCCCTGCAAACAGGTCAAGGGTGACAGTTGCATCAGTGATATTTAAATTTTGCCCTGAGCTTTGGGCTTCTGTGCATTCGGAAGAGCTTCTTTGGCAGGTTCAAAAAATATTCATTCAGAGGCACTAACTCTGCATCAGGTTGAGATCATAAATGGGGACTCGGGACCCTGGGCTCCAGTGAGCAGCATGTTGCCTGACTGAACTGGGGGAGGCTTCAGCGTTCAGTGTGTGGCTCAGGCGTTCCAACCCCTTCTAATATGATGTAGAAATTCTTTTTCTAAGGTAAAAAAAATGTCTTGGACCTGAACTTCTAATATCTACCTATTTAGGAAAAAAACCCTATGACATAAAGTTAATAAGAGGTCAGCAGTGCCTTGAAATGACTTTGTATTTTATAAATCAAGTGTGTGTGTGTGTGTGTTTGAAAAATAGCCATCTATTTCTGGATGAAATATCAACGTCAATCCCCTTTAATGGTTGGGCTGGCAGGCCCTATCTATTGTCATTACCTATGAAGCCCCTGAATCTGCAGATGTTCCTGCAGGGGGAACTCTCGAGCATCCTTCTGCCAAAGCCTTCATCTAGGACAGGTGCTGGCAGGAGCCCGTGCTGGCAGGAGCCAGTGCAATTAGTGAGTCAACACACGTCTCGCGGAGAGGGTCTTTACCTGCAGTACCAGCTCTTAGCTGCAAGGGACGTTTCAAGCATAATCTTGTCCTCAAGCAACTGAAACCTCTTGCTAGGAGAGAGGAAACAGGTTTATACGCTTGAAATCATGTAATCAAGGGCTTGGCTGGCAGTGCTGACTGAAATTGCCCATAAGCTTGGGGGAAAGACAGGTGCCATTGTGGGGTTGTGGCTGTGATGAAGACTGTGGAGGGGAGGTTTTTTTTGGGGGGGGAGAGGAGAAAGACAGGCTTTCGATCCTGACGTTTCCATGAATCTTTGCCAGTCTAGACCCCATCTTCACTATCCCAGCTTTCCTTCCTCTCCCTCCTCACTTTCCCCTCCTCTCTCACACTCACCTCTTGTCCATCCTGCTAGCTCAGTGTCTCTGTTTTGTGGCTGGCTACTACCTCTAGCAGAGAGTCAGGGCAAGTAACTCTCCCACACAAGGGTATATTGAGTCAGCCGCCATGTGCTTCTGGCTTTAGCTGGGGACCAGATTAAGGTGGGATCCTGGGGAGAGGGACATGGGGGACCATCCTGGCCCAAAGTCCCCAGGCTCTCTGTTCAGTGTTTAGGACCCTCAGGCATAATTGCTCTGGAAACCCCTCTGGCTCTTTCTTATTAGTTATTTCCTGGTTTTGCCCTACAGTTATTGCACTGGATGCTTTTAAATCAGAGATTAAGATCCAAACCTCGGAGGCAGCCAGCCTGTGTTCTGACCTGGACTCATGGGAGGGGGCTGCACTGCACCTGCTTCCTCCAGCTTGGCCTCCTTGCTTCTTCTGGGGCTGTAAGCACAGGTCTGTGACTTTCTGAAGAGGAATGGGCTTGAGAGTTGGGAGCTCTTGGGGAATGTGGGAACTCCTTGGGACCCTGGTACCATGTTTGGTTGGATTCTTGGCTTAGACTTGACATTCAAAGCCATCAACCTCTCTTTGCTTGTTCTTTCAATTTAGAGCTTGGGCTGTCTGGGAAAACAGTATAAAAAAATGGTGCAAATGAGGTTGGGGGATTACCTGGGGATTTCAACAATGGTTGATTCCCTTTAAGAAGGATAATCTGGACTTGAATGTATAAGGGTTGCAATTGCAGGGCTTACACAGGCTGCGGGGGCCAAATTGGGCCAGTGACAGCCAGTAAATACGAGGGAAATGATATCTACACAAGGGAGACATGTCTCGCCATTAGAACTCAGGAAGATTGGTCTTCTCATCACTGTTTCCTCTTAGCTCTAGGGCTGGAGCCGCTGTATCAGCAGGAAATCAGGGCTGAGAGGCACTCAGATCATACTCCTCTTCTCAAAAAAGACAGGACAGACTCTCATTCAGTGCTGTCTTGCTGGCGTAACATTGTGGCTGTGAACCTTCTTAGGTATTCATATCTCTATTTCCCTCTGGGATTTCTCTCATTTGTTAGCAGGAGTCATTATGCTCTGTTCTTGCAGAGAAAATCTCCTTAGGCAACCATGCTGTATTGTTAAGTTGTTCCCAGCATTTTGATGTCTCCTTCTACCCCAAGTAGAAGATGAGGTGGGGAAGTATTTACATAAGGGTAGCATGGAGTCGAGGAAAGAACATGGGCTGTGGGTCAGACAGACCTGTGTTCAAATCCTGCCTTTACCACCCTCTGGGTGAGTGGAGGGGATTGAGGGGGCTTGGGGAGGATCGAAGGAAACTAGGTATGGAAAGCACTGGCTTAACCAAGAACCTGTTCTCAGTACATGTCTGTTGTTGTCCTTTTTTCCTCTTGAACGGCTTCTCGTAACACCTAGTTTCACTGTATTGTCTTCCTTCAGCCAGACCTTAATTGTAGAAACCTAGACTTCCTGGCCTGGAAGGCACCTTTGTAGTCCCCAGTACAAATTCCCACTTTACAGATTAAACAATGGAGGTTCAGTGAGATGCGTGTGGCAGCGTGCATAGAGTAACATCCAGCAGGCATCTGTGGAGGGCTTGTGGTGAGCTAGGCAATGTGCAGCAAATCCTTATGACAGCCTTGTGAGAAAGTTACTTTTTTTAATCTACATTTTATAGATGAGAAATGGAGAAAAATTTGGGCAGTTGACCTATACCAGATCACTCAAGGCCATACAAATCTTCAGTGAGGAAACTAGAGCTGATACTAAAATAGGCTCCACCTTTTTCCTGCGCAAGGATGCCTTTCCAACACCCTGAATGGGACAGTCTACCTCAAGGTTACGATGTGTTCTCTGAGATCAAGGAAGGCTTTTAACTAAATCCACAAGAGCCTTATCTATAGGGAAACACCTAGGAATGTTTTTTAAATGTTTTTTTTAATGGAGTATTTTTAATAACATCTTGCATTAGCGGGGCACATTTGTTGCAATTGATGGGTAAAATCTGATACATTATTATGAACTAATTGTTTACATTAGGAGTCACTCTTTGTGCCGTACATTCTATGGTTTTGACAAATGCAGCGACATGTATCCACCACTGTAGTGTCACACAGGATAGTTTCACTGCCCTAAAAATCCTCTGTGCTCTGCCCGTTCATCCCTCTTCCCCCCAGGCCTGAGTAACCCCTGATCTTTTAACTGTCTCCATAGTTTTGCCTTCTCCCAAATGCCATATAGCGGGAACCATACGATACATAGCTTTTCAGACTGGTTTCTTTCACTTAGTAATATGTGTTTAAAGTTCCTCCATGTCTTTTCATGACTTGATAGTTCATTTCACTTTATGACGTTCCTTTGTCTGGATGTACCACAGTTCGTTTATCCATTCACCTACTGAAGGACATCTTGGTTGCTTCCGCATTTTGGCAATTATGAGTAAAGCTGCTATACACATCCGTGTGCAGGCTTTTGTGTGGTAGAAATGGTTTCTGATTGGCAGCTAGAATGATTGGCTGAGCTTTAAGAATAATCTCAACTTCTCCAATTACACTTATTTATTTTAATCTGGTTTCCTTCATCTAATACACACAGGGGTTCCTCGGTTCCCCAAGCACATGTTTTCTTATTTAAAGAGGAACAATCCATATCATATAACGAATAGAATTCTGAAGCCTGGGAACCTCTCACACCCTAAGTTCACACAATGTCCCCAGGGCCCCCAGATTTGATTAGACTTAGGGGAACTTATCACTCTCAGAAGCAATCAGCAACCATGGAGTCTTAACCCATACAAGGTTCACATAGAGGATTCTGGAATGGTGCAGTCAATTCATGACACCTTGGTCACAGGCATGATTCTTACAATCCCATTGTTCCTTCTTCTAAAGTTGGCTCAGGAAAGAACAGTTTCTCAACAGCTAATGCTCTCCGGAGTATAACTCAGGTTTAGGAGAGCAGATGTGAGAACCATTAGATCACACGTAGACCAAGGGGGAAATACCCGAAGTTTAATGTTGTCCTGTTACTATTTAGGCAAAGGGGCTGTGGAGACTGTCACACGTTTCCCAATCACCCTGCTGACTCAGCCCCGTCCCTTCCTTTTACTTGTGGACCGAGACTTGCAAAATTCTCATGTTCTGTTCGCTTCTATTTTTACACACCCTTTTCTTTCCCTCTCACCTTTATTTGCTTCTGTAAACAGGAACCCTGTAGAAAATCCTCTGGACAGCCATGCTAGTGGTGATGGCACTACGCTTTGTTTCAAGCCATTAGGCTTTTCGTTTTATTATTACTTTCCATTCTTTTTGGTAACCTTAGTCAAAACTTTAACTGAAAATAAAAATACGTTCCCGCAGTCATTTGGGAATGAATTTTTTGGGTGATGGAATTAAAATACCCCTTTCTTTAGTTGCTAACATTGGAAATAAGGAAGGGATTGAGGTGAGAGGAGGGAAAAATAAAATGAGGTAGACTCTGTTTTTTCATATCAAAGATGCCTTTATTTTTCTTTTTTTAATTTTTATTGGAGTTTAGTTGACTTACAATGTTGTGTTAGTTTCAGGTGTACAGCAGAGTGAATCAGTTATACATATATATATCCATTCTTTTTCAGATTCTTTCCCCATATAGGTTATTACAGAATATTGAGTAACATTCCCTGTGCTCTACAGTAGGTCCTTATTAGTAATCTATTTTATTTATAGTAGTGTGTATATGTTAATCCCAATCTCCTAATTTATCACTTCCCCCCACGTTTCTCCTTTGATAACTGTAAGTTTGATTTCGAGATCTGTGAGACTGTTTCTGTTTCGTAAATAAGTTCATTTGTATCATTTTTTTTAAGATTCCACAGATAAGTGATATAATATGATATTTGTCTTTCTCTGTCTGACTTACTTCACTTAGTAGAATAATCTCTAGGTCCATCCCTGTTGTTGCAAATGGCATCATCTCATTCTTTTTCATGGCTGAGTAATATTCCATTGTATATATGTATCACATCTTCTTTATCCATTCCTCTGTCGATGGACATTTAGGTTGCTTCCGTGTCTTGGCTGTTGTAAACAGCGCTGAGGCAGACTCTTTCTAGTGTTACTGATGAAAGAGCCCTGGGGACATGCATATTCTAATAAACCACATGTGAAAGTGCACTCATATATGTGTCCACATTTATAAGCCTGGGTGTCCAGGTACAGCTTAACACTTGGAAATAAATACATAAAGGACCCCAATTAGAGGTGGAGTAGAGGGAGGGGATGGGGTTGTGACCAGTGGGAAGTGGGCCCAGGTGAAGGGGCAGCACTCAGAACAGCCTGATACTGATTCCTGGGGCCGAGAGGCCGCATATAACCCTTGGCAAACCTACCTGCCCAAGCTGCCACCCTATGTCAGAAACAGGTTCAATACAGGTGACGGGAAAATGCTTGATGGCCTGGGCCTATTCCCTGCATAGATAAGGACGTCAGAATAGTGAGTGTCCAAATGTATTTAATGTCAGAGCTGAAGCCAAGACTGAGGTCCTCAACCAAGAAGGGTGATTAACAAAATTCATGCCTCAAGATCCTGTTTACTTTGTATTGTGAAGTCTATGTATGCACAAACTCAAGGCCAATTGGATGCCTTACTTATAATTTATAAATAATGGCTGAAATTAGTGTTTAGCTTTGAAATAGGTGTTAGTGAAATTCTCACCTGTGCCTCCAGTGAAAAGTTGATTACATTCTCTATATTGACAATGACAGCCTCTAGCAGGAAGTAGGATAAGAATTATTTATTGAATGCAGTATCCATTGATAGGTGTCAGTATTGTTGCAATAATTACTGCAGAAGACCGCCATGCAAACAAATACTTGATTAGAGTTGATACAGAAGAATGTCTAAGACTCTAATGAATTTGATATTATTCCTCTCGGGGCATTGATTTCTTCTTGGCACTATACCTGATCTTCAAAGTTCTTTCTTTTCTGGTGGATATACATTCAACTCTAAGGAATCACATAGGGGAAAGTATATTGTAAATCTAGAAAAATCCCATGAGGCTTTCCCCCACACAATCCTCTGGGCCAAACCCCATGGTCTCCATTTACCCTTTTGCTGCCTATGGGTGGAGGAGTGAGACAGGTTCAGTGGGCGTGGGGTGGCCCAGCCTCAGGCCCAGGGCATGAGGTTACCTGGGGTGCAGGGATGCTCTGGGCAAGAGCTGGAAGTCATATTCAGAAGGAGAACAAAGGTCAACATGTGTTAACACCCCTAAGGCCTATGACCAATGTAAAAGACTAGCTGGCCAGCAAATCTTTGGCAAGAGAAAGCAGCAAAGCCAGGAGTCAGCAGAATCTGAGCAGAAGAATGAGAGGAAAGCCTGGAGGCCCAGAGCAGGCCACTGGGGTCTTTGTGTGTGGCCCCTCGTAGGCTTGCTCGGATGTCCTAGTTCAGCCTGTGAAGGGCAGTGGATTCCTTGCAAGACTGGGAATGTTCAGATGGTATCAAGCTTGGGGGTGAGTCTGTGTGGAATGGGACACCTGAGCAAGGGTGGCTGGAACACACATGCTTCTCTGCTCACCTACAAGGGGTCAGACGTAGGTGAATGCAGGTTGTCTCAACACTGCTCTGGGCCCAGCTTCTCTGCCACTTGCTTGGCTTTCCCTGAGGGCTGTCACCCACCCACTGGCTGTCCCCATCGTGTCTTCAGACAACAGAAACCTGAGCAGAAGAAGGGCATTTCTGCTGATTGAGAGGAAATGCTTTCCCATGACTTTCCCTCTGAGCCTGTTGGCCAGGATGGAGCCACAAGCTCAGGACCTGGCCACGAGGCAGGGCAGTAAAGCTGGTGTCTGGTGTTTTCGGCTTTTATCAGCCAGGAAAGAAGACGGTCCAAGGAGCGGCAATTGTAATTCTGCGGACAGTGCCGGCTGCAGCATTTTCATGCCCTGGGGTCTTCTAGGTCTCGTTCAGAAGATATAAAGTTCAACCACATTGCTAATTCACATCTCAGCCAACCCATTTGACTGTGCTCCATCGTGGTTGAGAGAGGAGTTATAGATGCACACAAACAATTCTTGAGAAGCCTAAACGTGAGCCAAACAGGAAGCCGGTATTTCCTATCCTCTTGTTTCCCATATCCTGCTGCTGTGTGTGGAGTAATTGGAGACAGCAGGACCAGGTCGAGAGCTCTCTGCTAACGAAGAGTGAAGGTTTTTGCGGAAGGGTTGGTATCAGGAATGGAACATGTGTGGGTCATGAACTATATTGCTCGTCAGAGAATCTGTCACACGCCAGCTACCACGTGACAGATATTCCATCTACAACATGATTTTTAGTATCAGAGCCGCCCTCAGTGTCAGCTTTTGTCCTGGCTTTCTCTGAATTCCACTGATTTCATTTGACACTGCTCTGTGTGCATGTGTCTAGTACGCTTCAAGCTATTCCGTAGCAGGATGGAAATGTCTACACAGTGTACTGGATTGTTCAATGGCCACATTTTTGCTTGAGGAACAAGCGTTCCAGCGTCCCCTTCCCTCTATGGTCTGAGTGAGAGCTGGCCAACAGAGACACCTGCATGAGATTTGAGAGGCAGCCGGGGAGTAGTGGCTGGTTTGCTCTGAGGCTCTTTGCAGGCTGATATGGTGGCAGGCGGATGGGTGGTGTCCAGTGGCTTCAGCCTGTCCTTGCTGCATCCCTCTGGTGTGCAGCTCTTTTTCCTGATGGTTGGCCCAGCTGAATGACAATCTAGCACCAGCCATGTGGCTGGGGAGCTGCAGCGCCCCTCCTCACCACACAAGCAACCCTACTGCTGTTCCCCTCAGTGACGGACCAGCACTTGGCCAGCTCTGATCAGCCCACCCAGCCAGCGCTTCACGAGGCCTGGACAGGGCGTTTTCTCTGATTGTCTCACTTTTCCTTCCAGTTTCTTGCTTTCCGAGCTCCTCCCACAGTAGGGTCAGGTCCACTCCCTAGACTAAATCTTATCCCACAGCACCCATGGCAACTCTCCTCTCAATACACAGCCTGGATGAGATACATGCTACTCAAACGTGCACAAAGCTGGCCTGGCCTTCATTTATTTTTCTCTAAGCCATGTTTGGTGCCCCCATCTCTCCCCAGGATAAGGGGATGTGGGATGCTACTTAAACTTGTCAAATTAAGGAAATCCTGTCTCTTATAGTTTAAAACACTCATTTTCTGGGTTAACTTAAACTGTTTTGCATCTCCCTCCCTCCTCTTTTTCCTGGGTGCCCTGTCCCTGGGCAAGAGGGAAAACGCCCATACTCCTGGTGGGACGGCCCTCTCCCAGCATCTCCACGGTGGTATAGCTAGGCTGTCCCTGGAGGCCCTGTACTGCTCTCCCTTGAGATGTGGCTAATTCCATATGGTCCTTCAGGCCAATGTGCTGGAATCTTCTGCTGGATTCCAAGGCCCCTGACATTGTGTGTGTGTGGTTTTTTTTTGGCTGCAACATGCGGCCTGTGGGATGCTAGTTCCCCAGCCAGGGATTGAACCCACGCCCCTTGCATTGGAAGCGTGGAGTCTAACCACTGGACTGCCAGGGAAGTCCCCCAAGGCCCCTGACATTTGCCTGGCCTCTCTGTCCTTGTCTCCTGACCCCAGCTCTCCACTGGCTCACCCATGCTCTTAGCATCTCCACATATCCCCACTTGGACACTCCTGGTTTCCTGAATTCCACGCCCAGGCTGTGCGGGAATCAGGGCACTATCAGAACCATTTAGGGAGCGTCTAGAAGTTTAGGGAGAATCCACTAGCAGGGAGGAGGTTTCCAGTCTCCAGAATGTTGAAGAGTAGATGCAGTGGGAATGGAGACATGCCTGGGAAAGCGGGGACTTGAGACAGAGGTTTCTGAGGTAGGTTCCTGGAGCTGACAGACTCGAGGACATTCCCCAGGAGTGGGGATGGAGTGAAATGACCCTGAAACGGAGCACACAGGAAACTTACCTCGTGCTCCTGCTGGGGAGAGGCTTCAAGGAGAGCAGCCAGGAAGCCCCAGGATTTGGGGCGGGGGAGAGCAGAAAGCAGCTCAGGAGAGTGGAACAATCGTGGACTTTGTAAGTAAACCTCCCGAGTTTAAATCCTGGGTCTAAGGTCGAGGTTGATTCTTTGAGCCTCTCTTTCCCCAGGTATTACATGGGGGCCATGACGTCCCTTCTGCAGGATGACTTGTGAAATAGGCAGCAGGTACTTGGTGTTCTGCAATCCGTCATTAGCTACATTCATGACGCATCATTAGCTGGCAACAGCCAGAAAGGAAAACAGTAAAAATGCACCACTGTATTTCCTTGCACTCCCCTTGGGTTTCTAGAATCCAGAGGGTGTATATGTTGTCGTTCTCACTCCCATTTCTGGCCTCTTTAAAGCAAAGGGTCCATCTTATAATTTATGGTACCTTAAATCCAGGAGAGAGATTAATTTACTGCCACTCCATGCACGTACGACGGAACTGGACACAGTTTGATGTTCCTTTTATCTCATTTTGCTCCTAGAGGGCGTGCCCATCTACTATGGCGGCCCTGCCCTCCCCAGCCTAGCTCCTCCCTCTCCCAGTGGAAGTTAAGAAATAATTGGATTTTAGTGATAAAAATAGAGCTGGGGCTTCCCTGGTGACGCAGTGGTTGAGAGTCCACCTGCCAATGCAGGGGACACGGGTTCGTGCCTCGGTCCGGGAAGATCCCACGTGCTGCAGAGCGGCTGGGCCCGTGAACCATGGCCGCTGAGCCTGCGCGTCCGGAGCCTGTGCTCCACAACGGGAGAGGCCACAACAGTGAGAGGCCCGCGTACCACAAACAAACAAACAAACAAACAAAAAATAGAGCTGAAACTTTGACATGGAAAAATTAAGGTGGTTTTGAATGGTTGCTCATCAAAATGCAAAGTTTCAAAAACAGAACACTCCCGAAGTTCACACAGCATAGTCTGCTGCCATTATTTCATTAAGTATCTGCGTCACCGCAGGAGACCATAAGCTCCTCGCCAGCGAGGACCGTGTTGTAAGGATCTTTGTATGTCCAGGACTTAGTCTAGTGCCAGGCCCGGTAAATGTCTTTCTAATGAATGATTGAAAAATTGAACCTGGAGAAGGGACAGGTCCATGTGAATTCATGATGCCTGTCAAATTAATAAAAGACTAAGGAAAATCATAAGAAAAATAGATGCTTCCATTATAAAGAGTATAAGAAGGGATTAGCTTGAAACAGTTCCATGAGGGATTCCAGTGAGACTTAGGGAAGAACTTCCTGACACAGAAGCTGTGAATGGGAGTGGATAACAAAAACAGTGGAGCCCACCCACACCCCACTTTCCTACTTTCATTGGTCAGGAGGTGCCTCTGAATGGGAGGCTAGGTCTAGCTGACTTTCCAAGCTCATTTCAGCCCTGAGACTGTGAATGTGTTTTCCTCACTTATTGCAAATCATTGCTGTTTTCTTCACTGCTGAAATCTAGTCTTGACAATTTTTTTGGAGGCTTCAGAGCATTTCACCCCTGATCTTAACTATCGTGGGCTGGTGGGGATTTCTGTGGATGTAGAAAGCTGAGACGTTGCAGAGGCTGAGTAATGGGCACAAGACCTCCCAGGGGTTCAGAGACTAAGCGAGCTGGGGACCCTCCCCACAGCCCAGACTCTCGTCTCTTTCAAAGACTATATGCATTTTATAAGCCAAACAAACAAAGAAGACTTATTTTGCAGTGAAGGAAAAAAACTCAAAGCAAATCGACAACAATTTTGCCTGACCTTTAAAACCCCTGTAAGCCTCAGGGTTGTTGGCTGTATTTTGTAATAACTCTGATCTTTTTTGACTAAAAAAGAAAAATGCTGATCAGCCTGGGGATGCCAACCTCCATTTGTTACCCTGTTGCTAAGTGATAGCTAAAGAGGATTAACCCTCATAGATCACAGGTACATGGAAATTTCTGCCTTGTGCTTTTGTTTGTAATGATGAAAAATAGAGTATTTGAGGAAAAAACCGTTTCCTAAATCTTTGGCTCTTGAACTGTTTTTAAAGAGCCCCTCTCTGTCCCAAAAAACCCAAAGATGGGAAGGTGCAATAAACAGATTTCTGCAGCCCTGAAGTGCCCCTTACAATTGACTTTCTCTTCTTCCTGTCATCATTTCTTTAGCTTGGGCTAAACCTCTGATGATGCAGAAGGCATGAGACGGATCATCTAGCTTTACATATTGTGTAACTGCACTAACCATCAGCTTACTCATCCATAAAATGGGAGGAAAAATAGGATGTATCTCTAGGATTGTTGAGAGGATAAAAATAGATTAGTATGAGAAATGCTTAATTAACATCGTGTCTGCCCAAAGAAAGTACCCAGTAAATACTGGATACTGTTATTACTTCCACCACCATTGTCATGTATCAGTGTCTCTCTGTGGCTTCAGAGTACTATTATTTCAAAGTGAAATGCTCATTTATTTTCTTCTCTTAAAGACTGACTGCAGTTACAAGTTTTGATCACAGTGAGGACCACCCAGGGGCGAAGGTCACTGCATGTGAAAGCTTTGCCGAGCAGCCTGTACACGGGGCCACACCCTTTGGTTTGCTCATATGAAAAGTGGGCCATTAAGCCTGCTGTAGCTGACACACACTGTCACCAAGTTTGGATGGAGCCGTGGAAATACCGATTCCACGTTCCCTTGTATTCTTGCAATTACTGAAAGTAATTTAGAAATATCACCATTTTGTAACTTTAAAGCATCTCATTAATCTACAGATGGCACTGCACAGAGCTGACTTTTAATTTATAATGTTTGCATGATAAACAACACTGTGATGAACATCCTTCTACACACATCTGGGCCTCATTGTAAGATTATCTCCTGAGGTGAAATCTCAGAAACTTAGTTGCTGAATCCAATTATCTTTTGATGGGTCACTGGCAGTGTCACAGGAAGAGCCTGGTAGCAGAGGTTACTCATCCCCGTTACCAGGGTGTCAGAGCTGGAGGGGGGAAGACCTGGAGAATTTGTTTCCCTCTATGTTCCTTTTACTTCTTTTATATTTCTCTGCTGCTTTTTTCTAACCCCCTGATTTGTACTTATGACCAAACATTACTGGAGACAGAGAGAGAGAGAGAGAAAGAAAGAAAGAGAGACAGAGAGACAGAAGTGAAAGAGAGAGAATATTCCTCTTGATCATTGCCTTTATTTCCTTTTCAACCGAGCTATTGTCTGTGGCTAGGGTAGGTGGATCCCTAAGCCAGTTTTTCTAATTTTTAAGAATTTAAATCCTGCTTTAGCAATAATGAGGTAGATTATATCAATACTACCCTTTCTGAGAATTCTCTAGATTATTCCTGTTCATTTGCAAGGGAAACTCCTGGATGAAAAAGCTCATATCTTAGAAAAGCAAGAATCCCCATTTATCTCTTTAACCACCGATTTAGCTGCTTTCAAAGAATTGGAAGAGTGCTTTGTTTGTCTCTTTTTCCTTCTGTGTCCACTTTTAACTAAATACTTCTTTCCAGTGTCTCCATTTCAAATTTGCAGAGAAAGGAATTAACTGGACCAGTTACTCACCATCATCGCTTTGTGAGCAGATCTTTGAATCAGTCTTATCTTTTCGGCTTCTAGACACCCTATAGATGGCTACTCTCGGGCTAAGCATCCCTCTGTCATCTAATCAGCTTTCAGTTCTGTGTGTGTGTGTGTGTGTGTGTGTGTGTATTGACAGTCTATTTGAGCTGCTATAACAGAACACCATAGCCTGGGAGGCTTATAAACAAATTATAAGAACAAATTAATTTCTCACAGATCTGGAGGCTTGGAAGTCCAAGATCAAGGTGCCAGCATATTCAGTGTCTGGTGAGAGCCCCCTTCCTGGTTCACAGACTGAGTCTTCACATCGTGGAAGGGTTGAGGGAGCTCTCTGGGGTCTCAAGGGCACTAATCCCATTCATGAGCGCTTTGTCCTCATGACCTAATCACTTCCCAAAGCCCCCACCTCCTAAAACCATTACATTGGGAGTTAGTTTGAACTTTGGGGGGACACAAACATTTGGTCTATAGCTGGTGTGTATCACATGGAGTAGAAAGACCCCTCTGATGTTCTGGAGTTTTGAGTGAGGTGTATAGCATTCAGTGAGCTTGTATGGCTGCTCTTACTCAAGGTTTCTCTTAGGTTGTCAAACCAGGGGGGAGAATTGCCAAGCATTTTGTAAAAAGGAGTTCCTGAAAATATCTAAACATCATTTACCCCATGACCGGCAATTGCAATCCTAGTTATTTGCCCGAGAGAAATGAAAACATATGGCTGCAAACACCTGAACAAGAATGTTCATAGTAACTTTATTCCTGATAACACAAAATTGGAAAACAGCCCAGGTGTCCATCAAAATGAGAATGGATAATGAACTTTGACATGATTATATGATAGACCACTACTGCTGACAAAAAGAAATGTATTACTGATACACACAACACAGGTGAATCTCAAAAACATTATTCTGAATGAAAAAAGACTTATCCCCAAAAGTATATAATGTAAGACTCCAAATTACATGAAGTTATAAAGAGGCAAAACTAAAAAAATTAAAAAAATAATTTAAAAAGTTGTTGCCTCTGGGGTTGGGAGTGGGGCCTCTGTAGGAAGAGGCATTAGTATTTTTGTTGTGATAATTTCTACATCTTGAAAGGGGTTTGAGGTGCACAGGTGTAGGCATTTGTCAAAACTTAGCAAATGCACACTTAAAATTGGTACATTACATTGTCTGTAATTTTAACTCAGAGGGAAAAAAATGTAAACAAATCTTGAACTCTAGTTAAAGATATGCACGCTGACAAATTTAGGGGGAAGTGTACTTATGGCTATAATTTACTTTGAAATTGATTAAAAAATAAGATGGATTGATGGATGGATAGAGAAATGGGTAGGTAGATAGATATGTGATAAAGAAAGAATTAGTAAAATACTAATGGTGGAATTTGGTGATGGGAATACGGGTATTCTCTGAAAATTCTTTCAAATTCGCTGCATGTTTGAAGTTTCCCAATAGAATGTTGGCTAAATACCTGGTGAGGCAAGGAATGCCATTCAATTAATTTCAATAGTACTCAGTTTAATTTAAGGTCAATACAACAACAACAAAAAATAATTGAGTACCTGTAATCTATAAAGCAGTGTGTTATGTACTAAGGATACGAGAATAAACAAAGACAAAGTACTTGGCTCAGGAAGCTTACAGTTTCATAAGGGAGACCAAAGAAAACCCAAACTGTCATGGGGACAAACACAGGTCAATGATTTTCTGGAATAGTCTAACTGCAGGTATTTTCATTATTTTTAAATGTTTATGGATTCATTAAGTAAATAACTCAGTGTTATTTTGATTGCTTAACTTTGTAAGACTTTGTATATGAATATATTCACAAATCAGGAAAGAAAATCTTTTGTTAAGTGCAATCTCCCGATTTTGTTTAGGAAAACATTTTTGCTATAATTACATCTGGCCTCTCTGTTGGTTCAGTGACCTTGTTGACATAACATTTAAAATTTACTTTACCCCAAGGAAAGAGGCACCGGGATACATGGAAAAATCAATGAACATCAGGAAGAAAAGGTTACTGTTTAAGGTTCCCATGGGTTGGAGTTATTTTTAACTTTCCCCCCCCCTCCGCCCTCTTGCTTTAGTATTTCCCACCCGCAGACCATCCCCCACTACAACCTGGGGGCTCTTTCCAAACCCTGATCATAAGATTGTCCTGCTCAGAAATGTCACGTGACTCTCGGTTGCATAGAGTCTGGTCCCATGGCCTTCACCTTCGATCTGTACGTACCCCTCCATCCATACCTTCTGTTGCGTCCTCTGCATGTCATTTCCCAAACACTAGCTACCCGCAGCCCTGTGAGGTGAGCCTCTGATCCAGCTGATCCCTGTTTACTTAATCTTCACTTTTCATGAAAAACCCTGCTCCCTAAGAAGTCTCCTTAGGTATTCGCATCTCCACAACCTCAAAGGGGAATTAATCTCGCCCAGTAGCCTCAGCGTTTTCTATCTTTGATGTCTTGTTTATTACAAGCCGTCTTGGTTTTCGGAATAAGGGTTTGTGACTACCACCTGCACTACTGTGTGGGCCCCTGAAGGGCAAAGGCTGGGTCTTACTCACCTTTGAATAAACTTTAAGGCACTAAACAGTGCTCTGCCCACAGTGAGAAGACAACGAATGTTGGTTTAATTTAATCTCGTTTTGCAGAAAAAGTCATCTCTTCTTAAAATTAGCCCACACCGGGCTGAGTCCGTTATTTGTAAATCCATGGGCCAATCCATCCTCCAAAGTGCAGCATTTTTAATAGGACCGAAGCCTCCTGACTTATCTTCGGAAAAGACGCTGCGTATTTCGCCACCGAAGGAGCTTACAGGTTTCATCAGACTTCCATAATCTGGGCCTCGTTTCCCAGGTAATCCTGAAGCAGATCACACTTTATACGGGCGGAGCACAGTTAGCAAAGGCAGGTATTGGCCTTTGTGAGTTTGCATTGCTGATGAATTTATTAAATTGCTTAATTTTTTCCCTCGTAGTTTTGATACTGATCGACTGATTCCTTTGCTGCATGCATAGTGCCATCTTGTGGCCACAATGCATATAACACTCACTCCAATGGTACTGTTGCAGTGGTTTTTGAGCATGTACTTGCTTAGGTCATTGTGCTTCTGTTATTCCATCTATTTCTGTGGTCCAGAGGATCTCCAAATGGAGAAGCATGTGAATTACTACTAGGTGAACGTACACATAATTCACTGCTAAGCCAACTCAGCTTGGGCTTCATCTACCAAGAGTATATTTAGAAGCAATTATGATGTTTGTATTATGTGCGTTTTCTTATTTTTTTCATAGCAGTACTCCAAGGGCTGTTTTCCCCTCCTCACCCCAATATTTTTCCTCTGATAAAGAGCCCGTGTAAAACTGGGGCAATGGTAGGCGTGGTCCTTAGAGGGGTTGGGAATGACAAAGCTCGAGATTACTCCAGCAGGGTCCAACTCAAGAGTGTTGTGAAACCAAACTTGCTGGAAGAAGCTGAGAGCAGTAGATGAGGGGAAGTGGGACATCTGGGTTCCATCCCAATGCCAGCCTTGAGTAAAAGGACAGAACAATAAAACAAGTCTTTAATACAGTGAGTAGAATGTCTTGACAATCTAAGCAACCGGAATATAGAAAGGAACCCTGAAATAAACACATATGTTGAGTCATTGCAAATAATTCCCGTTCTCCACTAAAACCTTCATAGTTCTCTTTATATTCTCAGAGTTTATTGATAAGACTACAATGAGAACAAACTTGGGCTTGGGATGCAGCAAGTTAGAGGTTGCAAGTTAAATGAAGGATGGACAGATTAGACACATCGTAGATCACGCGTAGGTTTAGTAAATCTACTTTGAAAATGTTGTTGGATTTTCAAAATTCACAATTGTCCTGTTTGAGCGTATCATGAGAAGACAGATTCCTGCCTTCAGTGATCTCAATTCCTAGTGAGGTTGGGGATAAGATTAATATACACAAAATAGTTTCTTTTTCTTCTTTAATCTGCGTTTTGCCTTTTTTTTCCCCAACAAAATACCCATAATACAAGAAAACATTTTGGTAAAATAACACTTTAAAAGTGAGAAAATTGGAGTGACAGAAAGAAGGGGTTGAACCCAGGCAGTACATCTTCTAAGAAAATAAATTAAGTGGACATTCTGGTTAGCAAATGACAACTTTTTAAGATTTAAAATACTGATAATTTCTGCTAGTCGGAGATAGCTGGGGGCTGTACCAATGGTTTATTACAAAACAAACATTAAACTAAGTCTACAAAATGTACAAATATTTATTAGCAGACAGGTCAAGAAAGTCATACAACCTGATTTTGTAACTCACGGCATTTCTACTCTGCCCTAGTCCCTTCTGACTAGCAGTTGATGAAAGGTAGATGGAATCGTGTTCAGATGACAGGACGAGACAGCATTGTGGTTGGCCAGATGGCAGGAATCTCCTGGGAGTGGAAGGACACAGGACTGGTGAGACTCCAGTGCTTCAGTGGAGCCATCCGACTCTTGGGACCCCCATATTTTCATGCCTTGTTCATGGATCTGCATGTTGGAGGGGGGTGTACCCAATGCCTCAACAATCGCCAGTCTCAAAACCACTCATTTCACCAATTAACAAACTTCTATCCCTTATGCTAGTTAGCAAATCTTCCGATGTGGATTTTTAAAAATATATTTTAAAATTGAAGTATAGTTGAGTTACAGTGTTGTGTTAATTACTGCTGTACAGCAAAGTGATTCAGTCATACATATGTATACATTCTTTTTTTATATTCTTTTCCATTACGGTTTATCATAGGATGGTGAATGTAGTTCCGATGTGGATTTTGATAATGATCTTTGAAGGGCTAAGTAACCACCCCTGGAGTGTCAATTTCTGATTAGAATCCTTCAAACACTAAGCACACCTCAGAAATAAATTAGAACTAAGTTGTACACGTTTATCACACACCATACACTGAAGTGAACATGAATTATCTCATAAAACTTATAACAGAAGTCATGATGAAGAAGATCAACATATCTTATTTTAAGGTCTTTGTATCAACATTTTTCAAAACTAGTAGGGAAGATAGGGGGAGAATAATTTGTAGTGACCTAAATTTAGAATACAAAAGAAAACCAGGAGGGCTTCCCTGGTGGCGCAGTGGTTGAGAGTCCGCCTGCCGATGCAGGGGACACGGGTTCGTGTCCCGGTCCGGGAATATCCCACAGGCCGCGGAGCGGCTGGGCCTGTGAACCATGGCCGCTGAGCCTGCGCGTCCGGAGCCTGTGCTCCGCAACGGGAGAGGCCACAACAGTGAGAGGCCCACGTACCGCAAAAAAAAAAAAGAGAAGCCTCAGAAGCAAGTAAGAAAAAAAAAAAATCCTTGGAATGAGTTCCATGGGAGAGGATCATTATGCTTCCCCTCGCTTAGCTGAAGAGTCATTTGTGGTGCATGGATTGCAGAAACCTCTGAGGAAGCAGAAAAGCTTATATGAAGCCCGCGTCCAATGCTGCTGAGCTGGGGTATTTGGTGCTGCCAATGATCTTAGGTCCCCGGGTTTGGAATCCGTCCAACCAGGTGTGCTTTGCTTTGATTGCCTTTGAGGTTTTCTCTAAAAGTTCAGTAGATACTCTTCAGTGTCTTCGTTCAGGCTACTTTCAACTCAGGTTTAAATTTTATTACTGTTTCAAGCAATGTGTATTAATTATTAACCAAATAGTTGGATGAAGAAACTCATGGATTTCATGGGAAAAAATAGTACAGCTCTTCAAGCTAAGTCTGTTTTGTTTACTAGGTGTTAACGGGCTGAGTCCTGTTCCCTCAAAATTCAACTGTTGAAATCCTAATCCCTAGTACCTCGGAATGTGACTGTGTTTGGAGCTAAGTCTTAACAGAGGTAAAGTTAAAACAAGGTCATCAGGATGGGCCCTAATTCAATATGACCAATGTCCATATGCAAGGAGGAAATTTGGACGTAGACACGTACAGAGGAAAGACCATGTGAAGATACAGGGAGAAGACGGCCGTCTACAGCCAAGGAAAGAGGCCTCAGAAGAAACCAACCCTGCTGACACCTTGATATTAGACTTATAGCCTTTAGATGTGTGAGAAAATAAACGCCTGTTGTTTAAGCCCCCAGTGTGAGGTGCTGTGTCATAACAACCCGAGAAGACTAACATAACAGGATTTTTAAAGGGGGGCGGGTCTTACAACTTTAAAAATGAATCATCGTTTAGCAGCTGAATACCTGAGTCAGTGAGTGTCCTCTCCCATGCTGCCCCGGCCGTCCCCGCCGCCCCAGGAAGCAGACAGAAGTGAGGAGAGTTTAACGGATCAAATACAAAAAGTGAGGCAGGTGGGGGGAAAACTCATGGGACGGTCCAGGATCCTGAGTCTGGAAACATTTGAGGAGGGGGCAGTCATCACCAACAGGCCTTCAGGTGCAAAGAGAGGGAGTGGGTCCTGGAACTCAAAGGGAGTTGCTTTGTAGAGAGAGATGCCTGGCAAGTGCTGGCAGTAGGAGACGGGGAAGAAATGCCCAGACCTTATTGTTCTCTTTCTCACCAATCTCCAGCCAATGCCTCCCACTGGCCAAACCCATCTAGAAGCCAGAGGGCAAGGATACTTGGTGAAGCATCCCTGGGTTAAAAGCAGGTGAGAAGGGTAGGAGCACGACATGAAGGGGCACATGGGGAATCTACAGCTCCAAGCATATGTGGATTTGAGAGGTACACATACCTCATCTCATTTTCTCCACTTGGCTCATGGGTTGGTGGAGCTTCTCTAATCTGTGGAACCTTGAGTCCATTTCCACTCATAAATGGGCTTGATAGAGCTTCAGAATATTCACGCCAATAATGCATTATAGCCAATGGGGTGTATCAAGGAAGGTGTGGGGGACAGGAGGCCATGGTAGAGGGCCTCTTGATGACAGTATGGGTGTGAAGAAGGTCGGAGCCTTAGTGACATAGCAAGATCCACAAGGTGTAAGTTCAAGGTTTATGTACACTGTGAGGCAGTAGAATATTTGAAGGCAGACTACATAAATTAAAGATGCACACTGTAATTTCTAGAACTATGGTGCCAAAAACCTTTCCACAATGATAGAAATGGTCTATATTTGTGCTGTTCAGTTGGTAGCCACTTGCCACATACAGTGTAGCCCTAGAATCTAAGGGCAAGGAGCAATCTTTTTTTTTTTTTTTTTTGCGGTACGCGGGCCTCTCCCTGTTGTGGCCTCTCCCATTGCGGAGCACAGGCTCCGGACACGCAGGCTCGGCGGCCATGGCTTACGGGCCTAGCCGCTCCGCGGCATGTGGGATCTTCCTGGACCGGGGCACGAACCCTTGTTCCCTGCGTCGGCAGGCGGACTCTCAACCACCGCGCCACCAGGGAAGCCCAAGGAGCAATCTTAAAAAAGAAAAAGTGGAATTTTTCCTAATGAGAAAAGGGAAAGAAATTTCCACCCCCACCCCTTCTTTACTTTAGAAAACTGGTAATTTTTAATTCTTTCTCTGCCCTTTCAGATGGTATATCAATCTTTTAAAAACTAAATAAGCTTTTTGCCAGCTTTACAGGCAGGAATGTCTTTCTCAAGGACTTGGGAGCCATCTCTTTGAACATCAAGGAAGAATGGACCCCTATCTCTCCTTCTCTATGGGTGCCTGGCTCCAAATCATAACTAGCTACCTGTCATAGATATTAAAAGTTTTATTCTTTGGATAAGGGCAATCAACAAACACAATGGCCACCTCAGTTACCAGAATTTAAGATGAGCTATGTATGAAAATGGTTCTGGCACGTCTTGCTTGAGAACTAGTTATCGTTTATCTTGTGAACAAGTACGTAATCAGTTGTGTGCCTGGTAAGAGATTTCCTCTGTCTTTGCAATTTCTTTATGGGTTGCTTATGATGCACATCGCATTCTGGCTTAATGCTTATTCAATAATAAATCTGTTTTCTTTCTCTTCTACCTTTGTGAGAGTTTTTCTGGGTTTGCAGGAGATTTTGTTTTTAATTAGATTTCCACAAGAGCAACCAGTTAAAAAAATAAACATGAGGAGGTATAGTTAAAAGGTCAGTAGAAGAGCTACAATGGAATTCTAGAACACACAACACACAAAGGCAGAAAATAAGGAGCAGAGAAATGAAAGAACAGATGAGCCAAGAAAAAACAAACACCAAGATGGTAGGTTTAAACTCATCCATGTGAATAACTGCCGTAAGTAAATTAAAACTTTCCATAAGAAAGCAAGACCTATCTATATGATAATTACAAGAAACACACATTGGAAATATAAAGGCATAGACAGGTTGAGAATAAAAGGGTCAAAAAAGATATACCATGCAGACTGTAAGCCTAAGAAAGCTGGAGTGGTGACAATGTTAGGCAAAGCAGATTTCAAGACAAAAAATAGAACCAGAGATAAAGACATTCTATGATGAGTCATTTCTTTGGAAAGACACAATAATTCTAAATGTATTTGTATCTAATAACACAGGTATAACAATTTTCAAGGTACAAGAAGTAAACGGAGGAAGAATTAAAGAAGAAACAGACAAAACCACAATCAATTGGAGATGGTAACTTTCCTCTCTCAGCAATTAATGGAAAAAGTAGACAAAAAAATCAATAGTGATAGAGGATTTGAACTACACTAATATATTGAAACCAAGAGATTTCTGTATGTTAAAGAAGTAAGATTTAATTACCTGACAGCTATTATGTGAAACACCTCATTTCTAGATGATGCTTGATAAGCAACGTCTTACTGTATAAATTTCGATGTAGTGGTGACTGGAATATGTCTGTAGTGATTTAGGAAATCAATCAAGAGTTGCTCCCATGTGCCACTTGGGGTGGGAGCCCTGCGGTCACAGAACAGTCTTCACACTTTAGGATGTCTTGATGCACCCGTGTTGTGAAATACTTATTAATGTGACACTATAGTATAGGCAGAAACTCTGATCTTTTCTCTTGTAAACCATAAGAAACTATAACAGCCTCTCCACACTGGTTGAATGATTTCATCTCTTGCGGTCAGATGTGAAAGCCTTCTTCAGCCAAATCCACAGGTTCCTCCAATGTTAATTTCTGGACAGAGAGCAAAACTTGGTCCCTTAGAACAAGGTTACTAGACAGGGCAAATAGAAATACAGAACTCCCAGTTAAACCTGAATTTCAGATAATAGATAATTTTTCACTATGGGACATAACTTACACTAAAAAATGATTCATTATTGGTTTGAAACTCAAATTTACTGGGCCTTCTGTTTTCTAGCCTACTTAGGAAGGGAAATATATTCTTGCAAGGAGGCTGGCTGAGCAGCATGTAAGCAGTTCGAATTAAGATGCCAAAGTCCCATAAACACCTGCCTTCAGAGTGCTGTCTCCTCCCTGACGACCAGCTATATTCCTTGTAAACTATGATGGGGGCAATAAAAATATGAGGGCAATAAGAATATGAGGGCAATAAGAAGATGGGGGCAATAAGAAGATATAGGCAATAAGAAGATGGGGACAGTAAGATATGGGCAATCCACCAGAGGGCAGACAGCAGAAGCAAGAACTACAATCCTGCAGCCTGTGGAACAAAAACCACATTCACAGAAAGATAGACAAGATGAACAGGCAGAGGGCTATGTACCAGATGAAGGAACAAGATAAAACCCCAGAAAAACAATGAAATGAAGTGGAGATAGGCAACCTTCCAGAAAAAGAATTCAGAATAATGATAGTGAAGATGATCCAGGACCTCAGAAAAAGACTGGAGGCAAAGATCGAGAAGATGCAAGAAATGTTTAACAAAGACCTAGAAGAATTAAAGAACAAACAAACAGAGATGAACAATACAATAACTGAAATGAAAACTACACTAGAAGGAATCAATAGTAGAATAACTGAGGCAGAAGAACGGATAAGTGACCTGGAAGACAGAATGGTGGAATTCACTGCTGCAGAACAGAATAAAGAGAGAAAAAAAGAATGAAAAGAAGTGAAGAGAGCCTAAGAGACCTCTGGGACAACATTAAATGCAACAACATTGGCATTATAGGGGTCCCAGAAGGAGAAGAGAGAGGGAAAGGACCTGACAAAATATTTGAAGAGATTATAGTCAAAAACGTCCCTAACATGGGAAAGGAAATAGTCACCCAAGTCCAGGAAGTGCAGAGAGTCTCATATAGGATAAACCCAAGGAGAAACACGCCGAGACACATAGTAATCAAATTGGCAAAAATTAAAGACAAAGAAAAATTATTGAAAGCAGTAAGGGAAAAATGACAAATAACATACAAGGGAACTCCCATAAGGTTAACAGCTGATTTCACAGCAGAAACTCTACAAGGCAGAAGAGAGTGGCATGATATAAAGTGATGAAAGGGAAGAACCTACAACAAAGATTACTCTACCCAGCAAGGATCTCATTTAGATTCGATGGAGAAATCAAAAGCTTTACAGACAAGCAAAAGCTAAGAGAATTCAGCACCACCAAACGAGCTCTACAACAAACGCTAAAGGAACTTCTCTAAGTGGGAAACACAAGAGAAGAAAGGACCTACAAAAAAAAACCCCAAAACAATTAAGAAATGGTCATAGAAACATACATATCGATAATTACCTTAAACGTGAATGGATTAAATGGACCAACCAAAAGATACAGGCTTGCTGAATGGATACAAAAAACAAGACCCATATACATGCTGTCTACAAGAGGCCCACTTCAGACCTAGGGACACATACAGTCTGAAAGTGAGGGGATGGAAAAAGATATTCCATAAAAACGGAAATCAAAAGAAAGCTGGAGTAGCAATACTCATATCAGATAAAATAGACTTTAAAATAAAGAATGTTACAAGAGACAAGGAAGGACACTGCATAATGATCAAGGGATCAATCCAAGAAGAAGATATAACAATTATAAATATACATGTATCCAACATAGGAGCACCTCAATACATAAGGCAACTGCTAACAGATATAAAAGAGGAAATCGACAGTAACACAATAATAGTGGGGGACTTTAACACCTAACTTACACCAATGGACAGATCTTCCAAACAGAGAATTAATAAGGAAACACAAGCTTTAAATGACACAATAGTCCAGATAGATTTAATTGATATTTATAGGATATTCCATCCCAAAACAGCAGGTTACACTTGCTTCTCAAGTGTGCATGGAACATTCTCCAGGATAGATCACATCATGGCCACAAATCAAGCCTCAGGAAATTTAAGAAAATTGAAATCATATCAAGCTTCTTTTCTGACCACAACGCTATGAGATTAGAAATCAATTACAGGGAAAAAAATGTAAAAAACACAAACACATGGAGGCTAAACAATATATTACTAAGTAACCAAGAGACCACAAATCAAAGAGGAAATCAAAAAATACCTGGAGACAAATGACAATGAAAACACGATGATCCAAAACCTACGGGATGCAGCAAAAGCAGTTCTAAGAGGGAAGTTTATAGCTATACAAGCCTACCTCAAGAAACAAGAAGAATCTCAAATAAACAATCTAACCTTACACCTAAAGAAATTAGAGAAAAAACAAACAAAACCCAAAGTTAGCAGAAGGAAAGAAATCATAAAGATCAGAGCAGAAATAAATGAATTAGAAACAAAGAAAACAATAGCAAAGATCAATAAAACTAAGAGCTGGTTCTTTGAGAAGATAAACAAAATTGATAAACCATTAGTCAGACTCATCAGGAAAAGAGGGAGAGGACTCAAATCAATAAAATTAGAAATGAAAAAGAAGTTACAACAGACACCACAGAAATACAAAGCATCCTATGAGACTACTACAAGCAACTCTATGCCAATAAAATGGACACCCTGGAAGAAATTCTTAGAAAGGTATAACCTTCCAAGACTGAACCAGGAAGAAATAGAAAATATGAACAGCGCAATTACAAGTAATGAAATTGAAACTGTGATTAAAAATCTTCCAACAAACAAAAGTCCAGGACCAGATGGCTTCACAGGTGAATTCTATCAAACATTTAGAGAAGAGTTAACACTCATTCTTCTCAAACTCTTCCAAAAAACTGCAGAGGAAGGAACACTCCCAAACTCATTCTTTGCGGCCACCATCATGCTGATACCAAAACAAGACAAAGATACTACAAAAAAAGAAAATTACAGACCAATATCACTGATGACTATAGATGCCAAAATCCTCAACCAAATACTAGCAAACAGAATCCAACAACACATTAAAAGAATCATACAACATGACAAGTGGGATTTATCCCAGGGATGCAAGGATTCTTCAATACATGTAAATCAATCAATGTGACACACCATATTAAAAAATTGAAGAATAAAAACCATATGATCATCCCAATAGATGCAGAAAAAACTTTTGACAAAACTCAATCCCCATATATGATAAAAACTCTCCAGTAAGTGGACATAGAGGGAACCTACCTCAACATAATAAAGGCCATATACAACAAACGCACAGCAAACATCATTCTCAGTGGTGAAAAACTGAAAGCATTTCCTCTAAGATCAGGAACAAGACAAGGATGTCCACTCTCACCACTGTTAGTCAACATAGTTTTGGAAGTCCTAGCCACGGCAATCAGAAGAAAAAGAAATAAAAGGAATACAAATTGGAAAAGAAGAAGTAAAACTGTCACTGTTTGCAGATGACATGATACTATACATAGAGAATCCTAAAGATGCCACCAGAAAACTACTAGAACTAATCAATGAATTTGGTAAAGTTGCAGGGTACAAAATTAATGCACAGAAATCTCTTGCATCCCTATACACTAATGATGAAAAATCTGAAAGAGAAATTAAGGAAACACTCCTATTTACCATTGTAACAAAAAGAATAAAATACCTAGGAATAAACTTACCTATGGAGACAAAAGACCTGTATGCAGAAAACTATAAGTCACTGATGAAAGAAATTAAAGACGATACAAACAGATGGAGAGATATACCATGTTCTTGGATTGGAAGAATCAATATTGTGAAAATAACTATACTACCCAAAGCAACCTACAGATTCAATGCAATCCCTACCAAATTACCAATGGCAATTTTTACAGAACTAGAACAAAAAATCTTAAAATTTGTATGGAGACACAAAAGACCCCGAATAGCCAAAGCAGTCTTGAGGGAAAAAAACGGAGCTGGAGGAATCAGACTCCCTGACTTCGGACTATACTACAAAGCTACAGTAATCAAGAAAATATGGTACTGGCACAAAAACAGAAATACAGATCAATGGAACAAGATAGAAAGCCGAGAGATAAACCCATGCACCTATGGTCAACTAATCTATGACAAAGGAGGCAAGGATATACAATAGAGAAAAGACAGCCTCTTCAATAAGTGGTGCTGGGAAAACTGGACAGCTACATGTAAAAGAATGAAATTAGAACACTCCCTAACATCATATACAAAGATAAACTCAAAATGGATTAGAGACCTAAAGGTAAGACCGGACACTATAAAACTCTTAGAAGAAAACATAGGCAGAAGACTCTTTGACATAAATCACAGCAAGATCTTTTCTGATTCTCCTCCTAGAGTAATGGAAATAAAAGCAAAAATAAACAAATGGGACCTAATGAAACTTAAAAGCTTTTGCACAGAAAAGGAAACCATAAACAAGATGAAAAGACAACCCTCAGAATGGGAGAAAATGTTTGCAAATGAATCAATGGACAAAGAATTAATCTCCAAAATATATAAACAACTCATGCAGCTCAATATTAAAAAAAGAAACAACCCAATCCAAAAATGGGCAGAAGACCTAAATAGACATTTCTCCAAAGGAGACTTACAGATGGCCAAGAAGCATATGAAAAGCTGCTCAACATCACTAGTTATTAGAGAAATGCAAATCAAAACTACAAGGAGTTATCACCTCACACCAGTTAGAATGGGCATCATCAGAAAATCTACAAATAACAAATGCTGGAGAGGGTGTGGAGAAAAGGGAACCCTCTTGCACTACTGGTGGGAATGTAAATTGATACAGCCACTATGGAGAACAGTATGGAGGTTCCTTTAAAAACTAAAAATAGAACTACCATATGACCCAGCAATCCCATTACTGGGCATATACCCAGAGAAAACCATAATTCAAAAAGACACATGCACCCCAATGTTCATTGCAGCACTATTTACAATAGCCAGATCATGGAAGCAACCTAAATGCCCATCGACAGACGAATGGAGAAAGAAGATGTGGTACATATATACAATGGACTATTACTCAGCCATAAAAAGGAACAAAATTGGGTCATTTGTAGAGACGTGGATGGATCTAGAGACTGTCATAGAGTGAAGTAAGTCAGAAAGAGAAACACAAATATTGTATATTAACGCCTATATGTGGAACCTAGAAAAATGGTACAGATGAACTGGTTTGCAGGGCAGAAATTGAGACACAGATGTAGAGAACAAACGTATGGACACTAAGGGGGGAAAGCAGTGGGGTGGTGGTGGTGGTGGTGGTGGTATGAACTGGGAGATTGGGATTGACAATGTATACACTGATGTGTATAAAATGGATCACTAATAAGAACCTGCTGTATAAAAAAATAAATAAAATTAAATTTAAAAAATAGACCTTATTTAACAAGGAAAAAAAAAGAAGATATGGGCAGTTAGAGGATGGGGACAATAAGAAGATATGTGCAAAAGGCTGCAGAGAAGTTCCCCTTTTTATTTAAATATTTTGATGATACACATACAAATACAACGTTTCTTCCATAGGACAAATGTAAAAACTAATAAAAATCACCCTTTCAGGAACAAAGAAAATCATTTAGAAAACGTGGTGACGTTATATATAGGAGACATGTTAGGTTTTTTAAGCCCGTCTGAGGAGGAAATTTAAGACCAAGTTTTGTCTGGAGTACACAGGTCACATTCACATTTTCACACAGTAGTGATATTCTTGTTTCAGACTTGGCAAAAAATAACTACTAAGTCTATAATGAAAAAAAAAGCAAAACCAATTAGTACGTAGAGAATAGAAATTTTATAGCATGGAACAGTGACCTTCATTTTGGCCACAGGCTTATGGTGTCTAAAAATATTTGCTTTTTATTCATATATGTCAGTGGGAGTAAAAAAGTATAAACCTTTTGCATAACACATTTTAAAAAGTGTGCCACAAAATGAATTTTTAGAGATTCATTTTCCTAGTAAATATATTAAAAATTCATGAAATCACAGCCTTTAAAATTTATGGAAATTATTTTGGAGGATATTTATATAATTGATTACTGATGTGCACTTATACTTTGAAATCTGAAATGGATCATTTCTTCAAGGAGCAATAAATATACTCTATTTATTTGGCCAAAACACCCAAATCACTTTTCAGAAAGACAGGCAAGATGTACAAATTCACGTCAGCCACACAATATTTAATATTCCATGTAGTAAGCCATGACCAGATAGTCAATGACTTGGAGATATGGAATAAATCATAATTTCAAACTCACAATTATAGAAATTATAGGGTCTTTCAGTATTTTTTGCAAGTATAGATAAAAGAGAGTAGCTTCTAAAATTCAGTTTAATTGTACAAATATGATTTGGCAACCATGGTAGGCACTGAAGATTTATAGCAGTGAAAAGGGTTCTTACCACAGTGTATATAGTTAATTTAGATGTACTAAATTAGAAGATAATGTATCCTGAGTTTTTTAATAGTATATTATTCCTATAAAAATAAAGTGATTTTATATTTATGAATTTTGCCCTGAATTATTCTACTGAATTTGAAGTATTTAATATTTTCATGATTATTGAGTGATAAAGGGAAGGTATAATGCTATTTTTGAGGTCATACAACACACACACACACACACACTCAGAGTCACATGCACACACACACACACACAGTTACATGCACAGAAACACACAATGTGTGTTCTTACCATGTCAGTGTTCCAAAATTCAATTAACCTTACGTGGATTGAAGGGCCTCTAGTTTTAAGGAAATCCAACAAGCAAAACGGGTCACTCAAACTGTGCATGTATCTTTGGATAAATAAGTTGTTGATAATCTGCTAGGCGCAGGAACGTATGGAATACAGAACAGCAATGTTAAATGTTAACATGGTAGGCAAAGAGGCCCACTCAGTTTCATGGGGGGCTCTGTTGGATGGCTCATGAACTGGACACTTTGTTAATTTGATAAAATTCTTAGAAACCAGATTTATTCTCTATTTAACTTGCTTTGGGAGTATTGTGAGTACTGTTTGGCCATAAGTCACTCAGAGGCACCTAAGTCACAGCATCATCATTATGCCCCCTCAGTAAGTCCTGGGGCATTTCTGAATTGCACTCCTGGAAGCTGAGACAGTGAGGTTCTCTGCATATTAGTGACTGAGAAAAATTTGAAGCCCAAGGTCTATGTGCCTCTTACATCTGTAAGGCTCATGAAAAGCCAGGCCCTTTGAAAACATGAAATGAGTCACTGCTAGCTAAACTCTGGGGCAGTGTATGGTTAGGAGAAGGACTGCTGGACTGTGCTAAGCTTGGAGACCCTGGCGGAAGATGCGGTTATCGTATAATTAGAATGACTAGACTTCTCGAAGCCCAAGTCTGGCAGAGGGCCCGGGACTCCAGCTCCAGAAAGCACAGTCTTTTTGGCCATTACAGAGGCTTCGGCAGGAATCTGGTCATTAGATCGCAGAGTGGAAGCTGGTGTTAGCGCTCTTTCCGTCACTGTCATGTTCTGTCCTACGGCTACACTGTGCGTGGCCAGAGGGGGCTGCACACGGGAGCTGGGGGTGAGGAAGCGCTCTCTTTCCTGTACTATAACATAGTGTGCACTGGGCAGATGCGGGGTGCCCTCCAGGGGGCCAGGTGAGCCCCCGTGAGGCTGGATGACTCTCTCGGTAACCATGCTACCCTTGCTAGCGTACTGCTGCTCTCCCAAGGGGGACACCGGGGCATAGACCCGCTCCGTCACCATCAGGCCTTCGGACTGTCTGGGGTCCAGGACCACAGTGCTCAGTGGCACCGTGGAGCCCGTGGCATAGGAAGTTTCTGTCACTATCACGTTACCAGAAGCCAATGGATCTGAAAGTGGTGCAGCTACCTTTTGAGCCTGCCTAGAAGACACAGATTTTTCAGTGACTATTTCCTGAGTGACTTTCTCTGTGTTTGCTTCATGCAAAGGTTTTGGAACTTGAAAGCTGATACCGGAGGGATAAGTATTCTCGGAATTAACCCTGGTTTGCTCATAGAATGAATGTGAAGCTGCCTTCACGTCTGTTTCTCTCATAGGTTTTGGCCTCTGCTCAATTTCTGTATCCATCCCTATTTTCTGACCCAAGCAAACTTCAGCGAGTGTCTTGAATTTCAATCCTAAGTCATCTAAGAAGCGGTCGTCTAGCTCTCCTTCAATAAAACTGCAACAGCCAATGGAACCCTGGAGAGAGTCAGTTTCTTCCTGAGAGTAAACCAGAAGGCAATCTTTGGCTGTGTGAATGTCATCTTCCTCGGTATAAGAGGCAGCTTTCTAAAACGGAAAGAAAGACAGGCATATAATGAGTGACGCACTTCCTTTAAGAACAAGACTCTAAATTCCTGCTCAAAGTGTTTAACCTCAGTCTTGTAGTTAGACAAGAAACACCAGAGAAACACAAATTGAAGGACATCCTACAACAGGACTGGCCTGTATTCTTAAAAAAATATTAATATCATGAAAGATGAGAAAGGCAGAGGACACTGTTTCAGGTTAAAGGAGACAGAAGCGTCATGACAACTAAATGGAAAGCAGGGCCCTAGACGGGAAAAACAGTGGCTATAAAAGACATTTTGGGGGTAACTGGCTAAACTGAAATATGCACTGTGTCACTGTTCAATCTCTGTACTGTGGTAACGTAAGAGGATGTGCGTGTGCGTGTGTGGGTGTGTGGGTGTGTGTGTGAGAGAGAGAGAGAGTGACAGAGAGATGGAGGGAGGGAGGGAGAAAAGGCAAAAAGCAAATGTGGCAAAATGTTACTATTTGGGTAATCTGGTAAAGAGTATATAGGAGTTCAAACTTTCTATTATTCTTGCAAATTTTCTGATGAGTTCGAAATGATCTCCAAATTAAAAGCTGAGCACACATACATAATCAAGACTGGTTCATGCAGGATTAGAGCAGAGAGGGAAAAAGATACTGAAATAAAACAGGACACCAGAGTGGAGCCTGGCAGTGAGATAGGAAATGGACAAGAAGTGCTCTTCCTTGACACTGACCAAATCACCATTTCCCCGTCTACTTGGGGGTGGGCAGATGGTATGAAAGAAGGGAGGATGGGAGGGAGCAGAAAGTGGGGAAGCACACAGGTAATTTGCAGCCATGCAGATGGGAGGGGACAGAAATAAACTGGCCTCTGTGGAAGCCCATCCCCTCACTCCTCTCAAGGGTCCTTCAGGACCCTAGCAATCTGACTCTGCCCATCCCATTCCCAGGCATGACCTTGTTCTCAAGAGAAGCTTCTAATTTCTAATCCCAGGCATGAGCTTTCTGACTGCATCCCATCATCTTTCCTGCAACTTTCCTTCTAATTTTTTATGAACCACCTCAATAGTGAACCACGTACTTGCCTTCAAAAGAAAACACTGAAAGGGACATAACAGATTGTGTTTTTTAGGTCACATAGTCTCTCCCCTCCCACCCTACCCAGCGTATCCCTATCAAGTCTGCTCCTGCAGAGGGACAGCACTTTCTGACCCACTGACATCAGCCTGGTCATGTGACTCGCTTTGGCCAATGAAACATGAGTGGGAAAAGGCAGTGGCTTTGGGGGTCATTGCCAGGTTTGGCATTGCTCTGTTCCCTGCGCCCCAAGGACGCCAGGTTCCTGGGCACAAGCTGTGCTCTCAGCACACATCTTGGAATGTGGGCCACATAGGGCAGAGCAGAGCTGCAT
Organism: Mesoplodon mirus; assembly: GCF_964341445.2. Taxonomy (NCBI): domain Eukaryota; kingdom Metazoa; phylum Chordata; class Mammalia; order Artiodactyla; family Ziphiidae; genus Mesoplodon; species Mesoplodon mirus. The sequence continues at coordinate 46,776,770 of NC_138989.1, read as the reverse complement.
CGAGGGGCAAAAGCACGAATGTGGGAAATATGCCCTGGCGAGAAGCAAGATCGTGGGGTCATTTGTTGTCACCACATAATTGAGCTGACTGACTGACCCAGTGGGTCACACCTCTCCTTTCTCATTGCCTGTAAGCATTCTCTTAACGAAAGGAACAATGTCCCATTTAGATCCAAGAAAATGATTACCCTAATAACATCCCGTTCACATAGAAATGTCCCCCCGCCCTTTCCCCGCCAATACATAAAAACCAACACTTACTTCAGTGAAATAACTTCTTAAGAATTCCTCGTTCACTGCCACCGCAGCTGCTCGAGCTCCGGCCACTTCTCTAGACGCCACCGTGGCTCTTGTGGTCCTATGGGTTTCCGTGGTCATCAAGGCTCCTGTCGTCCCTGTAACCTGGGTGGCCCCCCCTGAGGCGAGGCTCTTGTATTCTTCCCATCGGCCGTCCACCTCGGACATCTCATGCTGCCCTTTGATAAAGGAAGTGGAGCTGCTTCCTTTCACGGTAGCACCCTTGGTTGTCACAGCCCCTGCTCCGCCGCCTACAGCTGCACTGTCTCTGTGGTCTGCCTCTAGAAGAGGCAGCACTGCCTGTGAGAGCAAATACAGCCGAGTCACGGACGGTCAGTACGGTTGGTAGAAGGACCTGAGCTAAGTGAGCGTATGCAGGGAATAAGATATTTCCACAGAGGCAAATTAGGAAAACTTTGCTTGAATGACTTCTGTTTGAGTCTTCTGAAGATCTCCGCTCTACCTTCTGGTTTTGTTAGCTGATTTTCACCCAAGGAGAAAACAAAAAACTTTGAAGTATGGTCTCAGCCCATTCACTCTACTGGCACCAGTGGCATTTCAACTTTCCTCTAGAGTTTGATGCCTTCTTTTACGGTTCTAGAACACTTACTTTGTTTTACATTCTGGACACATGGCTGCCCCAAATAAAGACCATCTTTCCCAGCCTCCGTTGCTGCTAGGCTAAGTTCTGGCTAATGGGATTTCAAGTGGAAATGGTGTATGCAACTTCTGGGACGTGTTCTTAAAAAGTGGTTCCTCGTTTTTCTTCTTCCATCTGCAGGCTGGAATGTGGGGATGGTAGCTGGTGTCTGGAGGGTGGGGACAGCAGGATAGTGGAACTCCTCCATGGACGAACAGGAGAAAGGAGGAGCCTGGGGCCATGCCGTGGAGGAATCATCACATTCGTCCCAGACGGCCCATGTTTATATTTAAGCCACTGTTATTCCGAGTTCTCTGACACTTGATTCTAAATCATATCTTATTAAGCAGGATGCTTATGGCAGATGATGATGAAGAGACCCCCGGGTGAAGATGCAATAGAGAGATGATGGGAGATGGCTATGAAGTAGGTAGGGGAGGGGATTTTGCAACATTTTACAGCTGTAATGGAGGTTGTGGGTGCCCCTCTGCCGGCCCTATGCATCGCGTGGAATGGAAATGGAGAAGCACCTGGCTGTGGAAGACAGCCATTTAATATCAGGACAAACATTTCTACCTAAATCCCTACACACTCTTCCTCTCTTTAACCTTTGTTCTACATTCTCGGTGTCACTGCCGGATGCTTCTTCTACATTCTCTGTAACTTAGGACCTGTCAGGGTAGAGCAGAACCATCTCAGCTCTGTCCTGGCAACAAATACAAAGTAAGTTGTTATTCGAGCCCTGTGTTTAATGAAGGCATGTGAATGAAATCTGTAGTAACCACTTTACTCTCTCATGACCTAAGGTGTTAGAAACACTTCCCAAGGCCCCTTTAAAGCAGAAAAGAAGACATGTTCTGTTGACATCTGATTATCTGACCTTGTCTTCAGGTGGTGCACCTTCGTTGTTCCAAGGATGCAGCATCTCTATGGTACCAGGGATGGGGGTAAAGCCTTTGGCGCCCTTCCCACAATGGCACTTCAGTAGTAGAAGTGGTACAACTGGATAGAAACAAAATTGAGTGCAGATTTTCAAATTTATGTTGCATAATTTTGGAGTTTGCATATCACTTCCTGAGTTCAGTCTTCACTTATTTACAGCCCTATTTTTCTGTTTTTCTTTTCTTCCCCTGATCTAACGTCACCAAGCCTGTTTTGGGTGAGTTATACCAAAGCCTAAAGGCAGGATGAGGGAGTCTTATGGATTCAGAGTTCTTGGCCATCACAAAGACTGTGGTCAACAAGTGGAACACCGAGACTGGATTTGATACTATCCAAATCATCAAAACCAACTTAAAGGCTGAAATTTTTGTTTTTTATTAAACCAATTTAATTTTTAATATGAGCAAATTCACCATCTAAAAAATATATATGTGTTAAAAAAGAAATCAGAAATCCCTAAGGGTAGAAGCTTTAATATATTCAAATATTCAAGAACATTAGAACTTCTATAATACTTCACCACTTTACCCTAGAGTAGAATTTGTCAGAAGGCATGACTCACTGAGGTTCCAGTTAACCTTTGAATTACCTAAGTACTATTTTCTAAAGTGATTCCACATTAAAAACCCTTAGAATATATATAACATTTCATCTAGAAGTTAATAAAATTTCAGAGCTCCCTCCTTCAATTTTATTCTACCTCCAGGACGAAGTAAAGGCCAATACTGGCCCCTTGATCAACAGAGTAAAGAACCACATCTGCAAGCAGCCCACCCCAAATTAGCTTTTATTGACGCTCCCATGTGGCAGCTTCCAAGGAAGACCTGGCTACTCCCTAGGCTCCTTTTTATGTAATAGTCTCTATAGTTACTATGCGTAATGAAAAGACTGAAATCAGCCAGGGGTAATTCAACAGATGTTTATCAAGTGTGTGCCATGTACGAGGCACCATGTTAGGTGCTGGGAAATCTGAGATGAGAAGGCAATGCAAGGAATCTCCAGGTAAAAGATGTAGTCCTACCTACCTATAAACTTGGTAAGCTGAGACAAGTCATTTACCACCATGTCTGTATTTTTACCCATTAAATGGAGATGATGGTATAAAAGTGCACTATAAACTGTTGAGTGCTGTGCATTCAATTGAACATCTACTAATGGCTTTGACAAGCTCGTCTTCTGACACTGTAATAACTGAGGCTGCCCTGGAGGCGTTTCTCTGCCCATGAGCAGGGGTCAAGTGGACTGGTTCCACAAGACCCCAGGCTGCAGTCTTCTGTTCTTCAGTTAAAGGAAACCCAAAGTCGTTGGAGGGCATGCAGGGAGGGGAGGGCTGGTTGTCACTGTTGGGAAACATACAAGCACTCAGAGGGTCTGGCTCCTGTTGGTGCAGGTGAAGGGGCAAGCCAAGCAGAGGGTCTGGGGAGGTGGAGCTCTGACAAGATGAATGTGAAAAGCAAGGATCGATGGGAAAAAGATGAGTTTGTAAAATAACCTTGTAACCATAATCTAAATGCATGCATCAAATCTTTTCTGACAGCTTTCTATGCACAAGGTGCTGTTCGCGGCACTGGGTATGGAAGAACAGACAGACATCCCTCCCTCACGCAGAGCTTATCAAAATGGAGACACCAACAAGGTTTAGGTTAAAAGGGTGTTGAAGAGCATGTACAATAACCTTGGTTATTTAAATCAGGAGATGATACATTCTTATAAAACAAAATTCTGAAGAGCACTTCAATAACTTTTGGTGAATTTATCAATGATCAATCCTTGCTTCCCTACTCACCCTCAATAGCATTCTAGTGTGATTATAGAAAAACAAAAGAAATCAATGACTACTGTAGTAACAAAATACTAAAAAAAAAAAAAACCCTAAAAAGGTACTAACATTACTAAAAGAGCTGAAGTGTAGCTTTTAAAATACTTACGTAGCAAGAGCAGAAGGGCAAACATTATAAGCGCGATTGCTGCAGGTCCGAGGCCAACGTAGGAGTCATGCCACATTTCTAGACAGCCACCGCCTTCCACACACTTGCAGACTGTGAGTTTAAGGACCTGCTTTTCAGGGCAACTGAAGCCTTTACTATCTGCAATCAGAAAGCGAATGTCACTACTCCCAAGCGTTCGTTCCTTTTGTTGCAGTAGCACGCTGGTACCTGCAAGGACAAGATAAAAAAGGAAATAAAAATGAGTGATTACCAAGGAAGGGCAAGATTAAATTACAGAAACATTCTTTTTAAAAATTTATTGAGATATAGGGACTTCCCTAGTGGCACAGTGGGTTAAGAGTCTGCCTGCCAGTGCAGGGGGCGTGGGTTTGAGCCCTGGTCTGGGAGGATCCCACATGTCGCGGAGCAACTAGGCCTGTGCGTCACAACTACTGAACCTGTGCTCTAGAGCCCATGAGCCATAACTAATTAGCCCTCTTGCCACCACTACTGAAGCCAGCGTGCCTAGAGCCCGCACTCCGAAACAAGAGAAGCTACCGCAATGAGAAGCCCGCGCACCGCAACGAAGAGTAGACCCGCTCACCGCAACTAGAGAAAGCCCGTGTGCAGCAACGAAGACCCCATGCAGCCAAAAATAAATAAATTTAAAAAAGTTTATTGAGGTATAGTTGATTATATTATATAAGTTTTAGGTGTACAACACAGGGATTCACAAGTTTTAAAGGTTATACTCCATTTATAGTTATTATAAAATATTGGCTATATTCCCTGTGGTGTACAATATATCCTTGTAGCTTATTTATTTTAACATAGTAGATGTACCTCTTAATCCCCTACCCCAATATTGTTCCTTCCCACTTCCCTCTCCCCAGTGGTAACGACTAGTTTGTTCTCTACATTTGTGAGTCTACAGAAGCATTCTTTAATAGCTAATAATTGTTAGCTCCAGTTAGAAGCTTTATTATTTTGTAACTTCTCTATTGAATTCACACTGTGTGCTTGATGAAATTAGTCCACATATGCAGGTGAATAGCGAAGGATCAGATCTGGACATACCTTCCTTTTATGATGACTAATGTTAACAAATGTGTGTGGTTTACCAGATGCTAGGAACTGTTCCATTACTGGGATACAGTGACAAACAAGCGGAGAGTTAAATGACATTTCCATCGAATGACCTTCATTTTACTATTTCTTTTTTTTAATATGTATTTAGTTATTTATTTTAGCTGTGTCGGGTCTTAGTTGCAGCACCAGGATTTTCGTTGCAGCATGCGGGCTCTTAGTTGAGGTGTGTGGGATCTAGTTCCCAGGCTAGGGATTGAACCCTGGCCCCCTGCATTGGGATTGCGGAGTCTTACCCACTGGGCCAACAGGGAAGTCCCCATATTTTACTATTTCTTAAAAGAACTTTATTAAGGCAATTTTCAAACAGACGTAATCCAGGAAAGAGCATAATGAACTCCCATGGTACCCATCTCCAGCTTTAATAGTTTTCAACAATGGGCCAATCTTGTTTCATCCAGTCCCATCCTTTTTGTTCCTAACACTGTATATTTGAAATTTTACAAATTTCACTGTATATATGAAAACCTGAAAGACTATTACAATGAATATTGATAAACCCTTCATAAATTGTTTACATTTTACAATAATACTTTCTCTCTACATGCACACTTTTTCCCCCTGAACTATTTCAAGGTAAGTTGCAGATCTCATGACGTTCTTCAGCATAAATCTTCTAAGACCAAAGGATATTAACCCTCTCAAGAAATTAATTCTTGATATAATAATATATTTAATAAATAAATATATATGATATTTATTTATTATTTAATATATAAATAATAAATAAATATATTTAATATACATATATATTTAATATATAACCCATATTCAACCTTTTCAACTGTTGTAAAAATGCCCTTTACGGTTCTTGCTCTTACTCTCTCTGGCTTTTGTTTTTGTTTTTTTTATGATCCTGGATCCAATCAAAGATTATGCCCTGCATTTAGCTGTCACCTTAGTCTCTATTAATAATCTATAACAGTCCTAACTTCCTTTTGGCCTTTCAAGACTTTGACCTTTTTGAAGTCCACTTATTTTAAAGAATTTTCCACAGTTTGAATTTGTCTGACTGTTTCCTCATGATTGGATTCAGGCTACACATTTTTGGCAAGAATATTACACAGAAAGTGTTGTGCAAATAACCTTTTATCTTATTTTTTAAAAAATCTGACTGATGATTATTTAAGAAATTTTCTTTCAACATGAATAAAAATAATGACAAGTTTTCCCATGAGTAAAAATAACGATCAGTTAGAATAGTTTAAAACTTTTTCTGATATATGTATAATATTTATTAAAAAATAATTTACTTGCAAGGCAAAGATGGATGAATACAAAGATAAAAAATGAGGTGTTTGGGAGGTTTTTTTGTTTTATTTACTTATTTTTGAAAGTAAGAGACATCCTCTTCTCATTTTAAGGTCCATATTTTATGGAATTTGATCTCCAAAGCTAGAAATATACTTATTAAATCATCCCCAAAGCTCTGGAGAAGCGAGGAAAGCATCTAGTCATTTATTTAAGGAATATGAACTTATTAAAAGAAATATAGGAAAACATGGCCTGGAAGAATGTAACTGAATTCATGATTGGCTCTGAGGGGAAAGATGGAAAGGGGAGGAAGGGCACAAAGGGGACTTCTACTTTGTCAGTGATCGTTAAAAAAAAAGGCCTGACTCAAATTGTTAATATTCTTTTAATTCTAGGTGGGAAGTACAAAGGTATCTGCCTTATTAGTCTCTGTAATTTTCTGTACTTAAAACATTTCCCAAATAAATAAAATAGTTAGGAGCTATTTATTATCACGATAGTTGGTCAATCATCTCATTATACAGCCAAGGAGAAAAAAGCCTGCGTTACAGAACCCTATCTCTCTCAACTGTCTAGATATATACAGTATGAGCTCAGTGACTTCCTGTTATAACACTCTAACATGTATGTGTATCCTAAAGAGTTTTATGTTTCTAAGGCTAGGAAAAAATTCAAGAGCCCATCCAATTCAAACATCTTTATCTTTAGACAGAAAATCCATTGTGTATCTGGAAAGGCAACAGAGCATAAAGGTAGTGAGTAGAGACTCCACAGCTAGAGTGCTTGGGTTCAAATACTAATTCCAGCTCTTCAACTAGCTGTAACTTTGAGAATGTTAGTTAAACTTTCTGCGCCTTTGTTTCCTCATCTGTAAAATGTTGATGACGGTAATGCCAAACTTCTAGGGTTGTTAATATTAGTAAAGTGCTTAGACCAGTGCCTGGCATTTCCTAAACATCACGTTTCTTAGATATAAATAAGTAAGTCTTGGAGTCCCAGCAAGTTCAATGCAAAACACATTTACTATCTTAGTCAAAGAAAGGCAAACTCCAATCAAGCACTCAGCCTAGGTGGGAGTCCCAGACTTCTGTGAGTACAGAATGAGATAATGTGAGCCAGGGGCCCAACCCCGTCGTGAGTCTTGAGACCTGTGACTTAATTACCATAAGAAGAATCATCTGGATGTCTGCATCCCAGGGCTCATGCTAGTTGAAAACTTGATCTTAAGTAACCTCAATTAATCAAGATGGTGAATGTCACCCCTTACTGGGGAGACCACTTGAGTTAACCAACAACATAACTATCCTTTGCAAGTGAGTACATAAATCCTAAGAAGATTCAGAATTAAGTATAGGACTATTTAAACAAACTAAAGACTGAGTTTTAATATTTTTGCATTGTAAAGAAATTATTTGCATTTGTTATTATATTTATACACTTGTAATATTTTAAGGACAATTAGCCCTATTAATGTGACAGCTTTGTAACTCCAATTTAAAATGTGTAATTATGTTACTAATTTAGATTTATGGTTTTAGGTTGAAATATCACTGGTTTGTTCAGTATTGGACCATTGAAGAGGATGTCAGGTTTGATGTATTTTAAGTTAAATTTACTGGAATTTTAGAGTATAGGAATCACAAGAAAGTTTTATTTGTTAATTCAGATCATTGAAATACATAAAAAGGAAGCCAAATATACTAAATTTATAAATATATTGAAATGTTAAAGGTGTTTAATTTGTAAATTGGACCAAACATGATTCAAATCCTCTTAAAATGACTGTAAAATTTGCTAAGCCTAAGAAAACAATAAACTTAAAAGTTACCAAAAATTGGGGTATTACATTTAAAACTTTTCTGAAACGAGCACTACCTGTTTAAAACAAAAAGATTCTTCTGGATAGATTTCTCTACATTTGAAACCACCTTGAAGGAAGCCAATAGAGCACGTCAATAAGGGGGTATGTCCCAAGATACGGATTTATGCACACATCCTTCTGGAATGGGGGGCAAGGGGACAGACAGACTCCTTTCCATGTTTTGTCCATCATTTACCAGCTTCTTGACTTCAAACAAGCTATCTAACTCTAATTAAGCCAAAGTTTCCTCAGCTGTAATCAGGGAATGAGGTTACGGGGTAAGAAGTAAACATGATAATGCATATGAAGGGATAGCAGAGTGCCTGGCACATGGTATATGTTCGGTAAGAGTTATTTTTAATGGAATCATCGTTACCATACATCAAGATTTTTAGAAGGCACCTACTCTGATTGCTGTGCTTGGAAAGGCAAGGTATTCCTCAGTTTACGAGACAACTACTTCAAGAGCGATTTGGAGAATACCCAGCTACTTTAAAGATATCAGATATCTATTTTCCTTCACTCTCTCCAAATAGGGTATTTATTATTAGGCAGATCAAAGACACTATGCCTGAGGTTCACACCCTCATTTTACAAACTCAATTGTATTGGAAATATAATTCATGCAAAGAAAAAAGCCTGTATTATAAGGATTTTAGATTTCTATCATGTTTAAACATATAGTCCAGTGATTTTGCTTACTTTCTCGGCTTACTATTTTCCACATTTCTGCCATTCCAGCTGGTTTGTCAATGACAGAGAAACTGAAAGGCCAGCTGTTTTGGGGTCCATCCAGGTCCTCTGCGGTCACGTTCACGTATTGCACGTTATCACAGACAGTCTGCACAGGGTTGACCAGCGTGGGACAATTGTCATTGATGTCTTCAACTGTGATAATAATAGTGCCAGTGATGGTTTTTCCAGGATAGTCTTAAAAATAAGAGAAAGATAATGTATATTCTGGTTATACTGCTCATATGGACATAGTTTGAATTCTCTTGCCAATTTGGTAAGGAGAAGGTAGTAACCAAATTAGGATGCTTTCTATCTTAGATATATTTTCATATTCAGATCAAGTAATATCTTTTAATCCACTAAATAAGTAGAAATGTGAAGGTTTACCCATTTGGCCTTCCTACAAGATCAAAACAAAGGTCTCTGATGCTGGAAAATAAAATCTAAATGCATATAACCAAGAAAAAATGTCTATTTAATTACTTACCTTCTGTCACAGCCAAAATCTTTGCAGTGTATGTACCATTTTGGACATATCTGGATTCATAATCAGGAATTTTTACAAGTCTAATTTCAGAGGTGGCAGAATTCACAGAGATCCAGTTGTCTATATCTTCAAATTTGGAATATCTGTTAGAAAGTAGACAAAATTAATTTTGAGTTCTGGATAAATTGAGACTATCTACAACTAATATCCACAACTCTTTTAAGCTTAATTTCTGCTTTATTATATATGTTCTTATTACAGGCATTAGTTTGGAATGTTTTTTAATTTCTTGAAACTATCCTGAAAGCCCCTCTGTTTACTGTGTATCACACCTACTTTGGACACTTCCTTATTTCTGTAACATACCCAAGACATATGTGCAAGGGCGACGCTCTTGCCTACTCACTCGGGTGGTTTACGAGTTGCTCTTCAGTCTGTCTTACAGCTTTCAATCTAGTTTTCCTTAAATTTGGAGTTAACCTTGGAGGATAACTTAGTTACCCAACAAGAACTCGTGGAGGAAAGCAGTTTTACATTCTATTATTTATTGGCATATTATCAATATTTAAAAATATCAATTTAAAAAATCAATGACTGCCTTAAATGGAAGTACTTTAAATTTGGGGATATTGTTGATTGTTCAGAGCAATAGGCTTCTTTCAGTTAGAAATGGTTAAAAGTGAAAACAAGGCTGATAAGGTGATTTCTGGGTTTATTCCTTCAAAGCAAAGGAGAATTAGTGCAAAAAGAGACAGCTTTGGGAAGGCAAGGAGAACATTCATAGTACATTTTCAGGAATATATGTAATTTAATACCATCGAGTTTAAAATGTATCCAAATACAAATATAAACCAAACATATGAGAATTTGATTCAACCAATAATATTAATGATTTATTTTCTATTAAGTGGCTGTTTAGGCATACAAAAATGAGTGGTTAATATATGGCAATATTTGTTTATAGTGACTATTTAATATACACTCGAACTAAACTTTCCTGTCTTTTAATATTTATACCAGTAAATGATGATACATTTGGATTTTCACAAATATTTTTGAATTTCATGGCTGGAATTTTAAAGCTTGAACTTAGCTGCTGTCAATGTTTTCCCAAATAATGCTTATAACAAAGACAAAGACAAAGTAATAAGAATCACATTTCACAATGGAATGTTTTGTGTGGTCTCATTTAAGGGATTTTCTGTTTTCTACTGTGAAAACTAGACACCATTCAAAGTAGGATAGCAGCTCACATGTCATGTCAAATATCCATAACAACTGATGCATATGAATAATCAGTAAAAGAGTAAATTATGACAAAGTTAAGAGAGTGATTCTTCTGCTGTCCTTATCAACATTTCTAAATTAGGTGAATACTGGAAAATTATTTCACTTAGCTGTGCCTCTCATTCCTTATCTGTAAAATAGTAGGTTTGAATTAATCTTTAAGATCATTCTTATTCTAAAGTTCTGTAAGTGTATGCTAAAAATAAAATACTTTTGAGGAGTAAAGAAACATGGTTCATTATTTTTCAAGGAAGAACATATGATCTTTTGATACAGTCATAACTCTTACTTAAAAACAGCAACCAAAATTAAATAGTTAAAGTTTCAATAGACACTCACAATATTACTGGAGGATAATTAATTAGAACATCTAAGCCTCTCAGGGGACAGTGTGAGGAATCATAAGGAACACGCATTCTCAATTCTGGGGATTTAGGTGGGGACTGCCTTCTTAAGTTTAGAGCCATGGAAATAAAAAGTAGACTATAAAACTCGAGAGAAGCTGGACTGGTTCCTGAAGTTAAGGTGGGCAAAAAGGGGTCACCAAGACATTGCAGAAAACACAATGGAAGCTGTTTGTTAACATTATTTTGGAAAAAGGTCACTTGTTACTATTGGCTGATGAATTCCATGAAAAGGAGATTCACTAAAAGGAAAGAGATTGTTGAAGAGCTTCCTCCATATTCCCATTCGTGCTATGGTTGGCCACGCATCTAAATACAATGTTTCATGAGTGCTGGCACCCAGGGACATAGGCCTAAGGAGAGTGAAGCAACCGACAACTCTGGCACCGACAGCAGGAAAACATAGAAGCTGTTGTGTCTCGGGTGGCGGGTGGGGATTCTTAAATTCAACCAAATAACTACAGCTAGGTAGAACTTCATAAATAATAGCTCTGTAGAGATTCATCTTTTGATGGCATGGCTCTGAGATCTAAGATGTAAATTCACTTTGAAAATGTGAATGGATCTTGCAAACCTAGGTGTCGCTACAGAGTGGACACAATCCAGCACCTTCCAGCACAGGGGCGGCATTTAGTAGGTTCTCAATAAGTATATTCTGAGTAAAGGTCACCATGACCAAGACAAGCATTACAAAAGTTTCATCAATCCCTAGCTCAAATAGCCTGGTTTAAATGAAGATCAATTTCCAAGGCTTATGAGCAAATGAAACTGGATTCTCCATTGTTAAAATATGTTATGCAGCTATTTTTATTTCTCTTAACCAAACTTGTATAAAGTGGAATTTGCAGTAAATTTTATTTGTTTTTTTCTTATCTCTAATACTCTTTTAAGACAGATTTTAGAAAGTGTCTTTCTGAACTTAATCTTTGTTGCTTTTTAGCCTTCTCTACCCAGAACTGTTTTGAGGTGAGCAACCCAGCCTCTGCCTCATACTCGGGTGGTGGAGGGAAAGGGATCCTGGGAAAGCTCCTCTTTGCCTCTCAGTGACATGTACAACTCTAGGAAATTTAATCTATAGACCTTTGGAGGATTATAATGGCGGGGTTTGAAGGAGTGAAGTGTTAACATTTCATTATGATTTTTGAAAATAGGCATTCAAAGTCATTTAAAATGATGAAACAATATTCATAACTATCTCTTACTTTACACGGGCTACTTGTCCAGTGTCGCCATCAAAAGCTTGAAATTTTCCCATTATTTGGCTTTGGCTTGATTTTTCCACGCTCTCGCTAGTGTGAAATCGGATTATGCTGCTTTTAAAATAAATGCCTTCTTTCACATTTTTCACTTTGACTTTGATCGGAACGGATGTAGGCTTATCTTTCTTCTTAACTGATTTGTGAAAAGCTGCTTTGTTAGTGACAATAATGTTGAGGTCAAGATTCTTCATTTCTTCATAATCTACTTCCTAGAAAGGCAAAATCAAAGGGAATGTTTTTAAAAGGGGAAACAACTAGAACACACATGTGTGGTTTTAGTGTCAGATTATAAGAATTTAAAACATGAAAACTACAGCAGTACTGAGTAGTCCAACTCTTATATTGGTACCATGCCATTAAAAAGGCTGTCAATTTTGATGTTCATAAATGTTAAGGATGTTTAGGAAGCATCCCCAATTTATTTAAGGTCAAAATCATTTAAAACGTATATTTTTATGTTTAGCAATCTGAAGTGATTTTTTTTCCTTAATAAAAAAAAGTTAATGCACATCCAGTATAAGTTAACATTCCTTAAAATGTGTTCCAGGGGATAGGGAGGGTGGGAGGGAGACGCAAAAGGGAGGGGATATGGAAACATATGTATATGTATAACTGATGAAATTTGTTATAAGGCAAAAAATTAAAAAAAAAAAAAAATGTGTTCCAGGGGTGTGTTCTGGTGAAAAGGGCTACAGAAGTAGCAGCAGCACTGCCAGCTCTATCTCATGGCATATCATAAAACCGAGACCTCCTGTGGAAAAAACAACTATTTAGCTTTGTTAAGCCCAGGGATTTTCAAATTTGTTTACACAGAGAATCTAACCCCCTCCTTTTTAGCATAATGTCTATTAATATCTGGTTTGCTATTAATGCCATCAAAGATTAATCCTCCTCTAAATACTTTGATCTTTGTGAATTGTGGTATTTATTAAGTACATTTGATATAATCAGTTTATCGCTCTATGCATATTTTATGTTCCAATTTGTCCATTTTCTTTTTAAAAACATTTCTATAGTATTCTACTATTTAGATACACTTAATTTACTTAGCCATTCTGTTATTAGGCATTTTGACTATTTGCAGTTAATACTGCTCTGAACGTTTCTATACAAATTATTTTTCCCCTGTTGAGCTACAGAGGGAAGAAGTACCCAGTCAAAGTTTATGTAGGTCCTGTTGTTTTTTATTTCTAGTGCTCCTGACCATTTAGATGTACTGACTGACCATTTCTGCTGTTTCTTCAGTATATCATTAAATATATTACATGTGTTTACATGAGTTACTGCAATGTTCACTTTTGTTTTTGGATGATTATTATGAAATCCGTTTTCCTCTCTATATAGTTTTGGATGTATAACTTCTGCCCCCTTTATTATATGGGTCACTGTGATGTTGGGACAATAACACAACACAAATTGACTACAGAAAAATACACTCTTTGTGACTGTAGAATCCTTGTGAAAGTTATTGTCTTTTTAAGTTGCTCTTGCACTTCACACACTTATTTATTTTTTTAAAGATGTTAATTTATAAATTAATTAATTTATTTATTTTTGCTGTGTTGGGTCTTCGTTTCTGTGCGAGGGCTTTCTCTAGTTGTGGCAAGCGGGGGCCACTCTTCATCGCAGTGCGCGGGCCTCTCACTATCGCAGCCTCTCCTGTTGCGAAGCACAGGCTCCAGACGCGCAGGCTCAGTAGTTGTGGCTCACGGGCCTAGTTGCTCCGCGGCTTGTGGGATCTTCCCAGACCAGGGCTCGAACCCATGTCCCCTGCATTAGCAGGCAGACTCTCAACCACTGCGCCACCAGGGAAGCCCCACACACTTATTTTGATGGTATGATGTATGCCGGATGAGAAATAAAATCTTTCAGTCATATGTCATTAGTATTCAAAGACCATGGAAGAACAAGACAGTGGTAAAAAAAAAAAATGAGCTAGGTACTGGCGACATAAAAACTGTTTCGTAGTGTTTGTTACAAATAGCCATCATGCTCCAAAGAGAATGGAAAATTTTTCAGCATCAAGAGCAATGTATGAGGGCATATACCTCTAGTTTTTCAACTGTTAGCATATTTTATCACTCCCATTTTTGCTATCTTCAATAGCATTAAAGATACTAAACTTATTTGTTAACACAGCTGAGGCTTTTTCTCATGTGATGATTTACTATCTCTGTTTCTACAGTTTAAAGTATCTATTCTTCTCCTGTATCTTTTTTAGACTGCTTTATTGAGGTATGATTTACCTACAATGACATGTACCCATTTTAAGTGTAAAACATGAGGATGTCTCATAAGCCTATATGGTTTTGCAAATATCAAGACTGTTGGTTTTAGAACACTTCCATCACTCCCCAAAAGTTCCTTTTTGCCTATTTGTAGCTAAATCATAACCCACCCTAAGCAACCACTGATCTGTTTTCTATATAAGTGTTTTTTGCCTTTTCTAGAAATTTCACCCAAATAGAATCATACAGTACATAGTATTTTGTGTCTGTATAAAGTAAAATGTTTTTGAGGTTCATCCACATTGTAGCATGTACCAGTACTTCATTTCTTTTTATTGCTCAAGAGTATTCCATTGTATCAATAGACCACATTTTATCTGCTCACCAGTTGGTGGACATTTGGACTGTTACCAGTTTTTCATTATGAATACAAGCCACTATGAACACTTGCATGCAAGTTTTCTTTTTCTTTTTTTTCTTTTTGTAGATGTATGTTTTTATTTTTCTTGGGTGGATACCTAGGACTAAGTTGTTAGGTCACTGGATAACTACTCTATGTTTAACTTTTTATAAAACTGCCAAACTGGCTCTACCATTTAATGTTTCCACTGGCAATATATAGGAGTTCCAGTTCTATATTCTTGCTGATACTTGGTGTTGTCAGTCTTTCTTTGACTGTAGCTCATTCTAGCAGGTGTGCAGTGGTAGCTCACATAGTCTTAATTTGCATCTTCCCTAATGACTAATGATGTTGAGTATCCTTTATGCACACATTTGCTATCTGTATATCTTCTTTATCTAACTTCCTTGTCCATTCATTTGAATGAAATCTGATTACTGCCTTTATAATTTGGAAGTGATTCTTTATACAATTGGAAAAGTAAATGTGTAATTTTCTTAATCTGTTGCTGTCATTTTAATACTAAATTTACTATTTTTTTTTCATGCCCCCTTTGATAACCCCTTTTTGTGCTACCATGGTGCATTGGGGATATTTCTATTATTCATCACTAAGTGATTGTTTCTCCTTATGTGTATTACTGGCTTTGTATCTCAGGCATGGTTGCACCTATAATCTGTGACTAAAAAGTATGCTTAGTTCTGTATAAGCAAGTAAATCTATTTCATCTCTGATGCCATTATCCATGTATTCAGTAATCATAAAATGTGTCTTCCCTTCAAACATGAGCTAATCTTTTTCTATTTTCCTTTGCTTTACAAAAAGTAATCTAAATGCATACAGTAGCCTATTGATAAATGGTATCAATAATTATTACTATGAAACCTCAAGTTAATTTTTCTCTATTCGGTTATACATTATCATCATTCCTCTTCCTGCTATTAGGGTTTACACACTATGCCATATATTAAGTTTTTGTAAAAATGTGGAAACCTCTGGAATCAATTTTTGTCTGTGACTTAATGAAACAGTATTTTGAAAGCTGTAGCTTTGCTTTTTATTTTAAAATCTGATAAGGTAATTCTACCATAAACCATTTAAACATACACTGATATTCTTCTTTACTTATTTTGTTAGATAAAGATCCATCCTCTAAGTTTTGTTTAAGAAATTCTTCTGTGGGCAAGTAGGGATGGCTCCTATCTCTACAACTGTGGTGCCAGTTAACTGGTTATGCAAAGTACTTGTAAATATGTGGAGCTCAAAATATATCAGTTCCCTCCTTTGGACCAACTTCTCCCATTCCAGTTTTGAACACTAAGTACTTACCTTAATAAGGGTCAGGATTCCTTCATTAGTTTGAGTATCAGTTTCTATGTGGAAATAACCCCCTTCATTTCCTGATGCAAAAGTAAAATTGGCTAACCAATTATCGGAGCCTACTTCATCTGCATCGAACACTTTTATGCGTAAAACTTCTACATTGGCTTTGTTTTCTTCAACTGCTCCTTCATACTGCAAAATATGAACAGGCAATTTTTATTCTGAGGTAACACAAACCTAGGTGATATATTTTTAGTTTATGACTAAAATATACATAGGCATGTTTGTTATAAAAATAATAGTTACCACTTCATTTTCAACTACAGGTTTATTGTCATTGACATCCAAAATACGAATCTGAACTTGAGCTTGTTTTCCTGGCTTATCTGTTACTTGTCCATTGCCATCTCTTGCTTCTACCGTCAAAGTATAGATGCTGTGTTCCTACAGGGAAATAAAAAATATCCAGCTGGGATGAAAATGAATGGCTCTATCTTTCTGGTTTTAGTTCACTTTATCATCAAGGGAATGAACCGCAGTATATTTTATTCATAAATAAGTTTCATGATCTGCTGTTAATCCTGTGAAGATGCTGTTTATTTGCCATCAGAGCTTTTCTAAAAGGGCAGAAAAGCCTAATGCAGTTGTTGATATTGAATTCTTAATTATGTCATTGGTGATATTTATCAGGAGATGAGTCTCTCCTTAAAATAGTCTGAGCACAAAAGAGTGCATTCAAAATGTAGTTTGCACTATACTGGAAGTGATGGGACTCTAGGACTTGGTTTTTTCTATCCCACACACCATTTTCAGCTAAAAGTTAAGCCAGGAAAACTTAATCCCCCAAGAACACTTGACCAGTGAAGGCAAAACGTGGTGAACTTTGTCCATACATCCCGGGAGATTAGATTCTTGGAGAACGTGTCCTAGAGAATAACGTCTCAGATATTACTCCAAAGGGAAACCTCTCTTCCACGTGGTCCCCTTCCAATGACTCCATTCAGTGTGGGTGTTGTTTAAGGAGCCGGGCAGCCAGTGCCAATGCCTGGGGACCCTGTGCTCAGTGAGGGGCAGGACAGCAGAGGCTTTGGAACCAGCTGGGTTCCAATTCTGACTTACTAGCTGTGTTGGACACATTATCCCTTTGATCCTTGGTTTCCTTCTATGTAAAATGGGGGTAATTGTATCTGCTTCACAGGGTTTACAGGTGAAGTTAATTTGAGTTAATCCACATAAAAGGCTTGTAATAGCACCAGGCATGTGGTGAGTGCCCAATAAGTGACAGCCAGTATTTTCTGGTTAAACTTTCCAGAGACAGAAGCTCATTAAAAAAATCACACTACTAATTCGAAATAGTACTTTTCCATTCTCATTTTACTCAAAAAGGTAGAGTAGAATTTTAGGCGTAATAATATGCTTTAATTTTACAAAGGCCTTGATAGGAATGCTGAGCACCATCCTCTCCATCTCTGGCCAGAGTCAAATCATTTTTCCAAGTAATACAAAACACGCTGACTGTGCCTGGGTGATGATTTATATTTGATGATAATACATTGTTCTTTGGATCATCAACATTTTACTATGCATGCTGTTAAGACCTTTATGTATGTAGCATTTAAAAAAACTTCTCTCTCCCTTTTTCAACTAAAATGTTCCCTTTGACTTAGAAACAAAAATGAAATGTTTGAGAAAGCACCCTTTTTAGGAAAGTGACTCAAAATTTCCTCCAATTTGGGATTTAGAGTAACTCTTTCCTTTACAAATACTTCTATTACCCTAAATAGGTTTCCTATTTCAAACTTTTTCCCTCCCTCTGTATATGTATTAGTAGTACCAAAGATTCTGGACGTTTCATTATAGAGACACAAATTAAGGAACATTGCTTTGGAACTCTCTAGCAAACAGATCCTGACTGGAGAGGCCCTAGGATAGTGCTTACATAATTTTAAATTTTTTTAGCAGCCACCTTT
The DNA here is from genome assembly GCF_964341445.2 of Mesoplodon mirus. Lineage (NCBI taxonomy): Eukaryota > Metazoa > Chordata > Mammalia > Artiodactyla > Ziphiidae > Mesoplodon > Mesoplodon mirus. The sequence goes on along the minus strand of NC_138989.1, from coordinate 46,758,609 downwards.
AAAAAAGTAAGAAGAGGGAATTCCCTGGCAGTCCAGTGGTTAGGACTTGGTGCTTCACTGCCGGGGCCCGTGTTCAATCCCTGGTCTGGGAACTAAGATTCTGCAAGCCGAGTGGCGTGGCCAAAGACATAAATAAATAAACATAAAAAAAGTAAAAAGAAACAGGTAATACTAATTTTAAACAAATGTATTTCATTTAACCCATGGTATCCAAAATATAATCAATTCAACATGTGATCAACAAAAATAGTATTAAGGTGATATTTTACACATTCTTTTTTTTCATACTAAGTCTTCCCAATCTGGTGTATATTTTCCACTTACAGCACATCTCAATTTGGACTAGTCACATTTCAAGTGGTCAATGGCCACATATGGCTGATGGCTACCATATTAGACAGTACATCCCTAGAGGAGGATCATTCCGAGTTATCCTATGAGTAAGTAACATAGACCAAAGTCAGAAAACTAGCAAAGAATTAGAGAGAGAATAACTGGAAAGACAGAGGAGAGCTGAGAAGATGAATAACGTAAAATATTAATTTACCTCTCTGTCCAAGGTATTACTGGTTGTATAAACCTCTCCTGTATCTTTATTTAGGTAAAACAATGGAGAATTAGCAGGCTCCTGAGATACGATTCTATAGGAAATTTTAGAATTCAGAGTGTTGGGCTCATCTGCATCTGTTGCGGTGATTTTCATCACACGTGTATCTGGCATCAGAAACAAAGGTGTCCAAGATGAAACTCAACTTTTAGCATACTTAATGTATGTTATTATTTTATTTATAATATCAACTTGTTCCAAAAAGGATTCCAGGTATTTATCAAAATCAGTTTACCAAGATCAAAACATTTAATCGTTTGAGGAAATAAGTGTGAATGGAGGTAGGAATAGGAAAAATAAGATGAGGGTGAGGCTGAGGTTAGTACATACAATTCTTAGGATGAAGTCCTGAACACTTGCTATAGGAGGGTCACAAATTTGTTTATAATAGATCTAATAACCCATACAAAGAAAGAAGAATGAAAAGATAAATACATGCTTATTAAAATATAAGCAATTCAGGAGAAGCGTAGCTATTCTTTACATTCTGATCAAAGAGAAATCTCTCCTGTGTTTAACACTTGCATTGAAGTCTGACAGTTGAAACAATATGTCAAAGGTCAGCAAACTACTGCCAGTGAGCCAAAGCCAGCCAGCCACCAGCTTTTGTGAATAAAATTTTATTGGAACACAACCATGCCTATTTGTTTACATGTTATCTATGGCTGCTTTCCTGATACAGACTAAAACTGAATAGTTGCTATAGAGACCTAACCTATCACATCAATCTACCACATCTGTTTGAGGGTAAAAAATTTATTAAAAAAAAAGCAGTTCCAGGGCTTCCCTGGTGGCGCAGTGGTTGAGAGTCCGCCTGCCAATGCAGGGGACACGGGTTTGTGCCCCGGTCCGGGAGGATCCCACATGCCGCAGAGCGGCTGGGCCGGTGCGCTGAGCCTGTGCGTCCGGAGCCTGTGCTCCGCAACGGGAGAGGCCACGACAGTGAGAGACCCGCGTACCACACACACACACACACAAAAAGCAGTTCCAAACCTAGAGCAATACGTTTATTATTATTTGTCCTGTGGGTAATACTCAGCCTCCACTAAGACAGAGGTTTCAGTGTTCAGTCACACAATGGGGATAAACTGGCCTTGGATATTCATTCATAAAAAAAAATAACCTCTTACTTGCTGCACTCAGCTCTTCAACAGACCCAACAAAGACATCCTGTGTGAACACTGGCTCGTTGTCATTGATGTCAAGAACTTTAATTCGTAGTTCTATTGGTTTCTCTAAGTTGTTTCCTTTCTCATCCAAAGCATAACCAATTAGCTGAAATCACGACATAAATAATAGAAGGGATTAGATTTAAGCTGAGGTCATTCAAGTACCATAGTTTCAAAACAATAATAAAACATACCATAATTATAACCCAAGAAGAACTACAAACTAAATAAATGTAAAATTGTTCTTCTTACCAGAAAAAATGGTGTTTCTTCTCGATCTAGAATGGTGGTGATGTTCAGTTCTCCGGTGTCTTTATTAAAGGCAAACACACCAAAAGGTGGCTCTGTGATCCCTTTTCCAGTGTATTTGTATGTAACTTTTAGATTTTCTTCTTCTGCAAGATCAGAATGTATCTAACATAAAAATAAGAAAGGAATGCCTCAAGTTAAACTCTCTATAACTTATAGGTAATTGTTTTTAATGGAAAAGTTCGCTCTGAAGCTGTCAGATGTTGATGGGTGGAGGGTGGGCTGTGCACAGGTGCTCCAGAGAAGAGGTGCTGGTGTCAGATGACCTGGTTCTGGTCCTGTCTCAGCCACTCACCAGGTAGTGATGCTGAGGCAGTTACCTACCCTCCTGTGTCTCAGTGTTCTTATCTGTAACCTGAAGAGACACTACTGCTTACCTCTCAGGGTTGTTATGAAATTAAGGTATCATTAGAGGGGTACATCTTGGTGGGGATGGATTTTAAATTTAGCACATAAGGTAAAAATTGCAGAGTCAAAATCACCTTCATAACTCTGTTCGATTATCAGGATAGTATGAATAAGGCATCCTTCCATAGAAGGGTTAAAATAGTCAAGTGTTTGCCTGCTTGGAATGCTTCAGCAAATCAGGGTTCTAACCTGCTGGGTCTTCTGTAGTTAACACATTCGTCCTCTATAAACAGCTTTATTTGTATCTCTAATTCGTTTGTTTGCCATTTCTGTATCTCTCATTCTTCATTAGTAAGTGTGTCTCTGTGGCCTCCTACTGGATTCTCAATTTCTTTTCTTCAGATATCGTTGAAGCCATCACCACCCACCTGCCTGGCCAATTCTTTGTCCTGAAATCTCAGGATTAGCTACACATTCTTCCCACGGATTCTCAACATGCACTGGGGCTGGGGGTTGCTGCTGAGAATGATCAATGCGGCTCCAATCTCCTGCTACAGCTGCTCCGCTCCAAGAGTGGAACGGTGATCCTGGGGCAGCCCATGATCACTTTTCACTGAGCTTCTCTCTCTGTTTGTCTTTCTTGTTCTCTGTGTTTCTGTTTGTCTGTCTCTCTTCCTTTGCCAAGTACATGCATATACACACACAACACATGTGTATGTGCATATACATATATACTTCAGTATTTATAGAGAATATTCTAGATCTCTATGCGCTAATTATATGTATTATATAATTTCACTTACGTTAAAAATAAAACCAAACTGTGTGTGGACATAATAGTTGGTTTGTATATATATGTATGCATGTAAGAGTATGTAAGTATATACATACTTATGTATTTCACAAGATCTGGAAGATACTAAACTGTTGACAGTATTACTCCTAGACAGAGAATTTGGAAAGTTGGGGAAATACAAGATCTTTTGCTTTTTACGTACATTTTACTCTGAACAACTTTTTTTTTCACTTTTTTCCAGCTTTATTGAAATATAATTGACATAACATTGTGTAGGTTTAAAGTGTACAATGTGATCGTTTGATACACATATGTATTGTGAAATATTTACCACAATAAGATGAACAACTTTTATAATTAAAATTAGTAAGAAGAACAGCTAACACTTATCGAACCCCAAAGAATCGATGCATTTTAGGGAAAGAATGTGTGAAAGAATGTGTGAATGACTCAGATATCTCATCAAACCAAACCAAACCAAAGCAAACCGAAAAGCTTAACTCCTTATATACATACTATTATGTAAAACCGTAATTAAACATTTAGATTTTAGAAGACTTCTATGAAAACAACATGCTGCTAGAAAAAGGAAAGTGTTGTCTTCTGTTCTGTAGCTGCTCTTTCTTTTAAGGAGCTCATCACGTATAATGTTTATAAGATGGGAAAGATGAAGGTACAACTTGCATATGAACAATTACTCATTCACAGAAATGTTTACTGAACACCTACTGGATGTTGGCACTGCTCAGGGCACAGGGCATGAGCTGTGAGCCCTAAGGTCTAAGCCCCTGCCCTGAGGGAGCTTACACTCTACTGAGGGAACCAGACAACAAGCAAGCAACTTATGACATAATGTCCTGGAGGCGAATGAGCTATAAACTGAGCAGAACGAGTGAGGGGACTGAGATGGGGTGAGGCCGGGAAGGGAATTCTTTCAGGAGGTAACTCTTGGCTAAAGGCTTGATGCTGTGAGATACTGTAAATATCTGTGGGGAGGGGGTTCTAGGCAGAGGCAACAGCAAGTGCTAAGGGTGGGAGGCTGGAATGGCTTGTGTCAGCTTAGGGAGGTGGCAGAGTGGGGGCTGGGGGCTGACAGGAGCTAAGGTCAGAGAGGAGGTCAAGGCCAATGAATCCCAAGAGCTCTTGTAGGCTGCAGTGAGGAGTTTACTCCTTCCACTGCAGTGGGCAACTGTTGAAAGGGTCTCACTAAGGGGATGCTTTGATTTCTGTTTTCAAAAGATCACTCTGGGGCTTCCCTGGTGGAGCAGTGGTTAAGAATCAACCTGCCAATGCAGGGGACCCGGGTTCGTGCCCTGGTCTGGGAAGATCCCACATGCTATGGAGAAACTAAGCCCGTGCGCCACAACTACTGAGCCTGCACTTTAGAGCCCGTGAGCCGCAACTACTGAGCCCGTGCGCCACAACTACTGAGCCTGCAAGCCTAGAGCCTGTGCTCTGCAACAAGGGAAGCCACCACAATGAGAAGCCCGCGCACTGCAACGAAGAGTAGCCCCCGCTCGCCACAACTAGAGAAAGCCTGCGTGCAGCAACGAAGACCCAACGCAGCCAAAAATAAATAAATAAAATAAATAAATTTATTGAAAAACCAAACCAAAACAAACCCCCCCCAAAAGATCACTCTGGCCGCTTTCTGGAGAATGGACTGTGGTGGGTGGAGGCAGGGAGACGAAGTCGGGGCACTTTTGGTAGCACAGGTCAGAGCTGACAAGGACTCGGACAAGGAGGGTGGCGGTGGGGAGAAGTGGACAGATCTGGAATACATTTTTGGCATAGAACTGACAATACTTGCTACATTTTTGAAATATTGGGTAGAATTATAGCGCCGTTTACTGAAATGGGTAGAACTTATGGAGAACAGCTTTTGGGAAAAATCAAGAGTTCAGACTTTGCACATGCTAAGTCTGAGATACATATTAATAGAATTATCCAAAAAAATGGGCATTTTGAGAGTGAAAGGGGAGTTATTAATGATTAGGCTAGGACAATGGCTACAAACTCAGACTGTTTCAGGCAGGATGTGTGGTCACCCTACCACCTATTAGATATCAGTTCTTTTCATTTTGAAAACTACTTTCATGTGTAGGGTGGCAGAATACGCAACTCTGGTATAAGAATTATTTCAAGCCGAAAGCAGTTGAGAAGAAGCAGATACAAGAAAGCTCTCTGCCCTCCCCCTATTTGCCTAAGAGCAGGACATAAATTTGTAAAGGTGCCCTTCCACCCCTCTCTATGAGGAAGGACAAAAGTTAACCACAGGAGTTAGATCCTTATCAGCCTGGAGACAGGACCAGAGGAATCCACAAAACAAACCTGACTAACTAGCTTTTTCTATTATTAGCTGCCTTCCCACAGTTTGCTGCTCCTGGAGACTCAAGGTCCTTTTCGTCTTGTCACTTCTCTAAAAATTTATTGTTCTTTTGCTAAGTAGCTATATAAACCCAAATCCTAACCAAACCTTTGAGTTACTCACCTCTGGGTACTCCCATGTGCTACATGCGTGATAGACATCTTACTAAGCTTGTTTGTTTTTCTCTTGTTAATCTGTTTTTTTGTCAGTCCAACTTCCAGGGCTACAGCCAGAGAAACTAGGAGGGTGGTAGGAAAAAGAACACTGCCCCGCCCCCAACACGATACTATCTCCTTTTGAGCACTGTAACACTCTGTTAAACAAAGATTCAACTAGTGCCAGATTCAACTCTCAGTTGAATCAAAGCCCTACATAATACATATATGTTCATCAATAATGCTGCATCTTCCAGAATGGGAAAGAGGCTCTTCCAGGTGATATCTGGAATATTAAAACCTCAGTAAGTACATCATATAATTTTTCTAAAATTTTAAAGTGAACATGAAAGTCCTCAGACCACACTTTAGCAATACGCATTCATTTCCTTTCCTCTTCAGAAGGTACCTTGGCAATCGGATTCTTCCTGGACAGATCCTCTCCTTCCCGAAGAGCCACAGGCGCAGTGATCCAAGCGCGCTTTTGCCTCACTGAGTGAGTACGTTTAGGAAGCAGCTTGTTTTCATTTCTTGAGTGTAAGGCCTAAAACAACAAAATAATGCCCCCAAATGATTAAGTACCCTAAGACATTAGTATGGCATCCTGAAATTTACTAAAAGTTGAAAAGGGGCTGTGCAAATTTAAAGGTATAAATTTCATATTTTTTTAACAGGCTTCATTTTCAAAGGGGAAATATATACACTCTAGCAAACACTATATACCCGAAGAGCTTGTTTCCAAACCAGTAAAGCAGTTTTTTATCAGTTAGAAGAGATCTCCCAGAGTGAAGAGTTAAAAAGGTGAGAGTAATTGAGTGATCTTACAAATGGGCAAATTAAAATTAACATACCAAGTCAAGAATTTTTTTCTTACTGACTGAAAATGAAGTTTTATTTTTCTGTGGTGCCTTATAATTTAAAAATGAATTACTAATGTTTGAAGACTAAATGTCAGTAACCTGTTGATATCAACTTAACTAAAACTAGTGCAAGTGTCAGTTAATGAATTTATTGTTTTAAGAATGACGTTAAAGGATTAAATCACCCATCTTTGGTTTATCAAAAACTTTAGGTAGAAAACTATTCCATAAATTTTCAGTTTTGCTTTAATAGATGAATATATATTTTATCCAAGGAAAATTTTAATACAGCTGACCTAGTATTTTGAGATCAGAAATGATTTTTACACTAGGTTTACAGTTTTACTCATTTTGTTGCTGTATATAACATGTATTTTATTTCAAAATATTTACACTGGTTATCACTAGGTCACTGATTTTTTTCTTTGTTTTTAGTGGGAAAATTCTTCTATAATTAAAAAAATTAAATTATGTATCAAAACATTAAAATAACATTAAAGTTTATAATGTAAAAATGTAAAACATCCTCCTACTTTTTCCACTCATACTTTGGAGCATTCACTGTTAACAGCTTGATAAATATCTTTTATGATCTTTTCTTATGACCATACATCTGCACATGTAAAAAGGTCTCTTTTTTTATAAAAATGGAATTATACTGTACATCTCATTGTGCCCCTTGATTTTTTTTTTTAAGGGTGATTCATTATTTATTTATTTAATTTTATTTTTGGCCGCATTGGGTCTTTGTTGCTGCGCTTGGGCTTTCTCTAGTTGTGGTGAATGGGGGCTACTCTTGGTTGCAGTGCGCAGGCTTCTCATTGTGGTGGCTTCTCTTGTTGTGGAGCACGGGCTCTAGGAGAGCAGGCTTCAGTAGTTGTGGCACGGGGGCTCAGGAGTTGTGGCTCACAGGCTCTAGGGTGCAGGCTCAGTAGTTGTGGCACACAGATTTAGTTGTTCCGCAGCATGTGGGATCTTCCCAGAGCAGGTCTCGAACCTGTGTCCCCTGCACTGGCAGGTGGATTCTTAACCACTGCGCCACCAGGGAAGTCCTGCCCCTTGATTTTTCATTCAGTACCTCATCATGGACATTCTTCCATGTACCATACATTGTTTTACCATTCTCTCATTGATGGACATTTAGATTGTCAAAATATGCTGCACAGACATCCCTGGATAGAAGTTCCTGTGCATGTGTTTGAGTGGGAATGGCTGAGTCTGAGGTGATAGGGATAGAGCAGGATAATCAGGTAGTTAGCTCAGAAATCCCACTAGGGGATTGTAGATAGAGAGAGAACTTTAGGGGACTTTGGGAGACCCCAGTAAGTTAATGATCATTCAAGAAAGCAAAGGAAAAATCCTGAAACAAGCTTGCTTGACTCCTAAAGCAGAGCAAGTCACTTAGCATCAAAGCCAGATCGGCTTGCTTAGCAATAAAACCATGCAAAACAGAAGCATGAGACATGCCCCCAAACAATCAAACACTAGTGGAAAATAAGGCCTACAACCTGTCCAGTGATGTCAACAAGTTAATGACCCCTAGGACATGCTCTCTGCACACAAAAACACAGTAATTTATGGAAAGGTGACATTTCAAAGTGAAAGACCCTCGTTGTACTGAGACCTGAAATAATTTTTCCATAGTGCCATGACGGTCCCAGATGCACCATATAGGGTCAAAAACTCCCCCGCCCAGCATGTAGCAGGAGTTAATGATTGCAGACTCAAAGAATGAAAAAGAAGGTGGTCTTCTCCCCCTCCCTCCTCTTCCTTTGATTATAAACATGTAGCCCACTAAGTACTCGGAGCAGTGCAATGCTTGCCTGCTCCCTTGTAAGCCTCACAAGTGTCCTAGTCTAATAAATCACTTCTTATTTATCACTTTGCCTCTCCCTGAATTCTTTCTGCACTGAGACATAAAGGACTGGAGCTCCCTGGAGCCCCCCGAAACGCTACCTAGCAGTTTCAGCAGGAGTGTGTGTTTTCAATCTGGGAAAGGCACAACTGTCTTCCATGAAATTAAGCCCCTGAGTCCAAAAGACAGGAATAATCCCCTCGGTTCCTTACCTCTAAATGGAGTCCATCTCCAAAGTTAAAGCAGATCTGGAAAATAAAATTATTTGTTGTTTAATACAATTTATCACTCAATTCAGCTTAAATACTTTGTTAATGAATAACCTAGCACCTAGGATATTACAGACATTAAAAAAAGGGGAGGGGGTATTTAACCACTACTATCCGTCTTTGTCAAAAGGAAACAAATTTTAATTTTCCCCTTGGCTTCCCACCATGACCAGGGCCAGAGAGAGGAATCCATGTTCTTTTATATGCATACTCCCTCCCCCAGGAAGCTCAGAACACAACTCATATCTGAAAAACAAAGACACAAACTCTCCTTTTGAAATCTTAGCCACTCTCTGGTCCTTCCCTCCTTACCCTGTGGTTTTCACCTCATGTTCTCAGGGACCCAGGTACCTTTCCTCAAGGCCTTTAGTGTGAGATGCCCTCCCCTCTCCCCCTCCCCCGCTAACTCCCATCATGCCCCATATTCGGGTCACACATGACTGCCCATATTCAGACTTCATTCCTCAGCTTCCTCGGGCCTACCAACTCTTTTCTTTGGTTCTTATCAAGCACTCTGGACTTATATTACACATCATTATACAGAACTAAATACAGTTATGTTTACTCTAAATCTGCACAACAAACCCCCATCCTGCCTTTTGACTTTTGCAGCACTTTGTTTATAGTCCATTAATCTCCTCTTGGCTTCCCTCTTCTCTGGGTTTAATCGGAATCAGCACTTCTAACAGGGTAGCCACATGTGGCTATTTACACTTAAATTAATTGAAATCGATAAATTTGCTCAATTGCCACAAGAGGCAAGTGGCTTAAGAACACTTCCACCAATGCCAGCCATTCCAAAGATATTGCCAATGACTCAGGGATCCTCAATCTCTTGATCTTCTAATATTCCTGCCTCACTTTTTCCCCCAACTCTGTAAGCCTAAGTATGATTCTTTTTGACCCTGTACTGACATTGCTAGAGTGGGCCAGAGAGATTGAATGGGCCCATCACACATCCATGCTCCCTCCACAGGGGTGATGTTTGTTTCTAGGGTGACTATGTATGTTTACGTTTGCCCAGGCAAGTCCTGTTGTGCAGGCATCCCATCTGTTAGCACCCCTTTCATTCTCAAAAGTGCACTCATTCAGACCATAAATTATACAACGGCCTTATCTTTTTGCTTCTTGTATTGCATCTCTATCATACCATCCCAAACTTCCAGGCAATACCCCAATCACATTGACCACACTTCTGAACCCACTCTTAGATGATCCCACATTTTATTTGACTGAGATTGTATCTTCCATCACCCTCTCCTTCCCTTCTTTCTCCAAGAGGTGTCCTGATGCCTTTCCAAGGTTAACCATCATCTGTGTGCTTTATTTTCCACTTTTCCACTTATTCTCCCACATTTATCTTCTCAAGAAACTTGTTCCTTTCACTAATCTTTTATCTTCGTTTGCTGCTGGCTCATCAAACATGTTTATTTCCTTCCCATTGGTTGGTCAAACAAAGTTAGACCTTCCCCATCTTAAAAACACACAAACAAACAAACCTCTTCCTTGTTTCTGTTAACATTTAATCTACTGCTCCATATCCTTCTTCTACTATAATTCCAACCTGAAATAGTTGTCTATATTTATTGCCTTTACTTCCTCACCTGCTATTTATGTATTAATTCTTTGTAAGCTGTGTTAAATTTGGATTTTTCTGTCTTGTCTGCCTTTTTCGTGTGCATCTCAGGTCACACGGATCCATGAAGCCTTGGTTGGTAAATCATGGAAAGCAGGGCTTTCTCTAAAATTTTTCAGTCTCTTTTGCTTACTCACATCCCTTTGAAGGCTTCTTGCAGGGTCTGTTCTACACATGGATCTTTCACCTTCCTTTCTTTCCTCTACCTTGTAGCACGTGTTCTTGTTTCCACCCTTGCAAAGAGATACTTAAGGATGGTGGATGTTCAGCCTCTAATATGAGTTTCTCTGGGGCAGATGAGCCACCATGGCTAATTTTCTCTTTTATGGTCAGATATATTATTTCTTCCTCATCCTCTCTATTACTAGTTTACCAGCTAGCAATGGCCAGAGATATCTCCAACCAAAGTCATGCTCCCCAAATTTATGTACTTTCAGAGGTGGCATGGTATAAAAAAACAAGTGAAAGCAATGCTGAATGGATCACTCCTCTCTTCATGTTTCTCTGGTGGGTATTTTTGAAGGGAAAGACTAGGGAATAGATCCAGGATTCCTCATTATCACATCATCAGGGGACATTCTTAAAAAGTGATATATTTCTTGCCCAGCCTCCTAACTACTGGTTTCTTTTCTCTGTATGGGCCACACTGAGGAGTTGGCTGGATAAAATATTTACCACTTTTATTCTTCCCTAGAATCTTATTGGGCCTAGCAAAGGTGTGATATTAAATATGTGTTATTTTAAGTAAATGTTATCATTCTGACCAAATATCATGTGTCCCAGGATGTAAGCAAAAGGGGCCAATTTATAGTCTTCTAGTCAAACATAAACTCTTTATAAGAGTACCTTCATTTTTTATTGGAATGTACTTTTTAGATGTGACTTGTTAAGAAAACTACATGACTGTAAACAGTGCTTAAGTTTTAATGTGTATTTTGTTCACTGGGAATCTTGTTATTGATAAAATGAAGATTTCAATGCAGTATGCCTGGAGTTCAGCTTTATACTCTGTATTTCTAACTGGCTCTCAGATGATGCCAAGGCTGCAGGTTCTTGAACCACACTTTAAGTAGCAAAGTTGCAGAACTGTGATATGCAGTACATTTGTTGAGGGATACAGACAACAAAGTCCACCTATTCATTATTATTATTATTATTATTATTATTATTATATTTTTTGCGGTTCGCGGGCCTCTCAGTGTTCTGGCCTCTCCCATTGCAGAGCACAGGCTCCGGATGCGCAGGCTCAGCGGCCGTGGCTCACGGGCCCAGCCGCTCCACGGCATGTGGGATCTTCCCGGACCGGGGCACGAACCTGTGTCCCCTGCATCAGCAGGCAGACTCTCAACCACTGCGCCACCAGGGAAGCCCCACCTATTCATTATTATCTCAGTAGTTAACACAAGAAACTCTGTCACTCTTGATTGCTAATACCTTGAAAGCAGAGAATCTTTTATTTCATGAATTTACTATTTTTAACCTTTAAAAACTTTTAAATTGCAGTTATAGTCAGCCTTCCATATCTGCAAACGCGGAACCCGCGGATGCAGAACCCACAGATACGGAGTAAGACGCGCCTCGCCATTTTATATAAGGGACTTGAGAATCCACGTATTTTGGTTTCTGGGTTGGGGGGGGCGGAATCCTGTAATCAACCCCCTGCTATTACGGAGAGATGACTGTATATACAAAAGCAGAGTAAACAGTACAATGAGCATCCACATAGCCAGCATCCAGTTTCAACAATTGCGTAGCACACACTTTTTTTTTCTTTGCCCCATTGCTTCTGAAGGGGTTTTATCCCATTTACATTTTACTATTGTTAATGCTTTAGTTATAGCAGCATTTGATTTTTGAGAATTTCCCTAAATGTTTTTTTTTTAAACTGAAGTACATTTGACATACAATATTTGTTTCAGCACACATTTCTTTTTAAATAAATTTTTAATTCAGGGATATTTTTAGATTTACAAAAATATTGTACAGAGGGTACCAAGGGTGCCTTTACTCATTTCCCACTAAAGCTAACATTTTATTTTTATTTATTTTTTTATTTAAAAAATTAAAAAATTAATTAATTTATGGCTGCGTTGGGTCTTCGTTGCTGCGTGCAGGCTTTCTCTAGTCGTGGCAAGTGGGGTGTACTCTTCGTTGCGGTGCACGGGCTTCTCATTGTGGTGACTTCTCTTGCTGAAGAGCACAGGCTCTAGGCGCGCAGGCTTCAATAGTTGTAGCACGCGGGCTCAGTAGTTGTGGCTTGTGGGCTCTAGAGCACAGGCTCAGTAGTTGTGGTGCACAGGCTTAGTTGCTCTGTGGCATGTGGGATCTTCCCAGACCAGGGCTCGAACCTGTGTCTGCTGCATTGGCAGGTGGACTCTTAACCACTGCGCCACCAGGGAAGTCCCTAAAGGTAACATTTTAAATAACTGTGGTACATTTGTCAAAACTAAGATATCAAAATTGGTATATTTAGATAATGCGCAGTTAACTAAATTCTACACTGTATTCAGATTTTACTGTTTCCACCACTAATGTCCTTTCTCTGTTCCAGGATCCAATCTAGGATCCCACGTTGCGTGAAGTTGTTGTCTCCTTAATTTCCTCTGGTCTGTGACTATTTCTCAGGCTTTCCTTGTTTATGACCTTGACAGTTTTGAGGAGTACTGGCCAATTATCCTGCAGACTGTCCTCTGATTTGGATTTATCTGTTGTTTTTCTTATGTTTAGAACCGGGTGATGTGTTTTTGTAAAGAACACCACAGAGTGGTGGTGAAGTGCCCTTTTCCTCACAGCATATCAGGGGTACATGATACTCACCTGACAATATTTGTTAAAGTAGTCTTTGTAGGTTTCTCCACTGTAAAGTTGCTGTTTTTCCCTTCACCTGCTGTGTTCTTTAGAAATGTATCATTAAGTCTAGCTCACCCTTGGAGTAGGGATGCCGCCGGGAGGAGAGGGGTTAAGCTCCACTTCCGAGGGGGGGCACCTATATATATTATTTGGAATTCTTTAGTAAGAAAGATTTGTCTGTTCTTCCCTCATTTATTTGTTTATTAATTCAATCATTTTTATCAGCTTGGACTCATGCATATTGATTTTATTCTGTGGGTTATAATCCAATACTATTTAATTTATTTTATTGTTTAAATAGTTCCAGCTTTGGCCGTTGCAAGATCTTTATGGTTAGATTCTGTGTCCCTTTGACATGTCCCCATGTTTTGTTATTTGAGCTCTTTCTTACTGTCTAGTATTACAAGATGCTCCAGGCTCATCTTGTATTTTCCCCGTCCTAGCTTTAGAATCAACCATTTCATCAAGAAGCCCTGATTTCTAATACTGAATGGTATTTAGAAGCCAAGATCTGGGCGTGTAGGTGTAGCACACACATTATAAAATTGTTTTCAGTTTCCTCAGCCACTTTAAAGGGGAGGGAATAAAGATAGAGCTTTTCTTATTAACTTTGTTGTTACCAGAGGCTGTGTTTTAATTATTTTTCAGTAGCAAAAAGTTCATCTAAACTTAATTAACTCCCAAAGGTCCCATCTTCAAACACTATCCCATATGAATTTTCGGGGGACACAAACATTCAGTCTATAACGTGTAAGAGAATTTGGCCAATGAGATATCAGGAGAGTCTGGAAAAAGGTTCTTCTCTCTGATAAGAAGAAAAACATACGCATAGCCTCTCTTTTTACCTGCTTCTGGAGACTGGTGAGCAAGGATGTGACATTTGGAATTGCAATGGCCATCTGTGACCATGAGTAGAAAGCTAATAAAATGGCAGAGAAGACAAACTGAAACCATAACATCTTTGAGTTACGAAATTGGTCAAATCTGGAGCCACCCCATCTCCTGACCATTTGTTATGCGATATTAAACATTCCTTTTAATTAACCTTTTAGTTGGGTTTTGGTGCTTACATTTGAAAGCAGCCTAACGTGTACCGTTGTTCAGAGTTATTATACAAATTAAAAGAAATAATACATAAATGTATTTATTGCAATGACTGGCACATAGCAGGCACTCAGTGAATACAATTATGATGGTATTTCCTCATTTCTAAGACTTGCATTTTCCTCATCTTAAAATTTCTGAAATCTGAATTTATCCATGCCTTCAATTTCCCAAGCTCCTGCAATGTTCCTGTCCTCTTGGATTCTTACATGTTGGGGAGACAGACAAAAGTAGGGTGTGATAAAAGTTGTAAAGAAAATTAAAGCAGGGCCAAGGTAGTACAGAGATTGAAGACTGTGGGGAGGCTCTCAGAAGAGGTTACATCTGCATAGAGACCGGAATGGGGTGAGGGAGCAAGTCAGGTGGAACCCTGCAAAAGGAATAGCCAGACCAGGAGGTGGGAATGAGAGTGCCATGGTCAAGGTGGTGGTGGTAGAGGGGAGGGATTCAGTGAAGACGGTGTCATGGTGCCGGTTACGTTTCTTGATCTCGTTGCTGGTTACATGGTATGTTCGGTTTGTGAAAATTCAGTAATTCAGTACACTTCACTAAAAAGTTACCAAAATTGATGTGCACCTTAAAGCTGAGGGTTTTTGGAATCTACCTAATAGTTCTGCTGTTTGCATTTTAGAGCATCTATTGCAATAGCCTGTTTTCACAGACACTTAATAAAGACATGATAGACTGAAATATTTGCTCCACATTCATGGTACAAACAACCCAAGAGAGTTGTACCAACATTTTGTCAGTTGTGGAACTGTTTGTTTATTTGACTAAGGAAATAGTTGAGATCTTAACTACTCCTTCCTAAAGTAAGTGATTTGGATGTTTCCTTAGGAATGTGTATCTCACAGCACACATTCTTAATTTAGGACAGTAGTTCTCAGCTGGGGGAGATTCTGTGCACACAAATCCCCCCACCCCTTTCCTGTGACATCCTGTGGTCACCTGGGATATTTGGTAAAGTGTGGGGACATTTTTGCTTATCAAACCAGAGTGTGTGTGTTGGGGGCGGGGGGAAGTAAGTGCTACTGGCATTTACTGGGTAGAGACCAGAGAAGCTGCTCAACATCCTACAATGCACAGGACAGCCCCTCCCCCAACAAAGCACTATCTGGCTCTAGATGCAAAGTGCCAAGGTTGAGAAACCCTAACTTAGACCATGTTTCTCTGATTGCAAGTTACTGTAATAGCTAGGGTCAAGAAGGTCATGCAAGTTCGGGAGGACTATGAATTTATGTAAATTTCCAAACTGGTAGCATATTGCAGACAATATAAATGGAGAAACTGACACACTCTGTCTTCTGTCCTCCATTCCCACTCCTTCCCACTTCCCTTTGAACATTTTCAGTTCTGTAAGTTTGAGTGATGTCCTGTGGTGATGTTGTAAAAGGATTTCAAGCACTGGAAGGAGGTCTGGACAAGGTGACCATTATGGTTTCTCCCAACTATGAAATCTGTCATTCTTTTTTCTCAAAAGGAACTTGGTGATAGAAAAATGTCATGTGTGACATGCCTTTAAGACCGAAGAAGAAACGTAAGTTTCTAGTCTCTGTAGTCAAAGAAGTAGTATTTTTAGATGAACCAGAAAAATCCTTCAAAAGCTTTCCCAATTTACTGAAGTTTAGAAAAAATTAAAAAAAATTTCTACCGTTAGATCCCATGCATCCTGTAAAAACTGGCCTTCTTGGTAACTGGAAAGAAAATAATTTTCTTTTTTTTGTTTTGGCAGAGCCATCAGGGAAAGTCAAATATCACTGAAAAAATACAATCAATCAATGACTCTTTGTTCCCAAGGTCAGCACTTTTAGAAAAGACTTCCTGCTCTGAAGTCACCTTGATGAGTTCAACAAACAGAATCGTGGAGGACTTACAAGTCAGTGATGACAGGTCTTCCTGGCTAATAGGCTGTCGGCCTGAAGTAGAGGATTTTGAAGCTTTCTTTTGTGATTCTATGAGTCCAAGGTTAGGTGACCCCTTAAACTTTAATATCTCAGACCAATAGATAACTTACTGAAGATGAGATGTAGAGGGGTACAAAGTAGTTTAAAATATTGTTTTAACTTTGAGGCATTATAATGGCTTATTGTTTCCATTCAGCCAGAAAGAACTTTAGCCTACTTTAGCAGGGTGGTCAACGGATGATCTTCGGTACCCAAATAGAGGTGACCTAACACATGCCCGCTGTTGCTCTTCAACCTCATGCCCACCGCAGACAATCACGGAAAAACCTGTTACTTCTCTTTCCTACTCACCCTTCCAACCACGCAGAATGTTTTAAAATTCTGTTTCTCCCTTTCGTTGTACAGAATGCAGAATCAGAAATTGCTCTTAAGGTCCCTGGCTTACACCCAACCCATTCTTTTTTTTGTTTGTTTTGTTTTTTTGCAGTACGCGGGGCTCTCACTGCTGTGGCCTCTCCCGTTGCGGAGCACAGGCTCCGGACGCGCAGGCTCAGCGGCCATGGCTCACGGGCCCAGCCGCTCCGCGGCATGTGGGATCTTCCCAGACCGGGGCATGAACCCGTGTCCCCTGCATCGGCAGGCGGACTCTCAACCACTGCGCCACCAGGGAAGCCCCCCCAACCCATTCTTAAAGCGTTTCCAGCTTTGGCTAAAATAATTTAAAGGAAATAAAACGAGATAAAATAAAGGTCATGGATGCCACTTGTTTATTTCCTCTGATTACATATCCTGAATTTTCTAATTGTATACACAGAACTGGTCCTCAGTAGACTCTGTATCCACAAGAAGGTCTGATAAACCTGATGTTAGACTTATGTTAGAATTTCACCTATCATACTATTTTCCTCTGGTCTTTTTTTTTTTTTTTTTTTGAAGGTGAGGTAGTCTATAAAATTTCTTAGTTTATGGCTAAACATTATACCATATTTAGAAATTCCCAACTTAAAAATCCAACTTATAAATGACCCATACATAAGTACAATTCCTAGGGCAGCCTCACTCAACAGCTAGTTTAAACATACATTTGTTTTCATGGCTGCTGTTTAAAAAAACTCAACAACCAAGAAAAGCAATATTTTGAACTTTAATTTTTCAACTCTGAATTTGAATTTTAGATAGTAAAATTATATACTTTAAGTCTGACATAAATTCTATAATTGATCATAAATTCTATAAATTGATCATAATCTTTTGCCTGCTCTTTAGATGTCTGGGCTAATCTTAATGTAATAAATATGATTTGGGGTGAGTCATATTGAAGTTAACTTTAAAGGGGGAGATATTTTCCTTGGAAACATTTATTGGTGCCAAGAATTTTAAAATACAGAGTTAGCAATGCTGTGCTACACTTGAGTTGTTAGAGCATGTTGTGAACTGTCCTTTCAAGTTGCCTTTTGTGTAATCATGGACAGCTCCTATTTTTAACTTGGCATAGACAAATAAACAGAAGACCCAAAAAAGTCAACATTATTTTATTTAGTCAATTTCCTTGGCCCCTAAAACATTAAAAAAAAAATCAGAGTTGCTAATAAGTAGCTAAAAGTAGGCTTTTTCAAATTTAATCTTCTTTTTCCATTCCCAATTATTTTCTAATAGGGATGTTAATAAACAGTGGTTCTCAAACTTGAGTGGCACATGAATCATCTTGTTGAAACACAAGACTTCTGAGTTTCTGATTCAGTAGGGCTTGGGTGGGATATAAAAATCTATATTCTAACAAGTTTCCGGGTAATGTTCATGCTGCTGGTCCAGAGACCCCACTTTTGTAAACAGTTGTGTAAAATCAGAGTAGCAAAGGAAAGGGAAGGAGAGCCTGCATAATTCATAGACTGGAGAATTAGCCCTTAATTACAGAGATGTGTGAAATGATACATTCCAAATAAGGAAATTCAGCAACTGAGTTATTCCCATCGCCAGAAGATTTTCCACTTTAAAAGTAGTAATCAACTACAATAAAATTGCTTTAAACAGTGTTTTCTCCTGGTTCATATCTCTTCTTCTAGCTGAAGATTTACTGATCCTGAGCATTTATCATTTTTGAAATATTTTACCATTTTATTGGTGTTTTCTGTAATTGCTACAAATGCTTTTGGAATTAGGCAAAATACAAGCAAATCTGTAAAATATATCTTTTCAGATACATCTACATAATACATAATTTCTTAAACAAAAATGATGGGCTGTTTCCACCCTTTTGTTGCAATATATTCCTGAAAATTACATTAAAAAATAGAATGAAGAAAACCAGATTTCTTCCCCCCCCCCAGAAGCTTAAGAAAACCAAGAACTTCAAATTGTCCTTTTTCATCACTAGCTGGCACTGTCCTGTCAGTAAGTCAAACTGCAGGAACTAGTAGAAACTGACCAACAATTGACTCCAAGGTCCAAAGTGGAAAACAGGCATTTTCAATTGGCTTCAAATAAGTGGACTGGCAAAACTGAACAGTGAAAAATCAATGGTTTTAGAAAGTTGTTTAGAATACTTCTGCAGGACTGTGCAATTAGGCAAATTTCAATGTACATTTCTTCTCCTTTTTTTCCTTTCTAGAATGATTCTATCTTGTAATGAAATTGAACCAATTAATCTAGTTCCAGAAGTTCAGGCCTTACGTATGACTAACTATAGAAAACTGCTTGTAAAGGAGGTCACAGTGATGCCTTTGGATTGACAGAGAGGCATTTGGTGTCGGGGGACTTGGGTTCTACCCAGATTCATCCATTAATAACATTCAGTAAATCCAGTTACTGGCACACAGTGGGTGCTCAAAAATGTCAAATTAGTTTCCCTACATTCTCCTTTCCCCCACTGTAGGCTTCATGATAGTGGGTGGGACAGCTCACAAGCATCTAGAAGGCTGTTTGGCATATAGCGAAAGCACACCTAGTAACTGCCGAAATGTGTTAAAGGTCAAACAAAAACTTACCACCCACACCATCTGAGCGTTAAATGTTTCTTCTAAACAAATGAAATTCAGATTATTATCCCACCTTTTTCCAAACATAGAAAGATACATTAGCTTTTAGGTTTTTAAAGGATTCTTCTGTGTCTAAGGCATTGAGCTAGTATAGATAAATGGTACGTAGATCCTGTTCCAAAGAAGTTTAGCAGGAGAGATAAAGTGTACATAAATTACTATAACAGAGGTAGAAAAAATTCATTGTGTGAAAGGCAGCTGCAAAAGCAGTTCTGGGGAGCTCAGAAAAGGCAGAAATGACCTCCTTCTGGAGAAATCAGGAGAGGTTTAGGTGTGGGAGCAGGTGGGAGCAGATGGGAGGCGGAAGGAAATGATCTGCTTTAAAGACCGCACCGGCCAGAACTTGCAGAGGGAGGGTAAAGAACAGGAAGGCGTGCAATTTGACACCTAGACCGTGTGTCGGTAGTGAGTAGAAAATAAGGACACAAAGTTGTGCTAAGGATCTTCACTGATCCTATAAGGATCAGCTTCTGATGACGGATACTATGCCCCCAGAGCTTCGGAGAGATTTTTTTTTGGCAGTGCTCCACGACGAGAGGCAGGAGACGGTTTGAAGTTTAAATAAGCCAGAGCAGATGTGATGAGGGCCCGTAATAGGGTAATGGCACCGGGATGGGTGGGTGGAGGCAACAGTCTTTATGGGGACGACGTTAGTGCTTGGCAGTGCCCTGCGTGTGGAGGATAGGGGAAGGGATCAGAGGCTGAGTAGTTAGAAGGATGCATTCTCAGAGCACGAACTGTAGAAATGCTAAGCTAGAATCCTGAGGAAACGCTCTGCGCAGGGAGGACGCAGCAGGCTCGAGAGTAGGGCGCTGCGGCTCAAGGGGCAGGGCTTACCGCGCGGTCCCAGGGGCGCGCGCCTCAGCCACCGCTGTTACCGGCCACGCCCTGCCTCCCCCATGTACCTCCTGTGCCTCCTGGTGATGTGAGTACAGCATAACCTCCTGTGCCTTTCACCACCGCAGCCTCCCGGAGGTGAAAGGACCCCCCAGCAGAGTACTATGGAAGCAAAGGAAGGAGATATTTGAAAGAAGAGACGATCGACAGTGTTAGAACAAGGTGACGATTGAGCTAGGCGCCCTGCCCCATTTCCCAGTTAGCACTTTTGGGGTGTAAGGAGAGTGGATCTCCAACATGAGGGAGTTTATGGGCCACTTATTTGTGTATTTTTAGTTTGTATCGTAGGGAACTTGAAAGAGTAGTGGGATGGAGGTATTTTAGAATAGGGGAAATGGGACCTCTTTCTTCTCGTCTCCGCTCAAACCTGCCTTCCCATTCCATCAGCCAGGAGGCACCTGCTAGACTGATGAAAGGAATTCCCATGAAGGTGCGATTTTGAGGTAAGACCTAGAAAAGTGTTTGGCACAGAGTAGGTGCTCAATAATACTTGCTGAATAAATGAATGTATCAAGGCTTAATCAACTGAGAGGACATTTGCATTTTAAAAAGACAGAGGTAAGTAAGATGAATCCCTGATTAGAATCTCTCACTATTTGCCTATCACCATTTCTCAGCGGGGGAGCTATCGGCATTTCTGATAGGAAAAGTCTTCCTGAGTGGCCAATTTTTTCTTGAAGGTTCTGTTCTTGCTGGAGGTTTAGCCACCCTGCATTTGGAGTACTAAATGCCAGTAGCATCCTGCACCTTGTGACAATCAAAATGCCCCTTTCACACCCTTCCCACCCCCCACCCCCAGCCCCGACATTTTCTCGAGAACCCTTGTTCCCAAACCAACCCTCCTGCCAGGCTGCACCCTCCCTCCACAGGACTGTCTGGGCTTTTCTGCCGTCTCTGATCGCAGCATCCCAAATTCTGGAAGTTTTTTTTTTTTTTTAATAATGAGGCAAAATTGTACCCAGTCGACTACCATCTCTTCTTTCTTTCTCCACCCCTTCCTGACCAACTCAACTAACATTCATCTTTTCATTTTCTTTATGATTTGAACACCTCCCTAAAAACACTCACTTGTCAATTAAGCCTTCTGTGGCTTCCCTTGGTATCAAGAAGGCTGCAGACACCTTTCAGCATGTCGTTCTGCTCTGCATACTGTGTTCCAGCTACATGGACTCTTTCTGTTTTTTCAAGGAACCATGCATCCTTGTCTTCAGGCCTTTGCATATGCGCTTCTCTCTACCTAGTACATTCTTCCCCCTCTTTCTCTTCATATCATCTCATTAATTTATAATTATTCTCAGGTCTTAGCTGGGATGCTCAGTGCTGGAGCTCCTTCTGTAGGCTCCATGGCACTGTGTGTTCTTTTATCATTACTCTTCTTACCATCACCCCTTTGGAATTTAGCCATTTACTTGTTTACTAGACTGTAAGCACCATGAGGGCAGAACCCACCTGACTTTTTACTGGTCTCCCAATGTCTATAGCACATGGTTTAGAATTGAGCAGGGAATCACTAAATAGTGGTCCTATGGGGTTAGTTCCTACCTAGTTTATATTCTTGTGGGCATCATTCATCTTACCATTAGACTATGGTACAAATCCTGGTGTTCCAGCTTCCTTCACCCTAATCATCAAGCTTTGCATATGATAAAAATCTCAATAAATTTTAAAATAATTAGAAGTAAACAAAAAGAGTGCAATGGGGGCTTCCCTGGTGGCGCAGTGGTTGAGAGTCCGCCTGCCGATTCAGGGGACACGGGTTCGTGCCCCGATCCCGGAAGATCCCACATGCCGCGGAGCGGCTGGGCCCGCGAGCCATGGCCGCGGAGCCTGTGTGTCCGGAGCCTGTGCTCCGCAACGGGAGAGGCCACAGCAGTGAGAGGCCCGCGTACAGCAAAAAAAAAAAAAAAAAAAAAAGAGTGCAATGTCATATGTGGTATACATCTGAAACTTTAAGATAAACTTAACTGAGAAAACAATCTTTCATCATATGTGGACTGTATGTTTGAAAAGTGTTATCAGCTGTTAAAATCTGTGGCACAATGAAAGAGAAAAAAAGCTGTGATTGAGAAATGCTAAAATTGATCTAAAGCTCATTTATAATTTCAATTAAGCTTTCTGACTTTTACTGCAATTTGGCGGTTTTAAAAATATGAACCCCTATTCAATGTGTAATTTCTTTTCCATATAAATATTTGTATGCTTCATTCATGAATAAACTATTTTGCAAAATTTAGATTGGTCATTCTCTCACACCTGTCTAATTATTAGATTAACTGGGAAGTTTCTATCGATATACATTTCTGGACTTTAACCTTGGAGATTTTAATTTAGCTCATCAGGTATTTCTAATGATCAGGGAGAATGTAAATGAAATTAATGCTCATGTCTTTTTGTAAAGTACTTTCCCCTAAGTTTATAATTAAAGAAACTTCTGTTAAGAGTTGCCATTTCCCCATTACCTATTAATTTTTTAGAAACAAAAACAAATGTGAAACCATACATTTCTAAAATCCCTGAATATAACTGATTATTCTTATAAGCTTCAATATTTACCATCTCACTTATACTTGAGTTTATTCTAAAATCTGCTATCCACTAGCATATTAGAACCTTAAGTATAACTCCAAAGTTGTTGATACTTTATAGATAGTTGAACCTACTTGTTATGGGTTGAATTTTGTCTCTCAAAAGAAGATATATTGAAGTCCTAACCCCCAGTACCTCCGAATCTGACCTTACTTGGAAACAGGGTCTTTGCAGATTTAACCAAGTTGATGTCATTAGTGTGAGCCCTGATCCAACAGGACCAGTGTTTTTATAAAAAAGGGAAATCTGGACACAGACTCAGACATGCACAGAGCGAAGTTGGTATGAAGAGAAGGAAGAATGTCACGTGAAGACAGAGGACTGGAGTGTGCACCGACAAGGCAAGGAATCCTAGAGATTGGTGGTCAACCACCCAACCCCAGGAAGAGGCAAGGAAGGAAACCTGTAGGTTTCAGCCCACACCTTAATTTCAGACTTCTGGCATCTAGAACTGTGAGAAAATAAATTTCTGTTTTAAGCCACCCAGTTTTTGGTACTTTGTTATAGCAACCCTAACAAACTAACATATTAGTAGACACAACCATTCACAGTATAATTTGCTCCCACTTAATCTTTAAAATGTAGTTTGATTTTGAAGGACAAGCTTAATGTCAAAGGCAAAACTGAGGCAACCACCAGAAAATCTCTTCAAGTGCCCTCTTTAGCAGGGTGTTGAAGCCTGTGGACCTCTTCTCAGAATAATGTTTTTAAATTTATAAAATAAAAAACATCGAATTATGAATGAACTCAATTATATTGAAATAGTTATCAGAATTATTTAAAAAACACCAATTTGTGATGCAGTCATGTCATGTACTTCATTATCAACATGTTAAGTAATAAAATAGGGCTTCCCTGGTGGCGCAGTGGTTGAGAGTCCGCCTGCCAATGCAGGGGACACGGGTTCGTGCCCCGGTCCGGGAGGATCCCACATGCCGCGGAGCGGCTGGGCCCGTGAGCCGTGGCCGCTGAGCCTGTGCGTCCGGAGCCTGTGCTCCGCAACGGGAGAGGCCCGCGTACCACAAAAAACAAGAACAAACAAACAAAAAATAATAAAATAAAATATAGTAGAAAGTCTATTAATGATGAGAAAAATGGTATTTTAAGATACCTATAGTATTATGTGAAAATATCTATGAATTCTATTGTCTAAACTCACAAGTACTGCTATGCTATTGCAGTGTCTTTCCTACACATAATTTAAAGAAATGTTACATTTCAGTTAAACATTAGTGAGAACAGGTATGTCATTTATTCCCAGCCATGTCTAAGGACCTTCTGAATTCTATCTATGGACCATTTGGGAGTCGGTAAAACCCAGGTAAAGAACTCTTGGTGAGGAAAGGTTCTCTGACTTTATTTACAATATTACCTCTATTTCCCATTTTGATAGAGTTGGGCTCTATCTGTGTGATAGCTATGTGGGTGCCACTCAACATCTCGCTTCTGGTTTATCTCCCTGAACTTCAGAGGAAACCTAGAGACCACATATCATAGACTCCCAGCAGCTAAGGTTCTGAATGTGATTTAGGTTCAACAACCAGCATCTACATGAGATGTGAAAGAAGGAAGTGAAGCAGAAGCTACATGTCTGCTGTTCTTGCTGGCAAGCATAGAGGAGAATGGAGCTGGGTTTTTGCAGCTATCTTACTCTGGGCTCTAGTGTTCATCTAGTAGATTCCGTACTAGATTCATGGGTACCAAGATGCAGAGTCCTGGCACATTTCGTTGGTATGCATCCTAGCAAACGTGGCATGGTTCTGGAGCTAGCAAAGTAGCACCCTGATCATGGCCGTTTCCACACTGCCGGGTGGCAGTGTTGGCTCCTGATCACAGGAGAGGCAGCAGCCCCCTAAGTGCTTAGGCTCTGCTGGACGGATGGCTTTGAAGTCACTGACAGCTCAAAATGGAGTTTCCTCAGTCCTTGCCACACGGATGCAATCAACACAATACCCTGAAATAAATATCTTCCTGCTTTAACTAGCTGGAGTGAATTCTGTGATCTACAACTGAACTCTGACCCGTATGCACTACAATTTCTATTACCTTCTATAAAAGAGCTGTGTCCTGGAGAAGTCCTTCTGTCAGCATAGCTGCTTTCAAATATTCTTCACTAAAATCTAAACTTCCAACTTCAAACACATCGGTGGGCAAAATGCCCACTGTTCTTTGACCAAAAATAAACATACTCAAATTTATATCATGCAAAGTATTGCAGAAAATACAAAGAAGTGTCCAAGAATTTTGCTTATTCAGTTAGTTATAATCACTTTTTAAAGGAGCAATCACTGCTCAATAAAGTAAAAATACTGAATTGCTAAAGTAAAAATTATGCCTAAATTATATACTTATTTCTCTGTAAATGTACTTGAACTGGCCTGCTTGTTATATCATTTGAGAACAAAGGCAATTTCTTTTCTAGGATTTAATATTTAACCCTCAAACTAAGCTAGGTGCTATGCTAGTTTTGTAATCTCCTTAGTCAGGAAGTACCATGATGAGGGAACTAGTTGCTTGGCTACTCTGGAGGCCAAAAAGGAAACCACAAATTATCTTTGAAAAGTTTTATTAACAAAATAAACTTGAATTGAAAATTACCTCAATGACTTAGGCAAAATGGATAAAAAGCATGAAAAGTAACTGGTGTGCCAAAGGTCCGCAGGTCCTAAATAGCACGCAAGTGAGATATCACTGAAATCCCTAGATTTCATTAGTCATGTTTCTTCCTGTGTGAGATATAGGAAAAAAAATATTTTCCCTCTTTCATTGTAATTCTGGGATAGAGAGAAGGCAATCTTTTGGAAGTTAGCGCTTTCAATACAGAGAAGGTACTTGTACTTTTTATTTTCACCATTATATAAGAAAGCAGTATGATTTTGTACCTAATCTCTGTGAACATACATTTGTTAAGTCTCTGGAAGGTGAATGCACGCCTATATGAACAGGATAACTGTCACTTTATCAAAACCCATCTAGCAAACCCTTATAAAGCAGATACATTTCTTAATTTTGTACGATTCCTTTAACAAACATATTTAAAAACCCATCTGAATGTAGAAGCCAGGCATAAGAAATGCAGATCGAGAGACGGAACACTGTTTGCCAGTTCCTTTAAGAACCTCTGAAAATCCCCTTTGACTGTGGCGCTGCATATCGATTTTGTGTAATCTTTTAAAATGAAAAAAATCTTAAAACTATTACATATGTTCATTACCTTTAATACTAGGCGACTGTTTTAAAACACCAACTTTGGGAACTTTAAGTTCAGACTATATGTGGGTGATTTCAAAAGTAACGTGGCTTTTACCAAAAAAATTCACTTTGTAAAATACATTAAAGAAACTATTTGGGGCCCTTTCCTGCAGTCTAGGAACACAGGTGTTTCCCCAGGTCACTGCCGCGCCCGGGTGGCGGGAGCCCGGGGAAGGAGGCGCGGCCGCTGCTCCCACCGCCTCCATGTTGCCGTCTGAGGAGACTCCGGACAAAGCCCTCGACCTCCAGGAAAGGTGTACCCGCTCCAGGGCTCACTACACCCGCGGATCGCAGGTACAGAAATGCGCCAGGGCTTGTGCGTGGCGGCAAGAAAAACGGAAGTTCAGCCAGCTTCCCACGCCCGCTCCTTCCCAGCGGAGCCGCAGGGTCCGCGCTCGCCGCCGCCTGCTCGGCCCTTTCCCACCTCGGGGCACAAAGAGGGAGCGCCGGGCGGGCCGATCCTTGCCCGGCGGAAGCGGGCAGGTCGGGGCGCGGGCTGGGCGCCCGCAGCTGCCCAGGCCCGCCCGAGGCTCCGCGCCCCTGCTCCCCGCACTTACCAGGAGAAGCAGCAGCGCACCCCCCGCGCCCAGCGCCATCGCGTCGCAGCCTCCGTCTCGGGCCGCCAGCACCCCTCGGCGCCGCCGGCTCCCCGCGTCCCCGTGCGCGCGCGCGCGGCCGCTCCTCCCCGGCGTCCCCGCCCCGAGGGTCCCCTCTCTCGCGGCGGCCGTGCGGCCCTGCCCAAAGGCGCGGTTCCAGGTGTGGCCTCCGCGAGAAAATGGAGCCCGGAGCCGGGAGCCCGGAGCCCGGCCGAGCTGCTCGCGCTGAGGTGGGACCTGCGTGGAGGAGGGAGGCGCACGGTGGACTCCCGCCCCCCGCCGCACACGCACCTGGAGCCGTGACGTCCCCGGCTTGGGGACTTGGAGTGGCAGGCCCCGCCCTGCCATCCTCCCCTCCCCGCCCCGCTCTTCGCCGGAGGGTGGCCCGGCTCTGCAGCAGAGGCCCGCGGCGGCCAGTGAGCCGGCCCGGCCGCCCGAGGCCTCCGGAAGGTCCAGCGCTTTGTAACTGTGCGCGAGGCCCAGGTGGCGCGGAGGAAAAAGACGAGTGACGCCCGGACCCGCGTCCTCACCGCGGCCGGGTGCGTGTGGCCCGCTCTCCGGGAGCGAAGGTTCTGGAGCAGGATTTCGGGTGGTTATCTCCGCGAAGGCTTCTCACCTCTTCCCCTGGCCCCTTCAGTGCTTCCCACAGGTTTGCCGCTTGTCTGGCTCAGGGAGAAGCGGTTATTAGAAGAATCACACATGATCCAAATGGACAGTTCTTCGGCCCCTTGTTAACTAGCCTCGACTGGGAGAAAACTCTAGAGGGGTTCAGGGAAACATATACGCTTCGATATGATTTACAGAATCTCTTACACAAAGCGTCACTAGAGGTCAGAATCCTCTCTGCAATAGTTACTTAGCTGTGTGACCTGGACAACCTCTCTGTGCCTCAGTTTCCAGATCTGTCAAATGGGATTAACGGCATCCAACAAATAGGACTGTTGTGAAGATTAAATCAGAAAATCTATATGATGTGTTCTGTAGTGTCTAGCACATCCGAGTTCAACAAATGGTGGTGGTGGTATTATTTTTGCAAGTGTAAATATTAAGTTGGATTCTTCTCAATAAAACAGAAACTCTAGAATCAACAACAGATTAGGAAACTTCTAAGAAAGGCTAATTATTGACAATGAAGTATTGGAAGAGCCTATAAAAGTATAAAGGGTTGATTTGCTACTAGAACGAGACATTTGACATCAGAGTTGGCCAAAATAGCAGAGTTCCTTTTGTGGTTAAAAGTTCCCTCCCCCAGTATCTCCTACCCTTCTTTCCCCAGTTCTAATCTTGCCACTTTTCCAGATCCAGTACAATGGCCATCTCTGCCTTAGTCCCTTTCTTCCTAAGCTGCCAGGGACCACTCCCTCTTTGAGCTGAGAACCACATTTTCCTCTGTTTAGGGAGTAAATGCAGAGTGACTTTTCTCATAGTGTTACTTAAGTATCAGTGGCTAAACTGAGGACTAAGTATCTAGGAGGAGTGTCTGCTTAGTTTCCCACTGTTTCCAGTGACTAGAACAGTGCAGAGTACCATGATGGACTCTCAATAAACGTTGGTTACGTAGCTGAGTCAGGAGGGAAGAATGTCGTCTAGTTTCCACTCCTTTCTCTTGAATTAGGTGTGGTTGGTAGCACCCTTGGTGATAATTCTCATTCCCCATCACTGCTGGGAAAGCTACTAATTAAACAAGGCAGCCTTTACCAAAACACTCACAAATCATCCCTGGAAACTATACATAAGTCCTACCTAAAATTAGTGCTCTTGCAACTGACTCCTATAGGCAAGTAAGTATTTATGCCTCATTATCTAGAGTTTGATCTCTGTTTAGTAATGAAGATAATTGTAGATTCCAGAATGAGAAAAGCTAATGCAAATTTTATTTCTGTTGGAGTATTTACTCTCCCCTGGAGGCCGTCAAAGGCAGTTTCAGGAAAGTATTCCTCTATAAGACATTTATTGTAAGGCTTTGAGAGAAGGTGTCAATACGTGTACAATCCAATGCCATAGTATGTCATTCTTGAATTAGTTCCTCTTTAAAAATTCTGAAACTTATGACTCAGTGAGTTGAAGGGACTTGTTGGAAGTCAGATCATACACAGCTAGTTCTCTAGCTCCTGACTTTTTTCTGCTGGCATGAGAGTCAATCTCTTTCATAAATCTCTTTGCACAAGAACAAATGCCATTCCCAATGAAGTGCTGATTGCTTTAAAATGAAGTGTTAACAAGATGTGAAAGGTTTAACTTGCAGGTTTTTCCCCCTAAATTAGTTGAACATTATGGTAAATGTACTTTTAAGACATGTACTTATAATGCATCTGTTAAAAAACGTACTTTGTGCAAATAATTAGCTTTAACATCTAGATATATTCAAAATATCTATCTGGGTTATGTTTCCCAGCATACTTTGTTTCACATGTACACACAGGTGATTAGCTTATTAGAATCATCTCTTAGAATTATCTAAAACAAAAATGTTAAAAAAAAAAGGTTTCATAAAGACCAACAAAAACTGGTTATGGCAGTCAAGAAGCTTTCTCATAGAACGTTGATTAATAAAGGGTATGTGGAACAGGGAATATAGCCAATATTTTATAATAACTATAAATGGAGCATAACCTTTAAAATTGTGAATCACTATATGGCACACCTGTAACTTGTATAATATTGTACGTAAACTGTATCTCAGTTTAAAAAATGAAAAAAATAAAGGGTATGTGGATACAGGAAAAACTATGACATATATCTAGGTAAAGGGAGAAGGACGAAAAGAGGAGGAGTTTGTTTTCTGGTTTAGTTCTGCTCATTTGTTCATTTATTCAACATTTAGTTTGTCTCTGTTCACCAAACATTTAATTTGCATTTTATTGTCAATACAAAGATAAGTAATCCAAGAAACAAAAATAGATGCTTATGAAATAGTATAGCTATACCTAACATATAGACTGTTATAAGTGCAGTGGTAGAACTATTTGCAAGGTATAAAGCAAACGTAGGGAAGAGAGTACCTAACTCATGCTTTGGACCGTGAGGTTGGGGTGGAGTGGTGTGGTGAGCTAATTCTTAAAGGACGAATAATTGTGAAGGAGACATTGAACCTGTCAGGACAGAGTAACTCAAAGCATAAAAGCTGTTGGTGAAGAGTCAGGGGTTTCAGATTTATCTGAGAAAAAAGCATTTTTTTTTCATAACGTTGACACAAACAGGAAAGTCAGAAGTAAAGACTTTTGTGTGTGTGTGAAAATTGAATTTGAGATATTAGAGCAATATCCAATGGGAAAAGTCCAGCAAGTAGTTTGAAATGAGAACACATTTGCAGGTAGATTTAGGAGGCAGAAAGAGTCGCCTAATTTTCTTTCTTTTCGACTATTCTTTCTCAATACATTTCTTATTCTCTGCCAACCTGTTAAGCGTTTATGCCTTTTGAGTTCTTTCCTTTCTATCTTTTCTTCTTACTTGGTACCTAGCACAACTCTGTAGCCACTCCCATTGTGCAGATCCATCACAACTTTCTCTTCTGAGCTTCGAACATGGGACATTACCATTTGGACATTTCATAGGGACATCAAACTACCATAATTTTGTAGGGATATCAAATTCAGCATACTGACAAAAAAGATTTCCCTATCCCTCTATACCTCTCCAGCTCAAGCTTGCTACTTCCTCATATGCCTTGTCAACTTGGCCACCCAAGCCAGGAACCTGAGAGTCATCCTCAATTCTCCTTTTTGCATTCTCTCCAATTACTGTACTTAACTTTCCTTTCATTCTCTGTGGCTGTGTTCAAAGTGACTCACACAACCTACATAGCAGCAGTCACACTGTGGTTTATGGTTAGTTCTTTCCTGTCTGCTACTTCGACTGTTTTCCTTTCTCAAGATTGTTACTTCTTTAAGAGCAGAGGCCATATCATATTCATAGTGGGCCCAGCCCCTCGTGTCCAGCACATATTAGATGATCAATAAAGATTTGTTAGACACATGTAGAGAACAAACGTACAGACACCAAGAGGGGAAAGTGGGGTGAGGTGGGGTGGTGGTGTGATGAATTGGGAGATTGGGATTGACATATATACACTAATATGTATAAAATAGATAACTAATAAGAACCTGCTGTATAAAAAAATAAATAAATTAAATTTAAGAAAAAGATAAAGCTACTTTACCTTAAGAGAAGAAAAAAAAAAGGTTTGTTGAACCAAGCCCACATGGAAGGAACTAATTACAAGTGGAAAAGGAGAGTTACAGGGGGAAGGTGTTTGAAATATCCACTCTGGATGGGTTAATAGTGGATCTGGTCAGAAAATGTTGGTCTGGGATTGTGTGTGAGTGCGTGTGTGTGTGTGTGAGATGCACATGCATACATGTGCACATACACACATGCACGTGTGTTGGTGGGTGTTTGTCTGTTTCCCCCAACGATACTGGAGCCCAGGAGCTGGAGAGGGGTAGCGGATGGTGGGTGTGAGTCAGAGTTTCACAGTGGCCTGGCTGATAATTAAGAGGTCTGGGATATAGTATCTCCGGAGTTGAGTGCGGCAGAAAGGACATGGACAAGGCAAAGCTGGGCCAGGTTGAGAAGAGAGTGTATTACACTAGGGGTGGAGAAATGGGAGAGGATCATCCTTCCCCTTTGTCCTGGAGAAGGAATCATGGTGTTTTTCCACAGAGGCCAAGGCAAGAGGGACATCACAGACACTAGGTGTCAGGATGTTGAAATTTTCATGGATTCTCCAGTTAGTTGGACCAAGAGCTGCCTCTGCCTTAGGCAGTAAGAGAGGAGCACTGGCTGATTTGGAGGGTGGGGCCTCTAACAACAGGGTGGGAAAAGCTTTGCTACCTTTCTGAGCTAGAACTTACAGAGTAATAAGCCCAGTAGACTGCCAGCCCCGTGGTCTAGCGCAAAGAAGCCAGCTTATCTTTGGTGAACAGTCACCGCCAACACCCTGCCTGATAGAGAGCCTCACGTGGTGAGTCACAGGCTCTAGCTGAGCTGTTCCCCAGAGGCTCCTCCTTGTGAGTCAGTAGATGAGGACTGACTCCTCAGATGCAAAGTCCCGAACCAAAATGACTTAAGGAAATTGTCAACAGTGTTCACAGACCAGAGAGTTAGAGGAAGACACTACAGTTGCAAAATGAGATTTGGCTCAGCAAAGAAAACAGAATTGTCTATCCTTGGGTCTAAGTAGAGTGCTCAACCAACATCGTCAGAGATTTTTTTTCGAAATAAATCATACACTAGTTTTACAAGGTGATGAGACTATAATAATGCTGAATTGAGGTGTGTACAAAGCAACGATTGTCGAGCAAACCTCAGCAAGGTCTTCGTGGCCCATCAGAATGCCTCTCCCTCCTACTGACTAAGGTCTGAAATCCGTTAGCTGAAGGTTCCCTTGGCTGATACATGCATATTCCTGGGAGGGTGGCATGCTAATCTCTTATCAGTTATTTACATCGTAACACAACACCACAGATACACCAAGCATGCTCCACCTCAGAGTCCTTGTACTCTCTGTTCCTTTTCCTGAGAAGGTTCTGCTCCAGACATGTACCAGGTTTACTCACTCTTTACCACCCATATAAAAATTATAATTGTTCCCACCCCCAGGGCTCCCCATCGCCCTTTCCTACTTCATTTTTCTTCTTGGCACATCACACTTTAAAAGACTGTGCATTTACTTATTTATTATCTGTCACCATTCATTAGAATGTAAACTTCACGAGGGCTGGGATTTTTCTCTATGAATTGCTATGTATTCAGCACCTAAACAGTGCCTGATCCATTGTAGGTCTTCAGTATATACTAGTGGAACATGTGAATGAAAGAATAGTGAATATATTGGGCTGGCCAAAAAGTGCCTTTGGTTTTTTGTAAAAATAAAACACGTTTTTCATTTTCACCAAGAACTTTATTGAACAACGTATTCACCCTTCTGCCATTTTTCAGGCAACTTCATAATTCCATCTTCCCAAAACTTTTTATCTTTTTGAGCAAAGAACTGTTCCAGGTGCCTTCTATAGTCTTCTAGGGAATTGAAATTTTTTCCATTAAGAGAATTTTGTAAAGACTGAAATAAATGGAAATCTGAAGGTGCAATGTCTGGTGAATATGGCGGATGAATCAGAACTTCCCAGCCAAGCTGTAACAGTTTTTGCCTGGTCATCAAAGAAGCATGCGGTCTTGAGTTATCCTGATGGAAGATTATGCATTTTCTGTTGACTAATTCTAGACGCTTTTCATTGAGTGCTGCTTTCAGTTGGTGTAATTAGGAGCAGTACTTGTTGGAACTAATCGTTTGCTTTTCTGGAAGAAGCTCATAATAGAGGACTCCTTTCCAATCCCACCGTACACACAACATCACCTTCTTTGGATGAAGACCGACCTTTGGTGTGGTTGGTGGTGGTTTATTTCACTTGCCCCACGATCTCTTCTGTTCCACATTATTGTACAGTATCCACTTTTCATCGCCCGTCACAATTTGTTTTAAAAATGGAACATCTTCATCAGGTTTACGTGGAGAATCGCATGTGGAAATATGGTCAAGAAGGTTTTTTCGCTTACCTTATATGGAACCCAAACATCAAAGTGATGAACATAACCAAGCTGGTGCAAATGATTTTCAGTGCTTGATTCGGATATTTTGAGTATGTCGGCTATCTCCTGCGTAGTATAACATTGATTTTCTCAATTAATATCTTGATTTGATCACTATCAACTTCAACTGGTCTACCCAACGGTAGAGCATCGTCCAGTGAGAAATCTCCAGCTCAAAACTTCGCAAACCACTTTTGACACATTTGATCAGTCACAGCACCTTCTCCATATACTGCACAAATCTTTTTTTGCGTTTTGATCTTTCTTGAAATAATAAAGCATAATATGCCAAAAATGTTGCTTTTTTTCTTCCACCTTCAATAATGAAATGGCTACACAAAAATTCACCAATTTTGATAAGTCTTTTTCTATTTTTTATTTTTTTAACGTCTATTGGAGTATAATTGCTTTACAATGGTGTGTTAGTTTCTGCCGTAAAACAAAGTGAATCAAAAAATATGGAACGCTTCACAAATTTGCATGTCATCCTTGCGCAGGGGCCATTCTAATCTTCTCTGTATCGTTCCAATTTTAGTATATGTGCTGCCAAAGCAAGCACAAGTGTTTTTTTAAATGCACGCTGATATGACAGCTGTCACATACAATCTAACAAAATTGTTTCAATGAAGTTAAAGACAACTAAGTGCTACTAGAGCCATCTTACAGAAAAAAACGAGCAAACCTTTTGGCCAACCCAATATTTTCAAGGTTATTTTGGAGGATAGGTGTGTATGTGTGTGTGTGTGTGTGTGTGTGTGTGTGTGTGTGTAAAATGAGGGTAAAGGGGAAAAGAGAAGAGAGCATTATATTCCTGGAAGGACATGAGTAAATGTCACCAAACGGAGGTGTGGGTGTGCTGGGAGGCCTGCTTCACTGTGGACAAAATCCCCCTACCTCACAATTTTATCACAGATGGGCCTGCTAAGGCTTCCCGAACAGTATAAAGTTTGAGGTGTTTAGAGGCCAGTGGAGAACATTTCTGTGTTCTTCCTCTTTTTCAAGACTCCCTTCCTTACAGAGGGAACAAAGTGCAAAACCAGAAACCATAAACAATATGGAAAATCCCTTTTCCCTCTGGAGGTGAACAAAGTTAGTATTCATTACAAGAGTGTGCCACTTGACAATGTTGACTTTATCTCTCCACCTACGTTTTCTGAAAAAAAATTCAGAATAAATCTCTAGCTTTGATTTCACCCTAGCGTTTGTTTATAGGAATTCTTGGAAAGATAAGGAAAGTAGCAGTGGCTGGGGAAGAGAGGAGGAGAGTTTGGTTGCTAATAGCAGCCCTGGACTGTGTGACAGGACTTGTAGGGCTTACGGGCAGCACAAGAGTGTTTACTGAGAGCGTCAGACAGAAACCATCATGCTGACCCAAATGTGACTAATGAGCCTAGGGAGATCCACCAAAAAACCCCTCAGAAGACAGAAAAGAATCCTGGTTTCTGGCAGTTACTTCATTCATTTGCACGTAAACAAGTGACATTCTTGCATATCAAGAAAAAGTGAAATTGAAGGGATGCCATGGCTTGGGAGAGCAAAGGTGAAAGTAAAATACTGGCTTTAAAGACCTTTTCAAAATGATCTGATTGATGATTATAAATACTGTAGTAGAGAGAAGCAAAATTTCAAAAATAAAGAACAATTTCCATGTTAAAGAAAAAACAAGGATTCAAAGAAATTAACTGATCTTAATTTGCTTTCAAAACTAACGTTGTTGGTGGTTTTAAAAAAACTTTTGTACCATGCAAGTCGATGCAGTAACATTAATTATCAAGTTCTGAAATTTGTGATTGATTTACTTGTTAAAATCATTAGAGCACATTTAAAGTTATTCAGTAATGATGTTACTTACTTGTATTTTTGACATCCCCCTTGGGTGGAGAAAGGGTTGATTCCAGCGGGGGAAGCAAACGGAGCCTGAGGGTGAACTTGTCCATGGGAGGGTGTGAGCTTGTGAATGTCGTTTGTCACACGTATTACACAGAAGAAATATTGGGAACTACTACCCTGCTGAGCAAAAGTTATGATATTGTTATTCTTGAATCCCAAATTTGATATTACGAATGCAAATTATTTCTATGTAACTTTACTTTTATAGCATAAGCAATTGAAAATCTTTTAATATGATAAATAATAATTTAATTAACTCACTTACATCTGTACACACCCAGGAAATTTGAGAGTTGAAGCAGTCTTTCAGATATCATAAGAAAGAAAATCAAAATGTCCCTGGTATGTGAGCATTTCAGGAAAGTGTTCTTAAACCCGTTTTGCTTGAACTGTACTTTTTTTTTTTTTTTTTGCGGTGGACCTAGTTTGAGTTTCATCACCTCCTTTAGTTCCTATTTAGAGATTTTATTAGACAGAAATATGTTCAAACATTATCAAACCAGTTAAACAAAACTGTGATACAAAAAAGGCAGTGGGAAAAAAAATTGCTCCTGATATTTTAGTTTTAACGATCACAGTAACCCTTACCGGCTGGTCTGAGGACATTTGTGGTTAAAGATTTTTTTTAAATCATAGTGTTTATTATGAACATTACCATATACCTTGAAAGCAGACCTCTTATTTTACAAGGGAATTGTCTGCTAATTTGCTATAACATTTTTTTAGGTGGACCTCTCTTAACTTCTACTGAAACAATGTCTGAATGATTCATACCTTTGGAGAGAGTCACACCCATTTCATGCAGAGTCAGCTACAATAAAGGCAAGTCAGCCAACAAAGACTTCTTGTGACTAACTCTCCTGTGGGTATGAAAGAAGAAGAGAGTGTATCCTTGTACTTCTTGCTTAACTTTAGGATTAGAACATTCATCTGAAGTAATCAGTAAATTTATGACCAACAAGTTAAGCAGAGCAGTATTACAGGGAAAACTTGTTGAACAAAGAAAAATCCATGTGAAGGGTCATATGGAAGAATTGTTTTATGGTTCATAAAAGTGCCATTGTGAGTTTCCATTGTTTGGACCTTGGAATTTTCAGTAATAAGAATCTCAAGTCCGTAGAGTATGGTTTATTGTTCTTTATAACTCGGATTTTCACTTTAGAAGAATGAGTAAGCCATCTAAAACCAAAAATTTTTTTAAATCAGGTGACAATTTTTATTCTAGTCTTCAGGAATAAAAAGATGATGGAATTTCTATGGAACATTTTATTTACTTTTATTTCTTAGAGACTAGATGCATTAGGTCAATTGGTCAGAATGTGAAACCTGAATCTCAGGTGTGCTCCGTGGTCCTATATGGACAGATAGGTGCCACATATGTGATTTGACAGGAAAGTGTCCGTGCACTAAACACTCCACCTCCTGACCTATGACCTAATGATAATGAAATTTCACTTTGTTTTTTGAGTCTGCAGATATTTAAGTATTAAAGGTATATACTCCAAGGAGGAGAATAAATCATTTTCTGTGATTTATACTTTGCTGTGAATTAATTTATCAAACAATTAAAAAACTTATCAACTAGTTATGGTCAGATTTTTAAAGGAAGTAGGAAGTAGTGATTATGAAAACATTAAGCATATCCTATTCTAGAAATAAGGTAATAAAATATGCAAAGATAAAGACAATTTAACTTCCTTCTATTTTATGTTGGGTCAACTAGCTTTTGTAAATAAAACTTCTTTTCACCTGGCACCATAAATCCTATAGAAACTGGATGTAAAGTGTGGTCACTTTATTTGTACAGTAATTACTGTTCTACCAGCATTCCCTAACATGCGTATCCTACTGGAAGTTGGGTCAGTAGCATCATTCATTTTATGCTAATTTTATACTAATTTTATGCTAATTTGGAAGTAACTATTTTTTTTGCCCAAAGCCACCTAGCTGCCCTATTTTACTTGGTGGAAATGACATAGTTAGAACTCTTAGGGTAAAAAAGCCTCCCATTCTGTCCTTTTCCAAGGGAGCTCAACTGAAATATTGCAGTCACCTGGTCAAATTCTCATTACTTGTTTGGCTACAAGTCACAATTTGATTTGAATGAATTCATCTCTATTTGCTTGTGTATTCAGAGGAATTTCCAGTGCAGAGTAGAGTAGAAAGGACAAGCTCTGTGGTTAGGCAAAAGATTAGTGAAAAAGAAATATTATAGTGGCAGTTTGGAATCACAAGAAGAGAATTGGCCTAGTTAATTCCTAACTCTACCTTTGATGGACAAGTTACTTTTCTTTTTAAATTTTATTTATTTATTCATTTATTTTTGGCTGCATTGGGTCTTCGTTGCTGCACTCGGGCTTTCTCTAGTTGCAGCGAGCGGGGGCTACTCTTCGTTGCGGTGCACGGGCTTCTCATTGTGGTGGCTTCTCTGTTGCGGAGCACGGGCCCTAGGGCGCGCGAGCTTCTGTAGTTGTGGCTCACGGGCTCTAGAGCGCAGGCTCAGTAGTTGTGGCTCACGGGCTTAGTTGCTCCGCGGCATGTGGGATCTTCCCGGACCAGGGCTCGAACCTGTGTCCCCTGCATTGGCAGGCGGATTCCTAACCACTGCGCCACCAGGGAAGCCCTGGACAAATTACTTTTCAGCCTGTTTGAGCATCTGTGAAACAGGACTTAGGATCAGATAATATAGATGTTTTGAGTTTTTATGGTTTCAGTAGTTTTGTATGTCACCACTCAACTTTTTGAGTTCATTTAAAGATTGAAAAAATAGTAATAATTATTTTTATTTCAAATCTTTATGAGTGCTGTGTCCCAAGTGCATTCTTGTAACTTCTTTACAGAAACCTCATGAGGTAGGGAATGTTATTATCTCTGTAACAATAGTCCAGAGAGGTGCAAAGAGGTAAGTAACTTGCCAAAGACACACAGCTAGTAAGTGGTGAAGCTGGGATTTGAACTCAAGTACTTTGTCTCCAAAGCCTGAACTCTTAACCATTAACTTAAAACACACAATTGAAAAACAAAACAAAACAAAAATTTCAAGTTTATCTTTTGTTAGTCACTAAAATATAATATACAGTTATTTTTGATTGACTAACAGATGGAATGAAATTTAATAATTTTCTCTTAGGTCCTCCAGTAGTAAGTTTTCATTTTATGCAAACTAACAGGTTTTCTTTGCCTGACAGCTCACAGTTTCCTATCAAAATATTCAATAACACCTCCTGACTTGTTCTTTCAGTGGAGACATCCTTCCCTAGCTAGAGTTGGTAAAGGTGGCAATAGCATGCATTGGCTTGTTCTGGAGGCCCTGGGAGAGTGTTGCATAGAGAAGGTCTTGGATCATCCTGACAGCATATGCCTTTGTTGTTGGTTTGCAATTCAAAAGAATATTCAAAGACCAGCACAAAGAGGACAGTTCCAGGGTCCAAGAAAATGTGTATAGAAAGAGTGGCTAGTTAGAAAATCAACTTAGATTTCAAACATCAGCAGCCATAAAATATCTTCTGAGGAAGAATCCATAGCAGTTTATAACAGTTGAGAGGAAAAGGGAAGATGAAGAAAAATATTGTCAAAATTTATTAGACTAAGGGTTTATTATACATTAACATTTTTTTTACATACAAGAAGTTGTACATAATTAATGTATGCAACTTGATGAGTTTGGAGATAAATATAAACCTATGAAACCGTTACCGCAATCTATACCATAAACCTATTTATCACCTTTAAAAGTTTCCTCCTACCCTTCTGTTTGTTACTGTTATTTTGTGTGTGTGACAAGAACACTTGACATAAGACTTAACCTCTTAGCAAAATTTTAAGTATACAATACAGTATTTTTAAGTATAGGCTCTATGCTGTACATTAGTCTCTAGGACTTATCAGTTACAACCGAAACTTTGTACCTTTGACTAATAGCTCCATTTCTTATTTCACATGTTTTTACGAATCAAAAGTTGTGGGTGTCAGCCCTGGATGAGAATAATTAAAAGTTTGGTCAAGCAAGGCCTCTTTGTTGTGTCTTACCTAAAGAAGTTTAGGTGATTCTTTTCTTTTTAATCATACATCTAGAGAGTAGACTCCTTGTATTGTGTGTGTGTGTATATATATATATATATATATATATGTGTGTGTGTGTGTGTGTATGTATAGAAACTTTGTTTCTGCAATACTACTGAGCATTAGTGTCTGATCCATGGTTTGGATGATGGAAAGACACTGCTTCAGCTATACCAAGCTTCATAGCTACTGGAGGCAAATATGTATGTGTGTGTGTGTGTGTGTGTGTGTGTGTGTGTGTGTGTGTGTATGTTTCTCCTCCTAGTTAGGACCATACAATCTTATTATCAATACTAGTCAGTAGGACATGGGAAGCCATGACTAAGTTAATCTCACATTTTGTGTTTAAATACTCATTTTTGGCTTAGTAACAATGCCTCCTTGCAGGAGTAGAAACCATACAATTATGTCATTTAAATAAATCCAAGATTACCTGATTCTGTGTTGCTTTATAATTAAGAAACTTCTTTGCAATCTTCTCTTGATTATGAAAGAATATAAATACTTCCTCTGCCTTATGAGGAAATGAGGACATATTCTTTCAATATCAATGTTTGGCTTTTATCATAATTTGATGTTCTGTTTTCATACAAAATTTACTGTTGCTAATTTAATAAAAATTCAGCTCACAGAAAACATCAGAGATGTTCCGAGGCATAAAATTAAAAATACAATGGTCCCATGTCTTTCATGGGAATAAAACATTTGTTGTAGTTGTTAAAATGTGTTGCTTTTCACAAATCATGGAAACACTGAGGTGGAAGGAACCATTTAAAGTTATTATTTTAAAAAAACAAAACAAAAACCTAGTTCATGGATACAGAGAACAGACTGGTGGTTGCCAGAGGTAAGGGGTTGGGAGATGGGCAAAATGGATGAAAGGGATCAAAAGGTACAAACTTCCAGCTATAAAATACATAAGTCCTGGGGATGTAATGTACAGCAGGATCACTATAGTTAATAATACTGAACTGCATATTTGAAAGTTGTTAAAATCTTAGAAGTCCTCATCGGAAGAAAAGACATTTTTTTGTAACTATGTGTGGTGATGGATGTTAACTAGACTTATTGTGGTGATCATTTTGCAATATATATAAATATCAAATAAAAAAATTTAAATACAAAGTTATTTTTTATATCTAGACACATGTCACATAACCTCTTCTAAATAGTGTGCTGTCAAAGTAAGTCTTCAGGAGTTTACCGGAAAAGAGATTCCATGACTTCCAGGTAGCTTGTTTCTGTTATTAAATGTGGAGGAGAACTGCTCACTGTGACCTGAAAAATAAACCCAAATATTTTTCAAAACAGCAACAAATCATGTATTTGCATTCTTTCATCTATCCCTACCTTTTTATCTTTCTATCTCTACCTTTCAATTGTATATATGTATACATATATATGCCTACATTGTACTGCTTCTTTAACCTTTAGAATTATATCTAGATTTATAATCTTTTTATTGTATAATTTTCATTGTTTTCTTTCCAATTTTTCATGTTCTACTCAAGTCAGAACTGAAAATAAACAGATTATTCCGAGAGAGTAATAAGTATTATTATTGCTGAATAATATAATTCAGCAATATAATAATATTATTATAATATAATAAATATTATATACTTATAATTATAAATATTTAAGAAGTATATTATAAATAATAATATATTCATTATTATAAATATATTGAGATATATTATAAATTATAATAATTATAATAATATAATTAGATTTGTGTCACTTGTATGACTTTGAGGAAGTTACTTTGCTTCTCTGGGTCTCTGTTTTTGTGACTGTAATCTCAGGGCTACTGTAAGAAATAAATTAGAATATAACTCTCTTGGCCATCTGGTAGACCTCACCAATGTCACGTTTCTTCCTGCTCTGGTAACTGCATCCTTTGCACTTTTAGACCATCATTATCTTGAGTTTTAACTACATCTGCATTGTGCTTAGATTTTTTTTTTTTTTTTTGCATTTGTAAAAAAAAAAAAAAAAAAAGTCCATGTATAAAAGAAAAAGAAAGCAAAAAGACACCAACCTGGAATGGCCTATGTCTTGTCATAGAGGGAATTGCAGTGCACTCTGGATCAGGCAAAGCAGAAGAAAGCTCAGTGTTCTTTGTGGAAAACGTGTTGTTTCTGGCACCTGGAATTTAAATAATTATCTTCTTTTCTCATCAGTTATCCCCCTTACATAAAAATGATCTCAGACTGTGCTGTTGAGCAAGTCTTAAATCATGTGATCACGGATTCAGAATTACTCTTTGTAGACTCAGTAAAGGAGTTGAGAAAATACTGGATTGCTAATAACAAGAAGGAAAGATCCATAATTTTTACTTAATTGCTAGTTATTTCTTATTTGCTAGTTGCAGTGAAGCTAGTCAGTTGAATGTACTCCTTTACACTCTTACTTGATTTCTGAAAATTAAGATAAGAGAAACTGATCTTGCTGTTTTTATTTGTTCAACTTTCTGTGAAGAAGAGGAACTGGTGATTTTTTTGGAATTTACCTGCATAGCTTTCATTTTCCTGAGATTGATTTGGAAGGCTGAGTTAAGCCATCCACTTTTCTTCACTCAACATTCACTCTAATCCAGTTTCTGCTCCCCATACCCCAGGTCCAGGTTGAATTGTCTGCATTTAAGAATGAGGAGGGTCAACCAAAGCAAGATCTGAGTTCTGAAAGGAGTTGTTTTGTAGCATCCCTTTAAAGGAAGACATAAAAATAACAGGCATTTACTGGGAGACAAACTCACCGCAGGGGCTGATGGCTGTCACCAAGGTCATGGTACATTTTTGTCACCATGTTAGGCTGGAAACCTTACTTTCTCTTTACTTCAACTTCTCTCTGAGTCTTCATAGAATGTCAGTTTTTTTGCCTGAGAGACCATTCCAAATTATCAAACAAATAATAAATGAGTTAAATCATCCAGTTAATAAGTCTGCCCTGACCTCGTCCAGCACCTTATCCAGCACAATTTCTACCCGAAATTTCTATCCTGAGTCTCCCAGTACTTCCTTCCTGCCTGGGAGGATGCAGAAAAAGTATCAACTAGAAAAACAATGTAGAATACTGATAAAAATGCATGTGCAATCTCTTTTTTACATCATATTTCTTAACAGTTATTAACTGCAGAGAGTAGTTCAGCTTTTGCTAAATGGTTAAGGAAGTACTCATAAATTTGTTGCAAAACAGTTTTATTATAACAATGTTTGACTGTTAAAGTTTTAGTATATACTGTTTAAAATTATAATACATTAAGTCAAAAGACAGCTTTTAAAAAGTTTTTCTGTTGAAAACAATTTTTATTTTTAGTGAAAAAATACAGATACATTTTTGCTTTGGATTTCATTTACATGGCAAATCAATTTTAGGTCCTCCTAGACAAGATTGATCTATTTTTATTTTAAAACTCCTTTAATTTCAATTTTTCCTTTATTAGTCTTTACTACTATGGCATAGTTTCCTCTGCAGTTTGACAACGAAGCAAAATTCCCATTTCATAAGTTTGATTTTAAGAGGCAATGTTAAAATACTTTGAGGATCCTGAAAACACATTTGAACTTGGCACAAGGGTTATTCTGATTATTAATTTAATTCTCATGCATAAACAAGAGTCACAAGTCAACTCTGTGTTCTAGATCCCAGAGCAAGACCCCTCTATTGAGAAGAGGCCCCAGTGGTAATAGCAAGGTGACTTCCTCAGGACCTGGCAGGCTGCTCCAAAGGGTCTAGCTCCCCTCACTTCAAGATGGGCACCCTGCAAGCTTGTTGCCACAGCTGCCTAGTCTTGGAAGAACAGATTGTCTGTGCTTCTCGGGCTGTCTTAGCACATGCCTTCCTGGTAGTCATGGCACCAGGGAGAGGGAAGAATGTTAGATGTAAGGACATTTAGGGGGTTTCTTCCCCCACAGGAACCCTCAGGACTGGACACTTCTGGGTTAAAAAAAAACCACTTTATTACTTTGCATTCCATCTAAAAAACAAATATAGGTTTTGAATACGGCAAAACCCAGAAAGGATTATTTTATATACAATTAGAGATAATAGAGCATGGAGCCAGGCAATGACCTTGTAAAGACTCAGTTAAGGACAAAAAAGTTGATAAGAGGTAGGGTGCTCTCTATGGGCTAAAGGCTGAAGACCTTGAATGATCAGAAATGATTTGAAGAACTGCGTTGCCATCAGGGTAATACCCCTGAAATGACATATTCTAAGCCATCGCTTGCCTAACATTGTTATGCTCAAGAATTAAATTGCGGTAGCACCTTAATTTAAAAGGAGTGAGGCTTAATAAAATAGAGTTACTGATAATTCCTTTCTGTATTGCTTTTTGACCAGAAACACTGTGTATAATACACATTCACAAATTTCACTATGTGTTATTCTAGTTAGAGGCCTCTTTTGCTTATGAGAAAAGCCATGTTTTGTATTCCCATGAAGTCTGTAGACACGGTTAACAAGATAAACATCACTATAAGTGATATGTAAGTTACAGCTACTTACTGACATTTAAAAAGTAAAGAGTAATTTTCAAAGACTATTAACACAGGATTACTGTTACTGAGAAGTATGTAGGGAGTACCTTAATGTAAAATATTTTCTTTAGGTAGATCCTTTCAAGGTGATTTAATAAAACACAAAATATTTACACCATACTAAACTTTCCTAAGTTTTCTATGATACTTCTATTTCAAAATTGTCTTATTGAGAGAATGTAAGGAATATAGATGCAGCAAGTTTAATGCATAAACCAATACCATTAGCTTGAGCAAAAGATGTACACAGGGTCTCCCAGCACCAAGAAGACAGCAAAAATTCAACTGCAACTACTTCTTTTTTTCCAAGCAGCTCAAAATGCTTTAGCAAAGACCTTATGACATATCATTATTAATGATATAAGAAAAGGTGAAAGATTCAACAACTGGGGCTCTTGACTCCAAGCACTTAATCCACTAAAACACATGGCATTTGAAGTTTAAAAATTATTAGGAAAATTCCCCACTGAATATGATCTCAAGATTTTTTTGTAAAACATTAAGATTTACAAGGACTTGAATAGTATTTGAGAAGTAAGAGTGACAACACATCCAGTTTGGGGATATAAACTAGACAATTTAGACTGTAATCATGATCAGTTTATGAGAGTAGCAAATAAGTGCCAAATCAGACCAATACTGTGAGATTTGCTATGCTATTTTGAATAATTTGGTTCAAATATCCATATTTGGCCAGTATATAATTCCAGTTCATTCTGGTCACATCAGAAGGGAACAAGGATCTTCTGTACAGATTTTACGACCTGACCCTTGTAGCTCTGCCAGACCATGTAGGTTGCCAGGAACCCTGGAAATGGGACAAATCACTCTTTCCGTCACTATTACATTTTATGTGAGAAGTGGATCAAAGACTGCAGTGGAAGGCTGCACATAGGAAGCAGAAACTGAGCCAGTCTCCATTACCAAATAGCTACCATGCTGCAAAGGGTCACGGATGGAAATGGCTGGCTGGAGGACAGAGCCAGAAGCAGACAAAGCAGACGCTCCCTGGCTGCCTGACAAAATCTGATACCTAACAGATTCTGACTGCTGGACTTGTACGGATTGGCCACGGGATTCAGTCCCAGAACCGCTCTCTTTGGTGGGTGGCTGAGAGTTTTTGGCTTCGTCATCCATCCCAAGGCTTATCTCTGCAAGTTTTTTAAATTTGGGACTGAGTGAGTCCAAGCAGCTGTCATCAAACTCATCAGCAATAAAGCTGCAACAACCCAGGGAGCCGGTGGGAGAACCAGGGGCACCCATTCCTTCGTTATCATAGATCAGCAA
This sequence comes from Mesoplodon mirus, assembly GCF_964341445.2. NCBI lineage: Eukaryota > Metazoa > Chordata > Mammalia > Artiodactyla > Ziphiidae > Mesoplodon > Mesoplodon mirus. The sequence goes on along the minus strand of NC_138989.1, from coordinate 46,713,645 downwards.
GCAATCGTTTGCTTCCTGGCCATCGTCTTCCTCGGCACAGGCAAATGCTTTCTAAAGGTGGAGAAAAGTGGAAAAAAATGAATCGTAAGAGACACTCAGTGGAAAAATGTAATATTATACCATTCTTAGAACTCAAGGTTTGATCAAGAATGCGTGATTTAGGTAATCCATAGAAGTAAGGGCATCCTCTGTATCAGTAATCTTGTGAGAGCTTGACCCGTAAATAGGGCCCATGCCACACCTCGGAATATTCCAAGAATCCTCATCCTAAACAAGCCCTTCCTGCCAGTCTCTCCTCACACACAGTGTCAGCCTTCATCTGCTCTACCAGGCTAGATGCCAGCAGTTGCCAGTTCTGATACCGAAACTGTAGGTGAGATCCGTTCTAAAGATGCACCAACCAAGAGGCAAGCAACCTTCCTCCCAAAGTCCTCTCTGTTCTTGCACCCTTGTCCCATTTGGATTCTATGCTTCCTGACACTTCACCTAATCTTGGACCACAGCCCTCGCTCCCCCTTTTATGTTTGGGTCATTAACTCAATGGTTCTTCAACATTTTTGGACATGGACTCCTTGACAATGTGAAGAATACTCTAACACTCTCAGAAAAATGTTTGCAGATGTATTCTGACATCCTTCATGGTATTGGAAATAGAAAATAAGCTGCTTTGTATTCCTAAAGAGGATGCTGCTGATCTGAAATGCAAAAGGTTTTGCTTTCTGTTGTTATTCCAGCTGGAGGAATGAGGTGCCATATTCTCTCATCTTATGTCTACCGGCCCCTTCTTCCTTTTGACCAGTAGCTGGATTTTGGCAGCCATCTTAGGTTATCTGTATTATTTTACAAGGAGTCTCTACTTTTTTTTTCTTGTATTTCCCCAAGCTGCAAACAAACGAACTGTAAAACTGAAGTAGAGTCAAGTAGAAAGATCTCTAATGTAAACAAGATAACAAAGTTTTCCACCAAATTACCTGAGAAAAGTAGGAGTCTAGGAAGTTCATGTTTATTGCCCCTTCACCATAGTCCTTGTTGGTTCCTTCCATGGAATACCTTCTTCTCATCGTTCCGGACACAATAGTTGCAGAATAGTTGCTAAGTCCAGCGGCTGTTCCGAATTCTGCAGCAGCTCCAGATCCTGCAGCGGCTCCAGATCCTGCAGCGGCTCCAGATCCTGCAGCTGCTCCAGGGTTGGTGGTCACTTCCATTCCAGAAGTTCCTTCCACCCCCGTCCCTCCAGCGTATGTATTTGTAAAAACTTCTAAAAACAGGAGAAAATTCGATAACATCTCATGCTGTGATTTGTTTTGTTTTGTTTTGTTTTTTTTCCTGGTCTTTGATATCCGTGAGCAGTTGCCAAGTAAAGCAAGTATGTGGGAGAAAATACAATTTTATGACTCGAGGTGATAAGAACATCCCGCAGTCTGTTATGTGAGAGTAACAGAGGAGGTGAGGACGTAACAGAGGATATTAGCAGATGAAATAGCTCTGAAAACATGCTAATTGAAAAAATATACAAAGGAAATAGATTTTCAGTGACAACGGCCAGAAATGGAAAAGTAAAAACAGAATATTCAGCACACAGCATTGGAAAGCTTCTAATGTAATGCTTGTTTGTTTTCAGGAAAAAAGAAATTATAATTAAGCTGTCATATTGGCTCAATATGGAAACCAAAGAGGAAGCATACATAATGTAATCATGCAAATTAGCAGATGCTAATTTGGTGTCTTGGTGCTTAATGAAAATTTAATAAGCTGTGACTATTTTGCCTGTTACTTTTACATTGCATTTTCATGGGAAGCTATTTTTTCTAGAGAATTCTGAATATAGTTTTTGCTATGTAATTATAATGGGAGAAGCAGGTAAGGATTAAGGATTAAGGTAGCTGATAAAGACAGTTACATTCTTGGGGGAGATCTTATGTGGAGTTTTCAGGCTGGACATTTAAAAACAATCTATTGCTAAGCATGGAATTAAGAAAAAACTGAATATTAGGCATTAGGTCTTATGGTTCTAGTTTACACCTTAGTTGTAGTGTTGAGATAAGATGAGTAAAATAGTCATTTGGTAAACCAAAGAAATAAATAATTTCACCTATATGACAAATAAGCGATTCTTGTCCCATTATGATTAAATATAAGAATTGGTAATTGAACTCAAATCAGGATCCTGTTAGCTCTGGGGAAGGAAGAAGTGCAACAAGACCTAGGATGTGCACACATGAGGCTTTAACTGCAAATATTACTAATGTTGATAGGCAAAGTTGGGTGGTGAGTACATAGTGTTTGTTATATTTTCCTTTACATTTTTCTATATGTGTGAAATCTTTGCTTATTAAAAAATTAATAATTTACCCCCTGAGAGCTCTACTTCAGTTTATTAAAGTTTGGAAATGTATAGCAAATCTTCAGCTAGTAAAAAATGGTGACATCAGTGGACAAATGAACTTATTGAAGCCAGAGCTAGGTCACAGAATTGACTGATATACTAACAGTAAACCATTTCATTGAAACCCTATTTCAGGGGTAACATCTCTCAGTATGTGCACAAATATGCAAATTATTAAGAAAATAATTTAGAACATTTCTTATTTTTCAATATTTCTTATTTAACTCATTATTGCTTTCAAAAATAAATTTTATGTTCACTTACCAGACTTTTCCATGAAATCTACTCCATTGGCAGTTATAGGTGTCACACAGATATTTGCAATTTCCTACAAACCATATGCAAAAAAAAAATACATTTAAAAATTACCCAGATTTCACCAATATAAGTAAGATATGCAAATGGAGACATTACAAGAATTTCAAATTCTTCCAGGAGTAACATTTTTATGATTTGACATCTGAAGAGCTAAGATCCTAAAAGGCTCCATTCATTTTAGTACTGACTCTCATGGGTCCTTGAGGGTCAGAAGTATCATTTTTATACCCCATTACCTCTTTATCTATATGAATATAAATCGAATTTTGTTCTGTATGATTGAAATAAATGTTTTACAAAGTGTATCCTCACCTTGTCTTCAGGTCGGGCTCCTTCGATTCCCCACAGACGAATTGTTCCTTCTGAACCATCAGGCACTGGGATGAATCCACCGGTCACTCCCCCGATAGGACCGGTCCCACAGCAACAGGTCAACAGCAGAAGGGGGACCACTAGTATATAGGAAAACAAAATATCAGAACATTTGAATCACTTGGAAACAATTTGACATGGCAATTGTCAGAAACATTACAAAGAAAATACAATAATTTTTAACGCTTATGGATAATCTAATAGAAAGCAAAATTCGCTTCTACAAAATAAAATTTAGTAAATTAAGCATACTAAATTTCACATGACTATGAAACTGAAGGAGACAGATCAGATTATTCTTGAGACACGTATATTGTTTTCTTAAAATAGGCACTGTTTGATGAATGATAAAGGTGGCCATTCAGTTCCTCAATCATTTTCCATAATATATTTTTTTTATTATTGCATTTATTTGTACATGTTGAGGCAATGTATATCGTGTCAAGTGAATACACACCCGAAGAGTCAAGATTTTAGGTGGGCATTATAGTGATTTGGTAATCTGGTCTCTAATGATCTCTTAGAGAATAGCCATTAACTTGCAAACTCCCTCAGCAACTAGAGTGATGATCTAATATCATTGCACTCTTAATTGTGACTTAGGAATTCTTAGCTTGGGGGGGCCTTCCTGCCTGGGTAATTACCATTCTTTCTGTGCATATCAGTCTTAGCAATAAAGATTAACATCATTCTCAGGCTAATGGGCCAAGAGAGAAAGGAGGCACTTCTCAGTCTAGGTAGTCAGTGACCCCACCTCCACCTTTGGCCTGCTGAGGCCACCTGAATCCTAATGTTTGAATTCTGTTCACTTACTGGCAGCTTAGTGAGAGATTTAAGAGTATATAGCCTCTGGAGTCAGACTTCTAGGGTTTGAGTTTTGGTTCCACCATTCACCAGCTGGACAAATTATGTCATCTTTTCTTGCCTCCATTAACTGATCCAAAGAATGGGAGAATATATAGTATCTACCTCATAGATTGTTGTGAGGATTAAATGAGATAATATCTATAAAGGATGGTACTGAGTGCCATGAGGACTTGCCAGTATTGTTTGGATGGGCTACATCAGTTGTACAAATTAGGTCAGTTTTATATATTTTATATATACATAAATGAAAAAAATTAGGCCAAGTATATAAAATAAAGTAAGTTGGACATAATACATTTTCTCAAAATTTAACGTAATGTTCATATAAGTGATACTTCTAAAGGTTTTCTTTACTTATTGCCATTCTTAATTCTATGACTTTGTTAAATGTGTGGGAAGGGTTGAATATTATAAATGGACAAATTAGTTTTGAAAAGTGATGAATATATATCTGTATGATCAGTATTTTTAGGTGGCCATAATAGTCTTTTAGAAATCTTGTTTATCATTGTGTGTGCAATATGTATTAGGTTTTTACATATGCATCCAGAGAAAGTTCTGTCCTGCACAAAATTCAAGGTACGACATTTTGCAAATGGTGATATTTCACAAGAAGCAAATTTGATTGTGGGAATAATGGAGTATATTACCTCTGACTGTCATCCTGAGCCACAGTCCTAAATGTACAGTAGCCTAGAGGATATATGCATACCTCAAAATTCAACATTTCAAAATCAGACTTATCATTGCCACCCAACTTATCTGTGCTTTCTCTGATATTTTCAATTTCATTTAATGGTTTCAGTAGCAGCCAAATTCAGTGGTGCATATGGACTTCTGTTCCACTCTTCCTATCCATTTGTCTCCAGATCCTCTCCATGTACCCACATCGTGCCTTGCACATCAATCCTTTCCTTTCCAGTCTTATGCCATGGCTCAAAACCTGGCCTCCATCATCCCTTGTGAACTATTACAATAACCTCCTAACTGTTCTTTCCTTTTTAATTTACAGTACACACTGTGCCAATGTTATCTTTCTAAAATACAAATATGATCGTGTTAGTCTTTTATTCAAATACTCTCAGCAAACTCTCCTTTCCATGTGTGTGTAAGCTCTTTCAAACTAGTCCCAAAGCATTCTCCAGTTTCATCTCCTTCACTCTCCACAATTTCCCCTTGCTTTAGCCTCTCAAGGCTGTGTGCTTCCTAAAACCTGCCAAGCATTTTCTGGCTTTGGCTCATGCTGTTACCCTTTGGAAACACCTTTCCCTCTTTTTGTACTTTCTATATCCTACTCATTTTCCAAGGCTCAAATGGATGATTCCCCTGAGTCTGTGAAACCTCTGCAATATTCCTTAGTGTTCACTTTTATTTTATATCATATTATTATATATATTACAGCTTTATCATGGTATATGTTTTCCATAGAGTTAGACATGCATAAATCTACTACTACATGAAAACCAGAATCAAGTTCCCTTTCTTGGGAATTTGATTGATCTTGATTGAACTTGATTGATTGAACTTGATTGATCTATATAAAGACTCATATATAGGTACTTGAAAAATTTTTGGATTTGAAATTGACTAATCATGACATTGGAAAACTGAAACTCTGAGTGTCAGTTTCAGCTATTAAATGAAATGATGCATGCTAACTTTAGAATAGTAAACACTTAAGGGGAAAGAGGAAGGAGAATATATGGCATGTGTAGGAGGCCACTAAATGTATGGATAGTAATTTATTTCTTTTTTTAAAAGAGATCTGAATAAATATGGCAAATATTAATGTCTGTTAAGTCTGAGTGATAGTTATATGTTATATGATTATATATGTGCAAATATTACTATCTGTTAAGTCTGAGTTGTGGTTATATTTGTGCTTGTCATGGCAATTTTCTGTTCTTCTTTGTGGTTTAAAAATATCTCATAAATTAAAAAAAATACATTAAGAGGTTGAATAATCATTTTAACTCTAAAAGTCTATGGTTCTATAATAAATTAGGGAAGTGACTGTGAATTTATCAAGGATTTCTTTTATTTATAATATAAGAATTTGCCATGAAGTTCTTTTAAATAGAGACTTGTTACAGTCAAAATACTAATTGATTCACACGATTTTAAGTGTAATTTTTGAAACCTACCTATTAAAAAAATAAATTTTAGTTTTATTGAAAAATAATACATGTGTGTAATTTCCCTCAATGTGTTCAATAAACTTAATATATTAAGTATGAGAGCCTTACAGGAGTATATTTTCAGGTAGAAAGCTATTCTGAGGAAATTCTGGATTAAGCAATAACTTCTCAGAGTCTGTGATATATTTATGTGCACTGTAAAGCTCAAGGCTTATGATATCTTATATATTTTCCCTAAATTTATTTGGCCAGGGTTCTATTTTATTTTAGAATTTCATGAGATCTGTATACAAAAAAGACATTTTAGAAAGTGCCACACTCATGGATAAAGTCATTATTTTGACCATGAACATCATGGCCAGTGTGTAGACTATTCATGCTTCATTTTTTTCCTTCTTGAGTCTCTCGTGCTGTTTTCTATATGTCTAACATATACGACTTGCTTTTCTGTATTATAAATACAGATTGTTGGCAGGTGACGTGTTAGCTTTAAACATTTCTGATTTTTCCTGAAAATGCCATTTCCGATTCTTCCTGAAAATGCCATTTCCCCCCAGCTTTGCCTCTAAAACAACTGCGGAGATGCATTGTCCATGCAGCGGGAAGGCCTCTGCATGTGCTGACACCCAGTGCAAGCAGGATGATGCTGCGGCATACTCACACAGCAGCAGCAAAAGACCGAGGAACAGCAGGCCAATGGCGGCAGGCCCCAGCCTCCTGGAACTCTCTCTATTAGGGGTCCCAGAGACAGGGGTTTTGGTCGTGCCCGAATCTCTACAGGTGCCACTGCTGTCACACTGACAGACTTCCAGAGTCAAGTTCTCCGGGGTCTTGCACCACATGCCCTTGCTGTCCGTGATGATCAGGGGGATTCTGTACACACCGGGAGATACCTGCTTCATGCTTTGTAGGTTTGCGGAGGTGGCTGAAAGGAAACAACCAAACAAATCAGCAGTAGAACAAGGCGTATCTTGCTCCTTGCTCTGCAAACTACGTTTTTTTTTTCTTTTTGGTGAACAGAACCAGAGTTGTAACAGACATCACTGTCACAAATAGTAGGGTGAGGCTTGAGCAGATATGAGGGCTCTTGGAGATCAGTGGGTGTATGGGGCTGTACTTCCTCCTGTCCTCCTGTCTGCCCCAGAGGGGCCCATTATTCTCCCCCGTGAAAACTCAGTCATATATATATATATATATATATATATATATATATTTTTTTTTTTTTTTTTTTTTTTTTTGCGTTACGCGGGCCTCTCACTGTTGTGGCCTCTCCCATTGCGAAACACAGGCTCCGGATGCACAGGCTCAGCGGCCATGGCTCACGGGCCCAGCCGCTCCACGGCATGTGGGATCCTCCCAGACCAGGGCACGAACCCGTGTCCCCTGCATCGGCAGGCGGACTCTCAACCACGGCGCCACCAGGGAAGCCCCTCAGTCCTATCTTGATTTTCCCCCAAAAGAGGAGGGGAGATGGGCATCATTTAAATCCCAGGCCTCCTTCTTCTGGGACTTAACCACTCTTCTGTACGTCTGCACCAACCCCTGGAACCTGGTGTAGACCTCTGAATGTATCCCTTCCGCCTCACTCCATGCTTTGGTGCCTGACTTATCAAGACTGAATTTCTGCTTTGGCTGCTGCTACTTCAGCTGCTCCTGTCAGTACTCATCCCACGAGCCTAATGCCAGTTGTATGGGATTCCCTGCGGTGAAGGCCTGTTGCTTCTCTGACTCATGAGCAATGATCGTACTCCATTCTTCATTGCTATGCTATCCCTTCCTAAGTGGGCTCCAGCAGCAGCTCTCATAAGCTGTAGGGTTGTATCCCTTGAATCATTCTTGACCCCATCATGCCCCCTGACATTGTGCCTGACCCACCTAGTCCAACCACTGCTACCGTGCCTACCCTCACCCACACAGGTGTGTCTAATGCCAGGTCCTGTCTCTCTATGATGTTTCTTTTGTAGCTTTTTCACTGGACATGTGTCTGGTAAACCCATTTGGCTACATGCACAGTTTGGAGCCAGATCCCTACACCAGGATCAGTAAGACCCCGGGAAAGAAGGCCACGGAGAACAAGATGCCTTTGGTGACTCTAGCAATGGCAGATCCCTATGACTAAGGTACCACAGAGTAAGCACATTCATGAAAGGAAGCAAGAGTAGTTCAGAAAAGAGCTAGAGATAAGTGAGTTCATTTACAAAGGATTTGAAGTGGCCTGCTGGTCATTATAAAATCCTAAAAGGGAGAAGATTCTTATTGTCTAATGGCTTTTTCTGTGAGACTCCTGGAAAACAGGAAATGTGAAATTAGCATGATAAAGGTTCGGAGAAAAGGAAGGATGGATTAGCTTTTGCCCATTGGCTAATAGGTTTACAAATTTCAGTCCACCATGCTCTCAAGATTCCTGACTAGTGACCGACTAGTGACAGCCTTGAGCAGGCTGACCCCTTCAGTGCTTCATGTCTGTTGACAGCCTGCAGACATGAAGGCTGTATTTAGAAACCTAAACAGCTCTGCAGTAAAATAGGTGCCGGACTATAATCTTTTTATTTTTATTTTTTTGGGGTGCTGTGGAGGTACAGATAAAAAATTAAAAATATAAAGATATCCAAAAATTAGAGTCCACATGAAAAGCAGAAAATATTAAATAGTGCTAATATTATATTGTATCATCCCTTTTCTTTCCTGAAGAGAGAAGAAATTCATGAGGCTAGGACCTCATCTTCATTACAAAGAATTTTAAAAACTACTCCTGGAAAGGAACTGCTCCCAAAAGAACTCTCTCTTAACCTTCTGGAAATATAAAGAAGTAGCAACTTTCATTTGCGGAAGCAGCTTTACAAGTACTCACCATCACGTCTTGTGATCGTCCACACTGACAGTCCTATATTTTGCTTGTCCTGTGAAAATGTGTAGGAGCCAGTATATTTATCACTGTCCAGTGATATAGCTTTGACAACCACGGAAGGTGATGAACTACAGATTGTTTCCTTTTCCAGGACAATTGTTGGACAATTTTCATTAAGAGAACCTATTTGGACATATATGGTGCCTGTAGCAGTTTCACCTGTTTTTCCTATAAGAGTAACATTTTAGAGTTAGAGAAATATACACAAGTTGTACAAAAAATAACTAAATAAACCTTTAAAATTTCTCTCATATGCAACCAGATTAGCATATCTACTCATGAGAAATTGTATTCGTTATTCCCACAAGTCACCCAATTTCCACACCTTGTTGAGAGCAAATTTAAATTTATCAACTTGGCAGATGTCTTGATTAGAAGCATGGCTATTAATTTAATAAGCTTGGAACCAAGACCTCTAAGGTGATAAATTCACTGATTACAAATGAAATCAACATAAAAATAATAGTTTTCTTAAATGTATCCTACTGCACGAGCCCAGACTGTGTGAAAGATTTTTGCTTCTAAAGCTTGAGCCAAAGTATTTGGAATAAACTATGATTTATTTTTATTACCCAAAATATAAAGTTTATTGAAGAAAAATTTTTTAATGTTGACAATCAAAAACAATAAAATAAAAATCTCTCAGTGGTGGTATTATGAATTATTTCTGTTGTTTCCCTTAGTGCTTTTTTCTGTTTTCCCAGATAATATGATTTTGGGTGTTTATTCTTTTGTTTTATTTTTATGTTTGCCGATCGCCTTGAGCATAAATTAATTTTACACTTAGGGAAACACACATAGTCCATGAATATTATTTTAAAAACATTTCAAAAGATTTTTATTGTTCAATGATATAAGTGCTTGAGATGTCTATAAGTAACTCACTCTGTGTGTAAGTAACTCACAGAGGCACCTCACATTGGAGCTGAGCTTCCCTGATAGGCTTTCTGTCTCAATCTTTATCCACCTTCTCAAACCCAGAAATTCCTGCCCCAACAGCCAACAATAGGACCAACACAGAATTCACTGGTCCAACAAACTCCAGTGAGAAGCTGGGATGCTCAGTCTTCTCCTGGATTTAGCCACCTCAGATAATTAACTTCATCTAATGATAAAGGTAATATGTTAATAATCACAATCATCTATTCATCAAGAAATGCCAGTTGGAGTAACATTTCTCTAAAAATGAAATATTTTTTCTTACCATCTATGGCCAGAACCTCAGCTGTGATTGTCTTGTTAGCTATGAAAGTAACATCCCGAAAAGTATTTTTGACAAATTTGATTTGAGCAGTGCTTGAATCAATAGTTAGCAAACCACCATCATTACGTCCCAAGATGTATCTGTTTTGTAATAGAAAACAACAATAGGTTTTTTTTTAAACATGGAATGTTACCTATTTAATGAAGATGACTCATTAATATTTAATATATTTATACTTAGTATAAGACTATGAAATATACTTTTATAAAAGCAGCAGAAGCTTAACATATTAGCACAGACAAGCAGTATTTCATAATCCTTAAGTATATGTTAGCCTGGTTTTTCAATTTTCTGCTCTGCTCAGTAAAATAACTGTGTCCTTGTTCTTTTTTTTAATGAAGATTATTATTATTGTTTTATTTTAAAATTTCTTTTTGGCTGCGTTTTGTCTTTGTTGCTGCATGGGCTTTCTCTAGTTGGGGTGAGCGGGGGCTACTCTTTGTTGCGGTGCGCGGGCTTCTCATTGCGGTGGCTTCTCTTGTGGAGCACAGGCTCTAGGTGCGTGGGCTTCAGTAGTTGCAGCACGTGGGCTCAGTAATTGTGGCACATGGGCCCTAAGGCATGCAGAATACAATAATGGTGGCACATGGGCTTTGTTGCTCCGTGGCATGTGGGATCTTCCCAGACCAGGGATCGAACCCATGTCCCCTGCGTTGGCAGGTGGATTCTTAACCACTGCACCACCACAGAAGTCCCTGTGTCCTTGCTCTTTATACTGCAGCAGCTACTTTGCATGGTGCTCTACTATTTTAGGCATATGTGTCTTGTATGTGCTGTTCTATCTGACTGCACCACGGTCTTCTGGTGAAATTCTACTCTTTTTTAAGGCCCAACTGAAAGTCTCCATGAAACTTTTTCCTGATCTCTCTAGACAGGCTAAGTCATTCTTTTCTTAGTTTCCACTTTAACTTATGCTTATGCTACCTTTGCTCATAGCATGCCTCTTCTTGAGTTATATGGTTCCTTGAGTTGGCTGCTTTGTATCTCTTTGTATCCTTGGCACAGAATAGTTTAGATGTTATATTGTAATAGTTTATAAATTAAAACTAGTCAAGGTAAACAACAAGGTCCTACTGTATAGCACAGGGAATTATGTTCAATATCCTGTGATAAACCATAATGGAAAAGAATATGAAAAAGATTATATATGTATAACTGAGTTGCTTTGCTGTACAGCAGAAATTAACACAACATTGTAAATCAACTAAACTTCAATAAAATAAAAAAAATTCAAAGAATAATAAAATATTAAAATAAAATCTCACTTGACAGATAAGGCAGCTTTGCCAGTGTCTTCATCAATGGCTTGATATGATCCCACGATATAATTGATCAGGTTTGTACCGCTTATGCCTTTTGGGACAACAAATGTCTTGAAAGAAGGACGGAATATAATTCCTTCCCTCATATTTATTACTTGGATTGTGAGTGTGGTTGACTGGACCCTACGTTGAGAGACTGATGTGTGAAATTCAGCTTTGTTTCTGACGGCGATAACAAGTTGCACACTTTGTCGTTGTTCATAATCTAGAGACTAGAGTAAAAATAAAATTAGGAGGAAAGAGGCGTCACAAAAATATGATCTGGAAAGAGGACAAGAGAGCTCTATGTTACGTGCTATGAATGAATCCTTTATTTCTATACAGCGAAATGGTTTCACAGATCTTCGCAATGCTGTGATGAGAATCCTTTAGAATTTGTAACTCATGAAACCTCAGTTTGGTAACGGATACTTACAAAGCAGAGTACTTCTTTTTAGACTAACAAAACACCTTTATAGTTTCTTCAGGCTGTGTGGTACAGTGGAAAGAATCACAAATTTTCTATGGTCACATGGTTTGAACCCTGATTCTGCTACTTAATAGCTATGTGACTCAGGGCACAATATTTACTATCTCTGATCCTCAACTTTTTGCTTCTGGTAAAAAACCCTTACCTCATCAGATTGTTGTAAGGACTGAACTAATTAAGGCCCATAATACATTCCTGTAAATGGCAGCTATGCCCATTCACAGAATAGTTATTGGATTCCTGTGCAATAATATCTTTTCTGGCTTTAAAAATTCCCTGTTGGCAAAGATAAAGTATCCTAATAAACTTGGTTGGCAAATAGGCCTCTGCAAAACGATGAGTGGGTGGCCCACCGACTCTTCATAGAACCATTTTCAGACAGTCCTGTGTGTTACCTATTTGTTTGATCCTGTTATTGAGTGGCCCAAATCAAGGCCTGAGGTATCCCAGGATAGCTTTTTCCATTCACTAGTAAATTTTTAAGGGTGATGGGTTAAGGAAATGTTCATTTTGGTTACATTTGTGTATAACTGAAAATAATTAAGGTATGAGATCCAGATTTGAGTTTTAACTTTGCAATGACTGGTTTTGTGGGCTCAGGTGTTTCCTAGTGGAGAAGAAGAGAACGATGCTTAAATAGGTAATTATAATATAAGGGGTAATTGACAAAAGAGATTACAGAGTCTGTGTGTGAAAGCGAGTGAAGACTTGTACTTGAGAAAGTCAGGAAAGGCTTCCGAGAGGTTTTCATGTGAGCAGAGTGATACAGGTTGAGGAGGAGTTATTCAGGCAGAGTGAAAGCACTTGCAAATACCAGAATTACAGAAGGTGATAGGGAGATGACTGCTGAGAGACCTTGGATGCAATTCTGAGGGGGCTGAAGGTCATCTCAAAGGCTAGCAGGTGGTCATCACCCTGGCTGCATATTAAGAGTCCCCTGAGGAACCTTTAAGAACCGCTTGCTGCCTGGCCTTCCCTGCAGACCAACTGAACCAGTAGTTGCCACAGGCTGGGAGAAGCTGCAGGTGATTCACATGGACAATCTTGATTGAGGGCCATTTTCACAGCCAATGGAGAACAAGGAAAGTTTTTAAAGAGGAGAGGAACTGGTCCAAATTGGCTTTAAGAAAAATGTGGTCGAAGGAGAATGAAGGGAAGTATACACAGGAGGTAGGTACGTCCATCAGGAAGGGAGGGGGCAAGGCCGAGAAGAACACAGGCTGTGAGAAGGAACACCAGGGCTAGACTTTAAGGGCAGTTTCTAGGACAGAATTTGATGTCTGGCTCTAGGTGGTGAGAAAATGCCATGACTGAAGGATAAGGCCCAGGTTTCTAGTTTGGGGGACTGGATGACACCAACACAGAAGACTGGGAATATCTCATTCCTAGGCATTGTTGGGAGTTTATAACAAAACCCCTGCAACTGAGGATGGCTGTAACCCACTCTGAAAAGCAGAGTAATAGCAACCACTTATGTGGCTTCCAACAATCTAGAATTCCAGGGATCTCCCTGTTAAGGAATATTATGGAGCTGTCATTCTACTGGAGTCACAGAATTAAAGAGAGAAGCTCCCATATAGTCCAATGTTCTATGGCAAGGAATGTCCTGAAATAGTGGTAATATTTTTCTAGTCTATACAATATCCAGGCATAAATAGCCTTATGTTATTTCAGATGAAGGGTCTATTGTAGCCAAGCCTGTTAAATGGAAGTGTTACTCAATTATTTATTTTTTATTTTTCAGATTTAGTTTTTACATTTCCATTTTCTAGAAAATGTCACATTTTCCCCCCTCTGAGGACCGTAGCTAATCCATTTAAAGTAAGTTGACAAATTCACAAGCAACTATTCCATGTATTCTTGTCTGTTCCCGAGTTTAAGTCAGGAAGTGTGTTTTACTTTCTTGCGCATAAAACAGGCACACTGATAAATATATGTATATTAGTGTGTTTGTGTTTCTATAGAAAGTGTGATAGCTTGGAAGGAAACAAATCAACATGTTAAGAGAATTTTCTTAGGTAATGGGGCTATGTGTGTCTTCAAAATTCTATCTACTTTTATGTGTTTTTTATGTTTTCTATAAAGAAGTGGTATTATTATTCATAAGTGAATAAAGTTTATTTATGACAGTTTTGGTTAAAATATAGTAATAGTTTTGGTTAATACAGAACATTTTTCCCACTGAAGGGAAATCAGACCTTACCTTAACCACCTTCAAGATGCCTTCGTTAGTTTTGGCATCAGTTTGTATTTCAAACCAGTTCCCATCATTTCCAGAGGTAAAGAAATACACTGCACACCAATTATCTGTGAACTCTTCATCCAAATCTATTACTTGAAATCGAAGCAAGTCAGAACTCAAAGTGTTTTCCTCAATACTTGCTGAATACTAAAAAAAAAAAAAAAAAAGCAAAATTTAAGACTCATCGGCAGGTTTTATCTAAATGAATTATATTCATCCTGAATGGCATTAGTCATTAATTCTCTAATTATGTATTGCCTCCTTGCTGGTTACTGACTTCTTATATTTTACAATAGCTTATTTTAAAAGAAAAGTGCAGAGAGCTTAAATAAAAGCCAGCAAGCAGGCAAATCCTGGATTAAGATGGCAAGGTATAACATTAAAAAAGTATATAGTTATTTTTCAAGGAATGAAAGACACACCTGCAATTCTTTGAAGGTTGGGATATTATCGTTGACATCGTTCACTTTAATGCTACATTCACATTGTGTTTCTAGTCCTTCTCCATCTCTGTCTGCACCACTCACAACCAGACGATACATGCTAACTTGCTAAATTTGGAGAAAAAATAAAGAAAAATGGTTAATCTCTAGTGCCAGAGATACGAATGACAACTACTTGCTTCCTGTGGGAAGGAGGTGAAAATATTCAAGTTCATGGTTCATTCTCTAGAAGGACCACACGCACTGTTCATTGTCCATCATAGAGGAGGTATGTGGGGCTCTGGATGGTTGGGCGGAAGTCTTTATGAGGCTAGTTCAGGTTTTCTCTGAGCTTCTTAGGGCAGGATAGTACACTTAGAGCAAAAATGAACAACGAGGATGATGGGATGTTTATCAGAGGGAAACTCACTTACAGAGCTTCCCTGTTGGTCTGTTTGGAAAATCACTTGTATAAAAGTTACACAGAGTCTGATGGGGTAGCATGCATTGATGGAGATGTGGTAGGACAATGGAGCAGAGAGAGGAAGGGGATTCTTTAGTATTCCGGAAGTAGGGGTAAATTTGAAAGAAGTCAGGAGAAGAAGCACGACACCAGAGAAGGCTTTACTCCAGATAGAAATTTCTCCCTCCATCTAAGAAATTTCCTTCTCCTCCATCATATGAGGGATTAACCCCAGTTCAGTCTTTGTCATGCATGCAATGCCTTCCCTTACTCTCCCGCTTTAACTCCCACAGGTATGCTGATACTTGTTTCCTCAGGTACAATTGATTGCGCAGGTCTCAAGTACACATTCCACCCCAGCAGAATCACACTAGGATGCAAGGAGTTTCCCTAGATTGGGCCAAGTGAGTCCTGGGAACCTCTATTCCTTCCTCCTTTCATTCTCAGGTAGAAAGGAGTCACCTCTCTTAGCATTCTTACAACCGAATCCTGAGTTACTGAACGCTCCCCAGTGCCTTGCTTTACCTCTCGATCAAGTGAACTGGTCAAAGTGTAGACTTCCCCGGTGTGTCTGCTTAGGAGGAACATGGATGTGCCTGCAGGTTCCTGAGAGATAATTTTGAAGGCAATTTTAGAGTTCAAGTGGTTTGGTTCATCTGCATCTGTGGCATTTAGGATCATCACCAGTGAGTCTAGGAATACGGGAGAAGTTTATTAAAGAATTGTAAAGATTGACATTATGTTCACATGAAATGTTCAGCACAATTTCAAACTGATCTTTGTCTTTTAAGATCTTAAAACTAGAGGGCTTCCCTGGTGGCACAGTGGTTGGGAATATGCCTGCCAATGATGGGGACACGGGTTCGAGCCCTGGTCCGGGAAGATCCCACCTGCCGCAGTGCAACGAAATCCGTGTGCCACAACTACTGAGCCTGTGCTCTAGAGCCCACAGGCCACAACAACTGAAGCCCACACGCCTAGAACCCGTGCTCCGCAAGAGACAAGGCACGGCAAGGAGAAGCCCACGCACTGCAAGCTGCTCTCCGCAACTAGAGAAAGCCCGTGCGCAGCAACAAAGACCCAACGTGGCCAAAATTAAATAAATAAATAAATAAAATAAATCTATTTAAAAAATTAAAAAAGGAAATCTTAAAACTATCTGTGTGGGGCTCCCCTGGTGGCGCAGTGGTTGAGAATCTGCCTGCCAATGCAGGGGACACAGGTTCGAGCCCCGGTCCGGGAAGGTCCCACATGCCGCGGAGCAATTAGGCCCGTGAGCCACAACTACCGAGCCTGCGCGTCTGGAGCCTGTGCTCCGCAACAAGAGAGGCCGCGATAGTGAGAGGCCCGCGCATCGCGATGAAGAGTGGCCCCCGCTTGCCGCAACTAGAGAAAGCCCTCGCACAGAAACGAAGACCTGACACAGCCAAAAATAAATTAATTAATTAAAAACCAACAACAACAACAACAAAAACTATCTGTGTGCTAAAAAAATATTACATGTCACTTGCAATATCTCTTTCTGTCTCTCTCAATCAGGTGAGCTGCACTGCCTTCCGTAAAAATCCTCCACTTCTCACTAAGCCTTGGTTGGTTGTGTTGAGGTTGGGACTATTTTCTCTTTATTTTTTCCCTTGCTGGATGGCCTTATAATTCTCCCTCCCCACCCCCCACCCCCATTATCCAAGTAATGAGTGTATCTCTGTCCCTTATAATCTAAAAAAGCCCAGCTTTTTAGATGCAGATGCATCCAGGTTGCCTAAAGCCACCTCCTTAGCTTTGTGACTAGGATAAGCTTTGACTTGATAACACAATCACAACTTGGAAATATAGTACACTGGCAGTGGACAAGTAGCTCAACCACAAATATTAGAAAGGAAGCTGCTGCCAGTGTCCTTGTCCTCATGGTGAGCCACTGCCACCCCCTGCCTCTGCAGGAGACCCTCCAACACTAGCAGGAATAAATAAGTGGTTTGGCTCCAGCTGTATCTACTTGAGATGGTATCAAAGCGCTAGAACAAGCAGCCTCAGAAGCAGCGGATTAAAGCTCCACAATCAACTTGATGTACCCTGCATCTGTGGAATACATGAATAGACAACACATCATCCCAAATTGAGGAGCCCGGAGTCAGTGCTGTGCCTCTGAGGTGGGAGAGCCAACTTCAGGACACTGGTCCACAAGAGACCTCCCAGCTCCACATAATATCAAACGGCAAAAATCTTCCAGAGATCTCCATCTCAACACCAGCACCCAGCTTCACTCAACGACCAGCAAGCTACAGTGCTGGACACCCTAAGCCAAACAACTAGCAAGACAGGAACACAATGCCACCCATTAGCAGAGAGGTGGCCTAAACTCATAAAAAGTCCGCAGACACCCCAAAACACACCACCAGACGTGGACCTGCCCACCAGAAAGACAAGATCCAGCCTCATCCACCAGAACACAGGCACTAGTCCCCTCCACCAGGAAGCCTACACAACCCACTAAACCAACCTTAGCCACTGGGGACAGACACCAAAAACAACGGGAACTACGAACCTGCAGCCTGCAAAAAGGAGACCCCAAACACAGTAACATAAGCAAAATGAGAAGACAGAAAAACACACAGCAGGAGAAGGAGCAAGATAAAAACCCACCAGATCTAACAAATGAAGAGGTACTAGGCAGTCTACCTGAAAAAGAATTCAGAATAATGATGGTAAAGATGATCCAAGATTCTATTTCCCAGATCCAAAATCTTGGAAATAGAATAGACAAAATGCAAGAAACAGTTAACAAGGACCTAGAAGAACTAAAGATGAATCAAGCATCGATTAAAAACACAATACATGAAATAAAAAATACTCTAGATGGGATCAATAGCAGAATAACTGAGGCAGAAGAACGGATAAGTGAGGTGGAAGATAAAATAGTGGAAATAACAGCTGCAGAGCAAAATAAAGAGAAAAGAATGAAAAGAACAGAGGACAGTCTCAGAGACCTCTGGGACAACATTAAACGCACCAACATTCGAATTATAGGGGTTCCAGAAGAAGAAGAGAAAAAGAAAGGGACTGAGAAAATATTTGAAGAGATTATAGTTGAAAACTTCCCTAATATGGGAAAGGAAATAGTTAATCAAGTCCAGGAGGCACAGAGAGTCCCATACAGAATAAATCCAAGGAGAAATACACCAAGACACATATTAATCAAACTGTCAAAAATTAAACACAAAGAAATCATATTAAAAGCAGCAAGGCAAAAACAACAAATAACACACAAGGGAATCCCCATCAGGATAACAGCTGATCTCTCAGCAGAAACTCTACAAGCCAGAAGGGAGTGGCAGGACATAATTAAAGTGATGAAGGAGAAAAACCTGCAACCAAGATTACTCTACCCAGCAAGGATCTCATTCAGATTTGATGGAGAAATTAAAACGTTCACAGACAAGCAAAAGCTGAGAGAGTTCAGCACCACCAAACCAGCTTTACAACAAATGCTAAAGGAACTTCTCTAGGCAAGAAACACAACAGAAGGAATATACCTACAATAACGAACCTAAAACAATTAAGAAAATGGGAACAGGAACATACATATCAATAATTACCTTAAATGTAAATGGACTAAATGCTCCCACCAAAAGACACAGATTGGCTGAATGGATACAAAAACAAGACCCATATATATGCTGTCTACAAGAGACCCACTTCAGACCTAGAGACACATACAGACTGAAAGTAAGGGGATGGAAAAAGATATTCCATGCAAATGGAAACCAAAAGAAAGCTGGAGTAGCAATTCTCATATCAGACAAAATAGACTTTAAAGTAAAGACTACTAGAAGAGACAAAGAAGGACACTACATAATGATCAAGGGATCGATCCAAGAAGAAGATATAACAATTGTAAATATTTATGCACCAAACATAGGAGCACCTCAATACATAAGGCAAATACTAACAGCCATAAAAGGAGAAATCGACAGTAACACACTCATAGTAGGGGACTTTAACACCCCACTTTCACCAATGGACAGATCATCCAAAATGAAAATAAATAAGGAAACACAAGCTTTAAATGATACATTAAACAAGATGGACTTAATTGATATTTATAGGACATTCCATCCAAAAACAACAGAATACACATTTTTCTCAAGTGCCCATGGAACATTCTCCAGGATAGATCATATCTTGGGTCACAAATCAAGCCTTGGTAAATTTAAGAAAATTGAAATTTTATCAAGTATCTTTTCCGACCACAATGCTATGAGACTAGATATCAATTACAGGAAAAGATCTGTAAAAAATACAAACACATGGAGGCTAAACAATACACTACTTAATAACGAAGTGATCACTGAAGAAATCAAAGAGGAAATTAAAAAATACCTAGAAACAAATGACAATGGAGACACGACGACCCAAAACCTATGGGATGCAGCAAAAGCAGTTCTAAGAGGGAAGTTTATAGCAATACAATCCCACCTTAAGAAACAGGAAACATCTCGAATAAACAACCTAACCTTGCACCTAAAGCAATTAGAGAAAGAAGAACAAAAACATCCCAAAGTTAGCAGAAGGAAAGAAATCATAAAGATCAGATCAGAAATAAATGAAAAAGAAATGAAGGAAACGATAGCAAAGATCAATAAAACTAAAAGCTGGTTCTTTGAGAAGATAAACAAAATTGATAAACCATTAGCCAGACTCATCAAGAAAAAAAGGGAGAAGACTCAAATCAATAGAATTAGAAATGAAAAAGGAGAAGTAACAACTGACACTGCAGAAATACAAAAGATCATGAGAGATTACTATAAGCAACTCTATGCCAATAAAATGGACAACCTGGAAGAAATGGACAAATTCTTAGAAATGCACAACCTGCCAAGACTGAATCAGGAAGAAATAGAAAATATGAACAGACCAATCACAAGCACTGAAATTGAGACTGTGATAAAAAATCTTCCAACAAACAAAAGCCCAGGACCAGATGGCTTCACAGGCGAATTCTATCAAGCATTTAGAGAAGAGCTAACACCTATCCTTCTGAAACTCTTCCAAAATATAGCAGAGGGAGGAACACTCCCAAACTCATTCTACGAGGCCACCATCACCTTGATACCAAAACCAGACAAGGATGTCACAAAGAAAGAAAACTACAGGCCAATATCACTGATGAACATAGATGCAAAAATCCTCAACAAAATACTAGCAAACAGAATCCAACAGCACATTAAAAGGATCATACACCATGATCAAGTGGGGTTTATTCCAGGAATGCAAGGATTCTTCAATATACGCAAATCAATCAACGTGATACACCATATTAACAAATTGAAGGAGAAAAACCATATGATCATCTCAATAGATGCAGAGAAAGCTTTCGACAAAATTCAACACCCATTTATGATAAAAACCCTGCAGAAAGTAGGCATAGAGGGAACTTTCCTCAACATAATAAAGGCCATATATGACAAACCCACAGCCAGCATCGTCCTCAATGGTGAAAAACTGAAACCATTTCCACTAAGATCAGGAACAAGACAAGGTTGCCCACTCTCACCACTCTTATTCAACCTAGTTTTGGAAGTTTTAGCCACAGCAATCAGAGAAGAAAAGGAAATAAAAGGAATCCAAATCGGAAAAGAAGAAGTAAAGCTGTCACTGTTTGCAGATGACATGATACTATACATAGAGAATCCTAAAGATGCTACCAGAAAACTACTAGAGTTAATCAATGAATTTGGTCAAGTTGCAGGATACAAAATTAATGCACAGAAATCTCTGGCATTCCTATATACTAATGATGAAAAATCTAAAAGTGAAATCAAGGAAACACTCCCATTTACCATTGCAACAAAAAGAATAAAATATGTAGGAATAAACCTACCTAAGGAGACAAAAGACCTGTATGCAGAAAATTATAAGACACTGATGAAAGAAATTAAAGATGATACAAATAGATGGAGAGATGTACCATGTTCTTGGATTGGAAGAATCAACATTGTGAAAATGACTCTACTACCCAAAGCAATCTACAGATTCAATGCAATCCCTACCAAACTACCACTGGCATTTTTCACAGAACTAGAACAAAAAATTTCACAATTTGTATGGAAACACAAAAGACCCCGAATAGCCAAAGCAATCTTGAGAACGAAAAATGGAGCTGGAGGAATCAGGCTACCTGACTTCAGACTATACTACAAAGCTACAGTAATCAAGACAGTATGGTACTGGCACAAAAACAGAAAGATAGATCAATGGAACAGGATAGAAAGCCCAGAGTTAAACCCACGGACATATGGTCACCTTATCTTTGATAAAGGAGGCAGGAATGTACAGTGGAGAAAGGACAGTCTCTTCAATAAGTGGTGCTGGGAAAACTGGATAGGGACATGTAAAAGTATGAGATTAGATCACTCCCTAACACCATACACAAAAATAAGCTCAAAATGGATTAAAGACCTAAATGTAAGGCCAGACACTATCAAACTCTTAGAGGAACACATAGGCAGAACACTCTATGACATAAATCACAGCAAGATCCTTTTTGACCCACCTCCTAGAGAAATGGAAATAAAGACAAAAATAAACACATGGGACCTAATGAAACTTCAAAGCTTTTGCACAGCAAAGGAAACCATAAACAAGACCAAAAGACAACCCTCAGAATGGGAGAAAATATTTGCAAATGAAGCAACTGACAAAGGATTAATCTCCAAAATTTATAAGCAGCTCATGCAGCTCAATAACAAAAAAACAAACAACCCAATCCAAAAATGGGCAGAAGACCTCAATAGACATTTCTCCACAGAAGATATACAGACTGCCAACAAACACATGAAAGGATGCTCAACATCTTTACTCATTAGAGAAATGCAAATCAAAACTACAATGAGATATCATCTCACACCAGTCAGAATGGCCATCATCAAAAAATCTAGAAACAATAAATGCTGGAGAGGGTGTGGAAAAAAGGGAACACTCTTGCACTGCTGGTGGGAATGTGAATTGGTGCAGCCACTATGGAGAACGGTATGGAGGTTCCTTAAAAATCTACAAATAGAACTACCATATGACCCAGCAATCCCACTACTGGGCATATACCCTGAGAAAACCATAATTCAAAAAGAGACATGTACCAAAATGTTCATAGCAGCCCTATTTACAATAGCCCGGAGATGGAAACAACCTAAGTGTCCATCATCGGATGAATGGATAAAGAAGATGTGGCACATATATACAATGGAATATTACTCAGCCATAAAAAGAAATGAAATTGAGCTATTTGTAATGAGGCGGATAGACCTAGAGTCTGTCATACAGAGTGAAGTAAGTCAGAAAGAGAAAGACAAATACTGTATGCTAACACATATCTATGGAATTTAAGAAAAAAAAATGTCATGAAGAACATAGGGGTAAGACAGGAATAAAGACACAGAGCTACTAGAGAATGGACTTGAGGATATGGGGAGGGGGAAGGGTAAGCTGTGACAAAGTGAAAGAGCGGCATGGACATATATACACTACCAAACGTAAGGTAGATAGCTAGTGGGAAGCAGCCGCATAGCACAGGGAGATCAGCTCGGTGCCTTGTGACCGCCTGGAGGGGTGGGATAGGGAGGGTGGGAGGGAGATGCAAAAGGGAGGGGATATGGAAACATATGTATATGTATAACTGATTAAATTTGTTATAAGGCAAAAAATTAAAAAAAAAAAAAAAGAAAAGAAAGGAAGACTCAGGTTATCTTGACAAATTTTTCTTCAAAACTACTGATGAAACTAAGAGAATAAATTAGCTTGTAAAAATGATGTACTATAGTGATACTTGTATCTGAAAAAAAAATTAAAAATGGTAGTTACTGCAAAATACTTACTCGAAGCACTATTTTCTTCAATTTCACCCATGAACATACTTTGTGAGAACACTGGAGCATTGTCATTTATATCTAAAATTTTGACTGTTAGTAAAAGCAGTTTCTCTACATCTTGTCCCAGGACATTGAGAGCACGACAGGTAATCTAGAAAAGGAGGGGAAATGTTAATTAACATTCTACAAACTTTAGTTTGCCTACTATTAAAACTTGTAGAGATAAGGCCTCTCCTGGCATGTACAGTGTTTTTGTGCAAAGAGGAAAAGTATTTCCCCAGAGAGGAGACAAAGCAGGAAAAAGTGTCAACTCTGGGCATACCAGTTGGGCAAATTGCCCCTTCCTGCAGGCTGTTATGTGTCTCCTGGCAGCATGAAGCTCTTGGCAAGCAGTGTGCTGGAGTTGAGCGCTCATGCACCCTCCTGGGGTATTCCTTCAGGGGCACAGCCATAAGGGGAGGCTCTTTGTTTTATTTTATTTTTTAATTTTTTGGCCATGCCGCGAGGCATGCAGGATCTTAGTTCCCCAACCAGGGATCGAACCTGCGCCCCCTGCAGAGGAAGCACAGAGTCTTAACCGCTGGACTGCCAGGGAAGTCCAGGGGAGGCTCTTTGTAGAGGGACTAATATTGTTATTTGTTGGTGGATGGATTCATGCACTGATGTCTCTTCTAAATTAACCTTCTAAAGCCACTGTGCACCAGGGGAAGGGTGGCCGATATAGAGGACACAAA